>NC_140591.1:750146690-751625440 GCF_964204655.1 Triturus cristatus | reverse complement strand
CTGTGCAGGACTGGCACAACATGCTCCCAAGTTTAATCCATTACAGCCCACATTATGGGTTTCATTCATTATGCAGTTACCAGGAACTGCCCCAAACTTTACTTATCTCTTTAATCGAGGAGAAGCTTCATATGCGCAAGAATTTGCCTGTGAAGACATCTCGCACGCTCGGTATGCTTATTGCATGAATCGCAACTTTGTCAAACAATGAGGACAATACAGGATCAATTATAAGTGCTTCAAAAAAGAATGCTTTATTGAAAGAAACAATCGCATCTACTTGCTATTGGTAGATACGATATGGGGTCAATGTCAGGAAACTGGGTTAGTTGTTGTGAAACTGTGCGTGTCTCCAAGCGGCTTGGCCACAGAATAACTTGGCAGCTTCAGTACTACCTCTTTTGACTTGGAGATACCAGGGGGGTATTCTCATGTTAAAGTCCCAGGGGCTTTCTAGACAGTCTTTACTTTACTTGACCATCTTTATTTCGATTCATAGAATCATAAAAGAACATGTCACAAAAATAATTCCAATCAAGAACAGACATTACATATACATTTTCACCAAGAAATGAGATATGAAAGATGCTACAGGGTAAAATTTCCAATTTGTCAAAGGGCTGTAACGCGTTGATCATCTTAATTTAATGTAACTATAAAGTGCAAGTGCATGCTCAGTTAACACAGACCAACAAGACATTGTTAAAATTGTGCCAAGAAATAAATAAAACATTCAGTAAATACCAATGAATTTCATTCTAACTAATTTAACTTCATTTAGGTTGTACCAAGCAAAGAAATCAGGTGTAATTTGGGTTAGAAAATAATATCTATTAAAAACCAAGTAATAAAACATGTTTATAATAAGCGGTACAAAAGGGGGTGGTGATGGACCTCCATCACCACCCCCTTTTGTACCGCTTTGTTCGCCATAAGTTGGCAGGGTATGCTCAGACGTGAGTCCCTTGCTCACTTTGCCACTGGATTCAAGCAAGCCTGGCTGAAGACGGCTGAAATGCCAGAAACCGGTCCTAGGAAGCTTGTTTCCGGTCCAGGGAAGGCATGGCTTGGCAGTTCGGGCTGGACTGTTCCAATGAGGCACAGGGTCAGACTGATTTGCATATGGCCATGTCTGAACTGGGGTGGCAGAGTGGGCTAAAGAACGGTGATGGATCAAACCCTGATCTGTTGACTGGGTGTGAGTTTGATTGGTTCTGATGCTCCGTCCATCACCACCCCCTTTTGTACCGCTATGTTTATAATAAGGTTACATTTAAATTTAAGCCATCTCCTTTTCCTTAGGTACCTAGATGCCAATAAAAACCTGCTTACACCAAATACAATAAGTTGTGAGCTATCTGATTGAAGTATTCCCAACCCCTCTTAGTAATTCCTAGTATTCAAGTTCTGGCACAGCGGCTTGATCCATTTTCTTCTGGGAATTACGTATGCATTGCAAGAGAATAAAATATGTGCAATGTCTTCATTTGAGCCTAATGAACATTGGGTACACTTAGGGTCCCTTCCCAAGGTCTGTGACAAGACCACTTGGCTGTAAAAGAATTTATCTGAAGTATCTCATATCTAAATTTCAAATAAAGTGTCTTTGCTAATTGAGGTTCAGTCTCATCCAAAAATTGCTCGAAACTCTGGGTCATTTTAATAGACAGAAATATTGTGTTAAGTCTCACCAAAGCGCAACCGAAAGTGACTGTGCAGGATAAAGTTCCAATAAATATGCTTGATCTCTCTAATTGAATCTGACATCAGTAGGCTGGGAGTTACCCAGAACCCACTCGCGCCCAAATCCAGGAGCCATTTTCGCATGTGAGCAAACCAGAGGAAAGTGAGATGGACATCAAATTCCAATAGTTCACGCAATGTCTGCCTGTATGTTTTTAAATCCTCCGTGGTCTAAATTCTAACACAATAGGACAAAGATCTCCAAATCGCTAAGTGTTCCAATCTTTTAATGTCAATGTCATATGTTAGCGGGATAATAGGGGTATTTCGAGGGAGTGACGTAAACAATCTCATCATTTTATTTTCTAGATATTCATAGAAGGAGAAAAACGTTTTTGAATCTGTCATGTAGTAGAGAGGCTAGGAAATTGAATTATCTCATTTGTGTACCCAACTTAACTTCATGCTTTAACAGGATATCCCAGGTATAGGCAGCGTCCTCAAGTCTCTCTGCTTCAAAACTATCACATTTGGAGGTTAGGTTGAGTCCTCACTCCTCAATCAATTCAACAAATCTTTAATCAGCGAAGAGGTGTCATAAAAAATGCACGAGTCCTCACTCTTACCTGGGTGACTCTCACACCTTGCCCTCCATCTGCAGTTGTGCTGCCCTTCTGCTGACCAGAGGAGCTGCTCTATTTCAGTCTTGGAGTTTGGTGGCTGACGTGCCCTTGCTCCTTGCGCTTCATATCCATTCAGTGCATTTTGAAGTTATGTGGTTGGAGGTGAATTGTTGGTTTTATTTTTTTATTTTGCATTTACTTCAAGCACTTCCTACCCATTTTAGTGGTATTACATTCTGTTATATCCTTGATGTCAAAGATTATGTGAAACACCTTCCTTGATGTCACGGAATATGATACATTTGCATCCACTCTCAATAATTTTGAAAACTCCAGTGCTCCTTGCAGGTAAACTTTGCAAACTGTGCACTAGTTTCTTAGTTGCCGTAAATGTAGGGTTTTACTTGGCGAACCTCCTAAATGTATAATCTAGTCCTGTGTTCTCAAAATGAATATCTATTCCATTAGACAAATGCACATAAAATAAATGTCCTTCAAGATTGTGTCTCTGTTGGTCCTTCAAATAACAAGCTTAATGTTGGCATTCAATGGGTATGCCGTTCCATCTTGATTTACTATCCAGTATATTCCTGAACTTAGCAAAGAGACCAGATCCTCCTACCTCAACCAAGAGGTTGAAGATGCAGTTAAAACAAGCATTGGCAACGCCAAGTGGTCTCTCCTTTATAATGAGTGCTGAAGTGTTTGCATTGCCAATGTTTGTCTTTAAAGGATTGTTTAAAAAATATTGAAGAGAAAACATTATACAATTCTGGAGGAAGAGCAAATGCGTGTCTTATGGCATCTCCATTAAATTCAATATTTTCAATCTTTATTCATTTGCAGCTCTTCCGCTAAGGCGGAGGAGTGTCACCCCACTGCTTTAAGAGCAGTGCAGAGGAAAAACAAAATGATAATAACGGAACATTATTATCATTTTATTTTTCTGTTCCTTATTAGGTGCGGGGCTGGTATGGCCAGCAGGGGCCAGGGGGAGGAGTGGTGAACACACTCTAAAGTGCGCATAATGGTTTGGCCGGCTGTCGTGGGCCGGCCAAACAGTCATGGGCACTGTGCAGGCTCTCCACCAGCCGTATTGTACAACCTGAGTGGAGAGCGTGCCCAGCCTCCCAGTCCCTCTCTGAGCACCGAACCACGGCACTCAGACCAATCACTACTCTGCTGTAAGGCAGCGTCGTTGTTGGCTGGGAGGGTCAGGGCGCCTGGGTGCTTCCTGTGACTGAGAGGAGGCGGCGGTTAGCGGCTGTTGACCAGTCACCAGCAGGTATGTTTTTCTTTTTCTTTGTTCTTTTCTAACCCCCCTCCAACCCCCTTCCACAATGTTTCCCTTCCAGCCGCAATTGTAAAGCATATTTATGGGTCTCCAAGAGGAATGTCAATCTAAGTACACCTGCTGTCTCAGATACTATCTGAATGAGTTCAGCAGATGGCCCTTCCTCCAACGACATGAAAATCTTTGTGTGCAAAAGATCGTGCTATCAAGCAATACGTACCATGCAGGTGATAAAAACATAACAACTCTTTAAAGTTTGTTCTTTAACCATATCCCAGTTGCTGTGTTTTTTACAGACCAGCTGGGAGGGTTGGTACCAATACACAACAGTGGCTGGGAATTTATGGGAGGGAAGCTGTACATAAAGGAGAGAGCTAGGACACACATGCACGCTTGTAGAGTGCTGAATGAAAAACAAAAAAAGGAGTTCCATACATGTGAACAGTGGAAGGATACAAGTCAGCCAATCAAAAGGTTCATAAAGTGGCTATGCTCCAAAGGGAAAAAAACAAAAACCAGGATGGCAAGCCATTAAATAAGCACCAAACAAACAAGCGTAACAATAAAGTTAACCAATGGGGAGCCATGGCGGGTCGTAAGCCCACTCACTGAAAGTTAACAATAGGTTTTTTGCAACCAGACAGCTTGCAGTGTCTGGTAAGTGAGACCTAACGAGAATGATTACTAAATTAAATGCACAGTTAACTTTGAAGGGAGTAGACTACAAAATAGGTATTAAATAGTTGACTATTATGACGTGTGTACTGGTCATCCCTACCTCATGCAACATTGTAGCCCAGTCTGTTCTTTTATGTTGCTAGAGGCAGTTGTGTAGTACTTGCAACCAGTACCATTGCATCTTCTTAATCTTGGCAGCCCTTCATGCTTATTAGTTAGGCTGCAGAATCAGGAAGCATGAGATCTACAATAGTTGACACATGGCCTAATGGTCTTTACTATTCGTCTAACTTTTCTTGGGCATTTTAAAGATGTCACAAATAAGATTGGTGGCTTTGCTGAAACTGAGAATTAAACTGCTTTCTAGTCAGTGCCGTTCTCATGCAGGTGTGTCAATGACACATTCCTGTTGTCTAAGGGCTTAGTCCCTCATCATAGAGGCGCATACCAAGGTCGCAACCAGCCCTCCCTGTCGCAGGTCAGCAGTGGTTTTTTTTGTTTTTTTTTTTTTTGTTTTTTTTTTTTGTCCCTAGACTAGCGTGAGGAGCATAAGCGCTCCCCATCATAATGCTAAGAACTTTGTAAAGTCAGATTTTTGTGTTGGTAGCATGATTGTCGCAAGAGTCAACCAATCGTGTCTTATTGTGGTTGATTTGCATCTGTCATGAACAGAGGACTCTAGCTGACCTGCACCTTCCTCGTACAGGTTTACAGCATTGGATTAGAATTGGACCAGTCCTTGTCAGTGACATAAGAAGAGGTAGGGCTGAGAGTTGATACACAGAACTAAAACTGTACTAGAAGAAAGACTACCAAGCCCAGCCCTGAATCAAAAAAGACAAACTCCCCTCTACAACCTGATTAATCTACAGATGGAAACGAAATCATGCAGTAGAGAAAAAAGACTGACTTTTTGTTCACCGAGTCTGTGAAAAGACAGAACACATACCGTCTTGATAAGAGTTCTTCACTTCAGCACCAAAGTGCAGTATCAAAGGAGGAGGGATAGATCCCTGCCCATATACTGTGCTGATATTGTACACACGTTCCAGCAGACATGCTGCCACAGGCTCATTTGCAGATTTAATGGAGATCTGAGGGGATCGTCTTCTGACAGACAGGTACTCATGCTAGCAATTATAAGAAACTAACGTCTAAATGGAGTGCAGGAAAACTAGATTGGCCCTCAGCTTCAATTCTTTCCCTGTCACAAAACTAGTATTGGCATGACAAAGTTTCTTACATGTTTTCCCTGTATATAATTTTACCTTTCTACCGCCTAGGCTTGATAATGTCACTTGGGGAAATGGATTATCGGTCCAAGAAGAATAAGCACAACCAGTTGAGTCCTCTATTTCAAGTAAATAAAAGTCCCTTGCTTATTTGTTTTGCTTGTTGATGTAAGAGTGGCATGTTTATATATGGAAGTTTGTGTTTTGTTTTAGATATTATGTTCAGTAAATAGCTACCTTTGCCTTCAGGCATTTAATGTCGCATCTTTGTCTAGCGTACCAGTCAGTTGCCAAAGAGAATGAGAAATGGTGGCAAATATACATCTTTCTCAACTCTTGTGCTTGTGTCGGAGAGGAGAACTAGACTTGACAGACTCTCCCTGCAGAATGGCATGCACACTTGTACAGTCTAGGTTCAGCCACAGCCCATTATGCACAGCAGTTACACAGAGAAACTTTCTCAGCATTCAGACACATCTGACTAGGAACTCGCAGTCCACTGCAAACTTCGACAAGTGTGCCATGATGATGTAGGACTGTTCTGGGATACCTGAGCTCATCACAGAAAATTCGTCACTACATATTTTCCTCCTTTACAACGAAAAAAAGCTTAAATAAATTTGCAGAACAGATATTACAACATAGAACATCAAAATTAAAACATTTTTTGAGGTGCCTATAAAAACCTACAAGGAAGAGACCCAAGTGAGTTAAATGAGCAAGAAATAAGTAGTCACACACGCCTTACCATCGCTGGCACCTAATTAGGCTCCGCTTCAATTTGATTCACCTCACTTTGGGGGATTTTCCGGGCTGGTGCAAGCCCGAGGATGCAGAGCCTTGTCTCTGCGATAACTTTTCAACTCGGGATACTTTACATTTTATGATCTGTCACTTTTACTCTAATAACGCATGAATTTTTTGGTTCGTATTTTGAAAGGAAAGGGCTTTTTACAGGTTAGACCAGCACTAGTCTTTTTACAATCATTGTGTAATTCAGGAGATATCTTTAATATTGCATCTTTTCTTGTTGCTGCTGTGAGGTTAAAGAAAAAAAAATAATTTGATGATGAATGTTGCCTAATCAAGACATCCTAGGATGGTTGAAATTTTTTAAATCTATGAACATTTTGATAGGAAGTTTTAATTTGTAATATTGTTGTAAATATTATGTCTATATGTTTGGTAATATTATCTGTGTTGTGGTTTGTTCTTTGTACTTTTATGATTTTAATCAAATAAAGTGGATTGACTAACTGACTGACACACAAGTGATTGAAACCTCTTTGTGAGGCTTGGTTCTTAGTCCTAGAACCTTTGGGGTCCCAAAAGAATATCCCTTGTAACTCTAGCCAACCTCTTCACATGCCACCATTGACCACCATCAGCATTCCCCTTGATTTCCAATATTCGTAGATTGTCACAGACTCTCAATATGCCTCTTTCAGGAAGATTGGTTCCTTGAGCCTAACCCAACCAACCATAAAAAATCATGGGTATCACCATTTTTAGATCAGGTACTCTATTATTTTGTACCTGAGCCATGGCGATGGCAAGATCTTTGGAACTGTAAGCGACCATTAAGATAGGATGAAGTTCAGAGCCAGACTTCCTCCCTCGCATAAACGCAAAAGGACATTTACCAGTTGAAGCATACACATTCCAACTTTTAGAGTGATATTAAAATTGATTCTCGCATGACTTATTGGCAGCGCAGTCTTTGCCAGTGGGTTTTGAATGGCTGTGAGAGGCTCAACTTGATAATTGAGAAAATCGAAGTAGAGAGTATTGTCAAATTCAGGTTCATGCCCACTTTATCAACCATTGGGCAATCTTCAGTGATCAAGAAGCTCAGACTTTGAAGAAACAGTTGATGACCGTGCTAACTGATGTGCTCTGTAAGGGCTTTATAGTATCCTCAGGTCATGTTATTATGTTCCCTTCATTCTGTACCTAGCTGCTCAGCCAGTGTCAGTGTTCCGCATAGAATGTTAGTGTGGGTGGAATGCTTGGATACTGTGTGGGACTGAGACAGTTGGGAAGATGGGCTGAGCAGCTAGGAGGCTGCTCCTGGTGGGGTCTCAATAAACTTCATCTACTCCTACCTGGCCACGTCTACAGCGTCTACTTGTACATCCTGCACACGTGGGGCCAGACCACTACAGGCTTAAAGTGACTTTCTTGAAAATTGTGAATTGGATTTGGTTTTATTCTAAAAATAATAAAAGTAAACTTAGAGTGACTTCTTGAATATAATACCAAACAACCATTTTGCTTTAAAACTTGGTTTAATGAGCCACCCAGAATCAGAAGAGTTTTGGCCAAGTATCAGTCTATGCTATTGATGAAGCTGAAAACTCCAAGCACAAGCGTCAGAGCTATTTAATTGAAGACAAATGGATAGTCGTTCACCCTCTGATTTTATCCAGATGGTGACTCTCCGTACGCTATTAGACCGGTAAGTTTGTGACTCGCAGATAAGCAGTGTAACAACCAAAAAGTAGTAGTGTTTCATTCCACAAATGGGCCAGGGCTCAAGATAACTATATTTCCTTTTTTTAGCTGAACATTTTCACCTTTGCCTCTGTAATTCGGGAGATAGCTGAAAGGAAAGTGAGTTTCCGTTCGTTGAAAGTACATTCAGGGACAAAGTCTAACAACGGTAAATATAGTGTTGAGGTTTAGATTCAGTTCCTTGAGCTGTATATGCAATTAGGTGGCTAAAAGTTATTGTATAAGCATTATCATGTCTGGGTTCATTGGTTGACCTAACAGAATATTGAAATGAGTAGAGGGTGGGACATAGAGCGAGCTGATCAAATTGCATTTAATAGGCCATATCTGTAGGGGACTAATGCATGCATGATGCCTTAGCCTCCCATAATGTCAAGATGTGGTTTTGAAGCAGTGCTTTTCTGCTGGCTGATTAGTTTTCTGCTGCACCCATGTTTAGGACATTGTTGAAGGACTCAATTACTATCTTATTTGGCCACTTTTGAAGCAGCATTCCTTTACTGGTCGACGTCTCTGGTTATAAGTTTTTTTTCCCACTGCTGCTTATTTTCATGGTACCAGCACTGTTGCTAGTTTGCTTGAGCGCCTGCCTGATGGTTGTTTTATTGGCTGCTTATGTGTTTGGAAAAATAGAGTAGGCTATCAGAATCCAATTTGCAGTTTACCAACTGGTGACATAACTTGTCACTCAATGGTTTGGGGTTGGGGGATGTTGGGGTGGGGGTGGTCTGTCCTGGTGTGCTGAAGGTGATCAACACAAACTCTGATCATGCTTTTAGATTCGAGCATTTTCGCTTGCAGGGTCTGTCATAAAATTATGGTAACCCTATCGACAGCTAAACCTCCGGAAGTGACTGTGCAGGGAAAGAGAGAAAATAGGACTGGCTTCTGTCATCATATTGACTTGTGAGGTGAACTGGTGATGTTTTGAGAGACTTTCCAGGACAGAAAGGAAGATGAGAGACTTCCAGAACCTGGGGAAGGAGCCAGGTGTGTTAATTGTTTTTGCACCTGCCCCTGGGACTGGATTGTTTTTTATGAGTTACCTCTAGCAGTAGTAAGGATATATAAAACCCTGAGAACAAGGCCTCGCCCACTGAAATTGCTGGCCGGCCAGAGATTAAAAAGTTAGTTGTTGCTGCTTCATGGTCTACAAAAGCCCAATTGTGAGCAGCTCCTTTTGCTAATTGCTAGTATTCTGAAGTTAGACCCCTGGAGTAGCGGCATCTGAAGGTAGCACATTTTGACTTTCCCTATGCCCCATTGTCATCCGAACTGAGAGATAGCCAGGTTCCCCAATAGATTGTGCGACTCTGCCATGCTTTTCACACTGCCTCAGGTTTCACTTCCTGTCTTCACACTTTTTAAGACTTTCACCGATATAGAGCTCCTTATTATTCTGATCAGAGCCAATTCCACAGCTGCCCCTTCTTCGCTCAAGTTTTAAAAGTTTTTTTTTTTCCCCTCAAAGCTCTTCTTTCTTGTCTAAAAGTCTTATTTAATCTTTCACTTTCTTAAAGCTGTTTGCTCACTCTTTCAAACATTCATAATGGACCACTATTTTCTTTTCTTAATAATATAATGACCAAAACTTTAAGGGTGAACATCATAAAACATCCACGTCAGCATTTGCTGCATCTCCTTTTCAATGTCGAATTATTTACCTTGTATATCCTCTCATGATGTTATCATGGGGTTATCACTTGCTTTGAGCGTGGTCTAAACTCTTGATAGTTCCCTGTGTATGCGACCAGCCATTGCTCTACCCCTCCAACCCCTGAGCAGATCTGCCTTTGCTGAAGCATTGGTCTAGCAGCAGCTTACCTGCCTGTAGACTGTTCGTCTGATTCTAGTGCCTGTCAAAAGTACCTAATCTATAGTTATCCCACATGCAAATAATGTTTCTTTTTACATTTTTTGCATAGTCCTGTTTCATTCTATCTTAAAAACCCATTACAATATTCCCAAAATACCCTTCATGAGAAACTGACCTGCGCTGTTGACCCTTTTTTCCCCCTCCGCCTTTCGAATGCCTGCTTCCTTTCTATCTTCTGTATGTTTCCCCTCTGAGCACAGCCTACTCTAAATTATGTGCATATTTGCCTTAATCTCTTTTTACATTTCTGCAAATTACCCACACTTCATTTCAAGATCACAACCTCTCATGCTTTGAAAGTGGTACCCATGCAACCTCGCTCATCTATCAATACAACTAGCCATTTTGCATGAACTTGCGTACCCTGCATTTATGATTACACCTAACTATTATTAATTACTACGAACTACAAAAAAAACAAAAAACAAGCAAATGTATGTAATGGATTCTTTGAGAGCACAAGGAAAATACCAATAACCAACAATAACTGTTAACCACTAACTGACCTTGAGGTTCAGAGCAGTGTGCCGCCTGGCGTAAACCACTTCAGTCCACCATCAGGGTTAGCAAGCCAGATATAAATGTAATTACAATACAAAAGGTACTTGTTATACTTCCTTCACTGAAGAAGCTGTTCATTGACTAGTGCTTAATTTGAGCTGGTGGCTTCCAGTGCTCGGCACCGGCACTTAATTGTCAACACTGGAGCTTACGACATGGTGGTGCTGCCTGTCTAATTTACAGATGAGCACAACAACAGTTGTATATTAGTTGAGTATACATTAAAAATGGCTACTTCCTGCCGCCAAAGCCATTCATATAGCTTTGGGGGCCTGGAATAGTCTGAATTGTCAGTTGTAGGAGTGAAATGCTTTGTAGTTATGTGGGTTCGTCATTGGCAGCGCTGGTAGGTGCAATAGGTAGTGCAAGTTGCAGTAGGCTCCTGATGAGGGCCCTGGCACTTTTTACAAATTAAGCACTGTAATTGACTCTTCTGTCCCTTTCAGTTTTCACCCTTTCTCACTGCTCCCATAGCTCTCTAAACCTATTGAAACATATTGTTCATCCCCCGCTGTCTGCATAGGTAGGTGCCACTTATCTTCATGTTCAGCGGTCTTGGCACCTTTTTTGTACTCGTTCCCCTTTAAAGCCTTTTGCTGTCCCCAACCCGCCCCCCCCCCCGCCTAAAATTTTTGAATCGTCCCTCTTCTGCTTTGTCTTGGGCCCTGAAATCATCCTCCACGCTAAAATCTCTTCTGTCAGTCATTTATCTATCTAATGGTTTATTTGCTACGTCTATTAATGGTTTTATTTATGTTTTATGCCTTTTGTACCATAATATGATTGGTTAAGGCATTTTGCTAGATAACTGAATAACTAATGCATCCAAACTGCTATGTGCAACTAAGGTTGGAAGGTGTTATCAGGTGCACTAAATACCATGTTTCTAGTCCTGGGTTTTCATTCATCACACCTGTGCATTCTGGGAGATGTAGTGTTGTTTTTCGTCTCTGCGCCAACGTATTTTCTGAACCCAGTCTGCTGAGGGGAAAGGTGTGAATCGGAGTCCAAAAAGTGAAGTGTTCATGTATGTCATTTGAGGACACTTAAGTGAATATCCATTGACAGGACATTGAGAGGTAAACGAGGGCCCCAACTCTCCATTGAGGGGTTGTTTTCTGGGAAGAGTGTCCTGTTGAGAAGTCACCCTTTTAATCAGGGAACCTATTAGAATGGCGAGGCTTGAGGTGTTGCATTCTCCCCAGCGTGCATAGAAATAGTGCTGTTAGTTTAGACTCTACTTTCTTGCAGGTATTTCGGGGGCTATATGAACTGAATCTGAAGTGTGCCACAATGCTTGATCCTGGTTGAGATGCCGCCTAGAAGGACAGAGTGGATAATAAACTGAAATGGAAAATAATTTCGCTTTTATCCATAGTGTTGGTGACTAGAAAAAGGAGGGACATTAGAATTGAGAATCGGCTGTTTACTGATGCCCATTGTGGAAGGCCATATCGGACATACGTGGCCAGTGGAAGAGATGGGATAGGTACACATACAGACTTCCACCCACAAGAACACAGGCGCACATGCTCTCACCCACCCATTCACAAGCGTGCAAATAAACAGACATTTAAACATACTCACACACACCCAAATATTCAATTAATTACTTATCTGGTGGGCTTTGGTGGAAAAGCAGGACCGGTGGGAAGAATGATGGCTTGGAGGGTGCTGGAGGTTTCAGATAGATTCAGGCAGCAGAAACGAGAAGATCCTCTCATTGGCTACCCTTACAAGTGTCAGTAAATGAGATGAGGACTTTCTAACAACTGGTCAGAGTGAGGTGAAATCAGTAAGACTTGCTGATTTCACCCCAGTCTGCAATTTGCTGGCAAAGGGTGATGTGTGGAGTTTCTAATAGACACTCAGCCCTGGGCACTTCAAGGCTCCAAATTAAAGCATCCAATGCAGACTATCAGTGACTCTTCCCCTCGTCATCAAGGGGCGGATCCTCGCAGGGCTTTGCTGGGCTGTTGATGTCATTGTCCTTGGCTGTGGGATCTTCAGCTCGGCAAACTAAGATGCCTGGCACCGGCTCATTACCACATATAAAGTGCCGAGCTGCCTGACCTGGACATGATGAGTATCTGTCAAGCTGACATTCGCTCTGCCTGCAAATACATCACACACTGGAAAGGGTAGGGCGGAGTTTCTGCATCCATATTGACAAGCCTTCACTGGGGCTTGGTTAAACAATGTAACTTTTAATTATTGTCTGTTTTCCTTGATCCTTCCTTGATCTTTACTCTCTGTTCAATTTCAAGGTCGCCTACTAGAAAGAAATTGCCCTTTAAATAAAGATAAAACAATCTCTGGTTTCCTCTCCTCTCCACCATACTTCCAAACAAACATCAATTATTTTCTATTGCTAACTGACCCGGGCGGTAGGCGCATGGTTTCCAAGCTATATTCGATCAGTCTGGCACTGCAACCAGCACGAGATGGGAAAATGTAGATTTTCCCCAGCCTTAAAATTCAGAAAATCCAAATCTTATTAAAGACACGTAGGCTAATATTATTGCAATCTTCCTTTAATTGCTACCACTCAGCCTCTTTAAAGAATTCAGAATACTTCATTTCAAACAATTCCAACCTAACATGGGAATAAGAGTTGCAACGCCCACTCACGGACAAAATTTGGTAATACTGTTGCCAACAAACGAAGCTCATATCTCCAAACTGCAGACATAAGCTGATATATTTAAAATGTTTACAACATGCCTAAACTACAACCTGCGCCTTGGATAGACTTGACACCTTCTGATCCTCACATTGCCGTAAGTGTCACATAGAGGAGGCCAACTTCGCTCACCTGACTTGGACTTGCATTTACGTGGGAGGTTTCTGGAGAGGCGTCTTTTCCCATCTCTCCTGTATGATAGGAGCTACTCTGGAACCAGACCATCTTACCGCCCTGTTGGGGTATGTGCGGGGTGTGCCGCAGGGGGTCGGTAGGTTTGCAGCAATGGCGTTACTGTTAGCCAAGTGCGTGATCACCTTGCACTGGGGTAGCCGGTGATCCCAACTGTCCCGGCTTAGCTTAAAACTTGACGTACTGCAACACCAGTAGTGAAATATATGCCACAATGTTACCTCCTGCGTCCAGACCAAAAGACATCTGGGGACATTGGGAGTAAGTGTAACAGCAAGAATTCAAATAATCTGACTAAATTGTAATGTTTATACCGGGCTATTGCTTCCCACTCTCTCCTCTTTATTATGAGACTGGGGGTGTGTGGATCCACTGAAATGCCTGTTATTGCACTGTCTATTTTTTTTAACCATTGCCGACAGGTCTTATACTCTCTATTGAAATTGGGGCAAGAACGGCAAGCTTTATCACAGACTCGTCCTTCCTCCAATCTTATGGTATTATATGTTGTTTCTGTTTCCACTATCCCCCTTGTGGGCTGACGTAATGTGGGTTGTATGTGTTATAAAATGAATAAATAAAGTTCTAAAAATAATTATTTTCTATTGCCCTCCCTTTTTGTTCTCGGAGATTATTTTATGTGCATATGCTTTTAGTACAATTACAGATAAAGGCCATCCTGTAGCCCCCAACAAGCTAAAAAACTGCGCTCCACATGAGGCATAGAACACCGGTATACCAAGTGGCTTGCACCTAGTGCAGTGGTGTTTGAGAAAAGTGAGGAGGGGACTGTCAAGCAGTCAGAATCAAGCAATCTTTATTCTTCTTATGGGACACCCGTATCAGTAACTTTTCATTCACATTACCTATAACGCGGGGATCATTCACTTTGGCATGCAGAATTATCGCTGTAGTCTGAGTTTGCCCCTGAATTATAGAGACTAACAGGAATCCGTTTCTACACTCAGTCATGCATGTTTTTCCTATTTTTTGTTTTCCCCCATACACATTTTGACAACTGTCTACTAGCTAATTGGTGGGTAAACATGCGGGAGTTGACATGCATTTTTTAATCCTGATTTGCCCTGTAACTCCTGTTAGCAGCCAAATGGGGATGAACAAAACTCCCATTATAATGAATATAGTTTGGATGAATCACTTTATCAAACCATTACATTTTCAAAGCTTTGCTTAGTTTCGGAAATCTTGAAATAGATTTTAGATCTAGAGAAACTTGCCCCACAACTTGGCACTAACCAAAATTAATATATAATTTTAAAGTATTGTGTGGGGAGTAGGATGTACTTGGATTGATTCCTGGTAATTATGTACACTCCATCTTTACACCTATAGATCATCACGTGTATTTAATAGGATCACTGAGAGAAGGTAGGGGGTTAGGAATACCAATAACCTTGTTTTCATTATAGCAAGTAAATCTATATGATTATCCAAAAAGGAAGCCAACTGTTCCACATTTCAGCAACAGTTTAAACTCTGGATATTACCATAAATATTTACTGCATTTTAGTAACGGTAACTTCAGTGTGTTGGAGTATAGTTTCCAGTTTTTAGGTCTCGCCTAGGCGAGATCTATTGTTGCTGACTTGCATTGCGAAGTGGGACAGGACAGGTGCACGCGTACGGAAAGTCCTGGACAGGAGATGTGCACGCGTATGGTGCGAGCAGGAGTTGTAACCACGCCGCAAGCCGTACGCGTGCACATCGACTGTCTGTGCTGACGCTTAACAGACAGGAGATGTGCACGCGTACGGCTCGCGTCTTTATCACAACTCCTGCTCGCACCATACGCGTGCACCTGTCCTGTCCAGGCGCGGCGTCCAGCATGCCTCCCGCTCAACCCCACTCACCGGCTCTTGTGGGGACTCTGCGCTGCTCCCAGGCTGGTCTCCTCATTGGCAGGGGGGAATCGCCTCTTCACCCGGTCACTGGCGCAGCAAATACGCGGGGCTCTGTCTTGCTCACAGGATTCCCGCCTGAAATTTTGCTCCGGCCGCACCATGCGGCATTCACGAAGGTGGGCTGGGCTCCCAACGGACTTTCCTCTGCGGGGGGGGGGGGGGGGGCTCCCGCCTCGCTTCTCCAACACACAGGGCTCCCTCAGCTCACAGGAGCCCCGGACACTTCCGTCCGCGCGCTCCATGCCCCGCCCATGCCCCACTCAACTGACGTCATCGCAAGCCTTAAGCTGTTTCGCTTTCTTAATGCGTACGCACGCTCAGCTCGGGATGTCCTCCGTAGGTAAGAACTTTCCCTGTGCGTCTCACGCTTGTGTTTTTTATCTAGCATGGCTCTAAAAGTGATTTAGTTTGCAGGCGCTCACTCACTCTAGAACTACCCTACTTGGGCAGAGATCAAGCAAGCGTTGCACACCTTCCTCTTATAACAAAACTCCAGTGTTCTAGCAGTCCAAGTCTGATCCACTAGCCGTGACTGCCAGCACATATCTTAATGCCAACTACACAATCAGTTCCTACATCCGGTGCACGGTGTGATCAAGACCACGTGCCAGCTCAGTCAACGTCACAATCACGTACTTGTACATCATTTCCCAATCCCTCTTCACAATCGACGGTATTCAACAAGGTGAGAGAAACTGCTCTTCTTCCAGGGGACCCGCGCGCGCCTCCTGTTCCGGTGTCTCTGTGGGGTAATTGTCCGGTAACGAAGACAACAACTTTAATACCGGTTTTACTCGTTTATTCGTTCTTTCAGTGACTGCTCAAAAGATAAACACTCTACACATTGAGCGCCAACAACTCGTGCCTCCTCCTTTAACTGCAAGCAGTAATTTCAGCCAAAAACCCCAGCCCTAGGCATTTTATCATTTGCGCATCACATTAATTCTGTGGTCCAAGCTGCAGTCCCTGCTATTATCAAAAATCTATCCTACATGAAGCGGAGAGGCTTCTATAAAGATTGGGTGATTTAAAAAAAAAAAAATGTTTTTTTGCAGTTTTATATAGCGCAAACTTGACTGTAAGATGAGCACAAGGACACATTCATTTTTGTTAGGCATGGAGAGATTAAGTGATTTGCCCAGAATCACAGGATGTTGAGCTGACGCCGAGGCTCGTACCTGGTTCCCCTGCTGCAAAGTCAGGAGCTCTGGTCTTAGGCCACATTCTCCATTTTTGTCCTATTTTTAGATAGGCTATTGGATGCATATAAATATACACAAATGCGTAAGTCGGTCTTGAATGCCCTCCATTTACTCAATAGTGACAAACATTACATAATAAACTGGTCACTGTTGTCTTTATAGTTTATAAAACTGTGCACGTTCAGCATTGTTATTTAGAAGTTTAACTTGAATAAGAAAGAAACTAATGGATTCTTAAGCAAGTGGATTGTGGTAAAGCCTATAGATAACCCGTAAACACCAGTGAATAAGCAAGCACACTACTTGGGTGATTAGGTATTGATTAGTGTCTCAAATAAGGATTACCCTAAATGGTACTGATCAACAGTAGCATGGGATAGACAAGCATTTGCAATTCAATAGGTCTCGCATTTGCAAGAGTTTGAGCTATTGGCATTTTAAATGACCATGCCTTTTTATTTATGTGTTTACAAAACCTGCAAGCGGTGCATGAACACGCACTTTGTACTTATACTCTTTGCTTACAAGAAGCAAGGCATTAACTGCCAGTCTTGCTTCTCATAAGTAACCACTATAAGTACAAAGTACAGGTTTACGCAGCACTTGCAGGTTTTCAAACACATAAATAAAAGGCACTGTCATTTACAATGCCAATAGCTCAAACTCTCGCAAATGCGAGACCTATTGCATTCCAAATGCTTGTTGTTTTTACGTTTGCAAATCATTAGATGTGTGATTTCTGGATCTTTCAATGGAATCTTTGGCGTTGTGAAGGGTATTTGAATGAACTGTCATGCTATACAAGATCCCTAAAGCAAATTATAATTTCGCACTCGTTTGTTACGTATTTCGTAAAGGGTGGTTTTTACTTTAAGATTTTGAGGTCACAATGCCTTCATATGGAGGACAAGGCAATCTTTAAAGTCAAGTACGTCAGTGGTGAATACTGAGACTAGAAAGGGGACATACGGCCTCTCCAACCTGCACAACAGTTCTGGGCAAAAAAGGTAAACCCCTTGTAATGTCTGTTCGCTGGAGCAGATTGCAAGACTGTCACTTTCTTTCAAAAAGTGAAAGTCCATTAGGACCTTTTTTTATTTTTAACACTTCTAGGAATCTTAATGATTTTAAAGATATTCCGCATACTTCTTGCTGCCTCTGCTATTGCCACGAAAAGTGTAATTGCAAATGGTAGATCAGCTATCGCTTTTTGAAAAAGTGCAAAAAAATAAAAAATACAAAAGTACTTCCAGAATGATTACAATGTTTTTGTTTTTTTCAGCCTTCAGCCACAATCTAAAAACATTATAAAGTAACATTTGGGACTTGGAAGTCCAAGTTATTTAACTTCTGACATAATCAGTCTATAATTTGAGAGTATCATGATGATTAGGCCAGCCCTAACTTGCTGGACGTTTTGTCACTGCTGGACTTTTTGTCTCCAGTGAAAGGAATCCATCTCTTATTTGCCTGAGAATGTATGTAGATACATTTAGGCAACATGTGAAGGTGAGGTTATCAAGATGCCCACATGCCTATCCGTAAGTGTGTGGAAAGTTGATAATGGATAGAGGGAGGCAGTCCCCAGTGTTTTGGGCAAATCAGATCACCGCCCAGTATCTTGATTTCAATGTAGCCATATTTACGCTACCAGTATCCTCACAGAGTGTCCACTTGAAGCCTCAGAGAAGCATTTCCTGTTGTCTGACGAAGCCGCTAACAGTGGCTTCTTCAGCCCTAACCTAAGTGCTGTTGCACCTTATTTTGAAAGTTCAAGTTGAAAAGATGTTAGGGACTCCCTAACATGCTTCTTTGATGCTAGAGACACAATTACCCTATGTGCATTATTTGTTGTTCTATATTTTGCATAATGAAGATGCTACAAATGGCCCACATCAATACTCCTGTTGCAAAATCTGCAAAGCATATATATCTACAAAGTATACAGCAATGTGGAGCTAGACAAAAAGACGGTCTTATAGTTATTTACAGCTCTCCAGACTTCTCCAATGATTTCTTTTAAGAGTAAGAGGTCTGTTTCTCCTTTTTTAGTATGTGTGTCTGTGACTTTGAAACAGGAATATTTATGTATGTATGTGGCATTGGTATTACAGCAGCCTTTCCAAAAAGCAATGGAGCACTGTACAGTCAAAGACAGAGAAACAAAGAGTAATTGGAGCAGATGTTGTGCTGTGAAAGCTGAGGTGGGCTGTTACTGAATTGATGTAGTCATGTTTACAGGAGTATGTCTTTAGCTCTTTACTAAATTGAATCAGGTTTACGGCAGCCCTGATGAATACAGGGATGTTCTTCCACATCGTGGGTGCAGAAAGGAAGAAGGTCTCTTGCCTTTTTTTTTTCTTTTTTTAACACATTGCCTCCAGTCTGATGATGTCTCGGCTGCCCTGTGTGCCTAGAGTCACTGGAGGCAATTCAATATTAAGTGCTCAATAAATTGTCCGGCATCTTTAGTGCTTTTAAAGTGTATTAACTTACAGTACATTGCCTCTGAATGAGAAATTTCCTAGCTATTGTAACGGAAAGTTTCAATTATATTAAGGACTCGGAGGCGAGGATTATGCTATCACTTCCAATGCTTTATTGCACAGCAGCCATCTTCAACAACTTAACCCTTAGACCACATTTCCCAAACATCCTTGGGGAAAAAAGGTCAATAACAAAAAACAAAGAAGGGACAACATATCCCACAGTCCATCATGGCCAATCACAGTCCAGGGACCCTCTCTAAGTCCGCCCTCGCTGCCTTGCTCATCCTCCTTCTTTGCGGCGAAGCAACATCTTCCCGATCAATTGACCTGTTTTGTGGTGCTGCTCCTGGAAAAAACCAAAGAAACACATGAGGACCGAAGCCCCGAGAGGACAAGCAAGACCACCACCAGCGGGTACAATGCAAAACTGTAAAGTTAGCAGAACAAGGCAAAAGCATAAAACCTCCCCAGAATTAAACATCAACCTCAGGCTACTGCCCTAGGGAAAGCGAAACCATACAACAGAATACTTATAATACGGTTCAGTGGTATTTTTTGATAGGGCTAGTGGCGCCACTCAGGAGAGTAACACTGGTATTAAATCGAGAAATATCTTGATCTCGGTGCTGCAAGGTAGGGAGAACCACCAGTCTCCCCAAATCAGTGATCCGTGTCACTTCAATACATAAATGCAAAACCCCAGCACACAATTAAAATATAGTACAATTGTCTTAGGGCAAAGTGTAAGCACAAATTCGACACCTGTATATGAATTCTTGTTCTCCTTTCTTTTTTATTATTTCCTCAGGTCTTCAAACAGCCGACACGTGTTTCGTCGCTAACATGGGAAATCGTCACGCGACTTTATCAAGGCTTTCTTCTTCGTTAATCTACCCTTTGTCTGTGGTGATACTTCCGACCCTCAGAGGGGTTCTGTTATCCTAGAGGTCCGCTGGTGTGAGTTGTACGTCACCCAAAGTTCTGGCTTGACGTCAAAATCGTTATTCAACGTGAATCCTAATCCCCGATCCGCAGACGTTCATACTTGTGCGTTTCCGAGTGTATCACCACAGACAACACAAGCAACTGTGGAGCCACGTAAGCCCAAAACCGGACCCGCGGGGCCGCAAAGAAAGACACCAATGAGCCGACGCTCACACCCCCAATACACGCTCAGAAATCCTTCGGCATGGGAAACCGCAGGAGCGCGTTGAGGCGGTCACCCGACCAGGCCGAAAGCGACAAACCTGAGGTGATCCGCCGCAACGCGCTAGAGCTGCACTAAGAAGCAAAAAATACCACAATGAGCATGCGCAAAACACAAGAGACGGGCGCGGGACGCCGTAGGCAGTCCCGCGGCCGACTCGGCAATAGCAACCAGTCAACAATTAAGGAACAAAAGAAAAACACTCATCTCAGGCTGCTGAGCAGCAAAGAAAGAGGATGAGCAAGGCAGCGAGGGTGGACTAAGAGAGGGTCCCTGGACTTTGATTGGCCATGATGACTGTGGGATATGTTCTTTGTTTTTTGTTATTGACCTTTTTTCCCAAGGATGTTTGGGAAATGTGGTCTAAGGGTTAAGTTGTTGAAGATGGCTGCTGTCTAATAAAGCATTGGAAGTGATAGCGTAATCCGAAGCCTCCGGTCCTGCCATAGAATCTCTTTCTCATGTATCTCTCTTGGTGACATTGCCATACTTGCACAAAGTTCATTTAATATTGTTTGAAAATTGAAAGTAGCCTTTCTGCTACCCGTTAAAAGAAGTAACATCTGCTAGCCCATGTATAGTATGAAATACTTCCATATCCGTTAAAAGTAATATTTAGTATTTTCATATGAGTTAGAAGTTGTAAATGCGTTTGATAGTATCTGTCACAAAGGACTTTGGGGATACAACTAGTGTTGTAATATAAGGCTTCGAAAAGATGTATATTTCATAGAGAATATAAAACCCGCCTTATATTTTATAAAAAAAATCTTTCTTTGCGCATTAAATTGAACAGAAAGTAAGAGGAAGAGGGGTCAAGAGAGGATGTGAAAAAAAGTCCTCTAGTTTGTAGCAAAGGTCAGGATTTAGACAAAGACTAGTTCAGGGAAGGCCTTGCTTCAAAGGTTTTATGTACATAACAATGTTTACACATTCACTCTTTCATTCACCGAGCTTGCTGGTGTTTTTCTTGCTGATGTAAAAGTGCGAAACACAAATAAATGTGAAAGGGAAAGACCCTCGGTTTCTTATTTACTGTAGGCCCTGTTGGGTTTGGTCACAGGAGGCATGTCTCCTTAGGCTCATAATAAACAACATGGCAAAGAGGATCCGCATGGAATGTGCCAGTGCCACACAACATGGGCACATTTTTGAGATGGAAGGAAGATGTTGTTGAAGCATGCCCTCACTGTGCCTTTTGGACAAAAGTTGCTCAAGTCTTCTCGTTAGGTCGCACCTAGGCAGCGTGATGGAGCGGAGGGTTAACAGCTAAATGATACTCACTATCCACATACTCACCTGGGCCCATAACCATTCATACTTAAGCTAGTAAGCGCTGCTCGGCTCAATTTTGGGTATTAATACCTGCAAGATAAAGTTTATCTCACCAATTCTTACCATAATTTCCTCTGATCAATGGATCTAGTTGTTAGCAGGTTAGGTGCAAATACCATCAAGTAAATACTTTTAAATTACCACAGACTCAAGAAGGTTTAAATGTTTATATGATAAATTTCATGTGAAACCAGAAGTATAAAGTACAGTTCGTACACCGTTTTCTCTCAAGGAAGGAAAATTAGATTATTCAGAAACTTTAAACAAAATTAGAAAATGACAGTAGCTGGAAAAAAAGAAAATCAGAGAGAGCAGTACAATGACATACTACACAGAGTTATATTTACCTAGGATGGTGTGGAAACCAACCCCTTGGCCTAGGAGCTGGAAAGGGTCCCCTGGGACAGGTTAGGAGACCGAAGCCTTCAGGACAGGATTCAGGACAGGAAAGGTGACCTCTTCTAGATAGGACGCCTGCGTTGCACCCCTCTCTGACACTATCTTCCTCCTCGATTCTTTCGCGATGTTCTCTAGTATGTGCCTCCTCTCTTCTTCCGCGAATTTCTCTATTAGTTTGGTTCTAGGTTCTGTAGTTCGAAACTTCTTTAGGATTTGCTCAATTCTCTGACAGCATCTCAGCATCTCTGCAGCATGAGCGGGTATCTAACTAACTAAACTACCTCAATTATACTCTTCTAAGGGAAACCCCACCCCCAAATGTTTCAATGTTCATGAAACGCCTAATTCTGATTGGACAAGCAAGAGGAGATGATCATCACACCATGCTAAGTTTCCACCCTTTAATTTACTTTCCCATGCTTTATTTCCCACCCGTATTCCCAAGTTCATCAATACATTGTATATAATTTAATTTTCAGCTTCCTCCAGTTCTGTGTAGGGCAGTCAAGTTCCCATGATAATGCAACATTTGCGGCCTTGGCTGTGGTTCAAGAGCTTCATCATGGTTCAGGCGGGTTACAACTGCGCAAGTGCAGTCATCACGTGGGGTTTGGATTTCAGTCACCCTCAGAGGCCCAAATACGAACCAATAAAGTCAGAAAAAGACATGTTAGAAATCAAAATAAAATATTTTCACTGTATACCACCTATCTCTATTCTAATCCCATTTAATTATAAAAATCTTTCGCATTAGCATTTTATTAAAACTTGCATAGTTTAGTTTCAGCAAAGCATGCGCATTCTCATGTGGGTTTCAAGTGGCCATATTGAAAGCAACTGCACAGCTGCAAAGCTTTTCCATCCAAGCGATAGAACGCTATACCTCGTAGATGCAGTAGACGCATGCGCACTGCAGAATCCCGCGTTTAGCAGCCATCTTTAGTGTCACTCAGGTTACTTGTTAGTAAAACACATAGGCAAGCTTCCCCTAGATTTTCGTGTACAAATATGTATTGCAAATTAGTATTTACAAACACAATTATTACGGGGTTACAAGTTATTTGAGAAGATTGCGTCCGAGCAAGTCTTTTATACGAGTCCTTGCGCTGCTCTGTGAGGTATGCTGTATTCGGGTATGGACTTGAAGCTCCGCCCGCTCTCCGCCTATATTTTTCATTGGCTTGTGTCATTGTCCTTTGTAAATGCTGGCTCCTGGTTCGTTAATAGGCTTGTTAGTCCCTCCTTGGTACCACCTTGTCTTCATTTGTAACCTTCCATGAGGACTGGCCCTTTTACATATGTTCTTACATTGTATTTCTTTTTTAGTCAGTAAGCACTATTTTCTTTAATGAGTTTCTCCTACAGCAGGCATGACATGCTTTTCTGGAACATTCAATGCACCATGCTCGCTTTCACTTTCAAAGCAGCCCAGGACAATGACGGCCGCTTCTTTGAAATTAAATAGGTCTTGTATTTACCAGAGTTTCAGCTATTGGCATTGTAAATTACAATGCTTTTTATGTATGTGTTAATTATCAAAACAGATACATAAAAGGCATTGCCATTTACAATGCCAATAGCTTAAACACTCGCAAATGTGAGACCAATTGCATTGCATATGCTTGTTGTTAGACTGAAATGGTGTATAGAATTGTTTATATGCTCTTGTGGCCATGCAAGTGAGACTGCAAGGTAGGGCAATATTTATAAAGGTGATGGTAACACCAGAACTGAAAAACATGGGGTTGTCACGATCGACAGAGCCACAGGATGTTTTAGTCACATGTTTACCATACCCTTGCATCACATTTTCTTTAAAGCAAGGCAAGAGCTGAATCTCTGATGCACTGACCTAAACAAACTATCCTTGGTGACCACCTGCGATTATTAAACAAAAATATACAGAAAAGTGATGGATGGAATGCTTGAATTAATCTCAGCCATTGGTAATCACTCTGGCCGTATCACAGTTAATTGTTATTTAGCCGACCATGCCACCTCAGTTTTGACTAGCCATTTGCAAACCAGTCATGACCCCTGCTCCAATGGGATCAGTCCAGCCTGCACTGTCAGGCCAGATCTTCCCTGTACCAGAACTCTAGCAACCCAGGACTGGTTTCACCCTTAATATGACTTATTAGCCAGGTATAGCTTACCATTACCTAACCTCACCACCAGGGTATATTTCACAGTTGCCATGCCATGCATTAACAATAGAATAGTAGTTGAGAAAGGACTTGACTCCCCAAAGATAGAACTCTAAATGTATCTCTCCATCCCACAGGTTGAAGTTCTACTCAAACATCCCGAAGCTCAATCTTAATTGGTGGGAGGGGTGATGGTGCATTACAGCTGTCCCTAAAATCTGTCAGTTTTCCACCCTACATCAGAACTCTCACGTTTTCCAGGTCAATGTGTGAGTGGCTATCACCGTTGAGAATGGTTCTTTGAATCTTTGCACGTTTGGACTTCATTTTCATAAAAGGATTAAAAGGAATGTAAATCCCAGGTTAGAAAAAAAAAGCCCCTAACTCGAAGAACTGCGCACGCATTGATCTGAGAAACTTAAACACTCCGCTTTACATATGGCTTGAAACCAACCACCAGTGATGAGAAAAAGCACAAAATGCACTTCTCCAATGACACACTTACTGAGCCTGCTCAAATGTAGGGCCCTTCAATCTGCAGCCAAATGTTGGAGACACCCTTGGTGGGCCTGTGGTGCTCCGCAAATCTAGCCACTCAGTACAAGAGTACAAGATGAAAGAGCGCAGAAGCCTACTTTCGCCTCCGCTGTCCATGTCATCAGACGGTTTCTATAAATAGCTGTGATTCATAGCGTTACCATGTATTTAGTGTGGATGTGCATGAAAAATGCATTTTAAAGTAGTACACACTGTGCCAGTTGGCACTCTGGTACCTTTGCAAGATCTTCCTCTATAATTACAGCACATCGACATTGAGAACAGTCAACCTTAAAAGGTTGGGTGATGTTTTAGACCTGTGCGGTTGAACTGATGTTAAGTGGTAACTGAAATATGCAGCAGCAAATCTCAAATTAAATGTTCCCTTCAATGAAAATGAGAACTTTCCCTCTACATTCTCTCCTTCACTCTAAATTCCCCTCCCCTCTGGTGCCTCATACCCTCAGCTTCCCTCTCTATCCTTTTCACTCCTCCTGGCCTCCTCCTTTCATATGCAAGTATTTACATCTAAGGAGTGGCGAGTAAAACTGTCTCAAGCTCTAAGCACAAAGGCCTGCAAGCAATGGCAAAATCAGTAGGTTAGCATGCATTGTGGGCCTGACTAAAAAATAAAACGTGCTCCTGTGAAAAAAACAAAAAAAATTGCTTTATGAATACAGTTCTTCTGTCAGATAATGTGTCATGATGCAGAAAATAAGTTTGAGGTGTAAAATAGTCCCTCACGCATCTCAGTGCAAGGGTTCCATAGAATAGTAACACCAAACAACCAAAAGAATTAGGTGAGAGACAAATACACCTCCCAGTGCATCCATAGCACACACTATGTATACTTTAAGAAACTGGTAACAATGTAAGTTAGCAAACACAAGGAAATGATGGATGGAGTGCTGAAACGTTTCAGACACTCACCCCCAGTCACAGATCTGGGTTGAATCCATCATCATTCTTTAGCTTACTTCCCCCACCTCAGTTTAGACCCAGCTATATGCAAATCAGTCTTGACCCTGTGCCTCATGGGAACGTTCCAGCCCGAACTCCCAAGCCAGGTCTTCCCTGAAACGAAAACAAGCATTCTGGGACCGGTTTCGGTGTAACACCCCTCATTAGCCAGGCTAGCTTCAATCCAGTGGCAAAGTGAGCAATATGGGTTAGACCTGTCATCCTTAGAGTGGTCTTACCCCAGACCTTTTGCATGTTACCTACTGTTTTTGCTGTAGATTTTTGTTGGCCTTAGGCCTATGAGCACTTTATCATTGCTAACCAGTGCTAAAGTGCATGCGCTTCTCTAAACATGGTGATATTGGTGTATACCTGGTTGGCATATTTGATTTAATAAGAAGTATCAGGTAAAGTGGTATAACATATACCCAGGGCCTGGAAGTCAAATGCTACTATTGGGCCTGCAGCACTGATTGTGCCACACACCGAAGTAGCTTTTCAACCCTGCCTAAGTCCTGCCATTGCAGTGCTTGTGTGTGCAGTTTACTGCCACTTTGAGTTGGCTTTTTAAACTACTTGCCAGCTGTTAAACTCCCCTTTTATTACATGTAGGTCAACCCTAATGTAAGCCCTAAATAACCCCATGGGCAGGGTGCCATGTGAGTAAAAGGTAGGGCATTTATTTTTAATCTTTACATTTCCTGGTAGGGACAAACCCCCAAATTAGTGTTTCACTACTGTGAGGACTACCCCCTCAAAAGCTAGCATTGGGAATTCCTTAATACACTTTTAAGCTGTAATTCCTGATCAGAGAGGAGTAGCTTTTTCATGTTTCATATTTTTAGAATGGTAATGATAAATCCTCCTCTCTGTTGAAGTTGGATTTAACATTACTGTTTTAAAAATGCCACTTTTAGAAAGTGGACATTTCTCTGAACTTAATCTTCAGTGTGCCTGACAGCCTGTCTCCAACACACATCTGGGGTGGGTGACAGGTACACTTGGTGCATTTCCTCTACACAGCCACAACACAGGAAGGATAAGTGTGTCTGAATCTCCATCTACATACATCTACATTCTGATGGTCTTCCCTGGGCAGGACGGAAGTGAGGGACTAACACTTCACTTGAATAGGCTGTGTCCTGTTCCTGCAGAGAGGTTGATTACCTCCCACAGTTAGCCTGGCAGAGAGGACTGGGTTGAAAGGGGTACTTGTGCACTTCAGAGAGCTGCTTTGAAGTCCCCCTCACTTAAAAAGGTACTTTTGGGTAGAAGTACCGGGTCTCCGACCCCGTAAATCAGAAACTACTGGACTTGTAACTGAAGCGCTGCCAGAGGAACTGCTGTGCTGCTTAACGGACTCAACCGGACAGCTGAACTGGACGGTTTACTTTTCTGTTTGTTGCCCTGCTACCTTCTCCGCTCTGACTCTGCTGAAGGAGAGCTGGACTCTGCCTGCACTCCAGATGATCTCCAAGGTCCTGTTGGCTTGCCTCCTATTGCTTCAGACTCAGGGATATCATAGTCTCTACCCCCAGCTCCTGTGCCTGGCTCAGTGGAAGTGACCCAGATACTTGCAACGCGGATTTCGACGCATCTCCTGTCTGCGTGTAGCAAACTGTCGCATCGACCCGGTTGCGGGAGTAAAATCGTTGCATCTCATCAGAACCAGCACTTTGCCTCCAGAGATCGATGCATCGGACAGTGTATCACCGCTGCTGCAGCTTGGTGAGATTGACGCATCCCCTCTACTGTGTGGCATAATCCGGTGCATCGCTCGACACCAGCACCCGTCTTCGGAACTGATGCATCACCTCCACTGCGTGGAGAAGATTGACCCATCCTCCGCCTGCGGGACTTGACATCGACACATCTAGTTGTTTGCGACCAAGAAAAGTACTTTGTTCACCGGGGCCTGCGTGGGTCCTGTTGCCAGCCGGCGCTCCATCGCGGTTGGCCCGAACTTTGACTTTGCCCCAGTCCAGTGTGCCCTAAAGTAACCCTTGTATTGCTACATGCTTCTAGCTCTTTACTGCATTTATTCTTTTAAAATTCAATATCTCGACTAATATACATTGGATTTTTGTCATTTTTGGTCTTGTTTTGTTCAGAATATAGTCTATTTTTCTAAACCTGTGTGGAGTCTTTTTATGATATATTAAATGTGTGTGTGTGTGTGTTGCCCAAATACTTTACACATTGCCTCTTTAGATAAGTCTGACTGCTCTGTGCCAAGCCACTAGAGGGTGAGCACAGGTTATCTTTTAGTGTGTATCTAGCTTACCCTGAATAGATTAGTAGTTTCTTCTTGGCCTGGGTGCATACCGCAACCAGGAATCCAATTTCTAACAATATGTCTAGCTGACTACTGCGCTGTCAAGTCAGGCATAAAATCGAGCACTGTATTCAAACAAAGCAGCCTTATAGGTGGAAACGTATGTCACAGACATGAATAGCAATGTGCCTAATTCACGCAGGAGACTCTGCTTCATTAGGCCAAAATGACTTTAATTTAGCTTACACCCTTCTGAAATTGCCCTAATTCAATGCAAGCCAATGAGGGAAATAAATTCCCCGGATTTATTTTACTTACTTACTGCACCAAACTCCGCATGTACCATTATTTGGTGAGCGTTTTCCATTGCAAACATCAGTAGAGTTGATCTGCTGAAATTTACTTGGGAAATATTGCAGTAATGCAGTGTTTGTTGCTATACTCATAATTGTGATATGGGCAGTAGCAGAACTTTCCGAACATACTGGAGTTTACTAGGACAGCTGTCCTGATCGAAACCTTAGTGTCCTTGCAGTGGTCACGTTAAGCAGTGCTGTAACCACTACAGTGTGCAAATCACAGCAGTGCTGTATTCAAAGATGGCAATTGCTGAAGACTTGTGCAGGTGTTCTTCCTCATCTTTCCTACCTTGCAGTTAGCTGTGGATCTGTGCTTCTTGGTGCTTTTGCATGTGCCAATGGCATTGGCTGATCACTGTCTCCCCTGGGCTAATCAGACATTGAAATCTTCTGGGACTATTGTTCAAAAGATTCCAAGCACCCATTTAGCGGTCCAAGCTCTTGTCTCCTCTACTTACCAGATGTATGGTGCTCTCGGCTTTGAAGGTGTGGGTTAGCTGATATTGTACATGGTTTGCCGTAGGCTGCACATCTTGATACAGAAATGTGAAAACAGCCTTGTCCCACCATTTGATCTGCCTGGAGGAAGGTGGGTTCCTTGCATGGTGAGTTAGGACTCTACTGTGGTTTATTGGTAGCGCTGAAATCTGAAGCACATGAGTAGTGGTGTGGGAGATGCACCACTTCTCATGTGCTTTATGGTAACCTGTGGCTGATGTGATGCTGTGCAAATCAGTACGCTTGCTAGTACTGGGACGGTGGAGCCTACAACTGCTGTGCACGGTTCTATTTGCAAGCTGTGTTGTGCCTTGTAAAAAGATTAGAAAAGGTGAGCATGCTCCACAGGCTATGGGAGTGACATGGTGTGGATTCAGTTGTACAGTTGGTCTTCCCATTCAAAGATGGCTCACCCAGATTTAGAAATTAATGTGGACTGGTAAGTCTGCTTTCGACAGTCATATTGAAGATGTCTGTTTTCCTTTACTGGTAATGGAGGTTCCTACCTATTCAGTACACTTTACAGACTTAATGTAGCCGCCAATTTGCACAGGTTATTTTGCCTGTGTGTATACTCCTCTGTGTGGTCTCGTCTCTGTACATGTAGCTGCTGTGACAGTAAATCCATACACGTTTTGTGTGTAAACTTCTCCAGACTATTCAAGTGCATTATAGGGCGCAGATAATGTTTTATGTCACTGTTTATATAGAATTATAGTTGGGTGACTGTGAATAATGGACATTTTTTTCTATGTAATGAGTAACATTGAAGTGAAGCTTGAGTTATATGATTTCACTCAGAACCCCGTGGTAAAACACATCCCAGTTATCCACATTTTAGACATCTACAATTTTGTTAGATTTAGCCCGACTAAAACAAAATCTGCTCTGCTTTCAACATATACAGGGGATAGAAGAGTAATGTGGGAGCTCTATATATCATGGCCTTTCCTCCAAATATTAAAAAAGAAACCCTGTCCTCCTACCACCAACCTCTGAAAACTGCCCTCACCCAACCAAATCCAAATGTTAAAGTAGCTGACCTCCCACCACCCTCTGTGCCATCCCGCCTCTCCGTGCCCTAGGCTGTGCTCTCAGCTCTCTCTTTGAGAGCAATGATCCTGCACCTTGCTGACAGCAGCGCTGTGAAAGCCACTTCTAGGTGTCGTTTGTTTTGTCCTGTCAGTGCTGACTGGGGAGAACGCAGTTGGTGCAGCCAGAGCACCGGCTGTGTCCTCCCGCCTCCACCAGCCCTACGGAGACCCAGGAAATGTGGAATAAGATTGGTGACTCTGCCAAATGTAACTCTTCCACTGTGCTCACTTCTTCAGAGGGAAGTGTGAGGCAGCGGAACAGTGGTAAAGCAAGCACTTTCCCCTCGTGACGTCACAATAGTGGGTAGCCATTTGGTTACCCATTGCTGTTGCATCACTGCAGTGAATAACTGGATTTTGGTCCAGTTGTTTTAGAAGCTTCCTATGGAAGCCATATATAACAGAAAAGTAATACCATCTACCGATTATTTTATTAAAAATATTTTTTGCCCAGATAAGTGAGCAGTCTTTGCAAGAGACTTAAACATGCTTTGTGTGGCCTCATGGTAAGTTTTTCCATACATCTATTAGGTGTTTCATGCAGCACCATGTAGCACTCCACCAAAGATATCGAGAGATTCTTGGAGTGTAGTAAACGGCAGGAGATATAACGCTTGATTAATCCAGCCAGACGCGATTCCTTAGGCGAGTAAAAGGCCTTATGTAGAAGGCACAAACATTTAAACTGAATTCTCCTATCCACAGGCAGCCAGAGAAGTTTCCTTCTAGCTTCAGAAAAAATGATCATCTTTCCTAATATTGTATACAAGACTGTTCTTTGTAGTTTCACCTTGAGTTTAGCCATTCGACCCAGTGATTGCCTATAGATGAAATACGGGTCGAAATGATCAGAGTGCATGTTATCTGGAAGTTAATAAGGAGCTCTTCTCAGCAGACAAGGTACTTAGTTGCCAGAGCTGCATACTCCATTGATACATGACGTAGAGAGAGATCATTGTCAAGCAGAAAGCCCAAAGACTTCTCTTTCATTGCTGGAAGAAGAGAGGGACCCTTACTTGTATGTCATCCTGGCGCTATTTGTGGTTGCCTACAATTATTAATTCTGTTTTGCTGGGATTGCCCTTTAAAACGTTAAATGCTGTCCTATGTTGGACGTCCATAAAACAATCGTAACAAGAAGATTTAGTGTTCGTGTAGGCCAACAACGATCTAAATATAATCTGCATTCGAGTGGACCCAAAGGGGTGAATCATTTTAAGTGGAAGTTGAACATGGATGTTATATATCAAGGGCAATCGAGAAGATCCTTGTGGTACTTAGAAAGGTACTGGAGCAAAATCCGATTTAAAATAGACCAGTTTCACAGCTTGTGTTCTTCCCTCTAGAAAAGACGTGAACCCTTAAAGCACAGATCCACCAATACTAATATCTTCAAGTCAATTTAGCAAATGCTGTGGAGATAGAGGAGTAAATTGCTGTTGTAGAGTGACCATCGATTATGCGGTTCATCTCTGCTGTGGCCGAGGGCATTGCCATTTTAGTATCTTAAGCTGTACTTCCCATCAACTGAGAAACTGTGTCTAAATAATCTTATTGTTGCCTGGTAAATAACTTTTTCAGCAATTTACTAAGTGCAGGGAGGATGGTGGCAGGACAATTGTTGGATATACTTTGTAGTTTAAGAGCTGGGAGACCATTTCCCTCTTTGAAGCTCAATGGATGGTGGCTAATGGAGGATAAAGACATTGCAAAACATTCCTGTAGGACTATTGTAGGAGATGGAATAAGAAGTGTCCCAGTGCGAAAAGATAGAGATACGGTATAAATCCAGAATTTATAATTTGGAAAAAATATATATATATATATTTAAACAGTAACAATATCTGCGACCCTGCATAACTAACAGTGGCATGATGCATAGCAATAATACTGTAAAGTCACATAGAGATGATGAGGAAATAAGGAAGTAGGGAGAGTAACGTGGACAGTAAATGAGGACAGCGACATGGGGAAAGAGTGGCTGTTTGAAATAATTTTAGGAGGTAGGCTCGGGCCTGCGAAAGAGGAGGGGGCGGGTCTTGCACATGGACTGTGAAGGGGAGATCCAGATTGTATCCCTCAGAGAAGATTCCCAATAGTATTTTTGTCTGGAATAATGAAGGATGTCCAGGAGGGCGGCTAGTAAGTCTCTATTATTTCATTTAGTGTCCTGATAATGCTCTAGTAGAAACTGTACAGAAACAATATCAGGATAAATCTTTAAAAATGTTGAATTCAAGAAATCAGCCAACATAATACAAAAGGCTTGGCCTTGTACTTGTAAGTGACAAACTTTTAAGGTTAATTAAGGAGTAGAGTGCTTAAAAAAACTTTTGTTATATGGCCTGCGGTACAATATGACATTTATTAAAAAGGCCGGTGCAATTAAGTTTTTAGAATTTTTAATTGTGTTGTGTAATAATGAAAATCTGGTTCAGAGTGATGCTCCTTCAACTTACTTTTGTTTTGTGTTTGCATGATTTAATTGTTTGTTAAACCAGGATTCAATTTAAGAGCTGCATCTTTTCTATTGCCAATTTTACATGCACTTCACCGGCATATTCCCACGCGTTTCACTGGTGCATTTCCGTGATCCGTTTTTACAATTACAGCTGTCAAGTTCAGCTAAAGCTTTTGTAGCAACGTTCCAATTATCTGTTGCCATGAATTGAGCCTAATGAGTCTTTGAGGGTCGAAAACTTCACCATTCATCATAATCTGCTGCGATAGCTGTATGGCTTTGTCAGTGTAATTTTAGACATTTTTCACAGAAGCCAGGGCTGCTTTGCTACATGGCTTCAAGAAAAAAAAGTGCTGTGATGCAGTGAATCCTGGCCGTGTCATAGCTGCTGTGCATCATTCCTTAAAATAAAACACTGCATATGTGACACCTATTGGCTTTACCAATGCTGTTGTGCATTGCCAGAAACCATGGACAAAGCTAATGGGTCCCAAAGGCTAGATCTGTTGTCTCTGCAGGTGTTTGTTTATAGTTTGAGGACTGCTGTGCTGCTGAAATGAATGACTCCTGCTTTGCTGTGCCTGCCTTGCTGCCTTCCTTGCCTGGTTGTGAGAAGGACTGGATCTGCATCTCTACTTATCCAGAACTAAGTGACTCCAAGGGCTTGCTGGCTTGCCTCCTGTTCTGAAATCTCAGGGACATCGAATACTATATTCAACCCTGCTACAGCCTCTGGACTCTGCCAACTGTGACTCCTGCCCTGCCAAGTGGTGTCAATCCAGTAATGTGCCCTTGGAAGTGGGTCTTTTGTCTGTCTTTGCTAAAATCCACACATCATCGACTTTGCGCCAGTCAGAACCAACGCATTTCCTTTAACACCGATGCATTGCCGCTTCAAGGACATCACAGCGCCGGCAGCTTAGCTCGACGATGCATCGCCTGCCTCACAAGTATTCGATGACGATGCATCTCCCAACTGCACGGCTTGGAACCGACGCATCACCTACAATCCTAAAGATCGATGCCAATTCATTGCATCCAACTGCTCCTCACATCTTGATCCTCGCTGTCAATGCTTCCTCAGTGAAGGTATTGTTTGCAGCAGGCCCTGCGTGGCTCCTGTACCCGATCTGCGTTCCATCGCGATCGGCCTGACTTTTCAGGTTTAACCTGGTCTAGCGCTTTGTTTCTAATTTATAAGTTCTAGCTAATTCATTACTATTCTAGCTAGCTCTACATTTCGTTTCTGCTTTCAGTACCAGAAGTCACTCGTGTTGGAAGGCATCTGTATACCACTTATTTGTGGCCTTGCTACTGTAAATTCTTGCTTCGCCACATGGGTACTTCCCCATCTAGTATTATCAGAAGCTCTTAATTCCATTTATCCAAAGTCTGCGTAACCAAATGACACTTCAGTACTTCCTTTAACGACATTCTTTCTGAGACATGCTCTTCATCAAGCTTCTTTCAAACCCTTCTCAATTTAGTTGAGGATGTATTACAAAGGAATTTCATAAAAAAGAAAGTATGATTCAATCATGATCAGTCCAAGGAAAATTCTGTCATAATTAGACGCTCCGGGAAACAAATTTGATCTTGGATAATTTCCCTCCACAAGTGTTGCCAACAAGATGTACTGGATCAGACTGCAGGTCCCTAATTGTGTCAATAAACTGTTGGGCTGTGATGTGACACTTGTATCATCTTTATGAAGTTTAAAATCTCCTGAAACAATCAATTTTTGCCTACTCTGGGCAAAACTATCCAATTATGTCAAACACCTCCTTCCATGACTGGTCATCTAACTTGCACAGACAACATATAGTCTGAAAATGCAGGATCTATTTGGCAGTTGACAACCATCTACATTTCAGAATTTCAAATTTTGCATTTGCCCTAGGTTTTATTGACGAGCCAAAGGCGAGTACCATGGTAAAAAAGAAAATACATGTATATATTTATTTTGAAATAGTCCATTTCAATAACATTTATTTTAATTTTATCCTAAATTCCTTGGTAATGATGGATTTATTTTTATGTTGACAAGAATTATGGTGTGGAATCTAGGACTTGGATTAATGAAGGTAACCGGTAAGTAATGTGGTCATTTTCTTGTGCCTGTTCAAAAGGTTTAATAATGTCCACCTGCCAGGGAACCGCTCATCTTGTTACCGGGGACGCCGCCAAAGGGGGACTACAAACCCCAGCCTGCCCTGCATTGCGCAGGAAGGCGCTATTGACGACTGCCGTGCCCGGAGGCGCATAAATTCAAATCGCGGCTCCTGCGTGGGCGGGCCCGGGCCAAGGGAGGGCCCATCTGTGCCCGTCCTAGACCGGACGAGGCTGGGCTGGGGTACCCTCATTGGTTCCACTTCCATTGACTGGCAAAAGGGGGTTTGAGAGAACTTTGTAGGCTATCCCAAGGTTAATGCCCCTACAATTGACCATTGTCTGTTACACCCCTGTAGGTCATTAAGTCTTATCCCTTCTCCCCCAGGGGATTGGTCTAAAACAAACTATGGAAAAACATACACCCGCCCTTTGGATCAACAACAAGTCAAAAATAACCAAGATGCTAACAGGATCCCCTCGTATACCAAATCAAGAGACACCAAACCTGCATTGCCACGCATTGACCTGCCCCCAACCTCTAGTCCATATGTCATCGTTTTAGCTGGAGTACCTGAGTTGGAAAGTGGCCCAGGGGAGACGCACCCAGAACTTAATGTAAATAAATGTATTCACTGGCTAAACAATTATAGGCCTCTTCCCTACCAAGACCAAGGTGAAATTCTATTCACTCCTAGGGTGAGTTGGCTGGGGTGGAGGCGTAAAGACATACCTGGGGATTGTGTGGTGATCAATTTCAGGGATGCTCGGGCTGTTCAACACATCCTAGACTGGGGCTATCGGAGGGAATATGAGGATATTCTCTCCCTGCCCCTGGGATATTTCTACCCCCCCAGGCACATGCTAGACAAAGAGAGAAACATGGCGAATGATAGGGGGTCGAATGACCAAAACGGTGTCAGGTCAATAATAGGATGGGAAAGCTTAAATACAGTGACGTATAATATCCCTGTTAATAACCGGTTTAGCTCTCTGGACTTGGTAGATTGACTCAATTACCCTAAACAATGTCCCACTAATAAAAACAATGCCAAAACGGGAAATATGCATCTGGTTGGCCTCCCACAAAAGGAGGGACAAGAGAGGGAAAAAATAGTGTCGGAGAAGCTCTGTGAGGATAGTGTTTCTACTCCTACTTTTACCCTCGCTAGTACCCCAAATTGGGCTAATGAATGTAGCCGGAGGGGTAGGATATCAAGACACTCAACAAGTCCCACCAGAGGAAAGGCCCACCACTCAAATCCCCCCAGCCAATACAGTGGAACCACAAAGCACCCGGATCTTATCCTGGAACATAGCAGGCCTAAACTCGAAAACGGACATCCCAGATTGGGGGTCATTTGTAGACCAACACGAGCTATGCCTGTTCCAGGAAACATGGGCAAAGACAGATTTATTTAGAGTGGGATATGTAACGTATTGCACTCCAGCAGTTCAGGGGGCCAGGGGGAGACCAATCGGGGGGGGGGGGGGGTCTATGCACCTGGATAGGTGTACACTTGGGATGTAATGTAAAAAAGATAGAGACCCAGTCCCCCGATGTCCTGTGTATTCTCTTCTCTTTCTACAACGCTATGAGGATTGCAATTGTCAATGTCTATTCACGGCCAGTAAGTTATGGACAAACATCCCACATGCTCGATTGCCTCTCCTCATTCCTCCCTACCCTACCGGATAATTTTCGAATAATTATTGGAGGGGATTTCAATTGCCAATTTGAGCCCTTGAACGGCCTAACCACTAGCATTACAAGCGAGGAGGACTCTGTATGGTCAATCCCAGAACCTAACATCCAACCAACACGGGCATGGACCCCTCTAGTATTACAAGTGAACGCAGTCACACTTAACTATTCACTAAGGGCTTGTAATGGCCGATTTCCATCTGACAGCCCCGGGAATTTTACTTTTAACAGACCGGGGCAGGCATCAATTTTGGACTACATTTTGGGAGACGTCCGCCTTTGGCACAGGGCTACTGACTTTAAGGTCACGTCATGCCATGAGAGCGACAACAACCCCTTGGCACTTGAAATTTCCCTACCCCTGGCTAAAGACCCGCCAAGTACATCCACAAACCCTAATCCCAACCTAATATTGGCTGAAGGAGGGAGGAGGGTACGCTGGGGGGAACTAGTACAATCACCGGGTAAAGTGGCTTCTCTCTACCAACAAATCCTCCCCTATCTAGAAGTCGCGAATGGAATATCCGCAACTAGTAGTAGTACAGCATCTCAATCCATACTGGTAAAAAATCACCAGGACCTGTTTTCTATACTGGCAGACTTTGTTTATAATCGTAACAGGCCCTGGACAAAATCTAAACCTAAGCACTCATGGTACAATAAAAACATGTAAGGTAGGCAGCGAGTACTTTCGGTATTTGCAGGTCCGGCATGCGCTGGGCTCCGTCTTTCCGGACGTTGCCTCCATCCCGGAGTGCTCCCCCCTGGAGGATAGAGTGCTGGATGGACACGTCCCTGACAGCACGATCTCACTGATCTACAAAAAACTGATCAACGACCGCTCAGACTTGTTGACTGCCCTTCGTGGGGCTTGGGTAGCCGATGGGCTGGAGCTGGACGACGAGGACTGGATCTCCGCGGTGGCCTCCCCGAAAGAGGTGGCCATACCGGCCCGCCTTCGTTTCGTCCAGCTCAAGATACTCCACAGGGTCTACATGACGGGGCCAAAGCTCCTGCGTATGGGCTATGCTGAGGACGGTTTGTGTAAGCGTGGGTGTGGTGCGCTGGGGACTTTTCTGCATATCTTGTGGGAGTGCCCGGAGGTGGAGGGGTTCTGGCGTGGTGTGCATGAGGTGCTGCGAGTGGTCACGCATGTGGCGCTGTTGCCCGAAGCGAGGAGATGCCTGTTGAATGTGTGGGAGCCTACCGATTACTCGGTGCCGCAGACGTGGTGGGTGACTCTGGGGTATATGGTTGCCAAGCGTGATATTGCCCAACTGTGGGGATCCCAGAGGCCCCCGACTGTCTCGGCCTGGAAGGAACATATGGATTGGTGCATGTTTCGGGAAAAGGTGGTGTATGTGGCGAGAGGTAAGCCTGTGACATGGGTGAAAGTATGGGGCCCCTGGAACGCCTACCGCGGGGGAATCTGTGCTCCACCGTTATTGCCTGATCCATCGCCGGCCCCGTCCCCTTAGCCAACTCATCCTCCCGGTACCTGGGCATTAGGTGTACCCAGCCCTAGTTCTGATCTCTCCCCCCTCTTGAGATTCCTATGGATGGCTAGGATCCCCCCTCTAGGGGAGCACGTGTTGCTATTTCCGATTGAGGATTGCCTTGTGGGTTTGTTTGTATTTGTTGTTCTTTAAGTTTAAAATGGAACCGTATAGTGGGGTCTGGATAGGGTGGCTCGCAACGATGTTACCTCCTGTGCATGCTCAGCCGCAGCACCATGTGTTTTATAAATGTATATCGTATGCTCCTTTCATTGCTAGCGGCCGGCCGGAAGGTTGTAGGCCCATATTTGTATATTTTTGAGTCTTGTAATAAACGGTTTAAAAAAAAAAAAAAAACATGTAAGGTAGCCAAGCAAGCCCTATTAAATTCAATCAGAATGAATGATAGACTGTCAAATAGGGAAGCCAGGAATCGATTTAAAAAACCATAACAGGAGCTAAAATGAACTGGGAAAATGAAAAATGGGCCGCAATAAAAACAGCATTAAACAATCATGATTTGAAAGCCTTCTGGAACTTAGTCAAAACAGGTAAATCCGAAGGCCAATCGGCTTTAGGACCAAACCTAGGGGAAGAAGTCTGGAGAACCCATTTTAAATCTCTTTATTCAAGGCCCACAAAAGAAGAGGGAGAGGACAGGGTAACACCACCCACCGTAGATGTGAACATCTTAAACATAGACGCTCCCCTCTGTACAATGAAGGAGATCACAGGGCCATTGGGTAACCTACTTCCAGCAAAAGCCCCTGGGTTGGACAGGATACCTGGGGACCTATTCAGATCCGAATCCGTAGTTTGGGCACCCTACCTACGGTCATTATTTAATGCCATTTTACAAGGTATGGTGTTGCCCCCTACTTGGGCTGGAGCAGAAATCATCCCCATTTATAAAAAGGGCTCTCCACTTAATCCAGCAAACTATCGCTCCATTAGCCTTATAGATGTCACTCAAAAACTTTTTGCTCGCGTACTGCTGGAGCGCCTGCAATTTTGGATAGAGGAGAACAATATACTAACATCTCTACAAGCAGGAATCAGGGCCCGGACCTCCACTATTGACCAGATCTTCAGATTACAACTCATCCATTGGAAAACCGTGGTTTTAGAGGGTGGCAGCCTCTGTCTCACATTCGTGGATCTTAAATCTGCGTTTGACTTGGTGCAGCGAGATCAGCTATGGGGCATTCTTCTTGACATGGGAGTACCAGAATATCTTGCCACCAGCTGAAACGCTTGCCCCAAGGCAATTATGCGAGAATTAGATATGGCAAAAACGGTGAACTCTCTGCCCCTTTCCCTGTAGAGAAAGGGGTCCAACATGGATGTGTCAATTTTAACACACTTCCTATTTACACTTCACTACTTAATTTTCACCACACTGTGTCTAGCTTCATTGATCTTTAGGAGATTTAGCCCTCGGTTTACATCAAAACATCTGCGAGCTCCTCCTTTACATTAGCCAGGAGTCGTAGCTCCTTGGCTGCACCAGGTTGCAGCCAAGAGGAGATCCCAAATGATGAAGCATGCCACCTCGGTGGGTGATGGGATTCCGTCCTCTTTAAGAGGACTCCCTTTATAGTTTTGCGTTCCGTTCAGTTGTACCAGTCTGTTTACACTTATCTTTTTCAGAGACCCGCGGACTTTTGGGTATTGTAGTTATGGTATGGGGACTTGTCCGCGCTGGTCTGTAAATCTTCCTCAGACCCTTTAACCCACTCGGTATTGTGACAAAGAAACTCTTTCTTCAATTTAGGCATGGTGTCCTCCCACTCCGAGCAGTCACAAACAAATGGCAGGGAGCCCTCAAACTTGATTGTCCAGGGTGCGACCAAGTCGAAGAAACCGAATCACATGTCCTTTTCTTTTGCCCCGCATATGGTAGGCCAAGGTCTCAGTGGGTGTTAAAACTTTGTAGAAACTTGGGGATCAGACATTGCACTGAGGCCCTCAGGCTCCTCAAGTATGAAACTGACACACCTATTGTGTTCGCTACCTCTCAGTTTCTCTACTCGATGTGGTGCATTCGTAGAACAATTTTAAAGGAAACTATTGCTGGGAAACCCTAGCCCCAAGCACCCTTTCTAGACGCTGCTATGCTACGTTTACACATATTTATCGTATGATCATTGTTGTTACAAATTTTCTCCCCACTGACTTGCAATTTGTAAAAAAAGTATAGAAGATTTTCTTTCCTTTTTTGTATTATTTCTCTTTTTTTTTAATTTTTTTTTTTTAATATCTTTATTATTCAGTTCGCAGCAATACATCATACATAAATCAATCATTTAAATCACCCAAGCTATTGGGGCATCACATATAATAAAACCAAATGGAAAACTCATTAAGTCCTGATGACACAAACATTCTTGCGTAAAACATCTACAACTCCATATATTGTAACATTGGCTGCCAAATTTTAAGCCCTAGTTGTTTTTTCCTCAAAGATCTTATACGATAGAGGCTATATTCTAAATTAAACACATTATGAAACTTAGAGCGCCACATTTCAAATGATGGCCCTTCTACTTGCAGCCACATAGATGCAACACATAATCGAGCAACGGCCATCGCTATAAATATAAAATAACGAAAAGGATAGCATATATGGCTAGGTTCAATTTCTTCATCCAAACCCAATAACATAACCTCTCTAGATATATTAACTTCTACCCCAGTAGTTTGTGATAGAAATGCTGAAATATCAAATATATATTGTTTTAAGGCTATACAATCAAAAAATATATGTACAATATCAGCTCTATCCGCCTGACATCTGAAGCATTTCCCATCATGAATCCCACCCCACTTCATCATCTTAACAGGTGTACAATATAAATTAAACAAAGTTTTATAATGTTGGGTGTGTAAATTTGCCGTTAATATAACTTTACTTGCCATCGCAATTGAAGATTGCACATATAGACCAGCATTACCTAATCTATCCCTCCATTTCGCATCTTGCACCTCTATATCATCCCGCTGAGTTGCCAATAATATATCATACAAAGTCCCAATTTTGGCTTTTTTTGATAATGCCTCTAATAAGTCATTTGTTACCACACGTGTACATTTACAGTGTTTATTAATAAAGTCTCGGATTTGCAAGTATTTAAATAAGTCATGTTTAGGTATTTTATACCGTTCCACCAACTCGGAAAAGGGAATAATTAACCCATCCCTAAAGAAATCACCTAAACGTCGTATCCCCTTACCCTTCCATATAGCCATTTTTGTATCCCAAAACACCGCAGGGAAAATTTCCATAGAGTTAAGTGGTGTGTAGTAACCTATCCGATTTATAGAAGTAGTTTTTCGTATCCTCTTCCAGGCTTTATATGCAGCTAATACAATTTTGAACCGAGTTCTTTTAAAATAGCTTGGTTCATAAAACTTAAGCAGGGCCTCCCTCGCCTGAATTCCCAACAACATCTGATATACATCTGGTGTTTCAAAGGGCCTTGCTTCGGCCCCAATCACCAGGTATTGCATATTCTGCAAAAAACAAACTAAATAATAGAGCGTAAAATTCGGCACGCCCCATCCACCACGTATCAGTGGGAGTGTCATATATTTTGAGGCTCGTCGACTTTTTTTCCATCCCCATATAAACCTATCTACAATAGACTGTAGCTGCATTAATTGTACGCATGTCAACTCCAACATTACCGTCCTGAAGTAATACATTACCCGGGGGAGTATACACATTTTTAAAACATTACGACGTCCCACCATTGATAAGTGGAGGCACTCTATCTTTTCCAATTGGCGTTTTGTAGCATTGAGTATACCTGCCCAATTTACTTCAACTATCTCTTGAGGTGACATTCTAATCTTTATACCCAGATATCTTGCTTCCGATGTAACTCTAGCATCACCAGGACAGAGTCCCTCAGTACATACGATCTGGGTTTTAGAAATATTTAGCTTATACCCAGCAACTTCCCCATATTGCTGAGTCTGAACCTCGATCTCCCTAATTGCCTGCTCCGGATCAGATGTTACTACAACTATATCATCGGCATAAGCAAGGACACGTGTCTGTTGTTCCCCCACTGTCATTGACTTTATGCCATTATTGGTTTCCAATATTTGTACCAGTGGATTAATGTAGATAGCGAAAAGTAAAGGTGAACAAGGGCATCCCTGCCTGGTCCCCCGAGTGATATATACACAAGAAGACTCCTTCCCCATCGTACAAATTCTAGCCCGTGGACGTTTATACATAGTCTGCAAAGCTAACAAAAATTGCGGACCAATCCCCATCTTTTGCATTGTGGCCCACAGAAAAGCCCAGGACACTCGATCAAATGCTTTTTCAGCATCAAGAAAGATTAACCCCATATGCTCTTGACGTGTTGTAGCATAATCTATCAATGAAATTACCCTGTGTATATGATTTACCGTACTCCTACCGGGCAAAAAGCCGTGCTGACATCGAGAAACCAACAATGGTATAATTTTAGCTAGTCGTGTCGCGAGAATTTTCGAGTACACCTTATTGTCAGCATTAATTAATGATATCGGCTTATATGACCCCGGATTTCTAGGAGGCTTGTCTTGTTTTTTAAATATCACTATATTGGCATCATCCCATGATGGTGGGGGATTACCCCGTTGGGCTTCTAAAAACGTAGCTAGCATATCATCCTTAATCATAGGAAAAATGATCCGATATACTTCCAAAGGAAGTTTATCCGGCCCTGCCGCTTTCCCTGACACTAGCCCTGCTATCGCTATTTGTATTATTTCTCTTAATCTAGTTTTTAACATTTTTATAATTATCCACTAGATAAGTCATAAGCTTTCTAATACTTGCTAGGAATTTATATGTATTAATGAATCGGCTGATTGTTTTAACACGCAATATTTTAATTCCCCTTGCACTTAAGGTAGAACACTTAATAAGCATCCCGCGATGATTATTGTCATATACTCAAGTTTAGCATTGAGTCTTGTTGTGAGAGAGCGTATCCAAGAATGAATGAGAAAACCCTCCACAAATCTGATTCGCACCATCTTTTATTATTGCACCAATGTACATAAACTGTTTGATATTCTAATTTTAATCTTAATATTTTTGTTATGATATACAAAATGTACTGTATTGTCTCTGCCTTATGTGCTTTTATGACCATATGGCCGAAATAAAGCTTTTTGACTGACTGACTGACATACAAATATAACCTAAAGTGGGGCGATATTTAAACTTCACCCTCAGTGTTTTGCGAAGTTTACAACTTTTGTAATTCATGCAAAGTCTTGTAAACTTGGCGTAGCTTGACTTGTAGGAATGCTTTTATTTTCCCCAGTGGCAGCCTTTCCCGGGAAGCAGTAGTGGAGCGGAAAGAGGGGGTTAAAAAATCACTTGCCTGCTGGCCGGCCGCCGCCTCTCCTCTGTCCTTTTCCTGCCTTCTTCTCTGTAAACAGGAAGCACAAAGCACCTGGGATCACAGGCTCCCCGTAGCCAATCACAATGCTGCAATGCAGCGTTGTGATTGGTCTGAGCGCCGTAGTTCGGAGTCCAGCCAGGGAATGGGAGCCTGGATATGTTTTCCACCCAGGCTGTAACGCAGCCTGGTTGGAGAACATGCAAACTGCGTATTATTGTTTGGCCAGCCTGAGAGGGCCAGCCAACCATTCATGCGCACTTACATAGTGCCCACCACTCCTCCCCCCCTGCTCTGAGGTCAGAGCAGACCAGCTCACCCAGATGCCACAGCAGGAACAAATAAAATGTTGACAGTTTTGAGTTAAGATTTTATTTTTCCTTTTTTTTGCCTGAGAAAAGCAATAGTCGGCGATCCTCCGCCTTAGCGGAGGAGCCGTCACTGATTTTCACCAAAATGTTTTTGAGGGAGAATTCTCTCACTAAATAAGTTTTGAAAAAATATTTTTTTTTCTGCATCAACTGCTTTTGCATCTTTTTTTAATGCCAGTTTCAAAAAGGTTGTAAAAACTTGAAGAAAAATGCACGACAGTTTTTTTTAAAACAGTTGTGTAACTTTGAACATCCCAACGCCCTGCTATATAAGGTGCAGCGATGCTTAAGAAAGGAAATCGGAGAGTGAAACATGAAGGTTTGAGTAAATGAAAGCTTGAAATGCCCGTGGTTTCCCAAATACAACTGGTTAAAACAATTTTCTTAGCAAAGTGATCTTTCGGTATTTTGTTTTTTTGACGATGAGAGCATCTCACAGTTGGATTGGCTATTGTAGTGCTTTATTAGAAGAAACTTCCGTTTCTATCGCGCGCATGTGATATGTGGTTAAGATGTGGAAATACCAAGCAGATTCCATCTTGGCCACAGAATTCCAATCCCGGGTTTCTGCGAATATCAGGACAGCCTTTCACAGGTTTTGTTTTGCTTCCTCCTGCCTGGTACTTTAATAAACTTAAACGGCGAGCTATGCTCCGCGATTGTAGTGGACAAACATGATATACAATTATTGTGTACTGCGGTCACCGTCGCAAAGTGTCCTAAAACCGGTAGCTTATTTGAACGGAGGCCAGCAGACGCTGGGTTGTGAGGCTCTCAAAAAACTATTGCTTCAGAGTGCTCTTGGCACCTGTGTGGGAAAAAAAAAAAAAGTCAGCCTGTTCTTCCTTTTGGTCAACAGCGCGTTGCATAATGACATTTTGTAACATATCTATACAGTGTTGAATGTGAATCTGCAAGCCCCGCAATGCAGCTTGTGCTTATCTAAAAAGCCACTTGTCACCCTTGGAAATCGCATGCAGTGATTTGGACGAAAAGGCAACTTGAGGGGAAAAGACACCAAAAAGTACATTTTAAAGAAGTGTTAATTTGATAAATTAAAAAAAGACAAAAAAGTCTTATTAGACAAGTTCAAAACCCAGCTTAGGATCATTTTTGTAAATTTAACAAAAACATCTTAGAATTAAAATTTATTAAGACTTATTAAGAAACATTTCTTTAATAAAGTAATGCTATTTGAAATATAATCTTAATGTTTAATTTGTGCACGTTTTCCATGTGGGGGTTAATAGAGGTAGTATAGTCCCTTTACTGTTTCTACTTTAGTCACACGTCTGCAGGAGAAAGGGTTTCGGAGATTAGTTGCACCTGAACGGCGTGGGACCATGGTAAATTGAATTATTGAGAGGAGTAGATGCCCGAGGGAAGTAGAAGGGCAAGGCTTGAAGGGGATTTATTGTGTGGGAGCTATGAAAGAGTTGGGGGGCCTTCTTGATATTAGATTAAACAAAAAGAGAAGGTGGGGAAGGGACTGGGGTTAAGATGTCTTTTGATACCTACCAAGTTCTTCGCTGTACACCCCTTCTGCACCTTGAGAAAGTTTCACACTGCCACTTACTCCCCTATGACAACTGACTCCAGATCTGCAGTCTATGGCAGTGGTTGTAAGGGACTCTGAGGTATCGGATATGTATCGCACACGACAAAATCCGATATCTGTGGGTTAGGAATTTATTTTGAGTTGTAAATTCCACCTTTCACAGTGTTCGCCCTAAAAATGGGGCTTTACTTGAGGATGTTTATGGTTTCTGCACAAAAATCTGCATGTCACGGTATTTACGGGCCTTTTCACTCCAGTGTATTTCAGTAGGTTTAACCTGCCGGACATGCACCTGAGGAAAATTGCAGGGGTGTGGAGTTTAGTGCATCTGATAATTTCCATAGTGCAGTGAAAACTGCATTGCTTACAATAGTGGTTGCTGCACAAACGGTGGTTTGCGCAGAAGTCATTAAAAACCGGGCATTTGTAATCGGCCTCTAAGAAGGTTACTGGTGTGTGATCCTTCAACCAAGCATGATGACTTTGCTGTTTTTGCAGTACCATTCTTGCCTCCCTTTCTGCCCATGGTGCCTACTCACAGAATACTGAGCCTGTGATTAGGATAAGGCATCACCTACTGAGTTTTCCACACTGTAGCCTCAATGCCCTCATTAGCCGCTGCACCAGAATGGTTCCTGTTGCCGCTTGTTCATAGTGCCAATATCGGCAACAGTTGTCACAAAACACATAAGTACATAAATAAACCACACGACACTGTATTGTAAGTGGAGAAATATTGCTGCAGGTTTATTAGCATAACCAATATGCAAACATGGTGGGTTATCTTACGGGCGATCCCAGGGCAGGGCAGGCCAGCCCCTATGCCGCCTGCCCGTCTGATAAGCCTAAAGTCACCATGGCAACGCCGAATGGTGTATACCAAATATTGGGAGGGGCCACCCCTCCCATCCGTGGACCCCCAGTCCACTTGTTTCACACGCCCCCCCCCCGTGAGGGGTGGGCGGAGCATACATGGCAGCCCCCGGTTGCTCAGACCCACAACCGCCTGTCGGCTAACGGGGCGCCGTCGTTCTTCCAGGGGACAACGCTAAAACATCCCTGGGTATCCTGGCTTAGCACTCCGCGGTGCTGCTGCATGATGTACCCCTTGGTATGTGCAGACTCTGGATCACCCTGTAACTCCTCCACAGCCCTGAGGGTGGCCACCGTCACAACCAGGGCCCCCCACCAAGATAGGCCTCTTTGCTTACACTGCTGATACCGGGCCTCTCCCAGGTCCAGCCCAAAAAGTCTTAGCCCATGCAGGACCGGAGGCCAACATGCCCCTACTGGACAGGTGCCCCCATCCTTTCTAAACTCCCAGTGGATTTTTGACTGACATGACCTGAAACCTAAACGTAGGCGTAGGTCCAATGTTACCTTTGACTGGCTGAAGAACAGAACATTTGACAGCCACTCCTGCCATGAAGCCAATGCGGGGGCGGTAAGAGTCGACAAAACCATGATGACTTTGCTGTTTTTGCAGTACCATTCTTGCCTCCCTTTCTGCCCACGGTGCCTACTCACAGAATACTGAGCCTGTGATTAGGATAAGGCATCACCTACTGAGTTTTCCACACTGTAGCCTCAATGCCCTCATTAGCCGCTGCACCAGAATGGTTCCTGTTGCCGCTTGTTCACAGTTGGCACTATGGATGTCGCTGTATTGGAAGACCGCTCTGCTGTCATGAAAGGAGCACTACCATCTCCAGAAGAGGTTCCACAAAGACATAGTTGCGCTCCCTCTTCTTCACCTTTGCAGCCACTACTCTGCACACGACCCTTTCTGCAAGTAAGTGTTGAAAACGCACGACCCAACTACATCACCGAAGAGCGCCACCAGACTGCAGACGCGGTTACTCGATATCCGCAAGAGTTCGTCGTGTACTTTGCCAGAAACATCTGGCCCTCTTCCAAAACCAGGAGAGAGGTGTGGTGTAGCGGCCAGAGCGTCTGACTTCGGAGCGCGGGGCTCGTGGTTGGAATGCCGGTGGCAGCTCAGCTCCGCATCATGTGACTCTATGCAATTGCTCACTTAATCTCCTCGATGGCCCCCAGCGCCTGGATACCCTAAGGGGTGATAAATTGAGCATTACAAATGTGGAATTATTATCATTATATTGACCAGGTGGAGAGTCTCCAATGAAAGAGAAGCTAGAGTAAGATGTACAAGTTAGCATAATGTTCATAAGGTCGGATATGGTTAAGATGGGAGGTGCAGCAACCCAGGCCCAGGTGCAGCAACACTTGCTGAAGGTCATTTGGCTCACGGGACAACACAACAGGTTATCCAAAGAGGGAAGTAATGGAGACGGGTAAGCCGAAGAACAATGGTTGGGGGTTTAAAAGGGGTAAAATAGGAAGGAGATTGGGGGCTGGAGCCACGCAAAGTGGTGGTTGATCGGCAGGGGTGGGTCGAGAGTTGTTAAGAATAGTTGTGTATTGTTTAGCAATTTGAGGTATAGTTTGTGAGGCCAAGAAAGTATGCTTTTTCCTGTTTCTCAATAAAGCAACTTCTTTGTTTACCTCTGAAAGTGTCTCAGTGCTTCCCTGCACCCACATGAAGAGTCTAGAGCACAAAGACACTTACTGTATGCTGATTTTTAGAGTATTGCTTTGTCTGCTGCTTTTACTCACATGGTTAGCTGAACCAACAACAGCACTCTTTATTTTCCTTGCTAAAATAAAGTTAATCAAGTAGTCTACTGTAAATGAACGCACTTCTCGAATGTGTTCTGTCGTTGGCTGTTGACGTGCTTAACATTTATTCCTGTGTTTTGTGTAGCGTTAGCATGTCACAAGTGGAAAGGGTTAGGTCACCCCTACCTTACACAGAAGAAGAATGGGAACATTTGAATGCTTTGATTTCAGAAGCTTTGGAAAGGTCAGATCAGATGACTGCATGTGGCCTGCAAATGTTCTGCTACAAGAAAGTCACTGAAGGAAAACAGCAGCATAGTTGTGGTCGAGATTAGAATGGTGGTTTGTTATTAAAACGCTGCAATTACGATCTTAATTTAAGGTCATTTGTCCAGCAGGTAGGCAGGGCCAAGGCCTTGCATAGATCTGCATGTGAGACAGAATTAGGAAATGGGAACTTTCTCTAAAAGGTGGCCTGTGTAGAGGTTTTAGCAGTGGCGGCCACTAGCTGGGGAAATCGGTGAGACAGAGCGGGGGATTGCTTGGGGGAGAAAAAAAAAGAGAACTTCCTGCAGCCCGACGTTTGCCGCCGCACCGCCTCTTCAGACGATGCTCACACAGACTTCCAGAGTCCCCTGCGCAACTCCTGACGCTACTCTCATGCTGGTGTTACCCAGCATGAGAGCAGCGTAGGAATTGGGTGGAGTGGGCTGTTTCCACGCTCCACCAGGGACTGGGAGCCTGTGCTCTTGCCAATATCTCCTAGCAATAGCCTAGAGCTTGTGGTAAATAATTTAATTACCGGGACTTAATTTGATACAGAAACATAATAAAATAGCTCAGTAAATAAGAGGCAGAATCCGTGGTATTAGAGGTTCGGAATGGGCTTTATTCCAATGGTCGATTATAATCGGTTGCTCCAAGTTCCATCACCACGAAGGTTCAGGAAGTGAAGTACATACGTTATTGACAATCAATTACTTTTATACAATAGGCATTACAGTGAGGCCAATGCAAGAGGCGTAACAATTGATAGCAAAGATAACATTTCGCATGCGTAGCTGAAGGAGGCGTAATTGGGTGTAACAAGGAAAACGTCATTGGTTATGATGTCACATATGGGTGGACCTATGAAATAATTTCGCAATGTTAGCAGAAATACTTGGCAGAGATGCGCGCGCAGCAGCATGACGTGTGATTGACGTGCAACTAGGGGGTGAAGGGGACTTGACATTTAGCTCTACATGTGGCGACAGAAGTCTGGAGGGTCAAGTCAACCTAATCCCAAATCATATCTTACATCCTATGTTTAAAGAACTAAGTTATCCAAAAGAGAGGTCTCTTCGAGTAGAATCTTATTCTATACTGACTATACTGACTGTTCGTGCGTGTACAAGCGTCTAAGTGTCTACACTAGATGCGAGGGCGGAAAATCTTCCATAGCAATAGGGCTATGAATTACTTGCATAAAGACAGAGAAGCCGAGCCTTTGCTCGGTAGCTGGAAGAATGTTTACTTAAACTACTAGACAGGAATGCATCGGGCAGGGAACGGAGCAGATAACTTCGAAGGTGAAATACAGTTCTTGGCAGGCAGCAAGCTGATGTCAGGCATCGTGAGCCGCGCAGGGAATGAGACAAAGTTCATGGTCACAGATGCAGGCTCAGACTGGAGCTTTCAGAGGCAGAAGGCAAGAAGAGTTCGATGACCGAATCAGGGCCTACTTGCCTGGACTGAAAAATAGCATAAGTGAACCATATAAAGGCGGTGGCCTTTTGTACTTAGGAATGGAATACCCGGCCTATTCATGGCGGATCTGAAAGAGGACATGTTGACGGTGGACGCACATGTATTTGCGTCTTCATAACTGGAACTGGAGGGAACATACATGTACTTGTAACATGTACATAGAACCGTTGGGGTCCAAGATAGGGGACATAACTGACCAGAAAAATCCATATTTCCACATTCCCTCCTTGTCCCCTACTTGCCCGTCAAGAGACATCAATCTTCATCAATCCATTGATCTGTTCATATAGCATCATTTGTTCTTCTTTCTTCTTCCGGGATTTTGAACGAAAATCTTGATGTGGAATGCACGATGTGGCACACAGACCACAAATCGCTGGTCCACATTGCAGGCATAAGCAGCAACTGAATAGTATGAGAAGGCCAATACCTAGGAAGGATAGAACTCTCCATCCCCAGGCTGATAACACGCTCCAAAACCAACCGGACCAAGTCCAGGTGCCTGGATTCTGGTGTATCTGGCTTACAATCTTATGAAGGCGGGTTATGGCTTTATATACAGATGGCGAATTTTCTGGTATGAAAATGCAACAGCTTGATCCGATGACCCTACAAGCTCCGCCCCTATCGGCCAGGATGACGTCAAGGACAAGACGATTTTGAAGCACAACAATCCGCATAGCAGATTGCTCTTCTGTTAAGTTGCCTAAGGCGGAAATAGTTTCGTTCACTACTGCTTCAAGGGTTCTAGTTAATCTACGTATCAGTTTACTATTAGTAACGGTACCTATATAGGGAAAGAGACCTTTATTGAAATCTGTGTATTTTTCCCATGCTGTTTCAGTGTAATCGACTATTGGGAGATCTCTCCTTTCTCTATTGTGTACTAAATGAGTATTTCTGTGATAATCAGGAGGAGCTAGGAAAACAGGTGGCAAAAGAAATCCAATATAGCAAGTACCATCCCAATCTAGAGGCAAACGTACATATGCCGTCTGACCACATATGAAATAGGAATGGCGGGAAGCTCTAAATGTAGACTTGCCTTGATCACTAAATTCTACTACAGTGGTGCATCTACTATGGCCCATATGTATGGAACCATTCTTTCTTACACATAGTTCACCCTTTACTGGAAATATTGACATAGCGGGCAAAATTGGAGTAGCTTCGGATTCGACATTTAGGATCATAAGATTAAGCGTAAAATTACCTAATCCATACACTTCGTTTTCTAGATCAGTTCCTGTTCTTTTGGGAAGTCCCTCCTTGTTAGGGTGGCAGACTTTAAGCAAAACTAAGTTCAAATTTCCCCATACCCAGTTATCTTGATAAACTGCAGAATTCGAATCTAGGGAATTAATTAAGCTAAACCATGCTCCACAGGAGCCGTTGTGTGTGAACGGGTATGGAAAGAGAGGTAGAATTCCTTTATAATTCTGATAGGGAGGGAGTCGGCCACATATCCAACAATTTGTAGCATTGCTAACCTGATGGGAATGATGTAACATACTAATAAACGTGTTATTGCGCAGCGCAAATCTATAAGACAACTCAAACGGAGGTAATTCACTAAAAGAATGTTCAGCAGTAACATTGTAAACATGTCTAGAAATAGGATAATATATGTGCAACAATATACTTGCAGTAATTATTAAAAGACTTAAGAAAAACAAAATTATTAATGTCACTATGCAATGACTACGCAGTGATTTACAGTACGCCTGTCGTTTCAACATTTTTCGGGTGTTTTCTCTATTCAGGTCCAAGGGATACATGTCAGAGACAATTCAACCGCTTCACCTTGGAGAGGACTTAAACAATCAAATTGCTCGACTGATTGGACCTGAGTTTCAGTTTATAATGTTCGGAATTACTTTTTTCAACAAAAGGAAGTTTTGAGTCAATGGGTGAAGACACACGAGGTGTGGTATTCACATCTGATTGTAGTCCATGAAATTTCTTGATATGACTTGAGTGAATCCAGCCTTTTCTGCCCTCGATCTTCACGGCTGTCCTTGTCGTTAATAACACGAGCTGAGGCGACCTCCACCTAGGATCCAGCTGAGTCTTTCGATCAAAGTTCCTCACTAAAACGAGATCCCCCGGAATTACGTCATGGGGTTTCACTTCAGTGTTGTCAGGAAAAGCTGCAGCTACCTGTGAACGACAAGATTGTAGTGCAGACATCAAGGAAGCCAAATAATCTGTCAGCATATTACAGTCAATATCAGTTATTTTGCGTGGTATAGGCGTCCCCCACATATTTGGTGGTCTGCCGAAGATCACTTCATACGGGGATAGCCCTGTTCGAGAGTGTGCTACCATTCTTGTGTAAAAGAGTGCAACTGGTAACGCTACTACCCAGTCGACACCTTTCTCTCTGCATATTTTGGACAATCTAATTTTCAGAGTCTGATTATGTCTTTCTACGAGACCTGCTGCTTCGGGGTGTCGGACACAGTGGAATTTCCACTGATAGCTTAACAAAAGTGAAACGTGTTTCATTAATTCGGATGAGAACGGCTGGCCGTTATCTGAGTGAGTAACACGTGGTAAACCGTATCGTGGGAAGAATTCTCGAACTAACTGTTTGGCAGTAGTCGGGGCAGTGTAATCTGAAACCGGGTATGCCTCCGTCCAACGGGAAAGAGCACAAACAACTACGAGAACATATTTGAATCCTCTACATCGTTCCATCTGGATATAATCCATCTGGAGGACTTCAAAAGGATGATCAGGAGGATGAAATCCACCCTGTTCTACGGGAACGCTTTTTCCTGGGTTGAACTGACAACAGATCATACAGGTACGAACTTTTTGTTTGGCTGCTGCTCGTAAATGTTTATTGAACCAAATGTGTTGAATGCTATCTAGCATAGCTTTTTCTCCTAGATGTGCGGGACTATGTACAGTGTTAATTATAACCTGGACCATTGAATCAGGAAGGAACCACACAGACTTTTCCTTCATCATCCATCCTTGATCGGTTTGGATCCCTCCTAATTCAGTATATTTCTTTATTTCGTCTGGTGTAGCATGTGTCTGTATGTCAATTACGTCAAGAGTAGGATCTTTAACCGTCATACAATGTGTTGGCGTCGGGACTATTGTCTTTGTCATGTCGGATGTTTGAGTTTGAGCAGTCTGTTTAGCTGTTCTGTCGGCTAGATCATTACCTTGAGAAATGATATCAGTAACTTTCGTATGAGCTTTACATTTCATAATTGATATTGCAGTGGGTAGATGTATTGCATCTAATAAAGCATGAATGAGGGGTCCGTGCTGAATGTGGGCACCGTGAGAAGTTAAATAACCTCTCTCTCGCCACAGCACGCCGAAGTCATGTACAACTCCGAATGCATAACGTGAATCAGTGTATATGTTGACTTTTTTATTTATGGCTTGAATACAGGCTTGTGTCAGAGCGATGAGCTCTGCGGCTTGAGCGGACAAGGTATTTATACACTTGGTTTCAATAATTTCGGTGTCTGTTGTGACTGCATAAGCGGCTACTAACTCTCCTGTACTTGTTCTCATACATGAACCATCTACATACAACGTCAGGTCTGGGTCTGACAATGGGACATCGGTTAAGTCTTGTCTGGGTTTCGTTGTGATTGTAATAACTTCAATACAGTCATGAGCTAGTGGGTCTGTTCCATTTACAGGTAAAAGTGTGGCAGGATTCAATGTGTTACAACGTCTGATTTCTATATGTGGCTGAAACAGTGTTAGTTCGTACCCTGTAAGTCTTGCTATAGTCAAATGTTGTGTTTGCGTTCTATTCACAAGAACCTCTACTGCATGTGGTACTTGAACTGTCAATGGATGTCCTAACACTATGGCATCGCTTTGTCTGATTGCTAAAGCTGTCGCTGCCACTGATTTCAGACACGCAGGCAAAGCCTGAGCTACGGGATCTAATGTACTAGAAAAATAAGCACACGGTTTGTGTGATCCTGCTTGTTCCTGTGTGAGTACTGACAAAGCAGTACCTTCTCGTTCTGTAACAAAGAGTGTAAAATGTTTTCTGTAACATGGTGTTGCTAAAACAGGTGCTTGGCATAGAGCTTTCTTTAAGCTTTCAAAAGCTTGTGTATGTTCCTGAGTCCAAGGGAGAACAGTCGATGTGGCTGCCTCCTGTGTTGTCAACTGAATGAGTGGTTTTGCTAGAAATGCATACTGAGGGATCCACTGCCTACAATATGAAGTGAGGCCTATGAAAGCCCGTACCTCCTTTTGTGTCTTGGGTATTGTCATGTTAGCTATTAACTGAATGCGGTCGGGTGTAAGCTGCCTTCCCTCCTTGGACAGCGAGTGTCCAAGATAAACAACTCGCTGGACACAGAATTGCAGCTTAGAAGGGGACACCTTGTGCCCCTTTTCGGCTAGAAATTGTAAAACTGTCAGTGATGCTTTCTCACATTCGGGTTCGCTTCTCGCGGTGATCAGCAGATCATCGACATATTGAAGCAAAGCAGCGTTAACTGGCATGTGGATACTGTCGAGTTCTCGTTTCAGTGCTTGGCTATAGATGCTGGGGCTTTCTGTGAATCCTTGAGGTGCGCGTGAGAATTTAAAGCTACGTCCATTTAAACTAAATCCGAACAAATATTGGCTTTCCGGATCTATTGGGACGCTGAAAAAAGCATTCTTGAGATCAATTACAGTAAAGAATGTTGCTTCGGAATCAATAGCTGTCAGTAATGATGAGATATCTGGGACCACAGGGAATTGTGGCACAATGCATTTGTTTAATTCGCGCAGATCAATAACCAATCGATATACTGGCGGGGCCTTCGGATCTGTTCGTTTAAGAATCGGAATTATCGGTGAATTACATACATTGGAGTCGGTCTCCACAACCACTCCTTGGCCGATAAGCTCGTCAATGATTTGCAGTAAAGCCACTACAGCATCTGGTGGTAACTTGTATTGTCGCATTCGTGGTAGTACCACTCCTGCCTTTAGTGTGACTCGATATGGTGTAATATTCATGCAACCAACATCAGTAGGGCCTTGTGCCCATAGATGTGTAGGTAAAGTCTGCAATCGGGGATCCATGTCTCTAGACACATAGTGACCTTTAAAATCACGTAAAAACAATCGTACTCCTTCCGGAGAACAACATATTATAGCTCCTAGAGCTTTCAGTGTTTTTATTCCTAACAAGTTTTCTGGACATGATTTAGTAAGCAATAAATCTGTAGTTCGGGTCAAAGGTCCTATCGTAAGTGGAAGAGGTTGTGACACTTCATTAACAATAGGTTTTCCTGAAAAACCAAGGGAAATATTCTGTGAGCCTGAGAGGGGTGCCCCTGGAACTTCACTACGTTTTATAGTTGTTCGACTTGCCCCTGTATCGAGTAAAAATTTTCTATCTTGGCCTAATAATTCACTATGTACATAAGGTCCTTCTTGATCTACAGGGATCTCGATAAGGGGTAAGTCAACTTCCCTCTCTAGGCTTGTTCATGCGTATCGTTGATAATCAGGATAGTCATACTGTGCGGTCTGGTACAGCTGTCTTGTCGTCGTTTGTGTGGCAGCAACAGGCAGCGCTGGTGCAGCTGGCACAAACTGTATAGACTGTTGTGGAGCTGGCATGGACTGTGCATGCTGCAAGGCTCCTTGTTCATTCTGATCCTGTCTAAGTGGCCGTGGTCTTTCTTTTGTAATACCTGTGGCGATATTATGTTTCAAAACTGGACAATCGTGTACGTAATGACCTGGCTTTTTACAATAGTTGCATATCCCTTTTATAGGTCCTGTTGAATCACTGGAATGTGCCATACCCTTTTTATGTCCCTCAGCTGGAACTGTCTGGGAGACTAGCATTTTCATTTTCGTGTCTTTCATGCGTCTTTGTTCATGTTCTTGTTCCTCTCTAATTCTATTGTGATGGTACTGTAACATTTGTAACATTTGTGATGGAGTGTTACCTTGCCAGGTACTCTCGAATTTTAATACTCTGTTCTTTACTTGAGGCAAGGCATTTTCTACTAATTTTGTCACAAACAGATGTGGGTATGATTCGCTACTTGCTTTTATGCCACTATTTATACCAAAACATTTTTCAAATCTGGCATAGAAATCACTAGTGTCCTCATCTTGCTTCTGTTTACAGGCTGAAATTGTACCCCAATCTTCCTTTTTCGTAGTCAATAAACGTGGCAGTACCTGTACTAGTAAACCAGGTAGTGCTTTAGTTTTATCCCCAAGTCCTGCTCCTGCAGTTCGGGCCTTTTCTTCTGCTTCTAATGCTGTCCAGTCTATCTTTTGGTCTCCCACCTCCCACTCTTTTTCCTTGAGTTTTTCATAAATGCCAGCAGGCATCAATACCTTTAATATGGTCATAATGTCGGGATAGGTATACTCTCCCATGAGTAACATGTCTTTAATTTCTCGGTGGAAACCCGCTGGGTCTTTGTCATGACTGGGTACCACTTTCTTCATTTCTAACAATTCTATTTTCGATATGGGCGTATATACAAATACGCGTTTAAACTCATTGTCCTCGCCTTTTATTGGGTGTACTTCTCGTAAGGGATTCTGTCTGTCCATGTAATACGTGGTTCTTTCCTTAATGGGCAGTGAGACATGTTCTGGGCATATAAAAAGAATGTACTGCTTTCTTGATTCTAGTATTTCTTTAATTAGCTTAGTACCTGAACCTCTCCATCTATTCTTGAGTAATTCAGTCAGTATTTCAGGTAAAGGACCAGGATCTGAATGCTGACTCTGATATAGTATAAGGAGTTGTTGAATCATATAAATCCCAGCTAAACGCTGTTCATCTGGGGTGAGATTCAAAAATGTGTGTGCTACGGTATCATCATCATACTTTCCGGGACTATCAACCCATTGAACGGCTGACCTGGCTAATTCTTGTTCATCCATAGAATCGAGAAAATGATAACCCCTTCGTTCTCGGAGTGATTTGTCAGCGGTTTGGAACGAATGCTCGGAGGACCTTATATTTATTATAGGTGTATGAGAATTCCTGTTATTTTCTAGACATATCGGACGTATCGGGTCAGTAAGACATCTGATACTATTACAAGATCTTCCTCTACCTACATAGGCTATGGTTTCTGACTGTCCTGTGGGCAGTCCTGATCCTTCTTCCTCGCTTTGTTCGAACTGGTCTACCGCTAATCTTTCTTCGTGTAAGCGTTCTATTTCTTTACGGATTTTTCGGCACATGGCTATTATACAATTTTGCTTATCATGTCTCCCTTCTGATATATTCTGGCTCCATCTGGTAAGAATTTGCATTGCTTCCGGGTCTACCCCCGGTCGGTCTTGATTTCTGATCACACAATTTATGAGGAAACGTAACAGTTCCCCCTGTATCTCCACTTTCTGGTTTTCCATAGCTCTGTTAATACATTCTGAATCTCGCCCTGTTTGGACAAAATGGTATATATTATCTAGATGCATAGTCATTCCTGGTAACTTCCCTAAATACACCGCGGCTCGTCTGATACGTAATGATGCCATGATAATTTCGTCCTCTTTGCCGGGCACAGGGTCATATCTACAATCTACAAGAAGTTCCTTAAGCGTACGGGCATTTATGAGTTTGGGGGTACGTGAATGTGCTGACTCTTGAAAAGTAAGTTTATTTATTCTAGGTGGCGTAGAAAAGATATTGGTAGCACCTCCGGTAGCCCCGTCTGGGGTATCGGGTGTGAAAGGGTTCGTTGAACGTGATACAGCAACTATAGGTGTGGACACAGCTATAGAAGTAGCTGTAGGAACAGATGTAGAAACAGATGTGCTTGCCGGAACTTGTGTCAGGACTTGTTGCTGTAGGGATACCGGTACTTGTTCTTGGCGTTGAATATCCCTGGCAGGCGGTCTATGCGGGGCGGGATTAGCATACTCGGGAGCTGCGTCATCTAAATATGAGGAAAGAAAAACATCTTCTGCGGTTCTAGGATGCCCCTTAGGATGTACCTTTATTGGAAATAATGGGGGTGGCAAGTCTTTTGGTATCTCTGGAGTAGCCTTAGGTAATCCTTCGGCCAGAAGAGGATACATACCTTTCATAAGGGCATGTCTTTGTCTGTCTACTTGTTCTGATTTCACTCGTGTACCTTCTTCAATTAATAGATTTTCTCGGACTTCGTTTGAATTCTCTTTACTCTTTTCTTCCTGTCTACGTGCTTTTTCTGTACGTCTATACGATTCTTTACGCCATAATTCAATGGCGTCTTTCTGTGATTGTCTAGCTTTCTTTTTCCATAATTCTTCCTCTACTTTCACGATGCACTCTGCATCCCAGGTCCCAGCCGCGGGCCACCTCTGACTTTCTGGTAATTCCTTAGTGTAGTCTACCCATAAATCAAGAAATAATATAGCATCTAGGCCATGTTTATGATACATGAAGTACCCTGGAGTGTCCCTAGGAGGAATAGGAACAGCTTCTTCGAGTACCCCTTTTCTTGTTGTGATCTGTCTCAATTTCGAAAAGAGCGGCATATTGAAAACTGATCTGATACTTGATTTAGAACAAACTTAATACAGTAAATACAACAACGAACAGTCATTCATACCACAATATGCAGAACGTACTAAAAACATTTAACATTTAACATTTAAATGAGCAAACAATGATGATGACGATCTAAGGAAAACTTAATCACTTAAACATAATATTCGGCATTATCTGAATTATTCTGAATTTATATACTAGATATATTAGATGTACTGCTGAACAGTACAGATACACTGCTGAAACAGTGCAGACCGGATTTGTGTACCCAAACCCGTCTTGACCGGCACAACCTATGTGCACGTCAGAACGCCTCCCCAGTAATGGTACTCACCGGGTAGCTCGGAAACGGAAGGCCTCGGAAACTGAACTGAACTTGAACCGGACTGGACTCGACTCGAACACTTCGGACACTGGACTCGACTTGGGACTTCGGAAACTGGTGGGCCTCTGTATACCTCGGATCTTGCTCTCTCAGCTAGGCTCTGGTCGGGATACTTCGCACTTCTCACCGCCTCGTCTGGGTGCTGATCGCAGCCTCAGTCGCCCCCGCTTGACCGGAGGGAGATACAGGAAATCCTGCTGGTACGCGTTATTGTCCGTCCAGCTGTGGCAGGAGACCGGGCCTGCAACGCACCGCCGGCGCGTGAGATGAGAAAGTGTCCCTGTTCGGGCGCCATTCATGTGGTAAATAATTTAATTACCGGGACTTAATTTGATACAGAAACATAATAAAATAGCTCAGTAAATAAGAGGCAGAATCCGTGGTATTAGAGGTTCGGAATGGGCTTTATTCCAATGGTCGATTATAATCGGTTGCTCCAAGTTCCATCACCACGAAGGTTCAGGAAGTGAAGTACATACGTTATTGACAATCAATTACTTTTATACAATAGGCATTACAGTGAGGCCAATGCAAGAGGCGTAACAATTGATAGCAAAGATAACATTTCGCATGCGTAGCTGAAGGAGGCGTAATTGGGTGTAACAAGGAAAACGTCATTGGTTATGATGTCACATATGGGTGGACCTATGAAATAATTTCGCAATGTTAGCAGAAATACTTGGCAGAGATGCGCGCGCAGCAGCATGACGTGTGATTGACGTGCAACTAGGGGGTGAAGGGGACTTGACATTTAGCTCTACATGTGGCGACAGAAGTCTGGAGGGTCAAGTCAACCTAATCCCAAATCATATCTTACATCCTATGTTTAAAGAACTAAGTTATCCAAAAGAGAGGTCTCTTCGAGTAGAATCTTATTCTATACTGACTATACTGACTGTTCGTGCGTGTACAAGCGTCTAAGTGTCTACACTAGATGCGAGGGCGGAAAATCTTCCATAGCAATAGGGCTATGAATTACTTGCATAAAGACAGAGAAGCCGAGCCTTTGCTCGGTAGCTGGAAGAATGTTTACTTAAACTACTAGACAGGAATGCATCGGGCAGGGAACGGAGCAGATAACTTCGAAGGTGAAATACAGTTCTTGGCAGGCAGCAAGCTGATGTCAGGCATCGTGAGCCGCGCAGGGAATGAGACAAAGTTCATGGTCACAGATGCAGGCTCAGACTGGAGCTTTCAGAGGCAGAAGGCAAGAAGAGTTCGATGACAGAATCAGGGCCTACTTGCCTGGACTGAAAAATAGCATAAGTGAACCATATAAAGGCGGTGGCCTTTTGTACTTAGGAATGGAATACCCGGCCTATTCATGGCGGATCTGAAAGAGGACATGTTGACGGTGGACGCACATGTATTTGCGTCTTCATAACTGGAACTGGAGGGAACATACATGTACTTGTAACATGTACATAGAACCGTTGGGGTCGAAGATAGGGGACATAACTGACCAGAAAAATCCATATTTCCACAAGCTATCCAAGTGCGCATGTCCTAAGATGGCCTGTCAAACCTACATGCGCACTGGTAGTGCCCTGAGCCCACCACTCCTCCTGCCTAGCGTTGAAGCGCACATGCGCTCCTCGCTCTGCGAGGCGTCTTGTAATCGATAAGATTTCTGAAGTGGAGTTGAAGCCCCGCCCATTATTTTGATTGTCTGGCGTTATCATTTATGCTAAACACTGGCTTGTGATTGAAAATTAGGCTTCTTTGTTACCGCCCTGTCCCCTTTTCGGACGGCACTTCCGGACTCCATCAATCTCCTACATTAGTCTGTGAACACTTTTGTTTTTTTTTATTCGGCCACAAAGCGCAATGATATTTATTACTTCCCTAAAGCAGATGTCATTTTCCACCCCCTCCCCCTTTCCGCACTATGTTGTCTGTGGATTTTCGCACCGCCCTACCCCGCCCGCACTCAGTTCTCCGTGCATTATCGCACCCCCCTCCTCCTGGGGTGGATGTCCGGAAGCTGGCGCCGTCCCTGTGATGGTGAGCACTGGTCTGACGTGAGCTCTGTCCCATCGCCTGTTAACTTTTGTAACACTATTTTTAATAGCCTGTTCTGAATACTGTTTCCGATATATTCACGAATTGTTCCTCCTAATTTCTGTGGTCAAAATGTTTAACGATTTAGTTGAATTTCTTATTTTGTTATTTATGTTACAATGTATTTATGCAAAAATGGTTCAATTTTTAAATAAACGGCTCCGAAAGATCCACTGTAGATTCTCGTGTCCGCATATTACCTAGAATCCTAGGTTTTTGGGGTGCCTCCGCTGATGTGCCTCGAACCCTAAAAGAGGTCCATCCTTCACTGGGTGGTGATGTCCTGTGCGGTGGCTGGAGGTTAAGAGAAGGCCAGGGCGCTGCGCCTGCCCCCCACCACTGTGCCCCCGGACCCCGCCTCTACTGTGCTGAGCCAGCCCTGCTAATTTAGTGTGTCCGTTACATGTGTTTTTGGGAAGACTTGGAGCGGGGCTGAACACCAAACGGTGAGCTACCGTACCTGTGACCAGTAACGTCGCTGCTCACAGTACCTAAATATGTGAGCAGCATCTAAAACAAGTATTTGCAATGCAATAGGTCACGCATTTGTAAAATGTAATCTATTGGCATTATAAATAAAAAGGCCTTTTATTTATGTTTTAAAACTCAACACATAAATAAAAGGAAATGTTATTTACAATGCCAATAGTTCAAACTATCGTAAATTCAAGACCTTTTGCATTGCAAATGCTTGTTTTTCTCTGAAATAAGAAATTCCTGAACTGGAGACTCTCAAGACAGCAGCACAAGCAGAACTTCCTTTGCCTTAGGGCAGTGGTTCCCAAACTTTTTTTGACCCGTGGCTCCCTAGACCTAATTGGCAGTTGGCCATGGCTCCCCACCATTTTTTTCCGGGTGGGGGGGGGGGGGTGTAAGCCCGACCTCGGGAGTACTTCCTGTTGTCTTCCTTAAATTAATTGGGATGCAATGAAGGTATTATAATCATATTTGTAGCAAAATACGAAGATAACAGCTGTTTAATAAAAATTTGTTAAGTGTGAAACGAAATAAGATTAATAGCCAAATATGTTTCCATGCAACTTTTTTTAACCACACAACAATAGTTCAAAAATTTCTATATAATAAAATATATTTTCAATGAACAGGTAAAACCACCGAGTCCGAAATTTACCTTACAAATCCTAGTGAGATGGATGTGCTTGTTTTTCCTTACATAACTCCTGAAATCTTGGAGTTATTTTTGAGATCGCAACACTCATTTCTTTTTCAAGGTTAATTTTTGCCCTATATTTAGACTTTATCACTGCAACTGCTGAGAAACCAGCTTCACAAAGGTACAAAGTAACAAAAGGGATCAAAACATGCAGCGCTCTCTTGCTTATCATTGGATATTCATCTCCAGCTTGGCACCAGAACTCAAGCAGTGACTGAGACTGGAACCTTACTTTCAATGTTGAGTCACTTGAAACATCAATAAGCTGTTCTGCTTCCTCATTGTTGAAATGCTGAGGTATCTCAGCAATGAAGGGGTCTCTCACCCATTTTATTGGCTCCACTTCATCCTCTGGAAAATATTTATCAAGGTAAAAACGCAGTTGAGACAAATACAGAACAAAAACGGACCTCAGTTCCTCCTTTAACGCCATCTCATTCTCCTGCAGAAACTGGTCCAATGAAGGAAAACGTGTATAGTCACCTTTGCTTACACTGCTTTTCCAAAGGATCACTTTCTTCTTAAAGCCTGAAACTTTGTCTGACAGTTGCAAGATGTTAGTATTATTGCCTTGCAAGGACTTGTTCAGTGCATTCAGTTTTTCAAATAGATCAGAAAGAAAAGCCATTTGTATTAGAAAGTCTGCATCAATAAACTTGTCAGCAAAACAATGTTCATCATCATGTAGATATGAGTATATTTCATTCCTCAGTTCATACACCCTAAGCAGGGAGTTACCTAGAGACAGCCACCGAGAACTGCTGTAGAACAAGAGACATGAGTGTTCCGCACCCATGTCCTCACACAGTTTAGCAAAAAATCTTGCTTTCAATGGTCTTGTTTAAATATAATTTACCACTCTGATGACAATTTTCAGAATACCATGCAGTTCTTCACTGAGGTTTCCTGCTGCCAGTGCTTCTCTGTGAATTATGCAGTGTGTCCAAACAGCATTAGGAGCTTTAGATCGTATGCGAGCTTGAAGTCCTTGGTAGCATCCTGCCATTGAACGGCCCCCATCTGTACAAACTCCAACACATCTCTCCCAGTCAATTTGATTCTGTTGCATAAAATCATCTACAACCGCATACAAGTCTTGACCTGTAGTTCCACCTTTGTTGAGGATTTGTTGTTCTGTAAAGAAATCAATTTTGTTTTTCGTATAGAAATCTGACATAGCAAATGACTGACTGACTGACTGACTGAAATGCTTATAAAGCGCACGAATGCCGCGGCGTCTTGGCGCTGTGAGATAGAGGAGAAATAAAGCAGTGGAGCAGTTAAGTTTGGGTAAAAAGCCAGGTCTTTAGGCCCTTCCTGAAGCTCATTTTAGATTTTTGGGCGCGTAATACTGGAGGTAGCGAGTTCCATATTTTAGCCGCCTGGTAGGAGAATGACTTTCCTCCCCATCGGGCTCTGTTTATTCTGGGCTGGCAGACTAGGTCATGATTGGCTGACCTCACCGTTCGAGAGGGTACATAGCGGGGCAGTAGATTGGTGAAATCGTCGGGTCCCTTACCATGTAGGGACCTATGTACCAAGCAAAGAGCCTTGAATTGAATACGGCGCCTGACCGGGAGCCAGTGAAGCTCCCGAATGGCTTTGGATGTGGGGTGGCGTTTGGGGAGGTTCAGCAGCGCCCTGGCCGCCGCATTCTGGATTGCCTGCAGTTTGGACAGTTGTTTTTCGCCTGCTCCCAAATAGAGGGAGTTACAGTAATCAATCCGGGACATTACAAGGGCTCCCATCACCGTCTTTCTTAACATGATCGGGATGTGGGGTAAAACTTTTCTGAGCACCTTGATACTGTAGAAACAGGTCGATGTCACCTGATTGACCTGGGCTTTACACGAAAGATCTTTATCTAATAGGAAACCAAGGTTCCTGACCTTGTCTACAGGGAGAGGGCAGGATCCTGCTTCGGGAAGTCACCATAGATCACTCCAGATAGATGGTTTATGACCGAACTCTATGATTTCGGTTTTATCCGTGTTCAGTCTAAGAAAATTGTGGCTCATCCAGTTCTTCACCCCGGTAAGGCAGTTTCTAAAGCGTTCCGCGGTGGCTTCGATTGACTGTGAAATTGACACTATGATTTGAGTGTCATCGGCGTAAGACACCAGTTGTAGGTCATAGGATCTGATCAAGGCTGCTAAAGGGGTGACATATAGGTTGAATAATGTAGGTGACAATGCCGATCCTTGCGGGACCCCACACGGAAGGGAAAATTCTGTAGATTGCAATCCATTCCAGATCACTTGGTGAGTTCGGGCGCCCAGAAAAGAGGTGATGAGGGCCAGAGCAGTGCCGGTGAATCCTAGGGTGGTTAGTCTTTTTAGCAGGACAGAGTGGTTTACAGTGTCGAAGGCCGCCGTGAGGTCCAATAATATCAGGGCCGACCGACCACCCTCGTCCATGGTCTTACGTATTTTTTCGGTGGCCATGATAAGAGCTGATTCAGTGGAATGAAGGGGTCTAAAACCGTGCTGTGACGGATCCAGCAGCTTCTTTTCATCCACATGTCTCATAATTTCCTGATTCATGGCTTTTTCCAGGATTTTAGCGGGTAGGGGCAGTCAGGAAATGGGACGGTAGTGTTTGGGTTCAGAGGGATCAAAGGTGTCCTTCTTAAGAATAGGTCTGATGCAGGCCATCTTCCAGCTTTTGGGGAATTCACCTTGATGAATAATTTTATTAAGCAGGGAAGTCAGGACATTTGCGATGCTGTCAGGGATCGAATACAGTACATAGGGGGGGCAGGGATCCAAGGGGGAGCCAGATTTCATCTGAATGAGTAGATCGGATACTTGCTTCTTCTCTAGTAAAGAAAAACTAGAGAAGCAGGAGGTGGTCGGAGTGGACTGTCCGACATCACTGGTGGATATGTCGGATACCATGGTGCTGAGATCATCATATACCATTTGTACTTTAGTTTGAAAAAAAGTGGCAATTCCAGTAACAAAGCTCTGATCTGGACTGAAGACTGTGTCCCGGGGGCTTTTGACTAAATGGGCTACAGTTTTGAATAGTTCCCTGGAAGAGTTAGAGGAGTTTTGAATTTTATCTGTAAAATAGGTAGCTTTGGCCTGTACAATTATTTGTTTATACTCCTGTAGGACTTTTATGTATTCCAGTTTGTTTTCCTGACTGTAGTCTGAGCGCCATATCCGCTCCACTCGTCGACATTTAATCTTGATTGCTTTCACCTTTGCCGTGTACCAGTGTATCAAATAAGATGGGTGTCTTTGTGGTTGTCTGTTGCCTCATCCAACTGGAGTGCAAAGTCTCTGCCTCTTAGATTACAGATGAGCTGATCGTTAATATCTTCAACCATATCATTTATCCTCCTGCTGATAGTATTATTAGAAAGAGGCACTTTCAGCAGCTGTTTACCCGCATCTTCGCCGAGCATGATTGTTACCATCTCAACAGCAGCAGGCAAAATCAGCTCTTCTGCAATTGTGTGTTTTTTTTAGTCTGTGCAACTAGATCGGCCACTTTATATGAAGACAGGAGGGCGTTACTATTAATTTTGGTTTGTTTTGAGAAAGTGGACTTTTGTAGTTTGGCTTCTGCAACTTTTCTTACAAAAAATTCCCTTGGCTTTCCGACCACATTTGGGTGAAGACTTTCAAGATGTCGCTTAAGTTTACTTGGAAGCATGGATTCCAGAGCCAAAACTTTTAAACCGATTGCACATTGAGGACGGTCCTCGTTATTAACCTGAACACACGTGAAACCATAATCCAGATACCGGTCATCGTACTTTCTGTACTTGGCCTTTCGTTTGCCGTCCTCTTTTTTGTCAGAAGAACCTGCAACCTCACTTTGCTCAGACGAACTTGAACTTGGCATTAGCAATCTCTTCATTGTCAATCAGAAAGATGGGAATCAGTTCCTCTCGTCTTAATTATTCAGATTGAGAAGAATTTACAAAATATATAAAGAAAGGTCTTTCTATCTGTAAAGTTCCTGGTCGTCTTTTCTTTTCCTTTGCTGAAGTATTTCCAGGTTTCTTGCGGGTCTCATCCACAGTCTCCACAAAATAATAAGCCTGAAGTACAAAACATCCAGGTAAGACCAGTATAAGTAGAACTAAAGTTATTCTCTGCCTAATGATGGATCTATTATTTCTGTGATTTTGCAATAGTAGCCCATGATGATGGTGACCATTTGGACTTATTATTCTTATTGGTACCCCGCACAGACAGAAAGAGCATTCAGTTTTTTAACGAAATCTATGGTCAAATAAAATGGCAAATGGAAATTTTGCTGCAATTTAGTGCAGCGGTTGCAACCAACAATAGAAAACATGAGCAACTCTGACTTAGTTCATATAAGCAAGCTTTAAACCCGCGTGAAATCAAATAGAAACACATTTGGCCAAAACTAAATAAAATGCTGTACTTTTTTTATTCATCACTGGGAAAGCAAACAAGAACACATGGGATGAATGAGGATCCACATACAATTGCATACATTGCCATACACCGTGGCTCAGGCGAAAATGTCCCTGCATATTTCTTGGGTTACGCCCGGTCAGAAACTCATCAAAGCTGCAGTGCTAGAAGCACGGCAGGTGAGCAGATGGCGAGGGAGCAGTCCACAGTGCAGCTCTCTCCCACAAAGGGCACCTAATATCAAACAGGCTTTGAAATCCTGATCACAACCACAGTATGACTGAGTGGCTATCATTGTAGGATTTAAGTCTATGATCGGCATGGCATTTGATTAATAATTATAAACAGTGCTTCAGGCATCAAAGGTTGCTAAGAGTATAATAACATCTAATGTGCAAAAGGTTTCTACTATCGTTTGTATTGCTTACACGTCGCCCTGCCTCAAGTATACCAGTAGAGCTATATTTCCTTGCAAGAATGAGTATCCAGCCTCATGGTGACCATGGACGTGCATTACCTAATCCGAATCAAATCAAAGCTTCCAACAGTTCATGATGAATATGGGCAAAGCGTACCGCACAGCGTGGTAGTTTGTTCCCCTGTACTTGTAGTTCTCAGTGCCTCTTTGGGCTGAAAAACTGAGGCATTGATACGCTTTTCTTCAAAGACACAAATGTCACGGATGGGTGGAAAATAATTTCGAAAGGCTGCTTACTGTGCCAGGAGGAATAAATGCGGCTTTGGAAGGCTGACTTGTCCGTATTCTCCTCCGCAGTACCATTTTGCAGGCTCAGAAATGTATAAATCAGTATGCGGGTATAAGTGATCAAACAGTGCTGGATTCCTGGGTGGTCCGGCTTTAGAACTGGTGGTGCCCAGTGCCACAATGTTTTTTGGCGCCCCTCCCAATGACCACCTTCGCCACGGATGCCCTCCCTACTACCCTTCTACAGTCTCCATACAGACTATCTCTCAGATGCATTTAATACATTTTATAGCGTCACTCATAAAAGTGAAGGCAGGGCCGGCTCTAGGGTTGTGCGACCGGTGCCACCACACCGGGTGTTGACTTCGCACAGGGGCATAAAAGCACCTGCTGCCCCGTTTCTGGCCTCTAGCAGTGTTCAGGCAGCAATTAAAATGTCAATAAAGATACTGTGATTAATGTTCTCCCAGGCGAGATCAGAGTTTTGCATAATAGAAGTTTTGACTCAAAGAAGTTGTTGTTCTTGGTTAGGTAGTGCAGAGGGTTGATATACCTGCTGCACAGAACATTTACCATGCAGATCACCAAGCAAAATTCATTTTGCCAGTTTCATCGTGATTCTACCATACACTCAAATGAGAGAGATATTTGTGGGTACTAAAAGCAGAGCTTAGTCTTGCCGATCTTCTGTCCAACCTTCGTTGTACACCCGTATCACCAGCATTATTTTTACTGTAAAAACGACGCACGTTAGAAATCAAACCTAAAATATAAGCCCAGCCAAGGCCTTCTTCTCTCTGAGAGAAGTCCTTGGCTTGGCTTACATTTTATGTCCGATTTTTAACGTACGCCGTTTTTACAGTAAAAATAATGCTGGTGAAATTCCGATCACAGTTTGGGAACCACGGCCTTAAAGGGGACAAATGGGGCAAAAGGTGAAGGTGGCGAGAGGAAAAGCCAAAGGCACAGAAAGGCAAAACTGAAAAGAGGTGCAAATCGCAAGAGACAGAGGTGAAAAAGAAGGCTAAAAGAGAGAAGCAGATGTGGGGCTCAGATTTAGTGCAGCAGCAGCTGGGGTCAAAAGGGCGAGGCTGGGCCAGAGAGCCAGGCACAGCCGAGGCAGGCAGGGCCACCAGGACTAGGCAGGGCCAGGCAGCACCTTTTTAATCAAAGTTGAGCAAACAAGCTTTGCGGCTGTTGTATATGCTGAACAAACACACTGTTCTAATCAACGTAAGAATGTTTCCAGTGCTTGAAACAAAAGAAAGGCTTTTTAACATTGCAGCAAATATAGCTGTCACATCGACAGCCTGTATTATGTAAGAATCAGTATTATTGTTGCATTTACGCCCCTGTGCGAAGTCAGCACCCAGTGCGGTGGCACCGGTCGCACTGCCATAGAGCCGGCCCTGAGTGAAGGGTGTCAGAGCACTGTACATAACACACACATTACACAGAGACAATAAATCATAGGTGTGCAAATCAGTGTATAGGACATGTTACATAAGACAAGGGATAACAAGGGGTGAATTCACATGTCATCCATATTGGTAGGCAGTATAGTTGAAGAGTACTTGGTCTGGAGAAACACAAACTCAGAATTCCAAATGTAACACAACGGATTGGGGCTCTCTTTAATGACAAGAACAGATTTGTACACAAGTGAACCATTTGTTCAACATTTGAATAATGAAAGTCTGGGGGGAAAACCCATATGTTCTAATCTATACCTTGAAGTCTGCCAGCAGTCCTTTTAAGACCGTTATTAGCTCACTGTAAACTGCAACTAACAAAAGGAAATCTCTGACAAACGCAGTAACCCACGGACCTGTTTACGTTACTATCAAAAGACCCATTCTCCGGAGCAAAGACGCACAGACAATGGCAACACTGAACCGAGAAAGCGTAAGCACTGTCCTAGGACACACCTGGTCCCAATAAATGCAAAAACATAAAAATAATACACTAAACCAGGGCAGTGGGGTTTGGTGGGGAGGCACGAGCAAAGATTATGGGTTTGTTGTGGAAACGGCGCACGTTACAAATAAACATAAAATATAAGCCAAGCCAAGGCCTTCTCGCTGGCTTCTTGGCTGCCATGCAACACAGTCACAGAACAGTCCCCACAGGAATCCCTCCCTTGCCAGTCCCAACACGGACCCCACAAGAATCCCTCCCATGCCAGTCCCAACACCAACGGCCCTTCTAACTTCACTTTGAATGATGTATTCGCTCTCTGATTGGTCTTTGGATAAAGTCTAATTTATCGCATTGTATTTAAAATTGCCTACTTTACCGTTTAATCTAGGATGTTTTGCAGAATTAGCTGAATTTGTTAAAATTATTGCCTAACACCAACCTTGGTTTACCGGATCAAACTGAGTAGCTACTTAATCATCCTCCCAGAAAGTAGTTTGAGGCCTCTTTAGGCATATAAACGCACTTTTCAAACGCGACAGGTCAGTGCAATGCATTATAACACTTCTTTGGCGGCCATTGTGCATTCTCTGCTTCGATACAGAACTAAAGTTCACACAACATTTTTTGGGAAGGAAATTGTGATTGTATTTATATAGCGCTTTCTAACCCTGACGAGGCGTTGAAGCGCTTTTCGGCGAGTAGCACACTACGGAACCCAAGGTGCTGTGTCAACACCCGATCCTTTAATGCAGACTGTCTTGCTGTGAAGTGGGTCATTGTATAGTGACCTGCGCTCACCTCTGTATCCAGTATGTTTTCTAGTTCACTGGAAGTGACGAAGCATTTACTGGATGTTAACTCAAGAATGGAAGTTTTAAAATGTGAACCGAACTCCAGACATCATGACTCATTTCCTGTGGTGGCTATTTTTTCTCTTTTCTCCTCACTTCCTTCTGTAAAATATGCGTGGCTGTTACACTCGGCCTTTTGTTTAAGCTGTTTAACCGAAATCCCAATTTTACAATTTCATTTAAAAATGTCCCCTGTATGCTAACATAAAAGGTTTTGGAGCGTTGTTGGCCGTGCGTTCTATGTCACATCTCCGCTGTTGTGAAATGTGAAACAAAAGCTCCTTTTGTGCTCAGTTTTGTTCAAGAAAATCCGGTTGATTCTTGTCCTGCTGAGCTGCATGTTTGTAAAATCAGCTGGCTAAATCTATTCGACGTTGTGGTTCTGTTTTTTTTCTTTTATCCTTTGATAACACAAAATAGAAATTGGAACCCCGCATTTAGGGGTTTAATTGCTCAGCTAACGCGTCTGGTTTTCTGTGACTCGTGCCTTTTAACTAGAACACCCACGGTTCGATCAAAACGTAGGAATCGCCAAAGTACTCAAGTTGCAAAGCCATTAAATGGCCTTGGCAAGCTGGTGCAGTGTTTATTTATTAAAAAAAAAAAAAAAATGTATGGCATGCATATGCCACAAGAATAACAATTAAAAAAAAAAAAGAAAATAGGCAAGTACCTAAATGTGTCCACTATGCTTGCAATACAAATGTTGATTTTAAAAAACAGGATCGCTGATGTGGCAATTTTACTACTGATTTTTTTTTTTTTTTTTTTAACAAGCTTTTCACTTTTTCCGTGTATTACTATTATTCGTTGTGAAAACATCCTCTTTATATCAAGCATTGAAATTGCAGGCAACTAAAATGTCACAATGCCCCTTACACCCTTCATAACAGCAACTTTGAAAAGGAGACAGGAAATAAATTATCATCTGCTTGGACCTCTAAAATGCAGTCAAAATAAAAATCCATGTTCTTAAAGATAAGATGTGTATTTATAATAGAATTTAAATAGGGCTTTGGGGGGGAGGCTGACCACCGGGAGGCTTGCGCCCTCCCCGGGGTTTTTTGGGCCTTGGTGCAGCCCAGAGCCCAATTGGGCTCGTTGGGCGACACTTGTGCTATTTGGCATAAAACCAGCCATTTTAGGTTACCGTTTCACCATTTTAGCAAGGTGACACGGCGGCGGTTGGGTTAGCAGGGAGCGGGGTGTTAGAAGATTTTTCTCCTGCCCGCCCTCCCCCTTTTTTGTAGGGGGGGTTTCCTCTCCCCTTTTTAGGTCTCGCTAGAGCCAGCGCTTTAGCGCTGCTCTGGCGAGAGCTATAGAAAACGGGGATCTGGAAGTGCAAACAAGTGCTTTTCAGGCCCCCAACTACAGTGCATGTGCGCCGGGCGCGCGCACCATTTGGCAGCCTGTGTGTACATGTCGCGGGCGCTTTGATGTTCTCAGTGAGCCGCGCGGCCACTGCGAACATCAAAGCGCCCGCGACATGATTACTTTCACTTTAGTGGTAACGTTCGCACCTACTTGTTTCTGGAGCAAACCATGCGGTGATGCGGCAGGCATGAACACTGTCTCGGCTGTGGGAGAGCGCTCACTTTATCGCGCACTTATTATTCACATTGAACACTTTTTACAAATGCCTGCACCGTTAAATCCTGGCTGGAAGCTTTGGTTGTGTGCACGCGCACACGTCTGCTAGAGGTTTGCGGTGGTATGGACAACGTATATTATCGCATTTTCCCAAGGCAGTCCAATCCACCACACTTTGCTCGTTGTTTACGTCAGTCACTAGTCCCTCCGTCTCTCACGTGCTTTTAACTCCCTCCCTGTCTCCGTTGTGTTGCTGCTCACTAACGTTCCCAACCGCAAATACCCCACCCATGTTGTTTGATGCACTCCGTTTATTCTCAAACAGTACTGAATCCCTGAATACGTCCTAACTTCCTCCATTTACGGCCTTTCTTCTACATTGTATCTGCATGGATTGAAATTAACTTTTGGATCTTGTTTTATTTCCAGTATTAAAAAAAGTAGAAAGGAGAGTGAGGAAACGGTGATGTGGATTTGCGTACGGGTTTGCATCAATGCTCGCCCCAGTGATAAAATTTACTCTGATATTGCTACTTTGCACTGCAGTCTGTGCCCGCTTAGCAACTGATCGTTTATCCCTCGCCTGTTTTCATTCCGTGCCAGTAACTTCCTGTTTGTCTTCAGGATATCTACCATCATACCTGCACAGGGTCAGTTTTACAGCCTACGTTTTTATCTGGTTTGTGGTTGCAGTTTCTGCCTGTGCAGAGCTGTTCCCAGAAAGGTCCCTTCCTCAATGAGCATGTATAGAGAGAGCATCCAATAATATTTCCAACATAGTGCTGTGATAGCCTTTATATGTTTTTTTTTTTTTTTTTCTGACGTGTTTTAAGATTGTCGGCGTCTTTGATGTTTCTCATCCTCTCATGTTCCCTCCTCCTCCCCCCAGCTACAGGGCTATCTATCACTATCAGCTGCTTTCCGCCAGTGTCTTTTTGTTTCTGTGCTCCGCAAGTTTGTTTGTTGTTGGCTGAAGCAATACTCTGTTTTCATTCCACTCCACGTTATGTTTAAAACCAACTGGTGAGTGCACTTTAGTTTTGTTTTGTTCGGCTTTGTCTCTTTTTTTATGTGCAAATTACAGTGTGTGTTAGCCGCGCCATGGAGGCCCACTCAGAGACATTGGCACCAGGTGGCCCCCTTTGTTTATCTAACTCGGCCTCAACCCCTCTTCCTCGTTTTCGCTTGTTTAATGGTTGTACTTTTTTATATAGATTGATCTCCCTAGCTGAAGAGTCCACCAGTCCCTGTTCCTAAACCCTGCCACACCCTTCCATTCCCCTGCCATGGCAGCTGATGATAATCACCCTTAATGATGGGGAAGCCGAGCCAAGGTGGGAGAAAGGGGACAACTGAAGACAGAAGAAGACCTCTTTAAGTATATAACATGCAGTTATGCACAGTGCTCCACAACAGGCACATTAACCAGAAGTATTATCTTACCGCTTTAGACCCGCTGCATACACACAGATGTCAGCACTCGGCGCCTTAACCCAGTAAGCTACATTACCACCCAATATCCTGCCCACCAGATATTGCCATTAAAATAACTCACAAATTAATGCTGTTACTGAGAAAATCGATGGGCAATTTCAATGTTCCAGTTTGAGCTGTCTAGTGGCCACGTCAGCTTTTTATTCTTCCATTTACAACAAGCATTTGCAATGCAATAGGTCTCGTAGTTACACGAGTTAAAGCTATTGGCATTGTAAATGACAATGCCAATAGGCATTGTTATTTGCAATGTCAATAGCTCAAACTCGCGTAAATGCGAGACCTAATGCATTGCAAATGCTTGTTCAGGAGGCTGTTTTCATTGGACACAGGTGCGCTAAGGGGGAATTTTTGTACATTGGGAGTCACTTGAAGCAGGTGCTGGTGTTTTTCTTGGTCAATAGTTGTTTATATTGTTTACAGGTTAATTTTAGGTTTGGAAAAAGTTACTCTGGGAGCAGGCAGGAAGGGGAAGGTAGCATAGGAAATGTTTAGTTAGATAGTTGTCTTAGGAAGTAGGAAGAGGTTACAGGTTTAATGCGGCAGCATGGAATGACCGAGTTGGGGGTTATAAATTGTTGCAAAGGAAGGGAAAAGGGGAAACGTTAGGTGTGGGAGGCAAGGTAGGAAGACAAATATTTTGCGAGGTTTAGTTTTGTACTGCAAAGGCCAAGGGAAATGTTCGTTGTAAGGTGCACCTGTCTTCAATAAAGTGGCCTTTTCCACACATATAGAGCTTTTTGTGGTCAGTGCTGCGCCCCCCTTTGGCCCAAAGCATACTTTAAAAGGTCTTTGTCACTGAAGATATATTAGCTATTTTTAAGCCCATGTGAACAGTGTGCACAGGTGTTGTACATTCACTCAAAGTGAAGGGGACCCGTGGGTAAAGAGGACTGACTCTTTGCCCCATGCTGAATTCTTTAGTGGGCAAAACTAAAAAGTGAATAACAAGTCAGCAGACCAGTGGATGAGGCCTGCTGTCCAAAAGCCCCTCTGCGTATATTTATGAATTAATTTCTTGGGAGACAGTAGTCTGGCAAGCCAGCTAACGTGCTCACAAAGGCCAGACCTAAACAAGCATGTTCGAGGCATATGAGCTGCAGATTGTACACTTAGCATAGGTCGCCATCTGGTGTTGGGCCCGGATGTTTGCAGTTTGTTTTTCTTCTTGGACAGTCTTTGGAAGTCACGAGTTTGGTGACTCCTCCTTCGGTCCGTACTGCGCATGGGCTTCGGCTCCATCCTCAGATTGTTTTTTTCCGCCATCGGGCTCGGATGTGATACTTCGTGCTCCGGCTTCGAACTTCTACGGTTCCAGCCTCGACGGAAAATCCTCGATTCTTCGAGTTCCTTCATCTCTCGAAGCGGCACTTTCTCCATCCCGTACATCGACACCGGCCTTCGGGCCCTCCGCGACTCCGGTCCCGGCCGATGGAAAGGACTCCGTTCAAAAAGTGCCCAAAATGTGGGTCTAAATTTCCCCACACCGACCTCCATCAGGTGTGTAACCTTTGCCTCTCTCCGGAACACGAGGCTAGAGACTGCCCCGCCTGCAAGTCTTTTCGATCGAAGAAGACCATCCGAGATCGAAGAGCTCGACGCACCATGGCGCACTCATCCTCTGCAGCTCCACCGGACATCTTCGGAGACGACGCCGAGGCTTCGGGGCAAACACACACCGCGCAGGAGGAAGACGTCGTCAGCGCTTCCGAGGCCGACGACTCCGACGTGGAGGACGTTACACCAGCGCAGCGGGCCGTGAGTACTATGCCCCCTCCCACCCCCGCGCCGAAAACCAAAGAGACTCAGGTTACTCCCTCGCCTGCCGGCCTGGGCAAAACCAAAACCAAAACTTCGATCACCCCACCTTCGGGCCCGGTGTCGAAGCCCCCAAAGTCTCATGGCAGCTCGGGATCGAGCCAGCCGACACCCGGTGCCGAAAAACAGCATCCGGCACCGAAGACTGCAAAATCCAGCTCGACTCCGAAACCACCGGTGCCGAAGCCTGGACACTCGGTGCCGACCAAACACAAACACAAATCTGTCGGCACCGACGCTCCGGCGCCGAAACATCATTCGACGCCGAAACACCCGGAGACCTCAAAAAAGCATGGCGCACACAGACCATCGAAACCCCCGGTTCCGAAATCACCGGTGCCGACAGACGACTCGACACCATTGGCTCTGTTTACACCAGACCCTTTACAAAAGACTTTGTCCAAAGATCCAAAGACTGGGCTTTTGACTTTAACTACCAAGAAAAGACGCCTTGATGCTCCGGCTCCTCCTCCTCCACCCAAAAGGAAGGACTCTGCTACTTCTCCCCTCAGAGTGCCCTCCCCACCACCGCCTCCCCTACCCCCTCCACCTCCTCCACCCCCTCCACCTCACAGGTCTCCGCCACCCTTACCTCACTACGATCCGGCCCCATCCCCAGATCCGGATGATGGGGATCCGGACAATTACCCGGCGGACGCCCCAATGGATCCCACTCCACCAGGGACCCCAGATCCATGGGAGGATTACAATAACCCTGATATACCCAATGTACCTCAGGACGACCTATACCCATCAAGGCCGTCTCCTCCAGAGGACTCCTTAGGGTTTCATCATTTAGTGCAGAGAGCAGCACACTACCATGGGGTGGACATGCACAGTGAACCAGTAGAAGAAGACTTCCTACTGGATACATTTGATATACAAGACAAATCTACTTCCATTTTACCCATGCTTAAGGGTGTCACCAAGCACGCTACAGAGGTGTTCAAAGACCCTGTCAGAGCCAGAGTACTGAACCCTAGAATAGAGAAGAAGTACAAGGCGGCACCCACAGACCCTGCTTACATCAAGGGCCCTGCTCCCCTAGATTCCCTAGTTGTCTCCACAGCTAGAAAGCGGGCTAACTCCCAATCCTCAGGAGATGCCCCACCGCCAGACAAAGAATCTAAACTTCTGGACGCGTCTGGTAAACGCACCGCCTCCCAAGCTGCAAACATGTGGCGCATTGCAAACACACAAGCACTGCTTGCGCGATATGATAGAGCACACTATGACGAACTAGAGGCTCTTATGCAGCACCTTCCAGAAAAATACAAGCACAAGGCTCATGACCTGATACAGGAGGGTAAACTAATTACAAACACCTCCATTAAGTGTGCCCTCGATGCAGCCGACACTGCTTCTAGGGCCATAAATACCAGTGTCCTGCTTCGTCGCCACGCCTGGATCAGGATCTCAGGGTTCAAGCCTGAAGTCCAGGCATCCATACTCAATCACCCCTTTGACCAGGAAACACTCTTTGGGCCAAAGGTAGACGAAGCGCTCGAAAAGCTGAAGAAAGACACAGACACAGCAAAGTCTATGGGGGCACTCCAAACACAAGCCTCCAAACGTTCCTTTCGACGCTCGTCCTTTCGTGGCACTGGCAGAGGCTCCTCCACCGATAACGCCTCTACCTCCTACAAGTCCCCTCCTCAAAATACCTTTTCAAAGGGCAATCAGAGAGGTGGTTACAGGGGTAACAACAATAAGGGCAGGGGCAAAACCAACAACACCCGTTCTGCCACCCCCCCCGCACAATGACTCCCTTCCGCTCCCCCCAGACCATTCCACTCCGGTCGGGGGCAGACTACAAAACTTTATCCACGTATGGGAGTCCATAACATCGGACAAATGGGTGACCCAAATCATTCGGTCAGGGTACTGTCTAGAGCTAACATCTACCCCACCCAATATCCCACCAAGGCACCGTCCAATGTCTCAAGAACATTCCACACTGCTCAAACAAGAGGTACTCTCACTCCTGCAAAAACACGCTATAGAGCAGGTCCCCGTCAATCAACGAAATCTAGGGGTCTACTCTCTATATTTCTTAATACCAAAGAAAGACGAGACCCTCAGACCCATTCTGGACCTCCGGCCTCTAAATGCCTACATACATTCAGACCATTTTCACATGGTCACTCTACAACAAGTCCTCCCACTCCTCTGCCAGGGAGACTTTCTCACAACCTTGGATCTGAAAGACGCATACTTTCACATTCCAATACACCCCTCTCACAGGAAATACCTCAGGTTCGTGGTGGACGGGCAACATTACCAATTCACGGTTCTCCCCTTCGGGGTCACCACTGCACCACGGGTGTTTACCAAATGCCTAGCAGTAGTAGCAGCACACCTCAGACGTCAACACATTCACGTCTTCCCTTACTTAGACGACTGGCTGGTAAAAGCCACGTCCTACCACCAATGTGTGCAACATACAAACAGCACCATCCAACTGCTCCACCAGCTAGGCTTCACGGTGAACTACCAAAAGTCCCACCTCATACCATCTCACACAAAGCAATATCTCGGGGCCACTATAGACACCTCCAAAGGTATTGCCTATCCAAACTCAGCCAGAATCACAAGCATTCAAGCCTTACGCAAAACATTCCTTCCCCAACACTCTCTTCCAGCAAGAGTGTTCATGAAGCTCATAGGAATGATGGCGTCTTGCATATTTATAGTGCCCCATGCAAGACTCCACATGCGTCCACTTCAAGAGTGCCTAGCACAACAGTGGAACCAGGCCCAGGGTCAGCTGACGGATCTGGTGTTGGTGGACGGCCGCACACATCACTCTCTGCAGTGGTGGAACACCACAAACCTTTCCAAAGGGCGGCCGTTCCTGGACCCGGTTCCTCAGGTGATTCTAACAGCGGACGCATCGCTCTCCGGCTGGGGAGCGCACCTCCTACACCTCACAATGCAAGGTCTATGGACGCCACAGCAAAAATCGCTCCACATCAACCATCTGGAGCTCTTGGCGATCTTTCTAGCCCTAAAATCTTTCCAAAAACAAATTTCGGGCAAAGCAGTCCTCATTCGCACAGACAACATGACTGCGATGTATTATATACAAAAACAGGGGGGGACACACTCTCCCCAGCTCTCCCGCTTAGCCCAGAGCATATGGAGATGGGCAATTCCCCAAAACATCTTTCTCCTGGCACAGCACGTTCCAGGAGTACAAAACACCATAGCAGATCTGCTCAGCAGACAAACGCAACAACTACACGAATGGGAACTGCATCCACAAGTTCTTCACCCATTCTTCAAACAGTGGGGGCATTCTCAAATAGACCTCTTCGCCACCCACGAAAACAAAAAATGCCCAAGCATCGCCGCCAGATACCCACACCCATTGTCCAAGGGCAATGCGATATGGATGAACTGGTCAGGCAGATTTGCATACGCCTTTCCACCTCTCCCACTAATTCCATTAGTGGTCAGGAAGCTACAACAGCACTCCCTCACACTCATTCTGGTAGCTCCAACGTGGGCCAGGCAGCCGTGGTACACCACGCTACTACAACTATCAGTGGTACCACATCAAAAACTGCACCTTTCCCCATACCTCCTAACCCAGAACCATGGAGAAATCAGGCACCCGGACCCAGCTCAGCTCAACCTGGCGATCTGGCTCCTGAAATCTTAGAATTTGGATATCTTAACCTTCCCCCTGATTGCATGAACATCATCATGGAAGCCAGACGTCCTACCACTAGAGCATGCTATGCCGCAAAGTGGAAAAGATTTGTAATTTACTGCCGTAACAATACAATCAACCCCCTAGATGCATCCATACAGCACATCATATGCTATCTGCTCCATCTTCACAGGTGTAACCTGGCATATTCATCCATACGCCTACACCTAGCAGCGATCGCTGCTTATCTACAAAACAGGCAGCATTTATCACTCTTCAGAGTGCCCGCTATTAAAGCCTTCATGGAAGGCCTTAAACGAGTAATTCCTCCCAGGGCACCACCTTCCCCTGTATGGAATCTAAATTTAGTTCTTACACGACTAATGGGTCCGCCCTTCGAACCAATGCACAAATGTGAGCTACAGTTTCTCACCTGGAAAACAGCTTTCCTTGTAGCTATCACTTCCCTTAGAAGGGTTGGTGAAATACAAGCGTTCACCATACAGGAACCCTACATACAAATGCATCACAGCAAGGTCATACTTCGCACAAATCCGAAGTTTCTGCCCAAAGTCATTTCCCCCTTCCACCTCAATCAATCAGTGGAATTACCTGTCTTCTTTTCGCAACCCCAATCTATTGCAGAAAGGGCCTTACACACACTTGATGTAAAAAGGGCGTTACTATACTACATACAAAGAACGCAACCCTTCAGGAAGACTAAACAATTGTTCGTTTCCTTCTCTCCACCACATAAAGGCAACCCCATTTCAAAATCAGGGATAGCTAGGTGGATTGTAAAATGCATACAAATTTGCTATCAAAAGGCAAAGAGAACATTATCTGTTCCCCCTAAAGCCCACTCTACAAGAAAGTTAGGGGCTTCTATGGCTTTTCTAGGGAATATACCCTTAGATGACATCTGCAAGGCAGCCACATGGTCTACACCGCACACCTTCACAAAACACTACTGTGTAGATGTGCATTCCAAGCAGCAAGCTAGGGTGGGCCAGGCTGTACTAAAGACACTTTTTCAAACAGCTGCAACGGATACCGGTGGTCGCCGCTAAGGTTGGGTACTGCTATACAATCTATGCTAAGTGTACAATCTGCAGCTCATATGCCTCGAACGGAATATGCTACTTACCAGTATGCATCTGTTCTTGGCATGTAGAGCTGCAGAGTTGTACACGCCCACCCGCCTCCCCGGCTACCTGTATCCGTTCCAGTACATCTTATTTAGATACAACACATGAGTTTCTCACTGTTATTACTACGCTCCATCATTTCCCTGTTGGCGAAAAACAATCTGAGGATGGAGCCGAAGCCCATGCGCAGTACGGACCGAAGGAGGAGTCACCAAACTCGTGACTTCCAAAGACTGTCCAAGAAGAAAAACAAACTGCAAACATCCGGGCCCAACACCAGATGGCGACCTATGCTAAGTGTACAACTCTGCAGCTCTACATGCCAAGAACAGATGCATACTGGTAAGTAGCATATTCCTTTCAATGCAATAGGTCTCATTTGCGAGAGTTTAAGCAATTGGCATTGTTGATGACAATGCCTTTTATTTGTGTGTTTTTAAACCCAACACTCTAATAGAAGGCATTGTTATTTATAATGCCTATAGCTCAAACTCTTGCAAATGCGAGGCCATTTTAATGTTGGCCGCACCCCTTTCTTTAGACTCTGCTCGCCGTATTCAGGTTACAGTGAGCAGCATCTAAAGAAAGGGGTGCGGCCAACATTAAAGTGAAAGCACGATATAGGACACTTTCATCCCCCCCAAAAATCAAATAAAGGGTCTGTAACGCGCCCGCTAAAGTTAAAGAGGACCGCTCTGGAAAATTTAAATAAATAAAAAAGCGCGTCAGCTATACTTAAAGCGGACTGCGCTGCAAATTAAATATGCGCATCCGCTATAGTTAAAGCGATCCCGCAGCCATTACTATTAAAAATATAAAAGCAGGAGGTGTGCTGCCTTGTAGGAAAGCACGTTGTGGGTGGAGTACTGGAAGATCGGTAAAAAAAATATTGCTCACAGAGTAGATAAAGCAGTCCAGTCCTTATGGGAGGTTATAAATACAGACAAGGCAGTACCATGGAGGGACTACTAAGCCTATTTATCAATCAAAAGCAACGATTTCGAAAGGACAGTAACAAGCCAATTGAAAACATGGGTGGGAAATGGGCAGAGCTCCTATTCCATAACTCAATACAGCATACCTCGCAGAGCAGCGCATGCGTTGCCCAGGCTTGACCTAAAGATGCTGGAGTACGATTGTTTGTAAACCTAGGACAGGGTTATTTATAAGCAGAGACCACTAAGATAATTGCCTATGGTGCCTCCTGCTGTGGGCGTCATTCAAGAAGTTTCTGACCATGAAACGATGCCTGTGAACCCAAGAGCTGTGCGTCATGAAATCTGCTGAACTTCCACCTCAAAATGGAGATATGATTATCATTTTTCTAATCTAGGCCCCAGAGTGATATGGAATAATCTTACAATATATATCCAGCGAAAACCTAATAATTGTACGTTTACCTGACTTATTGAAACCTCGTATTTGAGTCTTTCTTTTTTTTTGTCCATAATTTTTTTCATTTTAGAGTAATACAACAATAAAATAACTCCAATCAAATTACAGAATTTCAACTTGTTGGTCAGTGTTTAGGAATAGATATCTGTACTGATATAAAAAACAAAAAAGAAAAAAAGTGTAATATTAAAAACTCGGAGTACATATCATTTGAATTTTGTGATTGTACATACAGACACTTGTTAAATGGAAATAAAAGCACATACATGATAAGTGTTAAACTATTAGTGGACTAAATTATGGCAGGTGTACCTAAGCACACAGCAGTAATAGAGAGAAAAAAATCGACAAGAGAAATAGATCACATTCTAGGGGTGAGCAGAAAGGAGGAAAGTAAGGAGGAATATAGAACAGAGAGTGAAAAAAGAAATATGGAGAGGCACGAGAAAAGGGGAATCATTTTTTTTGTCTTTCTTTGATAGCTGGCAGACCGTTGAATACATATTGCCTAGAAACTGTTTTCTCTGTGGTGTGCTGTACAAGTGTATTCACTCGTCCATCTGACAACACAGAGTTCTGACCACATATTCAGTGAGCGAGTTGGCGAGACGAGGCCGGGATGTAGAGTTCCTACAGCCTAATGCCCAGGACGTATTGTTTGGGGTCAAGGGCAACAAGTTTTCATGTGTATTTTGTCCTTTGGACAAGTAGGCCCAACCCCCTGCAGGACAAACACTTTGGCTGCGAATTTGCAGTACCACATTATGGATCAGGGGAGGGCACTGTCTGCAGTTACGGTAATATTTTTGCCCATATGTTAATGCTGTTCAAACTTGTATTTATGGTTGATCAATTGAAAGCCTTTATTATTAGGGTGAGCGCTCCAGGTAAATGTTGCATGCTCAAACTGCACTACTGACAGTGGTTCCAGTATAAAAAAAAAAGTGTACATGTTTTCAAAGTTTAGCACTATGAGGCTGTGTATAATGCTCCCAGAATGCTCTCTGATTTGATGCAAATATTTGCAGAAGCTTGAAAGCAAGATTGATGATTCTTTGCTTTCAAAATAAACTGTTCATAAAAAAATGAAAGTAGAAAAAAAACATTTTGCTAAACTACTGTAAAATTTTAGGTACCAATTCTTTGCAGCATCATTTAGTAACGTGTTGTTGATGCATGCTAGTATTTTCCAAAAAAATTCATAATGGGAAATCAGTGTAACCAGCTTGAATAAGATTATGGGAAACAAAAATAAACAAGCATTGGCAAATCCCGTCGGTTTAAGATTGGTGGTCAGCTTTTTAATTTTGTCAATGTGTGACTTGTTTTGACACGGTTTTTGTAAAACCTTATTGGTGTGGGAGCTGCCGGGCCCTCACCATTATAACAAACATTGGCAAAAGCAAAAATAGTTTTTGGGTCTCAAAAAGTACACACTGCCACAGTAGTTACTGGCACTGAACTAAAGTTCTTTGTGTGCTGATATGCTCCTTGTGAAAGCAGAATGCTGTCACTCAGTGGAGCCAGCAGTTACAGAGAGAGAGATTTTAATAAACAAAAAAGGTCACGGTCAAAGCCAGATCAAATTAGGGGCCCAATTATTAAAGAGAGTATCAAAAATGCACCCATGGTGTATGTCCTTGCATTAAGTGCAGCTATACGGCTTTCATGAATTCCCAAAAATTTACAGAAGTAGGACAAGAAATAGTACTCCTAAATATTTGTGAACTGCATTTTAGCATGAGCAAATCTGCACGTGTAGATTTGCTCATGCGAAAATCTGAGTGTTTGCAAGTTCACTTTCTCTCCAACCACTTTTCTCCCAACTCTGGAAGAAGGTTTATGTCTGCCATTGTCAGGAGTAAATTTCCAACATTTCTCAGTATGGGTTGTTGAAAACCCTTAAAACATGCAAGTTAGTAGGTTTTCACAGACTTAAAAGGGCATTCTAACCCTGGAACTATTACTTACCACTACCTACAGCCCCAGTATGTAGATCTGCAGAAACGTAGCAACATAAGGGGATTGCAAGTATTCAAAACTACTATGGTATGAGCCCTGGCGTAATCAAAGACTATATCGGAGCTCTTATATCATGAGATTGCTGCCATAATTTGTTGCTGCACTACATCGCACCAAAGGGGCAAGTGGATTTTGTTACAGGACAAGTAGATTTATGAAGCAACCTGCCTCATGGACAAGTAAGATATTTTATTAAACTCCACACCCCTGCGAGGGTATGGAAGGATTGGGAATGAACCTGAAAAATAGTAGGTCTAGGAAGGATCAGTGGTGTACCACCAATAAACAGCAAAGAGACATTGATTCGCCACATTCAAGTGAAAATTTACATACCTAGTTTCTGCTACGATTTTATTTTTTTTGCAGTTTATTTTTTAATATAAAGCGCAAACTCGACCCGAAAGTATTGGTGCACTTTGCATGAGGACCCCAAAATTTTAAACACTGTCACGTTCATTTTATTATTAGTATTTTTTAATAGTCCTGGGGAGATTAAGTGATTTGTCTGGAATCACATGATTTTTTGCCATCACCGAGACTCGAACCTAGTGTCCCAGTTCCAAAGTCGGCACCTCGGGCCGCAACCACCTGTGGTTGGTTGAGGTTCTCTGATTCGAGACGTAGGGTTTTTGGTGTTTTACATAATGCATTCTTTTTCCTACTTCCTCGTGAGTCATCTGAATTGTCAAACCTATTCCTTCAACTTTCCCTCTGCTTTGTGGGTACTTCTGCATTGTTAAAACGGGTCCTGAATTCCTGTATTGCACAAAAACGTTTATTGCAGACTTCGTGGCGGTATACTGCGGAACTGCCTTGAACACTAACGACATCACGGAAAGTTCTCCAAGTCCTAAAAAAATTTTGGGAGGTTGGTTGATTGAACTACTGTGATACAAAGTATCTTTTGACATTTTCTTTAAGTTAAAACTGCAGTGCTTTTTTTGACTTGAAGATGTACTGATTTTTGCGAACAGCCTCTGTTTCTGTTTCGGGGTACCGTTTCTGAAGAATGACAGGACTGCTGACTTATGTGGTGGAGTGGTATATTTTAGAGTGGTTTTCTATTTCCCTGGGAACCTTGGATTTTAACATAGTGAAACACTGCACCAATGCCATGCTGCCAAAATCATAGTATATCATGAATCATGATTAAGTGTTTTATTTGCGTGCCCTCTGTACTCCTTGTGCATCTGCAATCCAGGACGTCACTTGAAAACCCATAGACTGTTAATCGAGTAGCAAATGTAAAAACTATATTTGGTGATAACAGAGTTCTCAGGTCCTGCACACTCTACCCTCTATGCCAGTTACCCCTCTAGCACAAAATTCTTTAAGAATGGGATGTGTAGAGTAGTGTTTACTACAAGGTACAGATTTTTTATTAGGGGAAAAAACAGTATGCTCACATGCAATAACACAAAACCGAAAATCTATGCAATATGATCTTTATATTTCTAATTTACTAGTTCTTAGGTCCTTACAAATTTAAGAATTACTAAATTCAGATACTCTTTTGTCAAAATGTTACTTGCTTCACTTTCATTTAATAATCAAAATATATTTAACTACTGGTCTATTAGCATAAACGTTAAGCGCCTGATTACTATTTTGGTGTACGGGTTACTCCGTCACAACAGTGACGGATATCCCATCCACCGAAATATAAATCTCATTATATCCTATGGGGTTTTTATATCGGTAGACAGGATACCCATCACCATTGTGACAGCATAACCCATCCGCCAAGATCGTAATCCGGCCCCAATTCTTTTGAGGTCTCGGTCAATTTCCTTTCCCATTTTGCTGCTTGAGTCTCATCTAAACCTTCTACTGCTGGAAATATGTTGATATGAAAGCCCCTTCGTATCCGGTCTACTTCAAAGTATTGTTGTAACATTGTCCTATCCCCATTATCTCTTTAAATCAAGAGGTAATGGTTGTAGCACCTTTAGTAATTAATCACCCAGAGGTTTAGGGAATTTATTCATAAAGAGACAAAGACTTGCTAAGAAGGAATCCTAGAAATGGTGGAATAGGACTACGGTAAAATAGTACTTGGAAGTAGATGGGATACCATGGGGTTTACTAGTAAATTTTATATATATATATTCACTGAAAAAACCATAGGTTTCAGGTGCTTTATAGTTAGCTGGACTTTTCACTCGTACAAAACCATTGAAATTCCCCCGTTATAGTTAGTTCAGCTAACTATAACTCGCGCGCCCGCAATGCACTGCTGATGACGTCACATATTACATCACTCATGACATGGTCAGTGACATCACTCATGACATCACTGATGACATCATCCAGTGAATGTGGGTTTTTCTGAAAATTACATATTTTTTATATATGTATATCTCAAGGTCGATGGAAGAATAAATGGGTATATAAGTGTCTAAATGGATGATTTGTTTTTAAAAAATTGATTGTATGACTGATTAAGTGTATCTTAGTGAATACATGGCTTAGTGAGTAATGTTTAAATATGTAAATATCTGTATCAGTCTCTCACTTTGTGTATAAGTGGCTGCATGGGTTGGTGAGTAGCTACATGAGTGTCTGTATAGGTTATTAGTTGTTTTTTTGAGTATCAGTATGAGTGTCTGAGTGTGTATGGTTCGGTGGGGGGTATTACGTAGTGCATAGGTGCATGAATGAGTGACTCACTGTTTGTATGTGTTGAAGACAGCATGTGTGCAGGACTGTATGGGTGGATGAGTGTGTGCATGGGTGTGTTAGTGTGTGAATGACTGTCTCAATAGTGTCTTTGAGTAACTACATATGTTTTAAACTAGTATATGTGACTATTGGTGTATATAAGTGAGTATATGTGAGCGTGAGGGATTGAAAGAGTTCCTGTATGAATAAGTATGTGTTTCTATAAGTGATTGTTTAAAAGACTAAGTATGTGTAAGTTTCTGTAGAAGTGTGGTGGTGTGTGTATAACTGTATATGCAAGTAAATGGATGTTTGATTCTTTATTAGCATGAGTGACTATGTGTGTGAGTAATTCTATGGATGAGTGGCATTGTGTAACAGGATGTATAGGTGTATGAGTACATATGATGAGTGGGTACATGTATGAGTGACTGTATAGGACTGTTGGTGAATGAGTGGATGTGTATGTTTATCTTAGAATTACTGAATAGGTTGTTGTACCTGGTATTGGTATGTCCATTGTTTTTTAAATTTTAGTTTCTATTTTTGAATGTGTGTATCAAAGGTTTTATTAGGGGGAGAGGAAGTCTGCCACGCTATCACAAGGATGATGTCATCAGTGATGTCATTTTAGATGTCATCAGTGATGTCATGAGTGATGTCACTGACCATGTCATGAGTGATGTAATGTGTGACGTCATCAGAAGTGCATTGCGGGCGCGCGAGTTATAGTTAGCTGAACTAACTATAACGGGGGAATTTCAATGGTTTTGTACGAGTGAAAAGTCCAGCTAACTATAACGCCCCTGAAACCTATGTTTTTTTCAGTGAATTTCTAAGGTTTTTTAAATGCTAATTCCTAACTATAACGTGCCTGAAACCTATGGTTTTTTCAGTGAATTTCTAAGGTTTTTTAAATGCTAATTTCTAACTATGCCTACAGAGAGAGGGCATGTGAAGAAAGAAGAAAAAACTCACAGAACGAAAAAAAAGAAATGCAGAAAGAAGCAACAGAAGTCCTCAAAGACGAAGAAAAGTGCAGGAAGAAGGATACCGTGCAGAAAGAACAAACAGAAGAGCAGAAAGAAGCCTTGTTGCAAAATCAACCTGTACCCTCAACTTTTTCAGACGGATACTGGTGGTAACTGAGTCTGACTAACCAGTCCTAGAGCCAGTGCTATGTTAAAAGACACTCAGAATACAGTGAAAACACCTACATACACTAGGGAACACTATGCGTTGGGGTCCCCCTGTGATTAGCATGACCTCCTCTGTAAGCCCCTAGCATATAATAGGGCAGGGGATTAAAACTACCTCTTAAAACGCGCCACAGGGCGTGTTTGCACACGTCACCTCAGGCCTCGTCCCCTCCCTTCACCACTGTGTAAACGCGCCCTGTGGCCGTTCTAATTTGAGAGATTAAGTCCCCTTGAATCCTGAGGGTCCCTAGGGTCCAACTAGCCCACTAGGTACCTCCAGTAAGCGCCACAGAGCTGCGTTGCAGAGAGGTGTAAAAAGGGGCACGGCCTGCACCACCTCTCTGCAACGCAGAGCAGTGGCACTTACTGGAAGCACCTGGTGGGCTAGTTGTCTCCCAGGGTCCCTCTGGATTGAAGGGGAATTATTTCGCCAACTTAAAACGCGCCACAGGGCGTGTTTGCACATGTCACCTCAGGCCCCGTCCCCTCCGTTCACCACTGTGTAAACGCGCCCTGTGGCCGTTTTAATTTGAGAGATTAAGTCCCCTTGAATCCTAAGGGTCCCTAGGGTCAAATTAGCCCACTAGGTACCTCCAGTAAGCACCACAGAGCTGCGTTGCATAGAGGTGTAAAAAGGGGCGTGGCCTCAGAACACCTGTCTGCAACGCAGCTCCGTGGCGCATACTGGAGATGCTTGTTGGGCTAGTTGGCACTCAGGCATCCTCAGTATTGAAGGGGAATAAATTCCCCAACTTACAACTGGCCAGGGGGCACGTTTGCAGAGTGCTGCAAGGAGGGGGCGTGGCCTCCGGCGCGATGCCGGTCTTTCATTTATTTTATTTTTTTAGGAAGGAGGGCTGTGTGCCCCCCCCCCTTCTTTTTCTAATTTATTGGCCCTGGGGACCCCATCCCCCAGGGCTTGCACCCTAATTATTTTGGTTGAAAAAAATTAATTTGGCCCTCCCAAGGCCTTAATCGGCCCCGGGGACCCCAACCCCCGGGTCATGGCCGCCTTTTTTTTTTTTTTTTTAAATTTTATTCTTTAGGAGGGGGGCTACGTTGCCCACCTCCTCAGGCCACTTATGGCCCCGGGGACCCCATCGTCCGGGGCCGGCCTTTGTTTTTTATTATTTAAAAAAAAAATATATATTTATAGAAACACCTAGGACATGCTGGACAAACCGTATGTACCTATCACTATGACGATTTGCGTGATATTCATTAAAAGGCGACTATGCATACAATGAATCCACGTGGAATGTATTTACACCGCTAGTGAAGCTCTTGACGTGTCTGACGCCCTACCGTGCCTAATCCCGGCGCCCCCGCCGGTGGGTACTCTCCAAGTAGACACCCTTGCCATTTATTTATACAAACATGGGTAGCTATTGACGGGCACATTTAATACACATGCACACCAAGCCATTCAAAGGGGATTCGACAAAAATTCGACCAAACTATGCAAGAAACCCCCCTCACGGTTAATAAAACATACATGCACCACCGGATGTGTAATACTTTTTATTTTACTCTCTGGAAAGGAGACGAACCTCACTTGAGAGTCACAGCGAGATCCTGGCTGTGCCCAATGCTGTGTTACACCCAACAGTGCCCGCCGAGTCCCACACACCTCTGTGTTGTATTCCACCAGCTAGTGCGTATGCTATGACACTCTCTAGCCCATGTGCACTGTAACACCACCCCGTGAATATGTCATGCCACACTTGCCTTCGCACGGGTTTTATTGCCCCCTCTAACGTACCTTCCTCGATGCCTATGTTATAACGCACAGCGCTATGCCATACATATTACAATCTGGGATCCATATCTTTGTCACAGTGCATATGCAACGTTACACTCCCCAGCACATATTTTATATTACAACTTTAGAGACTAGTTAGGTTACACAACACTGCCCTGTGCATATTACACTCCAAGGCGCATATCGCATAGTACGCGCTAGAGCCTGTGCTATCTCGCGCTCTCCAATGAATATGTCATTGCGCACAATGTATTGCATATTTTATTTCACGCCCCAGTTCATCTTATATCACCCTTTTTGGTGCATAGTTTATACCACATACTATATCTAGTTTTCATTTTCAATCGTGCTCTCAGGACTATGTTCTATATAACACTGCGTCCACCTACCCTTTTCACGGGCATTACATTTTGCGATGGGGGGTGGAGGATCAGGGGGTGTTTCTGCCAAGTGAGCCCGGAGTCACAGTCACAAACGTCCTCTTCTTCCTGAATAAAAGTGAGATTATGCTGCATACTTGTTCATATTTTAAGTAGTTAGCACAGACGCACATTTTAAAAACAATAAAGTTCCTAATACCCACCTTCTCTGAACAGTTAGCTTGCTGCCCCATCCACCTCCTCCCTATCCTCTGTTGTCTGAATCCATGGACTAGCCTCCTCCCTCCTGCCATGCATGGTCTGATGTGCTGCCACTGCCCTCCATTTAGCATGATGTACCAGTCCACTCCTCCTGCCCTCCATTGCCCAATTCTATGGCCCATCATTGACCTCCTGCTTAGCCTCTGTGCTTAGCTTGCTGCCCCTATTCTGCTTCTCCCTGCCCTCCGATGTCTTTGTGCATGCCCCTGCTCCATCCTTTTTGCCCACCATGTTCCATGGACCTGCCACTCCTATCTACTCTGAGTGTTCTGTTGAGCTGCCACTCCCCTCCACCTGCCTAGCATTGTCAGATGACTGTAACCTGTCCCTGCCACCGCCACCCTGCCTGTCCACATGCCATTCCCCTATCCCCTTCCTCCAGTCCTCCATGGTCCATTATGCTGCAACTCCCTTCTGCCCTCCCTGGTCTGTTGTGCTGCAACTGCTCCTCCTGCCTGCCCCACGCGGTCTGTTGTGAGGCCCCTTCCCCTGAACTCTCTTGTCTGTGACTAGGTCCTGACCCTCCCTTCTATCCTCCATGGTCCTTTGTGCATGCCCATGCACCCTCCTTCTTGCCCATCATAGCCATTGTGCTGCCACTAACCCTCCTGCTTGCCATGCATGGTCTTCTGTGCTGCCATGGCCCCTCCCACCTTCCCTCCATAGTCTGTGTGTATGCCATCATGGTCTCATTGTTGCTCTCCATGGTGTGTCTTGTTTCTAGTGCCCATCCTGCCTGACCTCCATGGTCATCTTGCTGCTCCTGCCCTGCCCCCAGCCTTCTGTTTCCATGTGCAGACCCCTATTCCCTCCCTCCTGGCTTGTCTATTCCATTGTAATGCCCCTGATCCGTCCCTCCTGCCCTTTATGGTCTGTTATGCTGCAGCTTTCTCTCCTGTCTGTCCATTATGGTCCGCTAGCTACCATTGCCTCTTTCCCCTCTGTTCTCTGTTGTCCATGTGCATGGTCCTGTCCCCTCCCTATTGCTTTCTATGAATTGTTGTGCTGCACTCCCGTCCCGCATGCCCTGTGTGGTGTATTGTGCTGCTACAAACCCTAATGCCTGCCCTGTATGGTCAGTTTGGTGCACCTCTCCATGTCCCTCCTGTCCTCTGTTATCCGAGTCCATGTCCCTACCCCAATTCCTCCTGCCTTCCATGATCCAATGTACCATACTTGCGAACATTTTGAACTTGGTAAGAGGGAGATTTAGAAAAAAAACTGGGGTATTGATTTTCCCCTTTGAGTTAAATTGAAAAAGAGGAGATTGTAGACAGGAGACAGATCAAATAAAGCCCATTTGAGCTTAAAAACATTGGACGTTTCCTGGCTGAAACGGGTCTGTTGGCATGTATGGTTGTACTACCACTGCCTCTTCCTTCTGCCCACAATGGTCTATTATATTGCCACGGCCTCTCTTGCCAGTCCTGTATTGGTTTGTTGCCCCTGCCCCCCTTTCCACTGCCCTCCATAGTCTGTTGTGCTGCCACTGCCCTTCCTGCCTGCCTAGTGTGGTCAAATTGTTGCCTCTGCACTCTCCTACCTGCCTTCAATTTTCAGAGTCCGTGCCCCTGGCCTCTGCCTCTCAACAGTATCCCAATGAACAACTAGATTGCTAACATTCTATATTTATTACAAAAGTGTAGAACGCCTGACGTCATCTTGATGTAATCAAAACTGTAATACCTAGAGCATTTCCTTTAGAAATTACATATATGAGAGGGTCTTATTTGCATCAAAATTATGGTTAGTGCTCTAAAAAACTAAAATGAGGACATATTTTCTGAGTTTTCAAATAGCGACAAAGAACTTTTAAATTATTTGTAATCTTCACGTTTTTTTATCCAGTTGACCACTTGATTAAATGTTGCACCTAGGGGAGAGGATGTGGTGTTACTTCCAGAGCAGCAGACTTTGCTACTGGGGAACCAGGTTGGAGTTTCTGCTTCAGCTCAACATTCTGTGATTCTGGTCAAATCACTTAATCTCCCCATGTCTACAACCAAAATGAATTTGATCTTGTGTGATGTAACCAATGCTCATGTAAAGCACTCCAATACCTGACAAGTCTGCACTATATAAAACTGCAAATACACAAAAAATAAGTGTTTTGCACACTTCTGTCATTGGGCTGCATGTGGGCTACATCTGGGTGATATATGTGCTGCATTTGGACTCTTTTGTCTCTGGTGGCCTTCTTGGGAGATTTATTTGTTATGAAGTTTCCTAATTTCCTCATTTACTGCAGTCTCCTGAGTAGGAAATACTTTCAGTTTTTTACTTTGGTTCCATCAAGAAGGCATTTGGATGTGTCACACATTTGCCATAAATTCTGAATGTTAGCACTCTAGTTGCTCATTAGATCACTGTATTAAAGCTACTGCTCACCAGGGAAGTCTGTTGCTGGTATTCAAAGTGCATGTTTCAGTCTGCATGTCAGAATTTTTTTATGAAATAGAAGAGGGTTTGAGAAGTCAAAATGTGCCCTAATTTTTCTTTCTGCGGCACTAATCATAATTTCGATGGCAAAATGAACGCCCTCATTTTGTTCCTTTGTAAATTAAATGTTTTAAGTGTTACCACTTTATTCCAATCAAGATGGCTTCAGGCGTGCCATACATTTGTCATAAGTAAGACTGTTAGCGCTCTAGTTGTTCTTTAGAACACTCTGGGAATCTGCAGTAGAACACAAAGGAATCAATTGACAATCTCTGCCCTTGTTGGATGTACATGTTTTACTGAGAATGTCAGACTTCATTCTCACATGACTGAGAAAGATAATGTGAATTTACAGAAAATATGCTCTCAGTTTAGCTTATAGATCACCTTCCAAACCTCTGTGGGAAAAGCATGAGAAAATAGTTTTCTCTCAAACATGATTCATGATATCACCGCAGAAGGCTTTTTCACATGGTAAAATCACCTTAGAACACACCACAATTCCTAAAATGAGTATGGTACCATCAACAAATGATTTATAATATAACTAAAGTCTTAAAACCTTATATTAACTGCAGTGCTTTTTAATGAGGTGCTATCATGTATATTGGTCCCACGATGGCTGCCAACACTTCTTGGATGAAGTACTAACAGCCAATCAGATCTCACGATGAGATGTGTGGTTAGGGTCCGCCCAGATATATCTATCTTTTTAACTCTAATTTTCTCAGGAACTACTGAACGGATTTACACCATTTAAGCAAAAGGCACGAGTCTGAACTGAGGACTACCTCTTTGCCAAATTTGGTGTAATTCCGTTCAGCAGTTCGGGCTGTAGCTGCGTCAACAAGTACTATGGGAAAATGCATGGGGAAAACGTGTTTTGGGACCCCCCTTTTTTTCTCAGCCACCGCTTGATGAATCACCGTGAAATTTTCAGGATAGGAGTGGACCCGAGCTGGCCAAAAGTTTGGAAAATTTTGCGAAGATTCGTCAATCGGTGCCAACGTTATTCCAAATAGAATGTTGCGGATTTCCTATGGAAAATAGGTCCTAACTATAACTACCTACTGGCGACTGCCAGTAGGTTATTTACATATATATATATATATATATAATATATATATATATATATATATGAAGTAACATCCAAAGCCAGTTGGTTATCTCCCAAGTCTGGATTTTACAGGTGCAGTTCCTGCCGCGCTTGCAAATTTGGAATAAATACAAACAGCTACACCTCGGCTTTTTCGTCGGAAAGTATTCCCATCAAAGGGCACTACTCCTGTAGAACGGAGTATGCCGTCTACATGTTACAATGCACTTGCGGACTGAAATATATCGGCAGCACCAAGTTACCGGTGCATGCTCGCATTCTCCAACATTTGCGAGCAATTGTCAATTCAGACCCCGCATATCCAGTGGCCAGACACTTTAAAATGACACATGCCAACAATCTCAATTGTCTACAATATTGCGTTCTAGACTCCGTACCCATTCTAAAAAGAGGAGGTAATCGTGAAAAGCAATTGCGACAATTGGAGTCTCGCTACATCATCGAGCTTGACACCAAAAGCCCCCATGGTCTCAATATTGGGGAGGACATGCACCATTTTCTGTAAGCTATGCCTGGCCAATCCATGAGATTCGGGCACCAGTTAGTTTTTGGGCTATCCCATCCCAGCTGTTCAATCCAGGTCCCAGAGTGTCAATTACTGTTAACTACTGATGCATTCCTTTTACATGCCCATGGTGAATCCGTCACTACCATACATGCCAATAACCTCCGACGATGTGTTTGGGTATTAATCTATGACCATACAATCCTCTACTTTGACAATGTCTAATCATTTAAATAGTTGTGCACTTCCATTTGGAGTTCCAATTGATCCACACAACATACAGGGTTGTTTTTTAAGGGGGATCCCTTTTGTCAGCATCAGGTATTCTTACCTTCTATGTTAACACAGTGCCCGTTAATCCCTCTCCACTTTGGAGTCTGTGATTTTTCGGCTGTACTGAACCCAATTTTTTAACCACTAGCACTTTACACTTTATTACATTGGCACTTTAGCACTGAGCACTGGTTATTACTTTAGCATACTAACTGTGGCACTTTTGTGCACATACCTTAAAATTTGGATTTGACCACTTATATGAAAGGTTCCAAGGATGTTATCTTTGATGACCATCTTCAGTTTATCAGCATACCTACTCTCAAATACCATATGATTATTTAACCTGTGGAGTTACAAGACCTGTTTACATTTGAGTATTTGTACTCAGTTACAACAACTGCCAATTATATACAACAAATAGCATTGACTTGTTATGTATATTTCATGCATTTTTTTAAGTTTGGTAGTTTTTCAGGTCAACAGACTAACTGCCTATAAAAATAACTCCTTTTCCTGACAGATTGAATCTTTGCGTACAGCTGACAATGCTAATCATATATATGGTCCACACAGATAACGTGTCAGCAGAAACTCATTCATATTTTGTTGACAGTGTTTAAGTTCAAATTTACTACGTTGCAGAAGTATTTGTTGTGACCTTTTTAATCAATGTGACATCGTGTCGTCAATTCAATGAATTTACACGCAATAGTGTTTCTATTTCCTTAGTTATGCTTTCAGATTGTTCACAGGTGCTAGTGGGTGATTTCACTTTAAATGTACTGTGATGCACGTAACGCGGTCATGTGAGCAAGGGCCGAGTGGCTCGAAACGCGTCATGGACTAGGCACGTAACTTTTTGAATAAACACCATTTTTTGAGCACTGGCGATTGAAGTTGTCCGTTCCTTTCGTTGTGCCAGACTGCACATCAGGGAAGTTTCTTTGATATATATATATATATATATATATATATATATATATATATATTCAAAAACAGGCATGTGGGACTCACGGGACATTAATGATTTATTCGGAGCAAATGCATTACGGCTCTCTGCCTTCTTCAGTGCTCATTAAAACTTCATTGAAACTGACATATGTTTTAATAACTTCAGAGATGATTTCATTTGTGCAACGTTCCAAATGGCAAGCCCACTAGGTACCTCCAGTAAGCACCACAGAGCTGCGTTGCATAGAGGTGTAAAAAGGGGCGTGGCCTCAGAACACCTGTCTGCAACGCAGCTCCGTGGCGCATACTGGAGATGCTTGTTGGGCTAGTTGGCACTCAGGCATCCTCAGTATTGAAGGGGAATAAATTCCCCAACTTACAACTGGCCAGGGGGCACGTTTGCAGAGTGCTGCAAGGAGGGGGCGTGGCCTCCGGCGCGATGCCGGTCTTTCATTTATTTTATTTTTTTAGGAAGGAGGGCTGTGTGCCCCCCCCCCCTTCTTTTTCTAATTTATTGGCCCTGGGGACCCCATCCCCCAGGGCTTGCACCCTAATTATTTTGGTTGAAAAAAATTAATTTGGCCCTCCCAAGGCCTTAATCGGCCCCGGGGACCCCAACCCCCGGGTCATGGCCGCCTTTTTTTTTTTTTTTTTAATTTTATTCTTTAGGAGGGGGGCTACGTTGCCCACCTCCTCAGGCCACTTATGGCCCCGGGGACCCCATCGTCCGGGGCCGGCCTTTGTTTTTTATTATTTAAAAAAAATATATATATTTATAGAAACACCTAGGACATGCTGGACAAACCGTATGTACCTATCACTATGACGATTTGCGTGATATTCATTAAAAGGCGACTATGCATACAATGAATCCACGTGGAATGTATTTACACCGCTAGTGAAGCTCTTGACGTGTCTGACGCCCTACCGTGCCTAATCCCGGCGCCCCCGCCGGTGGGTACTCTCCAAGTAGACACCCTTGCCATTTATTTATACAAACATGGGTAGCTATTGACGGGCACATTTAATACACATGCACACCAAGCCATTCAAAGGGGATTCGACAAAAATTCGACCAAACTATGCAAGAAACCCCCCTCACGGTTAATAAAACATACATGCACCACCGGATGTGTAATACTTTTTATTTTACTCTCTGGAAAGGAGACGAACCTCACTTGAGAGTCACAGCGAGATCCTGGCTGTGCCCAATGCTGTGTTACACCCAACAGTGCCCGCCGAGTCCCACACACCTCTGTGTTGTATTCCACCAGCTAGTGCGTATGCTATGACACTCTCTAGCCCATGTGCACTGTAACACCACCCCGTGAATATGTCATGCCACACTTGCCTTCGCACGGGTTTTATTGCCCCCTCTAACGTACCTTCCTCGATGCCTATGTTATAACGCACAGCGCTATGCCATACATATTACAATCTGGGATCCATATCTTTGTCACAGTGCATATGCAACGTTACACTCCCCAGCACATATTTTATATTACAACTTTAGAGACTAGTTAGGTTACACAACACTGCCCTGTGCATATTACACTCCAAGGCGCATATCGCATAGTACGCGCTAGAGCCTGTGCTATCTCGCGCTCTCCAATGAATATGTCATTGCGCACAATGTATTGCATATTTTATTTCACGCCCCAGTTCATCTTATATCACCCTTTTTGGTGCATAGTTTATACCACATACTATATCTAGTTTTCATTTTCAATCGTGCTCTCAGGACTATGTTCTATATAACACTGCGTCCACCTACCCTTTTCACGGGCATTACATTTTGCGATGGGGGGTGGAGGATCAGGGGGTGTTTCTGCCAAGTGAGCCCGGAGTCACAGTCACAAACGTCCTCTTCTTCCTGAATAAAAGTGAGATTATGCTGCATACTTGTTCATATTTTAAGTAGTTAGCACAGACGCACATTTTAAAAACAATAAAGTTCCTAATACCCACCTTCTCTGAACAGTTAGCTTGCTGCCCCATCCACCTCCTCCCTATCCTCTGTTGTCTGAATCCATGGACTAGCCTCCTCCCTCCTGCCATGCATGGTCTGATGTGCTGCCACTGCCCTCCATTTAGCATGATGTACCAGTCCACTCCTCCTGCCCTCCATTGCCCAATTCTATGGCCCATCATTGACCTCCTGCTTAGCCTCTGTGCTTAGCTTGCTGCCCCTATTCTGCTTCTCCCTGCCCTCCGATGTCTTTGTGCATGCCCCTGCTCCATCCTTTTTGCCCACCATGTTCCATGGACCTGCCACTCCTATCTACTCTGAGTGTTCTGTTGAGCTGCCACTCCCCTCCACCTGCCTAGCATTGTCAGATGACTGTAACCTGTCCCTGCCACCGCCACCCTGCCTGTCCACATGCCATTCCCCTATCCCCTTCCTCCAGTCCTCCATGGTCCATTATGCTGCAACTCCCTTCTGCCCTCCCTGGTCTGTTGTGCTGCAACTGCTCCTCCTGCCTGCCCCACGCGGTCTGTTGTGAGGCCCCTTCCCCTGAACTCTCTTGTCTGTGACTAGGTCCTGACCCTCCCTTCTATCCTCCATGGTCCTTTGTGCATGCCCATGCACCCTCCTTCTTGCCCATCATAGCCATTGTGCTGCCACTAACCCTCCTGCTTGCCATGCATGGTCTTCTGTGCTGCCATGGCCCCTCCCACCTTCCCTCCATAGTCTGTGTGTATGCCATCATGGTCTCATTGTTGCTCTCCATGGTGTGTCTTGTTTCTAGTGCCCATCCTGCCTGACCTCCATGGTCATCTTGCTGCTCCTGCCCTGCCCCCAGCCTTCTGTTTCCATGTGCAGACCCCTATTCCCTCCCTCCTGGCTTGTCTATTCCATTGTAATGCCCCTGATCCGTCCCTCCTGCCCTTTATGGTCTGTTATGCTGCAGCTTTCTCTCCTGTCTGTCCATTATGGTCCGCTAGCTACCATTGCCTCTTTCCCCTCTGTTCTCTGTTGTCCATGTGCATGGTCCTGTCCCCTCCCTATTGCTTTCTATGAATTGTTGTGCTGCACTCCCGTCCCGCATGCCCTGTGTGGTGTATTGTGCTGCTACAAACCCTAATGCCTGCCCTGTATGGTCAGTTTGGTGCACCTCTCCATGTCCCTCCTGTCCTCTGTTATCCGAGTCCATGTCCCTACCCCAATTCCTCCTGCCTTCCATGATCCAATGTACCATACTTGCGAACATTTTGAACTTGGTAAGAGGGAGATTTAGAAAAAAAACTGGGGTATTGATTTTCCCCTTTGAGTTAAATTGAAAAAGAGGAGATTGTAGACAGGAGACAGATCAAATAAAGCCCATTTGAGCTTAAAAACATTGGACGTTTCCTGGCTGAAACGGGTCTGTTGGCATGTATGGTTGTACTACCACTGCCTCTTCCTTCTGCCCACAATGGTCTATTATATTGCCACGGCCTCTCTTGCCAGTCCTGTATTGGTTTGTTGCCCCTGCCCCCCTTTCCACTGCCCTCCATAGTCTGTTGTGCTGCCACTGCCCTTCCTGCCTGCCTAGTGTGGTCAAATTGTTGCCTCTGCACTCTCCTACCTGCCTTCAATTTTCAGAGTCCGTGCCCCTGGCCTCTGCCTCTCAACAGTATCCCAATGAACAACTAGATTGCTAACATTCTATATTTATTACAAAAGTGTAGAACGCCTGACGTCATCTTGATGTAATCAAAACTGTAATACCTAGAGCATTTCCTTTAGAAATTACATATATGAGAGGGTCTTATTTGCATCAAAATTATGGTTAGTGCTCTAAAAAACTAAAATGAGGACATATTTTCTGAGTTTTCAAATAGCGACAAAGAACTTTTAAATTATTTGTAATCTTCACGTTTTTTTATCCAGTTGACCACTTGATTAAATGTTGCACCTAGGGGAGAGGATGTGGTGTTACTTCCAGAGCAGCAGACTTTGCTACTGGGGAACCAGGTTGGAGTTTCTGCTTCAGCTCAACATTCTGTGATTCTGGTCAAATCACTTAATCTCCCCATGTCTACAACCAAAATGAATTTGATCTTGTGTGATGTAACCAATGCTCATGTAAAGCACTCCAATACCTGACAAGTCTGCACTATATAAAACTGCAAATACACAAAAAATAAGTGTTTTGCACACTTCTGTCATTGGGCTGCATGTGGGCTACATCTGGGTGATATATGTGCTGCATTTGGACTCTTTTGTCTCTGGTGGCCTTCTTGGGAGATTTATTTGTTATGAAGTTTCCTAATTTCCTCATTTACTGCAGTCTCCTGAGTAGGAAATACTTTCAGTTTTTTACTTTGGTTCCATCAAGAAGGCATTTGGATGTGTCACACATTTGCCATAAATTCTGAATGTTAGCACTCTAGTTGCTCATTAGATCACTGTATTAAAGCTACTGCTCACCAGGGAAGTCTGTTGCTGGTATTCAAAGTGCATGTTTCAGTCTGCATGTCAGAATTTTTTTATGAAATAGAAGAGGGTTTGAGAAGTCAAAATGTGCCCTAATTTTTCTTTCTGCGGCACTAATCATAATTTCGATGGCAAAATGAACGCCCTCATTTTGTTCCTTTGTAAATTAAATGTTTTAAGTGTTACCACTTTATTCCAATCAAGATGGCTTCAGGCGTGCCATACATTTGTCATAAGTAAGACTGTTAGCGCTCTAGTTGTTCTTTAGAACACTCTGGGAATCTGCAGTAGAACACAAAGGAATCAATTGACAATCTCTGCCCTTGTTGGATGTACATGTTTTACTGAGAATGTCAGACTTCATTCTCACATGACTGAGAAAGATAATGTGAATTTACAGAAAATATGCTCTCAGTTTAGCTTATAGATCACCTTCCAAACCTCTGTGGGAAAAGCATGAGAAAATAGTTTTCTCTCAAACATGATTCATGATATCACCGCAGAAGGCTTTTTCACATGGTAAAATCACCTTAGAACACACCACAATTCCTAAAATGAGTATGGTACCATCAACAAATGATTTATAATATAACTAAAGTCTTAAAACCTTATATTAACTGCAGTGCTTTTTAATGAGGTGCTATCATGTATATTGGTCCCACGATGGCTGCCAACACTTCTTGGATGAAGTACTAACAGCCAATCAGATCTCACGATGAGATGTGTGGTTAGGGTCCGCCCAGATATATCTATCTTTTTAACTCTAATTTTCTCAGGAACTACTGAACGGATTTACACCATTTAAGCAAAAGGCACGAGTCTGAACTGAGGACTACCTCTTTGCCAAATTTGGTGTAATTCCGTTCAGCAGTTCGGGCTGTAGCTGCGTCAACAAGTACTATGGGAAAATGCATGGGGAAAACGTGTTTTGGGACCCCCCTTTTTTTCTCAGCCACCGCTTGATGAATCACCGTGAAATTTTCAGGATAGGAGTGGACCCGAGCTGGCCAAAAGTTTGGAAAATTTTGCGAAGATTCGTCAATCGGTGCCAACGTTATTCCAAATAGAATGTTGCGGATTTCCTATGGAAAATAGGTCCTAACTATAACTACCTACTGGCGACTGCCAGTAGGTTATTTACATATATATATATATATATATATAATATATATATATATATATGAAGTAACATCCAAAGCCAGTTGGTTATCTCCCAAGTCTGGATTTTACAGGTGCAGTTCCTGCCGCGCTTGCAAATTTGGAATAAATACAAACAGCTACACCTCGGCTTTTTCGTCGGAAAGTATTCCCATCAAAGGGCACTACTCCTGTAGAACGGAGTATGCCGTCTACATGTTACAATGCACTTGCGGACTGAAATATATCGGCAGCACCAAGTTACCGGTGCATGCTCGCATTCTCCAACATTTGCGAGCAATTGTCAATTCAGACCCCGCATATCCAGTGGCCAGACACTTTAAAATGACACATGCCAACAATCTCAATTGTCTACAATATTGCGTTCTAGACTCCGTACCCATTCTAAAAAGAGGAGGTAATCGTGAAAAGCAATTGCGACAATTGGAGTCTCGCTACATCATCGAGCTTGACACCAAAAGCCCCCATGGTCTCAATATTGGGGAGGACATGCACCATTTTCTGTAAGCTATGCCTGGCCAATCCATGAGATTCGGGCACCAGTTAGTTTTTGGGCTATCCCATCCCAGCTGTTCAATCCAGGTCCCAGAGTGTCAATTACTGTTAACTACTGATGCATTCCTTTTACATGCCCATGGTGAATCCGTCACTACCATACATGCCAATAACCTCCGACGATGTGTTTGGGTATTAATCTATGACCATACAATCCTCTACTTTGACAATGTCTAATCATTTAAATAGTTGTGCACTTCCATTTGGAGTTCCAATTGATCCACACAACATACAGGGTTGTTTTTTAAGGGGGATCCCTTTTGTCAGCATCAGGTATTCTTACCTTCTATGTTAACACAGTGCCCGTTAATCCCTCTCCACTTTGGAGTCTGTGATTTTTCGGCTGTACTGAACCCAATTTTTTAACCACTAGCACTTTACACTTTATTACATTGGCACTTTAGCACTGAGCACTGGTTATTACTTTAGCATACTAACTGTGGCACTTTTGTGCACATACCTTAAAATTTGGATTTGACCACTTATATGAAAGGTTCCAAGGATGTTATCTTTGATGACCATCTTCAGTTTATCAGCATACCTACTCTCAAATACCATATGATTATTTAACCTGTGGAGTTACAAGACCTGTTTACATTTGAGTATTTGTACTCAGTTACAACAACTGCCAATTATATACAACAAATAGCATTGACTTGTTATGTATATTTCATGCATTTTTTTAAGTTTGGTAGTTTTTCAGGTCAACAGACTAACTGCCTATAAAAATAACTCCTTTTCCTGACAGATTGAATCTTTGCGTACAGCTGACAATGCTAATCATATATATGGTCCACACAGATAACGTGTCAGCAGAAACTCATTCATATTTTGTTGACAGTGTTTAAGTTCAAATTTACTACGTTGCAGAAGTATTTGTTGTGACCTTTTTAATCAATGTGACATCGTGTCGTCAATTCAATGAATTTACACGCAATAGTGTTTCTATTTCCTTAGTTATGCTTTCAGATTGTTCACAGGTGCTAGTGGGTGATTTCACTTTAAATGTACTGTGATGCACGTAACGCGGTCATGTGAGCAAGGGCCGAGTGGCTCGAAACGCGTCATGGACTAGGCACGTAACTTTTTGAATAAACACCATTTTTTGAGCACTGGCGATTGAAGTTGTCCGTTCCTTTCGTTGTGCCAGACTGCACATCAGGGAAGTTTCTTTGATATATATATATATATATATATATATATATATATATATATATATATATTCAAAAACAGGCATGTGGGACTCACGGGACATTAATGATTTATTCGGAGCAAATGCATTACGGCTCTCTGCCTTCTTCAGTGCTCATTAAAACTTCATTGAAACTGACATATGTTTTAATAACTTCAGAGATGATTTCATTTGTGCAACGTTCAAAATGGCAAGCAGAAAAGGACTGTCAGAGTTCCTGGTGCAAATGCCGATTTTTGTGGCAGCCATTTCAGCATGTATATTAACTGCTCAAACCAGATGGAAAACACTTAGTTTTGCCTTCATTTAAAGTTCTTAAGTCTCTCATAGACCATGTTAAACTTTGCATAGGGTAAAAAACGAAACATTCAAAATGTAGCCTACATGCAGGCAAATCCTCACAGCCTCTATCCCAGCTGCGCTGATGATTTCATTAATCACCAGACCTCTTGATTCCTCTTCCTCCTTCGTGCTTCTGGTTGTTTATACCCTTTTAGTACCACAAACTAAAAGCGAGAGGGAGAAGCAGAAGACTGCACCTCCCACTCCAGAAAACCCTGGATTGTAGCATGAAGATGGCCCTCCTCTGAGGCCGGACTCAGCATTCTTTTTTTTTTTTTTTTTTTTAAAACCTTTATTACAATTTCGAAAAGATACAAGTATGGGCCTACAACCAACAGGCCGGCCGCTAAACGCAGTGTAAACCTAGGCATGACTTAATATGCACATCAATGAGGCAACAAAAGAGTTACTAAAGTGCTAATCATCGCAGTCCGCCAAAGCCGCAGTCCATAAACAAACAGGAAAGGTTTCATATTTTTGAAAAACAAAAAACATCAAACACACAAGGCAGAGGAGGTTAATGGCAGGAACATGTGCTCCCCGTATCGAGGGAGTAAACCAACCCGGGTAGACAGAGGGGGGGGGAGGGGGGCAAGGCAGAAGCGACAAATTTGCATGTCGCAGAAGCATACAGGAATGCGGGGGCTAGGGAGACAGAGCGGCATCCATCTCACGCGTCTGGGGCGGGGCGCAAATACCTCCACGATAGGAGTTCCAGGGACCCCACACCTTAATCCACTTCCCAGGCTTGCCTCTCGCCACATACACCGTTTTCTCTCTAAACATACACCAGTCCATGTGTTCCTTCCACTCGGAGACCGTTGGCGGCCTCTGTGAGCCCCACAATTGTGCGATGTCACGCTTCGCTATCATATAGCCTAGAGTCACCCATTGCGTCTGCGTCACATTATAATCAGTCGGTTCCCAGACATTCAGCAAGCATCTACGTGCCTCCGGCAACAAGGCAACATGTGTGACTTCCTCCAACACCGCATGCACTCTGCACCAAAACCGAGTCACCTCCGGACACTCCCACAAGATATGGAGAAAAGTCCCCAATAGCCCACAGCCTCGCTTACACAAACCATCCACCGAATACCCCATACGCATCAAACCAGGCCCCGTGACGTACACTCTATGCAGTATCTTAAGCTGGACGAACCGCAATCGGGCCGGGATAGCCACCTCTTTCGGGGAGGCCACCGCTGACACCCAATCCCCGTCGTCCAGCTCTATACCGTCGGCAATCCATGTCTCCCGCAATGAGGCCAGCAAACCCATTCGATCATTGATAAGCTTTTTATAAATCAACGAAATGGTGCTATCCGGCACGTAGCCGTCCAATACTCTGTCTTCCAACGGGGAATGCTCCGGAATAGACGCCACGTCTGAAAACACGGAATAGACGCCACGTCTGAAAACACGGAACACAAGGCATGATGAACTTGAACATACCGATAGTATTCCCTATCATTCAACTGGTATTCCGTTTTCAGCATGTCGAACGTCTTAAATTTCCCTTTCGTCCAGAGATCCCCTACCGTGCTGATACCAATCGTATCCCACTTCTCGAAGCCTTTCGTAGTATACAGACAACCCAAACGCTGGGACGCGTTCAATGGCGTAGCCCGAGTCAAGCGATCCCTCCACCCCATCGCCGCATTTGCTGCATGCCACACCTGCACCGCGACCCGCGTCGGGCCCGTCAACCGCGCATCAAGGGACCCCGAGTATAGTGCTCGATTATAGTCTCCGCCTGGCAGCAGCAATTTGTCCATCTCAAAAGCCGGGTTCAAAGCAGGGCCACACATCCCGTGATTGACGGCAGCCAACTGGGAGGCCCAGTAATATAGCTTAATGTCAGGGAGGGCGACCCCCCCGTCATACCACGGTAGGGTCAGTTTGGCAAGAGCAATCCGCGGCCACCCATCCCAAAACAATCGACGCTGGAGACACTCCACCTCCCGAAAATAACGGGCCGGCACTACGTTCATAGTGTTCTGCAGGGCGTACAAAAAGCGTGGTAGCGACATCATTTTGAACAATGCTGCCCGGCCGAGCGGCGAGAGCGGTAGCCACCGCCAACCCGCCACATCCGCCCGTAGGCGCTGAAGGGGGGGGAGAAGATTCCGTTCATACCGGGCCACCGGATCCAGGGTTATAAAGATACCCAAATACGTGAACCCCGACTCCGCAATCTGGATAGGGCACCCCCGCGGAAGGGGGGGGGGGCCTCCCCGGAGAGAACGTAGACACAAGACTTAGCCCAGTTAATAACCAATCCGGAATTGCGACCAAAGGAGCTCAACACATCCACCAATACAATGAGCGATTTGCGCGGAGATGCAAGATACAAGAGGATATCGTCCGCATATAGGGAAACGCGATCCTCGTATTCCGGCGTCCATCTAAGGCCACGTATCGAGGGGTGCCACCGCAACCATTCCGCAAGGGGCTCCAAACAAAGCGCAAAGAGAAGGGGCGACAGTGGACATCCCTGTCGGGTGCCCCTACCCAAAACAAAGGGAGCCGACACCCGTCCGTTGACCACTACCTGTGCCAGTGGGTTATCATAAAGCAATTTCACCCAGCCGATAAACCCCGGGCCAAACCCAAACTTCGCCAACGCTGCCCAGATGTATGGCCATTCCAAGGTGTCGAACGCCATGGTAGCGTCCAAGGACGCCAAGATGGCCGGTTCTCGAATGAATGGGGCGCGAGCAAGGACGCCATGCAGTCGCCGCAGGTTCAAAGCGGTATTGCGATGGGGTATAAAACCGGATTGATCCTGATGAATCAGGTCGCCCACAACCCGGATCAGACGATTGGCCAGTACCTTGGCGAGGATTTTGGGCTCCGCGTTTAACAAAGAGATAGGCCTGTAAGAAGTACACCGATCCCGCTGCTTCCCCTCCTTATAAATAACAACAATAGTAGCAAGACGTTGGTCAGAAGGGAGGGAGCCCGCAGCCTGAGCCTCAAGGAACATGTCCCGGAGATACGGGGCGATCGCATCTGGACGCAGCTTATACAATTCGATGGGAAGTCCATTAGGACCCATGGCCTTACCCGAGGCAATGGAGCGAATGGCCAAAGCAATCTCATCTGGCGATAGGGCCGCATCCATCAATACTTTATCCTCATCAGATAGGGAAGGCAGAGTAATATCTCGAAGCAGCAGTCGAGAGTCTTCCTCCGATCGCTCTGAGACCGGAGAGTAGACCCCGTGAAAATACTCCGCAAAGCAATCCACAATGTCACCGGGATCCGTCACACGCACACCATCCACCCTCTCAATCTCCGGCACCACTCGACTCGCTCTCTCCTTCTTATCCAACCAAGCAATCAACTTCCCGGCCTTATCACCCATATCGTACAACCGCCCCTGTTGCTCCATGCTCATACTCCTAGCAGATTCAGTAACCAGCGCCTTATAGTCGGCCTGCTTAAGCTCCAGCACATGCAATCTGTCATCCGTAACACCTCGCTCCAAATCACTCTCCAACTCGGTGATCTCATTTTCTAGCCGAACAACCTCCTGCGCCTTGCATTTTTTGTTGTGGGAAATGAGAGATAGGGCCTGGCCCCGGAGCACCGTTTTAAGGCCTCCCAAAGGGAGATGGCGGAAGACACCGACCCCACGTTATCATCAAAATAGTGTTCCAAAGACTTAACCAGGTCTGCACGAATCGTGGGGTTCCGGAGGTACCAGGGGTTGATCGGGGCCACCCTCCCCTCCGCCCCCAGGGCGATATCTAGGTGTAGCAAAAGGGGGGAGTGATCAGATATACAGCGCGCCAAGTGTCGCACCTCTCCGATCATCCCCGCCTGGGCCGCAGGCACTAGCATATAGTCAAGCCTCGAAAGACTACCGTGGGCCCCGGAGTGGAAGGTGTATTGCGCTTGTCCAGGGTGTTTCAACCGCCAGCAATCTATCAGTCCTAGGGTATCCAGAAAGCCCCCCAGCCAGTTCTGGGCCCGAGGGAGGTCCCTAGGGGGGTAGCGATCCTCAACACCGGAAACCACCGCATTAAAGTCCCCCCCCAGTACCAACACCCCCCCCCGGGAGCCCAAGCAGCAGGCGCCCCAAATCAGCGTAGGTGGCCGTCTGCAGGCCTGGCGGCACGTAGACCGCGACCAGCGAAATCAATCTACCCTCCCACCTCCCCACCAGCGCAGTGTAGCGCCCTCTGTCGTCGTGGAGCACCTCATCCACCACCAGCGGGAGAGAGGTCCTGACTAAGATGCCCACTCCCCTCGAGCCAGAGGTGAAACCAGAATGGGCCAGCAGGCGATATCCGCGTCTGTTCATGGCATGAAAAGAGTTCCCTATGAGGTGCGTTTCCTGTAGGAACACAATGTCAGGCGAGATACGTTTCAGGAACTGCAGGACTACCCCCCGCTTAATCCTGTCCCCCAGCCCGTCCACATTCCAGGAAAGAAGTCTCAGTCCCCTACCCCCCATCCCTCCCAGTACAAAATATCCCCCTCCCGGGGAGCACAATCATAATAGCACAGCAAAAATTATTACCCCGCCTTGTGAAACAAACAAACAAACCCCAACCCCCCCCCCATCAACCCCAACAAAACTCCCCCCTCCCTGCACCCCTGCGTGAGCCCGAACAGCCCCCCCAACATGCAGTGTGCCTGTCGCCCCAATATGAGAAAAGACTAGAAAAAACCCCAGAAGGAGGAAAGGGCCCCAGCAAGCCCCCCACAACCTCCAAATACCACGGGGCAAAACGTTACAAACTGGAGTCCAGTGCAGCCACAGGTGCAAAACGTTACCAATACCGTCCATCACCAGGATCACAGTTCCATTCCTACTCCGTCAAACCCTCTCCGCTCTCCGCCATCCGACCCTCCCGATCCCGACTCTTGGGCAGGGCATCCAGCCACTCTACCACCGCCTCCGGCCGGTCGAAGAAGTGGGAGCGACCATCCAACTCGACCCGCAGCCTAGCCGGGAATAGCATCGCATACTTGAACTCCATGTCTCTCAAGCGCCGTTTGATGGCCGAGAACCCCATCCGTTGCTTTTGAACCGCTGGTGTAAAGTCTGGGTAAAAGATAACATTAGAGTTCTCAAATCGTAGTGGCCCAGCCACCCTCGACGCCTGCAGGATAGCGTCTCTATCCCGAAAATTAAAAAGTCGGGCGATGATAGGCCGCGGGGGGGGGCACCCACCTTGGGCGCACCCCCCGGAATCCTGTGGGCCCGTTCCACAGGACTCAGCATTCTTAAGTACGCCAAGAGATTACCAGCTCGCTGTAAGTTTCTTAGTTACTTGACGTATGTCTGAAGGCGGCTCATCAGTGAGGCTGCACACTTTTGATGAAACCAATGGGACACTTTGTAGATCTTTATCCTCTTTTGAGCGGTGTGTGGCATCTTAAGATTCTACTCCTGTTGCCAGGTGATTAAGAATGTTATCATCTGAATGTGTTGTTATGATGTGGACAGCTGCAGGGCAGTTGTAACCTGGCTTTCATCCCTGCAAGACCCTCTGATGTGGATGGGATCTATTTCTTGGAATAAACTTTTATCTTCTTTGACTTATCCTGAGTTACCTCTTCATTACAGAGTGCTTGCCCACAGAAACCAGAGCCTCATCAAGAGATGTCACTTTTTTCACTACTCCCAGTGGTTTGTTAAAGGTCCCCGAGAGCAGCCAGAATCAAAGAGTCTGAGTACCAGGGAGTCCTTCAAGGCAACTTCTTCGCTGCATTGGACAGCGGAGTAAAGTTTTCTCTCTGTCCTAATTTTCACCTTGTGATTCTTCAGGGCCATCTTTATTAGTAACCGCAGTGACCGGAGAAACAATACTTGTCCCCTTGGAACACACCGGCCTTTTCCAAATGAATAAGATGGTAGTCTCTCCAAAAACAGTCACCAACAGATAGATCAGTCCGCGTATGTTTATTTTTGTAAACAATAAGTATTTTCACTTTGTCATTGATTCAATATTTTAATGTTTATTAACGTAGTCAAGGAATACTTGGAAAGCAGTCAGTCGTTTTTAGAGTTTATAGCTCCATCTTCACGATCAGCCCAGTTGAATACTTTCATAAATCATTTTTACAGACAGAACAAAATAATACTTTTTAGTTCTTGTGTCGGAGATATCAATCATTTTGAATTAATAGAACAACATATATTTTAGTAACACACCTCGGAATTGGTTTCCTATTTGGTTAATATGAGAACATCGGTTAGTGACAGTATAGAGATTAACTCCCCACCAGTCATCCAACACTTAGTTATAGTTCCTCAAATCACCCTCAGTTGAGCCTTACAGAGCTGGCCTTCATCATTGAATTATCAGCTGCAAAAGTCAGTGTCATTAGCACAGGGATCTTTTTATTGCTGTTGATATAACTTATTCTACACATTTCTTTGCAGTTGGCGCAAACTGCAGTTTTGTACATCTCAAACTCGTCGCCAAGGTTTTAGAGCAATTTAGATGAGCACCAGTGAAATGGCACAAGGACACATTCATGTTCTGTTTTTTAGGCACAGGGGGATTAAGTGACTTGCCCGGAATCATAGTACATTTCTTACCCAAAAATACTTGGACATGACTTCTTTGAGCATCGCAAAAACAATGCCTCGTTCAACAACAGTCTTTCCTCGATTTTCATATGCAAACCACAGACCATGAAAACAAAAGATCATAGCACCTTACTACGCTCTAGGATCATATACTGGAGAAGGTGGAAGGTGACATAGAGCTGAGGAGAGGGACTGCAATCCTGGATCACGAGGGAGTTGCTCCCCAGTCCCTCAAACTTGTTAAAGTATCTGATAGCTTGGCAATCCTCACTTGAAAGAGGGAACCTCAGCACCTTCATTGTACTTAGAAACATACAAATGTTGTACCACTGTGGTAAAGACACCTTCAGTAGGCACTACAGTGGAAAACGCCTCAGAATCGCAGTGCCCCAGCAAACGTAATGCACACTCACTACATGAGGGGACCGCAGACTGAGCCAGCACCAGAATGATAACTGCTTTTGCCACAGAAGACACCACAAAGATGCCAAACTGACCCTTGTTTAGAAGTTGTATTATCGTTACTTCGTTGTTAGGAAACATTTCTTGAGGTGGCCGTTAAATACCCTTCAGCAACTTGAACGGACAAGAAAAATCAGAAATGAGACTTGGACCATATGTAACTATATTACATCTTGTCCAGTTTCAAACAAGACTTTATGTTCTTGTGCACGATTTTCATGAAAACCAGTACAATTCATTCAAAGAAGTAACTACAAGCGCTCTGGTAAATTTGAAGGAACCCAAAAAATATGTAAGAACTCTCAAATTCAACAGAGGATAGCATCACCCACAGAGTTTAATGTTATTTAAAAACTCAGTGCATTGTGCGTATGTTCCCACCATTAAAACGTTTGGGGTCATATGTGGGACCCATAAATTGATAGCACTACCTAAGTTTCACTGCAGATCATATTTTTAATGGTTCTTGGTGCTCAGGGATATATTACAATTATTGTTTCTTACTGTATCATGCTGTAAATGAGTTTTAAGCCTTCACACCTCCTGAAGTAAGCATTACGTAGTCACTTTCGCTACTCCTGGAGAGCTAGGTGACCAGGGGAACTAACTGGATAATCCAATAGGAGCTCCGTATTATGGATGGATCTGGAACACCAGTTGTAAACAACAATATTCACAGAAACCACTGACAAACCTGGGAGCTCAAGGAAAGGCTGACGGCGCATTTTCTATTCGGTAGGACAATTTGTGCTTTCCAGCCCAGATTTGCAACTCTGGTCCAGACGAACTCTTGACATTGATAGATGACCACAGTCTCCAGGCTCTTGCTTTGGAAGTGGAAGTTCAAGAAAGGCCTGAAGTTTGAAAGTTTCCTAGGTTCCTCTGACAGTTTTGTGAGGTTGAAGAGTCACACTTGTGTGTTTCAAAGCTCCAAGAACGCAAAGAAGTGGGAGCCATTTCTCATCTCTTCAATGTCCGAGGGTAGTGTTGTAAAGGAGTCCTTGGTCCTTGATGCAAGCAACGGTTCAACTGGTGCCAGAAGTGTTGGCCCTGTGACTACCCCAAGCATATTGTTGAAGTCGACTAGTATCAAAGATGCTAGAGAAACTTGCAAGAAAGAGTTTTAGCAAGGCAAATGGTCAGATGTCTGATTTTAATTGATCTATTTGTGCTTTTCAAAATTTATTTTTTATGAAAAAGTCTATGGGGTTTGCATGAGTCACCAGCGGATATGTTCTTCGTGGTCTGCAGGTCATCTAGATCCCAGAATATTTTGAACCGTTCCCTCATCTAGATGGGGCTTGAGGGGACTGTTATCTGATTGGGGATGTATTGCTTTCTTTGTCTTTTTGAATGCACGGTGCTCATGTGGATCTTAGTCTTTCAATCGACTTAGATACGACTTTCTTCACACAGACTATTCATATACAAGAAACTTCGTCAATCCTGCTCTTCGATGTAATGTTACTTTCCCAGGTATAAAATAATGATTTTTCTTTAGGGTGCTGTAGAGCAATGTTCTACTGAGAGGGAACTGTTTCATGGGCTCACCTATTGGGACAATGGTGGTTTCACACGAGAACCTATCCTTGTATAAAAGTAACAGTATTTTGGTACTAAATATTGAGCCATAACTTCGGGTTAAATACCCTAAGACGCAGTTTCAAGTATGTACCGGCTCAATCAACTTTGGACCCGATGATTCCTGGCCTAGAGATACCGCCCTCCCACAAATGCTGCAGGGCAGGGGTTAAGGCAGCAACAATGCAGACACCACCCCCCCCCCCACCCCCCCCACCCCCCCTTTAAGCACTGCGGGTAGCGGACAGTTGCTGGGCCAAGACGCACACTGACCTGCCCTAGATCAAAGCCCAACTATCCCCCCCCCCCCCCCCCCCCCCCCCCCCTCCAACACAGCCCACTGGCACCCCTGCTGCAGGTATTAAATGTCAGCGGTTGTTTCAACGAAATTGGGAAGAACTGCCTTGTAAAGTGCCTGGTAACTCTGGGTCCAAGCGGTTATTCCGCATTTGGGGGGAAACACTTGTAACTGCCAAACTCTGGTGCAAAGATACTGGCTGGTAATTTAAATGTTGTCCCCGGTATCTCCGCACCAAGGTCTAAGTAACTCTTCAAGTGAGGGCCTTAGGACTAAAAGTCAGTAGAGAGTCCACTCTGCAGATATGGACTTAGACTGGTTCTCCTGTTTCCCCTAAGTGTGCTAGTTCACGAAACTACTATGGCGCTTTTATTTTCTTAGGTTGCCACAGTAGATTCCAAACATTTTTCTCATTGTATAAGCCCACTCGCCCTCCAGAGGGCACTTGCCGCCTGACCCACTGCCCACCAGACCTAGAAAAACAGACTGTGTGCATTATGTAGATTAGTAGTGTAATGTTGCTTGCCTCGCCTTATCATTCTCCAACGTTGTTTACTTTGGTGCATATTACGAGTCACTCGCCCCTTCTTAACATATATTTGAATGCCCGGGTGAGGCCAGGGCGATCAGTTCTAACGCAACACTGGCCAGTGTCTGCACCAGCACAACGTACTTTTCTGAAGACTGCATTTTTATGAAAATATAAAGTTTACAAATTCCATCGTTTAAACACAGTTAAATACGACCATTATGGACGTTTGACGCCTTGCATATAATCTTTCCAATAAAGAAATGCCTTGACGGCCGATTAATCAAGTGTTTGAACCTGCAGCAGATTTGTCACAATTTTTGTGAAATGTTCAGGAGTGTTCAGTTATTGCCGTTTTTAACATCATCGCGTACAAATATGCAAAATAATAATGCATTTTTCAACTTCGTGTTAAATGCTACTGACCCAGTACGTTGCTGTCCTAAGGGCGATGAGTTGAGGTGGATGGATGGAATGAAGAAAATGCAGTAGTTGGGTCGTGAGGTCATGGTGTTTTGCCCTCCGAGCGTTGAGCTTTTAATAATTTGTAAGGAGACCGGTGTGACAACATATTGCTGCAATATGTTATTTGCGAAAATTATAGGGTTTCTGTGTTTTTTTTTCCCCCTGTTGAGGCCAATGTTAGCTTGCAATGTTAAAGACTTTGTTTAATTTGTGCCTGTAGTTGCAGGTGGTGGCCAGTAATACTTTATGTTTTTAAGGTCTTGCCTGCAGCACGTATTTAGCGTCGTCCATGCTCGAGCTGTGATTTAGGTACGGTTTCTTCATTTTTTGCATTCTATATATAGTGCAACTCTCCCCTCTAGTGGTCTAATCTAATTATTTATAAACGAACAGAGGGGCATATCAACAAGGGCTTTATCTCTGCTTTTTTGGCTTTAAAAGCTAAAAAAGCAGAGATAAAACTAGCGCCCTATCAACAACAGGGTGCTAACACGCAAATTTGCATGTTAGCACCCTTTTACTCTACGCTTCCCCTTGCATCTCTAATGAGATGCAAAGGGGGCGTTCCAGAGTAAAATAATAGGAGAAATGTCGCTAAGCGACATTTCTCCTATTATCAAGAATGTCGCTAACCCTGTTAGAGACAAAAAAAGCAGCGCTAACCGCTGTTAACGCTGCTTTTTTACATCTGCTAATTTTCAGACTTAGCCATGATATCCTATGGAAGGAGGATATCATGGCTAAGTTTGCCTGTCCCTATCAACAAGGTAACGTGTGATTATCGCTGGGTTTCCAGCGATAATCGCACGTTAGCCTGTTAGCGTGTAGATTTTTATCGCTATTGAGATAAGCGTTGCTAATAGCACGCTATCTCAGCGATAAAAATTCACGCTAGCCGGCGATAATTATCCTCACGCTAAGAGCGCTGAGCGATAATTTTCGCCGGTTGTTGTTGATATGCCCCATCGAGAGGCAAATAGCAGAGCTGTTTGGCTTTGTGAGTGTTTTCTATGCCATGTTGTACAGCTGCGTGGCTGCTGTGCAGCATTGTGCAGCATGTTTGAAAGTAAAAGAAACAAAAAAACATGATAAAGCAGCAGACGTTGACCGCATAATTGCACTTTTTTTCTTACTTTAAGCCATGCTGCGCAACATCTGCTTAGGTCTGGGTGGTGAACTCCGCTCTGTTTGCAGAGTTTTCCGCACTCCGCATAGCACGTGGTGTTACGTACGAGGAGCAGAGTTTTTGCCTCGCTCGCCAACGTCAAGTTGGCGTGCGCGAGCTAGGAAAATCCAACGCTAGAACTCCTCTCAGCGAGATTTCTCAGCGTGGGCGGTCGCGGATGGTCTCAACCTCGCGTTGAGAAACCATCTGTTGACATTGAGGAAACTGCTGTTCGAGTAAAAAATCTACTCGAGCAGCAGAAAGAAGCAACGCCCTCTTACCCTGCGCTTGGGGCAATTTGCGCTGATTTTTCCAGCAGCGTTTTTGGTCACTAGGCAGAACTCTAAGAACTCCACCCAGTCCTACGAGCTGCACTCCTGTACATCATGGTTAAAATAAAGCCAACAGTTCCTTCATTTAGTTTTTTGGGGGGGGGAGGACTGGGACTTTTTTTCATCATACTTCGACTCCGAGAACATAGGAAAGGTGGAGGACGTGACCAATAGGAAATCAGTCACAAAGGCAGAAGGTAAGACTGAAATAATGAGAAGCAGGTGTAAGGTGGTGGCAGAAACAGGCTTGAGATGCAACCAAATCTAGTTCGCCTTTGTATTCGGGATCTCCAGCATTTGGCAGCAGTGATGGCATGCTCATAAGAAAAAGCTGGGTACGTGCAAATTATTATTTTTTGTGTGCAAATTAATGCCTTTTTCTATGTGGAAAATTATACCCAGAAAAAGTATGCTTACATCATCATTGCCGTTCCCGCCTTTTTAAATGTGCGTTAAATAAATCTGCTTTCTAGCGTCATGGTGCATACCCCCCACTAACTCAAATCTTACTAAGATGTGTTACTGTTAACTGATTTCCTTTACATTTTTGACGGAGGCACTATCCTAAACTGTGCAGATGGAGCAGCAGAGAGAGGAGGGAACCTAGGCAACTACCATGGAGACCTTAAGTGTTTATTACCAGCCTGTAGTCGAAATCCCCAAGCCAGAGCTACCTTCCTGAGGAACTCTACCACTCCCATGACCTGCCAAGGCCGTCCCTTATTTACATTCCACGGTTCTCGGTCACCAAATGTACCACTGGTGGCAGTAAAGATATGTAAGGAACTGGAAGGCTTAGAAATGTGGGGGGGAGGGGGGGAGGGATATTTCCTGCCGGTATCGGCCTTCCAAATTACAGTCTGGCCTAGTGATTTCAAAAGCACTGATTCAGTTGTTAACCTGAGAGCGTGGGCAATATTGTTGTAATACGTTTTTTTTCATTATTATTAAATTAGCACAATTAGTTCAAACCATTGCAATAAAATGTCATCATGCGCTGTTACCACGTTAAATGCAATAACAAAGAAAACCATCAAATTTAAGTTCATATGCATATATATTGTTGTAATACATAAAGATTGTGTGTGCACGAGATGCATTAACAGTTGGGGGAGAATTCAAACAAGGCGTCCTAGCAGAAAATTTGAAAAATGTTGTCTTTAACTGCGTTGAGGCCAGATTCATTTATTTCATCTGCACAGATCAATTGTTCTAAGCAAACTAATCATGTGGGGAGGCATGGCACCGCCTGCAGGAAAAATGGCAAATTCAAAGCACATCCTGTTATGATTGTCCTATGTCCACTTAAGGACACCGTACCCGCGCTCTCTACATCACCAGCTGTCACCACTAGAATGTTGACAGTTGAGAGCTGGTGGCTGGTTCAACGGTAGCATTTGTTGCGCTCCGAATTCCTCGGAGCCTGTGTTGGTGCATAATAATAAAGAAGCTCGCTTCAACTTTCACAGTGTGCGGAGTTGTTTCTACAAAATATGGCGACGAGCACCAACACGAGAATCTACGCGTGTGAGTGAGGAAGGAGTAATAAACGAGAAAAAAAGAGGAAGAAGAAAAGACTTTAGGAAGTTCAGTCTAAAATTAAAAAAAAGGAAATTGAAAAAAGCACGCAAAAAGAAAAAGGATTGGAACATTAAATTACGTATGAAGTTAAGGAATGAAAGAAAGTATAATCCGGCAACAGCGTATGAATGAAAATGAAAAGCACTAAGCGAAGAAATTTACAAGCGTGAAATTTGTGGCGCATGAGGAGGAATATTAAAGGAAAAGGGATTAAGTCAAGATCCAGAGAAAGAAAGGAAAATGTGAAGTAATATAATGGCTTACCGTTATTTCATTTAAACTATCCCGCATGGTATTGTCAACAGTCAAGTGTAATGTAATTCGTGACGTGAGTGCCCAACCTCGAAGGCTTGAATCAGCTGTTTACGTGGCACGTTAGAGTACGTACTGACGTGGACGTTATCAGCGGCCATTTTGAAGTGGAATAAACGCAGCGTTGCAGTCTTCAGTCAAACGCATGACGATGCTACGCGACTCCACACGGAAGTGAAACAAAAGATATCGGGCGAGGAGAACCTTTACGAGTGAAAAATCGTTCGTGGAAGAAATCTGACGTGGAACATGAAATGGATGTAAAGCGGAAATAGCAGGTACTGTTTGAAACTCGACTACAAGGAATTAAATAAAAGTAATTAAACAGAGTACTGTCAAAAAAGAAATGCCTGGCAGTGACTTGTAGTAACAGGCATTTGTATAGGAGTACTCCACCACTTGTACCCTTACAATTGAAAAGACTGTGCATAAGCTGGAACTACAGAAGGAACATATAAAAAAAATGTATGAGCAAAATAAATTATCTTCACGCTCTTGTGAATGAGGAAAACACTACTTTGCCCACACGTAAAAAAATAAACTCGCAGTGAGGAATAACATTTTTAAAAGTACCATAAGTGTAACCTTGAGATAGTGTGATAAAGGTTGGAACATTAGCATTGCTTCAGGTTACCTATGGAATCTAACACCGCCACAAGCCTTCCTTCCAGGTAAGGGTGAGCCAGAAATAAAGTGAGAGGAATGGAGGGAATACTTCATGAACTATATATCCAATTTTGACGATGACTTTAAGGCAGAAAAAACCCACAAAATCTTGCTACATAGTTTGGGAGCTGGCGGTATAAAGGTATACAATAGCATTAATAAGAAGACAAGGGGTGATGGTGAGGGAGATGTATTCGCAAATTCTATTGACGACCTAAACACCTATTACAAGCCCACAGTCTGCGTGGTAGTGGATATATATAAATTATTCCACAGGAAGCAGGGCAAGGAGGAATCGATCGATAATGTGTCGGCGTTGAAAAACTTGGCCCTTAACTGCCGCTTCGGAGACTTACATGACGAGTTCATAAGGGACCAAATTGTGATGCAAGGGTCCAACAGCAACATCCAAGACAATTTGTGGGCAAAGGGTGAGTACCCTCTGCAAAACATAATTGACATTGCAAAGAAGGCTGAACTAACAGGACGTTGTGCGAAAGTGGTCATTGCTGAAAACAAAGAAAAGAGTGAAGGAGGTACTGTAAACAGGGTTTCGGACTCTAAAAAAATAATTAAAACAAACAGAAATTACAGGAACTACAAACCAGTACAAGATAGAACACAGTACAGCAACAGACGGCGCTGTTGTAGATGCGTAAGCACTAATCACATGGCTGATGACAAAAAGTGTCCAGCACGGAGTGTGAAATGCACATATTGTGGGGTAGTAGGTCCCTTTCAGAAGGTGTGTCACAGAAGGAATACCGGTTCGGTAAAAATTGTGGAAAATGAGGAAACATACAATCCGAACACATCTGAAGATTGAGATGCAAACATGTTCGTGTTAAATGTTAATCACAAATGCATCTCAAGTGTCAATGTGACGAACAAGTCACGGACAAAAAAAACAGTTTGTGAAATGACAGTCGGAGGTATTGAGATTAGTATTGTAGTGGACTCTGGTTCACCGTATACAATAGTGAACAGTGAGGTATAGAAGGAGAAATTTGCACCTCCTCTTGGAGAACAGCTGGATAAGGCTGACCTCTCTATCAAAACGTTCACTGGAGACCCAATAGAGGTATGTGGATTCAGAAAAATGAACTCTGCCTTCAAAGGAAGGGAGTCGGTCTGCAAACTCTATGTATCCGCAGTGGGACCCTCCGTGTTGGGGTGGATAGATCAAGGGGATCTGGGAATTAAGCTTGACCCCAGCAGGTCAGACCCAGTCCTAGTTGTGCATGACCGTGAGAATTACAGCAAGACCTTGTTAGATCAATTTCCCAGTGTCTTCAATGGGGAAATTGGTGCACTTAAGGGGTATAAGCACAAAATACAAGTCAAGAAGGATGCCATCCCAACAGTGCATAAAGTACGCAACTTGCCATTCTCAATAAAGGAAGAAGTAAAGACACAACTTGACAAGCTTCTTGAGGATGGAATTATAGAACAAGTAGAAGCTTCTGAGTGGGTGGCACCATTGGTTGTGGCTTAACGGCCTAATGGCAGCTTGAGGCTGTGCATCGACTTCCGCGATCTCAATCAAAACATAGTGGTTAAGCAATACCCACTATCAAAGATCAACGAAATGCTGGCGAAAACAAAGAGTGTGAAGTGGTTTTCGACAATAGACTCAGCGTATCACCAGGTCCCTTTGCATTGTAAGAGCAAGAGACTTACCACGTTCATAACGCCTTTTGGATGTTACCAGTTTAATAGGGTGCTCTTTGGTTTGGCCTCTGCGGCAGCGATGTTACAGAGGCTAATGCAAAATATCTTTGCGGAAGTTCCGGATTTATTGATGTTCCAGGACGACGTCCTCGTCATGGGAAAGTCTTGGCAAGACCACGACGATAAGGTAAACCAGGTTCTGGGCATACTTGCGAAAAAAGGTTTGACAGCAGAATACAAGAAGTGTAAGTTTGCTTGCCGCAAAGTTAATTATCTGGGACACGAAATAACAGGTGAAGGAATCCGTCCAAAGAAAGAACTATTGGAAGCCATCAAAGAAGCCCCTGTGCCCAAGAATAAAGAGGAGTTACGATCCTTCTTGGGATGGTAGAATTTTATGCAAAATTCATAAAGAGTTTCTCTCACAAAACTTTTCCCCTTAGACAATTGTTAAAATTGAAGAACAAATTCATATGGGATGATGAGTGTCAGAACACTTTCAATTCCTTAAAGCAGGAAATGTGCTTAATGGTACCATTACAAGGTTTTGACCCCTCTCTTGACAACATTATTACGACTGATGCAAGTTGTAGAGGACTAGGAGCTGTTCTAACTCAAAGGGCCACCAGAGGCAATGAGTGTAGCATAGCCTTTGCCTCACGCTTCTTGACTCCGAATGAGGAAAAGTTCTCAGTCATTCAGCGTGAGGCACTGGCATGCGTTTGTGGCCTTGAACACTTCAGGCAGTTTGTCTGGGGTGGCAAGGTTACGCTAGGCAGTGACCATAAGCCACTGACAAAAGTTTTTACCACTAAGGGATTGTACGCAGCATCACCTAGGCTTGCACGGTTATCAATGCGATTGTTTGATTACAATTATGTTGTAGAGTATGTCCCAGGGGTAAAGAATGTTGTTGCAGATTTTTTGAGCCGTATGCCCATACCTGAAAGTGATGAACTATGCATTGCTAGCGTGAAGGAAGAATTGGATGGAATCTCACTAGAAGAATGGATCTCCGAGCAAAACAATGATAAGACTTTGTGTGAAGTAATTGAGAGGGTGGCAAAAGGCTGGGTTTCCAAGACAACCTTGCCTGAAAGACTAAGACATTTCTGGGAGGTGAAACATGAACTGTCCAAGGAAAAGGATTTACTGTTGGGTGGGGGGGGAGGGGAGGGGGGGGGGGAGGGAAGAGTTGTTCCACCTTACACGTTAATAAGGAAGATAATAGAGATCTGCCACAAAAGGCATCTAGGCACTGCAGAAACTAAGAATAGAGTGAAGAACAGTTACTGGTGGCCAGGAGTGAGTATAGCAGTTGAGAGAGCAGTCAGGGACAATACCTTATGTCTAAATTCAGACAAATCACAGGTGACTTTTAGACCCCCGTTACAGCCTATTCCCTGCCCATCCATGCCATGGGAGAGGGTAGGAGTGGACATTATGGGACCCATAACGGAAAATGGTGAACAGGTATATGTAATTGTCCTTATTGACCATTTCTCAAAATTGCCCGAGGTTAAGTTACCCAACCCGATTCCTTGAATGTGGTAAAATTTATTGACGAAGTCTTCACACGTGAGGGACTGCCCAAAACCATTATCAGTGATAATGGGCCCCAATTCACATCTGACACTTTCAAAAACTACACCCAGAGGAACGTAATCTGTCATAAAACCACCTCTGTATATCACCCCAGAGGTTCAACAGAGTCATCAAGGGCATTGTACAACTGGCTAACAGCAGTAGACTGGATTGGAAACAGGAAATACTTAAAAACGTCTGGGCCTACCGCATCACACCTTGTGTCACTACCGGACACAGCCCATTCGAGCTGATGCGAGGTAGAATCCCATTGTGCAAGGACAATGTAGGTTGGACCAAACCAGCAAAGAGGGTCAATTGGTCAACAGAACACGTTAAGGGAGAAATGAAAGTAGCACAAGATATCTGCAAGGAAAGGTATGATTTGAAACATGGGTGCAATCCCGTCAAGCTTGAAATTGGGGACACGGTCAAAGTTAAAAGAAGCGGTCACGTTAGCAAAGGCAATGATAGATTCACACAGCCCCTTTCTATACGCAAAGTGTACTGCAATTCAGCATTGCTCAGTGATGGTAAAGTGTGGCATTTCTCTGCCCTTTCACGGTGCAGGAACACCCCTGTTGAGCATGACATTGATACTCAGACACACACCCATACCTATGGCAGTACGTTCACTGGATTGTCAGATGAGGAAATGGACTGCGAACCTCAAACCCATAACACGGCTGAGCATCCCGCTCCAGAGCTGATCAATTCACCTCCAATCCACAGTGGGCCGTGTTCCACCAGTGCGGGTAGAACGAGTAGAGTGTTACCTCCCACACCTGCACTCAACACTGTCCCCACCCATGTCACCAGCAGGGTGGGAAGGAGTTATTACCACCCGTTAAATTGTCAGATTATGTTCGTGAGTAACTCATTGTTATTCTTCACCAAATGTATCCTTGTTACTAGTTATGCTTCACTGTTGCCTTCCTCCCTACTCTTCTTCTCTTTTCATCTTTTGTTTTTCTTCTCTAACTCCCCATATCCCTCTTTATCTCTTTCTCCTCCTCTCTCTCTCTCTTTCCTTAGAGGGGAAGATGTGTTATGATTGTCCTATGTCCACTCCCTACGTCACCAGCTGTCACCACTGGAATGTTGACAGTTGACAGCTGGTGGCCGGGTAAACGGTAGCATTTGTTGCGCTCCGAATTCCTCGGAGCCTGTGTTGGTGCATAATAATAAAGAATCTCGCTTCAACTTTCACAGTGTGCGGAGTTGTTTCTACACATCTCCACTCATCTACAAACCGGGGTGCAGTTAACAACAGCGACTCAACAGCGTCCCCTAAATAAGACTGGTGTGCCCAGAACACCTTTAAATCAACTAGCTGCACTACTACAAAGCAGAGCAGAATTACGGGGTTACACTTCGGTTCCAGCTATGTGGGAGTTTCTGATGTATGCCCTCCGAAATGGAAATATTCATAAGCCCCTATGCAGGTGCTCTGATTAAATTGAATATCTGACCCATCACAATATGAATTTAATGTTTGTGAATATGGGTTGTCCCATATGGGCTGTAGATGGAACATTAGTTAAGAGCTGAAACCCTAGAAGATCTTCAATTAAATGAATCCATTTGTAATCAGACACCATCGGATAATGCACGGACCTTGCTTATTTTCCATTTCAGGCTACAACCATTTTTATAAGTATTGTGCATTAAGTAAACTACCCTGTTAGGTTTAATCTTACCTGTATTTATAACAATAAGATATATTTATTTTTTGCATTTACATTTCTGGATATGGTCGAACATATATACAAATGGGATTGGTCCCTGTATGTACATATGAGAGTGAATCTCAGCCTAGTGGCAGTATTTTTTCAATGTCTATACGCTAAGTGTTTCCTTTGTCTATACAGAGGGTGTCACACGATAGGTTTAAAAGAATCACGTTCTGATCATGTAAATCATGTGATCAAGACCGCTGTGTCGGTCGAAACGCGTCAAGAACCGAATGAAGTTTGTGAGAGAATAAACTGAGCAACTAATTTTGCACCAGCATACCTGTGTCCGTGTCTTGCTGTAGCGCCGGCTGGTGCTACGAAAGGAGGATTTGATATATATATTTTTAACCCAGAGAGACTGTGAAGCCTCTTCATGGGTAAGAAGTACTACACCCATGATGCAAGGAATACAGTCCTGCCGGACTAAAATAAAAATGAATATGCTCTTGAGTGGAAATAAATGTATTGAATCTTCACTGCCAGCTGGTGTCCTGATCGTTTAAGACGCATTGATGCATCATGTCTGACCTAAACACATTGAGGTTCGCTTTGATTGAATTTATTTCAAATCTTACCATGCAGCAGATTGCTTCTACACTAGATACAGCGCTGCCTTCAATTTTCCAGAATTCTGCTTTATGTAGATCCTTTGGGAAATCACTCTGTCACAGCTCCCCTGTGTATGGCAGACACTGGATAATTTTGTTTGTGCGACTGTAATTTTGAGGTCACAGGGCGAGGAGAGCGATAGGGAGTGCATCTGTGAGTCTGTACAGATAAGGTGGGATGTAGTTCTGTTTTATGGTGGAACAAGGGACCATTGATAGTGGTGCGCGATCTAATTTGAGCCATTTGATCCTCTTCATATGGCACCTTGCTGGCATCTGTCTTTCCACACCCATGCATCACGGTTTGGAAGGTTGGCTGAAATTTCTGATGAGATTAGGAAATGTTACATTTTGAGCCAAGAGTAGCATTGATTTGCCCAGTGAAGATGGCGAGGGGCCCAGGTAGTGTAATTGGAAAATATGCAGCAGCAACTGCAGGATTTCTTAAAGGAATCAAAAAAAAGTTCTGTATGTAGCCATACTGCTAAACGTTTTACCTACTGGTGTAGCAGGTTCTAAAAATGTTAAAGAAGTCTCGAACTAATCAATATTTAGCTGGATGAGCCAAAGAGAATGTGCGCGGACCTTTGGATTTTAATAACCTGAGTACAATGAAGGTCTCTGCAATTTTGAGACTAATTTTCTAATCCTGGAAGAGGTGTTGAGTACATGAATAATGGCAAACGGATCTTAGCGCTGTGATGCAGGATGGATGAAGTTTCTTGCTAGGGCAAAATTCACCACAGGTTTCATAAAAAAACTGAATATGATTGATAAAAGCCTTTGCCTCTCAACTCTTTCTAGTTAATTATCAATTGTACATTTTTGAGGGCAGCACAAAGCAACTTGGGCAGTTTTATTTTCTTGCAGCTGCTTACCAGCCTCAAAAACGTCATTGCTCTTATTCCTTTAAAAATAGTTATTTTCCGAGTGGTTTGAGCCACATTACATGTGAAAAGTGAACACGTCAAATTTTAATAGAAAACTGCTTTTTTTTGCACTGGGGCCTTTAGAGCGCCCGCCAAAAGGCAATAAATGTGCCACAGTTGTACTATCGCACATGTGTTGCATTTGTATGATATGGAATAATTCAGCATTGCCTCATTACAAAGATGTGGTAATGCCGCATTGCACACAGACATATTACGCAGCGAAAGTTATCTTCAAATAAAGGCTGGTGCGGACTGCTCCACACATGCAACCTAAAAATTAGGGGTGAGTGTGACTACCACAATTATTCCATATTTATGTGCAGAAAATGCACAGCCCAACCATGGGAACCTAGAAAGGGTATTATAGATATTTTATACCATGGCATTATGCTTAATTGGTGCCTGCAGTTTAAGGTGGTGAGCTTCAGCACTTCTATTTTGGGACCTGGTCCTCATTGCAGAGAGTGCCGGGACAAGGGTTGTTGGGCACATAGGGGCATGAGCACTTATTTTCTATGCCCCTGTGGCACTGTTTTATAACAGAAAGGGCCTCATATGCTTTTACGGCCCCTTCAATAATGCTGATAGTCCCGGTGAACATGTAATACAGCACTATCTTAAGAGGGTGTTTCTTCATCTGCATGGGGGCATGGCCTTTGCCATGGCGTATTATAGATGGGGGTTGCACTGGCTGTGTGCCACAAAAAGGTTGTGCATAGTCAGTGCTTCCCTAGAGGGCATTCCTCTAGGAGGAGTACAGGTGGGCCCATGAACCACCAGACATCTGCCTGCAGTTGGGTGCAGTCACTCACTGTATCTGCCTGCAGAAAGACATTTGTCTCCCTTGCACGTGGAGGGCGGACTGCTTTAATAAGCTGATGTGCCCTTCACTTAATTTTTGTGGCATCGAATATGATACCGGGCAATGCATTTTTGTCCCATAAGCAACTGGATAAAACGCCTAGGTTGTGTATCATATTAAATGTCACAAGAATTAAATAAAGATTCCCCCCCCCCCCCTAAATTGTTCCTGTGACTGTTGGATTTCTTAACTAAATCATAATGGATACATTTGGACTTGCTATTTTTGAACTTGAATTGTGAAGCCTATCCGCATCTTGAATTTAACCAAGGATCAGTACTTTGCCTGGTGTGCCTCTCTCATAGCGTATAGAAAATGTTTTTTATTTTTATCTGGGGTGTTGAAACAGATAACCAGGAGGGAAGGGCACCTGGAAATTGGAATGACATTGAGTACGGCAGTGCATATCACAACATGTCTATTGAGTACATTTATTCTGTCCATCACTTAATGCATGGCCACTGGGGCTGCATGGGTTCACAGCTGCCCTGGAGCAGCGGATTAGAAGTATTAGGGTGCAGTGACCCTGTCTGTGCCAAGCACATCTACTTAAAGGTGCTTCGCTGCACAAAACGGGCAGGGGACCCTTAATGTAATACAGCCCAAATACTTTCTTTAGCATTGGATTTTGAGCCAGCGCAATAGAGGCAATGGCAGTAAAGCAAGAAGAAAGAAAGAAGCGAAATACAGGAAGTGTGATAAAGTAGGCATGAAAAAGTACCTGAAATAATAAGATAAGAGGCAAGAAATATTGGGTGGTGGAAAAAGAGGTACGAGGTGGAATCCGTATTGAGCAGCTTTCATAGTTAGCTGCCTGGTCATTTGGCAGTGCCAGTGGGGGGGCTCTGAAGAATAGCTTTGGCCCCCTGCCATTTAAAAAAAACAAATTAAGCTCTAGTTTTCGTGTACATAGCTAAATGGTCCGCGTTCAATAACTTATAAGCATCAGTTTGCCAGTACAAGTACTTTAAATGCAGTGTTGAAGCGGTCTGAAGGCTGCATCTGTTATGACTGCCATTTCAAGTCACCTTTATGAGATTTCTGAAATGGTTGATCACTGGTATAGCTAGGTTAAAAAAAAAAAGCTCTGTCTATCGTCTGTCAGTGATCCGGCCAGAATACTGTGTATTTAATGAGAATTTGTCAATTTGCTCAGTATTATTAGCAGGCATTATTTTTGTTTTTTTTCTTCCGCAGGGGCAGAATGTGGACGTTTGGGTGTGTATGTAAATAAATGTATATAAAGAATTTCCTTCTTAAGTAAAAGAAAGAAAGCAGCACTCCAGGCACATATGATAGCACACTTTAAGCAAAGGGGATACCTGGACAATCCTTTGAAGGCAGCTTCTACAAGGGCACAGAAAAGGGAGACAGCCCTCTTCACAGGGAAGGTTTCAAAGAAAGGGAATTATATACATGAATTCATCACTAATTACGACAGAACACCAGAAAGCCAGACATGCCCTACACAAACACTGGCATCTAATCGGACAGGATCCATTTATAGGACAGATGGCGATCAGTCGCCCCCAGATCACATATTGAAAGCCAAAACCACTGGGAGATTACCTAGTAAGGAGTACCTTTGATTCGAAAACAGAAACTAAACAGTGGCTTATTGCGAGAGAGGGTTTCAGTAAGTTCTTAAAGTGTAAAGCATGCCAGTATGGGGTAAAATGACTCGCATCAAGACACTATTTAACAAGATAATCAAAATAAGAGGAGGATTGCAAGAGCAATTTTGTTGTTTATGTACTTAAGTGCCCATGTCTGTGGACTTACATAGGCAGTACAACTTTATCGGTCCATAAACACAAACTTCAACATATACGAGCAGTAAATAATAATGACTGCAGTTATCCGGTGGGAGACATTCTGAGAAATTTCATGCAGGTGACCAGATATGGTTGTCTAGCAGAGATCCCCAGAAATAAGAGGGGGAGAGTATTTAGTAAGTTAGAAATGTAATACATTCTTGAGCTAGACAGCATGGAGCTGTATTGTCTCAATGTAAACAGAGAGATGCATACATGCCTATATTAGATGCCTGCAACCTGTTAGCACTCTTCTCTAGTGCCACACCTATACAGATCTGAATTTATGATTGATGAGGAGTTGAGTAAAAATGCATTGTTTTCCTCTTCTTATATCATTTTTACCATAGGGTTTTTATTATTTTTTAATTGTGCCAAATGTTGTGGGTAATGCTTAAGGGCATTAGAAACTAAGATTATTCAGTTCAAGAGCCCACTGAGGCGGCATTACAATGTTTTTTGGTGTGATAGAAGCCCTGCATCTGTTAGATACACCCATTGGTTGGGGTTCTGAAGTGGATAACTGTGAAAGTACTAGACCCAATAGGGTTTCATGCAATATTTACAGACAAATCTGCCACTTAGATTGCTCGTTCTTTGAAGTGGTATTAGTAATAAGTTGAAGCATGAATTTTTGTGCTGTATATGAATTATAACACTGCATACTACCATGAGGTTCCCAATGCGATTGATTCTTAAGATGGTGTTAAGATGTATGGGAAATTATTGCAATTAAATTTCCTTAAGACAGTACTACATTATAAAATAGTGAATGCGATGTAGACCATTAGTTTCCCTGTAAGTAAATAGATTGAATGGGGTTTCCCACAATATCTATAGTCATTCTGTCCTCCTTGTTGGAGCGCTCCTGTTGGAGTTTTATGTAATACGATAACATGAATATCTTAGTGGATGCACTTAATATAGGCTGAGGAATCATGTGCCCTGTATTATAATTAAATGTTACGATGGCACAAGTATGGAAAATCACTCTATATATGAGCACTGTGAAACACATTAGGCACTGATTTGCTATAAGATAGCGACATTATAGAGATATGAAACGGTTATCCTTGTCCATTTTGTATGACTAATGATCATGTGATGTTATAAATTGAAGCGTTAAGATGGCATGCTGTGTCGTGAACAAGGTTGAATACAAGCATCCGAAACGCGCCGACTTTGACTCGTGTTTCCATATAAATATTTTTGGGGATCTTAATGCCAAGAGTCCCGTTTCTTTCTTTTACTCAAGAATCTTGGGAGAGGGTGAAGATCAACTGAGCATAGGTGATTACTGTGAACCCATGCTTTTCAATCATTTTAGCCAGGGAGATCATGTATATATTAAATAAGATTGGACTCAAGGAGGAACCTCCGTTTCATTGAATTAAAAAAAGTTATTGAAAAAAGTCATTTACTTCAGAGTTAGATATCCGACATACGCATCGGAGTACATAACTGGAAAAAAAAGTATTTAAAAAATCTTTAGCTGAAATCTGGTTTGTTCTTTTTCCTTGTTTTGACCTATTAAACGGAGACGTACTTGCTCTAAATGAGCTACGGTGTACCCTTGTAGCACTGTCGTGTGACCACGAGTGTGTCCTAGACCTTGCTCTTGTTTTATTCATATAATAATATTTTTATTTCTTAATCCAAGATGTGCGCGGACGGCCCAAGATGGGTTGTAGGCGATATGCTGTGTTACTCACCTGTCAAGTTACTCCATGAATCATAAGCTTGGCTTTCTATCCTTTGCTCGCCAAATCGCTAGCCCAAACGGTTGTAGGCAATAACGCACTGTATTTTTTGTCATGTGTTCTGCCAACAAAAATGGATTTAATTCTAAAAAATCTTTAGTTGGTCTGACATGAATATTTCTTTCATCACTAACTAAAGCCATAGTACAACTGTTCAAATACATCTTTTGGCTTAACTCCACTGTATTGCTTTTGTATTATTTGAATCAAATTACACTCTTCAGAAATTGTTTGAAGCAGAAAGCTGGTTTGTCAGTCCAGGTTGTACCTTAAAGATAATTGCCAGTAACATCTATCTTATAAAAGTATATTAGCAGCCGTTGGTCTGTCTAGAAAATAATGAAATTTATTAGTGTGCTATCGAGTGCCCTGTATGTATTAATGTTTTATTGAAGCTACTCATTCTAATAGTTTCTTTTTCCCTTCTCTTAGGACGGGAGCAGTTTCATGGCCTGGGCTCCATGTACTGCAGAGGAGCAGCTGCTGTCATCCTTGTGTACGATGTATGTAACCTGCAAAGCCTTGTTGAGCTTGAAGACCGGTTCTTGGCATTAACCGATACTGCCAGCGCAGACTGCATCTTTGCTATCGTTGGAAATAAGGTTGACCTGACAGAAGAAATAGCTTTGGGTCAAGAGACGGAGGAGCAAAAGCTTGCTAGCTTTTCATCCTCAAACAAAGTCCGCCGACAGGTGTGCAAGAGCGATGCCATTGATCTGTACAAACGAATACTCAAGTACAAGATGTTGGAAGAAAAGGCTGCCCCGCCTGCAGAAACAATGTGCTTTGAGACCAGCGCGAAAACTGGATACAACGTGGATTTTTTGTTTGAAAGCATGTTTGACACAGTACTCCCTTACATTAAGAATAAAAAGTCCAAAGGATCTGTTGGAACGGTAGATCTGGCAGACTACAAGACTAGCAAGGGGAAACATTCAAGCTGCTGTTCATAAGCTTTGGCAGTATTTGAGGGAGATAAAAGATACTTCTGTAAAATCAATGTGAAAATTGAAGAGGCGAGTGGATCCTTTGTGTGGATCCCATCATCCACCTGGAAAAATTTCTATACAATGAGATACAAAAGAAATATGAACATAAATGTTTGATTCATGATTTAAATCCTTTGGGTTTAAAGAAAAAAAAAAGAGTGCTTGCAATGTTGGTAACCATACGGTGCTACGGTTTGCATAGTTAAGCATTGTGAAAATCATTTTCAGTTGCTTCAAATCAGTTGAACTGATTTAGGTATGCTGGCCTGATTTCAGACTCTGCAATTAGACTTGTAATTGTGTTAGCTTCATTGATGCTGAACTTGCAAATCATAACATGGTACTTGCACATACATTTATTATAAAGTTAATTTAAAGTTCTTTCTAAAGATGGTTTAAATCCTTTGAAATCCTACAATCTACTGCACCGTTCTGTACATATGTTATTAAAGCTCTGAACTTACTGGGAGTAGGAGCTTTCATTAAGTACATTTCATCAGAGAGGTTTTGTCACAGAAGTACCTTATTTTGACTCTGTATTGCAGATCAGCTGAGGTTAAAACATATGCTATTGCAATGAAATGCATATTCTCCATCACGTTTAATTGCTGCTGAATGGTTTTGCCATGAATACATTCATTATTGTTTGAAGGTGCCTTTCACCCGAGATTTATAATTCACTTGTGCCATAAAATGTTGAAGAGAAATTTAGATGATAGTTACTCACTGCTCTGGTCTCCCCGTCTCCCTAATATCTCGTTTTCAGCTTCTTTTTCGTATTGAACATATTGCCATTTAGGCCCTGATTTTGATGTCGATTGAAAAGACTCCGACCTGCGGTCGGAGCCTTTCTGACCGACTTCTTCAGTTTCAATTCCAACCACCATATTACGAATACGGCGGTCAAAATTTAAACTTGCCGGTCATTCTAGCTGTCTGCCGACAGGCTCAAGGAGCCCTTCGGCCAGTTGGAACTGGTACATTATCTCTTAAGGATGTCATTTCTGCCGTCGAGATTACGATTTCTGTTTCCCCCAAGCTTTTCATGTCAGGCTTTCCAATGTGAAAAGCCTGTCTGAAAGCGACTTTGGGGGGCCCCTAGCAGGACCCACTTGCCTCAGTGGCTTCCGGTTGGCACCTGGGGGGGGCGGGCACCTAATTAGGTGCCCCCCTGTTGATCCCTGCACTTTGTGAATGGCACCGAGAGGGATTAAAAAAACCTCAAATTTCTCTATTCGAGCTTGTGCTGTGGCCAGTTTCTTACAGCAGCACAAGCTCTCATTGAGAAATGGAAGCTTGCGACTGCACCATGTGCCGCCGCATCGTAATTGCAGAGTCTGGTCCGCCGACCTACGGTCGATCGGATCTGCATCCACAGCAATGTCGTCGGAGGCAACTCCCTTAGGCACTTAGCTTTTTCAGCCCAACAAAAACATATAAGTGGCGCGCATAAAAAAGATTAGGTATATTTTGTTTTAGGGCAAAAACACTGAAAAAGTGAAAAATAATTAATGAAGCCAAAAAGGTGGAAGTGATCAAAGATACAGAGATATTAGAAACTTGCATAGAGCTGTAGAGGGGGTGGTATGACCTGCTTAGCTCACTGTTTTGAATATTGTATCCTTTTCTACCTGGCAGGCCTCATCTTGACTTCCTAAGTTGGCTGCCTTTTAAGAAAAAAATACTGTTTTGCTAGCTGCTTTTTGGAACTCCTCTGCAAATAAATATGTGATCTAGTCACCTCTGTTATTTACGGTAGGTGATGTTTTCAGCACTCTGCTGTGTATGCACTTTCTTATATTGCAATACCATGCACAGAGGAAAAGGATATTGTATGAGGAAAAGGGTCAGTTTTCTTCTTGTCCTTAATTTTAGTGTTTGCAAAATACTAACTCTGGCCAAAGTGAACAGCTGCCATGTAGGAAACTGGCTGTGTATTTGCTATACCACAGTAAGGTATAGTGTGCACAGAGTCCAGGGGATCCACAGAGGTATAGAAGAGGCTAAATTAGATAATCACTAACAGCTCTTTGTGGTAGTGTGGTCGAGCAGTTAGGCTTATCAGGAGGGTGTGTTAAGCATTAATGGTGTTCACTCAATCAAGGTTGATGGCACACACTCAGAGAGAATCCAGACCAATTAGGCAAGTATAAAAAAAAGGTATACATGTTTTTATTTCTAGAACCAAGCAGGACTTGGCATGGGTAAGTGAAATATACTCTCAAATGCAAGACTTTACAAGGAAATGCAGTTGTGGTTGAAATTGCAACAGTTAACGTTTTTTATTTGCTTTTAAAAGTTTAAATTACAGAAAGATTACTTTGGAATACTTTTAGATTACTTTTGGATTACATTGACTACTCGGGTGATGTGCCTAGATATCACACCGTGGATCCTACAATACAAAGGTAAGTAAGACACTTTTTGATTTAAGGCACAGTTACTTTTAGACATTTTTAGGAACAAAAACGTGTAACATTGGTTCCTATGCGGAAAAGTCGTGTTAATGGTTTAGAGGTAAGTAAACAACCTGCAAGTATGGCTTTTGGAGGTTAGGACCAAGGTTCCCCAAGATCCAGTTAGGCACTCAAATCACACCACCAGCGACACTGGGGCAGCCATTGGCAGACTGCAGGGGCCCAATGTTAGCCAATGGGGCTAAGGGGGCCTTCGGTCAGGGGCTGCTTACGAGCAGGACACTTGGGTGTTGGAACAAAGCTCCTGGGGTTATGATCAGCACTGCAGGGGGCCAACAATCAGCACAGGACCTGCACCACCAGTGTTACAGAGGCGGCCGGATGCAGTGTGCCAAAAAGAAGTTGGGAAGCCTGTGGTTTGCAATGGAGATTTCCAGTTTGAAGAAAAGGCTGCAGGCTCTGGCAGGGAGGCATCTTAAAGGTGACCACCAGCAGGAGAGGTAAGTTGGGTTCTTGGGGAGGCCAGGACTCAATCAGTTGGGCCGCTTGGTACAGGGGTGTCTTTTTTCCGCTGTAGGTAGGTCGGAGTGGGGACAGGCCAGTAGGGATGTGGACAAAGCAGTAGATCCCCACTTCTACCTGGGTCAGCACTGTTCTTCGGTCCTTCTTTCTTCCTCGAATCTGAGGAGGCACGGGTCAGGGCCACCCCTAAATACTACATTTATGGGCGTTACGGGGGTGTGCAGGTAGGGACCAAAAGGTCCCTTTCTTGGGGTGAGTACACCCCCTATTATGCCACCCTCCAGTGGGAGGGGGCATGAGCCTCTCTCTGATTGGCTGGGTTCCCTCATCTTCAAGATGGAGGGGATTGAGATGTGTGCTTCACCTCGCCTCAGCCACCTGAGGGGTGGGGTTGGAAAAGGTGGGCACACCTCTCTGCCTCGCTTGGTTTTCCTGCCGATTCTCATGCCCAAAGTGGGTGTGAGAACCAATGGGAGCCAGTTGCTGGGGGCAGATAAAGGCAGGGAGAGCTTGCAAAGGCAGCAGGCCTTTGAATCTTCCCCTTTGTGGAATCAGCCCATCCTGGGGGAGTAGTGTGGGATGGGAAAGTAAAGAAAGAACGCAGCCAGAGGGATATGAAGTTAATAAGAGTTTATTCCAGAGGAACAACCAATGACTTAAGATGCGACCAGATGCTTCGAGGGACTCTGCATACTGCGAGCTGAAGTTTCAAGAACCATCCAGCCCGCTCTAAAGACCGTGGAAGTTTAACCAAAGGAACACTCCATGCAATAAACAAAGATACATGAACACAAGCTTCAAGGCAATAAAAGAAAACACTAATAGGCACATACTACAAGGTGGTATGATACCTCTGACCAGGATGGTCTTTGTTTCTGGATGTAGAGAGCGGAGGCCCTCTACCCAAGGGTCCAGAAACCTGTCTGGCGGTGGCAAATGGCAGGCAGCCATTAAGAAACAACACCAGGTCTGGTCGTTTTTATGGGGGCATCTCTAAGATCCCCCTGAGTGCATTTTACATTACATCCCACATTTGGATCAGTCTGGGTTTAATGTTCTGAAACGTTTGCTACCAAACTTCCTAGGTTTGAGTTAAGCCATTATGGAGCTGTGGAGTTCATATTGACCAACTCCCAGACCATATACTCTTTATGGCTTTACTGCAGTTGCAATCTCTAAGAATGGACTCGTACACTGTAGAGGTACAGTGCTCATTTCAACTGTACCCTCACCTGGGTGCTAGTGCACCCTGCTAGACTTACCTAGGCCCCAGGCAGTGGGTGGCAGGCATGGCACACAGGGGTGTGTGCCACGTTGACTCTTCACTTTTCTCTGCACCAAAACATGCATGTGGGTGTTAGTGTGCAGGGTCCCTAAGGGTGGCACAATAGGTGCTGCAGCCCTTAGGGGCCTTCCCTGGTCACAGTGCCCTTGATACCCATGGTACCCTTTTACAAGGGGTTTACCTGTGGCCAGAGTTGTGCCAGTTGTGGGTACAATCGTACAGTTTTGGGAAAGAACACAGGCCCTGGGAACCTGATTGGCAGGGACCCAGGGCACATTAAGTCAAAGTGGATCCGATGTCAGGCAAAAAGTGGGGGTAGCCATGCAAAAATTGGCACTTTCCTGCATGCCCTTTCTTGGGATTTTCACAGTAAAATATGTCATATAAAGAATCAATCTTGTTTCACAGACAAAGTGGCAAAAGCACATTGAGCCCTTTATTGGAATGGAAACCACCATACCGCCTACACATGAGTCCCGTAATCTCGATTGTTTCCCGTGGAGGTACCTAGCAGAAGTAGCACCGTGGTATCTGGGATTTGTAAGTGTCCCAGTTTTAACCCACAACAAAGGGATCTGTCCAGCTCCTCTCTTTTGCCCCATACATTAGCCAGGTGCCCATGTCTTGCATGAAGTATCTTGCTATGAAAGCCTTGATGGATAAACCACTGACAAAAGAGGAGGCACCACTGAATACCTTTTACTGCCCTAGTGACCAGAAACGCTTACAGGGTAACCACATTTTCTACAGGTGATCCATATCCTCAGTGTCTTGCATACAAATCTAGGAGGGTGATTGATGTCATCCTCTAACAGTTTTCATGGGTTGAAAGAAAGGGCAATGGTTGCCTTTTATCTGAATGAACAAGAAAATACATTTTTCAGAGACCGTAGGGCTTTTGGCCGAATTCCTCTTGTCGGACAGGAAGTACTAGCTAATCAACCTCACCCAGAAAGAGCTGTTCTGCTATAATGGCTAAACAAGTTGGCACATTTAGAATACCAGTAGGTCTCTGTTTCTCTATGCCCTTGCAACTAAATACTATGTGGTCTTGGAAACACTCAAGCTAGATACTAGCATCTGAACAAAAAGAATATTGTGAAGCTCAACATATGAAAATATTCAGAATATCCAATTGTATTTCTGGTTAGCAGCTTCTTGTGCCAAGAATCATGATGCTTATATGAGATTATCTGCAAATATTCACAGATAGTTATTTACCTTTGAGCTTCCAGCAAAGTAAAACATGATTTCTCGCTAATACGGGGACAATGGATTGGCTACAGGAGTGCTAGTAAAGAATAATGGAAGAGCTGTGTTCTTTCACGTTGCCTTGAATTATGTTTTTTTGTGCAAAAATATATATAATATTTGGCCCGTGGGACACAGTCAAGTCCTTCCTTGCAGTTGCTATGAAACCAGATGATGTACCGCCACCTATCACTCTTTGGATCCATGTGTAAATGGAGATTTCCAAAATTAGCGTTGCTATCGTTAAATTAAAACCAGACAGGATAGGTTTGCAAACTACGACAGAAGGTAGAGTCTGAAGCCCACATCCTATTCTGTATATAGGAGAGATTGGCTATAATTTAGGTTTACTTTCTAGTGTCGTAAATGCTTAATTTTATACATTGACACCGTGTGGTATACTTTATTCCTTTTCTTGGAATATGTCCTTTCAGAGCCATGGTGCTCCCGTGGTTGGCCTGGTCATTCTAGAGAATGCTCTGCCAGGTGGTCTCCTGCACAGTATTGGTTCTTGAGGTTGCATCAGACGATTGCAGCTGCAAATGTCTCTGTAATGTGGGCTGAATGTTGAACTGGAGGCAGTCATCAGCATCTTGTCAGTAATGCAGGATGTCCCGACCTGGTGGGCAGATTTACTGGACAGGATTCCCTCGAGCTGTTTGAACAGTCCTATCTTGATTGAAAGTGGCTGAATGGAGTTTTAGTGGGGTTTCATAACAAGCATGGTCACACATCCTATAAGTGAAGCAAGACCGCTTGCTGCAAGTCAAGATTCTGGAGCACCAGACTGCCTTCCTTGTGCTCTAAAGTGATTTCTCCCTTTGTTCCTAGACCAAATATTTCTGGTGTACACACAAAATGTCAGTTCACTGATCTACATGGCAAAGCAGGCAGTGATTATTGTGGAAAAAGTATTTGAAGTGTCCAAATGAAAAAATAACAGGAGTAATTATCAGCCTGCGAGAAAGGTTTAATCCGTCTTCATCAGTCCGGGTTCAGTTACATAATCCTTACCCGCAAACCTCAACCGCCCCCACAGAATTCCCATCGTTGAACATAAACACCCGGCGTGATCTCCACGAGCGTGGGAAAGAAAGCGCTTGCGGAAATCACGCTAACACAAGTAAAACATATGCAACACATCTTCCCCCTTTATTTATTTATTTATTTTACATGGGTACTAATCCATATCATGATCTTTGAGGATAGTGATGCTCACGTTTTCTCCTAGGATCACTGTCCCAATTGGAGCAACCGGGACGCTGTTCATAGGGAACAACATTGTGATCAACATCTGAGCATGTATTTCTGCTAGCATTCTTAGACGAGTGGGAAGCGCCCTTGAACAAAGAAATCCTGTTCAAATTCCAAACACTTCCTCCCTCTATTCTCACTGCATTGTTGAATACTTCTATAATTCTCTTTGGATCTGACCAGCATTGTGAACCTTTAGGGACATTTTCTTTTCTCCTCAAACGAACAAGGTCACCAATAAAAACTTTTTGTTTACTTTTAGAACCTCTCTTCTTATCCATATCCTGTTTCATTTTTTTTTTGTACACATTGACTCTTTGTTTAACGACTTTATAGTCGATAGCAGTTAACTTATTGTCACTTAAACCTTTTTTTAACCACCACGGAACTAAACTAGTACTTGGCTTTCGTCCTCTCAAGAGCTCAAATGGGCTAGCCAAGGTGACTGAATTTGGAGATGTCCTATATGTAGGCTTTCCTGTTTTCAGTTTCTATTTTTGGGAAATTCTGGTGGTGTTTTTTCAGTTTTTTCCAGCGATTTCAATACCTAAAAAAAACCAGTGCTTTTCAGTGGTTACTCTTTTTCGCGCCACAAAAAACAACTGAAACAGTGTTTTACTGGTTTTTTTGGAACGCTGTGCTTTTATTATTGCTTTTGCCATTTTTCTTCAGAAAATGTATACTGCTCTACATTTCAGAAGCATTGTAAATGCCAAAGCCTTTTATTTATGTTTTCAAAACGAAAACAAAAATACAAGGCATTGTTATTTGCAATGTCAATAGCTCAAACTCGTGTAAATGTGAGACCTATTGCATTACAAATGCAGTTTGATAATAGGCCTCTCTGTGTTGAGTGCAGATAGTTTTCAACTAATTCCCTGCCAAATAGGCAGTCAAAGCAGATTGGATGGGAGAGCAAGAATTTGTTCAAACCTTTTGGTACCAGAAGTCAATCTAGCTACAGAGTTTTGAATCCATTACAGCGGAGCTATTTTGTGATTGAAACCCCAAAATATGCACCACAAAATTATCTACTGCTTGTGGGTGTCTGCATCAATGATGGTATTCTGTAGAACTGTGTCGTCAGAGACCACACCGTCAATAGTAGTGTGCAGTGGAACACAACCACTGATGCAGATGCTAGTGCGCGATTGGCTCCATGCTCTCGGCCTACTGCAACCCACTTCCCAACAGTCACTCTTCTGTACCAGAATTGAGAACAGGTTGACCTACCCAGGGGAACTATCAGAGATCGGAAGGGGCGAAGAGTGCCAAGTATGCAACCCTTTGCATGCCTTGACGCACTGGCTGAACACTCTGCCCACGAAGTTCTGTTCAGTGGAAAAGCCATGACTTTTATTCAGTGGCAGCTACTGCGGAACAGGAGTGGCGGGGGGCGGTATAAAAAATAAAAATAAAGATCTCTTACCTGTTCACGCTGCACGCTTTTCGTCGTCCCCTGCTCTTCCTCACTCCTAAAGCACCCAGGAGCCAAAGTTTTCCAAATTACATTTTCTGAGCCTTTTGGGGTGAACTGTGAAACCAACGCGATTACTGAGTAGTCCTTAAACCTTTAAACAATGTAAGGTCAGAGCGGCTCAAGATGTTACAATGCATTAATGTACACAAGAGGGCGAGTTATAGACATTAACATGTCCAGCGCGCTCCTCACAACCATAAGCAGGAATTTGGAGGGAGTGGAAGGAAGTCTGAGATAAGAGACGAGGTATGAATGGGGGGTGAGGGGATTGAGGAGGGGCGAGAGGGGAGGGAGGAAGTCAGAGATGGGAGACAAGGTAGTAGAGGGGGTGAGGCGGTTTAGGAGTGAGTAGGGGGGCAGCAAATTTAAAGTAGTGGGGAGAGTAGAGGAGTAGAGATAATGAACTCGAGGGGGGAGTAAGGAGGGAGTAGGAGAGAATGAAAGTGGGGGGGGAAGAGCAAAAGGTAGAGGGAGTACAGCCGAGGAGCACCGAAGTACATTAAGGAGGAGCTGAAGCACAGCTACACAACTGGGGTGTCACCAGAATTAGACAGATTAGAACACAGCCGGGTCACGCTAGGTAGTGATAGCGTAACGATGCTAATGATAGTGAAATTGAAATTAAACAAGGGAGCAATACTTATAAAGATAACATAATTAGGGTGGTAGCACGCCAGATTTGTCACAGTAACAACAAAACAGACATGATGGCGAGACACCAGCACTCAGTTAAACAGGGGGGCAATAGTTTTAGAGAACAAAATTGTAGTGGTAAAAGACACCAATTATATAAATAACAGGAGTTTAAGTCAGCCGGGCAAAAACTTTATGCGAAAGTCACAGTCTGGGTAGAGAGTTTCTGAGAGTGAGGCTCGGGCAGACATGAGGATAGGTAATCATTCTCCGTGTTCTCAGGTTGGGGGGGGGGGCAACTTGTAGGCCATCTTGAGAGTGAAAAATTGGGGAAAGTTGCCGTCTTGTTTTAGGGCGTTTTGTAGACCAATTGTCATTTGTCTCCTTCTATTTTTCTATTTGCCGAAACCGCAGGAGAATGAAATGAGAAAGGGTAGGGGGGGGGGGGGTGGTCTCCTGTTTGTCCAGTCCACAGGAGTATGAAAATGAAGGGGGGGTACGCTGACTTGTCTCGGTCGGGGGCTGATTCCGGTAGTGGGGTGACGATAAAACATGGCTCAAAGAGGCAGACAAGGGTTGTTTTTTGGGGGGGGGGGTGGTGGTTAGAGCATGTACCAGGACCCGTGGCCTGGCTCAAAGTCAGGGCCTCGTGGCAGAGGTCAGAGCCGTTAGGAGAAACGCAGACCGCCCGGGGCTTAGGGGGGAGGGTCAAGAGACAACTGTTTCCAAATTGCGGCTGGCGCTCTGATCTCGGTTCTGGCATCTAGGACAGGCGTAGGTGTGAGGGGGGCTGCACCGAGCAGGAGCCCGAGAGTCGAGCTCTACTTACTGTGTGCGTCAGTGGGCCCATTGCCAGTGGGGGGGGGGGCGACTGTGCAGGCAGGGCGGTGGTAGGTGGCACTTCTGGTCAAGGGCCTCAGTATCAACGATCAGGATGTGGGGGGAGCGCCGTAAGTAGGGGTTGAGGTGGCCAGCAGGAGGCAGCGGGAGAAACGGGAGGCAAAGAGGTAGTAGCACAGGCAGACTGCTGGGATCGTAAGTGAACAAAAGGAATTGGTAAACGACTAAGGCAGAGTAGGCAAACATTGAGGCGGCCAGCAGGGGGCAGCAGGAGCCGGGAAGTAAACAGCAGTAGTCAGTCCAAGCAGGCGGCCGTGTTCGGAGTACAGCAAAGAAATTGCAAATAAGAAGAGCAGTATGTGTACACTTTAAGGCGTTGAGGTGGCCAGCAGGGGGCCGCAGGAGTCGGGGGAGTAAACTGCAATCCGCACTACCAGAGGGCCATGTCCCAAGCAGGGCAACAGAATCGGCAAATGTTTAAAGCAAAATAGTCAAACCTTTGGCAAACGAATAAGCAGAAAAGTTCAACCTTGTTATGCACTGATGGGGGAAAGAGAGATCAATGTGTAACGGAGGCTGTGCTCGCAGTGCGTGCTGCACGGGGGGGGGGCGATGGAGAAGGGCGATGCGGTTCCGTCACAAGTCGCGCTGCAAAAGGTGCCATTGAGCGAGAGAGAGAGAGGGAAAAACGGCCGCAGAAAATGCCAAAATCGCGGGGCGAGGAAGGGACGTTCTCGCTGCAGGCGACCCTCCCGCTCTCGATGCAATCAAACTGGCCTCCGCTGCGACTTGCGACTCCGGTGAGAACCAAGATGATGTTCGGGGGCTCTTGTAATGCTTTGGCTCCATCAAGTGGCCAAAACGCGCAACAATGAAAATCAGTGACACTCGGTTTAAACCGGGTCAGCTGATTTTCGTCCGGTAGGGTACTCGTGCATAATCGGTTTAAACCGAATTCCGGACAGCCTACCTATATGCTAGTAACATGGATTGTAAAGCATTGCTCCAATTAAGACCCCCCTTAATCGAAAGTTGGATTGCTTCCTTCACAACGCGGTTAAAACGTTCCACTTGACCATTGGCTTCTAGATAGAACACAGCTATTCTCTTATGGGGTATACTGCATTTTGCAAAGAATGACTCCATCTCTTTACTAATGAATTGAGGACCATTATTTGTAACTATTTCTTGCGGAATTCCTTCTCTACAAAAAATATTGTCTAGGAACTCAATTATACTTTGAGGTGACTTCCTTGACCATCTTGACATCAGGCCACTTTAAAAAATAGTCAATTAGAACAATCCCAAAACACTTATCTTTTGGTAGGACTTGGAAAGGGCCAATAATATCAAGACCCAATTTCCTCCATGGACCAAAAGGACAATCAACAGGGTGAGATTCCACTCGCAAAGGAACAGCGGATTTATCGCTATTCGAGCAATTGCTACACTTGCGTACAAAGTGCTCAACGGAAGAGTCTATTCCAGGCCACCAAAATGCCTCCCTAATGCGTCTTCTAGTAAAAGAAATCCCTAGATGTCCCTCATGCCCAATCTCCAAGATGGTGTTCCTAAGGCCAAAAGGTGGAATTATTTTGTCTTCTCTCATGTCTAACCCATTTTCAATTGCTAATTCATCATGACTCTTCGAGAAACTCATCATATCACCTGACAATTTCCTTGATTCCGATCAACCTTCCACAATGTATCTCTTAACAGTTTTTAATTCAATATCTTTTTCCATTTCAGAAATCCATATATCCTCGCACAAACTTGGTTTCCCACCATGTATTAAATTCACATCATGTGTAGTGAAGGCTACTTCACAATCATCATCTTGATCATTGTTGTCACTAGCAATGGGTAACCTTGACATGCAATCGGCATGCATATTCGTCTTCCCTTATGTGGAAAAAGTATTTGAAGTATCCAAATGAAAAATGACAGGAGTAATTATCAGCTTGCGAGAAAGGGTTTAATCTGTCTTCATCAGTCCGGGTTCAGTTACATAATCCATACCCGCAAACTTCAACCGCCCCCACAGAATTCCCATCGTTGAACATAAACACCCGGCGTGATCTCCACGAGCGTGGGAAAGAAAGCACTTGCGGAATTCACGCTAACACAAGTAAAACATAGGCAACAATTATCCCATTATTCTCCTTGTGTTTGCTTTGTTCGCCATAAGTTGGCAGGGTATGCACAGACATGGGTCCCTTGCTCACTTTTCCACTGGATTCAAGCCAGCCTAGCTGATGAGGGGTGTTACCCCGAAACCGGTCCGAGGATGCTTGTTTCCGGTCTAGGTGAAGACCTGGCTTTGCAGTTCAGGCTGCACTGTTCCCATGTGAAACAGGGTTAAGAGTGATTTGCATATGGCAGGGTCTGACCTGGGGTAGGGAAGTGAGCTTAAAGATGGATGATGGATTCAACCCAGATCTGTGATTGTTGGTGAGTGTCTGAAAAGTCTCAGCGCTCCGTCCATCATCTCCTTGTGTTTGCGCTATCCCATTATTCTGACTGCTAGAGATGGACCTCTTGAATGGGACAATATGCCAGAGCATCTACAGGTGCCTGGAACATACAGCAGACAGCCTCCACGAGCTCCATAATTTACCAAAGAAATAAAATCCAGAATGTCACATTGCTGTCTCTAGCTGCTGATGATTCACCAGATTGAACTCTTCACCAGTAAGCGTGATTCTAAATGCTTTACACTCAGATGAAGCTGTTCTTGTAAGATTACACAATATGGGTAAGGCAGAGTTTTATCTTCTATTCTTCCAAAGGGAAAGAACTTGAATCTTTTGCAAGTGGGAACTTTGTCTCCTAGAACAGCTGATATCCTGCCCACCCTCTCTCACTGAGCTTAAACGCTTGGCTCTGGAGTGTTCATGTTTCATGCACCTATCAGTGACCACCTAATGATTGTCCCTGACAGTTTGTTGGACATAGGAGAACAAGATTGTAATAATCTTCTATCATGTTAGCAACATTACTGTTCTGATGTATACTTCTTCCTGCAGATTCCCAACATTATGGATATCCTTCAGGCATCAAGACTGAATCCAGAAATCTTTCCTCCAGCAATAGCTCTCTCATGCCTCCAGATGGCGTCATGTGGCCTTAGTCATGACTCTGCTCACCCTGGAAGTAACAATTTCAGAGTATACCAAGTGCTGACTGGCGTGCTTGCATCTGCTCCTATTTTTCCATGTCTCCTCAGCGTGGCTCTTGGTAGCTTCTTGGTGCTTCACCAGTTATTTTATTTTCAGTTTTGGTGACCGAAGTTCTTCCCCAACAGAGGCCCTAGAAGAAAGGTACACTGGGTTTTATTCCCATTAGTTCTTGGTAAGTAGGCCTGAGACCCATCCTGAACCTTTGCCTCTTTAAACTTTTAATTCGGCAAGGCAAGTTCAAGATGCTTTTCCTGAACCAGATGTTTTGGCTCTCAGTGTAAAACATTGGCTGGCGTCCTTGAACCCACAGGATACCTACTTTCATCTCCTGATCCTACCCCACCACAGACTGTACCTGAGGTATATTTCTTGCTCAGTTTCTGATTCTGGGTCCTGCAAGCCCCAAGTCTGTTAGCCATAATAACTTCATGCATCTTGTTGGTGCAACATGCCCCTTCAAGAATGAGAACACTTCAGTGGTGCCTAAGGAAGCATTGCTCCAGCATCTGGGAGCCTCTGGCATATGTGCACATATTGTCAACTATTTTGAGGCTGTCATTATGAATTCCTCATTGTTGGGCAGTGGTACTCGCCTGGTCATCGTCACGACGAATTGTCTTTTGTCCACATCAGAGCAGTGGCTATACATAAATGTGTTGGAGCTACCGGTGGACCGTCTTACCATGAAGGCCCTGCTCTGTTCCATCACCGGGAATGACATGCAAGTCTTGTCCCACGGCACTAGCACCTTCAGGGCGTTATGGGATCATGAATCCTTTGTTGGACGGTTATTCCACTATGGTTGTAGACCAACCACAGGGCTTTTTCTCAGTAGCAGCACACATTGCAGACACCCTCGGGGTCAGAACAGATGCACTAAGTCTCCTCTTCTCAAAGGGAAATGAGTGGGAACTTCGTCCCAAGGTGATCTTTTCCAGATTGGAGTGCCCGTGTCACAGCCCAGACCAGGAAGGATTCTCGATTTTCTGTCAAACACTTCCGTCTGAATTGTCCTCTTGGGACTGCCTTCAGTTGTGTTAGTCATGATCCCTGCTTTGCATATCCCCTCTTTTTCCACTTCTTTTTTGAGTTTTGCAGAAGGTGCAGGAGGCTCGAATGCAGCTTATCCTGACTGACATGGGCTGGGAGAGGAGGATTTGGTATTCCGAGCTGTTGGAACCCAGCCCTCAACCCCCTCTTTCTCTTATGTGCAGGGTGGACTGGATAAGTTTGCAGATCCTATATCCACATCCCTAAACCCTGTGGTTGTATGCTTAAGATTGAGTGGGGCCTACTAGAGTGCTGTCGCTTCCCTTCTGAAGTTGCAGATGTCCTCTTGGATGTTGGGAAATCCACCATAAAATCCATTTAGTGAAACAAGTTTGTCCATTGGTGCAACTCAGAAATTCTGAGCTCTTTTCAGTCTTACCTTTAAGATACTCTGTACTTCACACTGTCTTTTGCCTAGCAGGACCTAGCAGCGGCTACTGTAAAGAGTACTTATCTGCCCTTTCCACCTTCATTGTCTCTCCCTTGTCTTTTTTTATTTATGGTGACACTTGATTCCTCCTACTCAGTTTATTGTCCCTTGGAGGGATATAAATCTTGTGTTACCTTTCTTTCTGTCATCTCCATTCAAGATGTTACACAGTTGTGCCTTTTGACTTAAATCTTCTTGGTGGTAATCACTGCAGCTCGTAGGGTTGATGAACTACGCAAATTGGTCCTCTACTTGCCCATCTTAACAAAAGTGGCTTCTGCCTTTCACTTGCCACAGTTCATCACTCTTCCATTTTTCTTCCCTCCTGCTCATCCGATCAAGGAGAAGGGGAGACTGTTTCGACTGGACCCTAGGCATGCATTCTCTTAATACATGGCAAGATTGAGTGGATGATTAGTTGTTTGTGGGCTTTGCCTGTGCCAGGAATGGCAAAGCGGTGACCAAGTGAACCATATCATGTTTGATCATCCTCTATGTTAAGATCTGTTATGCCTTGCCCAAGAAAGATCCTTCGGGCAGCATTTGTGTTCACTCTACAAGAACCATGGCTGTTTCTCTGCAGAGGCATTCTGGTGGCTGACATCTGCTGGGCCACCACATCATCATCACTCTATAACTTTGCTAAAGCCTTCTGCTTGACGGCACATAATGATGAATATTTTGCCAGAGCTGTGTTTTATGACTTCCTTGTTAAGTGCTATTACTCAATCCAGTTTCTCTGAGGTTAATGCTTTGTAACTCATTCATAAGGTGAAGGATCTGCAGTAAAATGTCTCCATCAGAAGAAAGAGTTGCTTACCTTTAGTAATAGTATTTATGGTGGATACATAATCTTCCTGCAGATTCCTAACCGTTTTTCTCCCCAGGAAGTTAGTTCTGTTTTAAATAATATTCATATGATGCTGGTCTATCGTGTGTGGTTTCTATCTTGGTCGTTGATGATCCATTCGTTCCTCTCCGCATGTCTTATTGAGCCTGGAAGTAGTGCCAAGAACTGAAACCAGTGTGCCAGTTTGTTCATTATGTAATCAGATGTTATCACATTAAGGGCAGGCAGAGTGGGTAGCCGAGGCCACTTGGCACTGCCAGGTAGTGCTGGATAGCTGGTACTGAAGACAGTTTCTGGATCCATTTTGGCACATGGAGGATCTTTAGAAGGTACGTAACCTACAGGAAGATGATATATCCACCAGAAATATAGTTACTGAGGCTATGTAAATTTTACTTTTGATAGAGACGTCTAGCTGCAGATTCCTCATCTTTTGAATAGTCCCCAATCTTCAGACTGGATCCGGAAACTTTTCAGCAGTACTTCTGCATGCCGGTCGGCAGTGGCATACGGCTCCACTCTGACACTGTTATGCTCCAGAAATGACATGCGGAGGGTATATAGGCACCGCTTCTGTGCTCTGACCTCAGTTGTTTTCGTTCTGCACCACCAAATGCAGATCCATAGCAACCTTTCATCTTTTTGAGACTCCTATTACTTCGAAAAAGGTTTTAAAAAAACAGTGTGCAAGGGAAATGTCATCTCCCAAAATGGCAGGTTTTAAACTTTGTAGGGACTGTTGCAAATTAATGTCTGTAACAGACCCTTATCAGGTTTGCCTGTGGTGCATGGGGTCAGGTCATGACATTAAGGTTTGTAGTGATTGCACGTTGATGAATGCAAAAGCCATATGAGACCGCGAGGCAAAACTCTACATCTTCAAGCACCAGAAGACTGTGCAACGGGATCCCCAGTTCAAACGTTCAGTCCTGGTTCTGTTCTAGCTACAGAAGTTGAAGGAGTTTTTCCAGAGGTCAGTCTTTCACTCAATCAGTTGTTGGGTAAGTCGAAGAAAAAACACGAGAAAGCGAAGCAGGTATCGGCCCCTTATCTCCTTTCTCCCGCTCCTGAAATGGTGCGGGGGTAGGGCCTTATTTATCTTGCTCCTGAAGTCAATCAATGTCAGAGCCTATCCCTCAGCTTGTTCTGGCACAGCCCGAGTTTCTAGGGCCATCCACCACTCAAAAACATATCAATGGCCATGATCTGATTCTTTGGACCCCATGGAACCGAGATGCCCTCCATCTGGAATATTGCTGGCAGGTTCACTCAAGGTGCCGGCTGGACCCTCTGAGCCAACCAAAGGGCCTCCTCAGGCTCCAGCTCCGACTTCAACTTCGGTGCAGAGGTCTACTCTGGTTCTTGGAACTTGATCGCCGATGCCAACTTTATTGACGGTGTAAGATGAGGGAAACTAATATACCTATTATATACTTGGGTTTTTTCCCCTGAAAAAATCCAAAGGTTACAGGGATGTTCTAGTTAGGCTCAGACTTTACTCTTACAAAACCATAGAAATTCAGCAGTTACCTGAGCGAACTGTAACTTACGCCCCTGCAATGCACTGCGTATGACCTCGCATATTACATCACTCAAGACATGGTCAGTGACATCACTGATGACATCTCAAATGTCATCATACTGTGACTGTTTTGTAAACATTTCTGAGACTTAACCCGTTCAGCGCGGCGCGGATTTCCGCGCCGCGCTGAAGATTCCGTGCGCGGGCGGGGCCATGACGGAGCGGTTCCGTCATGCGCACAGCGCAACCGACGCACGTGACGGAACCGCTCCGTCACAAGCGTCGAAGGGGTTAAAGATGCATACTAAGCTGCAGCATAAGTTAAATTACCATTCGTTCTGTCTTAGTAATTAATCATACTATTTTAACATATCTCATCTGAGTGGCTGTATGACTGTGTATCAGTGTGTGAGTGGATGTCTGAGTGGCTGTATGGGTGTGTGAGTGGCTGTATGGACGTGTTAGAATGTGAGTAGCTGTATTAGAGAGTGAGTGGGTGTGTAAGTGGCTGTATGAGTGGCTATATTGGTGAGTGAGTGGCTGTATGGGTGAGTTTGAGTGGGTGTTTTGGTTAACTTAGTGGGTGTGTGAGTGGCTGTATTGGAGAGTGAGTGTCTGTGTGAGTGGCTGTATGGGTGAGTGAGTGGTCGTCTGAGTGCTTGTGAGGATGAATGAATGGGTATGTAATTGGTTGTGAGTGGGTGTGTGAATAATTGTATGGGTGTGTCAGTAGTTGTATGGGTGTCAATATGTCGGTTGAGATGGTGTATGGGTGAGTGATTGTATGATTGATTAAGTGGGTGTGTGAGTAGCTGTATGGGTGATTGTATGACTGTGTAAGTTGTATTGGTGAGTAAGTGGTTGTGTGAGTGAGTGAGTGAGAGGTGCTGCGAGTGTCTATATGGGTGAGTGAGTGGGCATGTGAGTTTTGCATGGATGAGTGAGTGGGTGTGTGACAAGTTGAATGAATATGTGAATTATTCTGTAGGTGTGTGCGTGCATGAGACTATATGGGAGTGTGAGTTTATGGGTTAGTGGTTCTGTGCATGATACCATCAGTGATGTCATTCGAGATCTCATCAGTGATTTCACTGACCATGTCAAAAGATGATATTGGTAAACATGTACCGCCCCCATAAACAAAACTCAGGATCCTTCCAGACCCTAGAAACAATGGTCAAGATCATAACTAAGTGTGTTTCACAGAATTGACACCACTATTCCAAAGCGCACCTGTAAAAACAGCATCTAAAATATGGACACAGACCTAGTCTTTTTCCTTTTTGAACAAAAACAATCCTGACATTAAGAAATATAGCTACCTGTCATTACCCACTAATAATAGTCATCTCGTGATTACTCATTTTTCTTCACAGAATGATTCTAATCACGACATCAAATCAAGAGAACCTTTTTTCGTTTTTTTTCATTTTTTTGTTATTAAATTAGGATAACATCATGCTTGATTTGTTTTTGAAAAAACGGGGACAATCCCGGTCTCCCGCTCAACCAGGAAGTGTGTTTTTCCAAACTCCTGGTTTGGGACGAAAATAAGCAGCCATTTTTAAAATATGCGACGCACTAGTCTTTCAAACCGGGTGCCTCTTCCGGCAACATCCAACCGAGAACTTGGTTAAATATCCCTTTGCCAGTGTCTGCACTGCACCACACGGAGCAGCACGGAGGCAAACAGAGGTGAGGAGAGACCTTCGACATGTAAGTAAGACTGAGGCCAAAGTCTTTAAAAATTAGGCATTTTCACGGTATGCTCAGTAGTCTTTTGCGATCAGCGCTGTGATGACATGGCGTGATCGATAAACGCTAACGCAATTTATGCTTTTCCACTTTGTATACAGTGACTATTACAAGGCTTCCTTCCCTCCGGTGCAAGCTCATGAAGCAGGATAATTATTCCTAACAATGTATGTACCCAAACATCATTACGTACGTGTACAATGTATAGGGTTGAGTCCGCTTCGGCTAGCATGTTTGTCGACATAAATGTACGATTTTACCTAACAACAAAAGATGAGTGTGATGAACGTGGAAGTGTGTTCCTATACCCTAACCAAGTGCCCCAAACCAGCTATTATGTTCCGCAAATATCGGGCATTAACAAGTTTTGTTGACATTGGTGAACGATTCACCACTCTTGATATTACAACAATAGATGAGTGTAACAAACGTGTGTGTGTGTTTTTATACCACAACCAAGTGTGAATAATCGGCGATTATGTTCCGCAATTTGCGGGCTGTTTCTCATTGAATTTTTAGAATAATAACCATTTCTGCTAATAAAAATATATCACATTTTTTCAGAGAAGGCGACTCCACAGTATGGTGATGTGTTTAAATGAACATCCACCAGGTTGTTTAATTTTTGTTTCTTTATCAGTACAGATACCGAATTGTGTTATTTCAAAACGATAAAGGTCATTGCACCCTTACAAACCTTCTCCAGACTTGCATAATTTTTGAAGTTTGGTTCTGAGAGATAGGCATACAATTTATTAACCTAGTATTTTTGAGTGTAATAAGTGCAGTAGGGATCATATTTAGGTCCTGATGAGTAAAGCAGTGGGGACTGCTTACGAAACATGTTGACCCAGTAGTGAGTATCAGATTGAGGTACATCCCCTACATATCCCCCCTTTTTAGATCGAGGACTGTCCGGTCTGCCGAAGGCAGAACCGGAAGTCGGAGAATTAATGTTTCTGAGAGTGGCTCCTTAGCCTGCCTCTCTTTTTGCCTCTCCTCTATTAGCCGGCTTCCTAAACGGAGGCCAGCCATTGGAGGAGGGAGCCGTCCCTCCAAATAGGCTCCATCTTTTTCAGATTCGGGGGCGTGTTCCTTGCTGGTCTTTCCACTTTTTAGCCACACCCTTTTTTAGGCGTGTTTTTCTCTCCTCCAGCCAATGGCAAGAGGAGAGAAAAGAAAAACACGCCCCCGAATCTGAAACGCCGCTGCGTTTCTCCGAGGCATTTCTGCTTCGCCTCGGAGAAAGGCGGTGGTGTGCTTGTTTGCTGATGGAAGGATGTCTTGGACGTAATGCCCCCACATACTGACGCGTAAGAGTTGCGCAGCAAAAAGTTTCCAAAATCGAGGCTTACCTGCAGTCCTCCAGCCAGGTCGCGATCTTCTCATTGGGTACGTGCTTGTTTCTGCTCTCCCACCTCCTTCATCACCAACTCTCTCATTTACCCTATCCGCTCGTGCGTCCTCCTCCTCGGGTTCCTCCTCCTCCACTCCTTTCCATAGTATCTATTTGCCGCCAGTTAGTCACTTTTTTTTTTTGTAGAGCTGGTGGCCCCGGGCAGCGCAGGCGCAAACTTGGACCCCATTCGAAAGAACACCTGAGAAGAGGTGAGCCCGGGAGTGAGTTAGACAGCGGCTCTCTCCCCCGCCCCAAATCCACTCCCACGGAAAACGTCAGGCGGGAGACTGCTCTTGCAACGCCGCAGCAGGAAAGCGGCGGCGAAGTTCGTTTCGGAAGTGACTGCTGGCCGTAGCAGAAAACAAAGACAAGCCGCAGAGGAATCGAGTCTGACGGGATTAACTTGGCTTCAACTGGGGTTTCGATTGAAAATGTGTTGAGTCTGCAGATGTCAAAACTTGACAATTAACAAAACTCTACGCAACGCAGGAACTTAACATATACGGACTTAAAATATCTGCTCGGTCCGTGTGCTGTGTGCGGGTGACCATGCTGCGCTTACCCCATGAATGATGCTTGCGTTGCTTCTGTTGCCCACTTTAGTCTGTTGTGCGGGAGGGAAGCTTGTCTGTGTTTTGGAAGAATCTGGTGCAACGGCTGCCACTGTCACGTGTGCGTGGCAAGTGTCACTGCTTCTGGGTGCAATACATTTGTTCTGCATGTGAGGCGAGTTGGTACTGTTGTTGCGTGTGCTCTACATATTGAGAGATATGCAACAGAGCGAACAGTGAGTGATTAAGCTATTGACATTGTAAATAACAATGCCGTTTCTTTAAATGTTTTAAAAACAAAAACACAGCCCGGTCATATTCACGGGCTGAATGCCCCCCCTTCGCCCCCCATGCCTGGCCAGAGTCCAGGGCGATACATTCATTAACACTTAAAGAGACCTGGGAGCTCATTGTATTCAAATGAAGCCTGCGAGCCCTTCAAACACAGCCAGACCCATCTAATCTGCCATCTTTGCGGCCTTTGTCCCGCTCGAAGTGGATTGCTCTCCGCTCGGCATCAAAAGGCTGCAGGCCGGAGTCTTCTATTAAGGGCTGATAGTGAGGACAATAGGACACTGCAACGCCGCGCGCTGGGGCAGCGGGGGCCCGCCTCAGAAATGACGAAACGTGCCCGCTCTGTCCGGTGCTCACGTTGGACAGGCGGTGAGCAGTTTTGGGGAGCGGGTTTGTTTTACAGTATCCGACTCCGAGCTAAAGCAAAATTGAGGAGCGTAGGAAGAGAGTTTGAAAGAAGGACGCAGATAACGATAACATAAATCAGCTACGTGGGGAGAAAGCAGGGGGAAAAGAACATGCAAGATGAACTAAAAAGATAGGACGTGTGGGTTTAGGGAAGAAAGAATCAAGAACTGGCATGAATAGTACTAGTCTGCAGCCCTGGCATTCGGCAGCGGCGGGCTCCTAAGAACAACTTTAGACCTTTGCACTATTTTATCAAGTTAAGCACCCCAGCGACTCTGAAGGGTGGCAGGGCCCACCTTTCAGATCGATAAAGAAATGTGCAGAATTCTGAAAATGTCAGTGCAGTAAAAACAATAGCACGCAAGCCACGGCAGCATGAAACCAAAAAAGAAAGACAATTGGCTAATTTCTCTGCAGCCTTGCGACGCACAGGCTTTACATGGTCGCCGGCTTTATCAACTGCTAGTATTTCAGATGGGCATCCGAAAAAAACACCACGAGGCAATGCTGCCGATAAACACTACAGAGCAGAACAAACTGCTCCAAGTGAGGCCTTCGGACGTGATCTCCTTAGCAGGACACACTGCTTAATTTATGTTATGAATGTATTGTGTTACACAGAACGACCTTAAACCAGCGAGGTTTCAAAGAAATGTGCAGAGTAGCTTTAAGAGAACAGCGTATATGCATTGACCGAAAATTATTAAGATGCAGAGTTCAGAATTAGAAGCTCACAACTTCACTCTCTCTCACTACCTCAATCACTCTCTATCTCACTACCTCACTCTTTCTATCTCACTAACTCACTTTCACTCTCTCTTTCACTACCTCTCTCTATCTCACTACATCACAACATCACTCTATGCTTATATATCACTACCTCACAACATCCCTCTCCCTCACTACCTCACTCTTTCACTACCTCACTCTATCTCACTACCTCACTCTCTATCTACCTCACTCTCTCTATCTCACTACCTCACTATCTACCTCACTCTCTCTCACTACCTCACTCTCTATTTCAATACCTCACTCTCTCTCTCTATCTCACTACCTCACTCTCTCTCTGCTAATGCAATAGGTATCACATATGCAAAAAAAGCTAATGCCAATAGAAATGACAATGCCATTTATTTAGGGATACAAAAATGATAACAAAATAATGAGCAATACCAATAGCTCTACCTATAATGTTGCCAAGACCATTGCATTGTAAATGCTCGTTTAATGTTCTCAGCCAGGGAATTGAATAAATTAGTTTTTTCCACTAGCCAGAGAATTTTTAATTTTTTGTAACTATTCACTAACCCTACCACTCCCCCCCCCACATTACACATAGCCTATTCCTTCACAAACAACAGTGCTCCCACATACTTGCTGGTCGTAGCACGCCCGCCCCGTTGAGGGACGGGAAGACCCCTACGATGAAGCATGACACCATGGGATTCATAGTGTGTGAGGAGTATTTTAAAAACACTTAGTGCCTTCCCATGACATCTCATGGAGCACTTTTTTCACTAAAAAACTACAAATTAAAAATAAGTTTCACTGCTACAGGGTAGAATCACATTGTTTATAAAAAGGAGTGATGTAGTATGTGAGATCATAAGCAGTGCATTGCAGGGGCGTAAGTTATAGTTAGCTCAAGTAACTATAACTGCTGAATTTCTATGGTTTTGTACAAGTAAAATCTGAGCCCAACTATAACGTCCCGGTAACCTTTGTTTTTTTTCAGTGATTGTCTAAGGTCTTTTTATTTCTATTCCCTAACTAGTTGAGAAAGAGGACAGGTCCTCTAATGATCTTTAAGCAGTCCTGCTGTGTGGGACTTACTGAAGGTAACGGGGGGAAGTTGTTGGCCCACCAAGGACCCTCAGTAGCCAATGGGACTTCATCCCCCGACCAGTTGTGCACCAGGAGGCCCCTTTGCAGAGTGGTTGAGAAAGGGGGTGCTGCCTCTGACAACTGACACCCTCCCCCCAGGCCCGGCCTTTTCTAAAATATAATTATCTTTTTATAAGTAGAGGGGGGCCCACGCGGCCTCTTTATTCTGAAGGCTTCCAGACCACCGAGTGACCTATGTTGAGGACTGCGGGGGAGCCTCAAGGCCCCCGTGGTTGCTGCTGGATCCCCACCTCCTGTGGGAGTTGCCATTGCTCTGACAAACAGGGAGCTGCTGAAAGGCATCTCCCTGTCTGTCAGAGCAATTGTTTTCATCTTCTCTGCAGGCATATTTGTGTGCAGGGAAACCGATGAAAACCCTGCTTTCTGCAAGTCTGAGCTTTTTTCATGCTCTGGCTTGCAGAAAGCGGAGTTATGTTTGCTTTTGCTTGGTGGGAGCGATCATCTCTCAACAAGCAAAAGCAAACATCTACCTCCCGAGGGTGGGCACCTCAGGAGGCAGCAGGAGCCGGCCCTGGGGGGTGGCGGTCCCCAGGGCCATAAATGGCTCCATGAGAGGGGCCGCACTGCCCCCCTCCATCATAGAAGTTAGCCACGGGGTGGTGGTGGTCCTTGGAACCTGGGTACCGTGACGGACCCTCTACATTAATGTATTTCAGGCCTGGACCACAGCAAAGACTGCCCTCTCAATCACACTCCACCTCTGTCCCTGTGGAAGTAGTCTCCTGCTAATGAAGGCTATTGTTTAGTTTAGGCCATTCTTATATTTGATTGTGCTAAGATCACCCCTATGCCAATGAACGTCTGTCTGCACTACGAACTCCTCGGGAGCTTTGAGTATGGGTGCTGTACACACTGCCTCCTTGAGGGTATCAAAGGCTTTCTGGCAGGCCTATGTCCAGATCACCTAACTGGGCTGCTTCTCTGAAGTCGGCTCTGTTAAGGGGGCAACAATAGTGCTATATCCCTTAACAAACCCCCCTATAGTATCTTGTAAGGCACAGGAAGCCATCACTTCAGTTTATTTTAAGGAGTTGCCAGGCCAGGATAGACTCAGTCTTGGCATTGAGGTGCCATCCCTTACCCGTGCCCACCGTTTGGCCTAGATACACCACAGAACCCTGCCCTATATGGCACTTACTGGCCTTAATAGTCAGGCCTGCCTTCTGCAGGGCCTGAAACACCTCCTGGTGGCTGTATAGCTGTTCCTCCCAGCTGGAGATGTAGCTAACTATGTCGGCCAGGTAGGTGAAACAGAATGCCTCCTTCCCAGCTAGCACTCTGTTGCCCAGTTTCTGAAAGGTGACAGGGGCATTCTTGAAACCAAAGGATATCAGTTAAAACAAAGTGTCCCTCTGGGCTTGAGAATGCATACCTCTTTTGCCCCCTCAGTCAGAGTGATCTGCCAGTACCCTGATGTTAAATCAAAAGTATTGAGTAACTTGGCAGTGGCCAGCCTGTCTATGAGCTCATCTGCTCTGGGGATGAAGTGTGGGTCTGTTTTAGTGACCGAGTTGAGACCCCGGTAGTTCACACTGAACCTAAGTTCTGGAGTGTGCCCGATGGAGCAGCCTTTGGTACCAGCAGTACAGGGCTGGACCAGGGACTGTTGGAGGGCTCACTCACTTCTAACACCAGCATCTTAGAGACTTCCTACTTGATACTGGCCCTCACCTTATCTGACAACCTGTACATTTTGTTCTTTACAGTTGGACTGTCTCCAGTATCTGTGTCATAGACCCACTGATGTAGGAGTACAGGGATGAGGGAAAACTGAGAAGCAAACTGTCCTAGTAACTGGCGACAGTCACTGCTGTTCTGGGGTCAGTGTAGGGGAGAAGTTGACACCCTCTCTTAACTCACCGCGTTCCTTGGCAGCCATGATTTTAGGGAGAGGCTCGTTCCCTTCTTCCTCTCCCTCATCTGTCACCAGGAGCATGCTCATTTCAGACCTCTCAGAGTGGGGTATGAGGTGGTTCATGCGGAGCACCCTTAAGGTGTTTCCTAGGGGTCTTGAGATCGACTTAGTAGGCAGACGTCTCTTCATTGACCTCATAAGAGCCTGTTCAGTGATCCTACAGAGCTCTGGGTTCCACAGGCTCCATAACCCACACCTTCTGGCCAGGCTGAAATGCTACCAGAGTGACCTTCTGGTCATACCAGAGTTTTATAACTTCTTGACTTTCCCTGAAAAAGTGCTTTTTGTCTTTTTCCAGGTGCATCTGTTTGCGGTGGGGCAGCATCCAGCTGACCACATCCTGAGGGGGGTTTCCTGGAAGCTTGCTCCCAGCCTCTTTTACAAGGCTAAGAGTTCCTCTGACAGGTTGGCCATAGAGGAAATCAAAGGACCTAAATCCCTCTCCCTTCTGTGGCACCTCACTGTAGTCAAAGAGGAAGCATGGAAGGAGGATGTTCCGCGTACACCACATGGGCTCAGGCAAGCCCATTATCATGCCCAAGCTCTAGTTGAATCTCTCCACAAGACCTTTGGTTTGGGGGTGATAGGGTGTGGAAAACTTATGAGTTAACCACACTCATCCCACATGAACTTCATGTACGCTGATATGAAGCTAGTGCCTCTGTCACACTACCTCTTTGGGGAACCCGACATGGGTAAAAATACCCATCAGGTCTCCGGCCACAGCAGATGCAGTCACTGACCTCAGAAGGATGGCCTCTGGGTAACAAGTTGCATGGTTCACGAAGACCAGGATAAAACTGTTGTGTTAAGCTTACTTGGGGTCCAAGGTTCCAATAATGTCAATGCCTACCCTCTCAAAGGGAGTGCCAATGACCGGTTATGATGTCAGGAGAGCCTTGAACTTTCCCCCTAACTTCCAACTGGCCTGGCAGATGGGACAGAACCTACAGAATGCATCTAAGGCTGACTTTTTTTCGGGGCTAATAGAAGTGGGCAACAAGCCTTCCAAAGGTCTTGTTGTGCCCCCGATGTCCCGTAACTGGTATGTCATGAGCCAAACCCAGAAGAATGTAGCCTTACGGCTAGAGCGGTCGACCTTGAAGCTGGGGACCCGGGTTCGAGTCTCGGCAGCGACGCTCAACATCCTGTGAGTCTGGGCAAATCACTTAATCTCCCTGTGCCTAATAAAAAAAAATATGAATGTGTCAATTTGTAACGAAACTGGTGCTCATGTAAAGCGCTCTGATACCCGATTTCTCATGTCTAGTTCGCGCTATATAACATTTAAAAAAAGGTCCTGTAATACTGGGGGACCACCAGCATACGGGCTGCCCCAGATCCAGAAGCCTTAGGCTAGCTATATAGGAGGTCATATTCCCAATAGATCAGGTGATCTCCAGAGGTGACATCTGCTGTCTAAGTCTCAGGTTGCCGCCGCAAGCCCTCTAGAGGGGGGACACTCTTCCTGCGCCTTGCTGAATTCCTTTCAGGTGTGCCCACCCTCAGCTTGTCAACCAGCAAGCTCAGGTAGATCACCCAGGGCAGCAATGTCCTCCCAGGTTGGCTTGGGGGCATCCTCCTCTGGTGCCCTGCCAACCTCGACCGTGGGAACTTCAAGGCTGGTTCCCTGCACTTCGTGGCCCTCTCCTTTTTGGCAGTTGACTAGGCCATTGTTCCAGATGCCCTTAGCTCCTTTTCCGGGTTGCCATCGACCTTGTGGTCATACAGACCCATTCAGGCAATCCCAACATCTCCAAGCGTGCCCTGAGCTCTACCTTCTTCTAGATAGTGTGCTCCATGTCGTTGCCCAACAGACCGTCAACAGACATGGCAGGACTCACAGCTACATTTGGAGAACCTGAAACCCCCCCACCCCACTCAAAGGGAACCTAAGCCACCGGTAGATGGCTCTCAAGATTGTCAGTGACTATGACTTGGTGGAACGTGTTAGGAAAGACCTGCTCTGAGGTCACCAGCTGACTCTTTGCAGTATTTATGCTGGCTCCTGTGTCCCTCAGAGTTCCCACCCGTTGCCCATTGATTGTGACCCACTGCCTGTACTTGGAGGTATTTGCTTGCATATGGGCTTTGGCACCATCTCTTTATCCCCCAGTAAACGAGGGCCACTTCTGTTAGCTCTCCAAAACCAGCTGGGACTACCTCCTTTCCGAGTGCTACACTTGCCAACCTGGGTGTTATCCCATTGGCTGTGCCCCTCTTGGGACACTTAAGAGTCTCCCCTGGCATGCTCATACTTATAGCATTTGGTGCATTGGGATGTAAACTTCCCTGTCTACTTATCAGAGAATCCCTTTTTGGACTGGGACTGGAAGCCACTGTTCCTGTAGGAATTATTTTGGGGGCCTTTAGGGAACTCCTTACTTTAGGTCCCCCCCTCTTTCTTCTGGTGGGACCCTTGACCACCCATGTGGGAGTCCCCCGAGATACCTTTTTGGACACTCTGATGCTTGCCGATAGGTCTGTCTGTTTAGCAAGCTTCCTGGGATCAGTCAGCTTGCTGTCACCTAGGTGCTGATGCCGCTTTCGAAAACAAATGTTGAACATGTGCTCCCTCAAAGTCAGATTATACAACCCAGTGTAGTCATTAACGTTGCTGCCCCGCACACAACCATTCAGTGCTTTGCTAAAGTGGGCTACAAAATATACACAGTACGGGTTGGGGAGCTTCTGGTTGTCCCTGAACCTTTGGCTGTACCTTTCAGGGGTCAGCCCAAACTTAGCAATCAAGATGGCATTCATGGGAGGAGTACTTGGTTTGGTCTCCAACCTCTAAGAAATGTGTTCCACCCCCACATTGCCGCCCACCCAAATTGCTCTTCCAGGGCCTTGTGAACTCTCAGGGTTACCTCATAGGCAGAAAACTACTTGTCGGTGTCTTCACCCACCACATAATTGTCTCCTTCAGACGCCTCAGTCATGCTACCACCATTGCTGGAATCTGCTTGTTTTGCCGTCGGTTCCAGCCCTTTCAGGCTCCTTTCATGAGCCAACCACTCCAAAGCAAGTTTCTCCATGGCCAGTTGCTTTTCCTCAAGGGTCAGCCCTTTTTCCATTTTTAGTTTGGCCATTCATTTCCAGCTGAAATTCCTTCCCTGCCCTCCTGTCTGCCAGTTACCCTGGGGACAGGCCATTCGATGAAACACTGCTTCCTGCTCTGGCAGGTTCAAACTCGGGGGATGAGTCCTGCCTGCCTCTTGAAGACTACATTACAGGGCTGTTGTGCTGGTCTTGATACTAAACTTCCATATCATCCTTATCCCCTTGCTCCTCAGTGACTGGCATCAACTGGTGGACCTCTGTCCAGGCCCTCAGAGCTTTCTGAAGCTCCAAGTGTTTGGTGCCCTTCTTAATTTTTAGTTACCTTTCCTGGCAGAACTGCTTAAGCTCAGCCACTATGTAGCTTTCCAGGTTGGCCAGCTCAAACTCCATTGCTGCATGTATGGTCTCAGACAGTCCAGTAGTAGGAATGAGGGTAGATTTTGGTAAAGCCAAAATAAGCCATTCAAGAGGAATTGAACAAACAAATTGATCTTAAATTGTTAATGTGGGTTGGTAGTGTAACACAAAATTACTGTATGGCACTGCAAAAACACAAGTCCTGTCCTCACCGCTAATCACAGGAGTAAGAAATTGGGTTGTTGGTTGGCAGGGATGTAAGTCCTGGTCATGCAGCAACCACTATCCTTGTCAGGGTAAGCCACAAGCAAACCCCAAATTAACCTGTGCTCATCCCCTTGGTACCTTGGCACAGAGCAGTCAAGCCTAACTTAGAGGCAATGTGTAAAGTATTTATGCAACACTTCAATCAGTAAATGTTATTAAATAAAATAAGGCCAAAACAACCAAAATCCAATTAGTAGAACTGGAGATATTGATTTACAGTTTTTTTGGGGGGGTAAAATGGCTGCAAAAAGCGTAAAGCATCAACTGTGGCAATCTGGTCGGCCCGGAATGGGACCAAGTCACAAGTTCAGGCTGACTGTGATGGGGGTGTGGGCCGGCTAAAGGGACTAAGTTAGGCCCGCTAAAGAAACTACCCTAAATCCTGGTTGCAGAGTGTTGTGTGGATCTGTGTCAAAGACGCACCGTGCAGCCGAAGCGATGCATCGGTTCTAAGATGCGGCATGGCTGCAGTGTGAGGTCTTTCTGCATTGCCGAGGATCTCATTGAGGGACTTGTGATGCAAAGTCCAGTGTGTGGGATGTGTCGCGCAGCTGGCATTGCGTCGGTTCCAAGGGGCTGTATGGCTGCGATGCGGAGTCCGTCATCAAGGCTGCCATTGATGAGAGATGCGAAGTCCTGGGCTGTGGATGCACCATGCTGCGGGCAATACAGCGGTTCCGAAGACTACAGAGGTGATGCAGGTCTTTGTGACAGATCCAATCCATGCAGCAGCGTTGATGCATCGAATTTGCTCAGGTATGTGTCGCTGAGCAGAAAAGATGCATCAGTTCTGCTCTGGGATGCGTCGCTCAGCAGAGAAGATGCTTCGGTTCCACTGGCAAGCACTTAAGGCCCACTTCCAAGGGTCCTGGACTGGGGGGCACCACTTAGCAGGGCAGACTCACAGATGGCAGAGTCCAGGTGCAAGGTTGTTTCAAGGCTGCTATGTCCCTGAGGCATCAGATCAGGAGCCCAGCCAACTAACACTTGGAGTTACTCTGGGTTCAAGAGATGCAGGTCCAGTCTTACTCACCCAGGTAGAATGCAGCTGTTCCTTCAAAGTGGCTGTCCTTCAGCAGCATAGTCGTCCTTCTTCCTGGCAGAGTATACAGGTCCAGACGTGTACTCAAGAGTTGGTGTCTGAGGTCCCCTTTTTTTTTATACCTTGGTGCTCTGGTTCTGGGAGGTGGGAGAAGCTTCTAGGCAGTGAAGGGAATTCCCTACCTCCCCTGGCTCTAAATTGATTGAAGTGACAATGCAGGATCATTAGGCCATTTGTGTGGAGACAGGACACAGCCTATTCAGGTGTAAGTGAGGCTGGGTCCAGCTCCTCCCTCCCATCCTGCCAGCGATGGCCCACCCGGTCACACCTAAGCTCCCATTGTGTGTGGCTGTTTAGGAGAAATACACAAAACCCAATTGCCAACTACTCTGTCATGTGACCAAAGCCAGTCTGCAGGCACCAATTGGCTAAGGCAAAAAAGTGGCATTTTCAGAATGCTGATTTAAAATCCGACTTCACCATGAGTTAGGATTTTAAATTCGGATTCCAGAAACACCAAACTTGAACCACCATAAAGCTGCTAGGTCTAACTATTGGGTGCTCATAATGGGACTCACTTGAGGGCTCTGAAGCTGAGGCTAAAGACAGTTTGAGTCAGTGGGCATAATAGGGTTCAGATTACATGCTCAACCAATCCTTGACCTCTCTCCAGTGTGCATATAGTGATAGTCACATATGTACCATTTGTAATCACCAATTCTAATTGTAATTCACAAGTTGTAAGCTGTGACTTTAATTATTCATGCCACACCCCTTGTAGGGATCCCCCCACACCTTTTTCATCCCACTTAAAGTACTGTTTAGAGAGGAACTGGCATTACGACCAAAGCTGCCGACTTTGGAACTGAGGAACCAGGTTCGAGTGTCGACGTTGGGTCAACAGTATGTGATTGTGGGCAAATCCCTTGATCTCCCTGTGCATTATAAAATAATAGTGTGACCTCCTGTAAAGCACTCCAATACCTTTGGGTCGAGTTTGCGCTGCAAAAAGCTGTCTTATAGGCAAGACTTAAAAATTGTGATGTAAAACTGTGGAGTCTTCAGAATAAAGTCTATTCAATTAATTTTTATTTGATTCACAAAGTGTATCATAAAAGCGTACATATAGCAACAATATATTATAAAATCTAGAAAAAGAAATATAAAAATACAGTCACAATTAAGCATACAGCAGGATATGATTTTCTTCTGGTTAAAACAGCCCTGAGAAACCGTGTTAGTACCACACATGTATACAAATTAGGAAGTAATTGCAAATACAAAGACACTTGTCTACATTGCTTAAAATTTAAAGATTTCAATGTAGGTACAATAAAAGATCTCCTCAGATCGGAAGAAAATTTGCAGACAAACAAATTGTGAATCGTTGATTGCTTGGACATATTATCACAGGGACAAAACATTAGTTCCCTTGACCAATTGTTGACACTTGGAAAAGACGTCAGGCGATAAATATATCTAATCTAAACACGTTAAAACAAATCTATCTTGTGCTTTTAAAACATTAGAAAGGTATGGTTGGATTGAGCATATAGTCAAGACCGATTGATTGTGTTGAACAGAAGGTTTGACCAGTTCCTCAGATAGTCTCAATTCCTCCAAGAGATTTAGACACTTTGTTTTAGGTGCTTTCCTCGTAATGTTTTTCAAAGACTCCAGCTGTTCATAGATTTCCGGATGGCTAATATTCGCCATAAAATTCTTAATAAAATTTAGCCATGTAACTTTTAGTACAGACTCAGTCATAGCAGTCCTTTGTAATGCACAGTTAAATTCCATGTGATCTGAAGTCCAGATCTTGTGCCAAAGAAGGACTGGCTGTATCTTAATCAAATCTCTTTTTTTTTGTTTAAATCGTTTTTATTAACTTTTTCTTTTGTTTGTTTTTGCACATTAGTCAATAAAACATACAGTCAGAATAGCACTCATGCAATAGATGAGAAAGGAACAGTGTACAGCTGAGTTAATAGCTACATGACAATGAAACATTCAGTGTGCAGCAATTACATCAAAGCTTGCGGCAATATCTCAGGAAAGAAAGAGTGGTGTTGACAAGTCGCGGCATCGAGTAATGTGCGAGTAATGTAGGAACAGTGCAGTTCAAACGTAACCGGGGACATAGGGCACAACAAAATGAGGGCAACGAAAGCGAACGAAGGATAGGATAGAGTCGCGCAAGACCTGCCGCCACAGATAAATTTGCTGGAGGACCTCAAACTCCCCTAAGGTTCAGCAGCAGCGGGGTGTCATGCCAGAAGGGTAATGGCAGTCTGGGTATTGGTGTCAGGCCTGAGTCATGTCGGCGGGGGGGCCACACTGAGTGGGAGCCCTCTGTGATGCAGGCAGGGATCCCGTGTCTGTGTCTGCCCCCGAAAGCTTGGATACCATTGCATACCACTGAGGCGCCAGGGGGAACATACGGATGCCAAGCAGATCTTCCCTGCGCAGCACCTCACCCTCCGCCCTCGCCCAATTGGAGAAGGGCCGGTGCCAAGCAAGAAGGTGAGGCGGTAGGGGGGATTTCCAGCGCTTGTGAGCAGGCACTTGGCTGTTATGAGGCCTAGGTCAAGAAACCGTGTGGCAGCTCTATATTTCTTGTTCCTGCTAAAGAGGTGCAGTATATGAGCTTCCCATGTCGGGGGAATGGTGTGGACTGTGCAACGTATGAGAGTGGTTGTCATGGTGCGCCAGTAGTCATTCAGGACCGAGCATCCCCAAAGCATATGTATCAAGTCGGCATCTAATTGTCGGCAGCGGGGGCAAGCCGCATCTATGCGGAGGAAGTACCTGTTTATTTGGGCTGGGGTAAGGTAGGCTTGGTGCAGTATGAAAAATTGTATCTGTCGGAACCGTTGATTCAGTGGGATGCGGGACGGACCGCTACGGGCAGCTAGCCATTCCCTATCAGTAAACGCTCTACCCAGGGACCCTCCCAGTGAAGCCGAAGACGAGTAAGATCTGCTTCCGTGTGTTGTCGAAGGGAGGATGCGAACTAGCGCGTAAGGGGTTTCCCCCTCCCCATCATGTGAAGGTACTGCAAGGTATGATGTATGGGAGGCTCTTGGGCGAGTGCACCCCATTTGGATGCTAATGAGGCTATGAGTGCTCTGTGTAATAAGAACTGCCCTGGAGGTATATTTTCTCCTATTATGAGGTCCTGGAATGGAATAAGAGTGCCTTCTTGAAAGAGGTCCCCCACGTCCTGTACCCCTTCTGAGGTCCAGTGATGTAACTCAGCTGCCGTCGTGTAGGTGTCCCCTTGTGGAGTCCCCAAAAGAGGGATGGCAGGTGCGTATGGAATGGTGGCTCTAGTGAGGAAAAGGCACCTGCGGAAGCATTTGTGTGCTATAGTGAGGAGGAAAATATCCGGAGGCTTAAATGAGGAGCAGGGGTTGAAAATCTGAAGCAAGATTTTTAGCAGTAGCGGGGGTCGTAAAGAGGCCGTGTCTGGTAGATAACGGGAAGACATCCACCTGGCGACCCACTGCAGCTGGGAGGCCAGGTAGTAATGCTCAAAATTGGGCACTGCGAGTCCACCCAGCTCGGCAGGTAGATAAAGCTTGCCCATGGACACTCTATGGCGTGAAGTCCCCCATATGAAATACCCTTTCCCACTGCTTAAAGAAGAGGGGGGGATAATGAGGGGTAGCCTGGTAAAATAATAAAGGAGGCCGGGAAGGACCACCATTTTAACCAGCGCAACCCTACCAGAGATTGCCAAAGGGAGATTTTTCCAGAAGCTCATCTGAGATCGGATTGCCGTGGTAGCTCGGACCACATTCCCGTCAAAGAGGTCGGCTTTGGTGCGATAAACCTGAACACCCAAGTAACGAAAAGGGTCGGTACACCAGGCCACTGGTGTTCCTCCGAGCGTGAAGCCTGGATCCGGTGTATCCCCCAGGAATGGGGATAGTATGGACTTAGTCGGGTTGACTCTCAACCCGGAGGCCCGCGCAAAGTGGCTAAGGGCTCGATCAAGGGAGGGGGGAATATCCTGAAGATCCCTGGCGTATATTAACAAGTCACCCGCGTAGAGCGAAATGGTGTGAATGCCATCGCCTAGTGCTATTCCCATATCAACATGCGTGCGGATATGAGCCGCCAGCGGCTCCAACGCTAACGCAAACAGTAGCGGGGACAGCGGGCATCTCTGCCGGGTCCCACGCCGCACTCGAATCGGATCGGAAATATATGGGCCCGTCCGAACCCGAACCGACGGTTCACAGTATAGCAATCGGACCAAGCTGAGGAAATAGGGGCCGACTCCAAAGCGAACAAGGGCAGCAAATAGAAATTTCCAGGCCAGCGAGTCGAAAGCCTTCCCGAGATCTAATACCATACAACCGGAACGCGGCAAGGTGATTGGGGCATATTCCGCCACTCGAAAGTAGCGGCGCAGATTCAGGGCCGTGTTACGCTGTGGAACAAAGCCATTCTGATCAAAGTGTACCAGATCAGGCACTAACGGAGCCAGCCTATTGGCGAGGATCTTTGCCAGGATCTTATAATCCGAATTTAATATGGCAATCGGTCGGTATGAACCAGGTGATGTGGGGTCCTTACCAGGTTTTAATAAAGACACCACATTAGTGGTCTGCATGGTGGGAGGCAAGGTCCCTTCCGAGATTGCCTCCAGAAACATCGAGTGCAGCTGTGGTACCAGATGTTCCGCATAGGTCTTAAAGAATTCTGTCGGAAGACCGTCCGGCCCTGGAGTTTTACCCGAGGACAAGGCCCGTAATGCGTCCCGTTCATCTTCCACTATAGGGGAGTCCAGCTCCAGGGACTGATCCACCATTAGAGTGGGTAACTCCACTGTGTCCAAGAAGGATCCCACGTCTTGGGCATTACCTGTTAGTAGAGTGTCATACAGACGGGTGTAGTGCTCAGTCATCAGTGAGTGAATGTCTCCCTGGGTGCTGCGCTCCCGACCAAGGTCGTCTAGTAAGAAATGTATGGGGCGCTGGGGATGTTCCTGCCTAATCAGATAGGCCAGTAGTCTCCCGGCTTTGTCCGCGGCCGAGTGGGAGCGGATCGAGTGTGCTAAAAAGTTACGGGAGCACAGTCGGTCCAGAAGCACCACGTGCTCGGCACGGGCAGCATCAAGTTGCAGCTGCCTTGTCGGGCTAGTGACATCTTGTGACTCGAGTAGGAGTAATCGTTCTTCAGTGCGGGTCAACGAGGTGTCTAGTTGTCTGCGAATACTCCAAGTCCGCCCCAGACAATGGCCCCTAACCTTCACCTTAAAGGCCTCCCATTCAGTGAGGACCGAGCCTGCGGAGCCAGTATTAACCGAGAAGTAGGTAGTTATTGCTGCCTCCAGTGAGCCTCGGAAGAGGGGATCCTCCAGGGTTGCAGTCTGCAGACGCCAGGTCGGGACTGGCGGGGGTTGCGCCTCCCAGGCCAGGCGCATCAACAAGGGGTTATGATCGGAGTGCGTCCGACCAAGATAATCCATCGCTTGTATCAAGGGGAGGAGGGCTACGGATACGAGTATTCGATCTAGGCGTACGTGTAGCTTATGGACTGGGTGAATATAAAGAGTATACCTTGGAACGAGGATGACTTTCCCGCCAAACGTCTGAAAGGGCCCAGTGTCTTAGCCATGTGTTTAAAAGGTGAGCGTTGGAGGAAGCCGTGGTGCTAGTGAGGGGGGGAGGAACGGTCAAAGGAAACATCAAGCACTGCATTAAAATCCCCACCCAGGAGCCACGGGACGTCCCTCCATCGAAGCAATATCTCTCAGAGGTCACTCAGGAAGGGGCCCTGAGCAACGTTGGGTGCGTATAAGGAGCCCAGCAGAATCGGTTGACCATTCAGCCTACCGCTGATCTGGACGTACCGCTCCATTGGGTCTGTCAGAACTTCCTTTTCTTCCCACGGGACCCCAGCCTTAACCCATACCATCACCCCTCTAGCCATGGACGAGTAATTGGTGCTGTATACCTGGCCATGCCGGCGCAAGCGTGTGGCTTCAGCGACTACTAGGTGTGTTTCCTGCAAAAGTGCTATACTTGTCTTGTGACGCTGCAAATAGGCATAGATGGCGTAGCGCTTAGAAGGTGTCTGGATGCCCTTAACATTCCAAGTCACAACGCTAAAATCAGTCATCGGGACTATTAAGGTCGGTGTGTCCAACCCGGGCAATGCAGGGCTCCCTGTGCGAAGGACTCCCTCGGACGGAAAGGACAGGAAGGTGGCAGGTCTGCAAGGGCGGCGACTCGTACAGGGGAAGAAAAATAAGAAGGTAGGGTAATGTGACAGTGTGCAACAGGAAGAGAGCGGAACCCCCAACGTGAGGAACTGCCCAAACTATCATTCCAAGACATGGCTATGGAACTATCGTCGTCGTACGACTGTGGGGGGGAAAGTAGACCAGCAAGTAAGAGGAGGCAACTTACAGACCTTCCCCTTCAGTTATCGCCAATAAGCAGGAGGTAGAGCATCTCAAACAAAAGTACAAGAAGAAACATAGCCTGAGCCACTATGGTGTCCTGGCATGCATATAAGGCCCCAGGTAACTGATGCCGGGGTCTCTGGGGTAGGGGGGGGGGGAGAAAGATGGCCTGAAAGAAGAGGCAACCCCACCCCTGCCAAATGCGGGGAGGTGAAGGGGGGGCCACCACGCAGCTGCTAGAATGAAACAAACAAACCCTGGAGCAGTGCGATAGTCCAACATGTACGTAAAGTTAACATCAGATAATGTTATCTGTGGTTTGTGGGGTGTCACCCCGGAGCAGGGGGAAATCTGCGTCCAGTGACCATTCCGGTGTGGTTTCAGGGGCACCGGACCCAGGCGGAGAGGTAACAGAGTTGGGCAGGGACGGAGATCTGGAGGGCTGGAGAGCTGCCGTCGCCCGCAAGGCCCCCTGACGCTCCAATCTGATTTGATCGGGAATGGGGATGGTCACAGCATGTCTCACACTCCTGGCCTTTCCCCTTCTGCGTCTGCTCCCGCGGGGCGCTCACGAGGTCGGGACTCATCAGGCGATTTGGACGCCGCCGCCAACCCCTGCTCCTCGAGCCATTCCCATGCCCCAGCCGGGGAGTCAAAGTATTTCGTAGCACACTCTCTGATGACACGCAGGCGGGCCGGGAAGAGCAAGGAATAGCGGAGGTCCAGATCCCTGAGCTGTTGTTTTACGGCTGTAAAGATGGCTCGCCTCCTCTGCACCTGAGCTGTGTAATCAGGAAAGAGAGAAACGGATAAGTTTTGCACCTTAGGGCCTGGATGCTTGCACAGCTCCCGCAGAATAGCATCCCTGTCTCTGAAGTTCATGACCCTGAACAGGAAGGGGCGAGGGCGCGCCCCAGGAGGGGGTCTGCGGGCAGGTATTCGGGGGGCTCGCTCCACCATGAACTGCGGGGAGAGCGATCCGGGGGGCATGAGCTCCTTCATCCAGGTCTCCGTGTAGGTCTCCGGGTCCTGCCCCTCCGCTCCTTCCGGAAGATTGACCACTCGCACGTTGTTCCGGCGTGATCGACCCTCCGCGTCGTCCACCTTGTCCTCCAGGGTGCAAACCCGATCCAACAGATCTTGAAGTGCGGAGGAGCCGAAGGTCTACCTTTGCGTTCTCCGCATCACGCACTCGGTCTGAGAGCTTGTGCTGGTCGGCCCGGAGAAGTGTAAAGTCTGAGGTAATAGTGTCCATACGGCCCTCCAAGGATGTGCGGGTCAGGTCCAGAGCGCTGCCGATGCGCTCCACCGCCGCCAGCACAGAATCTAATTTGGTGGCAATGTCAGATGGGTTCATCTCTGCCGGTGCCCCGGAGGTCCTGAGCAATGCCCCAGATTGGCCCCCAGGAGGTGCATCACGAGAGGGGTTGTTGCGCAAACGGCCCATGACGATCTGCTGAGCGCTCCTCATAGGCAGCGAGGTTGGGTTGGCAAGTGTCCGTGATTCCACCCACACAGCGGCCTCGTCCGCGACAAGGAGCGGACCCTCCACAGTGCATCTGCACCTAAAAAAAAAAACAATGCGCACCCTTGTGCGATCAGTGGGCCCGGGCCTCCTCCAGACGATTAGGCCCCCCTTCACAGCGTTCTCAGCAGAGGAGCCCGCAAGTCAGTTCCAGGAAGAGCGGGCGTGCCCGCTGAGCGATGCCCTGGTCAATAGACAGGAAAGCGGGAGAAGTGTGATGGCCCCCAGCCCGCTCCCCACTAGTGAGATGGGGGTCCCACCTTCTGGCGTCACACCGTTAGGCTGCTGCTACCAACACTCTGTCAGCCGTCGCGCCAGAAGGCTAGGCTACAAAAAAAGCCACCGCTGGTGTAGCAGACAACAATCACAGTAGCAGGAGGGGTGGCACTGTGCGCCAATGTTAGGTTCAGGGGCAGCATGGCACAAACCCGACCACTTCTCCAGAGCCACGGCGTGCGCGGCCACTCAGTCCCAGCCCTGTGCAGATGGGGGTCCCTGGGCCCGACCGACCCCCGTGTACCCCCACCCCACACGGGCTCCACAACACCAGAAATCTTGTAGGGGCCACAGTACGCAACCAGGTAGTGGGGTCTCCTCCCCGCAAATAGTCTCTGCAGGAGCCCTAGGCCCGACCAGCCCCCGCGGCCCTCACGAGTCACCCGGCTCGCCGGAGCAGTCGCTTCGCAATCAGGCAGGGGCCCCCCTAGGCCCGACCAACCTCCGTGGTCCCCCACTGCCACCAGCAGGCACCTTCAATGCTCCCCGCAGGCCCACCTCAGTGGCGTATGCTACATCCAGCGCGGTCCGCGCCAACCGTCACGCCAGAAGGCCAGGTCCCGTCACAGGAAGTACAGCCACACAGTTCCAGCCACATGCAGGTGAGGGCCCCTAGGCCCGACCGACACTCGTGGACCCCCACCTCACACGGGCGCCGCAATGCCAAGAGAACTGCAGGGGCCGCAGCACGTGCCCAGGCAGTGGGATGCCCCCCAGCTAGGAGCCTCCACTGGAGCCCTAGGCCCGGCCGGCCCTCGTGACTCGCCCCAACAGTCTGGGCCGCAGCAGCAATCGCGTTGTGAGCAGGTGGGGGCCCCTAGGCCCGACCGACCCCCGTGGTCCCCCACTGCCGCCACCACCAGCAGGCACCCCAAGCTCCCTCTGCAGGCCTACCTCAGTGTTGCAGGCTGCACTCCTGTGCTGGCCCAACAGTCTCCGCCGCCTCAGTCCGCCTCGACGGATCCGGGCCTCTCCCGCGAGCCGCCCTCCAACCTCCACTGGACCGCAGAGAGCACGATGCGCCCCCCGCAGTCCGTGGTACCACTAGAGCAGGGGATGGCAGCGTCCGGATCGGCGCGGCAGCAGAGTCTCCCCTTACGGGCAGCAGCACGGCCACGTTGCTCGGCCCAGAGTCCATCCGTGCGGCAGGCCGCAATTTCCAAGAGCGCCGCGGAGCGGGTTTAGGGCTCAGACAGTTCTTCCCCGGCAGCACAGGGTCGGCTTGCCATGGCAGGCGTGCACTGGGGCCAAGTCGAGCCCTGCAGGAGTCGGATGCCCAGGATAACCCCGGGGATGCGGCACAGAGCGTTAGTAAGACGCGTCCGCCATCTTCGGCGCTTGGCCACGCCCCCGTATCTTTATCAAATCTCTTAAATAGGTAGCACCCAGTTCAGAATGGCACACAAAATTTGAACAACTAGATGGGAGCGCCAAAAGATTTTTTAAAAAGGCGTTTTCAACCACCTGTAGTTCCACATTTACGTATCCCCACAGCTCAGAGCCGTCCATAACAATGATTCTACATTTTGCATTGTAGAAAGTTAACATTTCTTTTGGCTATTTACAGCCTAGTTTCCTTGCGAAATTACAAAAGGCCGCAGCTGATCTAACAAATTGCAGCTTTCTTGATTTGATGGCGGTGTTCCATCTCCCCTCGCAGTCAAATGGAATACCCAGATATGAAAAGGTGGGAGTTAGTGGAATAATATCTTTCCCTATAAAAATGTTGCGCATCTTAGTAGAACTTCGGCCTACTTTCATAGCAAAAGTTATGCTAATATTAATTCTCAGCCCCACTGTCTCCATAAAGTGCACAAAACAATCAAGAAGATGCTGCATGGTCAGTGGAGTACGTACCATGAGTGCTGCGTTGTCCGCATAAAGCAGGATGGTTATTGGGCATTGTTTAATCTGTGGCAGACCCACACATGAGTTGGCAAAGGTGTCACCTAAGTTATTAATGTACTAATTGAATAGAAAAGGGGCGAGCACACACCCTTGGCGAACTCCTTTTTCAATATTAAAGGTACGTGTGCATTCGCCCTTAAACCAAAGCGAACGCAGGCACAACTAGTGGAATAAAAATATCTCAGGAGGTTAATAATGGTATAGTCAATACCCATTGAGGTCATAACGGACCAGAGCTTATCGTGAATTACACAATCATAAGCTGTCGACAGGTCGACGAAAACCAAAAACAAGTTACCTCTTTTAATTAGACCATACTTGCTAATAAACGACTTTAAATTGATAGCTTGATCCATGGTCCCTATTCCTTTTCGAATCCATACTGTAGGTCCAAAATAATATTATTGCAATCTGCCCAAATTTGCAATCTATTTAGGATTATACGACCCACAACGTTGACTATAGAATCAAGCAGGGAGATGGGTCTCTAATTTGCAGGGCAGTTGCGGTCACCTTTTTATTTGATATAGGTACAATATGGGACCCAGACCATGAAGGGGGAACCCTACACACTGGCATGATCTAAAAACAAGGGTCAAGAGGGGGGCCCAAAGCTCCACATTAGCCTTACACAAATTGATAGGGACTCCATCAGGCCCTGGTGCTTTACCACCTTGCTTGAACTTATAGCCAGGGTGACCTCTTCCAAAGTCAAATTGATGTCAGACCAGTCATATGCCAAGTAGAAGATGAAGTTTCCACCGACGAGGCCGATATAGTGTTGTTGCCACCACACTTCGTAGAATCAGTATATAGTTTAGAAAAGTGTGATACCCAAACCTCCTCATTCACTGCCACCTCTATTTTAGGCTTGTTGTTCTCACTAAAAGGGGTGAATTAACTACATGCCAGAATGCGGTAGAATCGTTGTTACATCTGGCTGCATACAATTTATCCCATGCCTCCGCTTTCAGACTTTTTTTTTTTTTTTTTATTACAAGCCTGTACAGCCGTCTCCTATGCTGAACCTCCAAATATTTCCTTGGCGTACACTTTAAAACCAGTTTTAAGTTTTTGTGTGCCCCTGAGCATGCATGACCAAACCAGGGATTCCTATTGACTTTACTTCCTTTCTGCTTTGAAGTTCAGCCCACTTTAATTGTCTCGGTAATGCCTTCAAATGACTCTATAATAACAGTAACACCTGCCGAATCTTCCAAACATACGTCAAAGGTCCTTCTTTGTTGGTAAATTAGTTGCTCTAGGAAACTGTTCAGTTCAACCATAGACCACTATAGGGTACAGCCCTTTCTTTGCGACAATTTTATGTTCTTAACAGACTTAGTGTTGTGACAGACCCTTTGTTGTTTTAAGCAGTCAGAGTTCAGCGTTAGGCTCTGGGGTAAGTGGTCGTTCATTGCTAAATCTTGAATTTTAAAAACCGTAACTAATGCAGAGTAACGGTTAGGAAGCAGTATAAATTCAATAACACTTTTACCCATGCCACCATTGTAAGTGCTTGGTACCACAATTGGTCTGTTCCCAAATTCGTTGCTAAAACCCAGATCATATTTAACCCCTTGCATGCCCGCCCCTTACCCCGCCCAGTGCCGCGCTTTGCATTAGCGGGCGGAGTTCATGACGAGCTGGACTCGTCATGGGCACAGCGCCACCGCAGCCCATGACGAGTCCAGCTCGTCATGGGCACTGAAGGGGTTAAAGATAAGTTCATTAAGTTTTTCACCATATTCTGAATGTAAAAAATAGGTAACAGCTTTGTTTGTCGGAGAGGTAAAACCACAGATCTTACTCGATGACATTTTACACAGTTTGATATTAAAATCCCCCCCACACCAAAATGTTATCTGCGTTTCCCTTAATAATTAGAGCTTCTAGATCGATATTAAGTTGGTCTAGAATAGAAAATATATCGGAATCACAAGCATTATTGTAGAAGTTAACTAAGATCAAATGCGTAGGACCCAAGAGTTCAACAGAAACAATTTGGTAAAAAGTATTAGGTACTTTTACATTTACATTAGAGGATGTTAATTTGTTTGACATATAAATGCAAATTCCCCCCTTGGAGCTACCATATCTTGATGGTACAGCAGATGAATTAAATGTTGTATAACCATTCAAATGGATTGGTTCCACAACCCACGTTTCCTGTAAACAAAAAATATCATAACCGGTCATGAACTCTAACCAATCGGGTAAACTAATCGTACTACGAAGCCCCGCCACATTCCAGCTTAAGACGGTAATCCTACTTGAGTCAGAACTTGTGCAATCCGAATTTATCTCATCCCTCAGCACAGTCTGCTCCATAGGCCGTTCAGCGTCCAATACGTCCCCTAAAAGTTAATGAGCTATTAACAGGCGTTAGAAAAGTAGGTACATAATTATAAGCAGGTGCACCTACCATTGAGTCGACCTGAAGTCAATCTACCCCAGTAAGACTAGAGAGACAATCATATCTATTTGATGTTGCAATGGCATACAACGGGGAGAAAGGCTTATTCTAATTTAAGATTGGTAGTTGAATGCCTGATCGTAGTAGGGGTGATCGCCGCGTCTCAAAAGACCGCTGGCTAGGCAATTGTAATGGAGGCTTATAATAAAAAACAAGTGGCAATACTGAGATTTGATGTAGATTAGTACGCATTGTGAATTTAAAAGAAAGCACCACGCAGTCACCCTGAAACACCTTGGGGCCCCTACCACCCACCCTAACCTTCTCACCCTCTTAAAATCAGCAAAGAGTGCTCCCCCTATCCTAACTCTAGAGTTTAACCAATTAAGAGACTTGTTTCTAAGCGAGTCCCATGTTTCTTGTAGAGGAGCACCTAAGGTCGGGACATTAGCCAAAACAATCACATATGGGGTGGCAGAGGGGGGAAGATCTAATCGATCGCTGACATGCAAAGGAATGGTGGGGTGGGTAGCGTGGGTGGAGGAAGATCTCCCCCCCCCCCCCATTCCCCCCCCCAAGGAAGTACTAGGTATGGAGGCTTGTGGCGTCACTTCAATCTTATCCCTGACATGAACGTTTAGTCCACTATGGATATTTACGGCACCTAGTCGCTCTATATAAGTTAGCTTTCAATCGGTCTGTAAGAGTGCAAACAGAAATCTTAATGCGGTCAGTCAGGGCATGGATAGATGTCGCCAATGCAGTACAGTCCAACGGTGAAGCAGATAGTAATTTATTGGCAGTTCTAGGTGGCTTTGGAGTCGCTGCCGGTTTCTGTGTTAGAACTTTCTTCTTAGCTTCAGTTGCCCTGACGGGTAGAGCCACATTGGGATCAGCTCGGGAGATACTTGGAATCTTCATGCATTTGGATGAGGGTGGGTATTCAAAGTACCTGGTGAAATTAAATTATGCACAGAATCACTGTTGTCATTGTTTGAAAAACCAATTCCCTCTGTCTGCGTTTGAACTGTATCTAAGGTGATTAGACAAGAAGTTACTGGTTCAGGGACATTCTCAGAGCAGCTGCTTAAAGTTTCCTCCACACTTAGAATTTGCTTCTCTATAGCCCCCATTGCCCCTGTTATATAGTTCATAATAGACTGCCTTGACTTTGGTGGGGAGTTAGCTAGTGCAGAGCTAGGGTGTTTCCTTTTCCACATTTCTGCCCCTCTAATTGAAATGAAAAAAAGGTTCCTGACCAAACAATAAGTTATGGGTACTAGCCGTGCTCAAAAACACTTAGTAAATCAACATTTACAGCCCCAGTGGATTGCTCCTCGACAGGAAACTGTAAAGCTGTACAATTCTTCTTGAGGCGCTGCCTCTTCCTGTTGCTGATGGGTGCAGACGGGCCCGCCCTAGGTCCGGGCTTTGCCCGGGCAAACTTGCGTGCATCCTGTGCTGCGGGAGCCCTGGCAGAGTTTTATGCGCCTCCTGTGGCATAGATTGCAGCGTTGGCGGCGTCCAAGCTGTTAAGCAAGCTGGGGGTTGTGGTTTGTCCCCCTCGTCCGCACAGACAGTCAGAAATGGGCAGAATCAAGTCTAAAACGTGTGGACTAGAAAGAAAGAGGGACTGATTTGCTCCTCTGCAGCACTCCCTCCGTAGCATCTCTGGAGGACAGGAGCACAACTGGTTTTACAGGGTGGGGCGGGGGGGAGGAGGAAGTTGTGCAACTTAAAAAGCTGAGAGCTTGGCCTCCTCCACTGTGACACCCCAGGCTGTGACTGTAGGTTACAGGGCTTTTACTGCCACTGCTCCCCTTTAGAAAGTGGTGCTGCAGTATTTGTTCCCTGGTGAAGCAGATCCAAATATCCTCAGGTTCTTATGGAGTCAAGCTCCAAGAAAATGGATGAGAGACAGTAATGTAGATGGTGGGAGGGCAGAAGCAATACGCAAAGTGGTGGGACTGAATCACGGAGGAAGGGCGGGAAAAGCAACATAGAGGCAGAGTGGAAGCAATGGAGGGGCACCCATGGGTGAAAGCAACCCGGAGGATGCCGGGAGGGAACCAAACTAATGGAGAGAGAACACAACGTGAAGCATGGTGGGGGAAGTACACGGGCAAGAGCTCAATGTTAATGTTACTGTGATTTATAAAGCGCACGTATACCCGGAGGTGTTTTGGCGCTGAGGACAACAGTGGACCTGCTTGGGCGTCTAGTTCTGGAACAGCCAGGTTTTCAGTCTCTTCCTGAAGGAGGAGAGGGAGCTCGCACTTCTGAGCTCACTCGGAAGAGAGTTCCAGAGTTTAGAGGTGCCGAAGCAAAAGCTGTGGCCCCCCCCAAAGTGATGTTCGGATACTGGGCACTGTCAGGAGTTTAGCTCCTGAAGACCGAAGATGTCTGGTTGGTTCATACTAGATAAAAAGGTCCTGCAGAAAGACCGGACCTGGGTGGTGCAGTTCTTTGTATGCCAGCCACAGCGCCTTGAATTTAATCTGTTGTACTACAGGAAGCCAATGCAGGCTGCGAATCTCTTTGGAAACAGATTTGTACCAAGGGGTATTAGACAGTAGCCGCACAGCTGAGTTTTGTACACTCTGAATCTTTTTTAGGCACTGCTTCTGAATGTTTAATGGGAGTGGGCAGGGGAGAAGCACACGAGCAAGAGAGAGAGCACTACAATGAGCAAGAAGGGAGGAAGAGAAGCACACTGAGGAGACACGCATTCTTGTGGAGTGGTTAAATCAAGAGAAAAAAGTAATGCCCCAAAAATGAGCAGTGGAAGGACACAAATAATGCTTTCATTCTTCAGGGAAGGGACAAATAGAAGAAGAGGAAAGAAAGACCACACAAGCTAACGAATAAAAAGCAGGAAAAGGAGTGTGAAGATGAAGCCACCCAATGGTTCATAAGGGGAGGGCGACCTGGGCCTAATTGAGAATTCGGATTAGGAGGATGTGCTCATGAATCCTAGTGAAGTGGCAATTAGGTCCGAATTCAACTTTGAATTTTGGCACACTGTATTGTATGTGTACACTCCTTTTTGGTCGAAGCTACCAGACCCTGCAACTGTCTGGTTAAAAAAACACTTATCGCTAGCAAACCTATAATGTATAACGGGCTTAAAGTTCGCCCATTGCTTACCATTGATGGCTTTATTCTCACTCTTATTTCTTTTTTATTCAATAGTTTGCCTTGTCCATCTTGTGCTTGTCCCTCCTTTGAAAACTATCCTCTTTACTGGTGTCCTTTCAATGCTCACTTATTTATTTTTGCTTAAGCACTCGATGAGAGTGTTTCCAGTTGTCCATGTGTCTCCTTTTTAGGTCTCGCCTACGCAGCGCGCATGCGCTGCATAGGAGACCTTTAGCCGTCGTGCAGCTCTTTTTCAAAGCACATACTTGTGCTTGTGGCGGCATACGCCTTGCGGGAGTGCGCAGCGGCGCGTCACAAGCACAAGTATGTGCTTTGAAAAAGAGCAAACTACCCTCCCCAGCGCGCGGGCACAACTCGCCGTTTTTTATTGTATTTTAAGCGCGCACACCACTCGCGGGCTTGTTTCCCCTCTCTACTTTGAAACTGACTTAAGTGGCACTTTTAAGGGGGTTTTGTGAGTCTACACTATTCAGGGGCAGCCATGCACACAGTGATCTCTCTTTTCAGTTAAGCTGACTTCTTTTTCACAAGTATCCCCGATCCAATGTGTACTTTTTTTTATTCTCTGGTGGGTGGGTTGCGGATAAAAAGAGTTTAAAAGAAATTGGTCGAGAAATATGAACAAAGCAAACAAGAAAGGAAAATCGGAGGCGTCTGGGCACAGCTCACAGGCTGTGACCTGACTCACCAGTGTACTGCCCTGGCAGCGCTCAGACTTGCCTGCTCCCCACACCCTCGAACGCCACAGGAAATAGAAAAGCCTGTCCTTGCCTGTCTTCTAGCCACCAACATTTAGGGTCCTAAGCGGCCCGAAGCACGTGTGAACCTTGCTTCTTAAAACGGGTAACCAACTGGGAAGCAGTTTGCATACCCAGCACAGCAGGCCCTGTGCTTTCCAAACAACGCTAAATCACCCCTAAGCAACGCCAGGCGCTGTCAGCCCTCCAAGGCTGTGCTAGCGAGGCTCCCCCAGCCCCAGAACTCGGAGAAATACGAACTGTTCCGGTGGAAATTGGAAAAACACAATGACTGTTTTAAACAGAGCACAGAGAATGTTTTAATGATTAACTGGACACAATTAAAAGGCTTACTATTTTTTACATGTGCAAAAAATATAGTGCAAGAACTTGATGACGTCAAAGAAATGACCCTGGGTCCCCAGCAACCCCTTAAACTAAGCGGGGGGGCGGGGGGGGGGGGGGGGTTGTGACTCGCGTGTCCCCATATCCGCTCCCCAATTCTTTTTCCTGATACCCGGCTTAAAAACTCAGAGCCATTTCCGTGCACAGCCAGACCCAGTCACTGGGACGGCACCCGCATCACATGATTCTCACAAAGAATCCTACTGTAAACCTGCACCACTCCACCTCTCCCTGCCCCAGCGAAGCTTTCACATTTACAGCAGTGACAGAGTGAAGGTTTCAAAATGACTGCCCCGAGCCGATCATTTCTATCAGATGCAGGACTCCGAAACGGTACCCTGCAGCAGGCCTCATTACATATCCTAACATTGGCGGATTTGCATACAACAGGATGTGGCCTCGGGTTTACTGTCTTGGGGAAGTACTATTTAGCGCCTCGACTCGTAAAAATTTAGTGCTGAGGCGGGAAGTGCCAGGTATCATCAAATGACCCCTCGTCAGCAGTTTTAGGTTATTTGGGAAGAAAACCTTCTTTGTGTTCAGGCACACAAAAGACTTGTTAAAAGCATTATACATGTTTACAAAGTATTTCTGATTTATTCGGCTTTTTAGAGTGCTCTTCAGTATGTAGGGTTAGACTATGAGGAATTTCCACATGATATGTGCACATCTACAGTCCTATCTAGTGAACAAGTGAGTGCTGTGCACGTGTGTCTGTATGTACACTCACACACATATATATGTGGATGGATAGATAGAAAGATAGATAGACAGACAGATAGATAGATAGACATAACCAATAGGTTTCGCCTTTGGGACCTTATAAGCGTTTAGCTGTGCAACAGTTAATGTTGTTGCAGTAAGGATATTGTGCTTCATAACTAAATACTTATAAGGTCCCAAAGGCGGAACCTATTGGCTATGCCAATGCTTGTTGTGCTTGTCTCCCCCCCTTGCACTCTGTTTTTTCTCTCATGCCAGAGCTATCCTCCCTCTCCCTGTGTTGCTCTCTCTGCATTGTGCTTCACTCCGTCCCCTTGCATCCTATAATGCTGTCTTTCGCTTATGTATATCTCCCCAACCCCCATCTTGCTCTCCCTCATGAGCTGCTTTTACCCCCACTCCCCCACTGAAAATTTCTCATACCCACACTCCCCCTTTTGCCCACTAGCGAAGCCGTTTCTTTTCTTACATTTTTTCTTCGTATTTAAGCTGTTTTTTAAAAAGCTCCAGGCAGCAAATTGCTACCAGCCCTTCCACTTTCTAAATAAGAGCGCTTTTGTGCTACTTCATATTTTTTTTTGATTAACTGATCCATCCCATATCAGTAAATAAATAAAAGGGGGCGTGGTCAAGTCGGCTACGATGGCGGACGAGCTCTGCTGAGGCTCCGCGATCAGGCAAGCACATTGCTCGTTTTCCAGCGCCGTTCTGGACGGCTGAAGCGGTATTCAAACATCGGAAGGCAAGCTTTACCCAACGGTGCCCCCAAACCTCGACAAACTTGGACCCTCCAAGGGAAAATTGCTGGAAACCTCACCTGAGCTCTCGGCGACAAGATGGCGCCTGCCCGCTCCTGACTGCAGTCCCTAAGTGACTGACCCTAAACCATGGGTCGAACACTGGCGACGGGACTAGCAAACCAACGGCGGGCACAGTGGCTGCGGATGACAACCCCAGCTAACCCCTAGATCCCGCAGGAAAGCGGACATTGCATGCAGCAAGGGGGGCCCAAACACCACGTAAATCGCATCGACTGCCACCTGCCTGGTGTAGACACGGACCCACAATGCCACTGCGAGGGGGTCCGAGGCGCAGTTTACAACCTACGGTGCGGACGGACCGACCGTCACCCCTGATCCAGCAAGGGTCCGCAGGATCACTCTGCTTCAAGGCTGCCTGGTTCCAAAATGGCGCCGAAAACCCATGACAGACGACAAGAGTGAGACCGGGTCCCAGGGAACATCCACGGACTTCGAAACAGTGAAACAAAGGTGAGCGGCCAGATCCCCTGCAGCGGGTGGCAGCACGAAGGTGAACCCCCCCCCCCTCCTCCCACATCAGCAGGACCTTCAAGCACCTACGGGGGACGCTGCCTGACCTTAAGATGGCGGTGCGGTAAAGCTCCCCCGCACCAGCCTATATCCTCTGCTGAAAGTGAAGAGCGGGAACTGACCGCCAACTCACCCTCCATCCGAACCTGCAGGGAGGTGAACCGGACACTGGGGCGGTTGGACTGGGAGCCCTCTTTTTCCTCCCTCAGAGGCCCCAAGACCTCCCACCCCACCAGCATCAGGCACAGCGTCCCACACCTTCCCAGGAAGCGGCCACCCTTCATCCAAACCTGCGGGGAGGTGGACTGGCAGCCGGAACCGGACCCTTTTCCCCCCATTAGAGGCCCACTGACCCCCTATGACTCAGCGCCTCGCCAATCAAAGATCAGCCTCGCACTGGGACCTGAAAATCCGGCATGGGGACATCACAGAGGCAGGCCCCACACCTCATAACCCTTGACGGCGCCTGGGACCAGTGACACTCACCTTATCGCCGCAATGGGGAAACCACGAGCATCCCCGCAAACTGCAGTGCACGAGACCGCCCTAGAAAACATGCCCAACACCCGGACATGGGTCGCACCTAATACACCCCAACCTGACCCAACAATTTCGGACAAGCTGGATCAGGTGCTAACGGCTATTGAACAATCCAGGATCTCCATGGAGAAACGACTGGGCACCCTTGCGACGGACATTAGCCTCATACAGGACGACCACCGTAAACTCGCCGACAAAGGGAAGGTGGGGGAGAAGGACCTAGCTGAGCTGCAACCAACCGTCATGGCGCACCAGCAGACACTGCAAGACGTCCTGAACCACCTATCCACTATGGAAGAACGTACGAACGATTTGGAAGGTCGTTCGCGACGCTGCAACATTCACGTGCTAGGCCTTCCGGATGGAATCGAAGGCCGAAACCCGCTAGAATATATGGAAACCTGGGTGAAATCCTTCACCCCCACAACGGACAGGCAGCATTTTTCTCCATTGGGCGCGCCCACCGAGTTCCAGCTTGCAAACCCCCGCCAGGAGCCCCACCTACACCGATGTTGGAGAAATTCCTACACTTTCGAGACTGGGACGCAGTACTCCGAGCAGCCAGACAAACAGGTCATCTGCATGTAGAAAACAAACAGATTATGATATTCCCGGATTATGCACGAGCAGTGCAACAATAAAGATCATCGTTTCTGGAAATAAAACGACAACTACGCGCGAACAATATACAATACTCCCTCCTGTTCCCTGCCTGCCTCAAAATCCTCTACAATGGCTCCACTTCCTTTTTCGCGAATGCAGAGGAGGCACATGAATGGGCGTCCCACCACTGAAAGCCACAATCCAAATCTGAATCCATGCGAAGCCGACATTCAAATCGCCACGTGCCAGGAGGTGCAAATCAAAGCAAAAACGCAAGGAGGCGAAGGGAAAGCTCGGGACTGGCACCCACGACTTCCCGGACCTGGAACAAATTATGAAGGAGAGACGTGAGGTCTTACAGGCGGTGATTGACCTACAGGCATCCCCATACATAGGACATAGACCGGGCCCCACATATCTTCTCATCAGAAGGGGAGGACGACAGCGAAGGAACTCTCTCTGGAACATGCTCAAGTACACCCCCCTGGTCACCCCCCAGAAAGCCGATGCTATGTTGGATGGACAAATGAACTCCCTCCCTGCCTAAGATGACTCCACCGACAATCCTATACGACTTCTACAGCCTGTACTCATTCATTGAGCACACATGACCTAGACATGATCCAGCACGCTTCAGACAACGCTCAATGATCCTACCAAGGCCCGATTGATGGAACGCCTCGCAAGTATTGCCACCTCCACCATGTATTGTTGCACTCTCCCTCTTTAAGAAAGTAAGTTTGGACGTATCGTGGACAGCGATGGGTCCTCAGCATTGGGAACGTTCCCCGACCCCAGTTTCATGTTTTTTTGCCCTGTTCAGACACACCTCACCTACTCATGGAACTTCATATAACAGCGTGCTTGAAACACGTATATGGGAGACAGTGGGTATCATATGTATTCCCCACACAATAGGTAACCCATTGGTCACTATGCTCCGGTTGTCACAATCCATTCTAGCGAACACTGACATTCCCTTATGGCTATAACAACACAGTATGCTGACATCGGCCTCCTAACGCTTGACGCCCGGGGCCTCCATACACCGAGCAAACGCTATGCCGTATACTCATATAGAAAACGCCAAAACGCCTGAATTGTGTTTGTACAGGAGACACACCTTACCAATACTGAGATAAGCAAGCTGCAGACCAAATGGCGAGGAACCATATGCGCTACATCATATTCTGCCTATGCCCGTGGGGCATTAATATGGGTTCGACGTGGGACCCTTTTCAGGAGCTCAGACAGGTGGTCGACAAAGAGGGTAGATATGCCCTACTAGAGGGACTCCTAGATGGGCACTCGGTGCTATTGGGTAGTATATACGCCCCAAACGTAGAGCAGGACAAGTTCTGGGACCGTCTCACTGAGGTGCTAGCCCAATTTGCCTCCATCCCGGATTCTGGGGGGTGACTTCAATTGCACTCTAGACCTCACTTTGGACCGCTCCCACCCCCCTCCCATACACTCTGCCACCCATAAGCAGACCGAATGATTCAAGGCCTGGGTCGCACACTGGTCGTTCACTGATGCATGGAGAATGCACCACCCACAGACTCGACTGTACTCGTTCGACTCCATCCCACACAACCTACGAATCCGACTAGACAGATTCTTATGCTCAGCGACGGTTCTTCCCAAGTTACAACACACAGACTACATGGGTAGGATCCTTTCTGACCATGACGCCCATATCCTGCGACTAAATTGGAGACCCCCCAGTTCCCACATGAGGACTACCGCGGGACTGCCTAACGGACCCAGTTTTCAAACATGAACAGGGGCAAAGCATACAGGACTACTTCGCTAACAATGCAGGGACAGCATCCTCCGCATTGGTGGAGTGGGACACATTCAAGGTGGTGGCCCGGGGGGACTGTGTCAAACAAATTGTGGGGTAAAATGGACCCTAGAACTGGCGCTTACTACAGCCGAAAATCAACTAGCTACCGCCACCAAGCGTGACGACTTATCGGAAGAAGCGGCAGCACAGATAGCCAGGGCCAAGACAGAATATCTAGCCACATGCGTTGACCTACGTTGATACAACTTTAGGACATATGCAATCCGGATGCATAAGGAAAGGGATAAATCGGGCACCTTATTGGCATGGCTAGCCAAACAAGACACCGATGTAAAGCCCATTACAGAAGTGATAGATCCCCACAGCAATCTAATACGGTCCCAAGATAAGATCCTCTCAGCATTCCATCAGTACTACTCGGAAGTCTACTGTCACACAACCCCAGCCGCTCAGGGCACAATAGACCAATTTCTCGATCCTCTGACGAGCCCCAAGATTACAAAGGTGGATGGCACAACGTTAGATGCGGCGATACAATCTGCGGATATCACTCAGGCTCTCCATGACTTAACCCGCAACAAAGCAGCAGGGCTCGACGGGCTCCACTTGGAATACTACACAGCCTTCCCCCTTACTAGTCCCCCGTTTGGTGGCAATGTTCTCCACTCCTTTGGAAAAAGGGGAGTTACCAAGATCCCTCCGGGAATCCGTTATCGTGACTTTTCTGAAACCTCATCGCGACCCACAACTACTGGCCTCCTACCGCCCCATCACGCTCCTATCTACCGACTGTAAGATTCTGGGGAAGATATTAGCGAATAGATATGCACAAATCATACGGCCTCTAATCCATCCTGACCAATGCGGTTTTGTCCCGGGTAGGAACACATCCCAGAACACACGCCGACTATTTCATGTCCAAGATCAAATGGGTGACGCATATCCCTGGGCGGCCTGCCTAATCCTGGACCTTGAGAAGGCCTTTGACACCCTCATGTGGCAGTATCTCTTCTCGGTCCTGCAACGAATAGGACTTGGCCCCACCCTCTTGGCGTATACCCACCTCTTATACACCAAACTAACCTTGTGTGTTCGGATAGGACGCTACATTTCGTCGGAATTCGCGGTGCAAAAAGGCACGAGGCAGGGCTGCCCACTCTCGCCTCTACTCTTCGCTCTTGCTGTAGAACCGCTAGGCATACGGTTGAGATGAGAGGGAGAACATTGGGGCATCCCCATAGCAGATACCGTGCACAGTGTTTCCATGTATGCTGATAATCTTTTAATATATATTAGAGACGTTACCAAGGACCTCACACCCATCTGTGCAACACTGACAGAGTTCGCGGAAGTCTCCGGACTACGGGTAAACTGGGATAAATCCACAGTGTACCCGCTACATCCGAACCTCCCTCCCCGGGATATCCGGCTGGGCAACCAGAGCATAGCCTGGAGCGCAGATGCCCCTCGATACCTTGGGATCCGTCTCTATCACACCCCGGCCGACATATATGAAGGCAATCACCGCAGGGCATTAGCCAGCATCAGGTCATCGATTGCTTTCTGGAAGAATCTCCCACTAGTCCTGATCCTCCGCGTAGCTCTCGCCAAAATGATAATAGTCCCACGGTTACTATATTACTTCACAAATCTACCAATCATTCCGCCCAGAACATTCTTCCGGGACTTGGATTCACTCCTCAGCTCACTGATATGGGGGACACACAAACATAGGATAGCACTAACGAAGCTGCAACTACCCACCACACAAGGCGGTTTAGGCGCCCCATCCTTCGAATCCTATTTCCTAGCAGCGCAATTACAGTGGCTCTCCTACTGGACGGCAGGCAGATACACAGGAGAAACAGTCACCATGACTGGTCCAGTGCCCATCCCTGAACTCCGTAGTTTCCTACTACCAGGCACCAAGCCCAGATGTACACACCTCCTACAAGTAGCGGTAGCACGCAAATGCATGCAAAGGATACACCGTATATCATCAGGGAGGCCCTCATACTCTCCACTGTTTCCGCTGGTTGGCTGGCCCAAATGAGACAGATATTACACATCTAACACGCTTCATACATGGACAGAATGCGGCATCACCGAAATGGAATCACTATTCGAAGACGGACAACTGAGACCATTCCAACAACTTATAGATGACTTTGAGCTCCCCCCTGGACAGTTTCTACTCCACCGCCAACTCCTTGAACATTTCCGCCAGCACCATGACCTCTCAACAGGGGAACCGGCCACACATCCGGTCATACACACAATCTTGTACATGGGAGTAGGACGACACTTGACCACATGGCTATATAAAGCCAAAAGGGAACTCATGAACAAACCCCTAGAGACCCTACGGACCACCTGGGAAGACGAACTAGGGCGGCCACTACACGAGAAAGAATGGGAGAGAGCTCTCGAACACCCCAAGAAGGTGTCTTGAAACGCGTGATTCAAAAATATACAATACTACATCCTCCATAGGGCTTATTTGACACCTGCACTCCTCCAACGATTCTAGCCCGACACCCAGTTTCTTTGTCCCAGGTGCCACTCACAAACAGAAGATTTTAATCATATGTTCTGGAGCTGCCCCACACTACAACCATATTGGCAGCACATTCACAAATCACTTAGGGATCTCACCGGGCTCACACATCTAAACACCTGGGAGGCCTGCGCATTAGGTGTCTTTCGGAAGCGGACACAACACAAAGTGCCCCTCAAATTTACCTCACTAGGCATTTTAATAGCCAATAGGAATATAGCCATGCACTGGCGGTCCACCACAGGTCCTCCGATCACAGCATGCAGGGGGCGGTACACAAGTGGGCAACCGCAGAGGAAGAAGCACTAAGAGAGGAAGAGGTGAAAGGACTGCGCAAGCACCCTATATCTATGGAATGGACTCTAATCTTGAATCACTTCCAACAATCAATACCCCATGTCGACTCAGAAGGTGACCCACCTGCCCCACGGGTCCCACAATCACACGTGCAGGCACGAACACGTGTAGTAAATCTGACTCTGCAACACACACCTAATATGATTGATACTAATACCGCACAACAGGCCCCACTCGACAACCAGAACCTGGCTCAAGAGCGATCACAGCTCCCCCCTCATCCCCAGTAACACTTGGGAATATCGTCAAACAAGGCGCATATTACCCTACTGCCCAATTTGACACCAGCTCCCAGAACTCCATGAACACATCCCCAGTTCTGTACCCCAGTTCTATATAGACATTATACGTCTTAAGACCTTATCCGTGGCACGTTATTTGTCTCATTACTGTACGGATGGCAATGTAATATGGTATAAATGTGAGAAATACAAATCGATATGTTGTATCCAAATGTACTTTGATACTGTAAACTACAAATGCCAATAAAAATATGTTACAAAAAAAATCAGTAAATAAAAAAAATAATGGCAGCTGCGACATGCGCATGCATAATGATGCATGTGTGCACACCTACAAAATGTCGCATGGCTGTGTCATTTTCATTTTATTTTACTTTTCTTACAGCTGTACAGCATGAACAAAAGGATTTGGCAGGGCCAGTATGTCTCAAAGATGAGACCTATTGGCCTGGCAAAACTGGGACGGGCAAGTGATTACAGATGCCCGAGGCGATGTAATCTACAAGACGCTTCATATGGTCATGCCCTGGAATTGAAAGCGTCAAGGTTTGTTGTGTGTATGTGTAGCACTTTAGGCTGTCATTGACATGATGTTTTTAGCAGGGGTGGGTGGAGCTCGCAAAGTTACTGAAAAACTCAGCGTGCAGGCGGAGTACTGGCCCACCGCTAATTATGGGCCCTATATAGGCCCGAGGCAGCGTGGGTACTCGTGGCACTATACAGACATGCACTGCACTTCATCCCACACTCATACAGAAAAGGATGTACCCAGATCTCTGCCCACCCGCCAGGAACCAGATAGTCACAGAATTAATTTGAAACCTGCCAGCCCCCCGAAGGTGTAGCACTACATTTGGTGTGTGGGCAGTGCCAGAGCAGCCCTAAGCTGACTTGCTCCCAGTTGTCGAAGCTGCTGCTCCCTTCATGATCCAGGCCAGTGACCGGAAGCTGAAGCTGTACTCTGCCACCAGGAAGGAGGGCAGGATAGTAGCACCCAGAAGCATTCCATGTATCCCAGCATCCTGGTGACATTGGGTCGGTGCTCGCCTTTTGTAAGGCTGCCCGGGGGGGGGGGGTTGCGCAGCGGCCCGCCCCTTTGAGGGTGGCCGCCTTAGTGCCACAGGAAGGCACAGGGGTGGGAGGTCGTGTCCCTGGGATGGACCAAGGGAGACCCCAGCAGATAGCTGCTTCCGGCGGGGAGGAGCCAGGGGGGGGTACATATTCTGTCTCCGCCCCCTCCTCGCCCTCTTGTCCGCTCGTTCGCCTTGCGCCGGACACGCCGTCTCGGGAGGTCGCCTATTGTCGCCCCCCCCCCTGGACACGATTTCAACTGGTTGGCTCGTTGTCGTTTTCTGTCGATCGTCGTTTTGCGGTGAGTTTTGCGTTCCTCGGTGACCTGATGTTGCCACTGGCCACGGCGTTCATATCTAGGCCCGGGTGCTTGGCCTCCAGTTTTGTATCAGCGGGGGGACAAATTGAGCGGGAGTCGGGGCCCGGAGACTGTCGGGTGCGCAGGCTCCTGGTATGGATCAGGACATGAACCGGTCAGAATGAGGCTGATGGGCAGAGAGAAAGAGCAGCTTTCCCGGGCAGCCCGGTTGGTGGTAACTAGCGCCGTTGCCTTGGGTTGCAGGCCCGGGCCTGTGTCCCTTCGTCGGCATTATAGAAGAATGTCGGATTTGAGCAGGTGAATCTTTGTACACTTGGTGCCAGAATCGGGCAATGGCAGTCGTGACTAGGTGAGCGGTGGATCCTTCGTGATCCCCCAGTATGTGCCTTCACATAAATGAAAAAGGAAAGCACATAAATTAATTCGTATGCCCAGCAGGTGGCAGGCAAATGCTACAGGTGAATTACGTTGTTTCATGACAGCGGAGATACGTTTATAACGATCCCTGTTATACCAGTTTCTTGTGTGCTGATTTTCTTTGCTGTATACATTTCAATATGCTTCCTGGCCTACCATAGTACAGCTAGACACAGCAGGGAACGTTAAAGTGAGATGGATTTGTTGGCATGGAAGCACATAGAGCTTCACGAAGCAGCATCTCAGCTGAGGTTTTGCCGCAAATAGTGTCAAAGGAAGCTGTTCTTGGTGTATTTTAATTGAGGGATTTCGATTTGCGGGGTAGACGTCGCTGATTTTGGGCCCTAGGGGGCATATGTATGCCTCGGGTGGAGAGCCCTGTTGGCCTGATTGTTCATGCCCCTCGTGCCTCTGGTTGATCTGCATGTTTTCCTCAGGTGTGGGGGCAGATACTGGTGCTTGTTCAAACTCCTGGGGGCAGGTAGTTTACACAAACTCCTGGGAGCAGGTAGAGACAGTGGAAGTTTGATGGGCGGTGCAGCTCAGTCGGGGTCCCAGGCCGGGCAAAGGAGCGGGCGGAACTTCTCGTATCACCGACTCCCGAATGACCGGCAAGGGCGTAGCTACTGCTCCCCCTTTCGGTGCCTCTCGTTTTTGGGTATTAGACTCTGTAAAGCAGAGTTGGAGTGAAGTTGCCGGGGCCCTAGCTCCTTAAGCGCATTCTGAGCTGGTGGGGCGTTTGTGGTGCCATGGTCACCATCATCCATGCGGGCTTGGGCCGGCTCCACCCCCCCCCACCCACTCCCTGTTTACTGACTGGGGCCGGCATCGCTGTATGGGCGATAGGCAGACGTTTTCCGCTACGCCTACGGGGTGCGAGACAACCGTGTCATGGGGGCCTCGCCTTGTAGCTCACAGGGGGAAGGGATCGGCGGTAAGGCACAACACTTTAGCTCTTTGTCCTCGGTGCCCCCTCACTCCTGACATCAGCCACTGGTTTTGTATACGTGTCCCGGTTATTAGGCAGCATCCCCTGAACCTTTTAATGCGTCGATGTGGTGTACTCGGTGGGTGCGCGGCCAGGGCACAGCTCCTCTGATGGTTGCTGAGGTACCAATACTCAGGCAGAAGCCAACACATTATAGCGAGTGTTCCGCCAGGAGAGAAGCGCGCCCAGCGCTCTCGGTCGGGTATAAGCGGTACTTGAGGTCTGGTGGTACGCTGGTGTGGTAGGTTCTTCATAACAGTTGAGCGCTCCCGTGGCCTTAGGCAGCTACAAGGGCAATTTGCTTCCAAGCGCTCAAGACAGAGGCAGAGTGATGCGGGCCTTGAGCAGCTGCTCACATCGGATGGCGGACGCTCAGCATTGTTGATGTCGGCACGGGCGCAGGGCAGCGCATGTGGCCCTTTCGGTGCAGAACATCCCCTCCGGGTGGGGCTTTGTTGCAAGCGTAGCGGCGCACTCTGCTTCAGCGCATGTGGCCCTTTCGGTGTAGAACATCCTCTCCGGGTGGGGCATTGTTGCAAGCGTCGCGGCGCACTCTGCTTCAGCGCATGTGGCCCTTTCGGTGCTGAACATCCTCTCCAGGTGGGGCATTGTTGTAAGCGTCGCGGCGCACTCTGCTTCTTCGGCGGCTCCATGTGCGGGCTTTAAATTAAGGGGTATCATGTACTTTAATGAGGCTTGCGACACTGAAGCTGAGCATGCAACTAGTTCTCCCCCTTTGAGCTCTCGCAGGGCTAACCTGACTTCAGGCTAAGCGAGCGTTGTAAGGCCAGAGTTACTCTCTGGGATTGCCCTTCCCGGTTATACCTTAGGAGCCACAGGGTCGTGGTGTACCCGGAGCTTGCAGTGGAAGCGTCACAAAATTATTACAAGCCATAGTTACTGCGTATGTAGCGAAGGCAGTTCCTTGCGCATCCTTGTTACATGTGTCCATTGAATTATTAGGCAATAGTGTTACTAGTCCCGTGGCGCTATATTGGTTTGGCTGCTACGCATTGGTGCACAGGTTTTGAAATTTGCAGGATGTCGTTTGTGATTCATGCACACCAAGGTAAATTGTATAACAAGGAATGTGGTTCCAAGGTGCGTGCATGTCCTTGTGGCTTTGGCCTTAGTAACTGAGGGCCTTCAGCGGCGCTGTGGGGGCCTGCTTTCTTGTGAGGACAGTTTTGTATCACGGTGCTCTCCCGGTCAATCAAATCTCGGGGACTTATGGGCCTGGGGGCCTTAAGCAGGGGTTATGTTATCCTCGGCGGGAAGTTTGGAGATCTAGCGCAGACGCCACATCTTGCCTAGCAAGCGCGATTTTGGTGTGGGAAACCAGGGTTTGAGCTGCGTGACGCGTCTTGTGATATTGGTGAATCCTTATCTCCCCGTGCCTGAATATGTAATGTAGATGCTGTCCTCCAGGGCAGCCGCCGACTCTGGGGCAGGAAACCAGGTTTCGAGCCGCGAGGTCGCGTCCTGGGATCATGGGCATGCTATGAGTATGTAATGTAAATACGGTGCTCAATGTGCAGCTGCTCACTTTGGTACAGGTAACATGAATGCCAACAGTGTGGAGCGTCCTGTGTTCCTTGGGCAAATTACGTTATCTCCCTGGGCCAGAATTTGTTATGTAAAGGTGGTACTCAATTTTCCACGGGATTTGCAGCTGTGCTTGATCTTGAGCGCCACCTGCGGCTTGATTCAAAACTTTATTCAGGGAGTTTGTGTTGTAGTTGGATGGCGCATATGTTTTACGACCATAGACGATGGCATTGATCTGATTACTCACATTTAAGGGGATGCCCATGGTTCTTTGCGTGGCTATCTAATGTTGTCACTACACAAAGACACCCGTTGCTTAGGCCGCATGCTCTTATTGCTTGACTTTTGTCACACCGGAGCTTGCCTGGAGCCTTCGATAGCGGAGAATTTGGAGTAGAACTGGACAGACCACTGCCTCCAGGGGGCCTGTTCAGGTCACTTGATGGCATTGCTTCACTGTTCCAGAGCTAGCATTGCCGATAAAGTAGTAGCATGAGCTGTTCTACAGGGAAGGCAAGTCTCTATCAAGCACGAAGCCAACCTCATCCGGGATGGCTTAAAGCCAAGTAACTGGTATTCAATACAACCAATTAGGATGTTAAAGTACAAAGGGGAGGATGATTGTTCTTGCAGGTCTCGTCGGCCGATGATTTTGGGACCGCATTAGCGCGCTGTTTTACGCAGGCTCAGTGGTAATCCTTGGGCCTCTGGTGGAACACGCTACCACAAGACAAGGGGTCTAATGCGGCTATTGTCCCCAAGGTATCACATTAGCTGAATGTTCATGCACTGCCTCTAGCATGCATTTCACATGTTCTCCTCGGTAGAAGTTGACTTGCTCATACGCTTGTATCTGGATATCGATATGTCACTTATCTTCAATGTTGGGTTGCTCGCAATAAAGTGTCAGTCTTAGTACTTAAATACCCCATAGTTCATCCTTTGTCCCAACAGGGACAAAAGTTACGGGCAGGCTCTGTTTGCAAAGAATAGTTATTTTGTACCCGCATGGGTTTGGTTCGCAGTTCAGTGAGGTCAATTTCGTCTCCAACGTGGAGATGGTGCGCCGTATTTCGTTGTCAAAGGGCCCCTGTTTTCTGCATTTCGGCACCTGGGTCACGAGCATGTGACCTGTCAGGCGGTTGCGGAGGTTGATTAGTGCAATTGTCCCCAGTTGCGGTAGAGCTTGCTATCCATCGACGGGAGACATTTAAGGAATGTTCAACACGTTAGGCATTGTTCTGGGGTGGCCCCTTCAGCAGTGTCTTGGTGAGGGACTGTGGCATGCGCCGTGAGAAGTCTTTTTCGTATTTTGCATTGAGCGAAGATTTCGCTGCTTGGCTGACAAGGCCTTTGGCCACCAGGCGTTATGCAGGTGGCCCTTATCAATGTCTTATGGAGGTATGTCTTACTGATGACAAATGGTAAAATGGTTGTCGGTTTTGGCCGGGGCTCAGCAAGTATGGTGTCATCTTTCACATAAAACTTGTGCATTATCGGCCTAGAAGCCAAGTATACTTCACAGGGATCTGGTCACACATAAGTGGGCCAAGATCACACAAAGCACAGGATGAGTGATTGGTGTCAGACAGATATGGCGAGTCATGAGATAGATCCCAGAGGTAGCGTATACATATCTCAGTCTAGATCAGTGATATTATCATGGTTTATCCTTGTCCCAATGTAGACGAAAGTTACGGACAGGCTCTGTTTTTGCATGGAATAATTAATTTGTTTTCGCATGTGCCTCTCGCGGTACGAGGTCAATTTGGTCTCCAACGCGGGGACTGTGCGCTACTATTCAGTTGCCAAAGGGCTCCCGCTTTCCGCTTCCGGGACCATGTTCACGTGCAGGCGACCTGCCTGGCGGTTGCAGAAGTTGATTAGGTGATGGTTCCATTTGCGGTACAGCTTGCTAATCATCAAAGGGAGACATTTAACGAATGTGCAACACGTTGGGGTGACAGTCCCACCAGTTCAGACTGGAAGCATTTTCAATATACTATGCAGGGAAGAGGTACCATGTACACTGGGTGGGTATTTCCCTGCAGCCAAGGGCCGGTATCAGGTAGCCTCAGTATGACATATCCACCCGTGCTTTAACCAGGGCAGCAGGCGGGTGGTGGTAGTTGCCAGCTAACAAGTGTGCTGTGGCGCGAAAAGTGTGGCAAACACTGCGTCAGTGCCAAATGACGACAGGGTATTTTCTACCTACGGCGAGTTGTTTGCTCCACGGCTGAAGCGGGCGCTGCTCATGCAGCTAGGAAATGATTAGCAGCAGGAAGGTATTAAACCATGGTGAGCAATTGGTTTTGGGTTCGTGCTCAACAGGAGCAAGGGATTTGCATTCTGTCCCATCAGGGTACGGGGACCGTCTATAGCACCAGGTACTGTAATGCTGCCATCTTCACCCTGGGCTGGGGGGTCAATGCCTTCCAACTTTACTGCCAGATTCTGAGCAGGCAAAGGCATACTTGCGATGGTGCAATGGGCACTCAGCAGTCGAGTTAGATGGGTCATCATACCCCGGTATGACGCAGTGATGAAACCTAGGTTGTGGCTACACACGACCAGGCACTCGAGGGCAGCTGTGGCGGGGGTGTGCCAGTGCCAAGAGGGTGCGGGTTGCCTGAGTAGGGCTGCTGGCCTTGGAGGGGCTTGGGTTTGGCCTCGGGGTACTAGGGCGGAGCCTGGTTGCTCACTTAGTAGCACGCCCTTGAGTTAGACGAAACAGGTACCTTTGATGCGAGCATCAGTACCGGGTAACTTCTCCCGACCTCCAGCACTGGCTGGCAGCTATGCAGGTGGCCTTCCAACAGGGCCATGGTCCATATGATTAAGGAAAGCACCGGGGTAACACTTTGGGCTACAAATCTGCAGGAGAACAATTTGGCTTTCCCAGTATTCAAATAGAGAAGCATGTTACACGTTGTTCTCCTCTGTGGTCACTCTGTCCTGTCTCTCCCTGGTATAATAGCAGAATTTTGGGAGGGCAAGGCTTCACATTTGGCGGTGACTGATGGAATACGATGGGCGTACTCCAACGGAGTGAAAGAGGAAGGAAGGCAGGCTGGTCAACCCTCACCTCCTCCCGCATGGGCACTGCCAGGCAGGAGTGGGCGGAGCCTGGTTGCTCACTTAGTAGCCCGTCCTTGAGTTCGACGAAACAGGTACCATGGATGCGAGTATCGGTACCGGGTAACGTATCCTGTCCTTCAGCACTGGCTGGCAGCTATGCAGGTTGTGGAAGTGGCCTTCCTCGGGGGCGATATGGTCCACATGATTGAGGGAAACCCCGGGGTAATGCTTTTGGGCACCAATTAGCAGGAGAACAATTGGCTTACCCAGTATCCAAGATAGTGAAGAATTTTACACGTTGGTCCTCCTTTGTGGTCACTCAGTCCTGTCTCTCCCTGGTATACTATCAAAAGTTTGGGAGGGCAAGGCTTCTCATTTGGTGGTGACTGATGGAATGCGAGGGACATACTCCAACTGAGTGAAGGAGGAGGTAAGGCGGGCTTGTCAACTCTTACCCCTCCCGCATAGGCACTGCCAGGCAGGAGTGTCTTGTCAAGGGGATTGTTCTTCAGCCATTCAAAGGCTACATTGGACCAACGCCTAGTTATAGGTTTACGGTCATTTCAGTCAAAATCCACGGGGGAGTTAGAAAGGATGAGGGCACCTGTCCTGAGGGGCATGCCGCCCGCCGGTTCGGTTGGGCGTAGATTGTCTTGGCTGGACCTGGGAGAAGCCCGGTATCAGTTGCTGTAGGTAAATAGGTCTACCTGGAGCCATGCGCAGTTGCGCAGAGCAAAGAGGTTTGGGCTTCATCAGGCATGGTCTTATACACGCCAAGTCCACAGGGTGCCGGGAGGGAGATGGGGTGCACCTCTCTAGTTTAGGCACGGTTCTTTTCCTACTGGACCTAGGGGAAGCTTTGGCTGCAGCAGGTTGTAAGGAAATAGGTCTACCTTGGTGGGGGGCCCTGGTAGTGACGGTGGCCACTCCCAAGGCTGTGGAGGAGTTACAGGGCGATCCAGGGTCTGCACATACCAAGGGGTATAGCATGCAGCAGCACCGTGTGGTGCTAAGCCAGGATACCCAGGGATGTTTAGCGTGTCCACTGGAAGACCGACGGCGCCCCGCTATCCGACAGGCGGTTGTGGGTCTGAGCAACCGGGGGCTGCCATGTATGCTCCGCCCACCCATCACGGGGGGGCGTGTGTAGCAAGTGGACTGGTGGTCCACAGGTGGGAGGGGGGGGACCCTCCCAACATTAGGTATACACCAATTGGCGTTGCCATGGTGACTCTAGGCTTATCAGACGGGCAGGCGGCATAGGGGCTGGCCTGCCCTGGGATCGCCCGTAAGATAACCCACCATGTTTGCATATTGCTGATGCTAATAAACCTGCAGCAATATTTCTCCACTTACATTCAGTGTCGTGTGTTTTTATTTATGTACTTATGTGTGTTGTGATAACTGTTGCCGATATTGGCACTATTCAGGGTGCAGGCTGATCACTGCCGGAGGAGCAGACCCGAAACGGTACCCCCATGCTGACTAGAGAACCCCCATCAGCAAAGATAGGCAGGGTCACACCATGAGTGCCCAGACGGGAACAGCACTCAAGGGGCACACAGGAGGAATCGCTGTGCACACAGTCAACAGGGGTGCAGGACGCTGCCCTGCCCTCACTGCCAGCACACCATAGCACGCATGGGAGTTGTACAATGCAAGGACCAATGGGGGGGGGAGGCTGCTGCCGTGCATTACCTATCAAGGAAATGTTTCAGGTCTGCTCTTCCAATGAATTTGTCGTATACAGCAGCAACAAGGGCGACAGGGGTCATGTGCCCGCTACAAGACTATGGAAACATCTCTCTGATACATAGATGCACGGCAACCTTCTCCCTCCCATTGGTCCGCGCGTTTACACAGCTTGATTGGATATTGCCTGCAATACCCAGCTGTAGTTGCCGTATCCCCCTCACCGTCCCTCCTGACACAGAAGTGTTGATTGCTAGAGGCAGGGTCGGGGTCTAATAAGTGTGCGGGCTCCTGCACCTGTTGAGTCAGAGAGAGGAAGGGGCATGGCAGAGCAACAGATAGAGTGAGATGTGTCTCGCTGTGTCTCTGCTCCTTCGCAGCCTGCCAAAGCAGATCTGTCGGCATCGGGACCCGCAATCTCACCACTGCACCTGCCCTGAGTACCATACAGTTGCCTGCTGTTGGGGGAAAGAGCCAGATGAGCTCCATTACTGCTTGATAAACCGGAACCCGTTGATTGCTGCCCGGGATACTCGCACAGACTGAGCAGCCATTTTGAGTCCTGCGGCGGAGCCACAAATCATCTCCTGGTGGCCTTGCTAGGCCCTCTTCTGGGCTTCTGAGACCCCGGCGACAGCCTGCCACCCTCTGCAGTGGGGGGAACGGGCCGAGTACCTACCGCTTTCTTCAGGTGCGTCCTAAGACCGCTGCTGCCCGAGTCACGACTAGTCCGGCCCATCATCTTGCAGCCTGCGCTGCCGCCCATCATAGCCGGGGACGCCGTGGGGATCGAGCCTTGCGCCTCGGCCCCTGCGGGCGGCCCATCCAGCGCCGCTCTGCCCTGATGCGGCCTCTGATCAGTGGAGAGACAACAGGAACTGCGGCTCTACTGGGTACTGGTGGCCTCCTCGAATGCTGCTGGGGCGCCTGGACTGCCCGTGTCGCTTGTTTGGGGACAGCTGTGGTGCCGCTGAGCACCCCGAGGGGCTCTGTGGTGCTTGTCTTTTGCATCCTAGGTTCCAGCAGCGGCTTGCTCCTCCCCCACTGTAGGGCTACCAAGCCCAAAGCCTACCACACTCTCTCCCGGTGTCATTTAAGAACCCTGCGGCACGCATTCCCATGGATCCAGCCTGCCACTTCGCGGCCTGCAATGCAGTCATTAGCTGCAACCGGTGGACACCGTGGGGCCTGAACTCTGCTCTCTGGCCCCTGCAGGACAGTCTGCCCACCATTACAGCACTCCTTGGTGGCTTACACGCAGCTGTGGGGGGGGGGGTGGGGGGGGTGGGTGGGGACTGTGGTCCCCTCACTGGTAATGGAATTGCCAGTGAGGGAATAACACCTGAGGCCTGATTGGAGCCAGCTGTCGCTGCTGGACCGGCTCTAGCGAGCACCCCTGAGCCCGTCTGGCCCCACTGGACACTGTGCACACCAGAAGTAAGGGGCGATAGGCTATGATATCGTGCAGCGGGATTCTTCCCTCTCCCTCTCCCTCTCCCTCTCCTTCTCCCTTTCCTCTGGGTCCCTGCCCTGTTCCTTCCTTGGGACCGTATTACATCCCTGGTATCCACAAAGCTCTGGTTGATGCCCATCCTGGCACCCCTCCTTAGGCCTAGCACCTACCTCGTTGGTATGTCCTTCAGACTCCACAGTCCACCAGCTGCATCTCTGGGCCCCACAGACCCTACACCTTGGCTCTGACCTAACGCTGTCAAGGGACATATTACTTGCCACTACTCTCCTGCTGACGCCACTGCAGTGTTTGTGTCTTGACTTTGAGGCCTACCCTGAGATCCATAGGTCCACGGTCTTCTTTGGGAGGGGGGCAGTGTGCTTGAGTGAACCCCGGTCGTGCTAGGATTAAGGGGGTTTTCACTCTGGGGATCCCATTTGTGCCCTCCTCTACATGGTAGCCTGCATCCCAACTGGTGCCGGGGAACCTGGGATGCCCTGTCTCGTGGCTGGGGCTTTACGGAACTGATGTCGGCTGTGGAGCTACACTACATCCTTTCCTTGGCCCCCTGGATGTCACGCTTGGTTGCGAAGGACTGCCTCTTGTTCCTGAGGATCTTCAACAAACACAGGCCTTGCACTACGAGGGCCCCGGACCGAGGATATGCTTATCCTGGCCCAGCCACCAGCCCCATCACAGCATTCCCCCACATTACTAATCCGACACGTACAATTGGAGGTATCTTCTCCTGATCATGCCATGCAACAAACCTGGCAAAGACATTCCAGCCAGCCTTCCTAGGGTTAAACCGATCACCTCCATGTAGCTCAAATCACGTCGCCTGGCCCCGGCTCCTGCTGCCCTACTCCCCTTCCCCAGGCAACCGCTGCTGGCGAACCTACTGCCGCCCACCTTACACAGCCCTATATGAACAATTTCCTCCAGGAAATGAAATCTGAAATTGGTTCCCTCAAGACCGAATTCAAGGCCTGTCTTCATGACCTTAGACGTGATATTACGGAGATTTGGGGGCAGGTTGATGACCTGGAATGTACCGTGAATGCATGCTCGGAGGATCAGGAGAACCTATGGCACAGGATGGCCTCTCTCGAGGAAAAGCACATTGACCTCCAGCTGAAACAGGAGGATTTGTAAAACAGAAACAGGAGAAACAATCTATCTCTGCATTAGAGGTGTACCTAGAAGGGCTGAAGGCTCAGATATCATGGCGTTCACAGCGGCTCTACTCCCGACAATTAGCGGCGACGAGGACGCCTCTCCTCCGGCCTTAGACAGAGCTCACTGAGTTGCCACTGCCCCGGGCCGTCCGGACCTCATCCCTGATATACTCACACGAGTGCACTTCTTCACTGAGAAGGAATCTATCCTGCAGGCCTCACAACGTAAGGCCGAACTGGTTTATATGGGACACACCATTCAAATATTTCAGGACATCACTCCGGTGATGTTACGGCGTCGCAGAGATTTCAAGCCTCTTACGGACAAACTACGCAACCTTAGCATTAAATACCAGTGGGCTCACCCCTTTGCTTTGATCTTTACTTGGGAGGGCAGACGCCAGGTGCTTCACTCCCTACGGAATGCTAAAACACTTTTGCATCTTCCAGCATTACGTGAGACTAGCCCGTCTCCTCCTCTTATATCATACCGAGAAGCCATGCGCCCAGAGTGGCCCACGGTGACCCCCTGCTAAACACAGAGCCCATGATGAGGAACAGTCCTCCTCTCAAGCCAAGCAAGACATCATCCAACACCTCCACTCCATGGATGGTGCACACTCCCCAGCCCAATCTAATGAGGCCTCTGAGTGAATGCAAGGATGTTCCTCACTTGGCTGGGGCCCGTACTATTAACTTGGTGTTACTACGCTCCAGCTGCCGACACAATGCTACCCTAGATCCTACGTACATGGCAGGGCCACACTGATCTGACATGAACCCAGGGACTGTTGGCTTTCATGTTATAACACTCGCCACCATTTATTCCTCTAGCGCTTGCTACTTTGACCCCTGCAGTGGAGCGTTTCTAGGGCTCTTCCATCATTGACTCTGGCTTCACAGCGGGGTAACCCCTCGCCCTGATGACCACTGCCAGTGGAGGCTGAAGACTAGAAGATTCACTAACTTCTTCCATGTCCCCCCTGCTGAATTTGTTCCCTTGGAGAGTGACTTCTCCAGAATAACGTGCCCAGACTAGTGGGCCATTCCAGGACTTGAATGGAGTTTTTGCCCCAGTTGTCCTCTAAATGTTTATGTTGTTTCCTCTCTGCCTCCCCTTCTCTGTACCCTATCCTTGGGAGGGGGTCTCAGGTTGGAAGTGGGGATTTCTTGGGCTAATTCCTTTATCTGCTTAGCTCTATGGGATGGTTGACTCTGACACAGCCTCTCAACCTCGCCTTTCATCGCTTTCTTCTCCCCCTCTGGCATGGGTGGCAATCTCTTGGTTCACCACACATGCCCACCGAGGCTCTTGGAATTGGGCTCTTCAATAACCAGGGAGGACACCCTTCCCTGCTTGCCACTATAGCAGCTGACACTCTTGCTCTAGGCAATGGTTGATGCACCCTACATCAACTTTTTCTCTCTCAATGCGAGGGTACTTAATACTCCTAACAAGAGATGTCCGATCTAGCGCTACCTACTTATACACAACCCAGATGTCATTTTCTTACAAGGAACTCTCCTTTTACAATCTGATATACATTGAATGGCCCACCCAAAATACCCGACTTAACACTGGGCACCCTCTCCAACCAAGACGGCGGGGGTTGCAATCTTATGTAGGGCGGGATTCTGCTCTAAGGGTTTGCAGGTGGTAAGGGACAGTGAAGGTCGTGTTTTTTAAAGATCGTGGTCCAAAACAATGCACAGCCTGTCACCATGCACCATTTTTACACACCTAACCAGTCGGAGGACGTATACCTCAGAACCTTATTGAAAGAGCAGGTATCACTGGAAGGGGACCGCTTAATTATGGGAGCAGATTTCAGTTTGGTCTGGGACCCTGAATTGGACCGTAGTGCTGCTTCCTTCCAGGTCACAGAGCGATGTCCACTGTGCTGAAGAGGAATTTCTCAGACTTTGGCCTCACAGATGCCTGACATTACAAGTTCCCAGACACTCAGGACTATTCCTTCCACTCACATGTTCACCGCTCATATTCACTTTTTGATTACTTCTTTCTCTCATACTCACAATGCGGGACCTGGAGTTGGCCCTTATCTCAGACATCTCCATCTCTGACCATGCTCATCTGGAGATGGTGCTGCGATGCCGAAGCACTACACCACGATCCTGCCACTGCTGGCGACTTTCTCCCCATATCTCGCGTGACCCAGTTAATGTAGATGAGATATGGCAGGAAAGATCAGCCTACTTTTGCGGCTGTCCTGATTCTGCTGGATTTGTCCGCAGCCTTTGACACGGTCGACCATGATATTCTGGTCGACCGTGTCACAGCCCTGGGGATAAACGGTATGGCTAGAAATCTCATTTCATCTTTTCTTGCCTACCGTACCCAGACAGTGAAGTTGGGTAACTTCTATTCTCCTGTCTCTGCACTCCCCTGTGGAGTCCCACAGGGCTCCTCGCTAAGTCCAACGCTATTTAATATCTATGTAGCAGACTTAGCGAGGGTAATAAAGGCCCATGGGCTGCGACTTACATCCTACGCAGATGACACCCAACTGGTTCTGGCAATACACAAGGACGGCCCAGCGGTGGCAGCTAATTTCCAAAGCGCCATGCTTGCTGTCAGTACCTGGATGTCCTCCAACTGTCTGAGGCTTAAGTCGGACAAAACCGAGGTCATGACCTTTGGTAATCTCTCCCCGGTTTGGTCTTCTGCCTGGTGGCCTGACCAGCTGGGCTCTCCTCCTGTCCCAGTTGATAAGGCCAGAAACCTGGGAGTCATTTTTGACAGCAAGCTGTCATTCAACCTTCATGTCAACAAGGTTGTGTCATCTGCGTTCTTTATTTTAAAGAAAATTAGGAAAATACTGCCTTACCTTCCCACCTCAGCTGGGAAGACCCTGGTCTCTACCCTAGTGTTTTCTAAAATCGATTATGGGAACGCCCTCTTCCTTAATACTCAGAAACTCGTTCTATCTAAGTTGCAGTCCATACAAAATGCTGCTGCAAGAATTCTTCTTGACATCCCCCGCCGCCAGCCAACTACTCCAGCCATTCGTCACCTGCATTGGCTAAGAGTAGAGGGCCGCATTAAATTCAAGGCCCTCTGCATTGCCTATAAGGCAGTGCAGGGCGTCGGTCCAAAGTTTCTGATTGAAGCATTCCAGTTGTATAGCCCCAAGAGACAGCTGAGATCCGCCAACTCCTGCCTGCTTCCGTTACCTCGCACCAGAACGGCAACCTGGGGAGACAGGCGCTTCCTGGTTGCCACACCTAAACTCTGGAACCTTTTGCCACTCACCATAAAAACTGCCCCAATTTGATAAGCTTTCGTAGGCTCTTAAAGACATGGCTGTTCAATCAGTAATCCTGCGGCTTTGGTCTCTCGTTTTTTGTCACATGCGCCGAGACACCTTCGGGTATTTGTTTGCGCAATAAAAACCGCGAAATAAATAAATAAATAAATAAATGACTTACCCGAGACTCCAAACGTTATCTTATGGCTTGCCTTTAAGGCAACAACTTGGAGCGTAATTACCTCAATCCTGATTGCCCGCAGTCGGGAGGCTCAGCTAGTGGAAACCGGTCTGACTAGGGACATCAAGGCCCTGGAAAGGCTGGACCACTCAGCGCCCTCTAGACGTCACAAGAAGCAGCTTGCTCTACATTGGAGCCAACTGATGGGACACTAGACGAACAAGGTGGAACTGTCACTACTGGCATTGAAACAGAGATACCATGAGAGGGGAGATAAAGTGGGATCCGTTCTTGCCCGTCAACTCTGCCAGCAGGTGGCACGGGTCCATACCTCAAAGATAAAACATGCAGACAGTACATGGGCTACTTCAGAGAGTGATAAGCAGCAAGCATTTCACTCTTTCTACACTACTCTCTATGAGAAGGTAAGCCCCTCACAAGATGTCAATAATTCTTTTTTGACCTCCTGCTCTTGGCCACCCCTCGATACTCACCATACACAACTTCTAGAGGCTTCGATTACCTTGGCCGAACTACAACGTGCTCTCAGAGATCTGCCAGTTGGCAAAACCCCTGGCCCAGATGGCCATCTGGTCTTATTTTATCGCATGGTCTTGCCCCAACTCATGGACCACTTATTACGTCTTTTTAATTTGTTTTCTGAAACCACGGATCTCATCTCCACTATGTCCACGGCCGAAATAGCTTTTGTCTCTAAACCAGGCAAGGACCCCTCTTTGTGCGCATCTTACCGCCCTATTGCCCTGCTAAGCACAGGCGCCAAGATTTATACTAAAATCCTGGTGAATCGCCTGGAACCATATTTACCCGGCCTGGATGACCCAGGCCATGTTGGGTTTATACACCAGTGCCAGGGCGCAGATAAAATATGTCGGGTAGCCCATCTAGTTGAGAAGGTCCACCGCCGGGACATCTCAGCATGTCTACTCATTAGATGCTGAAAAAGCCTTCGATTGAGTTGGTTGGGTCTTCATACGCAAAGTCCTGCAGAAAATTGGCTTGGACCAGGCTATGATATCTCGGATCATGGCATCTTATACCTCTCCCATAGCACAGATTCAGGTCAACAGCCGGCTTTCCCCACCCATACACATACAAAGGGGCACCAGGTAGGGCTACCTGCTCTCGTCTCTACTTTTCACCCTAGTGGTTGAACCACAGGCGATTGCCATACACCAAGCTGCAGTCATCAAGGGCATCCCCTTTGGTGGCCTAGAACACAAAGTGGCTTTAGTCGCTGACAACCTCTTGCTCACATTGACTAATCCTAGGACCTCTCTGCCTACATTAGTATTTCTTCTTCTATCCTTTGAGGGACTCTCGGGATTCAAAATCAATATGGTCAAATCCCAGACACTGAATTTATCGATCCCCACACAGGATAAAACCAACTTACAATCACTTGCTCCCTTCCAATGGGCCTCGCACTCGCTCCGCTACCTAGGCTTGAATTTAACTCCGTCCCTGTCAACATGGACCCAAGGTAACTGGTTGGAGTGTAGAAGATCTATTCTAGAAGACCTGCAAATCTATAGACAACTTCCTATGTCTTGTTTTGGATGTCTCAACGCGATCAAGATGCCCATTTTGGCCAAAGTCTTGTATTTATTCCAAACATTGCCTATTCCTATTCTGCAGGCTGCTATCCTACGCCTCCAACGTAATATGACTACCTTTATCTGGGGTGGTAGATGCCTGAGATTCTCTAATAAACATCTCCTGCTGCCCAGGGTCCAGATGGGCCTGGCGTGTCCCAACCACTTGGAGTACTATTGAGCGTCGCACCTTTGCTATATCTCGGAATGAGTCGTGCGAGAAAGCAAAAAGCACTGGTTTCATATGGATCGTGCGGTAGCCTGTAGGACCCTCTAGGATCTGCCTTGGCTCCTGAGGAATATCTGACCCCATGGCGCTTATATAGCCACCCCCACGAAAACGGTCCATGATATCTGGGACAAGATTGCAATCTCCAGGGATCTCACCTCCTTCCATTCTCCCAACTATCCTCTGGCCTGTAATCCGGACAGAGGGCGAGAGTTGCACTATTCAAGACCTCTTTGAGGGGGATGTGCTTAAAATCTTTGAACATGCAAGAGAGACTTCTGCCTTACGACACATCCCGACTGCAATATTACCAACTCCGACAAAGGCTGATCGCACCACTGAATGTGCAGTGGGCATCTCGGCCACTCACGCCTTTTGAGACACTGGTACGCTCTTTCGACAGCACGCGTGGTTTGATTTCTCACACATACCAGGTGCTACAACAGACCACCACTTCCCAGCTTCACACTTACCAAACACAATGGCACACGGACTCTACAGAGGAAATCTACCCGAAACAATGGGAACAGCTATGGTGCGATATCCCTGAGATATACAGGAGCATACCCCAACATGAAACCGCCTATAAGCTCATGACTAGGTGGTATTACACTCTGAACGCTTACAGAGAATGTTCCCTGCCTCCTCCCCTCACTGTTGGCGCTGTTAATCGGAGATTTCATTCACATTTGGTGTTCCTGCCTGCTACTCACCTTATACTGGAAGGAAGTCCTGAGCCATACGGTGGCCATTCTGGGTGTCCAGCCCCTAACACTTACTGCTATGACCCATTCCGACTGGCACCTTATTGTGCATATGGTGGGTGCGGCTAAACAATTACTTGCTCTTCACTGGAAAAAACCCTCTGCACCATCTGTTGCTATGTGGTTTACACGGCTCTGGCATGTCATGGTGATGGGACTCTTATCATGCCGGGTGACACATACAGAATCTAAATTCAATCGCATCTGGCAGCCACAGATCGATCACTTTTCCAAATTGGAATACGCCTGTTTCACTCCTCCCCGGCTCCGCGCCCTCCAACGTTTTGAAGATGTCCTCCTAGCCATGGAGCCGAAACTCTTTTGTGAGATGCCCAGCCCCATAACATAGAAAATAGGATACCCTCCACCTAATCTCCTGCAGAGGCCTCGCCAGGTCTAACCTGAGATAGTTCATCCCCTCCTCTCTTTTCCCCCCTTTCTTTCTCTCCACCTCTTTCTTCGTCTTCTTTTTCTCTCTCTAATCTCTTACTCGTCTCTTATCCTCTCTTCTTCTACCCTTCCCTCTCCCCATTATTAGCCAGTCCAGGGCTCAACCGGATAAATCTCTAGCTCCTCTACTCTCCCCCGCCCCTTCCATGTTTTCATATTCTGTTGAAAAAGGCATTGACCCCTCTTTGAGACGGGGGAGTTTTTTTGGTGTCCTCCTATTGCCAGAGTTGACGCCTCTCTGGCTTAACACAGCTCTGCCCTTAATCATTATGCAGATGGATATGTGATACAAGATGACAGTTGCATCTAACGTATGCCTTCCATGTCCAAGAAATATTGATAATATCAGCTACCTGTCATATGTTTAATACTCTGGTACTTGTTTATGCCCTTCAGTAAAAAGATTTGACATTAAAGAGCCAGAGAGAGGATTGAAAAGGCTTGAGTCAGCAGGCTCTTCTTTTCTGCTGCTGACACTCCCATTCCTTGCCGTTACATTTGCTGATGCGGCCTTTGGTGGTGGTCGCCGGCTGATCGATCCGTCGAGTTGCTGAGCCTGGGTGTCTCCGGACCCGCACTGGGAGGTCGGCGGTTGCTGCCGTTGTTGGGAGACACGGGCTGGCTGCTGTGGAGAGCCAGAGCCCTGCCCCTCTGATCTGAGCTGGTTCCTGGGTTTGTGGAGGCTGCTGCACGCATCGAGGCAGGCACGGCTGCCGAGCCCTGGTGTTCCCGGGCTCGTGCCGGGATGTCGGCTACTGCGGCTTGGGAGATGAGACACGGCAGAGGCCTGCTGTGCTGGGTTCACGCCATCGGGCACGGGGGCTGCTAGGAGACTACCGCCCTCAGCTGAGGAGCCTGGCAGAGCCCTTGTGTTCTGGGCTCGCACCTTGGTGGCGGAGGAGGCTGTTCCTGGCCGTAGCGGTGTGGCTGAGCCCTTGTGTTTTGGCTGGCACAGGGAGATTGGGGGCTCCTTGGTGTGGGAATCGCAGATTGTCCACCCCCGGGCAGCTTCGGGCGGGTAGTACGGCCCGTGAATGGAGGTACACTGATTGGACGGAGCTTATCAGCGCTAGGCAAGTAGCAGGTAATTACTGTGGCGCACATTTCCTTTGGTTTTGCTTTGTTCGCCATAAGTTGGCAGGGTATGCTCAGACGTGAGTCCCTTGCTCACTTTGCCACTGGATTCAAGCAAGCCTGGCTGAAGACAGCTGAAATGCCAGAAACCGGTCCTAGGAAGCTTGTTTCCGGTCCAGGCAAGACATGGCTTGGCAGTTCGGGCTGGACTGTTCCCATGAGGCACAGGGTCAGACTGATTTGCATATGGTCATGTCTGAACTGGGGTGGCAGAGTGGGCTAAAGAACGGTGATGGTGATGGATTAAACCCAGATCAGTTGACTGGGGGTGAGTGCTTGCAATGTTCAACACTCCGTCCGTCATTTCCTTTGGTTTCTGCACATAGGGGCATATCAGCAACAACCGGCGATAATTATCGCTAAGCCCACTTAGCGCTAGGATAATTATCACCGGCTAATGCTGAATTTTATCACTGAGATAGCGTGCTATCAGCAACGCTTATCTCAAAAGCGATAAAATTCCAGGCGCAAGCTGCCAAATGTGCGATTATCGCTGGAAATCCAGCGATAATCGCACAACGTTTGGCGATAGCTTGCTGATAGGGCAGGGCAGACTCAGCCATGATATCCACCTTCCATTGGATATTATGGCTAAGTCAAACTAAAAGCAGGCGTAAGGAAAGTAGCGATAACTGCGGTTAGCGCTACCTTTCTTATCGCTATGCTTGTTAGCGTGCCCATTGATAATTGGAGAAATGTCGGTTAGCGACATTCCTCCAGTTATTTTGGGAAGGAACGCCCACTTTGCATCTCATTAGCGATGCAAAGCTGGGCATTGTTGTAACGGGCGCTAAGTCAGCAAAACACGCGATAGCGTGTCTTTGCTGATAAGGCGATGCAATTATCGCCGCTTTTCGCCCGAAAATGGACGCAAAAGCGGCGATAATTTCATAGCGCTGCTTTGATGATATGTCCCTTAGTTTGTAGCGTGTGGAGGTAGGGAAAACAAATATTTTGTGTCTCTGTCTTTGGGCGTTTATTATTTTGCATTAATTATTGTGGTTTTTGGAGGTAGCCGCTTACGTTTGTTCCAGGTGTTTTGAATGAGGCTTGGGTGGGCTTGGAACAGCGCAGGCGGCCGGCGGCATGAGGCGTATCAGCGGCTGTGACCGCTTGTTTGTCTAGTGAAGGCTCACCTACACCTTCTATTAATATTAGCCACTCGCTGTCAGGAGCCTCACCTCATGTTCTCCAGCAGCCCCCTCAGTCTCTGTCGTTTCACTCGCTGCCCAGCACTTCCATTAGTAGGAGGGGCAGGCCGCGCACACGCGCAGTGCTCGGCTCATTACCAGACAGAACGAGGTTAGTCAGATTAACCGTTCTCTTGCACCTGAGAATGATGGACAATGGGTGCCCAGCTGCCCAGCACTTCCATTAGTAGGAGGGGCAGGCCGCGCACACGCGCAGTGCTCGGCTCATTACCAGACAGAACGAGGTTAGTCAGATTAACCGTTCTCTTGCACCTGAGAATGATGGACAATGGGTGCCCAGCTGCCCAGCACTTCCATTAGTAGGAGGGGCAGGCCGCGCACACGCGCAGTGCTCGGCTCTGTTTTATCAAAAAGAGTTATCAAACGTGTTGGGAGAGTGAAAAAAAGACTTGTTTAATGGGAAAAGTGAGGAAAATACCCCACCTAGTGGACAGTCAAAGCAAATGCAAAGCCCAACTATTAATACACCTCAGGTGTTAGGAAACAAGAAAAACATTTTTATATTTAGCAAAAACCAGTTTATAAATACTGAGTTGTCAGGATATATGTTGAAGGACAGATGTTTGTCTCCCATTGTATCTAGTGAGAAGGGGGACACTATGTTGATGTCAAAACAAACTGCAAACCCAATTAATGTTTTGCACAAATCACCTCAACAAAATGCTTATGATCTGTGTAATGTTTTGCCGAGTTCAGATGCAGTTAAGGGCAGTGCCTCGTCATTTCACATTACCAGACAGAACGAGGTTAGTCAGATTAACCGTTCTCTTGCACCTGAGAATGATGGACAATGTGTGTGGATACCGAAGGAGATACATGATGAAAATAGACTTTTAAACCTAAGAGAGAACGGATATTTCGCAACTGTAAGTTCAAGCGTTTTGCAGCCCGATGTGAGTGAGATACTGCCAAGCACAAAAAGGGGTAGTAAAGAATTTCCGGTCAGGCATCTGGCATCCTGCAACATACGAAACAGCGAGGAAGAAGATTTTCAAGCGAAATTCCCTGCATCGTTGGACGCAAAGAGAGTTTCAAAATACAAAAAAGCTATTAACTGGAAAGCATATGTCGGGGGTATAGGTGATGGGGAACAGCCAAGCGGTAGCGGGGGGGTGGTAGTGTAGGAAAGAGCGGGTGGTAGGGTCACAGTTACTAGAGGAAGAGAATGACTCTTTGGAAGAAGGAGAAATTGCGGAAGAAGGAGAAATATTGAAAGGTTTTCAAGGATTTACAGGGGAAAAGGGGGGATGTACTAAAGATGTTTCTAGAATTTATTTTCACAGGACAGAGGAACGGATGGCACCTGGGGCAGACTCAGTTCAAGAAATCAATACAAAGGGGCGAAGAGAAGAGCTCTGACTGAAGAACGCACATCTACAAACCCAGGTGGGGTACACATACAGCTTAGTCACAAACGTTCACAGGTGGATAAGAGCGTAGGAACAGACAGCGAACATACTAAGGTCACAGTACAAGAAAAAGACAGTCAGGGAGGTAAAGAAGGTGTGGTAGTAGATGATAAGGTAAAACTCACGGTAAGTTCAGATAACATTAATAAAGCAGAGTTAGAAGTCAAAAGTACATCAACTTTGAGACGTTTACCTTATATGAGTTTGTCCATGCCACTGGGTGGCATTTAAATAAGGCCACGAAAGAAAAGAGATGGAAAGGGGAGTTTATCAACGTATTTAAACTACTTCACAGGGAAATACAAGCAAAAGAAGGATCAAAAGAAGAAGCGTGGGAATTGGCAAGGAGGCCACGGGTGCCTACTAATATAGACACGTGGACATCAGCCTTTCTTATTTTTACCAGTGTATACTGTGAAAAGTTTCCTGATAGGTCAGTGTCTATTTTAAAATTTTTGGACACGATTGCGAAGGCTGCCACAGAATTTTTGAGTTATGCATGGTTACACTATGGCGAAGAGTTTAGGGCCAGACTAGTTTTAATCCCAGAGAAATCGTGGGGGGAGGTAGACAATGAACTGTGGGTCCAATGGATGTACCCCCAACGGCCTCCGCCCTACATGCATACCACTAGCGGTTTAGCGGTTCCTAATCGGCACTTTCAGAGCATACCCACCCGGGGGGGCGGGGTTGCGTGGAACAAACCACAAACCCTTGTATCCGGTGCATGCTGGAATTTCAATGACGGATTCTGTACAAGAAACCCTTGCAAATATAAGCACGAGTGCACAAAGTGTGGGGAAAGCATGCAGTTCTACAATGTTTTGGAGAACATTCAAATTGGGGAAGTGGGTTTCCAAACAGAGGTAGAGGTTTCGCTTTTCAGCCTGGGTACAAGGGCTTCTACTCCAATCAAGGTGGACAATTTATTTAAAAGGTTAAAATTCTACCCTGATTCAAAAGAGGCAACAATACTAGAATGGGGTTTCAGGGAAGGATTTAAATTGGGATACCAAGGGCCTAGATGTCGCAGATTTCCTAAAGATTTAAAGTCTGCAAACGAATTCCCACACATCGTTAGGAAAAAAACTGCTGAAAGAAGTAAAAGAGGGGAGGATGACAGGCCCTTTCGATTCATGGCCACTGGAAAATTTAATTGTTTTCCCTTTGGGTGTGGCTCCTAAAAAGACAGAAGGGGAATTCAGGATGATCCAACACCTCTCATGGCCCCAAGGTTTCTCCGTTAATGATTTCATTGCAAAGGAAGATTCCATGTTCCAATTTGCTTCTGTAGACTCAGCTCTAGCAATGATAAGAAATACAGGGGAGGGCTCTGAATTAGCCAAATGCGACATTAAGTCAGCTTTCAGGCTGATGCCGGTGCACCCCTCTGATTTTTCATTGCTGGGCATTTATTTTGAAGGAAATTATTTTGTGGATAAGACTCTTCCCATGGGTTGTGCAATATCATGCAGACTGTTTGAATCTTTTAGCTCTTTCTGCAGTGGTGTTTTTCTTTTCGGACAGGGCATAGCGGAGTGACACACTACCTTGATCATTTTTTATTCATGGGAAAGAGTGGTTATCAACAGTGCCAAAAGGCATTGAAGGATTTCAAAGAGCTTGCACAAGAATTGGGAGTTCCTTTAGCAGAGGATAAAACGGAAGGCCCCAGTTGTTGTCTAACATATCTAGGCATTGAAATAGACACCAATATAATGCAAGCTAGACTACCTGAAAAGAAAATTGTTGAAATACCCAAATTGTTGAAATATGCAATTGTGGCTGACAAATTGACATTGTTTGAAGTTCAATGTTTGGTAGGTCACCTTAATTTTGCATGCAAGGTCATACGTGCAGGCAGAACATTTTGCAGACTTTTGGGCTTTTCCATGGCTGGTATTAAACTGCCGCATCATAGAATAAGGATAACTGCTAGTATGCGAGCAGATTTCGAGGTTTGGTTAAGCTTCTTGGAAGATTTTAATGGCATCATGCTCTGGTCATTGGGCGAAGATTTCATTTGGCAGATGCAGTTATTCTCGGATGCTTCCGGTGCCAATGGTTTCGGCCTTTTTTGGGAGGGAAAGTGGTGCCTGGAGAGATGGCCAGCCAGGTGGGTCACTGACAAGAAAAGCATAGCTTTCTTGGACTTTTTTCCATTGATAGTGGCTCTAACCGTGTGGGGAACAAAACTGGCACATAGAACAGTACTTTTTAATGTAGATAACAAGACTGTAGTGAACTTGGTTAACTGTCAGAAGGCAAAGGACAAACAGTTGCTGAAATTACTGCAAACATTCATGCTAGGCTGTTTAAAATTCAACATAATATTCAAAGTTAAACATATTGCAGGAGTTGACAATAACAACGCAGATGCCCTATCTCGTTTTCAGTGGGAGAGATTCCGCGGTTTGGCGCCCGGTGCGGATATACAGAAGACTCAGGTACCCAGCGAGATATGGGATTTGGCAAACTGAATACTCCTAAACTCATCAAGAACTCATTAGCAAAGAGTACCAAACTGGCATACAGAAGAGCTTGGCTGGAGTTCTTAGATTCAGGTGCTATGTATAGAGTTCATGATAGCGAAGGGTTACGGTAGCGTAGAGAAGACATAGTTAATTTTGTTATGCTAAATATAGCAAAGAGCATTTCCTCCACAACAATAGCAGGGAAGATTGCTGGAATATCCTTCTATGGGAAGTTCTTTTGGGGATACGAGCCCTCGGCAGGCAAAATGGGCAGGAGGATATTACAAGGCTGGGCAAAAACAAAAAAGAGAGGGTCGTATAGAAGGTACCCAATATCTCTAAAATTATTGTACAGGTTGACACTAAGTTTATGCGATATTTATTTTTCTAAGTTTGAATACCATTTGCTCAGGCTATGCATGATTTGGCTCTTTTTTGGTGCCTTCAGGATATCTGAATTGCCGGGCACTTCCATTACGGAGGGTTTAAAAGTGCAGAATGTATCTCTGGTTCATGGAGATATAGAAATTTTTCTTGAACACTCAAAAACTGACCAGATAGGCAAAGGTTCAAGAGTACTTTTACAAACCAGCTGGCGGTCCTTCATGCCCTAAACATGCATGGTTAGAATTTTTAGCAATAGGAGGTGCAACTTCAAATGTTGCTTTCCAACACTTGGATGGATCTCAACTCAAAGCTTCCCAGTTGCTGTCAATTTTGAGGAAAGCGTTAAAGAAAATTGGGAAGAATCCTGTAAATGTTGGTACACATTCATTCCACGTCAAGGCAGCTTCAGAAGCGGCCAGATGGGGATTTTCCATTGGTGATGTTAATAAACTGGGGCGTTGGTCCTCAGACTGTTGTCTACGTTACATTAGAGAGTTAGAATACAAAGTTTAGGAGCAGATATTATTTGTTTTCTCTTTTCAGGTTTGGTGGCAAGTTTATCCATGTCACAGCGCCAAGTGTGGATAATTGGACATTCATTCATCAAATGGGCAGCAAAACAGGCAGAGAAAAGGCATTTCGGGAAGAATTTAGCTTTTAGTCCTGAAGAAGTGTTAGTATCATGGTTGGGAAAAGTGGCATGAAGTGGGGCCAGTTCAATCCTTTAATGAGTGAGCTGTCTTTTAAGAATAAACCCGACATTGTCATGATCCACCTTGGGGAAAATGATCTACTTCAGTTATCGGGGCTTGGGCTGCTGATAGAAATGAAAACAGACTTGGAACTTTTTTCAAAGACTTGGTCCAAAACACATCTCGTTTTAACTGCACTGATGCCACACAGAATTTGGAGGGGGGCGGAGAGATTTACGGCAGTGGAAAGAGCAAGAGGGAAAGTGAACAGAGAATTACATCGTTTTTGTTACAATAATGGAATATTTTGGTTAGTTCACGATGGAATAACAAAAGAAGATTACCAGTTCTTTAGATATAATGGGGTTCATTTGTCCTTTATTGGTAATGAAATCTATATTCTAAATATAAAAGAGATGGTTTCCAAAATTCTTGTAATACAAGCATGGTGCTGAAAAGACGCTGTTGAAGCGACAGCATTCACTGTTTATTTCATTATATAAATAGATTAAGTTTCAACAAAGGGTTTATTCCTTTCACCGCCCCTTCCCCCCCCCCACTTCCCAACTCTCCCTCTCTCTTTTAAAAAAAAAAAAAAGAAAACTTGTTTTATTAGATTTAGGTGGTAGTTTCCTGGTTATTTTGAGGCTAAAATATCACCTGTTTGGCAACAGCGTATGTATATGCTTACAGATACGGCATTTGTTAATAAATGAATAAAGTTTTTTCACATGTTTGGTGACATGGGTGGTATGTTTTACTATAACTGATGACAAACATCCAGTGTACAATGTCAATTTTATAGTAGGGTGGGGGGGGGGGACAGAAAAACTCCTGGGCTAGGGTTTTTCCTGGTGGCAGAGTTGGAGGAGATCAATACAGGCAGGAAGGGTTGGGGGCATAGATTGCTTAGGGGCGGGGGGTGTTAGTTTGGAATATGTTTTGAAATATGATCTGAATATAAATATGTATTGTTTTCTACCTGTCCAATAAAGCGGCCATTTACCCCATATCTCGGAGGTATGCTGATTGGACGGCGCTTATCAGCGTGAGGCAAGGAGCGGGTAATTACTGTGGCGCACTTAGTTTGTAGCGTGTGGAGGTAGGGAAAACAAATATTTTGACCCAGCCTTGAATAGTTTTATTTATTTCCAATTCATGTATACATTCCCCAAAAAAAGAAGAAATAAGAAATTTGCTTGGTGGTTGTTGCTCGGACAGGTGGCAGAGTTGGAGGAGATCAAGACAGGCAGGAAGGGTTGGGGGCATTAGGAATAGCTTCGGACAGAGGGAAGCAAGGGAACGAGATTGGAGGCAAGAGGTAGGCAGGAGTGGTAGATAGGGGTTCGGGGAGGAGGGTTAGGCAGAACAAGGTAGGGTAATAGTTGTTACGGGATAGATTGCTTAGCGGAAATATGATCTGTATATAAATATGTATCGTATTGCCTACCTGTCCAATAAAGTGGCCTTTTACCCCATATTTGGGTCTCGGACGTGCTTATTGCCCGATGGCTGCTTCTACTTTGGGACTGAAGCACAGCTGAGCCCTGCTATCTGTGTCTCGTGCCTTTGGGCATGGGGGCTGTACGGAGGCTGCAGCCCTTGCCTGGAGAGCGTGGCGGAGTCCTTTGATTCTAGACTCCGTTCTCAATAACATGTTCCTAAATGCCTGCTACTTCTGTGTTTGGCTGCACTATAGGGCAGAATACGCTTTTTGGCTTATGGTGATGATCGCCTCGGGCAAACCATTCTCTCCCCAGTGTTACTGGGTGTCAGACCAGCTGTGCTCAAAACAGCCAATGGATTCTCAACTCAAGCTCAAGTAGATGGGGCAATGCAAGTACGGTAGGACTTACTTCCTGCTTCTCCTTGGGGTGCCCATCTCTAAATAGCCTTGCTCCATCTAGGTGCAATGCATTGTATTTAATATGTCTCTCTGGTTGTCTATATAGTACGCTCCTGCAGGTTTTTTTTATGTTAGCTCTCATCACACATTTGCTTGGAACATTATAATAACCTATCTCTGTTCGGTAGCTTAAGCTGATACATTGCACCTCACTCTGATGCCATCCTCCTTCATGAGAGCTGTTGATCTAAAATGAAGTTGCAATTTTGTACTTCCCTGATTTGTCATTTCTACATCTAACTTTTGCGGACAGGAGCTCTGTTCAGCCGCACCTGTAACCCATGATAGGAATGTTGCCCTAAAATTGGACTACCTCACCTTGCTTACCAGCTTTATTTTGTGCGCTATCCTCACCATGGCTCAACCTACTAATAGCTCCTCTGACTTCATTGGTCAGGTAGGCCTGAATGCTTTTAAGATGGTCTACCCCCCAACCTCTTGAAGAAAGCAGCAAAGTCCTTCAAGCACCATCTGCTCAAACGATGTCCGGAAATGCTCATCTCTGACATCTATTTTTCCACGTCACAGGGTATGGTGGTTACTGACCTCATTTTCTACACTACCAGAAGAGCCCAGTGGAGAAGAGCTCTAACTTCTTTGCTTTGTTCCAAACCACAGAGCAAAACCCCCCATGGTTTCCGTATAACCATACTTGCCTCTCCTGTTCTTCATGCTGATCTGACCATCTCCCTATACGATTATGGTAACATCCTCATTAAAGCCTCTGACCTGAATCTCAATAGCTTTGACAGAATATTCATATGGATTAAAAATAAACTTAATAACTTGAACCCTGCCAGTCATCATCATATCAGTCTCCCCACTAATGAAGAACCTTTGGTTCCCTCTGCCTCTTTCTCCTCCCGCTCCACGTCCCCCTCATTCCCCATATACCGGTCTGGCTATTCCTCCTTCACGGAGGGTGAGTGTAATACCCACATACCTAAACCGGACAACCAGGTTAATCTTTACCTTGGCTCTGTTATTATCAACTTGAGGGCCCTGCTCCCAGCTTTTTCCCCCAGTGCTTCTCCGACTTGCTCCCACCCTACTTTACCTCTCCCAGTGCGTCCCCCACCTCTTTGGATAAAATCACCTTGCACGCCAACAATTCTAATCCAGGATTATCTCCGCATCAGCCTACTCCGAGACCTCTATGCCAATCTGCACCCCCTAGTGGATATTAAGTCTAATCTCAAGAGGGATTCTATCTCTCCCTACAACCGTTGTGAGGGATTTATTCTGCCAACCAACACCCCTCTTCCCAAGGGGACTTTCCCTTTATCCTACTCTAGGCCGGCCACTGACTGCGACAGCCTCGCTTACATTGAGGAGAAGATGGCAGACCTCAAGCAAGATCTCCTTACTGTCAAAGATAACCTGCAGACCCTTTTACAGTTCCTCCTGAAGATGGAGAAGTTTTGGAAACTTTTCCCCTCCCTGGGGTCCGACCAACCCAGTCCTCCCCTAAAGGCTAGACATGTTGGGGATGAACTGTCTTCTCACATTTGCCCACTTAGCCCTCTCTGGAGAACCCGGCCTCTTCCAAACCACCAGTCGAGGCTCCTTAGGTTTTTGCCGCAGTTGTCGGACGACGACACCCTCGCTCTTAGATCGTACAATAGCTCTGGGTATGGCCCATCTGACGCTACAACCAACATTCCAACTATCTCCTCTGACCCTGGTAGAGAACCCAGTGTGAACCTAAGTTCTGTGAATAGGGATAACCTTCTTCAGATTACCACGTCTCACAATGAAGTAGTCACTAACAGCTCACACATCAAATCATTGCTTCTCAACTGCAGATCTGCTGTGAAATACGCAGCAGATATTTCGGAACTCATCATCTCGCAAAACTTAGACCTCTTGATCCTTACTGAAACTGGCCTCAATGACTCCTCCTTTCCAGTTCTCGACATTATAATCCCTCCTGATTGTGACATTATCAGATGCGATCGACCTGTTAAAACTGGGGGGGAGGGATTGCTTGCATACATTGCTCCAATCTCATGCCAAAACAAACTCAAAATTCTCTGATGTCCTCCTATGAGCAACTAGTCACCGAAATCTGGAACAACGACAAGAGTGTCTGTGTGCTCCACACTATTTATCATCCGCCAGGGGACAATCTTCTCTTCTTCGAGCTAATGATGGAGTCCATAAACTTATGCTCAGACCAACACAGCCATATCTTCCTCGGAGACTTCAAACTTCATTGGCACGACACTGATGAGTCTTTCATATGGTCCTTTAAGTCCTTCCTCTCCGACTTCTATTTCACCCAGGTCTGCAAGGGACCTACCCACAACAAGGGCACCACCCTCGACTTTATCATAGCTAAAGACAACATCATTCAACTTGATGACATTTTACCCTGTGACTGGTCAGATCATCACCAAATATCCTTCTGCATACTGGAAAATGTCATGCACAGACAGGGCCAATCACATGAAACTAAACAACTGTCTTGTAAACTGAGCGACATCAACATTAATGATCTAACATTCATTTGCAATAGTCTTAAGGCCACCCCCTAACATGGCCAATCTGGACAACCTTACTGATCACTATGTTAACTCTATGAATAATATTTTCGACTCTTTTGCTCCAAAGCAACTCAAAAGGATTGAGATCAAACAATCCAAACCCTAAATGATGAACGTCGCAAACTTAGGCTATCAGAAAGACTTTGGAAAAACGCTCCCTCCACTACCAGCCTCAATCAGTTAAGGAAGGTGAGAAGCACATAAAACAAACGTATTCACAATGCTAAAACCGATCACTTCAGGGCTCAACTTGACAGTGCTAAAAACAGACCCAAGAAACTTTTTGAAATTTTCAAACAGCAAGCTAACCACTCTACCAAACCTAGCTCGGCACACATAATCTCCTCTCTGAGTGGGGAGGATTTCTCAGCACACTTTGCTGAAAAGGCTATGAATACTGAACTTGAGCTGCAACCTATTACATCAAATCTGCGTAATCTGAACTCCCCCGCATCATCAGAGGAACCTACGGAACCTTCTGCAGCAAGTGCACCTTCTTTCCACATAAGTTGCGCTACCAAAAACAACGCATCATAGAATACTTTTCTTCTACCAGATGACATGGAGCTGCTCTGATCTATGGCATCCCTAAAACCTTCCAATCACTTCAGCGATCCACTACCGGCCAAGTTTTTTAAAGACCTCAATTCAGCCATCCTCCCTCTGTGGTCCTGGATCATTCAAGAATCCCTCTTACATGGTAGGGTTCCAGATTGCCTCAAGTCAGGTCAAGTCACTCCCATCCCAAAGAAGCACAATGCCCACTTAGCTGATCCCAATAACTTCCATCCGATCACTAGCATCATGACTCTAGCTAAGCTGTCCGAGAAATGCGTCCCCACACAGCTCTGCAACCATATTAAGAAATGTGAGCTCCTTGACCTCTACCAGTCAGGTTTCAGAGCGGGGCATAGTACTAAAACAGCACTAACTCACATCGTTGATGACGCCTTGAGATCCCTTGATCAAAATGTCCCTTGTCTTCTGATTCTTCTTGACCTGTCCTCAGCATTTGACACCATCAAACATGAAAACCTAATTGCTCTTCTTCAATATAGAATGGGATTTGCGGGCCCATCTTAAACTGGTTTTCCTCTTTCTTGCAGAACCGCAGCCAAAGAATCAAAGTTAACCAATCCCTTGCAACCATTACCACGGTCACCATTGGAGTACTTCAAGGCTCCGCACTTTCGCCCACTTATTTTCAACCTTTTTATGGAATTGCTCTCTGATATTCTGAACCGCTCTAACATCCAGTACCATATGTATGCTGATGACACTCACCTATATTTGAAGATCGCCTCTCCAGAAGACATAAAAACTCTAAATGATGCACTCCTAAAAACTCAGCAACGGTTAACTCATAACCATCTAATGTTAAATACCCTCAAAACTGAATTCCTTCTGATTGCCCCCCGCAACCACTCTGCACCTACCCTGGACTGGCTCAAACATTTTATTGTGCTTAACTGCACTCCTCCAGTAGTTGACTCAGCTAAATCTTTAGGTATAACCTAGGACATATACCTAAATATGCAAGATCACATCAGTGCAACTATTAGGGGAGGCAATTTTCAGCTCAACACCCTTAGGAAAATTAAGCCTTTCCTTCCACCTGAGGACATCCAGCCAGCTGTACAATCCCAAGTTATCTCGCGCTTGGAATATGGTTTGGTGACCCTTGCTGGGTTACCTAAAACTAGTTTGGCTCCACTTAGAGCCACCCTTAACACTTTGGCCAGACTCATCACTGGCTCCAGAAAACATGATCACATCACGCCAGACCATATCACATCAGACCTAATTCGACTACACTGGCTGACCATTGAAGCGAGAATCAGGTTAAAAATACCTTGCCTGACGCACAAAGCTATTCATCACAACACCCCCGTTTACCTGGCAAAAAACTTGAGCTATTGGCCTGAAGTCGGAACTTACGAAGCTCTAACACCCTATTATTGAAGCCTCCCAAATTCAATAAGAAAAGAACTTACAATTGTGCTTTCTCTGGTCTTGCTCCAAGAATATGGAATGCTCTTCTCTCAGGGATCAGAACCAACCCATCTGCTGACTCTTCCAAAAAAAATTGTGAAATGGCTACTCCTGAATAACCTTCAACAGCATTAACCCGGTTATTATCGCTATCTACTTCTGTCTCTCGTCTGGTTACTCTTTTTAACGTGCTGTTTCAATTTGGTTTTTTGATTCTTCTCTGCTGAAACCTTACAGATCCCACTAGATTGGCTGACTCCCCCTGCCCCCTTTGACCTTGTGTCCCCCCTTGACCTTTTGGTTCTTAAGTTATCTCTTTTGATCCATTTTGTTGTTGTACCCATTCTTACTCCACTTTGTACAGCACTCTGATACCCTTTGGTGTCTTGTTTGCATTCTATAAAAAGTTTCAAATAAATAAATAAATACATAAATAACCCCACACACGTTCTCTGATCCTGTCTTCGCCCACCCCTTGCATACCTTTTGTTTTGTTTGCTACTGACCAGTGGTGTAACATATAACACAACATTTTGGGGCTACACTGCAGAATGTGGTCATAGATATTCATAGTCCTGGGCTCCACTGCAGAATGTAGATGGGGCCCCATGAGTCTCCGCCCTCTCACAGATATTAATAGACCTTGGACTGAGTACTCCGCAGAGGATACAGGGTTCTGCGTTATGCCCCTTCTACTTCCACCATTCTCCCTGCTTCAAGGAAGAGCTGCAGAGGCTGTGGCAGTGTCAACGGGGAGGACCGCACTGTCATGGAGGCAGGCCTCAATCTGGATATGAAGCTGGATTTGGCTTCTAAGGCTCGTCCAAGGTTAATAATTGGCTCCTTTTCCCTCTGTTTTGTTTATGAGGGGGTAGACCCGAGCCCTAGCTTATTGCTCATTCTGTATTTTGAAATGGGGAAACCCTGTTACAAACCCTCTCCCCTGCTCCAGGGTACTTTCTCGCAGTGATCTGCTGGCAAGGATGTATTTGCATACCAATACAGTCACAGAATGCCGCCAGCCCTGGGAAAATCAACCTCCTACCAGGACCTGGTAACTCCCTGAGATCCCGACAGACCCAAAATGACCAGGGGGACGTCTACACTGATCCGTTTGGTCACCTGCTGTTCTGGCTCTTTGACAGCAACTTTGCACGATGTGGCCGAAGAGGCTTGGGGGAGGAGGGTGGGGGGCGCTGACCCTCCTTTGTGGGGCGAGCGACACAGACAGCCGCGGCGACGACTTATGGCACTTGGACTCCCGAACATGGCCAGCACCCATTTGGCGTCTAGCCCACTCCTCTCCTGCTTACACCACGTCAGAACAACGGCTTGAGACTGAGAAGAGCGGCTGAGAAGCCTGCAGGGCTGCAACCGGGGCCTAAGCCATGTGGAGGTGAGTGGTCCTTGCACCCTACCCCTCAGCTACTTTAATTGGTGCCCTGGAGAATGGTGCACTAACTGCCCCCTAGACCCGGGCCACAACACTAAAGGCCCACCTGGAACAGAGGGAGGCTACATAGAAGCACCTACTCAAGGGAACTCCCCCAGACCTTTGAAGAGGCCAGAGTATTAGCCCCAAGACGCACAGTGTTTAAATCAGGGGCCCAAATGGGCCATGGCCCTCCATCTAATCCAGTTCTATATTTGAGCCGGTGGTTTCTGGTGCTCTGCACTGGCACTTAATTGTCAACACCGTCACGTGTGACTAATTTTTCATTCATTCATAAACTTTATTTCGACCACTAGGGCCATAAAAGCAACAAAGAATTACAAACAGTATTAATAAAAAGTGTCACATCAAAACAAATCGCGAACTTAGATCAACATAATCATGTAAGAATAATAAAAACAATTTAGTCAAATAGTTATCAAATTGTGAAATATTTCCTACGTTGCAGCCATATGGCGTTTAAAAAGCGTGAGACTGCAAAAACAATTGGGGGATGGGTGTCATATTTCAAAACTCGCAGGGCTTTTTCGCATTCTCTAAAACCAAGATTAATGCAGATAGGTTTTACCCAGCGTTTTCTTTGCAGATAGTACATTGGGCAAAAGAGGAACACATGTCTTTCATCCTCCACTGTGTAGCCACAAGCAGGACATGAGGTATTATTGTTGGAATCCCATCTGGAGGTAAAGGACCTAAGTGGTAAAGTGCCCATTCTTAGTTGGAGATACAGCTTCCTAGCAACTGGGAGGAAAATCAGATCCAAAAATAACTCCCTCCCGTAGTTTGGTTTTATCTGGAGGAACTGGGCAGTCAGCCTACCTACATTTGAGTTCATGTGTAAACGTGATAGGAAGAAGTGTCTGAATTGTTCGACCAAGTTGGTTTTGGAAACAGCCAGACAAGAACTTTCTGGAGTATCCCAAAGTTCCTGGAAGCCAATCTGGGCACTAGTGACCCTAACGTACATTAACCAAGGGATGTTCAGATTTTTAAGTATAGGCCAAACCCCCCTAAATTCGTTTCTATAGGATTCCAGGTCCGGATTAGACCAGAGTCTCTTCCAGTAGTAGACGGGCCGCACAGCCACCACCTCTTCCATAGGGAGCAAGCCCAGATCAAACCTAATAGGGACCAACGGGGAACTAGATGGTAAGCTCAACAAGTTCCTGATAAAGGAGTTTTCAACCCTCGAAAGGCTATCAGTTTTAGAATGGCCCCAGAGTTCCGCTGATGACGGCTGATAGCCAGAAACCGGTCCTAGGATGCTTGATTCCAGTCCAGGGAAGACATGGCTTGGCAGTTCGGGCTGGACTGTTCCCATGAGGCACAGGGTCAAGACTGAATTGCATATGGCCATGTCTAAACTGGGGTGGTGTAGTGGGCAAAAGAACGATGGATTTAACCCAGATCTCTTGACTGGGGGAGAATGTCTGCATTGTCAGCATTCCGTCCATCATTTGTTTGTTGTAACGCTTTTCGCCCTAAGTGGGATGGGTATTCCCAGACGTGGGACCCGTGCTCACTACGCCACTGGAGTCAAGCTATCCTGGCTGATGACGGCTGATAGCCAGAAACCGGTCCTAGGATGCTTGATTCCGGTCCAGGGAAGACATGGCTTGGCAGTTCGGGCTGGACTGTTCCCATGAGGCACAGGGTCAAGACTGATTTGCATATGGCCATGTCTAAACTGGGGTGGTGTAGTGGGCAAAAGAACGATGGATTTAACCCAGATCTCTTGACTGGGGGAGAATGTCTGCATTGTCAGCATTCCGTCCATCATTTGTTTGTTGTAACGCTTTTCGCCCTAAGTGGGATGGGTATTCCCAGACGTGGGACCCGTGCTCACTACGCCACTGGAGTCAAGCTATCCTGGCTGATGACGGCTGATAGCCAGAAACCAGTCCTAGGATGCTTGATTCCGGTCCAGGGAAGACATGGCTTGGCAGTTCGGGCTGGACTGTTCCCATGAGGCACAGGGTCAAGACTGATTTGCATATGGCCATGTCTAAACTGGGGTGGTGTAGTGGGCAAAAGAACGATGGATTTAACCCAGATCTCTTGACTGGGGGAGAATGTCTGCATTGTCAGCATTCCGTCCATCATTTGTTTGTTGTAACGCTTTTCGCCCTAAGTGGGATGGGTATTCCCAGACGTGGGACCCGTGCTCACTACGCCACTGGAGTCAAGCTATCCTGGCTGATGACGGCTGATAGCCAGAAACCGGTCCTAGGATGCTTGATTCCGGTCATGGGAAGACATGGCTTGGCAGTTCGGGCTGGACTGTTCCCATGAGGCACAGGGTCAAGACTGATTTGCATATGGCCATGTCTAAACTGGGGTGGTGTAGTGGGCAAAAGAACGATGGATTTAACCCCGATCTCTTGACTGGGGGACAATGTCTGCATTGTCAGCATTCCGTCCATCATTTGTTTGTTGTAACGCTTTTCGCCCTAAGTGGGATGGGTATTCCCAGACGTGGGACCCGTGCTCACTACGCCACTGGAGTCAAGCTATCCTGGCTGATGACGGCTGATAGCCAGAAACCGGTCCTAGGATGGTTGATTCCGGTCCAGGGAAGACATGGCTTGGCAGTTCGGGCTGGACTGTTCCCATGAGGCACAGGGTCAAGACTGATTTGCATATGGCCATGTCTAAACTGGGGTGGTGTAGTGGGCAAAAGAACGATGGATTTAACCCAGATCTCTTGACTGGGGGAGAATGTCTGCATTGTCAGCATTCCGTCCATCATTTGTTTGTTGTAACGCTTTTCGCCCTAAGTGGGATGGGTATTCCCAGACGTGGGACCCGTGCTCACTACGCCACTGGAGTCAAGCTATCCTGACTGATGACGGCTGATAGCCAGAAACCGGTCCTAGGATGCTTGATTCCGGTCCAGGGAAGACATGGCTTGGCAGTTCGGGCTGGACTGTTCCCATGAGGCACAGGGTCAAGACTGATTTGCATATGGCCATGTCTAAACTGGGGTGGTGTAGTGGGCAAAAGAACGATGGATTTAACCCAGATCTCTTGACTGGGGGAGAATGTCTGCATTGTCAGCATTCCGTCCATCATTTGTTTGTTGTAACGCTTTTCGCCCTAAGTGGGATGGGTATTCCCAGACGTGGGACCCGTGCTCACTAGGCCACTGGAGTCAAGATATGCTGGCTGATGATGGCTGATAGCCAGAAACCGGTCCTAGGATGCTTGATTCCGGTCCAGGGAAGACATGGCTTGGCAGTTCGGGCTGGACTGTTCCCATGAGGCACAGGGTCAAGACTGATTTGCATATGGCCATGTCTAAACTGGGGTGGTGTAGTGGGCAAAAGAACGATGGATTTAACCCAGATCTCTTGACTGGGGGAGAATGTCTGCATTGTCAGCATTCCGTCCATCATTTGTTTGTTGTAACGCTTTTCGCCCTAAGTGGGATGGGTATTCCCAGACGTGGGACCCGTGCTCACTACGCCACTGGAGTCAAGTTATCCTGGCTGATGACGGCTGATAGCCAGAAACCGGTCCTAGGATGCTTGATTCCGGTCCAGGGAAGACATGGCTTGGCAGTTCGGGCTGGACTGTTCCCATGAGGCACAGGGTCAAGACTGATTTGCATATGGCCATGTCTAAACTGGGGTGGTGTAGTGGGCAAAAGAACGATGGATTTAACCCAGATCTCTTGACTGGGGGAGAATGTATGCATTGTCAGCATTCCGTTGTGGTAAATAAAAATTCCTTTACCGGGACTGAATTTGATACAGAAACATTATAAAATAGCTCAGTGAAATGAGAGGCAGAATCCGTGATATTAGAGGTTCGGAATGGGCTTTATTCCAGTGATCGATTATAATCGGATGCTCCAAGTTCCATCACCACGGGGGTTCAGGAAGTGAAGTACATACTTTATTGACAAGAAGTAACTTTTATAGTACATACATTACAATGAAGCGAATGCAGTAGGCGTAACAATTGATAAGGAAATTGACGTTTTTCCTGCGTAACCGAAAATGGGTGTAATAAGGAGTAAAAAAGGAACATGATTGGTTATGATGTCATACATAGGTGGATCTATAAGATAATACTTGGCATAGATGCGCGCGCAGCAGCATGACGTGTAATTGACGTGTAACTAGGGGGTGAAGGGGACTTGACATTAGCTCTACATGTGGAGACGAAAAGTCTGGGGGGTCAAGTCAACCTAATCCCAAATCATATCTAACATCCTATGTTTAAAGAACTATGTTATCCACAAAAGAAGGACTCTCGGACCGAATCTATTCTATACTGACTGTGCGTGCGTGTACAAGCGTCTAAGTGTCTACACTGAATGCGAGGGGGTAGGAATATTCCATGGTAACAGGGCTATGAATTACTTGCATGAGGACATAGAAGCCGGGCCTTTTGCTTGGTAACTGGGAGAATGTTTACTTAAACTACTAGGCAGGAATGCATCGGCTGAGGGGGAAGCAGATAATTCGAAGGTGAAATACAGTCCTTGGCAGAGAATAGGCTGATGTCAGGCTTCGTGAGCCGCGCAGAGAATGAGACAAAGTTCATGGTCACAGATGCAGGCTCAGACTGGAGCTTTCAGAGGCAGAAGGCAAGAGGAGTTTGATGACAGAATCAGGGCCTACTTGCCTGGACTGTAAAATGGCATAAGTGAACCATATAAAGCCGGTGGCCTTTCATATTTAGGAATGGAATATCCGGCCTATTCATGGCGGATCTGACAGAGGACATGTTGACGGTGGACGCACATGTGTTTGCGTCTTCATAACTGGAACTGGAGGAAACATACATGTACTTGTGACATGCACATAGAACCGTTGGGGTCCAAGATAGGGGACATAACTGACCAGGAAAATCCACATTTCCACATTCCCTCCTTGTCCCCTACTTGCCCTTCAAGAGATATCAATCTTCATCAATCCATTAATCTGTTCATGTAGCATCATTTGTTCTTCTTTCTTCTTCCGTGATCTTGAATGAAATCTTGGTGGTGGAATACACGATGTGGCACACAGACCACAGATCGCTGGTCCACATTGTAGACATAGACAGCAACTGAGTAGTATGAGAAGGCCAATACCTAGGAAGGATAAAACTCTCCATCCCCAGGCTGATATCACACTCCAAAACCAACTGGACCAAGTCCAAGTGCCTGGGTTCTGGTGTATCTGGTTTACAATCTTATGAAGGCGAGTGATGGCTTTATATACAGATGGCGAATTTTCTGGTATGAATACGCAGCAGCTTGATCCGATGACCCTACAAGCTCCGCCCCTATCAGCCAGGATGACGTCAAGGACAAGACGATTTTGAAGCACAACAATCCGCATAGCAGACTGCTCTTCCGTTAAATTGCCTAAGGCGGAAATAGTCTCATTCACTACTGCTTCAAGGGTTCTAGTTAATCTACGTATCAGCTTACTATTAGTAACAGTACCTATATAGGGAAAGATGCCTTTATTAAAATCTACATACTTGTCCCATGCTGTCTCAGTGTAATCGACAATGGGGAGATCTCTCCGCTCTCTGTTGTGTACTAAATGAATATTTCTGTAATAGTCAGGAGGAGCTAGGAAAACAGGTGGCAAAAGGAATGCAATGTAGCAGGTACCATCCCAATCTAGAGGTAGACGCATATATGCAGTCTGACCACATATAAAGTAGGAGTGGCGAGAAGCTCTAAATGAAGATTTGCCTTGATCACTGAATTCTACTGTAGTAGTGCATTTACTATGGCCCATATGTATGGAACCAACCTTTCTTACACACAATTCACCCTTCGCTGGGAATACTGACATGGTGGGTAAGACTAGTTCAATTTCGGATACGACATTTAGAATCATGAGATTAGGTGTAAAATTACCTAATCCATATACTTCATTTTCTAGATCAGTTCCTGTTCTTTTGGGGCGACCCTCCTTGTCAGGGTAGCAGACCTTGAGTAAAACTAGGTTCAGGTTTCCCCATATCCAATGATCTTGGTAAACTGCGGTGTCTGAGTCTATGGAATTGATTAAACTAAACCATGCTCCACAGGAGCCATTATGTGTAAATGGATGTGGAAAGAAAGGCAGGACTCCTTCATAATTCTGATAGGGAGGGAGTCGGCCACACACCCAACAATTGGTGGCATTACTAGTCTGATGGGAATGATGTAACATACTAATGAAAGTGTTATTGCGCAGCGCAAGTCTATAAGACAATTCATGCGGAAGTAAGTCACTAAAAGAATGTTCAGCAATAACATTATAAACGTGTCTAGAAATAGGGTAATATATGTGCAACAACATACTTGTAATAATTATTAAAAGACTCAATAAAAACAGAATTAATAATGTCACTATGCAGTGGCTACGCAGTGATTTACAATACGCCTGTCGTTTCAACATTTTCCGGGTATTTTCTCTACTCAGGTCCAAGGGATACATGTCAGAGACAATTCAACCGCTTCACCTTGGAGAGGACTTAAACAATCAAATTGCTCGACTTGTTGGGCCTAAGCTTTAGTTTGTAGTTCTCAGAGTCATTCGGTTCAACAAAGGGAAGTTTTGAATCAGTCTGTGAGGGAGTGCAGGGCACAATGTCTATATCCGAGGATAGTCCATGAAATTTCTTGATATGACTTGAATGGATCCAGCCCTTGCGGCCCTCGATCTTCACGGCTGTCCTTGTGGTCAGCAGGACCAACTTGGGTGATTTCCACCTGGGCTCCAGCTGAGTCTTTCGGTCGAAATTCCTCACAAAGACAAGATCACCCGGAACAACGTCATGGGGTTTCACCTCAGTGTTGTCGGGAAAGGCTGCAGCTACCTGTGAACGACAAGATTGTAGTGCAGACATCAAGGAAGCCAAGTAATCTGTCAGCATATTACAGTCAATATCAGTTATTTTGCGTGGTATAGGCGTCCCCCACATATTCGGTGGTCTGCCGAAGATCACCTCATACGGGGATAGATCCTGGGTTGAACTGACAACAGATCATACAGGTACGGACCTTTTGTTTGGCTGCTGCTCGTAAATGTTTATTGAACCAAATGTGTTGAATGCTGTCTAGCATAGCTTTTTCTCCTAGATGTGCTGGACTATGTATAGTGTTAATTATAACTTGGACCATTGAATCAGGAAGGAACCATACAGACTTTTCCTTCATCATCCATCCTTGGTCCGTTTGGATCCCTCCTAATTCAGTCCATTTCTTTATTTCGTCTGGTGTAGCATGTGTCTGTATGTCAATTACGTCAAGAGTAGGATCTTTAACTGTCATACAATGTGTCGGTGTCGGGACTATTGTCTTTGTCATGTCGGGGGTTTGAGTTTGAGCAGTCTGTTTAGCTGTTCTGTCGGCTAGATCATTGCCTTGGGAAATGATATCAGTAACCTTCGTATGAGCCTTACATTTCATAATTGATATTGCACTGGGTAGATGTATTGCATCTAATAAGGCATGAATGAGGGGTCCGTGCTGAATGTGGGCACCGTGGGAAGTTAAATAACCTCTCTCTCGCCACAGCACGCCGAAGTCATGTACAACTCCGAATGCATAACGTGAATCAGTGTATATGTTGACTTTTTTATTCGTGGCTTGAATACAGGCTTGTGTCAGAGCGATAAGCTCTGCGGCTTGAGCTGACAAAGTATTTATACGATTAGTTTCAATGACTTCAGTATCTGTGGTGACTGCGTAAGCAGCCACTAACTCTCCTGTACTTGTTCTCATACATGAACCATCTACATACAATGTCAGGTCTGGATCTGACAATGGGACATCGGTTAAGTCTTGTCTGGGTTTCGTCGTTATTGTAATAACTTCAATACAGTCATGAGCTAGTGGGTCTGTTCCGATTACAGGTAAAAGTGTGGCAGGGTTCAATGTGTTACAGCGTCTGATTTCTATATGTGGCTGAAACAATGTAAGTTCGTACCCTGTAAGTCGTGCTATAGTCAAGTGTTGTGTTTGCGTTCTATTTACAAGAACCTCTACTGCGTGTGGTACTTGAACTGTCAATGGATGTCCTAACACTATGGCATCGCTTTGTCTGATTGCTAAAGCTGTCGCTGCCACTGATTTCAGGCATGCAGGCAAAGCCTGAGCTACGGGATCTAATGTACTAGAAAAATAAGCACATGGTTTGTGTGCTCCTGCTTGTTCCTGTGTGAGTACTGACAAGGCAGTACCTTCGCGCTCTGTAACAAAGAGTGTAAACTGTTTTCTGTAACATGGTGTTGCTAAAACGGGTGCTTGACATAAAGCTTTCTTTAGGCTTTCAAAAGCTTGTGTGTGTTCCTGAGTCCAAGGGAGAACAGTCGGTGTGGCTGCCTCCTGTGTGGTTAACTGAATGAGTGGTTTTGCTAGAAATGCGTATTGAGGGATCCACTGCCTGCAATATGACGTGAGGCCTATGAAAGCTCGTACTTCCTTTTGTGTCTTGGGTATTGGCATGTTAGCTATTAACTGAATGCGGTCGGGTGTAAGCTGCCTTCCCTCCTTGGACAGCGAGTGTCCAAGATAAACAACTCGCTGGACACAGAATTGCAGCTTAGAAGGGGACACCTTGTGCCCCTTTTCGGCTAGAAATTGTAAAACTGTCAGTGATGCTTTTTCACATTCCGGTTCGCTTCTCGCGGTGATCAGCAGATCATCGACGTATTGAAGCAAGGCAGTGTTAACTGGCATGTGGATACTGTCGAGTTCTCGTTTCAGTGCTTGGCTATAGATGCTGGGGCTTTCTGTAAATCCTTGAGGTGCGCGTGAGAATTTAAAGCTGCGCCCATTTAAACTAAATCCGAACAAATATTGGCTTTCCGGATCTATTGGGACGCTGAAAAAGGCATTCTTGAGATCAATTACAGTAAAGAATGTTGCTTCGGAATCAATAGCTGTCAGTAATGATGAGATATCTGGGACCACAGGAAATTGTGGCACAATGCATTTGTTTAACTCGCGTAGATCAATAACCAATCGATATACTGGTGGGGCCGTAGGATCTGTTCGTTTAAGAACCGGAATTATCGGTGAATTACATACATTGGAGTCTGTTTCTACAACTACTCCTTGGGCAATTAGCTCGTCAATGATTTGTAGTAAAGCCACCACAGCATCTGGTGGTAACTTGTATTGTCGCATTCGTGGTAGCACCACTCCTGCCTTTAGTGTGACTCGATATGGTGTAATATTCATGCAACCAACATCAGTAGGGCCTTGTGCCCATAGATGTGTAGGTAAAGTCTGCAGTCGGGGATCCATGTCTCTAGACACATAGTGACCTTTAAAGTCACGTAAAAACAACCTTACTCCTTCCGGGGAACAACATATTATGGCTCCTAGGGCTTTCAACGTTTTTATTCCTAACAAGTTTTCTGGACATGATTTAGTAAGCAATAAATCTGTAGTTCGGGTCAGAGGTCCTATCGTAAGTGGAAGAGGCTGTGATACTTCATTAACAATAGGTTTTCCTGAAAAACCAAGGGAAATATTCTGAGAGCCTGAGAGGGATGCCCCTGGAACTTCACTACGTTTTATAGTTGTTCGACTTGCCCCTGTATCGAGTAAAAATTTTCTATCTTGACCTAATAATTCACTATGTACATAAGGTCCTTCTTGATCTACCGGAATCTCGATAAGGGGTAAGTCAACTTCCCTCTCTAGGCTAGTTCATGCGTAACGCTGATACTCAGGATATTCATACTGTGCGGTCTGATACATTTGTCGTGTTGTCGTCTGTGTGGCAGCAACAGGCAACGGTGGTGCAGCTGGCACAAACTGTATTGGCTGTTGTGCGGCTGGCATGGCCTGGGCATGCTGCATAGCTCCTTGTTCATTCTGATCTTGTCTTAGTGGCCGTGATCTTTCTTGTGTTTTACCTATGGCGATATTATGTTTTAAAACTGGACAATCGTGTACGTAATGACCTGGCTTTTTACAATAATTGCATGTCCCTTTTACAGGTCCTGCTGAATCGGAATGTGTCATACCCTTTTTATGTCCTTCAGCTGGAACTGTCTGGGAAACTAGCATTTTCATTTTCGTGTCTTTCATGCGTCTGTGTTCATGTTCTTGTTCCTCTCTAATTCTATTGTGATGATACTGTAACATTTGTAACATTTGTGATGGGGTGTTACCTTGCCAGGTACTCTCGAATTTTAATACTCTATTCTTTACTGGGGGCAGGGCATTTTCTACCAATTTTGTTACAAACAGATGCGGGTATGATTCGCTACTTGCTTTTATGCCACTATTTATACCAAAACATTTCTCGAATCGGGCATAGTAATCACTAGTGTCTTCATCTTGCTTCTGTTTACAGGCTGAAATTGTACCCCAATCTTCCTTTTTCGTAGTTAATAAACGTGGCAGTACCTGTACTAGTAGACCTGGTAGTGCTTTAGTTTTGTCCCCAAGCCCCGAACCTGGACCTCGGGCCCTTTCTTCTGCTTCTAATGCTGACCATTCTATCTTTTGGTCTCCTACCTCCCACTCTTTTTCCTTGAGTTTCTCATAAATGCCAGCAGGCATCAATACCTTTAATATTGTCATAATGTCGGGATAGGTGTACTCTCCCATGAGTAACATGTCTTTAATTTCTCGGTGAAAACCCGCTGGATCTTTGTCATGACTGGGTACCACTTTCTTCATTTGTAACAGTTCTATTTTTGATATGGGCGTATATACAAATACGCGCCTAAACTCATTGTCCTCGCCTTTTATTGGGTGCACTTCTCGTAAGGGATTCTGTCTATCCATGTGATACGTGGTTCTTTCCTTGCCGGGCAATGAGACATGCTCTGAGCATACAAAAAGAATATACTGCTTTCTTGACTCTAGAATTTCTTTAATTAATTTAGTACCTGGACCTCTCCATTTATTCGTAAGCAATTCAGTCAATATGTCAGGTAAGGGACCAGGGTCCGAATGCTGACTCCGATATAGTATAATGAGTTGTTGAATCATATAGATCCCAGCTAACCTCTGTTCATCTGGGGTGAGATTCAAAAATGTGCGTACTACTGTAGCATCACTATATTTTCCGGGACTGTCCACCCAATGGACAGCTGCCCTGGCTAAATCTTGTTCATCCATAGAATCGAGAAAATGATAACCCCTTCGTTCTCGGAGTAGTTTGTCGGCGGTTTGGAACGAATGCTCGTTAGACCTTATATTAATTATAGGTATTTGGAAATTCCTGTTATTATCTGGACATATTGGACGTATTGAATCAGTATGACATCTAGTCTGATCCCTATTACAAGATCTTCCTCTACCTACATAGGCTATGGTGTCTGACTGTCCTACGGGCAGTCCTGACCCTTCTTCCTCGCTTTGTTCGAACTCGTCTGCCTCTAATCTCTCTTCGTGTAGACGTTCTATTTCTATACGGATCTTTCGGCACATGGCTATTATACAATTTTGCTTATCGTGTCTCCCCTCTGATATATTCTGGCTCCACCTTGTAAGAATTTGCATTGCTTCCGGGTCTACCCCCGGTCGGTCTACATTTCTGATCACACAGTTTATGAGGAAACGTAACAGTTCCCCTTGTATCTCTACTTTCTGGTATTCCATAGCTCTGTTAATACATTCTGGATCTCGCCCTGTTTGGACAAAATGGTATATTTTATCTAGATGCGCAGTCATTCCTGGTAACTTCGCTAAATACACTGCGGCTCGTCTGATACGCAATGATGCCAGGATCATTTCGTCCTCTTTACCGGTCACCGGGTCATATCTACAATCTATAAGAAGTTCCTTAAGCGTACGGTCACTTACGAATTTGGGTGTACGTGAATGCGCTGACTCTTGAAAAATAAGTTTGTTTATTCTAGGTGGCGTAGAAAAAATATTGGTAGCACCTCCCGTGGCCCCATCTGGGGTGTCGGGTGTGAAAGGATTCGTCGAACGTGACACAGCAACTATAGGTGTGGACACAGCTATAGAAGTAGCTGTAGGAACGGATGCAGAAACAGATGTGCTTGCCGGAACTTGTGACTCGATTTGTTGCTGTAGGGATACGGGTGCTGGATCTTGGCGTTGGGCCTCCCTGGTATGCGGTCTATGTGGGGCGGAATTAGCATACTCGGGAGCTACGTCATCTAAATATGAGGAAAGAAAAACATCTTCTGCGGTTCTAGGATGCCCCTTAGGATGTACCTTAATTGGGAATAATGGGGGTGGCAAGTCTTTCGGTATCTCTGGAGTAGCCTTAGGTAATCCTTCGGCTAGAAGGGGATACATACCATTCATGAGGGCATTTCTTTGTCTATCTACTTGTTCTGATTTCACTCGGATACCTTCCTCAATTAGTAGATTGTCTCGAACTTTATTTGAACTTTCTTTACTCTTCTCTTCCTGTCTACGTGCTTTTTCTGTACGTCTATGAGATTCTTTACGCCATAACTCAACGGCGTCTTTCTGTGACTGTCTAACTTTCCTTTTCCATAACTCTTCCTCGACTTTCATGATGCACTCTGCATCCCAGGTCCCCGCTGCGGGCCACCTCTGACTTTCTGGTAATCCCTTGGTGTAGTCTACCCATAAATCAAGAAATAATATAGCGTCTAAGCCATGTTTGTGATACATGAAGTGCCCTGGAGTATCCCTAGGAGGAATAGGGACGGCTTCTTCAAGTACCCCTTTTCTAGTAGTGATCTGTCTTAATTTCGAGAAGAGCGGCATATTGACAACTGATCCGATACTTAATCTTGAACACACTTAATACGAAAGCACACTAATGAACAACCATTCATACCACAATATGCAGGACGTTTAACACATTAAACATTAAACATTAAACATTTTTTTTTACCTTTAAAATAAACAACAATGATGACCGTCTGCCTAACTGATCACCAAGCATAACTCTTGACACTAACTAGATACTTCGGAATACTTGATATACTGCTAAACAGTACAGATACACTGCTAAAACAGTGCAGACCGGATTTGTGTACCCAAACCCGTCTTGACCGGCACAACCTATGTGCACGTCAGAAATGCCTCCCCAGTAATGGTACTCACCGGGTAGCTTCGGAAACGGAAGGCCTCGGTAACTTGAACTTGAACCGGACTGGACTCGACTCGCCTCGTCGGAAACTGGGCTTGACTTCGAACTGGTGGGTCTCTGTATACCTCGGATCTTGCTCTCTCAGCTAGGCTCTGGTCGGGATACTTCGCACTTCTCACCGCCTCGTCTGGGTGTTGATCGCAGTCTCAGTCGCCCCCGCTTGACCGGAGGGAGATACAGGAAATCCTGCTGGTACGCGTTATTGTCCGTCCAGCTGTGGCAGGAGACCGGGCCTGCTACTCACCGCCGGCGCGTGAGATGAGAAAGTGTCCCTATTCGGGCGCCATCATGTGGTAAATAAAAATTCCTTTACCGGGACTGAATTTGATACAGAAACATTATAAAATAGCTCAGTGAAATGAGAGGCAGAATCCGTGATATTAGAGGTTCGGAATGGGCTTTTTTCCAGTGATCGATTATAATCGGATGCTCCAAGTTCCATCACCACGGGGGTTCAGGAAGTGAAGTACATACTTTATTGACAAGAAGTAACTTTTATAGTACATACATTACAATGAAGCGAATGCAGTAGGCGTAACAATTGATAAGGAAATTGACGTTTTTCCTGCGTAACCGAAAATGGGTGTAATAAGGAGTAAAAAAGGAACATGATTGGTTATGATGTCATACATAGGTGGATCTATAAGATAATACTTGGCATAGATGCGCGCGCAGCAGCATGACGTGTAATTGACGTGTAACTAGGGGGTGAAGGGGACTTGACATTAGCTCTACATGTGGAGACGAAAAGTCTGGGGGGTCAAGTCAACCTAATCCCAAATCATATCTAACATCCTATGTTTAAAGAACTATGTTATCCACAAAAGAAGGACTCTCGGACCGAATCTATTCTATACTGACTGTGCGTGCGTGTACAAGCGTCTAAGTGTCTACACTGAATGCGAGGGGGTAGGAATATTCCATGGTAACAGGGCTATGAATTACTTGCATGAGGACAGAGAAGCCGGGCCTTTTGCTTGGTAACTGGGAGAATGTTTACTTAAACTACTAGGCAGGAATGCATCGGCTGAGGGGGAAGCAGATAATTCGAAGGTGAAATACAGTCCTTGGCAGAGAATAGGCTGATGTCAGGCTTCGTGAGCCGCGCAGAGAATGAGACAAAGTTCATGGTCACAGATGCAGGCTCAGACTGGAGCTTTCAGAGGCAGAAGGCAAGAGGAGTTTGATGACAGAATCAGGGCCTACTTGCCTGGACTGTAAAATGGCATAAGTGAACCATATAAAGCCGGTGGCCTTTCATATTTAGGAATGGAATATCCGGCCTATTCATGGCGGATCTGACAGAGGACATGTTGACGGTGGACGCACATGTGTTTGCGTCTTCATAACTGGAACTGGAGGAAACATACATGTACTTGTGACATGCACATAGAACCGTTGGGGTCCAAGATAGGGGACATAACTGACCAGGAAAATCCACATTTCCACACCGTCCATCATTTGTTTGTTGTAACGCTTTTCGCCCTAAGTGGGATGGGTATTCCCAGACGTGGGACCCGTGCTCACTAGGCCACTGGAGTCAAGATATGCTGGCTGATGATGGCTGATAGCCAGAAACCGGTCCTAGGATGCTTGATTCCGGTCCAGGGAAGACATGGCTTGGCAGTTCGGGCTGGACTGTTCCCATGAGGCACAGGGTCAAGACTGATTTGCATATGGCCATGTCTAAACTGGGGTGGTGTAGTGGGCAAAAGAACGATGGATTTAACCCAGATCTCTTGACTGGGGGAGAATGTCTGCATTGTCAGCATTCCGTCCATCATTTGTTTGTTGTAACGCTTTTCGCCCTAAGTGGGATGGGTATTCCCAGACGTGGGACCCGTGCTCACTACGCCACTGGAGTCAAGCTATCCTGGCTGATGACGGCTGATAGCCAGAAACCGGTCCTAGGATGCTTGATTCCGGTCCAGGGAAGACATGGCTTGGCAGTTCGGGCTGGACTGTTCCCATGAGGCACAGGGTCAAGACTGATTTGCATATGGCCATGTCTAAACTGTGGTGGTGTAGTGGGCAAAAGAACGATGGATTTAACCCAGATCTCTTGACTGGGGGAGAATGTATGCATTGTCAGCATTCCGTCCATCATTTGTTTGTTGTAACGCTTTTCGCCCTAAGTGGGATGGGTATTCCCAGACGTGGGACCCGTGCTCACTACGCCACTGGAGTCAAGCTATCCTGGCTGATGACGGCTGATAGCCAGAAACCAGTCCTAGGATGCTTGATTCCGGTCCAGGGAAGACATGGCTTGGCAGTTCGGGCTGGACTGTTCCCATGAGGCACAGGGTCAAGACTGATTTGCATATGGCCATGTCTAAACTGGGGTGGTGTAGTGGGCAAAAGAACGATGGATTTTACCCAGATCTCTTGACTGGGGGAGAATGTCTGCATTGTCAGCATTCCGTCCATCATTTGTTTGTTGTAACGCTTTTCGCCCTAAGTGGGATGGGTATTCCCAGACGTGGGACCCGTGCTCACTACGCCACTGGAGTCAAGCTATCCTGGCTGATGACGGCTGATAGCCAGAAACCGGTCCTAGGATGCTTGATTCCGGTCATGGGAAGACATGGCTTGGCAGTTCGGGCTGGACTGTTCCCATGAGGCACAGGGTCAAGACTGATTTGCATATGGCCATGTCTAAACTGGGGTGGTGTAGTGGGCAAAAGAACAATGGATTTAACCCAGATCTCTTGACTGGGGGAGAATGTCTGCATTGTCAGCATTCCATCCATCATTTGTTTGTTGTAACGCTTTTCGCCCTAAGTGGGATGGGTATTCCCAGACGTGGGACCCGTGCTCACTACGCCACTGGAGTCAAGCTATCCTGGCTGATGACGGCTGATAGCCAGAAACCGGTCCTAGGATGCTTGATTCCGGTCCAGGGAAGACATGGCTTGGCAGTTCGGGCTGGACTGTTCCCATGAGGCACAGGGTCAAGACTGATTCGCATATGGCCATGTCTAAACTGGGGTGGTGTAGTGGGCAAAAGAACGATGGATTTAACCCAGATCTCTTGACTGGGGGAGAATGTCTGCATTGTCAGCATTCCGTCCATCATTTGTTTGTTGTAACGCTTTTCGCCCTAAGTGGGATGGGTATTCCCAGACGTGGGACCCGTGCTCACTACGCCACTGGAGTCAAGCTATCCTGGCTGATGACGGCTGATAGCCAGAAACCGGTCCTAGGATGCTTGATTCCGGTGCAGGGAAGACATGGCTTGGCAGTTCGGGCTGGACTGTTCCCATGAGGCACAGGGTCAAGACTGATTTGCATATGGCCATGTCTAAACTGGGGTGGTGTAGTGGGCAAAAGAACGATGGATTTAACCCAGATCTCTTGACTGGGGGAGAATGTCTGCATTGTCAGCATTCCGTCCATCATTTGTTTGTTGTAACGCTTTTCGCCATAAATAGAGGCAGCTCTGGCCTGCGTTTTAAAAATTTCTATCACTGGCGCTGCTGGTTTAAAAGCCGAACCTTTAAACAATCTAGCCATGCCTCCTGTAGTTTGGGTCAGCTTTAGTGTGGAATTAGCAACTTGACCTCCCCATCCCACATCTTCTTGAAGTGTAATTCCCAAGTAACCAAACGTTTTTACCCGTTCGAGGGGAATACCATTTCATACTGGGTTGGGGCGAGTGTGTTTGGGAGGGTTAAGTATCATGAATTTCGTTTTGGCTAGATTGATCTCAAGACCTCTGTCACTGGAGAAGTCTACAAAACCATCTAGAATACGCTGTATTCCCATGGGGGTGCGTGACAATAGCAGAGTATCGTCAGCAAACATTAGGGCTGGAACTTTTCCCATGGCCAACCTAGGGACATCAGTGTCCTTTATAGCTAAAAGATGTTTAATTAGCCCATTGATATATAGATAAAACAACGTGGGTGCTAATACACATCCTTTTCGGACTCCTCTTTTGACAGAAAAACGTTCAGATAGTTCGCTATATTTCCCGCATCTAACCTGGGCAAAATTGCCCATATGGAGGCTCTTCAAAACATCCAAGAGATAGGTGGGAACATTGAGCGTTTGAAGGACTCTCCAAAGGTTTTTACGCGGGACCAGGTCAAATGCTGATCTTAGGTCGACAAAGATGAGGTAGAGGCTGCCACCCTCCACACTCACAGTCTTCCAATATATGACCTGGAGACGAAAGATCTGGTCAAGAGTAAAAATACCCTTCCTGAAGCCCGCCTGTAAGGTGCTTAGAATATTGTTTTCTGCTTCCCAGGCCTGTAGTCTATCCAAGACTATACGCCCGAATAGCTTTTGGGTCGTGTCAATTAGACTAATCGGCCGGTAATTAGAGGGCTGGAGTGGACAACCTTTTTTATGAATTGGCACGATCTCGGCACCTCGCCAGGTTTCAGGTGGTTCTGCGCCGAGCAAGATGGAGTTAAACAAAACGCACAAATACGGTGCCCATACCTTGGGTTCAGACCTAAAAAGGTCACCCGGGATTTTGTCTAAACCCGGCGCTTTATTGGGTATGAGCATGTGAATGGCGTTTTCGACCTCCTAAATCTTGATTATGGGGATGTCCTCGGTACAGCGGGCTATATTAGGAGGGGAATCAAGTGAAGAGGGTGTGTTACAATTTATATCAGAGTATAGACCCTCAAAGTGTTCTTCCCATACTGCGGGTGCTATATTAGAGCAAGTAATAATATTAGGGTCTTTCTTGCCATTGCTGACAATAGCCCAGAATGTTTTAAAATCTTTATACTGCAATGCTATTCTTAGCTCCTCCCACTTATCGTCTTCTAAAGACTTCCTTGCCTTGTGAGTCATGAGCTTATACTGTGCCCGAGAGTATTTAATTCTAGATTTGTCCTTGGCTTTAATTGCCAGGATCAACTCGCCTTTTAATTTCCTACACTCGGGAGTATACCACGATTGTTTGTTGACCACTTGAGGCCTTATGAGCTCTACCCGGGAGAAGACATCGAGGAGTTGAGTTACTAGCTGGCCATGAATTAATACAGGGCTGGGAGAACTCTCAGTAGTAAAGCAGGTTGGCACTGCTTCAGCCATTTCGTTAAGGGAAGGTAGTGCCAGTCTATATGTTTCTGCCAGTTTCTCTGGACAAGCAAGGATGCTAGGCCACCTCACTCTGCGTCTGTTGTTGTGCAGTATTAGTGGTTGGGGAGGTACGGGCACCGCAGAGCCATAACTTGTAAATCCCCAACTTCCTGGTTTTAGACTCAGAGTGAGAGCATTGTGATCGCTATCATCACGAACTATCACCCTGAAATCAAGCACCATATCCCAAGATTTAGTTTCAATCAAAATATAGTCCAAAATCGACATTTGTCCCGCTCTATTAAAGGTAGTATGTCCTGGTTGGTCTGATTTAAATCTGCCATTGCAGGCCCTCAGGGATAGAGAGAAGGTGAGAGCGAGGATTTTTAGCACTAGTGGGGTCCACGCTTTGACCGCGGGAATCAAGGGCTCAGGGATGTTCCTGTGTGAATCTTCCGCCACAGGGTCGTTATGGTCTAGCAGACTTAGCGGCTCATATTGACAATTAAAGTCGCCACCTACTATAACCGAGTAGTCTGGGTCTAAAGTCAGCATAAAGTCATACAAAGTTGAAATCACCTTGGATACCCTTCCACCTGGAGAGGGTCTTGAATAGACATTCAGAAGGGCTAAGTGGTTATTTCCGGGCAGATCCAGTAGGACACATTGGATGTCATCTGAGCCCGTTTGGAGTTGCTTGGCTATAGCACCCAGGTGAATTGCAACCCAGGTACTGAGGCCTCCAGAAGGTCTCCCCCTACCCCTTGATAGTGCAAGAATATCAAAAGAAACGAACCCCGCCCGTTGAAAATTTTCCACAGCCCATGTCTCTTGCAATAGACAGATGTCAAAAGTGTCTATAAAATTGCCCCACTCTTCACAGGTCTGTTTGTTTTTTAATCCCGCTACATTCCAGGAAATGAGATTAATATCAATCTTGGACTCTCCTTTAGTGGACAGGTCACTTGGGGAAGTACTTTCCCTACCCAAGTTTTCCTGGTCGCATTCATAGCCCAGCCCACCCAGTAGTAAAGGTGGCGGTGGATCTCCCAGAAGTGCTGAGAGACATTCCAAAGGTCGATCTTCATTGGGATTTGGACTAGAGGGTGGGACAGAGGTCACAGACTGTGGATGGTCACCCCCCCGCCAACCTCGAAGTTGTGTGGACCTATCGGCTCACTGGACAAGATGGTGCCAACAGTGAAGGCCAGACGTCAATCCACCTGATCCAGAACACTGTATCTGTTGGTATGATGGAATGATTCAAGGGCGGAAGGGCAAAAATGGTTGTTAAATTGCGTCCCCATAGATGGAAAACCAGCCTGTATCCTCCCCAGACTATCCAGACTATCCACCCTGCCCCCCCAAGGGGCCTCACGACCAGAAAAGGAGGGACCCGGGTAAAAGTAGGTAAGAGGGAGGGCTTTTATGGTTGTTTCAGAACTGCCAAAACTGCCAAAACTGGCATAGTTACCTGACTGCATGTTACAGATATATCTGGCTGTTCTAAGATCTCTGAAATTTATTACAATGCAGTCACCCTGAATATCTTTAGTTCTAGGCCCCACCCAATCTAACCGTCTTGCGAAAAGAATTTCACTCCTGCACTGATTGGGAAGGGGTTTATGGCAGTTCAGCCAATGAATACACTTGTTTTTAAGCATACTGAAGTCCTCCCTTGTGCCCTGTGTTAAAGAGGGAACCCCCGTTAAGACCACCACATAAGGGGCTGATGCAGGAGGCAAATCCAGACGAGACAACTTGGATAAAGATGGAGTTTCTAAACTTGGGCGACTAAGGGTGTTTTTTGAAGGGTCGGTATTCCCCATGTCAACTGGGGGGCTAATAGTGGCACAATCTCCCTTAGTCAAGATATTCTCTATTAAGGCTCGTGAAGTTGGGCCTTGTAAGGCTGTTTGGGCGATTGTTCCTGATCGATCGCACTGCAAGGAGGATTGGCCTGCTAATTCTAGCCTAGTGTTGGGTAATTTAGGTACAGAAACATTTGGTCCGACTGGATCTTTAGTAGATAAAAGAACATCAGTGTTAGCGCCCTCCCGCTCACTTGACTCTTTAGCCCCTGAAGGAGCAGTTAACAGTAATTCAAAAGCAGAAAGTTTTTTATCTATTAAGTCAAGTCTGTTATACATGGGGAGACATGTTGCAATAAGTAGCTGTTCCAATTTGGTCCAGAAATCTCCTCCCAGTTCCGCACCCAGGGCACACTCAGTGCTTTGTGTCACCAAGTTGACAGGATCGGTGTTGACTGCACAGTCTGTAGCACCTAATTTTGCCCGCTTTATAATTTTCGTTTTTTTGTTGGGCAAGACAGTGCATCTTCTCTTGCGTCTAGCAGCCTGCTGTGTCGGTTTAACATTAGATGCCTCTAGGCGAATTGGTAAACCAGATCTGGTAGTCCTGACAGAGGTTATAGATGTTGAGGAATCTAGAACAGTAGAATCACTTTGCTCAAATGAACAGTTGGTAATGGAATTAGCAGCTAGGGATGGGCTGTCTTGGGAGTTGGGAACTAGTACTTGACTAGCAGTACAGTGATTAATCGGTGACTGCACTGAGGCAATGTTCCCCAATGAAGACCGTTTAGTAAAAACTTGGTCCAGCGAGAGGCTTTTTTCCATGAGCTCAATTTCCCTCTGTAAAACAGAGGTCGCCCTAATGATGAAATTGTCCAGTGTACCAACAACTCCAGACCCAGTGAGGGACTTCCTCCCCTTCCCCGAGCCTGCAGTTGCCATAGCCGGTGTTCCTGCGCTGTGGGTAGACAAAGAAAAGCAGGATTCCTAAAGGCGTTACAGGCAAATGGTACTCGTAGAACTCTATTTGTTACAGAACTTCAAACATGGGGAGGAACAAGTGTGGACCCAACAATCCGAAGAACCAGGGGTTAAGCCCCGTCCCGTCCTCTGCCGTGCTCAGACGGGCCCGCCCTTTGCCCGGGCTTCGCCCCGGTCTGCGCCCCGCTCGCGTCCCGCTCGCGTCCCGCTCACGCGAGGATAGGCGTGGATAATATAGCGGAAAGAGGAGGGGCCAGGTGCAGTGAGCAATTACGAGGCAGGGCACCCTGGGCCTCGCAGTCCCAGCAACAGCAGCAGCCTCCAGGAATGTCAGCGCTATGCAGAGTTTTCCAGTAGCACCTCGGCGAGATGGCAGGTAAAATGATTTAAAAGACCAAAGTCCGCGCCTGCGAGCGGCTCCCGCGAAGCGGGGGCCGCGAGGCGTTTTATAGGCAAGGTAATGAGAGGAGCGGCCGGGAAGAGTGACCAGGTGCGGTGAGCAATTACGAGGCAGGGCACCCTGGGCCTCGCAGTCCCAGCTACAGCAGCAGCCTCCAGGAATGTCAGCGCTATGCAGAGTTTTCAAGTAGCACCTCGGCGAGATGGCAGGTAAAATGATTTAAAAGACCAAAGTCCGCGGACCACAAAAACGGTTAATTATTAATTCAGTATACATTAAAAATTACTATTACTTGCTTCAAAGCCATTCTTATAGCTTTGGGGGCCTGACATAGTCCGAATTGTCACACTTGTAGGACTGTGATGGCTAGTAGTTGTGTTGTTACTATCTTTGGCAGCATCGTAGGGGCAATGTGTGGTGCAAGGTTCAGTGGCCTCCTGACGGGCGCCATGGAACTTTTTTTTTTTTAACTTTACAAATTAAGCACTGATCTAATCCTATCCGGCAGGGGTGCAGAGCCTGCTTGTGCCGGGCCTGCTGAGGGGGTTTCTGGCATAGGTAGAGGTGCCACTGCCGCTTAGACCGTGAGCCTGAACCAGCGACTCACCTTCCACAATGGGACAGGCCAAACCAACGAGCAGGGGGGCCCGCTGCACAACTATGGAAGAGATTAAAGCGCTGGTGGGCTCCCCTCGAGACTCTACGGAACCTCCCTCTTCTGCCAGCTTCGCATCTGATAAACTTGATCTGATACTGTCAGAGATCTGCAACTTCTGTTTCACACTGGAGCACAAAATCGAAACCCTGGCCCTCTATTTGGGGTTCATTAGAGAAGACCAACGCAAGCTACGGAACAAGCTGCTCCAACATACTTCTGCCCTACAGGATAGATCCCCAAAGGTAGATGACCACTCTACCCAACTACCCCGCCTAACGGAATGTGTACAGCTCCTATACCACCAGGCCAAAGACGCCAAGGGTCAGGCCCGTCATAACAACATCAGGTTGGTGGAGATTCCATGCGGAGTGGAAGGCTCAGACGCTATGATCTATGTTGAGCCTTGACTCCGGGGCTTGTCGACTCAACCGGCCTATCCAATGTAAGCAGTAAAATCAGCACACAGGGAACCAGCCCGACGACCTCCTCCGGGGGCGGACTCATGCCCGGTGGTTGTCGGGATCCTCAATTACAGGAACCAGGACTATATCCTCCGTCAGGCTGGAATAACGTAACCCATTTCCTCTAGAGTGATGCTCTTCTAAGACTTTACCTTTTCAGTCCAAAAATCCAGAGCGTCCTACCAGGAGTTCAATGTAGCTCTGCGCGAGATCAGCCTCCAGTATGCCCTACTCTTTCCCTCACAGCTGCGAGTGGTGGCAGACAACGCGCACATCTTTGAAAACCCAGCATCGGTATGGGCTTGACTGGTGTTAAAACACGGCTGGACTGGCCCCCCAGCTCACTATGCCAGTCTGCACCCCACTAGGCAGATGAGCCTCAAAAGCTGCAGGGGTCTGCGAATGGCGATGGCGCCCACATCAGACCATTCCACAGAAAAACGAAAAACGGCCCAGTGGTCGGCAGAGGCTCTCTGATTGGCCCCTGCCTCCTTATGCGAAATGGATCACAGTCTACGCAACCGGAGGGACTGCGAATCGTGCCACAGACAGCTGACTAACTTGGCTATCTATAGCTGGAGCCAGCCGCCTCTGCGACGCTCGAGACTAGCGAAGAAGAACTTCACCACCATTCTTCTTCATCTGGACTTCTGCTACTTACACGTCCACTATAGCACTCGCTCCGGGCTGGTGACCCTCTCTTTTGCTCCTTCCTCTCCCTATAACTGCTACTCCTAGTGAGGGCACCTGGCTGGAAATGGCCAACTGGTGCCCTTGTGCCTTCCCTCGTGTTTTGTTTGGATGGTTGGCCCATTGGCCTCGGTCCCGTTAGGTTTTGGGATCAATGTTTTAAGCTCCGGGGCTTGCTACCCACGGTGACAGAGCCAAGGAGGCCGGAGCTGCCCCGGCATCCTTTCTGATGAGTGGACATGCCTGGTAGAGATACAACACCTCTGACACAGATGGAAACGTACATGCTCCTGACATGGAATGTTCGCAACATGGGCATTGCGGCCAAGAGGCCTAACTGCCAATCTCAAATTAGACGTACATAGTATTCCTCCAGGAAACTCACTTGGATCGGACTGAAGGCGAATGACCACACAGAGGTTGGCAAAGCCAACTTTTCTACACCACATGTTCCTCCTTCTCTAGAGGTGCTGCTATCTGGATCCACCCGGGAGTCCCCATATGGGTCTCAGACTCTGCCATTGACAAAGACAAGCATTACGCCCTAATTTGGGGCCTCCTAAATGCCGCCCACTAGTCTTGGGAAGCCTCTACGTCCCAAACCACAACCAACCCCATAATTTCACTCCCGGCTTCCCACACCTGGCTACCTGGGTAGACTCTAGCTGGCTCCTTAATGGAGGCTTTAATTGTGTGATGAACACTGCCCTCGACTGGTCCCATTCACCCACTCCCGGACACCCCTGCTGCCAGTAAAGCTGCAGCACTCTCCAACTGGCTGACCCAGTAGACTCTTTCAAATGTCTGGCGAACACGTCTCCCACATGAAAAAATATTCCTTTTTCTCTCCACCCCAAGGCCTAAATGCCTGCCTTCACTATTTAGTCTGCTCTAAAGACCCTACCACACACTCTGCAAACACAACATACCTCCACAAGACTTCCTCAGACCATAATTCCCTCTACGTGGATGTGCGCTGGGGCAGAGTGCCTAGTTCTGTCACCACATGGAGGCTGCAACCCCAATGGCTAGAACACCTGACACCCAAATCCACCATTCATAACACTATCACCTACAATTTCATACACCATGAAAGCCCTGCCTTCTTCCCCTTGTGGAGTGGGAGGTCTTCAAGGATGTGATTTAAGGACCAAGCATCAGGACTGTGGTGAGTGCCCATCAGACACTTGACCACCAGCTGATGAACATAGAGGGGAACCTTAGCCCCAGTGAACGAGAGGCGCTTACGGACCCAGCACGCTGGGGGGAGCTGCAGAGGAAAGAAAGGCACATGCCGCCCTACTAGAGAGGCTCCAATGCCTAGACTGGACAGCCTACATGGCCGGCACACACACGGAGGTGGTCCGCCCTGGGAGCCTCTTAGCCCGCTTGGTGGCGCCCAGTCCAAATAGGAGCCAATACACAGGATATGCGACTCTAAAGGCACAATGCAGAATACTCAGTAGATCAGTGCGACTTTCTGGGCATACTACTCCTCCTTCTACAGCCCAAACACTATGCAGTGTCAGCATCAGATTTTCACGCACTGGCGGACATTCCACTGACGCAAATTCCCAAAGACCTACGAGACACCCTCAAGGGCCCCATCACAGAACAAGAGATCAAGGGAGCGATCCACTGCCGGCCTACCACCTCGATTCAACGCAACATATGCACCCTCCTTGATGCCTCAACTACTGTGGATGTTTCAGGCGGCGAGGGAAATGGGCACCCTTCCTCCCTCCCTAAGAGAGGCACAATTTGTGCCAATACCAAAACCAGGCATTGACCCCACACTCCCCTCCTCATATAAACCTATCTCCTTCCTCTCATTGGCCTATGGGATCCTCAGCAAGATCCTGGCGATCTGCATCCTCCCCTTCTTTCCTGACCTGGTCCACAGAGACCAGAATGACTTCATCCCCGATGCAACATCCTGCTGAACATCTGATGCCTCAATGCTGTAATAGAAAGCACCCCAATGAAGTGGCCCCATGCGGTGTCCCTGTCTCTGGAACAGGTCTTTAATACACTTCCGTAGGAATACATGTTCTGAGCCCTTTTTCAATTTGGGTTTGGCCCAAGGATGCTTGGATGGATTCGCCTCATATATAGATCCCACCGCCAGAACCAGAACAGGCCGTCATATCTCAGATTCGTACTCTATACAAAGGGGCACCTGACAGGCCAGACCTTTGTCCACTCTGCTGTATGTAGTGGCGCTAGAGCCACTGGTGGCGCAACCATGAGCCAGAGATAATGCTGAGGTATCTCTTTATGCACCCACACACGTCGTCTCCCTTTACGCAGACAATATGATCCTTTACCTCTGAGATGCCTACAGTGACCTTACGGACCTATTCACCATCTTTGTCACCTTCAGAGAGCGCTCAGGCCTCCAAATCAATTATACTAAGTCCCTAGTATTCCCTCTTTTGAGCACCTTACTGAGCAGCCAGTCCTGGTTGGCTTGGGATATAGCGTGGGCCCCCAAACCTTTAAATATCTGGAGATTCAAATATACCATGTGACAGATGACCTCCTAGAGAGAAACATCAGTAGAACACTGAGATCTTTGCATTCCCAGATATCCTTCTGGACAACCCTACCTCTCTCGATTGCAGACCGAGTAGCCCTATCCAAAATGGTGATGCTCCCCAGACTTTTATACTGCTTTGCCAATCTCCTGGTGACAATCTCGTGGTCCACCCTGTGACACCTCGACTCCATGCTCTTGGATTGGAACTGGGGCTCCAGGAGATTAAGAGTGGCACTACACACGCTGCAGCTGCCCCCAGCTTGAGGAGGTATCAGTGCCCCAAATTTCATGCATTATTACCTGGCCACCCAGCTCCAGTGGGTGGCTTGGTTGCTGGCAGACTACCACACAGACGAAACGGGGGTCTCCGGGGTTGGGGCCAGGGGGCCCTCCTTGCGCCGCTTGTGCTCCCAGGGAATTCCCCCTGCCTCTCCACACAGCCTGAGATTGCCTGCAGAGGTGTTTCCGGAACCCACCACCACGCCCTCTTATACTCCGCTGATTCCACTACGGGGATAACCCATGGGGGGGCAAGCTGATTAAGAGGTGCCGTGGAATATCTGAGGCCTCAGCATTGTGACACTGGGCGACCTCTTCAAGCTGATGTCCTTCTAGGAACTCCGGGAACAATATGATTTGCCAAAAGGCAAATTCTTGAATTACGGAGCACTCTGGGCGACAATGCAATCATACTGGGAATGACGAGGCCCGGAACCCCATCAACATACATCAACATACACTACTGCCCACATTACATCTGCGATGATGCCTCATAACATGGATAAATAGAGCCTTCTTGCGGTAGCCACTGACAGCACACACACGCTTACTATCCAAGTTGAAGAGTACCTAGGACAGCTGTTCTATGACTTGGACTTCTAAAAGTGCTAGAATACCCCCAGCAAAATCCCCCCACAACCCTTGGTTTAAATATATACAGTTCAGCCTTCCTTAAAAAGGGCCTACGTAACCCCCCACCGGCTCCATTGCATTTTTCCCTCAGCCCCAGAAGAATGCCCCAGATGTAAAATGGAACCGGCAGACGTGGTACACATGTTCTAGCCCTGCGGGTCCTGATGATATTTCTGGAACACAGCACTTGCGCACATAGAGAGAGCAAGTGTTAGGGAACATCTGAGCACTGCCCAGCATTTCCTCAAATCTGGGAAGGCATTGAAATGCTTCAATCAACCAATCAATCAGTCGGTATTTGTATAACACGGCTTTTCACCCTGGGGGGGGCACTAAAAATGGTGAAAGTTAGTCAACGAGCCAGGTCTTGAGTCCCTTCCTGAAGTTGGCGAGTGAGGGGGATGTATGGAGGTGAAGTGGGAGGTCGGTCCAGGATTTAGCAGCGAGGGAGGAAAACGAACGACCTCCACAATGGCTCCTTCAGATGTGGGGGACGTGTGCAAGGGTGAGGGAGGCAGATCAAAGTTGTCTGGTTGGCTGGTGGGAGGTCAAGCGGTGGTTGATGTAGGAGGGTCCGGCATTGTGGAGGGCCTTTTAGGTGTGAGTCACCAGCTTGAGCTGGCATCTCTTCTAGATGGAGAGTCAGTGGAGGCTTCTGAGGTGGGGGATGATGCAGGTCCGTTTGGACCTGCATCACCCCCCACCCAGGCCTGGTGCTTCATGGAGTGGTAGCTGCCCAGGAAGATACTGAGGTTTCGGGCATGGTTGGGGGGTGTAGGTGAGGGTTTTGAGTGCTATGGGCCACCATGTGTTGTCCCATGGGGACGGATTATTTCCAAAGATGAGCGCTTCCGTCTGGTCCCTGTTCAGCTTCAGGCGGTTGGATCTCACCTAGTTGGTGACACTGGTCATGGCGTTCTGGAAGTTGAATCTGGTGGTCGCAGTGTCCTCCATGAGAGAAAGGATAAGCTGGGTGTCATCAGAGAATGAGATGATTTTTTTTTTTTAACAACAAATTTTATTTGGTCATTTTTCGATACATTGGGTAGCAGCCCCACAGTGGCACGATGAATCGGTTGAACAATGTGTGCATCAATAACAATTTCTATGCAAAGAAACCAACCCTGCAGTACATGCAGGTAAAATAATAATCTAAACAATGTGCAGACAGTGGTCCGATTTCGAGATACAATACATGATTCAGCAGATTCACAATATACAACCCAGCGATATAATGAAGCAGTCCGGCGATAAAAACTTGGGGGCACATGGCAGGGAGCAGAGGAAGCAACTCAGGGGTCCTCCTCAGGGAGGGGGGCAGGTCGATTCCACGATAAGCTGCCCATCGCATCCATACCTTGCGATGTTTCCGTGGGCAACCCTTAGCCTCAAATACAGCAATCTCGGCTTCCATACACCTATCAAATTCGGACTTCCATTTACCTATAGTCGGAGGAGATGATGCCTTCCATCCCTGTGCTATGTCCCGTTTGGTTATAGTAAGGGCGAGGAACAGTAGATGTTGTTTGTATCTATTCCCCCCAATGTCGTCAGTGGAATGTAACAAAAACAGCTGTGGGTCCAGTGGGAATACCCACCCCAGCACCTCTTAAGACATGACCTAACTCTGTTCCAAAAGGGCTGTAGAGCTGTGCAAGTCCACACCGTACGGAAGAAAGACCCGTCTTCTCTGCCACACCGCAGACACTCAGGGGACTGAATGACCCCCATTCACCACAGTCGTACCCTCGTGTAATACACTCTATGTAAATATTTGAATTGGAGGAGCCTGTAGCATTTGGAGACGACTGCGCCCCGCGGACTAGCGATCGCTTCTGCCCAATCGTTGTCAGTCAATTCGGGAATGTCTGCCGTCCAGGCTAGTCGGGTCCTGTCCAGAGTGGTGGGAGTGTGTGTCGTCAGTGTTTGGTATATTTGCCTGATTTTGTGCAGTCCAAGGTCCCCCATTAACAGGCTACCCTCTAGGGGTTGGAACTCAGGGAGAGTCTCCATATGTCGGATCTGGGGAGAGAGTGCATGTCGGAGCTGTAAAAATGTATAAAATTGCGATTTGTAGAGGCCGAAATCCGTCTGTAGTTGCTGGAATGATTTAACGTAGCCCTTCACAACATCACCCAGGGTAGAAATCCCCACCAGGAACCCTCTCCATGTGTTAGCAGTTCTAAGGTATGTACCATGCCACAAAGGGGTCTGTCGAGTAAGTCGCCCTTTCCATCCCTTTTGTCTGGTCTTGGCCCTCCATAACTGGATAGCTTGTCTACTAGCTGGTGGTAAATGATCTAGCCTTGTGTAGCTATATAACAAATGAAGCAGGGGGACTTGTTCCATTGCGTCATGTTCAATAGCATAGGCCGGATCGGTGGGAGAATTATACCATAGTTCATTGATTACGAGGATGTGAGATGCGACGTAATATGAGTAAATGTCAGCAGCCGCGATCCCCCCCACAATATGTAGATTGTGCGCAGGTGCGGAGCGCCACGCGAACAGCTCCCCCGCCCCAGAGAAAATTGTTTTGCACTGCGTTTACCTGGGCAAACAACGTGTGAAGGATAGGATAGGGGAAATTTTGGAGGTGATACAGGTTCCGAGGCAGAGAAACCATTTTAAAAATGGCTGAGCGCCCATAGAGGGATAGTGGAAGAGCAGACCATATCATTGTTTCGTTTTTGAGGCTGGTCAACAGTGGGGTGATATTATGTGTCCATGAAATCTTGGGGCACAGGGAAATAAAAATCCCTAGATATTTGAAACCATCTGAGGCCCGAATAATTGCGTGGCCCACGATTCGCGGCCCTGGTGTCCACATACTGGAAAAAGGATAGATTTAGCTGGATTGGCGTGGAGGCCGGTGGTGCCGCCAAACACACTGAGAATCTCTAATATACGAGGGCTAGAATACCACGGGTCCGTCATGAAAAAGAGAACATCAGCGGCATATAATGCTATGCCAACTGATCGTGAGCGGGACCAATCGAATCCCCTGAGCACCGGGTCGCTCCTGACCCAGGCCGCCAGAGGCTCGACCTCCAGGGCGAACAGCAATGGAGACAGTGGGCAACCCTGGAGTGTACCCCTCTGGATCGGAAAGGGGCGGGAGTGGTGACCCGCAATTCGAACCAATGCCGTCAAGTCCATATACAGCATGTGTACATACGACAGGAACCGGGGTCCAAAGTTGATTGCTTCGAGCAGCTGAAAAAGGTAGACCCAGCTCAGCAAATCAAATGCTTTATCGATATCACCTAACAATAGGGCAGCAGAAAGTCCTAAGGCGGGGGCCGCAGCGATAGCGTTATAAACTCTTCTGATGTTATGTCTAGTGGCCCTCTGCAGCATGAAGCCTGACTGATCGGGGTGGATCAGATGGGTAATACACCCCCGAAGGCGGTCGGCCAAGACTTTCCCTAACAATTTAGGTTTGAAATTTCTTAGGGAGATAGGACGATAGGAAGACGGGTCTTCAGGGGGCCGGCCAGGTTTGAGAAAAAGCACGATCTCTGCGTGACGCCAGTCCCTTGGAAGCCTTGCCATGTCCGATGCGTTCGTAATGGTCGCCAACAGATGTGGCCCCAAGAGAGGCATATGGGATCGAAGAAATTCCATGGGGAAACCATTGGGACCCGGGGCGCGGCCCAGCTGGATCGCGCTGAGGGTGCCATTCAATTCCTCCAGTGTAATTGGGGTCTCCAAATACTTCCGGACGGAGTCGGGGAGCCTACGAGGCAGAATGTCCACGAGGAACTCTGCTATAAGTTCAGCAGAGATCTGCTCCTTCCGGGCATATAGTGATGTAAATTGCTTTGCAAATTCTTCGGCTACCCCCACCGGCGAAGTGTGCAAGGACCCGTCTGAGACACGAATAGTGGGTGTGACGGCTGGGGCACCGTTCGCCTGGCACGATTTGTGTAGCATTTTACTGGCATTATCCCCCCACTGATATATCCGATGTTGCAATGCCTCCCAGATCTCTTTGGCCTCACCCAATAGATATTGACGCAATTCTTGTTGTGCAAGGACTAAATTGCGGCGAATGATGGGGCAGGGATTGGTACTGAGTTGGGAAACTAAGGTCGCCTGGCGCATTTCTAGGGCGTCGAGCTGTTCGCGGCGTGTACGTTTCTCATGTGTGCGATAGCTGATTTCGTAGCCCCGGACGGTCGGCTTGGGCGTTTCCCAGAGGGTAATGCTCGAGGGAGCTGAGGGGCTGTTGTCTGCTTAATAAGTAGTAATCGCTGTATTGAGCATATCGTGATAGGCCGGACTGCGGAGGTGCCACAAGGACATTCTCCAGCGGAATGGAGGCCTGCGGGAGCACGTGTGGAATTGCATTGAGACCGGGAAATGGTCAGACAGACCACGGGATCGATGCTGTATCTGAGAGAATCTATGAAGGAAGACCAGGGGGATACAAAAATAATCCAGTCGGGACTGGGACCCATGGACCGTTGATAAGTATGTGTAATCGCGCTCAGTAGGGTGGAATTCGCACCATATGTCAGCCCAGTCCATTGTCGATGTCAGGGTATAGTCGGACCAAATGGTTGAGGGGTGTCACCGATACGCTGGCAGTCCAGCGGCCCCATTGTATCATTCCAGTCTCCACCCATCAAGGTCAAACCAGTCGGAAGGGAACCGCAGACCCCCAGTAACTTTTCAATAAAAGTGACTCCCAGTGGGGGGGAGCATAAATGCTACCGATAGTTATCTGTTCGCTACAGTTCATGCTTGTGATGAAGAGAAATCGGCCTCCAGGATCTGCCCTATGTGCAATGTATGTAAACTGTACTCTACGATGAACGAGAATCGCCACCTCCCTGGAGCATCTTGTGAACCCTGCGTGGTAGATGTGACAAAAACCAAAGCGAGCGAGGCACGGGGCTTTCGTTCCCATCAAATGGGTTTCTTGTAAAAGCAGGATGTCTGCCCCATAACTATTTGCCTGTCGCAAGACAGCCCCATGTTTCACCTTATTCAGTAGCCCCCGAACATTCCCAGACACCACCATGAGGTCCCCAAGGGGGTTGTCGTCACCGGGTGTCATTAGAGTTGAAATAGCGGCTGAATAGAGCTAGAACATCTGCATAAAAGGCAGTATGAAAAACGTCCCACCGTCTGCATAAATAAAAACAGAAGAACCATAAAAACAACAACAACAACACATCCGCACGGATATTCCCCCCACCCGACACTACCAGAAACAAGGAGCCTCTGTCGCGGTGTAAAAAGCAGCGGACCCCCAACGGAGAGCCCCCAGAAATCACACCAAAAGATCCCACCCCACCCTATAAACCTAAGGAAACAGGGAGTAAAAGGTGCCCTTGGCTTAACGGCCCGTGGTCAAGAAACCACGCCCACCCAGAGAACGAAATTACTGATATACATTCAACCCAATGCAGTGTCATAAAGATCGCCATTTGGAGTGTGGAGCTGTCCAGAGCTATCATGGCAGTCGCTCAGGGCTCGGTGACATTCTGTCTGACCCCGGCCCCCGCAGCTTCTGGGACTTGTTGCAGCGTGGCCGCTGAGTGCGAGAGCTGCGAGAGGAGTCCGAGTCTATGGCAGATGGAGAGTTTACTCGGAGCTGAGGGCGCTCATCCGACCATGCGAAGACCGCCTCAGGGGTGTCGAAGAAGTATGACTTGGAGTTGTAGATTACTCGCATCCGGGCCGGATACAGCAGCATGTATTGAACATTCAATTCCCTAAGTCTGCACTTCGCGGCCATGAAGGATTAGCGTTGTTGCTGGACCAGGCGTGTGTAGTCTGTAAATATCAAGATAGAGTGAGAGTCATGTATAAAACAGTCTTTGTGCGTCCTGGCGAATCGCAGAATAGCATCCCGGTCGGCATAGTTCATGATCTTGTCGATGAGAGGCCTTGGGGCCGCACCTGGGGGAGGGCCTCTGCATCAGGGCCCTGTGTGCCCTCTCAACAGCGAAGGCGGAGGAAAAGAGGTTGTTAGGTAGGATATCTTTAAACCATGTGGTGATGAAGTTTGTCATGGATGCCCCTTCACAACCCTCGGCCAGGCCTACGAAACGCAGATTGTTCCTCCGGGCACGGCTCTCCGCATCCTCCACCCTAGAAGCAAGTTCCTACGTGACAACAGACAGCTTGTTTACTTTCTTTTGAAGGAAGGTCACTGAATCTTCCAACGTGGAGACCCTTGTTTCGGCCTCGGTTATCCAGTCTACTGCTTTATGAAGATCTTGTCGCAGAAAGGAAACTTTGGATCCCACCGCACCCATCTTGGTGTCCAACATGTCTCGGGCACTGTTGATTGCTGCCAGAAGGGCCGCATTATCAGGGGCCGAGCCACTACCATCCCCGCCAACAGCACCACCAGATGCCGTGGTGTACTGGTCTATAGTGCCCTGTTTGGGGCCGGCCCCACTCGGCCCGCCCTTACCCATGAGGATGGTCGGTCTTGGCAGAGGAGTAAGAAAGGTGGCGGTGAGCCCACACCCCCTGGGAAGGCAGGCATCTCACCAGGCAGAACTCGGATGGCGGAGGCCAGAAGGGTACAGTCACAGAGGAAGCACAAAGTGTGTATTGAGGATCGGGCCACACAATCCAATACACCAAGTCAAGCCCCCAGGCCCAGGGAGGACCCACACGGGGGGCACGGGAAAGGACGGCGGGCCGCGACAACTCATGGGCCCTCCGCAGCTCCAGCGCACACGTCTCAGCTTCCTCAGGGTAGCGCGCTAGTGTCCTTGGGCAGTGCAGACCAATAGTGGGGGCCTGTGTGGACCTGCCCCAAACAGCAAGTAGTGCGACCTCAGGGCCACCAGCGTACCAGATCAGGACTGCAACAGCAGCGACCTCCGCAAAGAAGTGGAGGACTGTCCCCATGTGGCACAACATGATGATGCTTCTGCCTACTAGCCCCGGGCCGGGCCAATCTCACGCCGGATGCGGGGAGGGAGAGCATGAAAGACAGGGACACTCACTGTCCAGGTCACGGCCCGACCCTAAGTGTCCAGCCAGCACCTCGCTTGATCCGCCCCACCAGGGCCCGTGCACGTCAGGCGGAAAGGCCCCACTCAGTGGCCCAAGAGGCGATGAGATCTCCACGACCCCACTGAAGAAGACCGGGTGGTGCCACTGGGCCAGCAACACTGCAACCTCAGCGCGGCTCAAGAAGAATGGCGGCTGCCGGGTGGAAGGGGAGGGGCAGGGCAGCAAGCCACACACGCCAGTGCTTCGCTCCCCCCACCACGCAACTCATCTGGGGTACAAGGCACCACTCCCCGGGTGTCCGCGTCCCAGGTACCAAGTAGAATCAGCCAGAACCAGGGTGATATCCCAAGGGAGACACCGTTTCTCCCCCAGCACAATGGCGCCCGTGAAGGAGAGGGGGATGGGCCAGCGGCAAACTCCTCACACTGCTGCAGCGCTCCACACCAAAGAGGGCCGCCGGGGCACGGGGCTCCTTCCCTGCAAAGGTCCGATTTCTAGGCGCCGAACAGTGCTCCCCACCGCAGCACCACACAGCAGTCCCAGGGATGATCACCACAGCGAGATCCGCAAAAGGCGCGCCGATCGGAGGTCCCAGGGCGTTCTCTGCATCCACTCCACCAAATTACAAATTGACGATATCCCTGCACACCAGAGCTGATGGGGTAATCGGAGGTGCTAGAAGAGTCGTCTCAGGGCAGGATCTTGCAGGATAAACAACGGATTACGGTGTGGGTGGACGGAGCTCAGCTAAGCTGCGTCCGCCATGATGGCCTGCCAAGCCACACCCCCCGATTGAGATGATTTTGAGGCCATGGGTGTGGGCGATGTTGGCCAATGGAGTCATGTAGGCATTGAAGAGGGTGGGGCTTCATGGACCTGGCTCTCCTCTTGGTCAAAAGAGCCATAGCTTTGCAGTGAAAGTCTACCTCTCCCACCTCTGTCCTAAAATTGCACAACGAAGTGTCCAAATGGGCAAAGGCATGGAGCACTGCTCTAAACAGAGCTGAATACCGGGGTTTTCGAAAATTCTCCATAGCAGATCACTGGGACCTAATGCCCCAGCAAGGAGATAATTCCCAATCTTCATATGTCTATAGGTGATGATTCCGTGCACCCACCTCCGGCCATCTACCCATCCCCCTGGTGGGAGCACCGGCACCTTGTGCCCACCCACGCCCCCATCCACCCGGCCGCAGGCACAACCTTTTCCATCTTCTTCTGCTGAATCGCAGGTCCACTTCCTCACACTTTTCCTATTTGGCGGTGATCCTTACAACTGTTTGCCAGGGAATTTCCAGGATGGTGGTGGTGGTGGGGGTAGGGGTTTGTTGGTTTTTTCTTTGAATTCAGTTCACTTCCGATACTAGAACAGATATGCTACTGTAGAAGTGGACATCGAGTTATCCAGACGAGCGGAGAGCGCACGACTCACCTCTACCCCAACGTATTATAGACTGGCCCTATTATCTGAATGCACAATTCTGATCACTATTGTATCATGTCTGCTTTTCAATGTGTCAATAAAAATTGGTTAAAAAAAAATCACAATGATCCCTGGCTCCGCTTACTTTAAGGATGACCCGCTGACTTTCATCTTCAATCCTGAACTTTTCACGGACAAATCATTGATTTCAGGTGTCTTGGTCTAAATATTTCAATGGAAGCAACGCAAGACGACAATACCTAGAATGCATTAGGCTATCACACATAAGTGCAGGACTGGAAACAGTGTTCGTAAGGTGGTCAAACTACTGTTTTTTGGGCAGGGTGGTGCTATACAAAATACCACAAAAAGATACATTCATTAGTGGGGCGTAAAAAAACATTTTATTCATGAACATTACAGTACATTACATCTGACGAGATCTAAAATAAAATTATGACTTTTTTTTCACACAAAAATCTTGCACGTTTTTGCTTTCGAATGCTGGATGGATTTGGATGCGGCAATGGCATCTGCCAGGTGTTGAAATTAATTCAAACATTCAATACATCCCGTTGCTGTCTTTTGCTTCTATTGCTGGGCGGCATAATTAGTGCAATTACAATTTTGCATCCTAAAATTCTGTGTTTATGAATACAATCATGTGGTATATTTCAGGTAAGAAGGTTTAGCGTAACAGTAAATGTTTTTTTATTGCCTAAGGACTCCATCGCTAGATTATCTGAAGCTTTCACCTACTCAAATGAAACTGATGTATTTTATAGTGCTTACTACCTCTGACAAAGCACTGAATTAAAGGCAACTGATTTTGTTTAGTGTTGCTATATCTTTTTTTTAAAAACAAGACAAAAAAGTTAGACAGAAATGGTAGGAATTGCATCATATTTCAAAACCTCAATGAAAACATTGTTAATTTGCGTACCACAGGCTTACAATCTCGGACATTGGAAAGGCAAATGAGAAGGGACATTTCTGCTCATACCGTAAAAGTCCATGGCTGAGCCCTATATATTAACATTTTACAAACGGAAAAAGTCTTGCTATTTTTCAAGCCTGGTGTGAGAATGTAACAAGGAATGGAATATATAACAGGTTACGTGAAACGTTTAGTAGGCAACAACATCGAACAAGTTTGCATACTGAGTAAAGTATTAATGCCGAAGTATTGCTCGCAGCCTTTCTTTGTCAAAGGAATGAAAAATACTGTTGAAAAAATGGTGACGACCCCAGAAGTGCCCGATATCCAAAACACAGAATTTGAAAATCGCAGATTTGATCCTTTGCGAACAATCCTACAATTACAGCAAGTTTCTGAATTTAATGGAATTTGCACAGTTTCCCAAGAATACTTCTACACATTTAAGCATGTAAAATTACAGGTGTGTGGAAAAATCTGCATGCGTACATTTGACACGAATGGATATTTCAGCATTTAACTTCCTTTTCTAGAAAAAACATCCTTTTCTATTTAGAAAACCCTTCAGGTAAGGCCCCTATTAAATTTTGGATGTTCTCTCCCTAGCCCCACTTGAGAAACATGCTTGCCCAAGCCTTTGATTTGAATAAATGAATTCCGAGTGCGTTTTCATGGTAGAAACTATAAGTAGCGGCCCTAGAAAAACTCACACTTGTATGAATTTGTGAGTGCTTAAGTACTTTTGTTGGAAAATTCTATCAAGACTGCCCACAAATCATGGTAAAAGAATTTCTGCATTCGCAAATGTACTTTGTAAAATATTATAAGCTATCATCACAAAGGAAATTTTTATGCTTCTAAGTTGAACTTAAAGTGCTTTGAGAATCGGACACTCCATGATAAAAAGTAACTATACCAGTTTGGCACAATTTAGCTGAGCTGAATCTTTCATTGGACAATGAAGTTGCTTAGCGAATATTTTTTCTCTTCTTCAGCATTTGAGGTAATAAGTTACAAATAAGCACCAAAATATGGAATAACCAATATACTGTAGGAACCATTTTGCGCTGCACTTTTGTTGGTCAACTCTTACAGGTTTTTCATGCACACTTGGCACCGGCTAATATGAGTTCGGATGAGTCCGGCCTTGAGCGTGTCCGGCGAGGGCGAGCTCTGGAACGGCTCATCAATTGTGGTGAGCCAGAAACTGTACTTATTTGCAAAGTAGTGGCAGGATCCCCTGGCTCCGTTGCATTCGATGAAAGGTGTTGCCCGGAAGTCTTCGAGACAGCTTCCGGGGGAAACAAGGGACTGTCCGCCGCCCTCTGCGCCAGCCGCGGTGTGCTGTATTAGATGGAAAGAAAGAAAAACACAGTCAAGTCAAATATTCTACAGAAGAAAGAAGCTACTTAACAATGGAAAAAAAAAAGAAACAGCTTGTTCCAAAGTACCAGGGCATGAAATAACACTGAAAGGAATTTGGCTGTGAATGCAAAATGACGATTGTACTCATTTACTTTCTAACTGCTGTTAAGAAGATACCTGGCAGAAGCACTTTTTGGATAAAACCCCCAACTCCCTCAGTAGGATTCATCATTAAAACATATTCATTGGTACAGTAAGGAATTCTGAATATTCTAAATTCACTTAATATGGACAACAGGTGGTAACTGTGATCCAGGTCCTCATGCAATGAGCACCAGAATATAACAAGCACACAGGGGGCATATCTGTTTCTTGTGCAACAGGTTCAGTGGTACCAGGTTCCAGAGGTGTTTTACCAGATCATGGGGGGAAAATGCCTATTTCCTGCTTGCATTAGGATTAATTGGCATCCCTTGCTTCACTACTGCGGGCACAAATAGTTCTCTTTGCTGTCAGTCCTTCAAGAGAGTTCTGCCAATGGGGTGACAAAGTCTCACATTGCAAAGTAACTCAATGACATGAGGAGGTGAGGAATGAAAACTTAGTTGAGGAAGTAATTGTAGGTTTCTAATGACCATTTTGATATATAAATATGCAGACAATAATGACATTCATGGCTTTTTTCCCTTGAGTTAAAAAATAAACGGAACTATGCACTCTTAGCCCTTCCTCCATTAAGACAATTCCATGAATAAACATAAATACTGCCATGACAGGCCTTGAAAAATCTACCCACCCACTCACAATTGTGAGGTGGAACTATTTTTAACGCGTACTTGTCCCATCTGGGGAGTGAATTTAGGCTGGAAAGGAGCAGGTGTTCTGTTCATTCAGAAAGTAAATGAGCATAAAGATGTCATTAAATCTCGTTTTTATCTTGACACATTTGTTGCCTGTTCAAAGAAAGAGGGCAAATGTAACTAACTGCTGCTTGGAAAATTGAGTTTATTTTTCTCTCTCTTACTAGAGTTAGAGGTTTTTGTCGAGTGGGCTGTCTGAAGATGTCATTTGTTTTTCTCTAAGACATAATATTTAAATAAATAGCCTGTTAATATAGGACCTATTAAAAAAATTACCAGGAATGATGAAAGCACCAGCCTCACTGCAGGGAAAGCCGCTGGCATGGATGGTATTCCAACAGAATTCTATGTCAAATTCTCACTACAATTGAAAGATATTATGCAGGAACTCTTTATCCATATTTTCGAGGGTGGAAAACCACCAGCTTCATGGTCCTCCGCTAAAATCATTGTTTTAAAAAAAAAAATAAAAATTCTTTAGAACCTGGGTCCTACCGTCCTATTACATTGATAAACGGCGATTCGAAAATATATTCTAAACTTTTAGCTAACCGACTAGCACCCATCATATATAAGATTGTATCGGAACGTCAACATGGGTTTATTCCCGGGAAATCCACAATTGACCACGTCCAAAGGGTAATATCTCTCTTTGACTCTACCCAGGTGACAGGAGACCCCATGGCCCTCATATTACTTGACGCCGAAAAAGCCTTTGATAGGGTCTCCTGGGAATATCTCTGGCTCGCAATGTTACACTATGGGATTGGTCAACGATTCATTAAGGCAACACAAATGCTTTATGTTGAACCTATCGCTAGGGTGGCAATAAATGGGATGTTATCAGACAAAGTAACCATCACACGGGGGACAAGGCAGGGGTGTCCATGTTCTCCCCTTCTTTTTGCGATATATATTGATCCGTTTATTCGGCGGCTAGAGCAAAATTTATTAATCCCTTCAATATGCGTACATGAATTTGAGACTAAAACCCTAGCCTTCGCAGACGACTTTGCCATAGTCACTAGCAATCCAAGTAAAGCAATTGCTGAGATAGAGAAAGAGGCCCTATTTTTTGGATCAGTCTCTGGCTATAAATTAAATCAGACCAAAACGCAGATTATTCTTAATGACAAGATAACGATGAACGATGTTAGAGTTATTAACAAAGCTATATATCTTGGCGTTAGCATATCGGCAGACGTGGATAATATAGTTAAGGAAAATGTAGAGCCTCTGATGCAACGTACAAAGAAAGATCTGTTACGTCTTAATAACCTTCATTTAACGTTAGGAGGAAGATCTAATGTGATTAAAATGTTGTATCTCCCCAGATTTTTATATTTCTTTAGGGCCATTTGTTTAGAATTTCCACCCCAACTGTTCCGGTCTATTGATTCTTTATTTTCCAAATTCCTGTGGGGCTATAAAAATCCACGCCGGGCTTTAAAATACATCACTCCCCCAAAGGATAGAGGGGGGATGGCAATGCCTAGTTTTAAATTGTACTATTGGGCCACGGTTTTGAGATACTGCTCTGCTCTTATTTCCGTAGAGCCCATAGGCGATAGTATACCTAGTCCACAAACACTCATATTAGGTAGAGGCTCTGAAGGATGCTTGTGGCGTCATATGAATGATAATTACTTCAAGAAAATAAAATTTAAGAGTATTTATGGTATTTATAAGGTATGGGGTTGTTCGCGCAAATTGCTAGGCTTAGGACGATTCTCATTTTACACCCCTATCTCCAAAAATAATGATCTTCCCGAGATATTTGACGACAGGTGTATGAATCGGTGGATTCAAATAGGAATACTTCAGCTTGGCTGTTTCTTTAATAAAGCAGGTTTGAAGACCTTTGAAGATTTACGCAGAGACTATGACCTTTGTCATAGAGATTTTTTTAAATACCTGCAGGTTAGAGATTTTTTGTTAATAAAGGGGGGGGCTAGGGAGAAATTTCACCCTACGCAAATTATAGACCGGATTTGTAAAAGATCCTCTCTAACTATAGGTGAGATTTACGAATCTCTGAACTCCTTGGGTTCCGACGATATGGAGAAACAGTTCGAGACATGGCAGACAAAACTAACTGTATCACCCCAAACCCCTGCTCGATCCTTTGAAATGTCACAATCCAGCTTTATGTCAGCTAAACTACAAGCTCAGTATTATAAAACATTCTTTTCATTGTATTATACTCCGAAGAAAATTGCCAAGTGGGGGACCGGGAAAGGTACTTCATGTCCACGCTGTTCACTGTTTGAGGCTGATAGTGTCCATATGTTTGCCTCCTGCAATGTCCTGTCAAATCTAATAAGGGAGATTTCCGAGTTTTTTTCAGAAGTATCTGGAACAGATATCTATATATCTACAGAGGAAATATTGCTGGGTATAACAGATTGTGCTCGTCCTAAAAGCGTATGTGGGTTGATCTTTGTAGCTATGGCTATCCTTAGGCTTTGTATAGCCTCAGCTTGGCTGGATCCAAACCCTCCGACGTTTCAGCAATGGAGGGCTCGCCTACTAGCAACATGCAATCTAGAGGTAGCCATATATAAAAGAAAAGGGCGTAATAAGTGCAAAAGAGGTATGTTGATATGGGATCCATTGATACAATGGTTGTCCAATTTTATTTAGGTTTATATATATATATATATATATTTATTTTTTTCTCTTCCAAAGGGAAAGGTCAAACAAATTGGAGCTATTGTTTTTCTTTCTTCTTTTTTACCAAATGTATGCATTAACACTCTCCACAGTCTTATTTGCTTTTTGTGTTTTGGGAAACCCTGAATTTTGTACCTTGTTCGAAATGGTGGGGAGGGAGGAGGGGTAACTTTGTTGTTATAAAATGAAATTCAATAAAAATGTTTAAAAAAAAAAAAAGGAATGATGAAAGCACATTTTTTAATTAAGAAGTGTGATGCAAACAAAGGGTTAAATAGAAGCAAAACAAACTGGAAAACTTTACTTGGTGATATGCAAATGACACATATTTGCAGAAACTATTTCTAAACATTGTTTGTACACTATATAGCTTTATCATCATCATCATCATAGTCTTTATTCGAATTAAAAAATAATTCATACAAGACACAAACAAATACAGAGTTATAAAATATCACAATCACTAGATAATATAAAATCTTCCAATAAATAGGTAAAATTTATAGATAAGAGCAGAATTAAACGTTGGAGCAGACAAGATGAAGTACAATACACATCAGTAATGAAAACGATAAGTAAAACAAGGATATCTAGCAAATAATGGCGGATTTTAGGGCCCTACCTACATGCCTTCTCAGTCTGAGAGACCATGCCCACCCCAAGTATTTGGCTAAGACAATTGAATGGACTGGTAAAGTGCTTGTGTGTAGGATTCTGATAGCTACAGCAGAGCTCCTTGTGCCCAGTAGTTTACATAAAGGGGAAAGCCAGTGTCGTCTAGGAGTAGCGTATACAGGGCAGACGAACAAAAAGTGGGCAATAGTTTCTTCTTTGGCACCACAAACAGGGCAGGTACATATACTTACACCAAACCACCCGCAAGTTAGGGCCCTAAGTGGGAGGGAACCTGCTCTAAGTTGAAAATAGAGTTTCCTATCACTTGGTGAGGTGATCAGATCCCAATAAGGTTCTAAGAAAGGTGTGACCTTTGCCTCTAAGAAACGGCTAGTCATCGTGGGGGAAGTAGAATCACCCCACACCCTGTGATTTGCCCGTTCCCAGTATAGTGTTTTCAATAGCTTTTTAGCAGGAAACTCAGCGACAGCTGGGTCGTTCCATAGGCCTTCCAGCCCCAGAGCTTTTAAGGATTCGCGAAGGTTCCTAAGCCACCCAATCTTATGGAACTTATCAACCTGAATTATGTCCATGATGCCCATTGCGTAAGATCGGAGCTCCGGTGTAGTCCATAATCTCCTCCAGTATAAAACCGGACGGAGATTGGCCAAGTCCTTAATGGCCTTTCTGCCTAGATCATAACGCAATGGGACCATTGGCGTACTTTGTGGTAAGCCAATAATGCAACGAAAAAATTTGTTTTCGACGGCTGTTAGGGATGTTAATGCGTCAAAACCCCAGAGCTCTGCCCCACACAGGACTGAGTTTAGGGCCTTTGCCTCATATACTTGTAACACTGGTTTAACAGGTTTGGTGAGGGATTTTTTATGCTCTTTAACCAGCGTTCCCGTAATCTGGGTGAGTTTCAACGTGGACAGTTCCAAATGTCTGTTCCACCGGTTGTTTTGGGACACGTGAATGCCCAAGTAGGTAAAGTTTGTTACCTCCTCCAGAATTTGGCCGTTCATTATAAGCTTACCAGCTCTATAACTTGGGTGTGGATTGAATGTCATAAGTTTGGTCTTTGACACATTGACCTCCAAGCCATGATCTTTGCAAAAATTTTCGAAAATTGACAGAGCCCTTTGCATGCCGCACAGGGTTTTAGACACTATGAGGGTGTCGTCGGCAAACATTAATATTGGTGTAGGAGCTCCTGCCAACTTGGGAGCGTCGGTGTTAGCTTGAAGCATATAATCGACTACTCCATTAATATACAAAGAAAAAAGTGTTGGGGCCGTGGCACAACCTTGGCGCACACCTCGCTCGACAGGAAACTCGGGGGTTGTTTCCCCCGGGCCACCCCATTGTATTTTTGCGAAGTTAGGCTCATGTAGCCTCCTAATTAAAGTCAATAGCTCCAAGGGGAGACCGAGCTTTTCGAGGACCCTCCAGAGTTGCTCTCGGGGGACAAGGTCAAAGGCAGCTCTTAGATCCACAAAAGTGACGTAGAGACTGCCTTTACCTAGTTCAACAACCTTCCAGAGCAATTGCTTAAAGCGGAACACCTGGTCCACGGTGCTGATAAATTTGCGAAAACCCGCTTGGAGGCTGGAGAGGATCTAGTTATCTTCGATCCAAATGAGTACCTCATTCAATACCATCCTCCCAATGACTTTTTGAATTGTGTCAATTAGGCTGATGGGCCTGTAATTTCCTGGGAGGGTTTTATCACCCTTTTTATATATTGGGATTATAATAGCACCCCCCCAGGATTTAGGCACTGGGGCACCTTCAGCCACAGCGTTCGCAATTAGGGTAATGTACTTGCTCCAGGAAGCTTTGTTATCAAGGAAAAGATCGGATGGAACACCATCCAAGCCAGGAGCCCGCCCTGCGGCTACACAGGACAAGGCGGCTAAGACGTCCTTAGAGCTAAAGGGCCCAGACGAGTAAAAGACATATGGGGTTGTGCCCGAGTTTCTATAAAAAGGGTCACATGCATATTGGGGTTTGAAATACCCCAACCAATCTTCTTGGGTGACATGGTTTGAGGGATTTTCAGGCAAGCCCCCTCTGCCCCACTTTATCACATTCCAGAACAGTCTGGTGTCCCGGGCATGGCAAGCCTCCTTCAAATCGAGCCAGAACAATTCGTCCCATTTTCTTTTTGCTTGGGCGAGGCATTTCTTATAAGCAGATCTAGCTGATTGAATGAGTGGTTTACTCCCACTAGAGAGGGCTTGAGCCAAAATGCCTCTCGCACTTTTACATTGTTTGTCATACCACCTTAGTTGCTTACGCGGTGGCTTGCTACCCTTTCTTGATTGCTTGAAGAAGAAGGCACGTAGACCCTCGAAAAATGACTCATGTATTCTGGTTACTTGCTCATTATGATCTTTAATTTTCAAAGTTTCCTCGAGATTTGCATTAATTGCGGAGAGATTGGTATTAATGCGAGCCATTACTGGGGCATTGGTCATTACTAAGGTCCATTTTAACCTCCGCATGTCATTTGTTGGAACGCACGCCGAGGGAGCCAGTGTTGGTTCCTTGGTCAGCGAGCGGGGTTTGCCCCACCAGCTGTGAGAAACACAAATGGGGTTGTGGTCGCTCTCTAGTCTTGGCTCCACCACCATATCTATAGGATGGCGCCACAGCCTCAGACAACAGAGGACATAATCAATCCTGCTTACTGAGCGGCCATTATCAAAGGTGGATGCTCCCAGCTTATCTCCTTTTGTTCTACCGTTCAGTGCCCTTAGGCCGCTTTCAAGGCAAAGTGCGTTTACCTGTACTGCTACCGTAGACCACCTTTTAATAGGGGGTAGCAAAAGTGCTGGGATGCCCCAGTGTCGGTCCTCATCGGGGTCGAAGCCCCATTCAGAGTCCGAGTCTAGAAGGGGTTCGAATGTAACATTAAAGTCCCCGGCTACGATCAGGTCCCTATTGCACGATTTAGTTTCTATGAGGGTGGTTAGAGTGTCCAGCTCCCTTGACTTTTTCCCTTTTGTGCCCCGAAGATATATGTTGTAAATGTCCAAAGAGCCCTCGTGATCGAAAGTTAGTCTCACTAATTGGATATCCAGTGACCCCGTGTCGATCACAACAGCGCTCGAGAATAAATCCTGGCGAGCCCAAATAATTAGTCCGCCAGATGGACGGCCTTTCGGACCTTTAGTTGCTGGGACATAGAAATTCAAATATCCCGGCATAAACCGAGCCTCAGAGGACCATGTTTCCTGTAGTAGGCAGACATCATAGTTGTTAACAAAGCTAACCCATTCAGGTGAATCGAATTTAGTCTTGATGCCAGCCAGGTTCCAAGACAAAAGAGTGCCAGAATAGTTACTAGGCCGTGTGGTATGGTGCACAGTAGTCTGGCTAAGTACATTTGCCCTCTCTCTCAGCCTGGGTGGAGACGACAGTAGGGCCCTGGGTGTATATAGCTTTATCAGTAAACATGCATGTCAATGGGAAAGTTTGTTGCCGTTTCAATGTAAAATCTGCTGATTACAAATGACAGTGTACTACCACTTCATGCTTTAATTATGTATTTATTAACAGTGATAGTTTTTAAACATGATTTGAAAAACATGATTTGAAAAACATTCCTGCCCTCGCCCTGATGACAATGCTGTTAATGAACTAAAAGGCAAGTCAGGGGTCATGTGTATCCTGTGGCAAGATTTGTATTATATCTGGAAAAAAAGTTGTCTATTAAATCAAACAAGAGTTTTTTGTACAGCAGACATGCTGAACTCGTGCATTTGAAGGTGCTCTCAAATGTGATAATGAAGAAAATGGCCGATCAATGAATTAAAATAATTGGCCACGTTCACATAATTTGAAACCAGTTTATGGGTCAAAAGCATTACAAATAGGTTGAGTATATTATTTAAGTCACTAGACCAGCAGTAAAAGTTTTATGATTTTTGAGGCATGCATGAAAGAAGCATCGTTCTCTTATGGATGATCCTACTATATTGGTGGGTTCGTCATATTTTTAAATAAATCCCACTAGTACTCGACAAACATTCTGTGGTGGGACTAATGGGATCCTAAAAGAACCCCATATTTCTTGGATCAAGCACCAAATATGTTGTCTCGACTAAAAAATAGGACAATGAAGAAAGAAGGTAATGGAGTTTCCTTTTGATCACCTGCAAAGGCACATATCACATTATAGCACACTGGGGCCACAATCCTTACTTGCACTCCATCCTCGAGGCACTGTTTTATCCCAGTTCTTGTGTCATGAGGATATACAAGTGAAAACTACCAATGTCCAGACACAAAGATGGAAGGATCATTCCCAGAAGACCAGCAAAGCCCAAGAGCAAATGCTAAAGCAAGTCAACCAGCAATAGAAGCCCAAAAGGCAGAAGGCACTTTCAGTGCGACCAGAGGAGCAGCCCCCCCAAAAGAGGGGACACCTACAATTGCAACCCACAAAAGGCATCAGCAGAGCCAAGGAAGTCAAAGGCAGCATTACACATTACAAACCAAGAGCCAAGAATGCAGGGAAAGAGAGCCAAAAGCGACAAAGGACAGCTGCATGATGATACTCCAGCAGAGCCCAAGGGAAGAGACCATTACCAAACACCCACCCCCAGGGATGTCGAGAACAGAAAAGCCAAACAAGAAGGCCTGATCTGACACAGAAGGCAGCGGCTACCAAACAAAACCACCGCAAGAACCATTGACAGTGCAAGGGGAAGAACAGAAACAGGTACTATGCCACACCTAAAAATCAGGGTTGGACAGTAAACCAGCCCAAAATAGGGGCTAAGAACAACTCAAAGGGGCCACAGGGCCCACGGTCACTACATGGCAGAAGAGCAGTGCCCAGCTCACTGAAGTGGAAGTGCTAGCCCAAAGGAATATACAAGACAAGGTAAAAACTCCAAGAAGGGCCCAGGGAAGCACAGCCCACACCAGGCAAGGGCTCAATATGCCACTGAAGACAAACCCAGAAGTCAATAGACATGCATGCCATCCAGAAAGTCATGCTTACCCATTCCAGAGCCCAGGGAAGGCCAAGCAATCACATGACCTCTAGAATGCAAACTTAAGTGGCCGAAAACCTGAAACATGGAACAAAACTAAACAGCCAATAGAAGGTTCAGCCTCTGCCCAGTGCTCAACTGTGAGCAATGCGCAAGGTCTGCAACCAGTCCCTGCACCACTCAAAAAGGAAGAGGGAGAAGAAGGTCAAAGCCGTAACAACAAGACATGAAAAAGCAGACACTTGGTAGTTCCAGTTCCCATCCCAACAAGCAAGAAGAACAGGGGTAGAAATCGTCAAAACCCAAAGCCATCAGGGCCCACATGAAAAGGAGTAGCAAGCAGAAGAAGCACATCCAGGCCCTAAGCATGAAGCCATCACAACAGAATCCCAGAGAAGCCACTAGAACGGGTAACCCATCAAAAGACGTGGGACCTGGAGCAACAGAGGAACTCGCCACTTGTAGCCAAGGCCAATCAAGCCCTGCAGGTCTGGGAGGGTAGTACCATTGAAAAAGGCACCAACAACAACTTCAGCATCCTGTAGGCACTAGGGCAGCCCACGATGGGTATAAAGCTCAGTCTAATGGGCATGTCAGAGGTGCACTCTTGCTATAAAATGCCCTCAGGACAAAAGTGGAGAGAACAGGAGCAAGAAGAATAAAAGATCACCGCAAAGTGGCCTACAGCAACTGCATGCACATAAAGGCACACCGCAATGGGAGTAGGAGAGAGGAAACAAGAACTAGCTGGGTTGCCCGAAGTGCCAAACCCCCAAAATCGGCAAATGCACAACGCAGATGAGGAGCAAGTGTTCAACACACAAAGGATAGACACGCCTAACCCCAAGAACAAGGACACTCAGCCAAAGGCCTGCAGAAAAGAAGCAAACAGCAAGCAGAAAAGACCAAGAAGGGCTTTCAAGGTAAGAAGAAAATCTCACACTCTCATCCAGAGACAGAAAGCACATGGCAGCTGCCGCCCAAAGGAAACAGGCATCAAAGGAGGTTTGAGGGTTGAGGTGGTCCTTTTTAGTCACATTTGGGGGTATAATTTATTTTCTTTTAGAGAGGCAGTCTTCAGGGAGTACACCCAACTAAACACATGGAAAGCGGGACGAGGAAGTGAGAGTGAATTAATTGGGCAAAAGAGAATATTTATTTATTTTTCAAATGACCGACAACCATATTGAAAGTTGCAACAAAAGGAGACCATTTTGAATTAGATTGTGGGGTTAAGTATTAAGTTTGTTAAGTAATTTAAGGGCTAAATTAGCATTCAACCGATGAATTCTCACTCACATATAATAGGATGTTAGTCATTAATAACACAACTCTTTTCCTTTTATATTTCGTACAATGTCGATGTATCTCGGAGATACCACACAACAGAAGAAAACGCGCTGCGGCACTGACTTCTGTTTTTCAGAAAGCAGTCCTTTTAAAATAGTGTAATCGTGAAATAAACTATTATCAGTAAAATGCAAAAGGCAATGGCAGAAAATATCAATGCAGAACCAAAACACAGCTGAGTCTACTGGGAAGGTAAACACTTCAGATTGCAAAATAAAATTCCTCATTAGGAGAGGAACATTGTGTTTTGTTTGTTCAAAACGAAGAGCTGCATTTGCAAAGCACTGTTGGAAAGTGGTCTGTCATGAGGTCAAATGAAGGCAGCTAGAGAAACATTTTGAAACTAATACACATTTTTTGGTACAGTCGTGCCATTTAAGCACTAAAAATGACAGGGGTTTACAAATCACCCAATTCAATTTTTTCACCACTGACGAATGAAAGGTGAGTTGATCTTACTGGGAGTGGACCATGTGACTTGCAGATCACATTTTAGCCCACATTTACTCAGTGACGGCCCCTACTAACAGAGGGTGGTGAAGCGGGTGGGGGGGGGGGGCGGAGCAGGGGGGAAGAGCATGTGCGGGGTGATGTGTTAATAATAATGAAAAAAAACCTACCTGAAGCTGCCGGCCGAATCCCGCGCCGCGTTGCTCCTCTTGGCCTCTTTTTGGTCCCAGCAGCCCATGGACCCAGACTCCCATCCAATCCCCATGCTGCAGAGCAGCGCAGGGATTAGCCTGAGCGGGCAGGAAAGACACTCCGTCCAGGTCATTGAGTCTGTGGGGTTTCTCCAGCCCGGCTGCATTCAGGGGGGCATATGTTTTTGGTCAGCCGGAGACGGCCGGCCAAACACATATGCGTACTTAGGGAAGCCACAAGTACTCCTCCTCCACATGCCATGCCCCTCCCTGCGCAAGCTGGCTCAGAACTGGCAAACGAAAAATAAAACAATGCTAGGGCATCGTTTTATTTTCGTTTGCTGGCTCTGCGCCAGGCAGTGGGGCGACGCCATTGCGGAGGAGCCGCCACTGCATGATTTACAAAAGTCTATGTGGCAGCTCACTTAAGGCATTGAAGTTTAGTGCTGCGCATGGGTGCCTTTCGAATGGGCAATAAACTGATGCTATCTTTTGCGTTGCGTCCTGCAAGCGCCTCGGCACACTTTTAGTTAATGTGGGTGGAAGATTTCAGCAGTGAGCACTTGACTCACTCAGCTCACTGGCAAGTATAATAATTCCTCACACAATACAGGAGACCCGATTCACAAACATTTCCTACAAGTTCATGTGTCTTACGCCCACTTAGGTGTGAGGTTCACTGCAATATCCAGACTGGATTCACAAAGTTTGTAAGTGGATCCATGTGAAATGCACAAATCTACTTGCAGCTGCCATCCATTACAAAAATAGAGATAGATTACAGTATTTATATTTCTAGCCCAAAATGTTCCTCCATTCATGTTGGGTTATGGGAACCTCGTATCTGTTTGCTCCACTTTAGGTATTATTTTCTACAATACCTTTTATGTATGTATCGTAAATTGTCCAACCTACTCTTTATCCACCGTTACATATCATCTGTCTTGCCCTCTCCCGCTCTCTTTAGTTTGCCAACGCTAACGCAGGATCCCAAGCCCTTTGGGGCATATCTACAAGGCGGCGCAAAAAAATTATCACCGCTTTTGTGGCCGTTTTCGGCCGAAAAGCGGCGATAATTTTATCGCTATATCAGCAAGGTCACGCTATCACGTGAATCCTTGCCTTAGCGCCCTTTCTCGTAACGCCCACCTTTGCATCTCTAATGAGATGCAAAGTGAGCGTTCTAGCTCAAAATAACTGGAGACATGTCGCTAACCGACATTTCTCCAATTATCAATGGGCACCCTAACAAGCATAGCGATAAGAAAAGTAGCGCTAACCTTGGTTATCGCTACTTTCCTTACGCCTGCTTTTAATTTGACTTAGCCATGATATCCAATGGAAGGTGGATATCATGGCTGAGTCTGCCCTACCCTATCAGCAAGCTATTGCCAAACGTTGTGCGATTATGGCTGTTTTTCCAGCGATATTCTCACAATTGGCAGCTTGCGCCTGGAATTTTATCGCTTTTGAGATAAGCGTTGCTAATAGCACGCAATCTCAGTGATAAAATTCGGTGAAAGCCGGCGATAATTATCCTAGCGCTAAGTGCGCTTAGCGATAATTATCGCCGGTTGTTGTTGATATGCCCCTTTGTATGCTGAAGAAAAACTATCTGTATTTCTCTGCCTCTACACAACACCTAAAATGGCCATCCAAATATCTGACATGGGAAATTGTTTTCAGGCACAAAACTACCGTAAATCTTATTCCTAGATGCAATAACATTTTATAGGGTTCACAAACAATTTGAAATTGTGTGTGTGTGCATTGTGGTGGAACCTGATTGCCATGACAACAATCTATGTTTTTCTCCCACCAAATAAGACCTATTGAGGAAAGATTACAGGATTTGTCCCTTATGTTTGTAACTTTTTGAACACAGGGACTCCCTGGCATCTGAAGAACCTTGCCACAACTACTTAGCATCTTTGAAGAAGACCCTGGGCTAACATTCGGACTGAATGTAAAGGATTTGTGCTACTGATGTTCACAAAAGAGTTTTATGTCAAAAAACACCAGTGTTTTTTGATGATGGGGAATTGGTGGGTATAAATAAAACCCACTGAGATTACTAATTCACTGTTCATGATCAAGAACTGGTGCTCCATCTGTAGGAGCCACAGAGAATCCTGTTGCCCCACTGCTTGTGCTGGACATGGGCAGCATACCATCTCTGATGTCCCACAGAATTAAACTCTCTATATCTCACCCGATGAAGCACAATGCAGAAAGCTGGACAGACTAGGACATGTCAAACAACAGCAGGTTATTGTCTATAGGCAGCATCTGTGAAGCTTGGATTCTTGGCTGGGAACTATGAAAGAGTGCTGCTACTTTTGCTAAAATCTACATTTTTTAAACCAAAAAATATATTTTTGTGCTGAGCCGAGAGTGGTCTCATGGTGACCCAAATGCATATTTGCGTGCATAATTCATAATTATTCAGCAATAATTGTAAAGGTTTAGGATATGATTATGTACTTATCGACCATGAGCAATGCAAGTGAGCCCAGAGGCAAAATGCATTTGCCCTTACTTAACCAAGGGCAAAATCTAGAAGCTAGTCGTCAGAGGACATTATCAAACACTCTGTTCACACGTACTTATGAAGTAAGAAATCTGTGTGCATACCATAAGGAAGGAATATCCAATCCATAGACTCCGCCATCCTTCTGGGCAGCGTGGAATGGAGACGTCTTGACTATGGACCGCAATTGCTACACCTGGGGCATCACAGACTGAACAGCGGCTGATGTAGGGTTGAATTTCTTCCTCAACTACGGGCATCATTGGCAGTGGAGCTGTGGTTGACAGCCAATAAGACTTATCATTTCGGCTGGCATAATAACAAACATCACCGGGGTTGCAGTAGAGGAAAGGCATGGCACTGAAGCGCGGCAAACATGATCCAGCGAGTCCTGTAGAAGGAAAACATAAAAACAGTTGGATGAAAGGCTTTAATGATCTGACCTATAACATAAATGTGTTTGCAGGATTCAGTTTAACCAACCATACGGTTTAAGTGACATAAAGCAAAGGACAATTTCACCTGGGCATATGCCTGTATATCATAATGAATAAGTAAAATATGACGAAATCTTTAGGCATGAATTTTTTATCACATTTTTTTAACTTCAGGGTGGAGAGCTAGATAAAATCCATTATCATCGGAGCATAAGAAATATAGATTCATGTCAGGCTGTCATAAAATCAAATCTCTAACTACTGGCAGGATTAGGTAGAGCAGCCTCACCTATTTAATGAAGCAAACAAATGGGTCACTATATGGGAACAAAATGGAGGCTATCCACAGCAGAGATTATAACTAAAATAGAAAATAAGTTTATTAAGGCACTTTTTAAACTTTCCTCAAGTTCAGCTGTTACCCCATTGCGATTAGACCTAGCCCTCAACCCTATTCACCTAATTGTTTTATTAAAACCTCTGTTATATTGGGTTAGATTATGGTCCACTCATGAAGTGGCAACATACAGAAACTGTGTAAAAGATCTGCCAGCTCTCCATAGAGACCAGAGAAATCCATGGCTGAAGAACATCAAAGAAACATCATATAGAATAGGTATGTGTGAGCTATGGACCTCCCCTGAACTAATTATCAAAGGAGATGCATCAAGAGTAAAACAGATATATTGGGAGGCAGTCCTATTGCAAATGTGGGAAGCTCACCAGATCAACAGCCTAACAGGCAAGTCTTAGAACCACAAGTGTGCACCAAGGTTCGAGCCATACATAGATAGAATGTACCCGTTCCAGTCTAAATGCTTATATGTGCAATATAGATGCGGGCTACTCCCTTTGAGAACATACACTTCAAAATGGGCTAATGCATCCCCTCACTTCGATTGTTGCCCAAATTGCCCCAATGTAGAGGAATCAGAGACCCATTTCATGTTTTTTTGCCATTCATATCGGAATGCGTGAAAAAAATGGTTGTTAGCTGCATGTAAACCTATAGAAGTGAGGCACTACTGGGAAGCAGCGGGACACTTTAAGAGTGCTACCAGAGAACTTTTAGACGACGCGGTCACCCGGTACTTGTACAGTGTCTGGATACAAAAGAAGAAGGCCCTAGCTCATCGCGAAACGTGATAGGTAAATTGATAGAGCAAGCCCTGGCAGGATATTTAGTGTTCTCCTTGGTTTTGCTCTTTATCTTTATCTTTTTTTTCTTAATTGACTAAACAAACGACCATGAAATGTTTTATATCATTCTTTTTAGATTGTTATTTGCACATGTCCCCTCATGTAATTACATGAATTTTCCCCTGGTCGTTAGTTTCACCAGAGGATATGTTCTTATTACAGAGACGTCTTCAACAAAGCAGACGCTGTCATCGCACCCCACCTGCGGGACATCATCAACTCCTCCTTCGACACCGCCACCTTCCCGGAGAGCTGGAAGCACGCCGAACTCACAGCTTTACTAAAGAAGCCATCAGCCGACCCCACCGACCTCAAGAACTACCGCCCCATCTTGCTGCTCCCGTTTCCTGCAAAAGTCATCGAGAAGACCGTCAACAAGCAGCTGGCCGCCTTCCTCGAGACGAACGGTTCCCTCGACCTCTCGCAGTCTGGCTTCCGGGCCAACCACAGCACCGAGACCGCCCTGATCGCAGCCACCGATGACATCCGAGCACTGCTTGACAACGGAGAAACAGCAGCCCTCATCCTCCTAGACCTCTCCGCGGCCTTCTACACTGTCTACCACCGTACACTAGTGCAGCGTCTCAGCAACGTCGGAATCCAGGAAAAAGCATTGGATTGGATCACCTCCTTCCTCGCAGGAAGGACACAGAGAGTCCGCCTCCCCCCGTTCAGATCTGAAGCCACCGAAGTCATCTGCGGCGTTCCTCAAGGCTCTTCGCTCAGTCCAACCCTCTTCAACGTCTACATGAGCCCTCTCGCAGACATCGCACGCCAGCACAACCTCAACATCATCTCCTACGCCGACGACACCCAGCTGATTCTCTCCCTCACCAACGACCCCGCCACCGCCAGAGCCAACCTTCACGAAGGGATGAAAGGGGTAGCCGAATGGATGAAGAACAGCCGCCTGAAACTGAACTCGGACAAGACGGAAGTCTTCATCCTGGGATCCTCACCCTCCGCCTGGGACGACTCCTGGTGGCCCCCCGCCCTAGGCAGCGCACCCAAACCAACAGACCACGCACGCAACCCGGGCTTCATCCTGGACTCCTCCCTCTCCATGACCAGACAAGTCAACGCCGTCTCCTCGTCGTGCTTCAACATCCTGCGCATGCTACGTAAGATCTTCCGGTGGATCCCCACCGAGACCAGGAAGACGGTCACCCAGGCCCTCGTCACCAGCCGTCTAGACTACAGCAACTCCCTCTACGCCGGAACCACCGCCAAACTCCAGAAGAGACTCCAGCGGATCCAGAACGCCTCAGCACGACTCATCCTGGACATCCCCCGTCGCGACCACATCTCTGGACACCTGAGAGACCTGCACTGGCTCCCGGTCAACAAGAGAATCACCTTCCGACTCCTCACCCACGCACACAAAGCCCTACACAACCAAGGCCCAGGATACCTCAACAGCCGCCTCAACTTCTACGCTCCCAAACGCCAGCTTCGATCGACCGGCCACGCCCTTGCCGCCGTCCCCCGCATCCGAAGAGCCACCACAGGGGGACGGTCCTTCTCCTACCTCGCCACCAAGACATGGAACTCCCTCCCGACCCACCTCCGCCTGACCCAGGACCACCTCGCCTTCAGGAAGCAGCTCAAGACCTGGCTGTTCGAGCAGTAGCGGACCCCCCTCCCCCAGCGCCTTGAGACCCTCTGGGTGAGTAGTGCGCTATATAAATGCTTGATTGATTGATTGATTGAGACTGATCGGAATTGCTTGATCTAAGGCCAGCAGCTATCAGTAAGCGGTTCTGTTATCAAGGGTAGCAGCTGGAACTCCACCTTAGCACCTTACAGCACTTTATAGTAATCATTAAATTGCATCTAAACCGATTGTTATGCTTGGCCAATAATTTTAAGCAGATACTTCAATGTCTCTAGATTCATTCTTTAGCATGTTTTTATAGCATGGTAACTTAACTATGATGTACTGTGTATTGCACAACTTATTAATGTACTTATGAGTGTTTCTGTCGTTTTAACCTTGATGTGTTTTATGGGCTGTGCCAGAAATAATCATTATATTATAATTAATATCATGTATATGTGCTAAATATATAACTTGGGTATTAGACATTATTTCTAAATTTTAGGGGTCAGAGCAGGGGCAGCAGTGCCCCAGTGTGCAGAGTTCAAAACCCAGCAATACTAATCAGCAAAACAAAATGGGGATGACCATTTGCAAATAGGTACTTTCTCATAACAGCAATATAATTCTTCACAACACTGATTATGATATGTATGCAGCTTGAACTCAGCTACTTATATAGATTTCCTATAGTCCAAAGGAGTACCTCAAGGTGCTAAAGACGAGCCACCATGAAAAACTATGCCTCTGCTCTTTGTGATAGAAACATTTTGGTGGCAGAATGTTTAACTGAATGCTCCTCCATCTGGCAATTCTGTCAACTTCCCACTGGACCTCTGGTGAACACCCTGCTCTTCTTCCAAACATGTTGACTGGTCTCTTCTCAAGTGAATCCTATTTGCTCGGCCCCTTTTCATTTTGCGTACTCTCCTTATGATCCTGTTTCGGTACTCTGATGCAGCCAGTAGAACATGTTGGTTCTATACAAAATGTTCATCAATAAAAATTAATTAAAATATTTCTGAAATATTGCTGTGTACCCCTGACCTTCTCTGGAAAGTTCTGCATAGCTATGAATGTGTTATTAGTGAACAAAACAAATTATTCAAATTAGTAGCAATTAAAAAGAGGCTGAACATTTAACTTGAGATAGTGATATTTTTACTAAATAATGTACCATAAAGAGAGGGAAAATCTTGTGGGAGAAAAACAGAAAACGTGGGCATGTGGCAATGTTGACACTGGACATTTGAAACACTCAACAATATAGCACCTGATACCCATATCACATTTATTACACACATTTGTGAAGTTGAAATTGGATGTGTTTCAATCGAATAAGTTGTATGGACAGCTCTTTTTATGGATGTTGACAATTTATAAGCATAACAACTGTTCTCACTGAGCCTTAGAGGTAAAATGAATGACATATTTTAGAACACACTGTATTTGTGGCTTGTTACATTGGTCTTACTGTGCTATAGGCTGTCAACTGCTAAGGCTTTTACTGTTGTAACCTGCTTTTATAAAATTAAGTTGGATGCTTCCTCCAAGGCCTTTGGCATGGCTAGGTAATGAAGAGAGGGTGGGGGGGGGCGTTATAAGAATGTTTTAAATGTAACGCAGCTGGTTCTTCTGCAAAGCGCTCTGACACCTTTGGGTAATGTTCGTGCTATATAAAATCGCATTAAATAAAATAAAATAAAAGTCAGGAGTGTTGCCAAACCTTGGACCAGTAGATGTACATAAGGTACTCCAGCGCTAGGGAACTTTCAGAGTAATGATACCTTTACGGAAGATCAACCTGTAGACACTGTGTTGTCTTTAAACTATAAATAGAATTTAACTCTAGAATTCATGACTTCAAGAATGGAGCCTTACCCACCAGATTTCCCATTTTAAGTATACTTTGATAGGTTGCAAAGACAGTACACACCTTCCAAGGAAGAGTTGTAACAGTCAGTAGAGTTGACAGAATAAAACACTACATACCCAGGTCTTGGTTGTGTGCCTTCTCCTGCCCTTCAAAGTACAGAAGGCTGTATCCACTCCAGAGCTTTGCCATGCCTACAGGGCACATGGGTTCTTGTTCTGATTGGCTGTGTTTGACGAGGAGGTACCCAATGTTAACACTGCGGCCGGGCATACCAGGCAGTCCAGGGTTACCTGGTTTACCAGATTCACCTTACAAAAAGAAAAGGGTAAAAGAATACTGTTTATAAAGTTCACATCATGGAATGAACAATGACAGCTGGTGTCTTGTACATAATGTCTTTATGGACAAGGCATCTAAGGAACATTGAGGAATACTTGTGGCATACAAATCTGCCCCCATACATTTCCATACTGCCCCAATGACAATTCAGTGCTGTAACAGTACAGAAAGCTACGAGCGAATCTGTGGCTATGAAACTGAAATAAACATGGATGCCAAAAATGCAGTTCAAGAATTTGGAACTTCTTTTGGGTATATATTGAGACTGCTGGATGTTGTTCATTTCTTGACATAAGACATCTGCACTTACCACTAATAATGATGAAGGCTACATGTAGAGCACATACAGTAACTCAGACATGGGTTTTGAGATGTTGACGCAAAACATAATTGGCTGTCTTTCTGTTATCTGGTGTGCATCAATTTCCCACTACTAGTCAACAGCTATACCATGAGCCATTTCAGACATTTATGTTGGATATATAAGTGTGCTACATTAACGTGCTCTTATTATTAGGAATTGCATACGGTACAGTTTTCTAAGCCATATTCCACATGATCATCATCAATCATTTAATGCAATAATAGGTTTATTGGAAATAAACAATCAATGATATGAATAATGAGCGTAGTTTACATTGGACAATAACTAGAAAGCTGAATATATCCTTATAAAACATTACTTACCCTCCAAACCGAATGGGCCACGCTGTCCTATAGACCCTGGATCCCCTTGGAGACCCGAAAAAGCAGGCCAGCCTCCGACCCCCGGAAGTCCTTGTGGTCCTGGTAGGCCTCTGAAACCTTAAGACCACAGTGGGATTAGTCATAATAAAGGGCAACATTATATCCTGTAAAATGATCACAAAGGTTACAAATGGATGCAAGTTTGTACCAGGGTCTCCTGGCGGTCCTTGAGGTCCCATATCGCCCTGGATACCATGAGGTCCAATAATACCATGTACTCCTGGATTTCCTGACTCGGCTTGCATCGCTGTAGGTTCTTTTGGAGGAGGTCCTGGTGCACCAGGAGGTCCCTGAAAACCTGTGGAAAGAACAAATACAGTATTAGAACTCCCACACAATCTAGTGTATGTTGTGCTCTTAGTAATTTGGCATTTGAAGAGGCGCTTTTTTACACACTGGGCTCGATTACGAGTTGCGGTGAATGGTATCTCCTTGTTAGATACAACTCCGCACGATTCTGAGTCCCTAGTTTCTCCGCAACAGGGAGCATGGTGAAACCGTGACTGAGTTCCAACAGACAAAAGCACATGGAACTTATGGCACCAAAACAGCCGGGTAAAGAAGGAAGATATGCGTAGACAGGCGTGTTAAGTTTGCACCTGCATTTTATTCCCCATTATCAGGTGATTGCCTCACAATGGCACAGTAATGGTGGGATGACCCTCAAGGGAAGGGGCATTATCTTTTTTTATTTTCAAAAAGAAAATATCGTTTCAGGAGGATGTATGACGTTACAACGCATGCTGTTACAACGCATGCTGTTACAACGAAAGTTTTACAACGCGAGTGCATTGACAACGCAGGACATTACAACGCAAGTCTTTACATCGACTTGCACTAGATGGCGTGCTAACATTAAAAAAGTGTAATTTACTATTCCAACTCCAGTCCACGTAACAGTAGGGAAGGTGTTGAATTAGTAAACTACACTATTTTTAATGTTAGCACGCCATCTAGTGCAAGTCGATGTAAAGACTTGCGTTGTAATGTCCTGCGTTGTCAATGCACTCGCGTTGTAACAGTTTCGTTGTAATGGTAGTGCGTTGTAAAAGTTGCGTTGTAAAGGTTGTTCCCCGCACCAAACTGTTACAAACACTGAGACGAACTGCCATGATTGTTGTTCCTGGCAATGTTTTATAAATGATCACCAGTTTGGCTGACATTTATAAATGTGGTTGGCTGTTCCTCCACTAGAGCAATGGAGTCGTTCACCAGAATATAAATTATGCCCAATATAATCAAACACCCATAGTTTTGGAAATAAATGAAAAGAATAATTTTCACATGCCATTTCTATGCTTTAAAGAATCTCATTCAGGAGAAGTGAAGCAGGGAGAGAGACACTTTTTGTCCCACATCCTTCTTTCCAACTCAGGGCTTCATGTTATCTCTCCACGAAACACAAATATCTCTACAGGAGAATTTGAAAGAATGTGTATGAGGAGGAATGTGGGAAGCAGATGGGGTGGTTGTCATGATACCCTTATACTGTTATGCTTTAATTTAATGAAGTGAAATCTATTGTTGAAGTCAATACTTGAAAATACGTTTTTTCCAAGCATTGGGGTGAAATATTTTCAGTTTTGTTGCCGACTTCAACCTCTGGTCAGTAAAAGGATTACCTCCATCAACCGTCTCACATTTTCAATGTTCATCATACCCTCCATCATCTTTTTGTTTTGCTATAGTCGCCCTAAGTGGGAAGGGTATGCCCAGACGTGGGCCCTGTGCTCACTATGCCAATAGATTCAAGCTAGCCTGGCTGATGAGGAGTGATAACCCAAAACCGGTCCCAGGATGCTTGTTTCCAGTCCAGGAAGGACCTGGCCTGACAGTTCGGTATGGACAGTTCTCATGTGGAGCAGGTTCAAGACTGATTTGCATATGGCTGGGTCCAAACTGGAATGGCATGGTGACAAAAAACAATGGATTTAAGCTCAGATCTCTGTACTGAGGGTGAATGATTGCCAATATTCAGCATTCGGTCCATCATCTTTTTGTGTTGCTATAGTGGCTCCAAGTGGGAAGATTATGCTCAGACGTGGGCCCTGTGTTCACTATGCCATTGGATTCAAGCTAACCTGGCTGATGGGGGTGATATCCCGAAAACGGTCCCAGGATGATTGTTTCCGGCACAGGTAGGACCTGGCCTGGCTGTTCGGGCTGGACTGTTTTCATGTGGAGCAGGGTCAAGACTGATTTTCATATGGCTGGGTCCAAACTGTAATGGCAAGGGGAGCAAAAAAACTATGGATTTAAGCCCAGATCTCTGTACTGAGGATGAATTTTGGACAATGTTCTGCATTCCATCTATTATCTTTTTGTATTGCTGTATCCTGATGAGAGACAAGGCGAGATTTAGGGAGAGCTAAAAGTACCTTGTCACAACAAAGATTACTACTTGGATCGAAGGCTGTAATCTAGCAGCAAGATACCTGAGGGCCTTATGTATTTGACATGTGAATGTGAGGCGCAATATTTTCAAGCAGATACAGCATTGATAGCTAGGACAGGAGGTCCCTGAAATCCTGTTAACAACAAATACGGTATTATAACTCCAACACAATCTAGTGTATGTTGTGCAGAGAGATACGTAGTGAGTTCACATGATTCCTTTTCGTCAGACATGGTCCGAATCATGATCAGGTGCACTGCATCAGTGCAGATGTGAGCCCCTGTTTTTTTTGCATCTGAGGCATCTAAAGTTCATACATATAACTGAATATCTCCAAGATAATGAAAGAAATGCAGACAGCACAAGTTGGAAACAGTGAGTGAGGATTGCCCCTCTCGTGTTCTGTTCAAGTGCAGCTCATCATGATATGACCCCATGCGCAGTATCATGAACTGTTGCGCTGGCTCAGAGCAGAACCCAGAGCATGTTCCTTTTGCCCTTGAGGTGTCTACAGTTCATATATCAATTTCACAATTTCTCCAAGTTAATGCATGAACTTTACACAGCACAAGTTGAAGACAGAGAGACACAATCCATGCTCACTGTTTCTGACTTGTGCTGTCAGCTTTCCATGCATTAATTTGAAGAAATTCAAAGTCATATGTATTAACTTTAGACATATGACATGGAAAAACTAGGCGCTTGACTCTGCACTGAGCCAGCACATCTCTTTAACATTGCTTGAAGTTGAACGCAGAAAAAATCAAAGTCCTGTTGTTTGGTGGGGCAGACAAAGTCTGGCATGACTCCTGGTGTCCTTCCTCCCTTGGGGCAGCTCCGATGCCTACAAGAGATGCCAGGAATTTGAAAGTCATATTGGAAGACTTCCTTTGTATGCAGGACCAGGTAAATTCGGTGTGTGGAAAGTGCTTTGGTCTCTTATGCATGCTGAGGAAGCTGTTCAGATGGATTCAGCTAACTTGGCGCAGGACAGTCACCCAGGCGCTCATTCTGAGCAGACTGGATTATGGCACGGCCCTATATCTAGGGATGGCCGACTACCTTTTCAGTCGGTTGCAGCTTATTCAAAATTAAGCTTCTGATCTGCAAGAACCCTAGAAGGAGCCCAGCATCAGCCTGCCTCAATCAGCTGCACTGGCCCCAGTATGGAAGAGAGTCAGGTTTAAAATACTTTGCTATGTGCACAAGGCACTCCACCAGGCAGGACCTACTATTTTACATGGCAAGATGAGCTCCTACAAGCCTAGCAGAGTGTTGCGTTCTTCCCAGCAAGCCCGAATTAGGAAAGCCAGGGTGGGTGGTCTCTCTTTCGGTCAATTAGCTGCACTTCATTGTTTATGTCTCATGGAGATCTTTTTGTGTTTCGTAACCACTTGAAAACATGGCTGTATCCTCCTTAAAGGCCCTATATCTGCAGAGCTTATTTGTTTGGTTCTAGTGCCGGAATAAAGATATGGCCCCCGCGATTGCTCCTATCAGTGCTTTAAATGGGCGGGTACTGTCCGGTACTGAGAACCCGCCCTTCTTTAATTTGAAAGGGAGAGCACCGGCCCTTCTCAGGAGCACACAGGTAGTCTGCACAGTGAGTTCCAACACTTCTATAGTTCAATTTCAAGCACTGGGTCTTACTGCAGCAGTTTGAGCTCTGTACTCGCAGCAGGACGGACTAGGACATACCAAGGTACAGTGAAATACAGTGGCCTCATCAGGAGTTGATGGAAGCTCCAAGCAGTATAATAGTGCAAAATTAACTTGTTCTACTTATTTTAAATTTTTCATCCATGGACTACAATGTCTTTATCAAACTATTTATTAATGTAAAATATGTTATGCGCAATGCATGTACTACATAAGACTTTGCAATTTGTTTCCACTATTTTTGTGCTGAAGCAAAATGGTTCAGCAACATTGACTGGAGCAAAAGTGATTTGCCCCATCCTGTGGATTTACCCCTTTTTTATGCAACGCTGCAAAATGTATGTGATGTGGATGACGGCTTTTACTCCTCTCCTCAAGGTTTTGCGTGTGTGCGCCTGCTGCGAAGGCTGAGATGGGATTTACAGAGGGCAGGGTCAAGAATGGACCAAACCTTCTAGTATGTACTTTCTTAGGTAGCACAATCACTAATAGACTGTGTTTTGGAGCTCAGTTGACATTTTAGGCACTATTTGTTTATTTTTAAACGAGGCATGATGATTAATATTTTTATTTCTAATTTCAGTCCAAATGGGAGAGTTACAGAAATCTTTTTTCTCCATTCCTGTGAGCTACTGCAGCAATTTCCGCGTCGGGATTGGAGCCTAATTGATTGTGGACAAGTATACTAGAAACCTTCTTAGACCAAGGTGTAATTTTGTTCTAATCACAGGTAGGACTTTTTTCTAGTAACAGTATTCCAGAGATGTTCTTACACCAAACTGTAACATTGTTCTAATCACAGGTGTGACTTTTTTTCTAGTAACAGTGTACTAGAGATGTTCTTAGACCAAGGTGTAAGAGGTGACGCGTTGGACACATGGAGAGTGCTTTGACAATGGACATTTATATTTTGAAGGAAAGTGTATTCATTTTGAGGAAACACAGAACCTGAATGGTGTGCAGATTGGATAATGTTTGGTTGTCTCCAGATTGAGGAAAGCTGCTAGGATGGCATGGCCAGGATTTCTCCAGCAATCAGCAACCACAAAGATATTGGGAGCTATCTTAGATCTAACATTTAACAGACAAACAAATAAGGTTCTATGTAGGGCTCTGTAGACTGATAATTTACAAGTTTTAATCCTCGTTACATGATGTTGGGAGGAAGATTGTAGTGGACCAATATCAGACATGGAATGGGCGCGGGTATGCACCCATAATAGGACAGTTTGCCAACGACACTAGATTCAAGACCACTCAATTTAAGTTTCGGCATAAGATATATCTGACCTCATAAATATATAAAATTAATCGGGACTTAGGGAAAGAGTACCCTAGATGTCAGGTCGAGGGCGTTTATTTTATTCATATGTCTTGGCCATGTGGTGTAGTACGATACTACGAATGGTGTGATTTTGAAAAAATCCACGATGTGATGAGATCTATGACACTAAAGGAAAATGGAGGGGTGTATTAGAGGTCAAAAAAGGGGAATAAATGCAAGTTGGCAAATGTGTGTCTAGTCTGAGACGGAAGACGTTTTGCCATAAATGGCTACATTCAGAGGGTCCAGCATAGGAGAAAAGGACTAAAGATGTCCACAAATGGTCAGTAGCAGCGGAATTATATTTTATGTAAACTGAAAATAATTGTAAAGCAGATAGAGATTAAGACACCTGCAAAATTATTAATACGTTTAATGTCTTAATCACCCGATGGCTTACCACCTTAGATGGCGAGCACTTGTCTCGTTATTCCAACTGTGGTTTTTGATGATAAGCAGGTGAAAGAATGTGTACATATGAGGTGGAAGAAGTACCTGTGTGCTGGGTTAGGTCATGGCCTTGGAGGAAATATTTTGTGTGTACAGTTGTGATGCCCTTCTGGAATTTGTGATGCCCTTCTGGGATTTGTGACGCCCCTCTGGGATTTAGAATTCTTGATTAAGTGTTGTTTCTCTTTTTTATTTCCTTATTGTCTGTCTTATTGTAATTTCATAGTCGTGAATAATACATGTATTCCAATTCTACATGGGTTTATCTATGGCAGGACAGTGACTGACTACCAACCTAAAAAGTAGTTTGCACATTAATAATCCAAATCTGCATTCATACTGCCAAGAAGGACACAATACAAACACCACAACATGGAACATATTGGTAGCTCATATGATAACTTATCAGAACTATGTGGGGACTGTTGGGTACGAGAACATACATTCACAAGCACCCATGTTGGAACATTGATGAGGGAAGTAGTTCCTCCGTCTACGAGACTTGGCAGTACTCATGTTATTATTTTCTCTGCCCCCTCGCATTGCAGTTGTCTGTAGTCTTTCTGGTGCTGTTAAGGTGGCACTGTGGGCAAGAAGGTCGCAGAGAAGTGGTGCCCATACAGCATGTGGTTGCTACAGTTCATTCAGCACCCATCATTGAATAGACCATCTTATACACCTGTTTGTGCAGCTTGCAGATAGTCAGCTTTGGTGTAAGAATTCTCTAAGACCCTGAGAAAATTACATTAAGACATTCAAGTCCTGCTTTTCCATTGCATTGATGCAGGGCCTTTGTGAGGACATTTGTTGGAATCTGTTGGCCTCTGGTGTCTGTTTGTCGAGGTGCCACAAGGCAGCCAACTGCGGTTGCCTTAATAAAGCACGGAACCTGCACACGGTGACAATGCTGAGGTTTTTAAGTAACTGCTGTATCCAGTGGTGCATTGCGTAACCACCAGAATATAACTGCCTTGTTAAATACCACATGCTGCACACCCTACTGCTTTGCTAAAGTTAAAGTGGGTCTAAAGTTACTCACCAGTTGGTCCCCTGTCACCCTTTGGTCCAGAAGGTCCACGATCACCATGGATTCCTGGTCTTCCAAGAAATCCTATGAGACCTTGTTCTCCTTTGTAACCTGAAACAGAAAACCAGTAATGAGTATGTTTCAGTGTAGAGTGTTAGGTTATGCTATTTGTTTTTATTGATCACATGTACAGAGAGCTTCTCGGTGTTGTGAGGAAAAATAACAGTTTAAGATCAATGGAAAAACAATAATGGGTAAGAGACGAGTGGATTAGCTTTAAAAGAGGCAAGCTTTTAGTAGATTCCTGAAGCTAGGGTGATTTTGTTTCAGTTTATAAAGAAGGGAGTTCTATAGCATCAAAGCAGCTACGGAGAACGACCGGTTTCCATAACAGACTGTTCTCGTTTTGAGATCTGGCAGCAAAAGATGTTTAGAAGAACCCACAAATGCAATAGATGAGTAGGGCAATAAGAAGAGAGTTTACACATTAAGGCAGGCAGGTAACTTGCCATTTATAATCTTACAGACACTAGTCAATATTTTCTAGATGATTCTAGAACAGAGGAATAGCCACTGCAAGGACCTCAAGACATGAAGTGGTCCCACCGGGGGGTCGTGCTGACCACCTGGGCCTCTGCATTCTGGGCAAGTTGGAGATGGAAAATATGTTTTTAGGAGTATACATAATTTACTCTTTCTCTACAAGCAGTTCTGAAGTTATTAATACAAAGTCTTGCCCTATCCTTTGATTTTGAGATTGGACTTTTGATGAAGATCAGTCAAAGTCAGGATCTGATTGAGAAATTGAACATTTTCATGTCATGCTGTTTGCCAGGCATGCAGGCATTCACCAGTCTCACACAGTGAAGGCACAAGCCATGGAGACAGCAGCATTGGTTTCTTTTCTTTCTATTTTATGTATAGTGGTAAAATCCAAGTTTTGCAGTTGGGCATCATTGACATCAGTATCAGTTGTAGGGAATTACATAAAATACTTACTTGTCCAAGGGACGAGATGTTTTAGAAATCCATGTCGGGTAAAAAAAATGCTACATGTCCTATTTGGTGCCATGCAATGCGGTGACAAATTATGGCAGCATTCCCTCACGGGAACTTTGATAACAACATAGCTGATTATAGCAAGGCTTCAATTACTTTGGAATTAGGATTCTAGCAAGTTCTCATTATCCCCTTTTACTCCTTATAAAAGCCTTGGGGGCAGATCTATGTTGGAGTTGCGCCACTTTTACGCCGCCGTTGCGTCACTTTTGTGACGCAGCGGCGGCGTAAACCCTGCGCCACGTTGCGCCCTATTTACATCGTGACGCATCTATGGGGATGCGTCACAGTGTAAAGCCCTGCGCCACATGAAACCGTCGCAGGAACGCCCCTGAAAAGTGACTCAGGAAAATCTATAAGATTTCACTGAGTCACTTTCCCAACGCTGATGCGTCAAAACCCCGCGCCTGCTTGAAACAGGCGTAAGGCTTGACGCACCATGTTAGGTATGGGGTAGGTTGGAACAGTGCTGAAGTTGCGTCGCGCTTGCGACATAACTTCAGCACTGCGCCAACCTTACGCCGGCAGATACGTCACGCATCTGCTTGTCCTTGCGCCACGATGCACCGCATTGTAAATGCGGCGCATCTGCGGTGGCGCAAGGGCAAACTTGCGTGACGCATCTTCCCTGGCGCATCCATGCTGATTTGCAGGGATGCGCCAGGGAGCATAAATCTGCCCCTTTGAATATACCATGGGTCTAATGATGTCAAATCTTTAAATACTCACAGGCTCTGTCTATGAATAGGATTGTTTCAGGCCAGATTTCTGATCATTGTACGGTTCTGATAATACCAGCACATTCATTATTCTTGACTTCAGATTACAACAGAGTTCAGGATATATCTTTGTTTTAATTGTACCTTTGCTCTGTTTCTTACAGTACTTTCTAAGGAAGTGTTTTGTGAATTGCTTTTACAAATTTACGTATAAGCATTCACTTGATTTCACGAAATGTAGGGTTTTGTGTTTTCAGTGTTTATTCCTTTGTGGATTACAGTTGGTATTGTCAAGTGGCTGACCGTAAAAATCTCTCAGGAGAGTACCATCTGAACTTGTTCTTGAGATATTCTGGTCCTGACCCTGTAATGTCTTGTGTGCCAGACACAAAGCCTGAAAGGCAATTCTCTTCCTTACTGGGAGCCACTGAAGATCCACCAATGCACCTGCTACAGACTACTACTACTTTGGAATTTCTTTCAGTATGCGGCAGGCTGTGTTTTGCAACATCTGTAGCTTATTTAATTATCTCTGTTTAATGCCAATATACAAGGCATTACAGTAATCAAGCCTTGATAAAACTAAGCATATAACCACAGATTTTTTGCAGATCTAGGGGAATGAAGGGTAATACTTACTTCAGTATTTTTTATTAAGAAACAAAAGATGAAGACTATTTATCTGAGCCTCAAATGACAGCTTATCATAAAAAATGGCACCCAAATTCCTAGTTTTGGAGACAGGTTGAGGAAGAGAACCAAGGGACTGAGGCCACCAAGAATGATTCAAAAAGTCAACATCCTTCCCAAACAGAAGAACCTCAGTTTTTTGGAAAGTCAGTTTTAAACAATTTTTACTCATTCAACTATCGATTACTAACATACATCCGTTGAAACGATCTGCCAGTTCATTCACAGTACCGGTAATCGACAAAACAAACTGAGTCTCATCAGCATACAATACTATGGCAAAGCCAAAAGGATGAATAAGCTTGGCCAATGCAGCCACATAGATATTAAAAGATGCAGGGCTGAGAGATGACCCTGCAGGGCAGGGTAAATGATCTAGAATTAAACTCTCCAAGGGCCACCCTTTGTTCACGATCTCCTAGAAAGGAAGCAAGAATCTAGGGCTAACCCAGTAATACTAAAGGCTGCCAGCCGCTTTAACAGGATCACAAGGCTCACCGCATCGAATGCCGCAGAGAGATCCAAAAGAATCACCGTGGCCCCCCCATCCATAATAGATCTTATTTCTTCTGAGACTGCTAGCAGTGCGGTCTCAGTACTATAGTCGCTCTAAAACCAAACTGTACTTTATTTTATTGAGATGTTTTTCTATAACCTTTGTTGGGAAAGGTAACCGAAAGATAGGTCTGTAATTCTTCTCTATCGTAGGGCCAAGAGCAGAGAAGGGAAGTTTCTTTATGGAACACCTGTTCACTTTAACTGCTATTGTATAATTGTGGCTGTCACAATTCTATATCTCATTCTGTTGCATCACAACCAACTGAGATATTTCACTTTGCCAACAGTACTTATGTACTTACTGAATTTGCATTTGGCTTGCATATTTATTGGATTGATTGGTAATCCAAATAAAACCCTTTAATCATACTCAGTGATTCCTGGTCATTATTGCGGAGTCAGATGGGCTCCACAAGTTAAAATTGTATTGTTGATGTTTTCTCCCTTTCAATGCTTCACATCAGCTACCCAAGCTTCATATGACCAATGGAGAGAAATCTTTGACGACTTGACTAAGAGTTTACATTGTAAGGCCCAGCGCTCCAGCATGTGTGACGCAGTATAGTATAAGTTTAAAAGAACTGTGGCAAATCCATTATATACTCTTGCATAATTCAGAACCTCAGTCAGCCTTCCAGTGTGCATTCAATTCTCCAGGACTGGATTTATCAGCACTAATAGCGGTGCTTCTGAATATGTAAACAGAGAATCCCAGTCTAAACATTCTTTTAACTACGTAAGTTAAATCAACACGCGCAAATGGCGTGATATGTGTGTTCAAATTCATATTTTATTTTCAGAAAAAGTGTCAAATGGTGCTCTTAAATGGATGTATTTACATGTAATCCTACACCAGTATTGTTTAATATCATGTGGGGTAAATCTGCTATCATGTGCGAGGAGTGGGTGTTCCAGGTCAGACAACTGGGTGACATTAGACTGGATGATATTAATGCTTTTTATCTGTAATGCTTAGAAAGAGAAGAAGTGGGTTTTTAAGCCCTCTTTTAAAAAAGCGAGTATTTGGTATAATTTAAACCTACTTACCATTTCATGACTACTTGAAATTTTAAGTTTCAGTGATGAGTATATGTGCACCGCACATTACACACACACACACACACACGCACGCACACATACACACACAGCAAATGCAAATACACACATAAATTATAATTTATTGGGCCCAACTCGCAAACCCTTTCTGTGGGTAGTTGTGTCTTACTCATGCCTTAGGTGTCAGTTACACCTGAATATCCAGGCCTGATTCACAAAACATTTTCTGTGAGTAGTTTCCCGGTGTAAGACTTGTTTACTTATGTCTTACTCCTAGATTTTCATGAGTAAATCACACCTAAGCCTGGCATAAGACGCAGTGATTCATCGGAAAACTTTGCGGATTGGGTGGCTGCTAACGTTTATTAATCAAACTTACTTTAGGCATGCATACATTACATCTTTTTTAGGCATAAGCTTACCTTAACCTCTTCTGTGCCCATGACGAGATAGTCTCGTCATGGAGCACGGTCGCGCTGTGCCCATGACGAGACTATCTCGTCATGAAACCCGCCCACTAATGTAACGCCCGGCACAGGAGGGGGAAAGGGCGTGGCACAGAAGGGGTTAAACCAGGATTTCTTTTTGTCATTTTGACCCTCAGGGACAGTTAAAAAAGGTTTAATGCTGGTAATGGGGCTAGTACAGGCAGTGGTAGACAATCATCCAGTGGAGGCAGGATTTTTGAAGTGCATCTTCCCCCTACCCTAAACTTTTCTGAAGCTGAGTTGCAATTGAATACATTTGCACCAATAGACATCGATGAAAAAAAACAAAATATTGCCAACCATAACCCAACAAAACGATGCTTTTACTGACGTACCTTTTGCTCCCTGGGGGCCAGGGATGCCAGGCACACCATCTGCTCCAAAATCTCCTTGTCCTCCTCTAGCACCAGTCTCTCCCAGAACACCCGGCTCTCCGGCTACTCCTTTGACCCCTGGCTGAGCATTAAGTCCAGGTCTGCCCATTGGCCCAGGATAACCTGCAAAGGTCGCGGATTTGATTAAAAGACAAGCTATGAAAAATAATTCTTACTTTACCAGTTTCATTTACCAATTACTGCAGATTTCATAAACTTTGACCTATTATGCATTAAAAAATGCAATGGAAGAGAAATAAGTCTTATCAAAACCCCACTGCTGTTTTGAGGAATTTCACCCGTTGATCACACATAATAACACTTTTATATTCTTTTCTCGCCATTGCAGGTGCCATTACCTCCTCGCCTGTCTTTCTCGTCCAGGCGTTACTTCGTGAATTACTTTCCTTCCCAGAGAAATTGCCTGGCCAACTCGAAAATACACCTAAAATGGTCGGCCCTGTCAAGTACCATGCATCAGGGGTTAGAATAACGTATATTAGTGCTGGTGCCGCATCACTGCACTAAAATGCATTAGTCATCCATTTATAGAGCCCTGGGGCAGCCCTGATGTGCGCTGCGAGGAACTATAAGAAGTGTGCTGGCAGTAAGTGCACACTTCAGCGTGTTTGTGCTCATACGCATTAATTCGGGCACATGCTATGGGAGTTGGACATCATAATAAATTATTCACACCAGCCAGTGCCACATAATTAACCAAGTTGAGCGCCCGGCCGCAGTTGGTATCGAGAACCTGAACCACGTGATGATGTGTCAGAGATTTGCACCACGTATGGTCGGAAAAATCGTCCCTGACAGCCTCATGAGGAGGATCTGGGGCTTGGGATTTGCCCCTTTTATTAATTATGGTGTCTGTTCTAGCAAGAAAATTCGGCCTGGAGGCCGCACGAATGAACACTTAAATCATTATCGCTGAAGCAGAGCACGTGTCTCTTGCCGGCTCGCTTGGCTGACGCTCATGAATTGATAAACAAAAAATGGCCACCACCTGGCTGTCTCAGACTGTAGTACCCCGTGTGGGTCAGAGGGGCGCGCCTTTCCTGTTGTCTATTTTTCGGCAAGGCGTGCCTGCCATGGTCAAGGTCACACATGTGTGCAGCCATGGGGTTGGGGGCTGTCATGCGCTATATTTCTTTGGACTGGTTGGTGCCCGGGTGGCAAGGAGAAGTGCACTACAGTACTACAAGCGCTACCAGCACAGCCAGCCACACACAGGTGATTAAAAAGAGAAAGCTTGAACTCAGCGCGAGTCTAAAACTGCTGCCTACTGTGGCAGCCCATGGCCCCACAGCCAAACCAGCCAGAAGCAGAAATTGGAGGAGGTGTTCAAGGGGGCATGCCGCATTCTTCAGCAGAAGCTCTCAGTCGGTAGTTGTGCAAACCCCTCCCAGTGGCGAGTCTTCCTACCACCGCTGCCTACTTAACTGCATCCCTTCACCTTTAACTTATACTGCTGACAACGTGATTTGGTGCCTTAAAAGGTCGCAGTTTATTCAAACATAACATGGTTGTACATTTCGCAATTCTATTGGTCATTCATAAACATCCATGTTATTGTATACTTTTCATTGTAATTGTCTTTGTACATTCCTTGTTGTTATGTGCTCCCAGACAGTATATTTTTGCGGGGTGCCCCATTAGTCAGGCCTCTGTGTCAGCGGTTCCAGGCTTCAACTTGCTACCAATTTTGGTGGGTGTCCGTCAGGACCTGCCTGGGCTGCAAGTGCTGTTCTGCTTGCCCTGGACTCTTTGTTAGCCCCTCGCCTGCTCCTCAGGGGCCCTGCCTAGTGGCATCCCAAGGACCCTGTGTGAGAATTACCTCCACTCTGCCTGTGGCTCTGTCCTGTCATTCAGCTCCCTCAGTACCCCTGCCGTGAGGCATCCCAAGGGCCCTGTGGGAGCATCACATATTCTCTGTTTGTGGCTGTGTGCCGCCCTTAGCTCCCTCAGTGCCCCTGCCATGAGGCAACCTCAAGGACACTGTGTGAGCCTTCCATCTACCTCTAGTAATTTTTCTCTCTTTTGAATTTCTTTCCTGGGTTTCTTCCACCTCACCTCTACCTTGCGGCTGCGACACCAGTGTCCTTTTTTGGTGTGGGTGGTTGGGATTCTTTCTTCTCCTGGCATTGGGGGGTTGTGTGTTCACTCAGGGCCTTGCGCCCTTATTTACCCCCCCCCCCAGCCACTCGCCACCTTGTCCCCTGATTGGAGGGGGGTCATCGGCTACTTTGGGGCGACCAATCTGTGCTTCACTGACAGGGGGGAGGGGGAGGCTTCCCGCCTCCGGGTGGCGTTTGCCCCGGGCCCCCATTGGGTCCGGCTGCGCCTTCCTCGGCCTGCGTTTCAACCTCTCCCAGGGAATGTTCACTTTAACGTCCTTCTTGCGCTCCCATCGCGCTTTAATTTCTCTGTTACCTCAACTCAGAGCATGCTTCTTCCACGAAGCGTGCTGCCTTTCTTCCCTAACTTGAGCCCGTTTCTTACCCGGCGCCCGCGGGCTCCTTCTTTCACAGTTGCAACCTTCCTCAAGCGGCTTCTAAGGTTCGCTTCAGGCTACCTCTATCCGGTGAGATTTTTCCTCCCTCTTTCAGCCCCAGTTCTTGCCACACCTCTAGTCCTCTCAAAACCTTCCCTTAAAGACTCTATCACCTTTAATTCGCATTTTAACCCTGATAATTCCCCTCTCCTGGGTTTTTCTCCCTTTGGCTAATTTTTTCCACATTTCCTTATTTTACAACATGTCTGAAGGGGAGGAATCTCAGACCATGAAGGATAATTTAAAATCTTTTATCAAGGATTCAGTACAGCAGGCGGTTTCCTTCTCAATGCTTGATGTCTCTAAGACACTGGAGCCTTCGATCTCTAAAATGCTGAATAGTCCTCCTGAGTTACCCTCCAAGAAGGGAAAAAACGTGCAGCACGTCAGAATGTGTGCTCTAAAGGTGTTTCTCAAAAACATGGTCCTCCCATCCGAGTGGTTTTTTTTTCGGTGCCCCCTTCCTCCAACATTAATATCAACCAGTTACAGGACACTGACAATGATGATGATGATGATGACGACGTCCTCAGTGACGCAAATGTTAATTGTGACAACACTTATGATCCTTCTTCAAAATGGCCTCCGGAGAAAAGGCGTAAAGTTTTTCTTCATGATGGTGGTGTTTCTCACCCAGGGTCCAAAGACTTAAAGGATCATTTAGGTGAACCTATGTCTGATCCTGTGTTAATTCACCATCCCAATTCCACTGAGTGGTTTCATTTCATTTGCGTTTGGCTCTAGATAAATCCTCTAGAAATTAATTATGATCCGAATGTCCACGGCCTTCCTTTCCCAATAAAGTTGCTGATAACCCTGTCCTAGATCCCAACATGTTATTATTTTCTACTATATTTGGCAAGGATCCCAAGAAAGGGGTTGACAGTGCCTGGTCTGATTGCTAGGACCTGATTCTGGACCTAGTTGGTCTCTTGATCAGGATTCTTGGTTTAGCTGAAGAGGCAAAGATGGATGGTGAACAAGTTGACCCAGAGACCCTATCAAATTGGGCCCAACATGCCATATGTATATTGAGCAATGCTAATGCATACATTTCCCAAGAAAGACACAAGAGCCTTTCATTAAAAATTGATCTTTAGTTGAGTAGCTTGTCAGCCAGGGAAGAGGGCCAACAGCCTAATGGTCTACTTTTTGGAGACTCCTTTATCAAGGTGATGGGAAAATACATCTCCACTTTCGATACAATTGATAAAGCCAAATTATCCTTGAAGAAAAATATTTTCTTCCCAAGGTTTTTGCCAGGGCCGGCAATGGAAGGAGTCGCTTTGCCAGCCGATGTCCCACAAGGGGTCAATCCTTCAACAACCAGGATTTCAAACCCCACTTCTACCCCCACCATTCCCGAGGATTCTGGAACAGGGGATTCAGGAACAAGGATGATCAATTTTCAGGTAAGAATTTCCAATTCTGGCCTTGCTCCCGTAGGAGGCAGATTAGCTCTGTGTGTAAATGCTTCGTTGCCTCTCACATCAGATCCTTGGGTGATGCAGACCATTCAGGGTTACTATATAGAGCTATATCATATTCCGGTGCAACATCATCTGCCCAGCCCTTTACATTTTTCGCAGGAACAGTTTTGTCAAGTCCAAGAAGAAAATGAGGTACTTCTTTCAAAACAAGCTATCGAATAAACCACTTTGATCCTTCCGGTTTCCTCAGCACCATCTTTTTGGTTCTCAAAAAGAATAGGAAATATTGTCCAGTCATCAACCTAAAAACTTTCAACAACTTTGTAATTTATCATCATTTCACTATGGAGAACATCCTCCATCTTAGAGAAATTCTCCTCCAGGATGTCTTCAGAATGCTTCCTTGACAATTCCAGTTCACCCATCGTGCAGGAAGTATCTTCAGTTTCAATGAGGCCAATCCTTTTTCCGCTTCAAAACTCTACCTTTCGACCTTTCATCAGTCCCTTGGCGTTTTACCAAGATTCTCAGCCAGTGGTGGCCTTTCTCAGAGCTCTGGGAGTCAGACTCATTGTATATGAGATGATGATTTTCTGATCATGGCTCAAGACAAGAACTGTCTCTGTTCTCATCTAGGACTGTGTCAGGACCTTCTATTAAGGCTAGGTTTCCCAATCAAGTTTCAAAAATCTGCTCTCATTCCTTCAAAAACTCTGGTATTTCTAGGTTTTGTGATAGACACCCCTCTGTCTCTTCTTCAACTCCCTCAGCTGAAGGCTGCCTTAATCAAAAAGGAAATCAGTCACTCCCTCTCCTTTTCCCATTTTTCTCTCAGATCCCTGATCGGTTGGTGGGTCTTCTGGTATCTTCCATTAAGGCCAATTTTCCCAGTCCTCTAAATTACTGAGACTTGCAAAGGTTAAAGATTTGACATCTAAGCAAGGATTTGGCTTAATCTGATCAAGTAGTCTTAGATTCGGAGTCCAGAGAAGAACCTTTCTGGTGCCTGAGTCACTTAGAAGCTTGGAACAGGAAAACTATTTTCTCTGCCGCCTCACATCTTGTCTTAGAATCAGATGCAAGTCGGACAGGTTAGGGTGCAAGATGCAGTCAACTGTCGACTGGAGCCACATGGTCTCTTCAAGAGTGATCCTTGCACATCAACTGTTTAGAGATGCTTGCAGGTTTCTGTGCCATACAGACCTTTGTACAAGACAAACCAAAATGCACAATCCTCTTAAGGATGGACAATCTGTCAGCAGTCAGATATATAAACCATCTATGGGGTACCAGGTCCAAACCTTTAGCAACTCTGGCTTCTCGGATTTCTGTCTACAAAGGAACATTTCTTTCAAAGTATAATTTCTTCTGGGCAACTTGAACGTAGTAGCCTATTGGTTTTCCAGACATTTGACAGATTCAAGTGATTGGAGGCTTCATTCTTCAGTTTTCAATTATCTTTCTTCAACCTTCGGCACAATGTCGATAGATCTATTTGCATCCCGCCTTAACTCTCAACTTCCTTCCTGCTTCAGCTGGAGACCAGATCCATTAGCTATGGTCACGGATGCATTTCTCCAAATATGGCCTCAGACTCATCTCTATGCTGTTTCCACTTTCCTCTTCATCACCCAAATTCTTGCTCAGGTTCACAGACAACAAACATCACTAGTCAGAGCACTTCTTTTTGGCAGGCTCAACCTTATGGATTAGCTTTGGACTTCCCTGTTTGAATATTTGCTGACCTCCTTCTTAACCCTCAGGGAGTTCGTCACAAACTCATTCTGGAGGGCTCTCTTACCCTTGTCGCCTGGGGATTTCGGGGCTTCCTGGAGAACCCTAGGAATTTTGAAGGAAGCTATCCGCCTCATTCAACAGTCATGGTCCCCTGGCATGCCAAAAATCTACAAGTCAGCTTGGTTGATCTGGTGTAGCTGGTGTATGGACAGGAATTCAGATCCACTTTCAGCATATGCAACCTTGGTGTTTAATTATCTAGCCTCCTTAGCAATCCAAAGAAAGGCCATCATACTATTAATACCTATAGATAGGCTATCTCAGTGGAACACGTCAGAGTTGAAGGAAGACCTATTGGAGAACATCCTCTGGCTTGTCGCCTGTTAAAGGGATTGCGTTTTGCTAAACCTCCTCTTCCCAAACATAATACTATGTGGGATGTTAATTTGGTTTATGTTTGTTTATCTCATGGCCATACAATGCTGATCTTTCTCTCAAACATTTGTCTGCAAAGTTAACCATGCTGTTGTGTTTAATTTCTTTCAAATGTGCTTCTGATGTCAAAGAATAGATGTCTCTTCCTTTCATTGTTCTTCGCAAGGTGTTTATTTTCAGGTTAGTAGATGCACTAAAACTAATTTAATGTCAATCCATTACCCTTTTTCCCTTCAAAACCCAAACTATGTGTTGGCAATTGCTTAAAAATATACATTTCATGAATGGCAGATCTGAGAACATCCTCTACATCCCAACTTCCCATTTCCTTTCAAAAACCCCACACACTTGTCTCTGCTCTTGCCCAGGCCCTTTGGGTTAGATAGATCATGTCTTTGGCTGGCATTAATGCTGATTCCTTTGGCGTCCACTCAGCCTGGGGGGCTGGGGAGGGGGTGGGGCTATGCCCTCAAGGGTTTTCTGTGTGGGTCTACATGATATTCTCAGATCTGTAGATTGGTCAAATGTTGATACCTTCAGAACTTTCTACTGTAAACCAGTTGCTCATCAGTATGAATCTGTAATATCAATGCTTTAAACAAGTATATAAGCCTCCGGTCTTGTAATAAAATTGAGATTTTCCTAGCCTTGGTGTCAGAAAGGCTAGATTTTATTAAAGACACGGAGGCAAGTATTATCCCACCACTGTTTCATTTACCCTCCCTGATTTAATTGTTCTGCATTTCCAGTGCCTTCAACAAGTACTGCTACCTCAAACTAGCTCGGCTGGAATTTCTCCTCTTTCCGATTCCTCTTTGCAGATCTGTTTCCTTATGCCATCCTTTTGGAAAGAGACTCCACTTTTCCTCATGGATTTCTTCAAGGATTTGGTGACTGTTATACTAACTTTTGCTTATGTTCTGTTATTACTTTCTGTAACTCATCTTGATTGACTCTCGCAAGAAAGAAGACTTGCTGCTCTCAGTCAGGATAATTATCATGGTGTACGATGTCCTATTGGTGGTTCCATTGTGAGCCAAATGTTTGTAGCCTTTCTGACACCAAGGCTAGGAAAATCTAAATTTTAATGCAATCATTGCAGATGTTTTGTGTGTAACCAGTCAGAAACACAATTAACTCTTGGTTGGCGCACTAGAGAATAGTGAGTTCTGTATAATAGTGCTACGAGGTCCCAGCCTGTGACTGAAAGCACTGTCAATATGCACATTATTTTGAAATGGTATTATATACAGGGTAAGCTAAGCTGGTGTATAATGGGCAGATATTTAGTGCATAATAAAGCATGTGTTAACCTTAAAATTCAGGGGTTTTGCAGTAGTTTCAATGCAATTTTTTTAGATTTTCATTGCTGAAAAGGGTGTGATTTCTGATAATCATTTATTTCCATGCACTCCATTGCTTGGTTTTACTCCCGAGAAAGTGTCACACTAAGTGTAATACATTTCGCATTTGAATGTCACTCATAAGTGAATTGAAATTTTGGATACGTCACACATAAGAAAGCTGCAAACTTGGCAGCTATGAATGGTTCCCAAGAACCACAATACATTAAATCCGGAAGTTGATGTCACTACTTTTGTTGTTGACAGCTATGCCTCCCAGACTCGGTAAGGATATTTATTAGTTTTGATAAAATGATTGACAGCATCAAAGCAGTAGGATTCATTAATTTCTTTCTCTTTCCCGAGGCTCTAGCGGCCTCCCGATTCATTTAGGTATCGGTCACACCATTTTGAAAGGCTCATGAGGCAGCCACTGCGGGCTAGCATTTTTTGGGACACACGGCTGATATTTCTTCAATAGCGTGGCGTGCAACATAGTTTATTTTGTGTTTCTAAAGGTCTCAAATTAAAAATCTTTAAATGCTTGTTTTCAAAATGGCAGCATTGCCTCTCCTCACGAGAGCTGAGATCTGGTTGCTATAGCAACCTAGGCCAATCAGGAAGGCCAAAAATTGTGTGGCAGAACTATCATGGATGATGCAGGTTCCTTTTCAGGCACGATGCCCCAGGGGGTAGTGAGGCCATCTAATGTGATCCCATCAATGCAAGACTTCCAGAGATGATTGAAGCTGATGTTGAAGCGCATTACAAGCAAGAGAGGGTCCCACTCATGCTCAAGTGTCCCGAGTCCCGGTAGACGTCACTCCGCCTCCTGAAATTATGCAGCATTTTAGGGAAAATTTGGGTATTCCAACCCCCTGGACCAACTTCACCAGGAGAGGACTTTTTTCCTAGTATGAACATCTCAAACCTGAGCCTCTGTCTTTACATAGCACTGTGCGTCAAGCTCTTACATATGAGTGGAAGGATTTGGGAAAGCAATTGTTCCCAAGGTTCCTCGTGTAGCAATACTCAATAAAGAACTTTTCCAAAGATTTTCCTCCCACTGTGAAGGTGGATAATCTAATGATAGGATTGCCCACCCAGTCAACGATGATATCAGAGGATGCACTGCCTGCAGATCCTGTAGATAAAACAATTGAGGGTGTTGTGAAGAGAGCCTACACGTCTGCTAATTTTACTATTCGTGCACATGCATATACTACCGACAGTACAGTCTCTCCTGAAAGTCTTCCAAACCCTGGCAGATCAATTACAGGAGGTAGGAGACTGTTCCTGGATTCTGCCACTTATGCAGCAACAGCTCCGCTTCTACTTTGAACTATCATTTGACAATCTCTGTACTTCTGTGGCTGTGATGGGGCATTGATTACGTCCCACAAGCGCATATGGATGAGGTCGACAAAAATCAATGCCTCCCAAAAGGCTATACTGATGAAACTTCTGTTCAGTGGGGCAAAGGGTTTCGCTCAACAGCTGGAGAATTTAGTGAAAAAATCCCTTGAAAACAATAAGTTAAAGGCTCTAGTTTGCTCTTTCTCGAGGGGTTTGGGGTATGCTTACATGAGAGATTTTGGCCCAGGATCTTCCAAGGATAGCAGTCAGCCCTTTTGAGGCAATGGTTGTGGCCAAGCCCTCCGCAGAGTGAAGATCTCCATCCATTAATACAAATCATGCCTCTCCTCCTTCAAAAGCATACCTATCCATCTTTACCTCCAGTAGGAACAAGACTCCTGCGTTTGAAGGAATGCCTCCATCTCAGATGATTGGGCATAGGAAGTGGTGTCAGGAGGCTATCTTGTGCATTTCCTCCTAGCCCATTCTCCAACTCATTTTTGACAGACTCCAATGCTCTGATGCATGCTGCGTCAACAAGCCTTGCTTGAAGGGATTCAGGCTTTGCCCCAGAAAGCAGCCTATTCATAGGACACCCCCGTGCCGCACGGACACCAGCTGTCGCGTGTGCGCTCCGCCTGCCTGCCGCTGCTCTCTGCCTTCCGGAGCCTCCCGCCTTCGGGCCACGCCCCCCCACCGCCGCTCGCTGTTTCCCGCTTCCCTGCCTTTCTGTCGCTTCGCCTGACTGTACTGTATTTTTGTTAGTTTCTTGCTCTCCTTCCCAGGATTGTTGCCCCCCCCGTACTGTTGTCCCCTGCGCCCACCTGCCCCGATCCCCGCTACCCGCTTCCCGGCGCCGGGAGTGTGGACACGCCCCCTTCCTCCCCGCTCCCGCCTCCCAGCTGCTCCTCCCTCCCTGCACTTGGCCATAAATGGCGACCGTGCAGCGCAGGTGAGTGTGACCTATTCATAGGACACCCCCGCGCCGCACGGCCACCAGCTGTCGCGTGTGCCCTCCGCCTGCCTGCCGCTGCTCTCTGCCTTCCGGAGCCTCCCGCCTTCGGGCCACGCCCCCCCGCCGCCGCTCGCTGCTTCCCGCTTCCCTGCCTTTCTGTCGCTTCGCCTGACTGTACTGTATTTTTGTTAGTTTCTTGCTCTCCTTGCTAGGATTGTTGCCCCCCCCTGTACTGTTGTCCCCTGCGCCCACCCGCCCCGATCCCCGCTTCCCGCTTCCCGCCGCCGGGAGTGTGGACACGCCCCCTTCCTCCCCGCTCCCGCCTCCCAGCTGCTCCTCCCTCCCTGCACTTCGCCATAAATGGCGACCGTGCGCACGCGCAGCGTTGACGCGCAGCGGGTGCGCCGATTGTGCGCCGAAGGTGCGCCAAAGGTAAGCCCGTCTGCGCCCGTCCGTGCCTGGCCCGCGCCCAGCGCCCGAACCCCTGGCCCCCGAGGACCCCAGCCCACCCGCCAGACGTACAACGCCGCCACCCTCAACGCACTCAACACCGGCCGAACCCCGGGATGCCACCAAGCCACCCCGAGACGCACCCACGGACCCTTCAGCTGCCTCGCCTGCAAGTTCACCTGCATCTGGACCTGCCCCGCACCAGCACCCGCCAAGCCGAACACCAGCAGCAACCACCTCAAGTGCATCCTGCTCAACACCCGATCCTTCCACAGACACGCCATCGAACTCTGGAACCTCCTCGACACCACATCCCCAGACGTTGCCTTCCTCACGGAAACCTGGATGAACGACTCCTCAGCGCCCGACATCGCCATCGCCATCGCCATCCCAGAGGGATACAAGATCACCCGGAGAGACCGCGACAACCAGACTGGAGGAGGCATCGCCATCGTCCACAAGAACACCATCCGCATCACGACCAACACCGACGACACCCTGACTACCGCCGAACACCTACACTTCCAGATCCACACCGACCCCAAGACCACCCTCAGAGGCCCCCTGATCTACCGACCCCCGGGACCACGCACAACATTCAGCGAAGACATCGCCGACTTCATCAGCCCGCACGCCCTCCCCTCCGCTGACTACATCCTCCTGGGGGACATCAACTTCCACCTGGAGAACAACAACGGCCGCAACACCACCACCCTGCTCGAGAACCTCGCCAACCTCGGACTCAAGCAGCTGGTGTCCACCCCCACCCACCTCGCCGGACACACACTCGACGCCGTCTTCTCATCCAGCAAAGACATCGCCTTCAGCCACGCCACTGGACTCCACTGGACGGACCACAGCTGCGTCCACTTCACCTTCAGAAGAACCACGATCCATCACCACCAGCAACAGGAGGCTCGAAGAAGCTGGAACAAGATCACAGCCGACCAGCTCGCCGCTTCCCTGAGACAGCACCCCCCAGCCAGCTCAGCGAACCCCAGCCAGGCCGCCGACAACCTCACGAAGTGGATCAGCACCTGCGCGGATGAACTCGCCCCACTGAGGACCCCGCCCAACAGACCCGGCAGCAAGAAGGCCCCATGGTTCACCGACGAACTCAAGAGCTCCAAGAAGAACTGCCGAGCCCTCGAGAAAGCCTGGAGAAAGGAGCCAACACCGGACAACATGACCACCCTCAAGCTCGCCACCCGGGAGCACCATCAACTTATCCACGCCACCAAGAAAACTGCATTCAAGGACCGGCTGGACAACAACGCACACAACTGCAAGGAACTCTTCAACATCGTGAAAGAGCTCTCCAACCCCAACGCCGGAAACAACGACATCACCCCATCGCAAGACCTCTGCAACTCCCTCGCCTCCTACTTCCACAACAAGATCGCTGACATACACAACAGCTTCATCCCACAAACAACGCCCCCCACGACCGCACCAACGCCCCCCACCACCACCCTCAGCGCCTGGACCCCGATCAACACAGAAGACACCATCCACACGATGAACTCTATCCACTCCGGATCTCCGACCGACCCCTGCCCTCACCACGTATTCAACAAGGCCGACGCTGTCATCGCACCCCACCTGCGAGACATCATCAACACATCCTTCGACACCGCCACCTTCCCTGAGAGCTGGAAGCACGCCGAACTCAGCGCTCTACTAAAGAAACCAACAGCGGACCCCACCGAACTCAAGAACTACCGCCCCATCTCGCTCCTTCCGTTTCCAGCCAAAGTCATCGAGAAGACCGTCAACAAGCAGCTGGCCGCCTTCCTCGAGACGAATGGATCCCTCGACCCTTCACAGTCTGGTTTCCGAGCCAACCACAGCACCGAGACCGCCCTCATCGCTGCCACCGATGACATCTGAGCCCTGCTGGACAACGGAGAAACAGCGGCCCTCATCCTCCTAGACCTCTCCGCGGCATTCAACACTGTCTGCCACCGCACCCTAGTGCAGCGCCTCAGCAACGTCGGAATCCAGGAGAAGGCACTGGAATGGATCATCTCCTTCCTCGACGGAAGGACACAGAGAGTCCGCCTACCACCGTACAAGTCAGAGGCCACCGAAGTCATCTGCGGCGTCCCCCAAGGATCCTCACTCAGCCCCACCCTCTTCAACGTCTACATGAGCCCCCTTGCGGCCATCGCACGCCAACACAACCTCAACATCATCTCCTACGCCGACGACACCCAGCTGATCCTCTCCCTGACCAACGACCCTGCCGCCGCCAGAGCCAACCTCCACAAAGGGATGAAAGACGTAGCCGAGTGGATGATGACCAGCCGCCTGAAACTGAACTCAGACAAGACAGAAGTCCTCATCCTGGGCTCCTCGCCCTCCGCCTGGGACGACTCCTGGTGGCCCCCCGCCCTGGGCACCGCACCCAAACTGACAGACCACGCACGAAACCTGGGCTTCATCCTGGACTCCTCCCTCTCGATGACCAGACAAGTCAACACCGTCTCCTCGTCCTGCTTCAACATCCTGCGCATGCTACGGAAGATCTTCCGGTGGATCCCCACCGAGACCAGGAAGACGGTCACCCAGGCCCTTGTCACCAGCCGACTGGACTACGGCAACGCCCTCTACGCCGGAACCACAGCCAAGCTCCAGAAGAGACTCCAGCGGATACAGAACGCCTCAGCCAGACTCATCCTCGACATCCCCCGAAGCAGCCACATCTCCGGACATCTGAGAGACCTGCACTGGCTCCCCGTCAACAAGAGAATCACCTTCCGTCTCCTCACCCACGCACACAAAGCCCTACACGACCAAGGCCCGAGCTACCTCAACAACCGCCTCAACTTCTACGCTCCCAAACGCCATCTCCGATCAGCCAGCCACGCCCTCGCCGCCGTCCCCCGCATCCGAAGAGCGACAACAGGAGGAAGGTCCTTCTCATACCTGGCCACCAAGTCCTGGAACTCCCTCCCTCCCGACCTGCGCCTGACCCAAGACCACCTCTCCTTCAGGAAGAAGCTCAAGACCTGGCTGTTCGAGCAGTAGCGGCACCCCCCCCCCCCCCCCTAGCGCCTTGAGACCCTCCGGGTGAGTAGTGCGCTTTATAAATGGCTTGATTGATTGATTGATTGATTGATTTATAGTGGTTCCCCAAGATCAGAGATACCAGGGTAATTACTCAATAATCTCCTTGTGCAGAATGCATTAGGAGATTTTCGCGCTGTGTTAGACTTGAAAGGGGTCAACAAGTTCATCCTGCATCAAGCATTCAAAAAGGTGATGTTACAGATCATCCTTCACTGATAAGACACAGAGACGTTTTGTGTTCAATACACCTTCTGGATGCCTATCTGCACGTACCAATCAACCTATGATCCAGGTAGACAGCGTGCACTATCAAGTTCGAGTGTTGTCATTTGGCCTGACCATGGCACCCAGAGTTTTCACTACACTGCTGGCTAGATTGATGAGTGTTCTTTATGCTTCTGGCATTCAAGAATATCCTTAGTTTAAAGACCTGTTAATTTCTTCTTCCTCTTTTCCAAGACAGCGGAGCAAGTTCATCACGTCTGTGCAGCACTGCAAGAACAAGGGTTTCTTCTGCACCTCAAAAAGTTTCACATGTCACCATCCCAGAACTTGAGCTTCATAGCAGCTGTCTTTCACACAGATCTGGGCCAGATCTTCATGACTGGAAAGAGAAAATTGAAGTTGACTATTCATTTGACAACTCTGTTGTCCAAGGAACAAGCGGAGGCAAGAATGTACCAATGGAGTCAAAGGGAAATGGCCTCCACTCTGTCCATTCTTCTGTGGGTTCATCTCCACCTTTACCCGCTGATTCACCACCTTTTATAGTTCGGGAATCTAGTCTCAGATAATTATGAGGCTCATATTCCAGTCACAGCAGTGATTCGGAACAAGCTTCAGTGTGGTGAATCTACACATGTAGTTTTGTTTCCAATCCTTTTCTTCTCTGACACGGATTACGGAGGCCAGCAAGATACGCTGGGGTGCAGTGTTTGGGGATCTGACAGCCCATGGAAGGTGGTCACTTCAAAAGAGAGCCCAGTCTTCCAATTGGAAGGAATTGGCAGCGGGACGTAGAGCTCTCCTTCAATCATCCCCCATCTTGAACACCAGGCAGTTTGTGTTCAGACAGACAATCAAGTAGTAAGGTCATACATAAACAGCCAGCGGGCAATAGGTCCAGCAGTGCTGACTCTCATTTCAACCTTTTCTTTGATCAAAAAACACAAACCCAACATTATTCTGATTGGTTAACAAACCCTAAAAATGCTCATAACAATAACACAATGACAACATTTACAATCAGAGAGGAGCTCTTTTATAACTGCTTCATCGTAAAGATATGTTTTTCACTCTTCCTTAGCTTTCTTAGAAGGATTGGCTCACTGCCTCCAAATCACAATAGCTACATGTTATAATGTTATGTAAAACATCATAACAATTTCCATAATACCTTACCTAAAAAGCAATACGTTCACAACCATTTTGAATACTTTAGCACCACTTATATACAAACTGCTCAAGAAGAAAGGGGGGGCACTCTTTTATGATACACGATTTACTATTTTACTGGGGTCCTTACTTTTGGATTTTTAATACTGCTCCTCACCCCGACAGCCCTAAGGAAGTGGAACTTTACTGCAGTGAAACATGAAGTCTTAAATTATCAAATGAACATCAATTCTTATTAATTGACATTTGATTCATCAAAGCTTTTTGATAGTGTGCACTTTAATTGCTTTCCTTGTAATATAATTTTGTATGTATTATTTATTGCTAATTGTAAATATAACTTGGAAAAGAAATCTAGCATTGTTAATACTCCTCACTTAAAACAGTATCATAAGGTACTTTGGTTGATCACCATTTTAGAACGGTAAATTAAAACAAAAAAGTATTTCTGTTATGCCATGCAAAACAAAGGAAGCAAGTGGGAATGGAGAGAACAAGGGCAAGGAGGAAAGCACAAGTGGTGCAGCTGCCGTGCCTTTGCACCAACTATGTTAAAAAATTACAGGGGCAGCTCCTCCGTTATGGCGGAGGAGTGTTGCCCCACTGAAAAATAAAATGATGATAAAACCATTCTATTATCATTTTATTTTTCATTACTGCCAGCCGAGGTTAGGGAGGGGGCGGGGCCATCCTGCTGATCGTCATGCTTTAGGGAGGAGTGTTGGGCACTTGTAAGTTCGCTTGTCAGCCAAACAAACATGCACACTCATGCTTCTCCAACCCAGCTGTGTTGCAACAGCTGGGTTGGAGAAAAGCCCCAGGCTCCCTGAGCCTGAGCGAGTGTCAAGTCAGCCCGCTCAGGCCAACCATGGTGCTTCTCTCATGGTGGTACTACCAGCATGAGAGCCGCTCCGTGACAGCCCCTGGGAGTCTGTGCATGGTGACAAGTGTCGGGAGAGGAACACCGAGGTACGGGTGCAGGAGCAGATAAGTGTTTTTTTAAATGATTTTCCTCTCACCCCCAAGAAGTATATAAACATCTATTGAAGCATGGTAGGAAGGGGCAAAGGAGCAATAGAAGAGTGGGGAGATGGAGGATTGGTCAGGCGTGGTAAGAGGGAGTGAGAGTAAGGACTGATATGCACTCCTTTGGTTTGCTTATTGAAAGGCAAATGAAAAAGTAGCTCCATGATGCCAATAGTGAAAGGATTACATTTATTTAATCAAAATTATGGTAAAGAAGTGATTGCTCTGGGGTGACACAAAAACAATAATAGGGAGAAAAGCAAATGAAACAGAGGCACTGAACTGAGACAGACAATAAAGCTATCCTATTATGAGCACCACGTTGACCCAAAGCCTACACTATGTATTATTGTGCTGTAGACAATAGATCTTTAAAAACAGACGGCTATAGTTGTCTGTAAGCAAGATCTAACAAAAAGAATGCAAAACCGCAAACAGATAAAATGAAACATATCTATGGTACACAAACAGAGACATTTACACATCAATAAAGTAAAACACATGAAAACATACAAAAAGGTAATAGGGAAAAAAATACAATTATGTTAAAATCAAGAACAATAAAATAAAAATTAAGATTCAAAAATGACATTTGAAAGCACAGTGAAACTTGCCACCACAGTGTGAAGACCTCCACCCAGATCTACTGCGGTGAAGAATATCCAGAAATGAAACCCTCGTCGGCTGTCCCAAGAGTAAATTTCGCAGGGTTTACAAATTGGACACTACCTTTTACTACACACATTACAAAGAGCCATAACAGAAACTAAGGAATCCCCGGATATATTCTGCTACGTTAAATATGAAGAGGATATCGGCACACAGCAAAACATAGGAAGTGAAAGAAAACACTATACAAAGCTCCCATAATGGAGAACATGCAAAAAGTTCAGTTGTCCTTACAATATTCACATGCCATCACTCATTTCAACACTTTTGAGATTGGAACATTAAAGAGTGAGTAGCACAATTCACGTTCTGACTTGTGCAATCCACTACTTCAGTGAATTTACAGTTGGTTGTAGGTGCATGTTACCTACCTTAAGCAGGTAAATACGCCTACAAGGGCTTTGTTTCTATAACTCTTCAATACTTAAAAATGATTTTCAAGTATGTTCTTATTCCAATAACTTACATCAAGATCAATCACAAGGGATCACGTTTACTTATTGATGAATTAATCATCAACGAAGGTAAAAAAAGAAAAGAAAGGAAAACACGGGTGTGTATAATCAAGCAAAAAGTAGTATCGATTACAAATTCATTTGTGTAGGGTACATAAATAGCAACAACACAATATAACCAGAAGTAATATTAACATGAACTGAAAAATCCTTCACAGTCACATTTGTGACCACCTTTTCACAAAGATCTATTTCAGGCAATCTAAGAAATTTACACAAAGCTAATATTGCCTCTCTTTTATTTGAGCAGAAATAGTTGTAGAAGTCTGTTACCTACTTTGACACCCAATTGCAAGTTGGAAGATAAGAGAAGGTCGAGATTATGGTCCCGGAAATATTGATTCTTACTGGTATGTCCACCCTAATTTCCAGCCATTAGGTTTCTTGACCTGGAATCAGGGAATACATGGTGGACCTGAATCCTACATGTTGTTCCTGATTCCTCGCCCATTTCTGCACACATATTCCTCCTTCTTGTGCGAAAACCCATTTTGTTTACTGGGTGCATTCCCACAACCACTAAAACTAGTAATTGGCCTGAGCAGTATCCTCTCAGCAATATCTCTCTGTCGCCTTGGAGCTTAGAGTCTTTGCACACTCCTTGTCTTACTTTCTGTGTGATGCCCTTTGGGATCATGACAATGAGTTATAATTCACTAGATAAATTTATATTTGATATTTTATTTTCATACTGTTTGGATTACAGACAGGAATGTTCGGCTACAAAAGAATATCCTTACTTTATAAACTCCATATCACTTTTTTTGCTTTCATTTTTGTGGGATGATGACTAAGTTTACTAGGTTAATGAAGGGGCCTTTACCTGGTACTCCTGGTATACCTCCTGACCCCACTTCGCCCGGTGGTCCAGTAATATTTGAAATGCCTGGTAGTCCACAAGTGCCATTATGCCCTGTTAGTCCTGGTACGCCTTGTTCACCTGTAAAGATAATAAAGCATATTAAAAAGATGCAAATCCCATCACAGGAGTACTGTTGCACCTTTATGTAAGTGATCCATCCTCAAGGTAAAGAATGTCCTGGATGTAATGGGATTCAGGAACCTCCCATATATGGCAATGGAGTGTCACAAAATAAATGAGTTGTTGAAAACTACAAAATTGCTGAAACAAAAGTATACATAGAGCTCACTGTGTGCTGTATATCACAAACCTGAGCTGGAGAATATTGCCTTAAAATAATGTCACATCTATTACATCACCTACTACTAAATCATCTTGGTGAGAAGAAAATTGCTAGTCTTATCTCTACATTTGCTTATCTATACTTACCTTACAATGTAAATGTATGTGTCTTGTAAAGCGCACTGCTGCCCTGAGGCGTCCTGGCGCTGTAGACCGCTGGGGAACCCGTCCTGGCTATCCCTGTGAGATGGTTCCTCCTGGGTATCTCCAAGGTGAAACCAGGCATCCCCGGCGAATGTGGGGGACCATTGTGGAGATGAGGCAAGCTAATGCCCAGAGTTGCCGAGTGTGATCCCTGGTTAGAGTAGGCACCGAGGCGAGAATTATTGAGTCTGCCGGCCCTAGGTCCACGACCCTGCCACGTCGGGAATTGAACCCTGGTCCCGGGCCGTCCTCTGCTTCTGGGTCTGCTGCCTCTAACCAGTGAGTCACACCACTCCATGTAGTGGTTAGATAGATATAATACATGCAATATATTTGTCATGTCATATAACACAGGTGGTATATACCCTTATGTGAGCTACAGCAGAAGAATACCTCCACCAGCAGAATCTGTCAATCTGCTTACAATTGAAAAGCTACATTCATCTGTAGATGAGAAATACATGTTCTAGCTGTTAGATGTTTTCTTAATCGTTCCTTTAATGCAATTCTAAGCTCTCTCCACCCCAGACTCACAAGCTTCTTGCTTTTGTTCTGCCACACAGCAGAAAGATAGCCCAACTTTAACACTGCTGTCTAATAAGTGCCCAAGGTTCTCCATTTATTTTCCTATTGTACTAGAAATATTTTATGATTGGATCTAAGACTTGTCACTCAAATAGGTGTTTGAAGAGGAGGTCCATCGCTCGGTAAGTCTTACCCTCCGTGCACTCCAAGCAACCATGAACAAGCTTATCTAATCCCCCAAAAGATCTTACTCGAACTGATATTTAGCAGCTGCATGAAGATTGACTGGTCCCCAAGATGTAGAAAAAACATGAAATAGGCTCCGCAGAATGACAAAACAACAGGGTGCCTAAAAATAATAAAGTGCGAACAATAGATCTATTTGCTACAAGGAACTTTCCATATTGCAAACTAAGCCTGCACTCTGCATTGATCTGTGGAAGAGACAGATGCCTTTTGTGCAGAGGTGATACTAGCAAAATGGCCTAGGGACTCCTCCCATTCACTCCTGTATCCAACTTACCCTCAAGAAGTGGTGAGAAGAGACACATTGCCTCACCTAGTTCTCTTTTTGGTAGATCTGATTTCTAGGATCAAGAATTGGTAATGAAGACATCGAAAGACGCACAAAAAGGCTAAATCTGCAGACATCCTGTGGTCTTTCCTAATTTGACAATCACCAAATCACCGAAAACACCCAGAGTGAAAAGTAGTTTGTACAAACGTTTAAACATATAAACGTTGCCACAATAGTGGTGGATCAGGATTATTATTCCCTTTCAATGGTATAAGGCAAAACCCTGGAAGGTTATTTGCCAGATGTAATGTACCCTATCATGAAATGCTATGGTTTCATCCTTATGATGTTCCTGTTACAGTAATACTTCTTGGTGTGGCCGTGCTACAGAAGAATTAAAAAATATATATATTTGGACATCACAGTACTTTGCTGATCTTTTAGGACCTTTAGGAATAAAGATTCAGGCGCTTATTTGATGCACCACTGGATTTGCAGTCTGATCCCAAGAGTGCAATTATGTAAAAGAAAAATCATAAAAAATTCAGAGGCACCATCTTCAATTTTAAATTAAAAGTGTATTCTTTATTTCATTGTTAATATATTTAATTCTTCACTTTCAGCAGATGTGTTTCGTAACAAACATTTCACTTCATCTGGACTCTAATTTATTTTTGAATGTGTGTTGTGAGCCTATGGAGTTAAGAGTGCATGATCCTTGTCACATAACGTTCACTTTAGAGATAGAAGTGAGGGGTCGGTCAAAATAACGCTGGGACTTCTCACTTTGGGTGCGGGAGAGGAGAAGCCATAACAATTAGCTTAGATTTATTTTGTTAAAGAGGAACACTTCAATCGTTTGGACCACTTTTGCATATGCTGCTTTCCATCATCCAGTACTGAAGATGGGTGAGGAAAGAGTAACACTTCAATCGTATGGACCAGTACGGCACATGCTGTTTTCCGTCATCCAGTCCTGAAGATGGGCGAGGAGGGTTAACATGACAGGACAGTTTCCCTGACTGCCACCCGACAAAGAATGATCTGAGATGCAGAATATAATTTTGATAGGATGCCCCCTATTGATCGATTTTGAAGATCAATGAGCTTCGTGCACATATTAAATAGCCACAAGGAAAGAGGTGGCCTGTAGGGAACTGCACAAGGAATCTATCAGCCCTTCAAAGTTCATGCATCCCTGTAGGAATGATCTGATCCAATCCAGTCCAATCCATTCCAATCCTGTTCAATGATACCCATTGGTTCTTGCAAGTGTTAGTGCAAATAGAAGTACTGTATGCACCTCAAAGACTCTAGAGATGTTAGGACTGTTCAATGGTCATCATCTAATACACTCAGTAGTTTCTTGCATGTGTCAATCAAGGTTGTCTATCATCTTGACTGATGGCAAAGTTGAAGAGTCAGATCCTCGCTGTGTAGCTGAAATGCCTGGTTTCCTCCCATCCTATGATTTTCGCATACACCAATAAGTAAGAACATGAACCTGTTGTATAGACCACTAAAGTACATTTGCAGTTAATGGGTGAATGATACCCTTATAGGCAGCCTGAAACCTCAGCGTGGTGAAGCGACAAGCAGATGATATCTGATGCTATAGGTGCAAGAGAGTTTATCGGGTCTTTTATGTAGCTGGCAAGGGCAGATGAGTCCCTGATGCTTATTTTTGTTTTGTTTATGGATTATGTTGTCACTATGGAGATATTAGTGAAGGCAGTTGCAGCATCCGGTGATGGCCTCACACAAGCTTCTGATAAGCTTGCTGATGATAATAGTAATTATCTTTGATATAGCGCTTCATGCACCTTTCAAAGCTCTATAAACAGCAGTTGTTACTATTATGCACCTTGATAGCATTTGATTTCCTGAACTCTCAAGCAAAGTTAAATCAGTCTTGTCATGATTTGAACTTGTGGCCTCAGATCTCTGCAGATGTCAGCTTCCATTAGCTCAGTCAGCAACCTTGCCGGATTGTGAGCTTGATTCTTCAGCTCATAGTTGCACTATAGATTGAAATCCACTAAGATCAATGTAAAACCTCTGTCAGGCGTGATGTGGGGAAAACAAAGGTTTAGACAGAGTATCCTTGTATCTGATTGGCTACCTGATTTTAGGAAGTTGAGAGCCACAGGACAGTAAGTAACCTGATGTAAGCAGCATGCTGTCACCCGTGGGCATTGTAATTGAAATTGTGACTGCATTTATATATCGCTTACTACCCCTGATGATGTGTTGAATCACTTTACACCAGCCAGCATGCTGCTCCGCAACCCAAGGCTAGTAGTGAGTCCAGAGTTATTGGCATTGTTCGTTACTGGAAATAATCTCGTGAGGTCAGGCAAACCATTCTGTACATATACTCGAGTTTCTTTGTGGTAGACTAAATTAAGAAGGGTTGTTAGGTTTGAGTAGTAGTGGAGATTAGGGGGGTTTCAGTTCATGGAGAATCATTAAAGGCATCAAAACGTGAGCAAGAGGAGATAAAACGTTGCTAGGTTGTAGTGGTATGGCTTTAAAAGGAGAAGCTGTGAGCTTAGAAATGAGTTGTGAGCATTTTGCAGAAATACATTATTAGAGAATAAGGCAAACATGTTTTATGATACAGAGAAGGTTATGCTCAGAGAGAAGGCGTGTAGATGTGGGAGGAGGATACCTTCATTTGAAGGAAAAAGGAGAGACGAAAATCTCATATTTTTTCAGGCAAAGGATTATTTTTAATGTCGGATTTTAGGAAGATAGGGGACACATTTTACGACAGAATGCAATTTGAGGATTCAAGGCTGTAGTAAACACAGCATTATTTTCCTGTGAGGGTAGTGCTTTATTAGGGACGTTTGATGGCACTAGAATCAGGTCAACAGTCTACCCACTTCTGGACTACTACTCGTCCTCTGCTCCAGTAAGCACATTTGTCCAGTTTAGGGCTTGTGTAAAGTAATGGCTGGATGCATATTGCAGGAAATAACAACAGTTTTAGGCTATACACAAAGAAAGCAATAATCTTGCTGTCATAGCAATGTGAGGAAACATGCAGAATAAAGCAAGCACTAAAAATGAGATTCTGCAAGTGCTGGAGAGTAACTGTCTTGATTTTGCTTGGCTCACACTGTTATTTACAAAGCAATGTGGAATCCATTTATTTGACCCCCAGTTTAGCTTAGTATATTTGAAGGCCAAGGACGGCTTCCACAGGCAGTGGAAGAGTATTGTCTGCATTTCTGTGTCTGCAGTATGGCGATCCAGACCCTGAGGTGAGAAGAATGCTAACTAGGCTCCCTTTCCATTGATGACTTTGTTAGCAGGAGGCTGTCTGGTTCGACTTTCTGAAGCACTGCCCTTTAGTACATTTTATGGGTGAAGGTAGGAACTGCTGGTTATGTTTGCAAGGTGAAGTGGACCCTTTAGGTGAGAGACCAAGCCTTTTGTCTTTGACACATCGATTACACTTTCAGCTGGGCAGCTGACAACCAAGCACAGAAACCTCACACCTCTTTGTGCCTCAGTTGTGGGTGTTCCAGGCTGGAGACCACCCTGCTGTGGTGGCGTCCCAAAACAAAGGCTGGAAAAGACGTTTGAAAGGAGAGCCACCCTAGATCGGTTTTGCAGCATAAGACATTGGATGCACTTGCCAGAGGATTTAATAAAAATTCTGTTTTTTAAATCACATTCCTTGTTCTTCACTAAGATTTTTTTTCACTAGCTTCTCCTCTGCCAATTCGAACATTAGTCTTTGCAAGAATTTCAAATAGTGCACCAAGTTTTTGAGAATATGAGCTACTGGCTGCAGTGAATATGCATTTAAACCTCCGTTTCTAAGTCACCTTTCTGCATCTAGCCTGTAAAATGGACAGCATATGTCAGAACTACCCAACAAAAGCTTTCCTTTTTGTAGTGAGTGCAAATATCTCATGGACTAAGGGAGCGTCAACAAATTACAAAATGATTTCTGACTTCTAGATGACAAAAATTCGAACTAGAGTTTTCAGGGATTATACATTATTTAGAGCTGGGAGGAAGTCCGACATGGGTCAAAGATCGGCAGATGCCCATAGATAGAAGTGGCTGACATCTGTTGGGCATGACAGTCCCATACTTTTTTAATTTATCACAATCCAGTCCGACTTGTTTGTAATAAAAACAAGTTCCGTGGATGACATCTGTGATCCTCTCTTTAAATTTGTCTAAATCCGACCCTGTGTGCCATGCCTGATTCTAGCCTCACCAGTTGCCACGCCACCCCATCTGCACCTGAGAGAGATAGCTATCCCAGCGGCACTGCTGGGGCCGTCAGTCTTGAGTGCCACATGAGAATGTCTCCCTATAACGCTCTTACAGTCACTCACACCTGAACCAGTGACCATAGATGCCAACATTTTAAAACAGGTAAGTGGGAGATTTTGAAAAAAAACAGCAATATGTATTTTCCCCATTCACCTACATTGAGGCAGAGATAATTTTAGGTGGCAGACAGCTAAAATAAAGCCACTTTTGGCTTCAATAATCAGGAGTCTCCCACCAGAATTGGCTTTGTTGGCATGTATGCGGGCCATGAGCCTGTTGTCCTGCCCCCAGTGTGACTGACCATTACAATGGTCACGTCTGGTTGTACTAGTGACACGTGACAGAACCCCTGCAGGTCAGCCCTTGTCTCAAACTGTCCTTTATTTTCAGGCTCAACCCAAACCTAATCCCCTTGTTATAGTCTTGATGACGATGCTATGCTGTCTACCTAGTCATGCGCACATGTGAGATGCCACCACAACGCGACATAGAGGAAGAAGCGAGGAAGACTCAACCATGGATTGCCAGGCCAACTTGTGCCTGCCCGCTCTCCCACCCTGCAAGACAAGCAACAAAGGAGGGAACTCAGCTGCACAAAAAGATGTCCTCCACTCCCTCCCAGTTCACGAGTGCTAGCCCAGCCTCAGACCCTACTTCAAATTATCATTCCTGCCTGTCTGCATCTGAGTGACACAGCTCTTCCTTCCCAGTTCTTCTCCCTTTTCAGCAAGTGGAACTGGAACAATTTTCATAGTGGGGGAGCTGCCGTCAATGTTACATCACTGAAGTCATAGAGATTGTGAAAAACCCCACTGTCACAAAGTGCAGAAAATGTATTCAGCAGGAGATTGGTAAAGGTGTAGTATGTAACCAGTGGAGCGTTTGTATATCACTAAAGCATCGCGTGATAGTGCACTGATAGTTACAGGCAGAACATTTTCCGTAAAAATTTGCCAAGAAATTTGTATATCTATACAGTTTTATTGATAGAACTATGTAGTGTAAACATGAGAATGTGTGGAAATCAGATTTCAGTGAATATATTTATCATTTGCACTTCACAAAGTATATTGTCTTGAATTATTTTAATCCTATTAAAATCTTTGTTTCCACCTCATTTCAGAGTTACAAAATATTGTGGCTCATTTGTGCATTCCTAGCTGCGGATATATTCTTGAAATATTTGTACAGTTAATGTATCCAGGTATTTAAATGTTGTTGTGTGTTAGAAACAAAATTACATTATCCAGCATTTCTTTTCACACTCCCTGTAGCCCAGCAACTGTTTCACATAGTTCACTTTACAAAAATCCTCTTTTTTTGTAGTTAGACAAAGAAAAGTAAACACCAATCCCCATGTTAAAAGATTAAGCAGCGATTTGTCAGAAGACGTAGCTTGACATTTGACCTTTGTCTTTGAACGTACATCTAATGTGACAAGATCAGCACGAAGTTTAAATGTGTCTTTATTGTTCATTCACTTTCTGAACTCCAGCATGGGTATTTTGGGGGTGCTGAAGCACCCTTGCACCCCTACTTCCAGCGCCTGTATTCTCAGCTCTAGAACCTCCCCAGCAAGACTCACCCTGGCTGACAGTCACTAAGCCCATTATCCACCCACAACAAACACAAAATAAATGGATCAAACAGAAGGTGTCAAGTCTGAGACAGTCATGTAAACTGAAAGCGTGAGGGAAGCCTGTGAGTTCTGCTTGGAAGGTAAGCTTGAAAGGGCAGTGAGAAGTGTTAATATAATGTGAAGTAAGCCTGTGCGGTCACTGTGTGGAGGAGCATGTCAGATGTGAGGTATGCATGTGAGATGTTTTGGGTGGTGGTTAATACACCTGCTGCAGAAATCAGTACACGCTGAATGTCACTGTATGAACCACTATGTGTGAACTTCATGCCTCAGCCACCCAACGGCCTGTATAATACAATTTATATCGTCTGGTGACAAAAATCTGTAAAGCACAAAGACCTGTTGCAGTGACTTAGTACAACTTTTCCAGTTACTAATTTAATGGGCGTATTCCACTTCTCAGAATTCTGCACTGAGTATGACACATCAAGTAATGTTTAACACAACTCTAGTAGCGTACGAGATGTGTCCTGCCTTCCCATCATCCCAGCCGAATCTCTGTGTTGAGGTTTCATGGGTTACCAGAATGTATTCTATCAGCTTTGCATTCATTTATACTTTTTAGAGTGTACTTCACATTAGGTGGCAATTTGTCCCTTTTTATCCTCGTCCATACACTTAAGCAATCTGATCAGTGAATATCTATTGTCATTTGAAGGAACTGGCAATTTTGAATTGTGAAACCAATCCACAGTACTATGGGAAAATGCAAATAAAAATACAGGTAGAGGCATGTTGTGTATTTAGAACTGCCTATAAAATAGGCAAATAGGAGCACCCTTTTACTGGTATGCCTTTGAATGTAGATGTTCAAAAGATGAACAGATGTAGGAGACAGAAAGAACTGGTGGGCAGGGGCTATCCCGGACAACATTAAAAATACACAAATGAAAATGGAAGCAGGAATGGAAGAGGTTGTTGATAATCTAAAAAACACATTAAAAAAACGTGAACAAAAAATATGGTGGTACTAAACTCGTTTTATGAACCTTCACATTTCTAAATTTTACATAGACATACATGTTAACCACAACTTTTTTGATAGGACATTTTAGCCACCAAGGGGCATATGTATCAAACGATTTTGTATTCGCAAACGCTGCCATTCGCAAAAAAACTGCGTTTGCGAATACAAAATCGCAAAACGCGATGTATGAGCCATTTTTGCATCGCATTATTAAGGCATCGCTAATCTTGCGATTCCTTAATTTTGCGTAAGCATTTAAGGAATCGCAAATTGCTATTCCTTAAATGCTATGTAACAAGCACCCAAGTTGTGCGATTTCCCCTTAAGAAATCGCAAATTACCAGCAACTTCAAGTTGGTGGTAATTTGCGATTTCTTTGAAAAATTCACTTTTTGGCATTTTTCAAAGTGCCATGTGGCGCACATACATGCCCTTAGGGCATGTATGTGCGCCATATGCGCACACATGCTCATTTCAGGGGTGCATCAGGGTGTCCTTATGGCACCCTTGACCCTTGAAATTATTCTTAATTTGCGATTCTCTAATTGCGAATCGCAAATTGAGAATGACTTCCCATTCATTCCTATGGGCCTCCTGGCCCATAGGAATGAATGGGAAGGCATTCCTTAATTGCGATTTCGCAACTTTCTAATCGCGATTAAGGAATAACAAGAAATCGCAAAATATTTGCGAATTTTTAAATACATCCCGTTTTGCGATTCTCAAATAGCGATTCTCAAAAAATCGCTATTTGAGAATCGCAATAACGGATTTTGATACATATGCCCCCAAATGTTTGTAGTCGGATTTTTTTTTTTTACAGTTGGCAGTTACACTATGGGGTATTAGTTAGACCTTGTGGGAAGCTTTCCGGTGTAGTCTAAGATTCAAAGGAATCCTCGAGATTGCATGGGCACATTGCAAACAACGTGTCCGTGTGTTTAAGCATCGAGTGAATCAGAATTGTAGGACAGATACACCTGTGATTACATACACTGAACAAATTTGAGTTACAAGTGGTTTCATTCAATGTGCATTGCTGCTAGAGTGTGGATTTATAACATGGCTTATGTGGTAAATGATTAGGTCTTATGTGTGAGGTTCAAAGAAATGCTTCAAAAATGTCATGGCAAACATGTCGATGTCCTTAAATATTATGTGGATGAGATAGCTAGGTTGACAGAGTGACAATAGTGGCCACTTACCCAATCACCCAAGGATGGGAATTAAAGTAAGGGGCTATCCTGATATCTAAACATGGTCAGTGGGGTGTAGGGTTGTAGTCTGGTATGCATTGAGAGTCCTGGACATTATGAATGGGGTGCTTCAGTGCTCCAAGATGTCAAACTTGATCTGTTGGAAGTGCAACCTACTGAAAGGTATAGATTCCCAGTCTGAACAAGTAATACAGATCTATTGGACCACTCAGGAAAGGTGGAGGTGCAACCTACTGCAGGACACTGAAGTGTCTATGCAGTACCCCTAGGAGTGATGGACGAACAACCCTCATGGTTTCAACCCACAAAAATGGTGAATCTATGTAAGTATGCATGTATATGGAACTTCTAGGGCTTGAACCTTGCTAAAAGGCAGTGGACCCCTGTACAGGGTCAAGGATAAGCATAGAGCTGACGAGTGATCGGTGAGGGTAGTTGGGTTGTGGACGGTTACTGAGTAGTAGTGTAGTGCTCTTTTGAGTGGTGAATCTTTAATTCTTCTTTAAATTGGAGCACAGTTGTGGGAGTCCAGATTCTGGGGGCATAGATGAAAAACTATGCTGCTTTCTTTTTTCTTTTTTACGCTTCTTAATCTGCAGTCTGACGGTGTCCTGGCTGCAGGTGTGCTGAAAAAGGCCAGGGATGGTGAGGTTGTCTGCAAAACAAGTGGGGGGCTCTGGTTGCGATGTTTTTTTAATGATGCAGCTGGTTTTGAAGATGGTGTGGGCTGCAAGAGGAGCCAATAGAGTTCCACCAGGATGGGGGTTATATTATCATAATTCTTGAAGTTTTTGGTGAGGCGTGCTGCGGCATGCAGAATGCCCTTAAAGAGTGCTCGTGTGGAGTTTGAAAGGCCATGCAGCAGGACATTACTGCCATCCAGAAGTGAGAGTATGCAGGCTTGAGCAGCGGTTCTGAAGTTGCTTTCTCAAAGAAATTGATTCACTTTCTGTAGAAAAGAGAGCTGGCACCAGACCTTCTTTGTTTTCTTGGCAAGTGCTCCTTGAAGATGCGACTGGTGTCCAGGGTGAAACCAAGTGACTTGGCATTTGGTGAAAGTTGGGGTTCAAAGCTGTCAGGTTTCATGCTATGGACAAGGTTTGTACTGTGTTTTGCCTGTTTTGTTGATCTTGGCAAATAATAGGCATTCTGTCTTGGTTAGGTTGAGCTTCAGGTAGGTGCTGGACATTCAGGTCTAGATGGTGGTTCAGGCATTGGGTGCCTGATGGAGAGACGACTATCAGGTAGATTTTTGTATCATCGATATACTGGGAAATGTTGATGCTGTCATCTGTGAGCATATTTTATGAGGTTCATCCAGGATGTGCATAGGTGCAATCCACTAGAAGGTGCAGCATCCAAGCTACTGGTTAATAGGGTTCACCAGGGATGCCTGGGGCAGTATCTTAGACGTCAAGAACTGATTGAGTTTATGGAATCAGGTAGAACGGGGAGATGCAGCTTTCCATCCCCCAAACTGAGGAGTCTTTGAAGTGCTAGCTTAACTAGGGAAGGAGCGCCTTAGTATGAGACCAGTATCCTAGGAGCTGGTGAGAGAGTTGTGAGTTAATGTGTCCATTCAGTAGAGGTAGAGGCACAAGCTGGCACAGCTCACATAATCCTCCCACCCACCCACAGCAGAACAAAACCCATCGGAGGGTCTGTTTCCAGTCCAGCAATGTTGGATGAATATGCGGCCCTAGGAGGAATAATGGTTCCACAGAGGGGGGGTTGTCACTTAAAGTGCACTGTGGAGGGCAGAGTAGCTGTGAATAGAAAAGAGAGAGGGGTAGGAAGGACTCAGCTCAAGGCCCTTGCTGGTTTAAACATTCTGAAACAAGACAGTTCCCACAGGAAGACACCCTTCCCTATGTGGCTTTTGCCTGCCTATATTGGGAAATAGGAAAATGCTTATAGTTAAATAGGAAAAGACGATCTAGGTGTTGGCCGGGTCGAGGGATCAGGTCCTGCTTGGTCACTTGGCCTGCAGGCAGGCTGTGGTTCGGGGGTGCGAAATCAAACAAAGCACCAAGGCATGTATGTAGCAATGAACAAGGAAGTCCAGATGGCACTGCATAGAAACAGCAGTTGTCTAAAGTTACCTGATACATTTGTTATCCCTAGTGCCAGCTGGAGAGGGGGTTATTACAGAAAGCCAATCATGATATTTAACCCCTCGCCCAAAACCAGACCTAACCCATCACTGAGTTCAGTAAGACTGGAGAGGGTAAAAACTTTCCAGTACTTGGGGGTAACCCTACATGAGAACCTATCTTGGGAACCCCAAATAGCAAGATGTAGGCTTAAGCTGTCCCAATTGTCTGGGGCAATTCTGAAGGTTGTAAACACTTCTACTTTTAAACCTATCAGTCCAGCAGTAGAAGTGTACAAAACCCAAGCTAAAGCGGCTGCATCTTATGGTGGTGAGCTATGGGGGTATAAAGCAGGGGCAGAACTTGTCACTGTAGAAAACAATTTCCTCAGACGTCTCCTGGCCCTTCCTCGTGGCACACCCCTGTTCCCCTTAAGATTGGATATGGGTCTTCCCTCTATAGGAGAGGATTTGGAACTAATGCCATTAAGATTTTGGCACAGGCTCTGGTCCACTGGCGAGCTTGTACACTATAGGCAAGAGCTCATCCATGTAATGAACTTGAACCAGCGTGATAGAATCCCGTGGTTGGCCTTTATAAAGAAAGAACTGTATCGGTTGAGACTCCCTGACCTATGGGAGCTTCCTGAACAATGCTGCCAAAGGGTCCCTCGAAAAAGACTTGTGGAGATATACAAGGAGAAAAGTCTAGCTTCTCTGGTCTCTGCATCCAACAATGGTATTCTAACTGATCGATTCCTGGATTCCAAAAACTCCTATCATTTTAAAGGTTTTATGGACATTATTTTCCCCATTTTAGCAAGAAAATTGTTCATTCAATGGAGGTTAGGCACTTTGCCTATTAAAACTTTTACCTGCAAATGGACAAAGAGGGATGATAAAATCTGTCCAGGGTGTAGTAATCATGATGAGGAGGAACTCCATGTACTGTTCTTCTGCCCAGCTTACAACAGACCAAGGAAATATTGGCTAGCGCCACTATGCAGAAACCTGGGTATAAGGAGCCACTTGTACTCGTACAGAATATTGAAAACAAGTACCCTCCCCCATATAGTTTTTGCAGTTGCCAAATTCATAATGGCCATGTGGCAGATAAGGAGAAAATTACTAAAAGACTGAATATTGATGATATGAACTGTAATTTCCTCCCGTGATTAGAACCCCCATGCAAATGGATTTTTACGATTTTTATGGAATGGTCTTAATACAAGTGGATGTTTTTATGTTGGATTACATTATTTTATTGTATCTTTTATGGCCTAATAGGCCGAAATAAAGAAATAAAGAAAGAATGAAAGCCAATCAGATTAGGGGTCTGATGTTTCTTTGTATGATAGATAGCTGGAGAAATGAGGGTAAGGTGGGCTCAGAGAAGTGGTCACAAAGAGAACGTCAAATCCCCGCACGATCATGTGACCTGGAAGCAGGCCGGGGCTTTGACGTGAAGAAACAAACCACACTGCTCTACTATCTGAGCATGCAAGTGATTGTACAGATTCTACTTGCTTTAGATAATGGACTACAATAGGTCAGAGACTTGTGGGAATGAAGTGTAACAAAGGATTAAGTTAACTCTCCGGGTTTAGGTACAATATACAACACCCATAAAATGTTTTTAACATAATGCCAAGGACCAGATAAATGACAAACATTCAGTTTTTTGGTTGAAAAAGGCAATAGAGGGAGAAAAGTATCTAGCACCAAAGATGAATAAACATGTCCTCTTAAATAAAGGTGCTGTTGTTCCCATAACTAACCTGGATCGCCTTGCGTTCCCTTTGGACCCGGAGCTCCTGGTTCCCCAGATATAGTGCTCCGCTCTCCCAGTTCTCCCTTTTCTCCTTTACTGCCATGCGAGCCTTGAGTTCCGAAGACATCAGGGCCTGTTAGGAGTTTGAGATTGAGATGGGATCACCTGTGCTCAAAGTCAACATTGTTGCATGATTAAGTGATCTGTGAAACAAACCTGGTGATCCGGGGAATCCTTTGCTTCCTGGTAGTCCATGCAGCCCGGTTAGACCTCTGTACCCAGGGAGGCCTGTGAAAAATGTGCAGAGATATTTTTTATTTCTGGGACCAGTCAATGCTCTCTCTGTGCTTTTTGTGTTTTTTCAACATATTACAACCCTGTATAACATAGCCCAATTTTGAAAGACAGCACACATACAGCAGTCTTTTCAAGAGAAAGCTGTAAGCCAGGCGTTCAAAAGCAAAAGGTTCTGAGTATTCTAATGAAAAGAGAATAAGGTTACCGAGCCACTTTAAAATTGTACACAATTAATATGTACGAATATCTGATATTTTGGTCTATGTAATTGCAGGTAATTAATACAAAATTTAAATTATTGATTCTAAGGCAGTATGAGCTCATTTAAGGAGACACAGTTAAGTACACACTTCCGGGATCACAGTCTTCAGCTATTATTTACTTTTGTTTGACTGTACTTATGACTAATTTAGTTGAGATGTCTTTTGCAGTGCAAGTCTAGAGATGATAACCTCCTTGCTCTTATGCTTGAAGCCTCAGCAAGCCCTCTGGCGGGGAGGGTTGTTACTTTTTCCTGGGGTATTCCCCGGAGGAAAACGTGTTGGCTGGGCAATCGCATGCAATAAAGAAGAACAAACATTACTTCATTATGTTCTTCTACATGTTTAATGCATCGTATGAATACTGTATTTATTACCAGTCGAACCGGGACAAAGAGAAATTGTGACATATACTTTATTATTATTATTTTTTTTTTTTTTATTAAAGTATGTTGACAAGCTTGCTGATATCATATGACAGTTACAAATCTTGTTGGGTACATTTACATGGCAGCGGACATATACTTTATTGCCGTGTGCACGGGCCTGCCTATGCATTGAAGGAGATACACCTTGTCATGACAGAGGCCTTAAACAGCTGCAAAATGCTGAATACAGTAAAATCAGAGCAGTGCTTCAAAGGCCCAGATGATTAATGTATTAAAAGTTTGAGTGTCTGCGACTTAGTATCAATCCAGGAGGCATGAGGTAGGAGCTAGGAGGTAGGAGATAGGGCTATGTCAACAGAGGGGATCATTGCAGTCATCAGGCGAGTTTGGTAGTGGGAAAAGTGAGTGAGTCAGGAGGATTGAGAGGACATGTATTATCAAATGACCTATTTACAGTGTATGATGCTCCCAGAGTGCATTAAAATTACATCATCATAGTCTTACTCATTTGCACAGAATAGTTATATACAGCTCGGAGAAGCACATACATGTCAGCGAGCAGTAATTATCAGACCGGTCAAGTAAAGAAAGCAATGTCTTATTTTCTGCAAGACAGATGTAACCAGAATGTACTGTTGTTGCTCACCTGGTTGTCCTGGTAGACCTGGGACCCCAACATTTCCCTTTTCACCTGAATATCCAGGGATACCAGGGTGGCCCTGAGATCCTGGGGTCCCTACAAGCCCTCGAAAGCCTGTGGAAAAATAGTTTTAAAGTCACGTAGAACCAATGAAAAAGTAGTATCATGCTTATGTGACACACCTATACATGTTGAAATATCGATCATAGAAGCATCATAGTACTAAACAAAAGAAACTGTGTCCAAATTAACGAGAATCAAAATGTAAACGAGGTAAGTATATACACATATATATATTCACTTAAAAAACCATAGGTTTCACACAGGTTATAGTTAGGTGGACATTTCACTTGTAAAAAACCAATTAAATTCCCCCGTTATAGTTAGTTCAGATAACTATAACTCGCACGCCCGCAATCCACTGCTCATGACGTCACACATTACATCACTCATGACATGGTCAATGGCATCACTCATGACATCACTGATGACATCATCCTTGTGATAGAGTTGCGGTCGCGCGAGTTATAGGTATCTGAACTAACTATAACGGGGGAATTTTATTGGTTTTTTACGAGTGAAATGTCCACCTAACTATAACCTGTGTGAAACCTATGGTTTTTTAAGTGAATTTGCAAGGTTTTTTAAATGCTAATTCCTAACTATAACGTGTGTGAAACCTATGGTTTTTTAAATTAATTTATACTTTTTTTTAAAATGCTAAGGTATGTATTTATTAATTATTTTTTTTCAAGGTTTTTCACTGTGCGCGCACCGTGCGCGCGCTTTGGGTGCACGGTGCACTGCACGCACCGTGCGCGCACCCCGCGATTTTTTCCCAAAAAATCCGTATAGATATTTATATGCTTTTAAATGCTATTTTCTCAGGAAATACTGAACAGATTGACACCAGACCTGCAAAAGTTACTTCCCTGACCTGAGGACTACCTCTCTGCCAAATTTCAAGTAATTCTGTTCAGCCGTTCGGCCTGTACCTTCGACTAAAGGTCCTATGGAAAAATGCATGGGGAAAACGCGTCTCGGCCCCCCCTTGACGAATCACCCAGAGACTTCCAGGGTAGGAGCTGAGCAGAGCGCCCCATTAGTTTTGAAAATTTCGCGAGGATTCGTCAACCGGCGCCAAAGTTATTCAAAATAGAATTTTCAGATTTCCTATGGAAACACGGTCCTAACTATAACTATCTACTGGCGACCACCAGTAGATAATATGTATGTGTATACATATATATATATATATATATATATATATATTCACTTAAAAAACCATAGGTTTCACACAGGTTATAGTTAGGTGGACATTTCCCTCGTAAAAAACCAATGAAATTCCCCTGTTATAGTTAGTTCAGATAACTATAACTCGCGCGCCCGCAATCCACTGCGCATGACATGGTCAGTGGCATCACTCATGACATCACTGATGAATTTCATTGGTTTTTTACGAGGGAAATGTCCACCTAACTATAACCTGTGTGAAACCTATGGTTTTTTAAGTGAATTTGCAAGGTTTTTTAAATGCTAATTCCTAACTATAACGTGTGTGAAACCTATGGTTTTTTAAGTGAATTTGTACGGTTTTTTAAATGCTAAGTTATGTATTTATAATTTTTTTTTTTCAGGGTTTTCACCGTGCGCGCACCGTGCGCCCACCATGCGCTGTGCGTGCCGTGCGCGCACCCCGCGATATTTAAAAAAAATATATATATATGTTTTTTTCACCCTTGGGGGTCCTTCTGTGACCCCCTGACAAAGGCTAGGGGGTCAGGAACTGTCCACCCTGCCCCCTTTTCACGTTCTCCACTTTTGTTTTTTACTGCCTCAGACTGCGAGAGACAAAATGGCGGCCGACACTTCCTGATTTCTACCAATTCGAATGTTTACTGACATCTAACAACCAATAAGAATTGCGCTTATATAGTTGAGTACACATTCTCTATTCTTAACTACACATCTACGAACCCTATAGGTGTGTGTGTATATAAAAATATATCTATTTATTAGAGAGTGGTAGTTGCCATTGTGTAGTTAAACATGAAGCAGAGTTACATAAGAATTGCATTTTTTGCATTTTTTGCTTTGATAATAACTTTGGTGCTGTTTGACGATTCTACATGAAACTTTAAAAAAAAACATCATCTGAGGCTGAGTGGAGTAGGGCTGATTGAAGTGGGGATGATTGGAGTGGGGCTGATTGTGTTATGTTCCATATAGGTACCCCAATATAGGCTCAGGTAGTCACCTAACCTTTCACCTATATTCTACGTACCATTACACTACATAACGGTTCTTAGTACTGACTTTTTACCTAGTTACGGTAATGTCCAGAGATGACATGGGGTTTTCTCTGAAAAGCTTAAGCCTAATTCATTATACATGAGGATTCTTGGAATCACAGCAGGACAGCAGGCCTACCATCTACTGCATAATAACTATGTATAAGGGTAATTCCTTCCATTATCCCAGTCCGACATGACACACCAAGGTATATCCCAGGGGGTACCACTTTGGGTATATATACATCATCTCTTGCTGAGATAGTCAGGGGAGAAAAGGACTTCCATGCCAACACACTGACGTGAGACGCTGAGGCTCCTGCACGCAGACACTCCAGCTCGCAGTGGTCTGACATCCCTTGCGGGGTGTCCATCTGGAGACCAAGACGGGGTTCCACAGTCTTTCCCTTCAGGTAATGGGATTGACTTTATTCTAGAGGAATTCTTGGCTTTACACCCACATACATGCTAAGTGCACTTAGGTACATCTAGTTAGGGGCGCATCGTAGGAGTTCGCATTTTACTGTCATGTATTTTATATACTTGCCTGTATTCATTGTTTTAGCACGATGGTAGAAATATACCATCCTTTTACTCTGTTAGTGCTTACAATCATTTATATCTGTTACTGTCTAGTGGTTGTTTCAGCACACCTATTTCACACTAGAATGACGATAGTTCAATAAATGCTTATTGAAAAATGTCCCCACTGTTTATTCTGTGTATCTCTCTGAGACGAAGTGAGCACGAATGGCTGAGCGACAAGTAGCACTGTTTCCATGATTCTGAGGGATCAGGGTTGTCATGTTCGATAGTTGTCAAGAACTATTCTCTCCTTGGTAAGAGGGGTTTCTAGTGGCACTGTGAGGTAGCTGGCATAGAGGCTAACATACCCGGTAGGGGTGTCTAGAATCAGTCTGACACAAATCCTATAGCGTATGTTGTCTAAACACGCAGGGCCCGATTCACAGAACTAACTTAAGACAAAGTCCTAAACTTACTACCATTTTGGTATTCACAGAAGGCACTTACTCATTGATGAGTAAGTGCCTTCTGTGAATACCAAAATGAGTAAGTGCCTTCTGTGAATACCAAAATGAGTAAATGGTAGTAAGTTTAGGATTTTGCCTTAAGTTAGTTCTGTGAATCGGGCCCGGTGATCCTATATAGGTTTATAGGAACTATATGACAATTGTAGTGGGGCAGATTGTTTTAAATTGTTTTGGATTGAATGGGGCAGATTGTTTTGAATTGGAGTGGGGTAAATTGTTTTGGATTGGAGTGGGACAGATTGTTTTGGATTGGAGTGTGGCAGATTGTTTTGGATTGGAGTGGTGAAGGATGGTTTGGGGCAGAGTGTTTTTTTTTATTGGAGTGGGGCTGATTGTTTTGTATTGGAGTGGGGCAGATTGTTTTGAATTGAGTGGGGCACATTGTTTTGGATAGTGGTGGGGCCGATTGGGGAGAGAGTGGGGTGGATTGGGTGAGGTAGATTGGACTGGAGTGAGGTAGATTGGATTGAGCTGGCTTGGGGTGGATTGTCTTGGTGTGGGGTGGAATGGATTTGAGTGGGGTGGATTGTGGTGGATTGGAGTGGGGTGAATTGGGATGGAGTGGGTGGATTGGGGTGATTAGATTGGATTGTAGTGGGGCTGATGGGAGTAGGGCTGATTGTAGTGGGAATGATTGTAGTGGGGCTGATTGTAGTGGGGCAGATTTTTTGGATTGAGTGGGGCAGATTGTTTTGAATTGGAGTGGGGCAAGTTGTTTTGCATTGGAGTGGGGCAGATTGTTTTGGATTGGAGTGGGGCAGATTGTTTTGGATTGGAGTGGGACAGATTGTTTTGGATTGGAGTGGGGCAGATTGATTTGGATTGGAGTCGTGCAGATTGTTTTGAATTGAGTGGGGGCAGATTGGTTTGGATTGAAGTGGACAGCTTGTTGTGGGGCAGCTTGTTTTGGATTGGTGTGGGGTAGCAATATTTGTCTTCATGTTGCAGCCAGAGAATCAGAGTGTGAGCTCCTGTGGGAGCATGAAAGTCAAAGAGGAAAATAGCCCCCTCTGCCAATTAGATCGCTCTATTATTTGAGGTGTCATACCTGCGGAACTCCTGTGGGAGTAATGTGAATCTAACCAAAAACTACTGGACAAGCTTACAACAAATAACAAAAAGCATGCTTTCTGGGTAAAGATCTAGATTTCTGCCAAATCCGGTTTAATCCATTCAGCCATTTTGGCTGTAGCAGTGTCTAAAATTCTCCTAACGGAAATTACATGGGGAAATTGCATTTTGGGACTCACCTTTTTTCTCAGCCTCTGCTTGATGGATCAACACAAAACTTTCAAGGAAGGAGAAGAGGAGGATGAACTTTTTATTGGAAAGTTTCGTAAAGATTTGTTAAATGACACCAAAGTTATTAGGAAACAAAAAATAAATTTCCTCTGGTAACTAGGTTCCCACTATGACTACACATATATTAAACCAGGGCTCTCTTCATTTCTACTTTTCTCCTCACTCTCTCATTTGTCTCCTTCTCTCTGTTCTCCATTTATTTCCTGGAGCCCTCCATGACTCCCTTGCCTGCTCTGATTTCCAAGCGAAGCTGGGAAAAGTGACAGAGATGCCCCTTGCCAAAAAAACCTGCCTCCTAAGGCTCCAGCCGCTGGGGAAATAACTGATACAAAAACCAGGCAGTCCAGGCCTGTATGTAACACAGCAGCGGTCACCACTGTGTATTATAGTCAGGTCAGAGTTTTCATTAAAAAAGTGTAATTATTTTTCAAATTACTTTGGTACCGTTTGATGACTCTGCATAAAACTTTCCAGAAAAAAAATGCATCCACCTCAACTCCTTCAGGGAAGGCTTTGCGCTGATCCCTCAAGGGCCAACAAAAAGGAGGGTATCAAAATATTTATTTCTCATGTTAATTCTGATAGGGAATGTAAGTGCCTTCTGTGAATACCAAAATGAGTAAGTGCCTTCTGTGAATACCAAAATGAGTAAATGGTAGTAAGTTTAGGATTTTGCCTTAAGTTAGTTCTGTGAATCGGGCCCGGTGATCCTATATAGGTTTATAGGAACTATATGACAATTGTAGTGGGGCAGATTGTTTTAGATTGTTTTGGATTGAATGGGACAGATTGTTTTGAATTGGAGTGGGGTAAATTGTTTTGGATTGGAGTGGGACAGATTGTTTTGGATTGGAGTGTGGCAGATTGTTTTGGATTGGAGTGGTGAAGGATGGTTTGGGGCAGAGTGTTTTTTTTTATTGGAGTGGGGCTGATTGTTTTGTATTGGAGTGGGGCAGATTGTTTTGAATTGAGTGGGGCACATTGTTTTGGATAGTGGTGGGGCCGATTGGGGAGAGAGTGGGGTGGATTGGGTGAGGTAGATTGGACTGGAGTGAGATAGATTGGATTGAGCTGGCTTGGGGTGGATTGTCTTGATGTGGGGTGGAATGGATTTGAGTGGGGTGGATTGTGGTGGATTGGAGTGGGGTGAATTGGGATGGAGTGGGTGGATTGGGGTGATTAGATTGGATTGTAGTGGGGCTGATGGGAGTAGGGCTAATTGTAGTGGGGATGATTGTAGTGGGGCTGATTGTAGTGGGGCAGATTTTTTGGATTGAGTGGGGCAGATTGTTTTGAATTGGAGTGGGGCAAGTTGTTTTGCATTGGAGTGGGGCAGATTGTTTTGGATTGGAGTGGGGCAGATTGTTTTGGATTGGAGTGGGACAGATTGTTTTGGATTGGAGTGGGGCAGATTGATTTGGATTGGAGTCGTGCAGATTGTTTTGAATTGAGTGGGGGCAGATTGGTTTGGATTGAAGTGGACAGCTTGTTGTGGGGCAGCTTGTTTTGGATTGGTGTGGGGTGGATTGGGGAGGGAGTGGGGTGGATTGGATTGGGTGAAGTAGATTGGACTGGAGAGCAGTAGATTGGATTGAGCAGGTTTGGGGTGGATTGGCGTGGGGTGGAATGGATTTGAGTGCGGTGGATTGTGGTGGATTGAAGTGAGGTGAATTGGGATGGAGTGTGTGAATTGGGGTGAGGTGGTTTAGATTGGAGTGGGGAGAATTGGAGTGGGGCATACTGCAGTGGGGCAGATTGGAGTGGGGCAGATTGTTTAGGAATGGACTGGTGCATATTGGAGTGGGCCAGATTGTTTTGGATTGGAGTGGGAAGATTGGAGTGGACAGATTGTTTTGGATTGAAGTGGTGCAGACTGTTTTGGACTGAGTGGGGCAAATTGTTTTGGACTGGAGTGGGGCATATTGTCGTGGGACCGATTGGAGTTGGGCAGATTGTTTTGGAATGGAATAGTGCATAGTGCAATAGTGGAATGTGGGGAAGATTGTTTTGGATTGGAGTGGGGCAGATTGTTTTGGAATGGAGTGGTGCACAATGGAGTGGGGCAGATTGTTTTTGACTGGAGTGGGACAGATTGTTTTGGATTGGAGTGGTGCAAATTGTTTTGTATTGAGTAGGACAGATTGTTTTGGATTGCAGTGGGGCAGATTTTTGTGTGGCAGATTGTTTTGGATTGGAGTGGGGTAAATTGGGGAGGGAGTGGGGTAGATTGGGTGAGGTAGATTGGACTGGAGTGTGGTAGATTGGATTGAGCTGGCTTGGGTGGATTGGCTTGCTGTAGGGTGGAATGGATTTGAGTGAGGTGGATTGTGGTGGATTGAGGTGGGGTGAATTGGAATGGAGTGGGTGGATTGGGGTGAGGTGGTTTAGATTGGAGTGGGGCTGACTGAAGTGGGCAGATTGTTTTGGATTGGAGTAGGACAGACTTGAGTGGTGCAGATTAGAGTGGGACAGATTGGTTTGGATTTGGTCTGATTGTAGTGGGGCAGATTGGAGGGGGCAGGTTGTAGTGGGGAAAATTGTTTTGGATCAGAGATGTGCAGATTGGAGTGGGGCAGATTGTTTTTTGAATTTAAGAGGGGCAGATTGTTTTGGATTGGAGTTGTGCAGATTGTTTTCAATTGAGTGGCGCAGATTGTTTTGGATTGAAGTGGGGCAGATTGTTGTGAGGCAGACTGGGGTGGGGTAGATTGTTTTGTATTGGAGCTGGATGGATTAGATTGGGGTGGATTGGGGAGGGAGTGGGGTGGATTGGATTAGGGTGAGGTGGATTGGATTGAGGTGTGGTAGATTGGATTGAGTTGGCCTGGGGTGGATTGGAGTGAGTGGGGTGGATTGGATTGAAGTGGGGTGGATTGTGGTGGATTGGAGTGGGATGAATTGGGATGGAGTGGGTGGACCGGGGTGAGTTGATTGGATTGAAGTGGGGCATATTGGAGTGGGGCTGATTGGAGTTGGGATGATTGTAGTGGGGATGATTGTAGTGGGGCTGATTGTAGTGGGGCAGATTGTTTTGGATTGAGTGGGGCGGAATGTTTTGAATTGGAGTGGGGAAAATTGTTTGGCATTGGAGTGGGACTGTTTTTTTGGGATTGGGGTGGGGCAGCTTGTTTTGGATTGGAGTGGTGCAGATTGGAGTGGGGCAGATGTTTTTGATTGGAGTGGGGCAGATAGTTTTGGATTGGAGTAGTGAAGATTGTTTTGAATTGAGTGGGGCAGATTGTTTTGGATTGGAGTGGGGCAGCTTGCTGTGGGGGAGATTGTTTTGGATTGGAGTGGGGTGGATTGGGGAGGGAGTGGGGTGAATTGGATTGGGTGAGGTAGATTGGAATGGAGTGAGATGGATTGGATTGAGCTTGCTTGGGGTGGACTGGCTTGGTATGGGGTGGAATGGATTTGAGTGCGGTGGATAGTGGTGAATTGAAGTGGGGTGAATTGGGATGACTGGGTGGATTGGGGTGAGGTGATTTAGATTGGAGTGGGGAGAATTGGAGTGGGGCATACTGGAGTGGGGCAAATTAAAATGGGGCTGGTTGGAGTGGGGACGATTGGAGTTGGGCAGATTGTTTTGGAATGGAATGGTGCAGATTGGAGTGGGGAAGAGTGTTTTGGAATGGAGTGGGGCAGATTGTTTTGGATTGGGTTGGGCAGATTGGAGTGGGGCGGATTGTTTTGGTTTGGAGTGTTGCAGTTTTGGACAGAGCAGAGTAAATTGTTTTGGGCTGGAGTGGGTCAGAGTGTTGACGAGAAGATTGTTTTGGATTGGAGTGGGGTGGATTGAATTGGGGTGGAGTGGATTTGGGAAGGAGTGGGGTGGATTGGATTTGGGTAAAATGGATTGGATTGGGGATGGGGTAGATTGGATTGAGCTGGCTAGTGGTGGATTGAAGTTGTGTGGGGTGGAGTGAATCCTGAAGGTTTGGGGGAATTCCCCCAAAAAATATTTCTAAAGTTGGTTCCAACCCACACAAGGTATAGAAGTTCAGAGTACTTCTACCGTGCACCCTTATACCTTTTTTCATTTTCAGGACACAGGGACTGTGTACCCATGTCTTGTAATGACAGTAGCAATATTTGTCTTCATGTTGCAGCCAGAGAATCAGAGTGTGAGCTCCTGTGGGAGCATGAAAGTCAAAGAGGAAAATAGCCCCCTCTGCCAATTAGATCGCTCTATTATTTGAGGTGTCATACCTGCGGAACTCCTGTGGGAGTAATGTGAATCTAACCAAAAACTACTGGACAAGCTTACAACAAATAACAAAAAGCATGCTTTCTGGGTAAAGATCTAGATTTCTGCCAAATCCGGTTTAATCCATTCAGCCATTTTGGCTGTAGCAGTGTCTAAAATTCTCCTAACGGAAATTACATGGGGAAATTGCATTTTGGGACTCACCTTTTTTCTCAGCCTCTGCTTGATGGATCAACACAAAACTTTCAAGGAAGGAGAAGAGGAGGATGAACTTTTTATTGGAAAGTTTCGTAAAGATTTGTTAAATGACACCAAAGTTATTAGGAAACAAAAAATAAATTTCCTCTGGTAACTAGGTTCCCACTATGACTACACATATATTAAACCAGGGCTCTCTTCATTTCTACTTTTCTCCTCACTCTCTCATTTGTCTCCTTCTCTCTGTTCTCCATTTATTTCCTGGAGCCCTCCATGACTCCCTTGCCTGCTCTGATTTCCAAGCGAAGCTGGGAAAAGTGACAGAGATGCCCCTTGCCAAAAAAACCTGCCTCCTAAGGCTCCAGCCGCTGGGGAAATAACTGATACAAAAACCAGGCAGTCCAGGCCTGTATGTAACACAGCAGCGGTCACCACTGTGTATTATAGTCAGGTCAGAGTTTTCATTAAAAAAGTGTAATTATTTTTCAAATTACTTTGGTACCGTTTGATGACTCTGCATAAAACTTTCCAGAAAAAAAATGCATCCACCTCAACTCCTTCAGGGAAGGCTTTGCGCTGATCCCTCAAGGGCCAACAAAAAGGAGGGTATCAAAATATTTATTTCTCATGTTAATTCTGATAGGGAATGTTGCTCTCTGATATGTCTCAACAGATTTATACCATATTTGGCAGAAAGTTAGAACTTGTGTGGTTTTTTGTGATTTGGTGTACATCCATTCAGGCAGTTTTGAGAAATTAACTTTTAATGAGGTGCTTGGGGTGGGCATGAAGGGGTTAAAATGTTAGGTATATATGGGTGGTTGGTTCCATGTTACTGAAAAATTATACAATAAGACCTTCTGATTGGGTGTGGGAGCTTTATTTTCCAACAGCCATTTAATTACCCGGTGAGCGGTGCTGGAGTACTAAGTGATCTGATCGGCTGGCTGCAACTCAGAAGAAAATGTTGTGGCTGCCATTACAGGATTTGGAATCTCTATCACCATTGCCTGAAAAAGCTTTTCATAAAGGGCACAAGGGTGCAGTTTAGGAACACCCTGATCCCCAGGTACTTTTGTGGCTGGGCAAGGGGAGAACCCAGAGAAAATGAATTCTGGCAGTGGGTACCATGGAACTCCTAGGGTTTGCAGTGTAACCCTCCATTGAGGAACAGCAAAGCTCCTGAAGGAGCTGCTCTACAAGCTTCCACCTCATGGTACTGCAGCACCAGGCAAGCTTCCTTGGGGAAGCCTGCATGGTACTGTGGTAGCAATGGGTGGAAGCTTGCAAGAGTACTACAGCACCTGATTTTGTTTATTAGAAAAGGAGACAAAAATGCATGTTGGGTGCCTGTGGAGGGTTTGAGCCCACGAGGAGTTGAATGCTGGCCCTAGGGCCAACACCCCACTGCGCACAGCCAGGAAAGTTCTGAAAAAAACTCTACACCTTATAAATGTACTCGCTACATAGAATTTGTCGATAAAACTGTATTACCACAATTTAACATGGGCACCTGCCCAGATGTCCACTGGTGGATAATCTGTTGTCAACAGAAGCTTAGATCTTTAGCAACAGGCTTTGGCTATAAGCCTTAACATACTTTGAAACATACCCCTTCAACCCACACAAAGGGCATTCATCCTTTACCTTGAACAACATGAAGTACTACATGCACCCCAAACTTTAGTGATTTGGAAGTGGTTCACCATACAACGTTCAACACCCACAACCATACTTGACTCGAGGGCTCATGCTATTTACATGTTGTGCACCCACACATGTGCACTCAGTAACTCTATGCTGTATATGAAGATGATGATATTTTAAGGAAGCCATAAGCAGTGCATTAGCTTAGGAAACTATAACTGGTAAACTTTAGTGTTGTTTGGTATTTCAACATAAGTTTTTATCTCATTTCAACACCTAACTATAACATCACTTTAACCTTTGTTTTTTCAAAGATATTTAGTCAATGTACATACAGGTGGAGTTAAGTCAAGTAAAATAACTTACTTATATATTCTTAATGTGTTAATCTTAGTCTTGATATTTTCATAGCATGATATTCAGAGATCAATATTAAGGTGGAATACCATCTTTATGTACATTTATCTGAGCAATCACGACCTACCATGCTTGAATCAGTTAGATGCCCCATGCTGCATTATTAATAGAACTATGGTCTAACTTCTTGTTCATAAATCTGACGCATATGGGGTAATTTCAACTCTAAAAGACAGCAGGGGCACCTATTATTTATTGTAATCTGCAGAACTGGTAAAAATTGAAATTAAAGTGATGTCCAATGCATGTAATGCAAACAATGAAAACATGCACCATAGGCAGAATATGCTTATTAGTTTCTGAAGAATAGCCAAACGGTTCACTACACTGTAACAGCTACAATTTGGGCAAAAAATTAGTAATTGAGTTTGTAATATTAAAACTTCAGAATAAGCTAGATGTGTCTTACCTGTTGGACCGAATTCACCTGGTTGACCGCGTGCCCCTTTCATTCCTTCAATTCCAGGATATCCTACGTCTCCAAAACTTCCTTTTTCTCCAAGAATTCCCTTCACCCCTGTAAGATATAATAACCGTTATATTTCAGTAAAGTGTGATTGCCTCATGCTCAGTGTATTGCTGCTAAGGGTGTTAATTGCTTACCCTACAATTATGAATATAGGCAAATGAGGAAAAACGACACATAACAGGTCCTTATGCACCAATTACTTACCAGTAATCGGTTTCACTCCGATTACCCCTCCCTATCCAGTACTTATTATATACACCCCCTTTAGGCACCACATAACCCAGCTAAAAAAAGAAACTCTTCCCTTCTCCCTTCTCCCCTGGCTTTTCAGGGGGCACCTCCCACAACAATAGCCCATGAATGGACGCCAATCCCCCACATGTCACCCTCAAATACTATAATCCGATATTGTCAATAAGAGAAGGAGGGAAGGACATAATTTCTATGACAAGATAGGGTAATCAAAGTAAAAAAGATTATTGGTATGCAATCAGCACATTTCCTGCTCAACCTTACCTTGTCCTAGTCTTTATTATATGAAGATAAGCCAGAGCAATACAGCCATGACTCATTTCCAACATAGCACACTGACTCCAAATGATTGCAACACTTGAATTTAGTTAAAAGATACAGCATTACAGGAATCTGCATTTAATAACGGAGAACAGCTGTAAGTTCTCTTTTTCCAAAAATATTAACCCATCTGCTCACCGAGGAAGAAGAGGTTTGCTGGGATACTCCAAATCTGACAAACAGACCATCACAGAATCAGAAAGTGGAAGAATGGGACATGTAGACCCTTACAGCTTAGGTAACATTCAAAAGATCTCTGATTCCCTACATCCAGAGTGAGGATCACCTCGTTCAAGGTTTGATGGCAGCAGCCACCAAACTAAAAGATGCTGAATTATTTTGTGAGGAAAGATTCCAATTGATGGAACAAATGCTGGACCAAATGTTGGTGAGCCCATAGCACGACTAAGACACAGGAGGCCTTCAACAACAGAAGAACAGAAAACCTGAGAGTAGTCATAATAAGAACTAAAACGTGTCCCACTGGGATACTCTTCCCAAGAACAGGACTCACACTGTCCCTTTGCATTCGGACCCAGTCCCTCTATGAAGTGTGAACTGATTCAACAAGGCAATCACTATGGAAGTCTTGAAACTCTTTGCTTGGGTAGGAAGGCAGCACTCAACTGAGTTTGAAACCGAGCCCCACCCTTAAACTGTAGATCCTGGAATGGCATCATGTAGGAATTCTGGAGTTTAAGGAGAAATCTCTGATGGTCCAGAAGCCAACATATGTCTGTGTCCTTTGCTGTCCCATGCAACAGAAGCGTTAATTAGGCAGTTGTCCAGGTAAGGATGTACTAAGATTTCGGCATTGTGAAGGATTGCCGCCAAGCAGGCCAGAACTTTAGTAAACACTGTTGATATGACTTGAGACCGAATGGCTGCACTAAAAACTACAAATGAATCCATTTTACTTAAAATTATAGAAACCTTTGGTGAGAAGGATGCACCAGGCTGTGAAGATGAGCATCCGACTATGTCAATCAACTGCCAAATTTGGATTCAAGGGAATTATCCATTGCAATGTCCAATTTGAAGCGATAGTTCATTGGTTTCAAATTGATGATTAGGCAGTATTCTTTGGAAAGCTTCATCACAAGATATACTGTTGCAATAAATTAAAGCCTAACCCCTGAAGGGGGTGCTGTTACCATCGCCTTTTTTTATACCAATCCTGGAGGAGAGCTAGCTGTCCAGCAACGGTTCTTTGCCTGTGAATGAGAACAGAACCAAATTTGGAGGTATGTAGAAGACCAATGAGTAACCATGCCTGATTATGCCTAGCACCCAGGTATCTGAGATGATTTCCTCCCATAACTGTCTGAAGAGGGAGAGATGATCCCCCTGGTCCAGTTACAGGAAGGAGATCTGCATCTTTAGGACTACTATTGGGTCTTAGCAGAAGAAGAAGCTGAGTGACCAGTCTCTTGAGCATAGGAAGAAGAAAGCCGGAATTGACCGATAGATGCAGGGAGTCAAAAAGATTCTATATTAATGGCAGTGTGATTCTTGAAAATCTGAGCATGTTTCTGATTTTTAAATGCCTGTCTTAGAAGCTGCTCCAAATATCCTTCGAATAGGATAGAATGTCCAAAGGGTAAACTCAGCAGAGACACTTTTTCGTCCCCTTCAGCCTTTCATTCACACAAATTGACTATCTCTGAGACACAGCATTGAATCCTGTGGCAAAGTCAGGCACTTGTGCCCATCATAGGTGAAATCTCCAAGGAAACTCAGCCTGAAAATCTATGCGAGCCAAGAGATCTGCAAATTTCTCCACAGCATGAATAGTTGCTGTCACTCCCTGATTTCTTTAACAAGGGATTGAGAGGAGTACACAGTACAAATACTAATCCTGGTCATTATATTAAAATCTCTATGACTCTTCTTGAAGACTGATTCCACTCGCCTATCCACAGGATCTGCCACCAAAACATTACCAGTGACTACCAAGGAGTGGCCTGCCAAGTTGGCCAAGATGAGGTCCAGACTCAAGTCGAAGTAAGGTCCAGTTCTTGCTTGGCCAAATGGTAGAGCTTTGGAGAAACTGTCTGAAATGGGGTTATTAGTTGTGCAGGATGCAAGGACTGCACAAGTAATTGGTCAACAATTGTCCCCTCACTGGGAACCAACACCCTGTTGCAACGCGTGATTCTCGTTGGGTAGCGAAACGGAGCAGTCCACGGCCTACTCAAGGTAGGTGGCGCGGGCTAGCAATCACCATTCGCTGGCACACAATAACAGCACTCAATGGCCCTGGAGAGACTCACAAGTCCTGTGGTCAGCTGCAGACAGAGTCAGTCCATCAGGGCATCATGTGGCTTGTCCTACCAGCTATCCATGAAGTTGCCGCCATTCAAGTCCAGGGTCCAACTCTTGGTCTCCCTTGTGCAGGAGTTTAAAGGGTGGGTGGGCAATCCCAGCATGCCACATCACACCACCAGCCCTATCCCAATCCTCCTGCACAGCATGCTGGAAGAATCCAATATGGTGCAGTCAAGTGGTCTATGTGTACATCTCCTCTTGGGCCTCAGTTCCACCCTAGCTGACCGCACTGCCAAGAACTTTCCCATCAAAACCTCAAAGGGAGCCCCTCTTGAGTTGGCTTCGTATGTCTGTGCTCCCTCCTTTGTTCAGTGGGCCTGGGCTGTCTGATCCCCAGTATAGTGTGACAGCTAATTAACAGATGCAGATTTTCCTTCCCACTCAGGAGCTGAGAGAAGCACTGATAACTGCTCCTTTTGCGTGGGGAGGCACTTTGTTGTTTCTGCTGAGGAACAGAATAACTAACTTGGCAGAGCAGGGTGACAAAAGACTGGAAATCTGATTATGAGCTGAGCCAGAGAAGCTGGACATTTCTGGATGACCCATAAGATGTACGTGAAGGTTTTGGCACTTACATATTCAAATTTGTCGTGCATGTTCCACCCCAGATTAATACCTCACTGGACTGTGTAGGCCTAAGTGGAGCAAAACTGCAATTTAAGGCAGATTTCTCCCATGTGCATAATACAGAGACTCTGCAGCTATCAAGTAAGGTCTCTTGAATTTACTTATGACTGCCCACAAATATTATAAAGCCTACCCCGGTCAACATCTATCCCTGCAGAGTCCCTTCTGAGCCAGGCTACCTGTGCGCAATTATCAGGTTGTGAACGACATTAGTCTCACACACGCAGTCCGCAAACGTGTGCACACGCATGTGCACACGTGTTCACAGGTTAACTGCCCAGTGCCCCTTACCCTAGTTGTGTCGCAGTGGCCTTATCTTAAAAGGTAGACACTGGCTGTAAACATTCACAGTCAAATTACCATGTGATTACCGTGGTGAGACTCGAATAGTGAGGCTCACCCGCAATAAAGGTCCAAAATGATTAAAAAGCTAAAATTCCAGGTGATTTAAATGGGCTGAACCCATTTCACAACACAAACCTTTTTTTAAAAAATATGTTTTATTAGCATTTTCTACAAGAAACATAATGCAGCCTGCACAATACGTACATTTGGTGGTGTAAGACACATTTGGAATCAGTATTTATACAAAAGCGCGTGTCGGACCATAAATGTGATCCCACTGATATCCCCCTTGTGGTGTGCATTTCCAGCAGTAGTGTCCACAAAACACAAACCATATAAAAGCCACCTTGCCAGGATTCTCTGCACCTACGCAGAAGAATGTCCTTGACATCTCAGTTTACAGACAGTCATGGAGGATGAAGCACTTTAAATTGTTGAAAGTTGCTGGTACTGCACATATCAGTAGTTGAAGATTGCTTGCCAATAGCTGAAGAGTGAACATATGTCAGAACATCTGACAAACATGCCCTCTGGAGCTGGTTCATGGGCAGGATCCTCCTAGCCTCATACTTTACAGATGGACAAGATGACACAGAGAAGTAAGATGACACGTCCCAAGCATATCCAGGTGACATAGAGTAGGGCAAATGATACTTCAAAGGCAACTTCTATATCAGCTGCATGCCCTAGATCTCTGAAGGGCTTATGTCCGGGAAACGATCAGTGTTTGATCCTGACCCTCGAAAGGAGGCAGAGTGAGTACAGGTTTTTCGCTTTGATGCTTTTCAACTCTATCATCATCCAAACCACCACCGTTGGAGTTATGGTTTCCTGGGAGGAGTATTTACAAGGCTCCATGTTCATCAGCTTCCAGAATCTCACTGAACCAGGGCTTCCAACCTCTCTAATTATTCTCCTAAAATGGCCCAATGTAGCCATCCTACTCTCTGAATGAAGCTGAAAGTCTATGCTAAGAAAAGAGGGCCCCCTCATATGCCAGACTGCCCCCGAGTCAGTGATAGAGGACAGACCCCAGGGACTGTGTAATGAGAGCTGCATAAGAAAAGGGTCCTTTCTTTTTTCCTTTACAAATAAAAGATCTTGCTGAGATTTATGAGAATCACTTAAGAGTCCACGAATCCCCTTGTGTTTCACAGTGGCCCCAGCAAGTGGTGTTGAGGCTTTGTTCTCTCTGTTTTCTATCTTAATTGTTTTGTTAATAGTCCTCAACAATAACCGTTTTAAAAATAATTTGATTGTCAGCTCAGCTTGGTGGCTTGTGTCAGGCACATGCACTGGGCAGCACTTTAAAGCCAGCGTCAGCCACTCTAACAGCTGTCAATTACCACGCTGATGATCTCACATTCCTGAGGTCTATGAGGCCATGAGCCCTGCAAAGCCACTTCCTCCTGCACTAAGAAGCACCCCATGATGAAACACGTGAAGTTAAAACTGGGCGGCTTCAACCCTGCAGCATTTAGGTGACATGCCAATCATGGCAATAGAGTCATGACACTCCACTCCCTCACAGCTTATCACAGAGTCTGGTCTGCAAGCCTCCCTGATTCCACCCCACCATGTGATGTTCTGAAAAAGGTAGGGTTAAAGCAGTTGAGACTGCAGGCAGGAAGCTGAGCACTGAAACCTGTGCAGTGCATCATTACAAGTTGTGATGGCTCCAGTGTTTTGCTCCGGGTACTGTACTGAATGCAATAGTCCTGACTGGATACTGGAGTAGTGCACACTGTGTAGTTATGTTTTTTAGCTTTCTGTTTTCTCCACTGCCCCTGGTATACCAGTCAAAAGCCCTTATTCCAGACCAGCGAAAACCACAGGTAGGTGCTCAGGAATTATTTTAAACAGGACCGTTGGGTTGGGACTTAGGAGGCAGGGAAGTGAGGCGGCAAACTCCTCTCCAGTAATCTCCTCAGAGTCTTGTCCAGGGTAGGGTGTGATTCTCCATACTCAACATGGACAAGACTCTAAGGAGACAGGCGCTATGGCCCAAGATGTTCATTTTGCGACCACTAGTACAGTACTAGCTTGTGATTCCACAGAGAACTGATTTAGCTGAATGGCCTCTATACTGTTTCATTCAGAGTAGGTGGTGTTGTGCCATTTCCTATTTTATTAAATTAAACTTTGTTGTGTACTGCTGAACGCTAAGTGAAGAGTCTTGTTTTGTAAAACTAGCCCTGAGTCCCTCAGAAAAAATACAACTGCATAGAAAATTATTAATATAAATATTTTCTTAGAAGGTACCTCTCTGGGTTGATCTGAATATTTGCCAACAATAGTTATTGTCAACATAAAGAGCCCGCTCACATTGGACCCATGCTTCTGAGTACACTAGAACCCACTCATCCATTTGAAGAGCCCCTTAATCTGCACTGATGGGAGTATTGCCTGCACCCCAGCTGCCTGCCAGGGCAATTCTTTACACTGCATACATTTTGAGCTAAACCTCCCCAGTTTAAATCTACCACTCTTAGCAGGGCTTGCTTTTAAATTGGGTGAAGTTGGCCCAGGCCCTGGACACCAATCTTTGGAGGGGCTCGTGGAGCTCTCTGCACTAAGGTCCAGTGCACAGCAACACCCCTGTACCTTAACTCCTACAATTTAAAGTTGTTCTAATCATTTTAATGCGTTACAATCGCTTTATTCAACACCCTACCAGCCCGCTTCCATGCCTTCCCATCTACCTTTCACCCCCTTTTGCGAATCACCAACACCGTTGTCACAGCCCAAGGAACATAATTGGGATCCGCATGAAGGAGCTAAGTGTGGACGAATCCGGTGAGCTGGGGAAGGTGCAAGATGTTGTAATCAGATCAATGCTCTGATGTAGGCAGCCAGGGATGACCTGAGAAAAGTGACCCCCTGCGGGCTCATTTTACGCCAACAGCCGCGATGGTGGCAAATTTCTTTCTGACCAGGGAGCACTCCAAGCAAGGGCCGGTTCTGACTCATAGGTCCTGGGATGAAGTACATTTGTACCGGAGTGGTGGCACAGTCAGCTTTAGATCCAACAGTCCTTGGAAGGTATCACGGGATAACAGCGGTCATTCCTATTACGCAGCACCTAGATGATCCAGAGTTCCCTAATTACTGCTACTTCGAAGTTCAGACTTCCCATTTCATTTTTTTTAATGGCTGGTTTCTTACTGTGACATAAACACACACCATTTTAAATGCACTTACAGTGACTTAGCAGGGGTGCTATGCGTAGGGGCATTTTCTCTATGGGGCATGAGGACGTTAACCCCCTACTGGGAGCCCCAACAGACAGAGAAGCTCATTATTAACATAGTTTTCCTTCCAAAAACATACCCTGTCCTGTCATTCATTGTTTTTTCATTAGGGGTGGGACTACAGCGCTCTCTGTTTAATTTATTGGGACAACCAGCTGAGGTTATGTTAACTGAACTTTGCATGTCATATTGGCCGGTGTCTTCACTGTGGCCAGCCTAACATACACAGTTCAGGTTTCTAGAACCAATGCCATGAGGGAGCTGCAATAGCAGAGACAGTGCCCCATCGGTCTCCGAAGGAGTGTTGTGTTTTCCTGACCCAGCCAATCCTGCACTGGTGTTATGCTGTTTAGTATTATGGGCAGCATGAGAGCAGTGCTTAGGTTGGTCGGGAAGCTTCAGGCTTATTGTCTCTGGGACCAGCTTGCACCTATTTTACAGCCAGGTAGTTCAACGTGTAAACATTTAACCTCGGGTGTCAAGGTAAGATTATTTTTATTATGACAGTACTCCATGCTTTTAACCCCTTCCATGCTGCGCAGATTCCGCCGCTGTGCTGACGGAATCTTGCGCGGGCGTGGTCATGACGGAACGGTTCCGTCATGAGCACAGCTCAACCGTGGCTCATGACGGAACCGTTCCGTCATGAGCACCGAAGGGGTTAAGGGAGGGTAAATGCTTTTTAAATAGAATGTTCCAGATCACCTCTGCATTACAAAATTCCGTTCTGCAGCTATGATATGCTTCAAAATGGAATTCATATTGCAGAGGTGATCAGGACACATTCTATTTATAAAGCACTTACTGTCTGTTATAAAAAATATTTCACTATTATGTGCCCAACCACTTTCAAAGGTCATAAGCCGCCACTGGTTCTGGGCCTAATGTAAACTAGGGAAATGCCTTTCCCGTCACTGCTGGTTGCGTAGTAAAATAATGTAATAACCAGAGTTCTGTGGGTCCTCTCGTCCCCGGGTTCATCTGCATCTGCTGCACCATTGATAGGTACACCCCTGTGCGCTTAACTAGACAGTCAAAGTGGTGGGGAACATGTTAATTCCAGACAACTTATGTTGCAGTTTCGACTCATCCACACATTTTGATTTACTTTCTTCCTCTAAAAATGTGCCTCGTACATGAGGGTGTGTTGAATGTTGTGATATATGTATCCCTATATGGCATTCAGCAGCAGTGGCAGGGGCTGTTGTAGTGCCTGCTGCAGTAGAAGACCTTGGGCCCTGGCACTTATATATTTTTTACAGTTTGAGTTTATTAAGAAAGAACAAGAAAAATAACAGCATTGTAATACATACAACAAATCCTATTTAACAAAAAAAAGGTTGTATGGAAAACAAAGATATATGAGGAATACGACTATCAAGCTGTACACAAAGAAGAATATGTGCATTATAAATCAAAAGGGGAAGGGGAGGAAAACAATATATAATTAATTTATGATATAAGAATAAAAGGCAAGAATAATAAATGATTAAACACGGTAAACATAACAATAAGTAAAACTAAAATAGCATGATATAAATATAAGAATACAAATGTCTTTTAATCATCTAAGAAAAAGAGGCAAAGAGTGAAATTAAGGTGGTTTCCGAACATCATCTGATACAGTAATCCCAGGATCTAAAAGTAACTTTATCTGCTTGTTTCCAATTTGAGGTTATTAATTGAAAAGCAACAGCTAACAATAGATCTAACAGTTTAAAACTCAATTGTGACTGAGGTCATTGGGGTGACAGAGTACCTAGGAATATGTTTATTAGGGAGAAGGGGACATTAACTTTGAAAGTTTTCCTAATTTGGGACCAGAATTGGTGGAGAGGGGGGCACTCAAATAACGTGTTTTAAATCAGCAGTAGGACAAGGTCAGGACCAACAAGTAGAGGACATATCCAATGAGAAAGATGCTAGGGTCACTGGATAGAATAATACCGGTTGATAAACAAAATAAAGGGTTTGTGTGGTATTAGCAGCTCTAGAGGTTTTATGAAGCCTAAACCACAACTTATCCCAAGTATTATTTAGCCAATTCAGTCTTTGATTTGAGTCTATCCGGGGGTAATTGTAAGGATTTGTATATAGTGGATGCAGAGGAGGAAGTATCTAATATTGGAGAAATGTGTATACAATTTGCTGGAAGGTTTGGAGTATTTGGTAATGTAAGAAGATATTGGTTAAGGGTGGCACTTATATTTTTACAAAATAAGCACTGCAACCGATGTGACTAATGAACCTTAAATCTAAGTACACCTGCTAGCTTTCACTGACTTATATAGCTTGTGGTTTTTTCGTGTTATCAGTCACTGTTTACTAGCAAACTACAATCTTAGGTTTGGAAATAACATTTAAAATAAATTCAACAGCTCTCATTTGCGATGTCATTGGAGTCAAAGGTTGTGTCATTTTGTTTTTTGCAGTTTTATATAGTGTGAACTCGACCCGAAAGGTATTGGAACGCTTTACACAAGCACCAGTTACATTACCCATTCATTCTTTTATGGACAAGGAGATTAGGTGAATTGCCCAGAATCACAGAATGTTGAGCCAACGCCAAGACACGAACCTGGTTCTCCAGTACCAAATTCGGCAGTGCCCTTATGCCACTTCTTCTCTAATATAGTCCACATATAGTAGGCATACCATCATTAGTATGACTTTGCAGCTCTAACCAAGTCCAGTACCTTCCAGTCCTGGTCTTAAGATTCTCTCAAAGGCCAGAGTCTGGTTATCTTTATTCTGATTATTTTTATTTATTTAATCCCACTTTATATCTAGGACTTTAATAAGCTAGCACCTGCGATGAGCACAGAACAGCACAGACTTCTGATAAAAGAGCCCCCAAGCAATTGAAGAAGACAGAGCTATGGAATTCAAAATGCAAAGTCCTGGTATACAATTATTTTATGATTGGATTACTAAATTGATCTAGAGTTGAAGGATGTAGAGGATTTTATAGGGTGGCCCTTAGCTGAATACTTGTCAGGCACTCCGCTTAGTGGCATATGTTTCTGTTGTCAATTGTTTTTGTAACAACACTAACACATCACCCAGCCCTGATCTATCTAACCAGCACCCATTATCCTCAATATGTCAGCCTGACAAACATGCACATGGAGGTAAGAAAATTAAAGTTCAGACTTGCTGGGAAATTTGGGAATTCTCTGAGATATTTTTCTGAGTGTTCTTTTAGAGATGCCTGTAAAGACTATTGCTTTGTCTGTCAAATAAAAAAAGAATCTGCACTGGGAAATGCACCATTTTACCCTTTTTATTATTTTTTTGCAGGGGAATAAACCCTCAGCGGAATTTACTCAAATTCATGGTTTAGTTTCAAGCCCTTTTACTTTCAAACTTCACCAGCTACCACTGGCCTCAGCTCACAGGACATTGGCCAAAGGCTGGTTTGAGTATGTTCACCTGAAAAGGGCAGAAACTCACACCAAAAAGTTATGCCTCACTTAGCAAAAGGTTTGCGAGTTGTTTCGTTTAGCACCTTCACTGCATGATAGCAGATTTTTAATCAAGGTTTAAATTAGCTTGATCTTAGCATGATAAGCATTAAATTACAAGCGCACGTACCAGAAAAGCCACTGATGCCAACCTCTCCTTTAAATCCTGGTAGTCCGGGTAAATTTATAGTGTCTCCTCGTTCACCTGTAGCAACAAGAAATAGAGAGTACCAACATTTAGTTCACGTGGGAGACACCAACTCCTGCCAATCAGTCATGTCAAAAGTATTTTAATGGGTGAAATGTCACAAGCTCCACACGCAAGCAGGACTATTTTTTGTTTAATTCTGCTGATTTTTTAAATATCCTTGTTGGGGTGGGGGGATTATTTTAACGCCCTGTAAAGTGATACATAAAGAAATGTAACTGACCAGTTTCTCCAGGAGTTCCACTTTCACCAGGAAGGCCTGAGATTCCTGGACGGCCCATGCTGCCCTAATAGGAGATTAGAAAAAAACATCCCGGTAGTACGCCCATGAAAAAATCTCAACATTTTCATTTTAAAAATATTTTTCTAAACATTTTCACCCTCAATAATCAATATGACTCAGGATATTGAAGACTCATGATGCATTGCATGTATAAATGAGGTCTGGCCCAGGTAGTGTGCCTCTTCGGATCCTCATATGACAAGGTCATGCAAAAAGATCAGGGTCTAGCTTGAGACCCATTCTCCTCTCCCTATCTGTATGGTCAGTATTGAGACAAACAAATATGCATGTGAAAACTCCATGCACTGGAAATGTCATTTTTCTATGAAGGTCTTTTGTTTAGGGGCGGCTAGCAACTTTAAAAATCAGTGAGTCGTGGACAGTCCTAAAACTCATCGACATGTTGCCTTTCTCCTCTCCCAACGAGCAGTAAAGCAAGATGGTTTGCATCCTGCATGTGAATCAAACCAATCCTGGAGCTGCTCTCATGCTGTTAGCAGCTCCAGGATTGGTTGGAGCAGATAACCCAGCACTCATTTTGAGGCCGGGCCTGTGCCTGCAATCCCTCGGCTGTTTTACAGCACTGGGATTGCAGGCTCTGAAGTACGCATGACAGATTGGCCGGCTGTAGAATACCGGACAATCTGTCATGCGCACTGAGCACTTGAAGCAGTCATCCTGCAATATGCAGGAATCTGCCTGCCCCACCCCCAACATCGCACTTGCGCTAGTGTGGCCGGCAGCACACAGAATTATAAAATAGTAATGGCCATTTCATTATTCTGTTTGTACCTGCTGCGCTCGCGACGCTCCTATACCTTAACGGAGGAGCAGCCGATGCTTTTGTTTGCTTTGACCTGCAACACCATCAGTACAGCCTCCCATTCTGTGACATTGTGCCACACTGCCTTCACCCCAGTCACAAATTTTAACATTTTCAAGGACCCTGAAAATATTCTGCTTGTAATGATGAGAGTATCTTCATAGCAGATAACTGAATTCAGCTTGTAGAGCCAACAACTGTCATATGCTTATACAACTTTAGCAGCTATTCAGATATTTGCTTTTAAGGACAGTTCAAGTGTCCGAGTGGTGTACAATTGTTTTAGCTACAAGAACAACAATTTCCAGAGATAGTTATGTGAACAACTAAATATAAATGAGTGCGTGTGCGGATCTCCGAGTTCAGGTTCTACAGTCCTTACACAACAGGAGCATAACGCCAAATCTACGTTGAAAGTTCAAAGATTTTAGTTTGAAACCACGTAATTCAATAAAATTAGTGATAATCTAAGCGTGAAATTGTTAATTGTGTCTGTATTTTATTTTTAGATCATAAAGATTTAGTCTGAAACATTTTGAAAAAAGTAGATGTTTAACCCCTTCGCTGCGGCGCGAATTCTGCCGCAGCGCTGGGGGGGGGGTTGGGGGCAGCACGGTGGCGCGGTGCTCATGACGGAACCGCGCCGTCATGAGTCACGGGCGAGCTGTGCTCATGACGGCGTGGTTCCGTCACGACTCCGCCCACTCTCTAATTCGCCCGCACAGGCGGGGAATTCGAGCCGCGTGGGAGGAGCGGCCGCTCCATGACGGAACCACGCTGTCATGAGCACACGCCGCCCGTGGCTCATGACGGCGCGGTTCCGTCATGAGCACACAAGGGGTTAAACTCCTTTTTTTAAACAAATGCTTCCTAGCCATAACTTAGATCTTGGTCGGTATGTTTGTGTTTCACTACTTCAGCTGGGCAAATTTCCTATTGCAATTCCAGACTGTATTTGGTCTGGCTTGACAGCACAGGTGTCGCTAGACATTATATGATCAAAAAAAGAGCTTTAGGGAGTATTACAGAGAGAGACTTTGGCTCCACACATATTTTGGTTCTTCTTAGGTCAGCTTTTGATTTCTCAACAGCTGTGTGCTTTCCACAGAGGGCTCACCCTACAACCAATTGTGATAATGTATTTATCCAGCAGCTTGAGCAAGGCCCTTTATCAAGTACAGCTATTGTGTTTAACCTTTCAGTCACACACATGTCACTGTGATGAATGTAGCTTCCCCTTTAAGGTCACATAAATGCCACTGTGATGCTATCAAACTCCTAGATAACTGTGGTGTTTGTTCTTCTCTGGTCGCCCTATGGCAAAGGTTATGCTCAATATAGCAGGGCTTTGTAAGATCAGAACAGCTGTTACCTGACCTCATGTGATTAACAAAAAAGAGCTTTCAAAGTACTACTAAGGGAGGGACTTAGGCTCCACCCACTTATTGGTTCCTCTGAGTACAGGATTTGATTGGGCTGAAGTAGTGTGCTTCCACTGAAAAGAGTGCCTGTATTGCACTTGTTGGCTTGTGATAAAGCTTATACTCAAAACAGTAGGGCTGAGTGGTTATGGTGTCAGTGATGACGGCTATAGGCCTGATCTACTTATGAAATGTCGCAATACAGTCAGCAGGGCTGACATATTGTTTGTGAAAAGCATATGTTATCATCAATACATTTAATGGTGAATTGTTATTTATCTGTATGAAAGAGAGCAAAGTCTTGAAAACAAGGATTTTGTTACACGGAATCTAACAAATTACAAGAGAAGGGTTTTGGTTACACCCTGTAATAAACCAAGGTCATAGAAAATCTGCCCTGTGAGAATCCTTGTTAGCCATCTAAAGAGAGATATTATTTTGCTTAGCCAACTGTAATTTTGTACACCTTTGTAATTTCAAGACTGTGTGCCTAATGGTTGCCTTGTGGAAAATCTTACACTTAAAACAGTAGGCCTGAGTTGGTTATGGTGGCAAGTTTTAGGACTGATTGGTGCATTAGGAAAAGATATATCTGAAGCCATAGGTCTGATCTGCTTATTATGGAAAGGTACAACAAAAGCAGAAGACCTTGCTTATTATGTGTGAAAAGCATTTGTTAAAGCCAGCCGGCCGTTAACAGTGTATTTTTATTACACTGCCACAAGCTATAGACAGGTATTCTGTTAAGTGTATTCTTACATATTACAGTATGATCAAGGGTTTGGTGTTGGTCACACACTCTGATAAACCCCGAGGATTTTAGCTATGATTATTCTTGTTAAGCCCTATTGAGAGGGGTTATATATTGTTTTGAAAGCTGCCGTTTTATACATATTTCTAGTTTTATAACTGTATACATGAGGATTGTCAGTTTATGTACACTTGAATATTCCTGTGTTGGTTATGGTGTCAAGTCAATGGCAAGGGCTATAGGCTTTATTAGCTCACTGGGAAGAGTTATTCCAGATTCCAAAGGTTTGAGCGGGTTATTATGAAATATTATGATGAAGTCAATAAGCCTGACTTACTTATTGTGACAGCCTGTGTTAAAGGCCGAAGGTGTTATTACACTGTGCTAGAGTCTGTAGGAAGGCATTTTGTTATATAGAATCTCACAGATTACCATAGTACCATAGTAGACAACGGTTTCAGTGTTAGTGACCCACCCCAAACAATTATGGGGATAGGAGATGTGCATTAGGATAATCCTTATTAGGCTGTCTCTGGGGGGATTTTATATTATTCTGACCACTGTTATTTTGTATATATTTATATATTTATCACAGTATGCTTAATGCTCGCTTGTGGAATTGCTTATGCCCTATATAGAATGTCTGAATTTGCTATTCTGACAAACCAATGATAAAGGTTTTTGATAAAGGTGATTGTTTTTTATGAAAGGTTAGGAAAAGGGTTGTAGTCCTAATTTATGTATTGTGTAACACATATGTTATAGTCAATATGCCTATAGGGGTGGATTGTTTTTGCACTGCATTAAAGCTCACATTAACGGCTGCAATCAGGTATTTTTCTAATGAAATCTGCCAGATTACCTTTGTAGGTAAGGGTTTGGCTGTTGGTTTCCCAATTTAACAAATCCTAGGCATATAAAATTTGTACTCTAACAATTCTTGCTCCAATGTTTGTCGAAGGCCTGACAATCTTAGCTGACTACCAGGACCTTGCATTAAAAAATAATTAAATAATATACATTCATATAGCTAGATAGAGGGCCTTTGGGTCAGCCCTCTTCTACCATTTGTCTGTTGGCGTGTCATTTAAAATCTGCTTCCATCCATGACAAGATCATACTGCTTCACAGGCAGTGCTTATTTGATTTGTAGTGTGCTGCATCCTGCATGCCTACTTCTTTTAAACAAGCCCACCATTATAGCATGCTGTTGTCCATAGTGTATCGCTGTTTTACCATTCCAGGATTGGTTATAAACGTGGTGCAAATGCTGCAACTTTAAAACAATAATAGACTGTGTACAATAACAATGCAAGATGCACACCTCCTGCTATGTTTAGTTGCATTATTGCAAGCACATACCGGCCATGTTGAAATGGCAGCATGTTTTCTTTTTTTTAACTTGTATTCTTTTATCTTGCATATGTCGTTGAGTATGTGTGTTATATTGTAGTTGTGTCAGAGGATGAATGCATGAACGAGTCAGTGGATGCGAGGATGGATGCACGAGTGCAAAAAGCAAGGTCAGTGACAAAGGGCATGATTGATGACTTATTAAGTGCCTACACCAATCAATGGCGCAAAAGGCACTTTCATTCATAAGCCAGACCTATTTGCATTTCCCATGCTTATTGGACACCAGAACTAAGCAAAGGTAATAAATTATGGTAATTATCAACTTTCAATCTTTTTTTAATCTAAATGTTTTCAAATTAAATGTGTTTTCATTGAATGCTTTGCCCTGAATGTATTTCTGACTGACCGCCTGATTTAGAGTTTGTCAGACAGGTTACTCCGTCACAAACGTGACAATATCCCCTCCACTGTATTACAATTGGATATAATGCACTTGTAATGCGGCGGACGAGATATTCATCACACATCCGCCGAACTCTAAATCAGGCACAAAATCTATCAAACCTTTAGCCTAATATTTATGACATAATCAGACATCGCATAAAAAAAACCTACATATCCAGTCGCGCAATCACAACAAAGGAGCAAATTGTTGGCTATTCACTCACATTGTAGATATGGACAGACTTGAATACGTCGTTAAGGATGTAATTTAAGTGAAGGGGATAGCAAATGGTATCTCTGTGTTGCTGCTCACCCCACTCTGGACTGTTTGCAACCATCTATCATTGAACCAATCTGATAATGGATGCTTTAAAAGTTAATATCTTTTAAGCACTTTCGGGCTTTAATAGAATATGCGCTAGTTGTCAGTAGTTTATAAACATGATACGGCCTTAAGTTTGCTTTTTACCAAATTATAATTGTTAAAAAGAAAATATAAAATACCAATCACCTAGGTAAATTTTCCATTGGTGTCATTTCCTTTGATGTCATATTGGCCCAAAGGTGTTTTATGTCACTTTCTCTCTGATTTTATGAAAATTGTGCGGTTTTTCAAACAAGAACAGCTCTCAAGTGTTTCAAAATTGTTTCTGAATTATACCTTTTAAAATGTATATGTAGATACAAATAGGGATATTGATATTTCTTTCCTGTTCTTTGGTAACCCAGATACTGCCCTTGTTACCTCTGGATTTATCCGGACTCCCCTGTCATGTAGACAGCAGCAGAATAGAAAGGAAAGCTAATTTCAAGAGACCTGCTCCCTTTCTATGGTTTCACTGCATGTAGTTCATCAGCAACTATTAAGAGGCTAAGTAGAAAAGTGAGGGAATGTTTGCCAATCGTGTGATGCCATCAGTGGGTCAAGGGGTGCAGGATTACACTTTAGCTACTCTTAGCATTTTGGTAAATAGACATCCATCATCATTCCAGGTGGCTCTTGGTTACATACATATCATATCTCATCTCTGTAATAAACTTTTATGAGTTTAAAAAAACAAACTAACAGTAACCTTAGTCTACGTGAAAGTAAATACTATCTTGGTTACAACTTTAAGCTTGTCAACAGAGCATTTGGTGACCAGCTTGCAGCCAGTTTGCAGAACCATGAGGCCAGAGAGCTGAACTCCCCAGTTTGTAAATTTAGTAAAAGGGTTGCAGTCTGGAAAATCGAGTGGGGACTATTGTTTTTGTTAGACTTGGCACCATTGGCAAGGGTCTCCCTTCCATTTTTCTGCTGTTGCCTCCCATGTTTTGATATGTTTTTGCTGGACTAGATGCTTTGGGCACTTTGCCACTGCTATTCAGTGCCAAAGTGCAAGTGCTCCCTATTGTAAATTGTTGTAATGGATTAGTGACTCCATGATTGGCTTATTTGATTTACTTGTCAGTCCCAAATACAGTGCACCATGTGTGCCCAGGGCCTATAGATTAAATCCTGCTAGTGGGCTTGCAGCACTGATTGTGCCACCCACAGAAGCAGCTTGTAAAGTGTGGCTCAGGCCTGCCATTGCAGAGCCTGTGGGCAGTCTGGGACTGCCATGTCGACTTGGCAAGTGCACACACTTGCCAGTCCCTAAACCTTCCCTTTTCTACATGTACATCACCCCTAAGGTAGGCCCAGGTTGCCCCAATGGGCAGGGTGCAAAGGTAGGACATGCCCTGATGTGTGTGGCATGTCCTGATAGTGTATTACAGCCAATCTCCCATAGGCCAGAATGGGCAGTTTGATTATAACATCTTATAATCATAACTGACCCTAGGAACAAGATAGGAAAATAAAGTTTAGTATGCCTGAACTCAGAATGTTAAAATACATCTTTTAGTGTGGGTGATTTTTACATTCTTTGTTTGAAAATACCACTTTTAGAAAGTAGGTATTTTCTTGCCTAACCATCCAGCATGCCTCTGCTAGGTTTGTGTATTCCATGTCTGGTTTGTGAGTGACAGGGGGCTGGAGAGGGCCTTGGCTCCAGCAGTCGGATGGGTCAGGGCTGGGCTGAATAGGAGTAGGGGGAGGAGATTTCTTTTCACTGCCCTGGGCCCTCATAGAATAGAGAGTAGGGGGCAGAGATTTCCTTTCATTGACCTGAGCTCTCATAGAATAGAGAGTAGGGGGAAGAGATTTCCTTTCAGCTACCTGGGCCAGGTCTGCTCTCAAACAATGCTGTCTCCACCTCCTGCCAGGAAGCTGCACCCAGGAGGATAGAATTGTTTTTGACTAGGTACAGACACTCTCTGCCTTCAGAAAACAAAGGATTTTACAGTATAAATATTGGGGACCAGACCCCAGAACTTTAGATCACTTCTGGGAATCAAGACGAACCTTTGCCAAGGAGAAGAACCAAGAAAGCTGGAGGAGACTGCCCCTGTGCTGTGCTATTTCTGGGGTTGGTCTGCAGTGGTTACTTTATTTGCCAAGGAAAGGAGAAGAGGACTTTGTGAACTTTTCATCATCTTGAAGAAGAATCTCCAAGGGCTTGAAGTGTGCTTGCCTCCTGCCTGAAGTCTCAGGGATACAAGACTTCACCACCAGCTCCCCTGAATTCCCTTGCTGGGAATTCTACCTGCAGAAAGGTGCCTACTGTTGTTTGGGGCCCTCTGAGAAGACTGCGTGTCGCTGGGAGCTGGAAGCGTAACGCAACGAGGAGAAGCGTGTCGCCGCCGCAGCAGTTGCCGTTGCATCGCCGAAGAAGCGTGCCGCCGCTGCAGCTGCTCGCCGTCGCACCACTGACGAAGCGTGGCGCATCACCAGAGAAGCATATCGGCGCCGCAGAGGTCACCGTCGCATCACCGAGAAGCGTCTCGCAGGGCCTGTCGTGGCTCAGAAGTTACCGAGTTCGCCGCACGGCCGTCGGGCGTGCACACATCGCATCCAACGTCGTCGCATCGCATCAAAGACACCATTTTGTCGCATCGCACCGGATCGTCGCATCGAGGCGCCATCTTGTCGCATCGTCACCGGACCACAGTAAGAAACGACGCACCAACTCCCCACACAGTAAGGAAGCAACGCATCACCTCTCCTGCGCAGCAGTAAGGAACCGCCGCTTCCACTCCCCTAAGTGTAAGGAACGGTTCATCAACTTCCCTGCGGCCCTTTTGTTTGCATTGCGTGACGCATCTAAGGTACTTTGAGAGTAAAGTGTCGCATTTACCATCTACATTGAACTAAGCTATTTTCTACCATTTTAAAGACTTATTTTGATTACAGTATTGTGGATTTTTGCAATTTGGTCTTGTGTTAGGTCTAGTGAAGATTACTTATTTTTCTAAACTGGTGTGGTGTACATTTGTAATGTTTTCACTGTATTACTGTATGTGTTCACAAATGCTTTACACACTGCCTCTGAGATAAGCCTGTCTGCTTGTGCGAAGCTACCAAGGGGGTGAGCAGGGGTTATTTAGGAGTGTAGCCCCCTTTCCCTAGAAGCAAGGGTCCCTATTTGGACAAAGGTACCTACCTCTGCCAACTAGAGTCCCCCATTTCTAACAGTTTTACCTTAAAATCGTAGCCAAAATATAGAGGACATAAATATTGAAAGGTTAATGCACATAAGAAGGAGAGGAGAGGATGTGGCATAACGGCCTGAGCTGTCAACTTCAGAGCCGGTGGCAACCAGGTTTGAGTCTCGCGTCAGAGTCAACATACTGTGATTCTGGGCAAATCCCTTAATTTCCCCATGCCTACAATTCAGCACCTTGAGACCGTCCCGGGTGAGTTGTCGAGCTTTACAAATCCTGGATTTATTTTAAAGGGAAGCATAGATTTACTATTCTTGACTCCACATCGCCGTACCTTGAAGATATGTAATCAAGGTACAAAGATGTTGAGTTCGATATAGAAAACGCACATTTGCTGGTCAATATTTTTGTACTTGATCTTATGGCTACAATATTAAGGTACAACAACATTTTCTACTCAATATTCAGGAGCACCATTAATAGCAAATGATCAACTAGACAACTGGTTCCAATCAGAGTCTAGCTACATGGTGAACTGGCACAGTTTTAGAAGTGCAGGTATATTTATTTCCAAATAATTATTGAATCTGGTGCTGCTTCCCAGACTATTGAAAGGGGGAGGGTGAGGGAGGCTAGGCAACAGTGGCATTATTGTTTTTGTGAAGCATGGCCAATTGTCTGACATGGCGGCCAATTGTCTGTTGCCAACAGAGAAAACAGTGTTTTTTGTTCAGGCCTAAACATATCACATTATTAAATACATACCTTGTCTCCTAAATACCCGGGGAAGCCTCTCATTCCAGGAGGTCCTGCCTGGCCAGGAGTGCCCGTTTGACCAGGTACTCCAGGAAGACCAACATCACCCTTTTCACCTTCTACAGTACTGGGTTTTCCGGCCAAACCAGGAAATCCGGACTCTCCTGGGACTCCAGGCATCCCTTTACTGCCTGCAAGAAGCACACATCAAGTTGGAAGATGTCAGTGACACCGGCAGACTGTCCTGTCTGCTTGATGAACATTTTCATGTATTACAAGAAACCTGAACAAGACTCTAAATCACACTTATGCAAACAAATAATATATTTTTAGGTTCTTTAAATTAAATTAAACATCACATTTATAAGTGCAGTAAACTTATTTAAAACTGAAACATCAACACAGCTAAATTAAGAGATCTCAAACTATCTTATGACTGGTGCAAGTCTAACATCCCTAAGTAACAAAAGGTGTTGGGTGGATGGCTCACAGAAGTCTCAGTCCCTGGCAGATGCTTAAGCTGCATTCTACTGTTTCATGGTTTTACCCATTCCCTTAGTCCAGACATGGACCAATCATATACAAATCAGCCTTAGCCCTTGGTCTTTTCATTCTGGTTCACACTGGCCTGAATATATTATGGAGAATGCTATACTGCAAGTGCTAGAAATAAATAAAAATAGGAGTGGATCAACACACCTGACAAGGGTAGCACCTATGTCATGACTAGAGAAAGTTTGGACATAAAATGACTGAAGGCACAGACCGTGCTTTGTTATGTCTGATTATCATTAAAATTGATGTATGTATATTTTAAGTTAGTTGATGGGGCATTCAGATTATTTTTTTATGTAAATATGAAAAGTGTCAGTGTGGAGATCTGAAATGTGACAGGGAGAGAGTGGATTGTGAGAGGGAACTGATTTTATTAAAGTGGCTGCCTGGCATTCTGGCGAGTTCAGATTGGCGGAAATAGTTGTAGAGACAGGAACTGATCAGGGAAGGTTCGCTAGCACTGGAGATAAGAGATGCTTTTTGGGGCAGATTTACTAAGATTGTGCATCGGGGTCGCGCCACTTTTGTGACGCAGCCCCAAAGCAAAATCTTTTTTGAGATTTACTAAGCCATACAAAGCTACTACGTATGGCTTTGCATGGGTTAGTAAATACAAAGTAACGCAAGGCAGTGCATAGGGCTGCCTTGCTTTGCTTTGTGTTAGGGAGGTGTTCCATGGGTGGGAGATGGGGGTTGCCATGCATACATCCATGGATTTTGACGCAATCGCAGATTTAATAAGGTGAGTAAACCTTGGGTTGCGCCAAAATGCTACACCTCCCTGAACCAGGTGTAACGAGGAGAAATATCTTTATTTCGCCTTCTTACTTCCTATTTCTACGGGTGCTGCATTCTGCACCGGTGTAAAAACATCCAGTTTAGAGTTAAGAAATATACAAATGGAACTATGGTTTTAATGGACTCAGTTGTGTAGATTTTGAAATGTTTTTGTGTTTCGCTTAAAAGTCATGCATCAATACAATTAAAAAATACATATTAAAAAAAGTGAGAAAACTACAGAAAGTAGGTTTTTGACTTTTTAAAATACCATTGTGAAGCGGGCCTAAGGTTCTTAACCTGATGACAGAGACCGGATATTGAATCCCTGGCCTCCCCACTTCACCAAAATAGTTTTATCCTTGAGAAATCAATTTACCTACCAGTGCAGCAGCTGTGTTAACAATGGATGCGGTTAAATATTGTAGGTTAGGTCCAGCATATAGGACTATAGGAATCTGTAAATGTGAGATGTTTGAAAGGTGGAATGTTCAGAAAAGATCTTAATTCCAAAGGCTCCTGATCTCTTCAATTTTCAATCTTTCACTGTAAAATGTAATTTAAAAGCTTTTTTTAAATTATGCAAACATGAATATTTTCTTGTGCACCGAGCTGGGATATACCCCCCAAAAAATCTGTAAAATATAGAGATGAATCATTCATCTCCCTTGAATAGTTTTACAGCTCTTCTTGTGTGCCTTTTGTTCATATCTGCTTCACTGCAAAGAGTTAATTTATTTACATTCTATCTGGTAAGTCAATATTTTACATTTTGGTGATAACATGAAAGGTAGTGTTGTGGTACGCTTTCTTATGAAATCTGCATGGAATGATTTGCAAAATTCTTTAGTTTTTGCAATAGGCTAATTTGCCATCTAAATAGATTTTTAGAACTATTGTGTCTCCATACTCATGTTTAGGTTTTTATTGCATTGAATGTTACAATTTTCAGCATCAATTCTGTGTATGATTTTTGATTGCCCCTATCAACCATAAAAAACACAAATAGTTACACAAATCTTCATGAAATGAGTTAAAAAAAAAATATTGGAAACCAGTGTTTGAAGGTCTGTTTCTTTCTCATGTGAGACTGGGATGCCCAGACGAGGGTCCCGTGCTTGCCATGCCACTGGATACAAGCTATCCTGGCTGATGATGGGTTTTATTCTGAAACTAGTTCTAGGATGCTTGTTTCTGGTCCAGGGAGGATCTGGCTTGGCAGTTCGGGCTGGACTGTTCTCATGGGGAGCAGGGTCAAGTCTGATTTGCTTATGGCTCGGTCCAAACTGGGGTGGCATAGTGAGCTAAAAGACTATGGATTTCCGCCCCAGATCTCTGAACTAAGAGTGAGTGTTTGACATTGCTCAGCATTCCGTCTATTAATTGTTCTATGGGGATGCACAGACGTGGGTCCCATGCTTGCCATGCACTGGATTCAAGCTATCCTGGCTGATGAGGGGTGATACCCCAAAACTAGTCCTAGGATGCTTGTTTCCGGTCCAGGGAGGACCGTCCTTGACAGTTCGGGCTTGCCTGTTCCATGGGGAGCAGGGTCAAGTCTGATTTGCATATGGCTAGGTCCATACTAGGGTGGTGTGGTGAGCAATAAAACAATGGATTTAGATCTCTGTACTGGGGGTGAGTATTTGACATTGTTCAGTATTCCGTCCATCAATTGTTCTTTTTGCATCTTTCTCAGGGAGCAGAGTAATTTGGACTCCATCCTTCCACATCACAAATAAGCAATATATACGTGCCCTTAGCACATATACTCTGTGGGTCCTAACGATATTAACGCAAAGTGTTGCACTTGACATCACTATTAAAGTGCATTCACTGGAGAATTTGGAATTATATGTACTGTGTGTCTTAATATTATTAAATGATATATACTCCTTACAGATTTGATAAAAACCATCCTCACACTATTAAAATGTACTTACTTTAGAAATAAGAAAGATTTGTGTAATGTGTGTACTAATGTTTCATATTTGCACTTATAACGTAGTTCTTAGTCACATTCATATATCTTTACTCAAGTTATTTCACCTGTATGCAATGTGTGACATGAATCTAATGTATTGACATTTTCCATTCCTTTGTGATTGAATGTGCACATGTACACTGAATGGGCACCATTGATTTAATAATTTAAACTTGTCCCATCTAGGCCTGCATTTCTTCCTCCATGAAATGCTGTATTCGAGTTTAAATCCTTTAGTTCGGTCGAAGTTCTTAAAAGCAACACAGTTTAAAAATACATTACAGCATTCGTTTGGCTATTACAATCTAAAACTGGACCCATTAGACAAGGGGCCCGATTCACAGAATTAACTTAAGACTAAATGCTAAACTTACTACTTTGTGGTATTCACAGAATGCACTTACTACTTTTGGTATTCACAGACTGCACTTACTACTTTTGGTATTCACAGAATGGATTTACGACTACTAACTTTACGTCCGCACTCGGGCTGGAAATTCCGGCCCGGAGGCGGAGCTTCTGGGCCGGAGGCGGGGCTTCCGGGCCGGAGGCGGAGCTTCCGACCCGGAGGTGGGGATTCCGGCCAGTGGCGGAGATTTAGCCATGGCCGGAATCCCCACCTCCGGGCCGGAAGCTCCGCCTCCGGCCCGAAAGCCCCATCTCTGGCCCGGAAGCTCCGCCTCCGGGCCGGAATTTCCAGCCCAAGTGCGGACGTAATGTTAGTAGTCGTAAATCCATTCTGTGAATACCAAAAGTAGTAAGTGCATTCTGTGAATACCAAAAGTAGTAAGTTTAGGATTTTGTCTTAAGTTAATTCTGTGAATCGGGCCCAAGGAGTTTTGCAAGTCAAACATCCAAAGTCCTTAAAGTTGCTGTAAAATAGGATTCATACATAGTCAAGCTTTGAAGTAGGAACACAACATTAAAAGGGAATAAAAGCAGCATAAAAGGTGTCATTATTTTAGATCACAAGAATAAATCAAAATAATAATTGGATAGGCCCTAAATAAACAATTCCATCTTGCCCTTAAAAGCCCCACACCAATACCCACCAAAATTCTATAACGTTTGGGGCAGTTTTTAAAACAAGCTTCTTAGTTAGATGCCACTGCAACGTAAGTACAGAAGTAACTTTGTAGGTTAGACTTACTGACCAGCCGCCCAGCTTGGTAAAATGTGCATTTACAACAATCATAGATACAAGCTAGTTCTTATGTTCGGAGTTAACAGCTACTACTTGCTTGACAATCCTGGCTTGGATAGGCCAGATTGCTTTTAGAAATTTAGCAATAGAAAAAACGACACATGACCCAGTATCTGACCTACAAATTTACAAAGCTTGTTTACAGAGATGCGTTTCAAGATATTTGCACAAAGGCATAATCCAATGTCTCCACTGTCTAGCAAATGATAGGCAGAAAACAAGTAAGTGAGCATCTGTTTCCTCTTTTGCCCCACAGGCTGGGCAAGCTGCACTACCTTCCATGCGGAGCCTGCACTAAGAAATAAATGATGCAAGAGGGAAAGTACCAAGTCTAATCCTTATATACAATGATCTAATAAATGGTGTGCTTATCACGTCCAAAAAGGTTTCAAACGTTGGCTCCCATTTGTGATTTAACAGATACTCAACTACGCTACCATGACTAGTTGATGTCATTATCTTCCTCGACTCATGTTCCTAGAAAGCATATTTTACTTTTTTCGTAGAGGAGGTGGAGATACACTGCAGGCATTGCCAGAAATCGGTGAATCCCAGTGCAAAAGGAGACTGCTTAACATGACGTAGCCATTGCAGAGTGGCAATGCACCTGGGAATGAAAAGAATATCCTATAGCCCATCCCTAAAGCACTCCAGCTCAGGGACTAGCCATAATCTCAGCCAATATGAGACAGGTTTTAGTCTCACTTTGACATTGATTGGACGAAAGTTCAGGTCCATTCTAAAGAAAATCAGTGGCGTACCTTGGGGAGGTTTAAGCGCTGCCCTCAAGAACTTATTTTCAGCTACCCCCAAGGATTTAAAATTACTATAGCCCCAAAGTTTGGAACCATAGATAGCCGAGGCCACAGCTTGGGTTCTCCAAATTTCCAGTTGTGGAGCCATTGGGTGGAAAGCTGTTTGTTTTGCAAAGTTCAACGTGGCAGCAGTCCCATGGTTAAGAAGAAGCCCACTCTTAACAACCTGGCTGTTCCATAAACTGGTACTAGACAGACAAATGCCCAGATAGTCAAAGTCCATAACTCTCTCTAAATTGTCTTCCCCCCCAAACTAACTGTTCAGCAAAATTGTTTATGGGGATGGATTGCCATAAATTTTGTTTAATCGGCATTCATGGCTGGCCCATAGCTTGTGAAAAATAAACGAAATCTGTCAAGCAAAATTTCCAGGCCCTTGGGGGTCTTTGACACCGAAAGGGTGTAGTCTTCAAATAATAATGCTGGGTTTCTTAGTACCCCCCAGGGCTGGCGAGTCGTTTGCACACCCCGTACGTATGTGCTGTATTTCATTTGCAGGTACATTCACATGGTTTGTTAGTTTGTGAATAGATGTAACACTGTACTCTCGATAGAGAGAGCCAGAGCGTCCACTGAAAGTTTCCATCTATTAATGTTGCAAAGGCTCACAGGTAACCAATGACAATATTCTTCCCAGGATTAGCCTGGGATAGTTGGTGAATTTTGCAGCTGACAGCGTGGGAATGGAAAGGACAATGGATCCCCTAATAATTTGAACGGAGGGGTGTTGCTTTGGAGATAGTCCAGGTAATAACTGATGTTCACACTGTCTGAAGACTTGCCACTTTCCTTTGGACTTTGAGAGGTGTAGACCTTAATGCGTATTCCCTTTACTCTTACTGAGTGTGGCTTAGGCTAACACTCATTTCCCTGTCCCAAGAAGACTCTTGATCGAGCTTCTGAAATGCTGACACCTTCCCGCACTGTTCCACATTTTCCTATTTTTCTGCATTTACAAGATTTTGTAGATCCTTTTAGGGTTGAAACCATCCTCTTTAGTTTGGACTTAGTATAGATGATTTTAGCCTTCACCCATGTAAAGAAGAGAGAGAGAACCACAAACTCTACTCCTAGCATCAAATTCTGTTATCGATCTTTTGCATTGCTGTGACTAACTCCTTGTCTGCCTTATTCTGGTACGCCTGAACTTCTTTATGAGGTTGGGTTGTTATTGTGTACCTTTACAGCATGGCATTGAGATTTTTTTTCACCTTGACCGGACTGCTAACTTGTAATAAACCTTCTTAACTATAGTCACTGATTCCTGGCCCTTATTGTGTAGCCAAATGGGTTGCACTGTTAACGAGTTTGCTTGATTAAATGCTAACTCCCTTTACCTATCAGTCGTCAAAAAAGGTCTATCAGATAATAATGGTGAGAGGGTTGGCCAAGCGCTGGATCACTCACCATCCATATTTTAAAATACAATAAATGGATAACCAGTTTCTTGAGCAGAGGTTGGATGTTTTTTGTTTCCAAACGTGAGGTAGGCATTTACCCTCTAGTATAGGGAGGGGAGAATGATACAGGTCAAGGGATTGGAAGTTACTAGGAGAGGTCTGCTATATTTGTGGATGATTTCCAGATAAGAAAGCAAATTAAACACTGCAGTGTGATAGCTCAGTGGATTAATGCATCTCCCACAGAGGTCTGTGTGTAACCTTCTGTTCACATATTTGAATCTGATGAGCAACATCTCAACCCTTGATTCTACTGATTTCATTCAACGTACTATTTCTCCCTTGTGCTGAACAGGACTGGGAGACTGAAGCACTGACTTGAGAATAACTGATTAGCACAAACGGGAAGTTGATGAAAAACATACGCATTGCTTCCAATTCACCATTTACTGTGCATTCTTACCTTTTTGTCCAGAGATCCCTGTTTCACCTGAAATTCCACCATCTCCTTTCAGACCTTTTGCCATTGTATGGGATTCCGGTTTTGGTTGTACTCCTGGCTTGCCTGTTTCACCGCGATCACCTGAAAAACATCCCGTACAATCACATCGGACTGTAAAACAGACATGTATTTTCATGAAGTGACATTAGAAGCTCTGGTCACTCAGTGACAAATAGGCACTGCCAGAGTCGGACTGACTTGTTGGGCAATCTGGTAGTGTCAGAAGGGCTTCTCTGACAGATCAGTGTGTGGTCCGTTTCTTTGGCTGTTTGGGGTCTGTTTTGTGGTCTGGTGTTTTTACTGTTGATTTCTCTGACATTACCGCAAACATTGCCAGCAGCAAGCAAAAATACATGCAGTTTTCGATACCTTGCAAAACCCCTATACACCATGTCTTTACAAGTTCAAAACTGCCCTGATTTGCAAATATGGGCCACTTTTTTAAATATCTGATTCTCGAACAGGCCCGTTTTTATTTTGGTGCCCAGGCCTATTTTTCTCTCCCAGTTTGACCCTGGGCACCTCCTTCAAAACTGTTTGTGCTGCACAGCGGGTGACTATCCATTATTATACAAATCGCTAGTCAGACAGCTGCTTCAAAGCCCAGTAATTGATATTACTGGGAGCTATCACCCACGAAGTTGACTCATATCCATGGGCCTCATTTTCTATATTTTGACGCTTGGCAGCATAGCAAACCTTGTTGATGCGCTGCCATGGTTTAGAATAAGTGGTTAGGAATGTGCCATATCTACAAGATACGGTGCATTCCTGTCTTTCTCCCCTGCGCTGTCAAGCAAACAGCAGCCCTGTGCCAATGCAGACACCCTTGCCCGATGGTGCAAGGGGGCCAGCACTGCAGGGATGATTGTTTATGTGCAGGAACACTTACATCGCAAAAAAGAACCCAGCTGTTGCAAAGAGACTAACCCTTCACTGGAGAAAACAGAGTTTTCTTGTAAAACCCTCACCCACCAGTGTTACCCCTTGGTGGCATGCTTAATCATCAGGTGTATCCCGTTTCGCTACAGAGCAGAACGTGCTGCGACCTATGTACTATGCAGGAGCATTTAAGTGACTATGTAATGATAAAGGAGATGGTGTTAAAAAATAGGAGTGGGGGTTGTGCTGGAGTGTATCTTAAAAATACCTGACTAGTCGGTGTATCCTATTTATTCTGGCCTCTAGTCGATATGATTAAAAAGGGGGGATTAGGAAAGTAGGATGTCATGTACTTGCTTTCCTAAAAGTTCAACATGTTTCAAGCAGTACCCCTATTGCCTTTTTATCAGGATCTAGGGAAACTAACTCCCTGGTACCACTCCTGCTGTTTCACATTAGATGTGTACTCATTGCATGCTAATGATTACTTTACCACCTATCTTGCGATCACTGTACTCATATAAGATGCTTGAATAACGCATCATGGTTCCTCCAGGGAGAGGGTAGTCTGTAGTCACAAGTATATGTTTCAAATTGGTTACTGATAGCGAGCGCCAGGATGCCTGTATAGGTAACAGTCTGTGCAACAGTAGAGAAAGAGATGGACTCCAGAGGGGAAATATTTACTATTCCCACTCCAGTCTGTGCAACAGTAGGGAAAGCGTTGGACTTCCGAGAGGTAACATTTACTATTCCCACTCCAGTTTGTGCAACAGTAGGGAAAGTGTTGAACTCAAGAGGGGTAAAATGTACTATTCCCCCTCCAGTCTGTGCAACAGTAGGAAAAGTGTTGGACTCCAGAGAGATAAGATTTACTACTCCCACTCCAGTCTATGCAACAGTAGGGAAACCATTGGAATTCATAGGGTTAAAATATACAATATTACCACTCCAGTCTGTGCAACAGTAGGGAAAGCGTTGGACTTCAGAGGGGTAACATTTACTATTCCCACTCCAGTCTGTGCAACAGTAGGGAAAGCGTTGGACTTCAGAGGGGTAACATTTACTATTCCCACTATAGTCTGTGCAACAGTAGGGAAAGTGTTGAACTCCAGAGGGGTGAAAGTTACTATTCCCACTCCAGTCTGTGCAACAGTAGGGAAGGCGTTAGACTGCAGAGTAGTAACATTTACTATTCCCACTCCAGTTTGTGCAACAGTAGGGAAAGTGTTGAACTCAAGAGGGGTAAAATGTACTATTCCCCCTCCAGTCTGTGCAACAGTAGAGAAAGAGATGGACTCCAGAGGGGAAATATTTACTATTCCCACTCCAGTCTGTGCAACAGTAGGGAAAGCGTTGGACTTCCGAGAGGTAACATTTACTATTCCCACTCCAGTTTGTGCAACAGTAGGGAAAGTGTTGAACTCAAGAGGGGTAAAATGTACTATTCCCCCTCCAGTCTGTGCAACAGTAGGAAAAGTGTTGGACTCCAGAGAGGTAAGATTTACTACTCCCACTCCAGTCTATGCAACAGTAGGGAAACCATTGGAATTCATAGGGTTAAAATATACAATATTACCACTCCAGTCTGTGCAACAGTAGGGAAAGCGTTGGACTTCAGAGGGGTAACATTTACTATTCCCACTCCAGTCTGTGCAACATTAGGGAAAGCATTGGACTTCAGAGGGGTAACATTTACTATTCCCACTATAGTCTGTGCAACAGTAGGGAAAGTGTTGAACTCCAGAGGGGTGAAAGTTACTATTCCCACTCCAGTCTGTGCAACAGTAGGGAAGGCGTTAGACTGCAGAGTAGTAACATTTACTATTCCCACTCCAGTCTAGGCAACAGAGAGGGAAAGCATTGAACTGCAGAGAGGAAACATTTACTATTCCCACTCCAGTTTGTGCAACAGTAGGGAAAGTGGTGGATTGCAGAGGGGTCAAACTTACAATTCCTTCTCCAGTATGTGCAAAAGTAGGGAAAGCATTGGACTGGAGCGGGGTAATATTTACTATTCTCACTCCAGTCTACTCAACAGTAGAGAAACCATTGGCGTTCGAAGGGGCAAAATTTACTATTCCCACTCCAGTCTGTGCAACAGTAGGAAAAGAGACGGACTCCAGAGGGGAAATATTTACTATTCCCACTCCAGTCGGTGCAACAGTAGGGCAAGCGTTGAACTTCCGAGAGGTAACATTTACTATTCCCGCTCCCATCTGTGCAACAGTAGGGAAAGTGTTGAACTGCAGAGGGGGGAAATTAACTATTCCCACTCCAGTCTCGGCAACAGAGAAGGAAAGTGTTGAACTGCAGAGAGGAAACATTTACTATTCCCACTCCAGCTTGTGCAACAGTAGGGAACGTGTTGGACTCCAGAGAGGTAAAATGTATTACTCCCACTCCAGTCTATGCAACAATCGGGAAACCATTGGAGTTCGGAGGGGTAGAATATACACTATTCCCACTCCAGTCTGTACAACAGCAGGGAAAGCGTTAGACTTCAGGAGGGTAACATTTACTATTCCCACTCCAGTGTGTGCGATAGTAGATAAAGTGTTGAACTTCGGAGAAGTAACATTTACTATTTCCACTCCAGTTTGTGCAACAGTAGGGAAAGTATTTGAGTTGAGAGGGGTAACATTTACTTTTGCCACTCCAGTCTATGCAACAGTAGGGAAATCGTTGGACTTCGGAGGGATATAATGTATTATTTCCACTCTAGCTTATGCAACAGTAGGTAAAGTACCTCACTTCAAACACATAACATATATGAAACATAACCCTAATAATTAAAAAACGTATAAACTTTCAATGTAAACTTTATTAATTAATCAACAAAATGTATATAAAAATACGATATTCTTGACAACACCACCCCCAGATCTGCCAAGGCTAGGTGGAGGACATTCCTTCTCACGCCTGGAGGCCAAAGCTTGGAACGACCTTCCCTTGCACCTCAGGATGGCCTGATCGCTCCCAGAATTCAGGAAAGGACTCAAGACCTGGCTGATCAAATGAAGAGATCACCACGAAGCAGCAAGCAAATCGAGCACCATGAGACCCTCACAGATGATTTGCCACGCTTTACAAATCATGATTGACTGACTGAACGATATTTCTGCATCACAATATTGTTGTGTCACAATATTTTTTCTCCAATATTTGTGCATCCAATATTTCCAAATCTCTGTTGCTAGTGCAAGCTTTTTCAAATTTAGGAACCTCCAATAAATATGCATTGATAGAGTGCAGCGATTTAACTCTTCTGTACTGGGTCTCATTGCCTGAGACACCAGCCGGAAAGTTTGTGGATATCAGTGCGCTTTAGAAATCCTCATTCATTAATTCAAGGAAGGCACTCCTGCATAGATCAAAACCCAACCATGACATCAAACAACATGCAGACAGCAGTATGTAATGCAATCCCCTACCCGGCACATTACTTACATAATTTTGAGAAAATCTCTGCACTGTCAACTGGTTTCTTTAAGTGGAAACTGAGAATAACACTCATTGTTGGAACTGATGATACTAGCTTCAAACCAATGAAAATCATGAAAATAGGATAAGATCAGCATTTGAGGGTTGCAGTGCATTACAAGGCTCTTTAAGAGAGAATACAGAAAGAGATTCCAAATCAATCTCTACTACTGACTCCAAGTGTCCTTAATTTCCAGAAAGGAAATTTTGTTTATGTCCTTTCTACAGTGTGTCGATTGCATGATATCATGTGAAAGTACATATTCAATGTGATTTTCTGTATCTTGGGCTGTAATGAACCAAAAATATACAGACTGAAGTAATTTGAGGACAATGTTGATCCTGTGGTAACATGCCTCATACTACAGTTCAAGGTCAGTGCCTATTTTTGATGTTCATGAACAAACCATGGCTATCCATGTTTTGTCACTGCTCAGCCATTGAAGACCTCTGTTTGGCTGTAATTTGGACCATTCATTTGAGTAGACTTGTTTGACTCTAATTAGTTAACGATCCGAGTATGTGTGCAAGCATGGTGTCATAATTATAAGCAGCATTTCAAAACAATATAAAAAGAGTCATACCTTTGAAACCTGGAACACCAGAAATACCCTTCACACCTCTGATGCCTTCACTGCCAATGTTGCCCTTGGATCCTTTCCATCCTGGTCTACCTTTTGGGCCACTCATGCCCTGGAAACCAGCTACTCCAATTGAGCCTTTAACACCTAGATCAAGATAAAAGAGGGTAACGGCATGAAATGTGATGTGTCTATGAGTTTCTCCTTTATCAGAATGTAATAGTAGGTTCTGTTTGTTTATCACACCTTAAATATCTTCTAATGTACTATATCAGTATTTGTATGATGCTTTCCTAACCCATTAGAGGCAAAAATGTGTTCCACCTTTGATTTACACTCATCTAATATTATTTGTATTTTTGTTCTGATTTTTCCCACAGAATCAACCAATTTAACCTGGCAGTTCTCCTTCAACCCCCCTGGTAGGAACAATATAGATAGGATAGGCATAAAGGGTGTGGCAGTGCATTAAGGTCAGGCTCGTGTGGGATGATGCATGTCGTCTTCACGTTTTAGTGTGCAGTGATTTCACCTGTTGGGATAACATTTTTAGGTAGGATATTTATCTAGTAATTCTGGCCCTCGTGTGCAAAACTGTTTTGCGGTCGGACATTTTTGTATTCACACAGTTACCAACTTGCAATTTGATAATACATACCGAATCAGTATTTGGAAGGGGCATGTTAAAGGTGTCTCTTCCAGATTCCGATTCCATATTGTAAGTATTACTGTTCTGAAACTGACATCCAGTTGCAAAACATTACTATTTCAACACCTACTTGAAAGAGGTGGTAAGCCATTTGCAAACAGGAAGGGGTTCCCAAGGAAACCCTTGCCTTTTCGGAATGGTAACTAAAAGGTTTTTTTTGGAGCAGGCAATGGTCCCTGGGTGTCACTGCATGTTCCTAAAAAAGGTGTGCATAGTTTGTCATCTTTTTGTTTTTTTAATGCACCCGGAGGAAAGGGGCTGCATAAAAAAAAAAAAGCAATCACAGACATGTTGGTCTGCTCACCCTAGCAGGTCACCATGCATGTAAGTAGAGCCAATTGTAGTGGGTAACAATTAGCTACCCACATCATGCATATTATTAATGAGTGTGGTAACAGTGAAACCCACCACAATTCAGTGTTTTGTGAATTCACCTATTAGTACAAGGTTAGTTAGCAAAATACCAATTGGTTAGGTAGAAGTCAGTGCACAAATTGCGACCACTTCTACCGAATGCATTTTAGTACATTCCATTTAAGGAATCGTAAATTGCAATTCATTCTTTGCCGCAATTTACAATTTGTCATGAGGTTCCCAGTTCTTTACTGCTTTAATACAGTGGGCAAAGCGTTCGGCTCATTACCTCAGTAGTTGGTAAATGTGAACAGTGTGTCCACCACATTACTAAAGAAAATCCTGGTGTGAGCATTTTTGTGATCATTGATAAGAGTGGAAACAAAATTAAGTACAATGCTCATTAAACAGAACAGAGAAAGAGGTAGCTCCACCTTAACCAACCCAATCTCTAACACTAGCTTTAGGAAAAGTGGGAAAGGAAATCGTCTGAAAGTGCAGTGTGCTGAAATCACACTTATTGAAAGGGAAAGCAGTCGGCACAGTTATTGCTGACTGGTTTCACTTTGATCAGTGCTTGGGTGTTTCAGGTCCCGAGCACCGATCCATTCACTGGGAAGGGAAAAATGCCCCCTTTTCAGAGGTACCTCCTCCTAGTGCATCCATGCGCGGGATCATCCCAGGCGCGCGATCCCCATACAGAAATGCATCCAATAGACATCCGGAAGGGAAGGGAGCGACCCCCCAGCATTTGCTCCCCCTCCAAACAAAACACAATTTTTGTCCTCTCCTCTATGAGGGAAGTAAGCACATCAGACACAAGGGAATATATATACAAAGAAAGAAGTGGAGGTTGGGGGGGCGGTTAACCACCACGGGAAAATGGTCAAAAGAAAGAAGTGGTGGGGTGACCCGCGCAGGCATCGGGTCTGCCCCTACCCTGTAACAGGCCCAACATTCTTTCTGCAACCCCTGTGAGGCAGATTGGGGGTGTTTAACCTACTCCATTAGATTACAAAGACTTCTATTGTTTTCTGCTTGGGACAAAAAAAATAACAACAAATAATAAGCCCCCCACCATTGGAGAAAATCCTCAGGTTTTTTCTCCAATATTATTAATGTTATTCGTTATTTATTTTTAAACAAAAACAGCTACTATGGGAGTTAGCTTTTAAAAAAATCTAAAATGCTAAAAGTTTGGTGCATGGCTGTCAAAACCTTTGGAGGCCATCCAGCAAACTTGATAGTGGTTCCAGAGATGACCGCTGGACTGGCCATCATTTCTAAATCAGATAGACTACCTTTTGTCGGGGTGGCGGACATTAAGTCTCCCATCACCCAAACGGATGGTAGTCAATTCTCTAGAGCCTGAATTAGGCTCTTAGTTCAAAGCACCCTCCCATTAGCAATTAGAAGGACCATAACAGAACTTTAGAACTGTGTTAGATCAAACAGTGGCATCAACAATCTCACAATGTGTCACTTTCTAGCCATGGGTTTATTGAAGACTGAGGCGCTCAGTTTGAGTGGCCTGGTAATCCTCCCAGTAACTGTACCCCAGAAGTTATCAATTCTGGGGTACTGTTAACCTAAGGGGTGGAATGGGAGTTACCAGTAGACTGCAAGCTGGAGTTTGAGGGTTTACTAAGAAATGAGGAATTACCAGAGAAATAGGTCATTCTGATTCCCCTGCTACTTCCTCATTTGTTGGCTGCTTTCATTGGCTTCAATTGGATTAAGGTGCCACTCATAATGAGGACCTGAGGATTTGGAATTGCTATTGCATTCTAAGTAGGAACAGGGGGGAGTTCATTATTAGTTTTCACAATTGCAAAATGTGCCATCATCATGTAAAACACTATTGAAAAAGTCCTTACCTTTGAGGCCTGGTAGGCCATGCATTCCTTCCAGGCCTGGCAAGCCGGGCTCTCCAGGTCTGCCTCTTCTGCCAATAAAACCCTGGCCACCCGAGTCCCCTGAGAATCCTTTTAATCCTCGAGGACCAGGGGGTCCTTGATTGCCCTGATCACCGCTTTGCCCCTTTGGACCTGAAATAAATATGACAAAAAGTGTAAACATAGCACACCCGATCACCAAAATGTTTAGTAATCAGCACCCTGTATGTGGAGAAAATCTTTCTGTAGCCCCCATGGGGAAAAATGCATAGGAGAGTTTGCCGGTTTCAAAACCAGCCTGCATTGCCGTGCCGTGCATTTGTATTATATCATAGCTATGGCAGGCAATACAGGTAACTGGTTAAGTTAGAGAAAGCATGCAGTATGTTGGTAGGAGGTAATAGATATTTGAACCACATTCAGCTGGATTCAGCAGTGAAAGCGTGCAAGTCACCCAATAAAAGGGGGGTAAAGACGAAAAGCTCCAGGGGCAGGACTCTCACACGAATAGGGTGGAAAGCCATCTGGTAAAGAGCATGGAACAGAGATAGACCAGTAAGCCATCCAATTAAGATCATGGGGCTGACCCAAAGCAGTACTGTATACAATGCCGTCTGTGAAAGGCAGCTGAAGGTGTCTGTAGCAAGACTACAAAAAGCATGATCTTGGTACTCTGGAGTTTTTTCATGAGTTCTCAGATATCTGAGCATTTGTCCTGTGGGAGCACCATGGTTCACGTGGTAGACTAGAAATGGAAAAAAGTGCACGGGCTAGCTTCCAAAACAATGCGCACTTGCAGTTGAATAACCGAAAGTCTATTCCTGAAGGCTGAGCTGACGGGCTCTTATGTTGGAGAAAACCTTCATGCCTCCAATCTCTAATTTGGGCAATGGTTGCAAGAGGTAGTTGCTTGGCAGTATGAGTATTTTTCGAAAATTTCCTACTGGACTCTCCTGTAAATTAGACCTATTATTTTATAAGTGTTGTGGTAGGAACAGTTTGCAAACTTAACTTCTGTTGACAATATTGGTTTAAAATCAATCTACCAATATATTATTACATCATTCCTGAGAATTGTGTAGACAAAGGGGTTACTGTCTGAAGAGAACACTGCACATTTCTTTATTTACAATCAAAGACCTAGTGCAGTGATTCTTAACCTGTGGTTCGAGGACGCCTGAGAGTCCACAAGGCCTACTCGTGGGTCTGCGACTGTTTTACAAAATTAAAATATATTAAATTGAATAAGGTATATAAATATAAATAAGCACACTTGAAAATTTGCAAACCTTTTCTATATTTGATAGTGAATTAAACAAAATATTTCAATATTTGAGCATTTGTTTGGTGCATACTTGTTTTTGTATTTTTAATTTTTTTTTTTGATGTTCAAATCACAGAGATGTCTTAGGCCGGGGGTCCCGGCTTCCAATAATGTCTCAGTGGAAGACCCCAAACTCCAGTAATGATTCGGTGGGGGTCCACCCAAGTCAAAATGTTAAGATCCGCTCACGTAGAGGGACTCACTCACCATTAGACTATTGTAGTTCTGAGAGGCAGGGATTAAGACAGACCACTGAGCACTATAATATGCCAGCCCTACAGTCCTACAGTCAGGCACTGCAAACTTTCTGAGAAGTGTTATGTAGGGTTCTCGGACAGGTGTGAGCCACAAATTAATCAAAATGGTAAGATAGCCAAAAGGCTTACACTACCATTCCACATACCATGAGCCACATTGATAAGCCTCCATTTTAGAGTACAAGAATTAGTTGTAATTCAGTGGTCCGAAGAAAGCTTTAAGCTTGATGCTGATTGATGCCATCACAATTCTGCATGGTTAAACACAAAAATGAAAGCGCTATCTAGTGGTGACTGAAAAAAAGAGACACACACCAATAAAGAAATTTACACTAAATAAATGTCCATGCAAAGCCAAAATGTATGTACGCTTCTCCATTGCACTGAGGTGCAATTACATGGCTAATTTTGAATGCTTGTGTTTTTGTGAACTGTATTGAAATATTATACCTTGTTTTTGTTTCTCCTATTTCTGTATATAGAAATTAAAATTTGTATATGAATTTGATGTCTGAAAATAAAACATGTTTTTAGACCACTGTCAAAACATTCATTCTAAATGCATTTGTCAAATATCTTTTCCATTTTGAACTGGCCCAAAAATGATTATATTGTGTTATTTGGAACATTTTTTAATTTATATGAATATGGAATGTGCAGAAATTGATGTTGTCTTAATTCAGGAGCAACATTCACAAATTACAAAAAGTAGTGTAATCCTATGGATCTGTGCCAGGTACTGTAATACGCAACATAGTGTACTAACGCATGTAATTAATTTTTACCTTTCAGAAAAAGTACAGGTAATGGACACTGTATACAGTAACATTGATCCAAATGCGTGTGCGACATATGTATTTGAAAAGCGAATATAACATTTCTTTAATTTTTTTTATGGTTGAAACAAAGATTTCCTCACCCACAAACCCCGGCAGGCCAATAGTCCCTCCTGGACCTGGCTTCCCGCTGAGTCCTGGAAATCCATATAGTCCCGCTGGCCCCGGTACACCAATCGGACCCGCGTCCCCCAAGGGCCCTTCTTCGCCTTTATTCCCTCGCCATCCTGGAAGGCCGTCGTATCCTAAACATCACAAAAAGCAGCCACATTTTTAGACAATTACTTCAAATCCACCTAACTTGTTGTGTGGATGCCACACTGCCATTTCAATGCCTGTCCCCCTGAGGAGGAAGGAGGCAGTGGAAAACAAAACAAAGGACAGTGGGGGACATGGTATCACACATGATTCACATGTGCCGTTTGTGAAAAGAAAGAAATTATAAAGAAAACATGTTTATAAAACAAAAACAGACATTTCGTGGCTAATTCAAACTGAAGGACACATTGGGCCCGATTGCCTATTTTACTAAAAACATCGATGAATCAGAGATTTCCTCCTATTCTGCAGATCAGGGAAGTGACACAATACTTTGGAATGTGTATGAAAATGTATACAAACAATAGATTTAAATGCATCTTTCAACTGTCCTATACCCATTCACTCACAAAGGGGACAGTTTTCAAGAGTAGGTAGGTGTTGAAGACTTGTACATTTCCACATGCACCATTTTTTCTCCATTTGAACATAATTTACGAGGGAGAGAAATGGAACACATTAATCTCTAGAAAATATGGGGAATTTCTGTATTTTTAGCACCCACTTTTCACATTTTGGACTTGATTACAAGTGATATTTATCTCACCCGCAAATAACTATACCTTGGGGTTCACTATTAATCAGGTGTGATAAATAGCACCTATTACGAGTTGTTGGGGAATAACATTTGGATTTTAGTGTTTAATGCACCACAATCCGCATGGTATGGTTAATACTGTACACATTTCCAGCGGCGGCTCCTGCGCTAAGGCGGAGGAGCATTGCCCCACTGCTTTTTGAGCAGTACAGAAAGGAAAAATAAAATTATAATAACACAATGTTATTATCATTTTATTTTTCCGTACTGGCTCAGTGTTTTTTAATTTTAGGTGTGGGCAAGGCTGGGGTGTCACAGGAGCAGGGGGGAGAGGTGCGCATGACGGTTTGGCCGGCCGTCTTGGGCATGTACAGCCTGAGTGGAGAACATGCACAGGCTCCCAGTCACTGTCTGAGCACCAAACCCGGGCGTTCGGACCAATCACGACGCTGCTGTCATCATGGTGACAGCAGCGTTGTGATTGACTAGGGAATCCTGGGAGCCTGTGTGCTTCCGGTGCTTCCGTGAGACAGAAGAGGACGGAGGAGAGAAACTGCAGCAGCTAAGTGAATTTTAATTTTATTTGTACCCGCCCCTCCCCCCAGTTTTATTCATTAGCAGCTGCCACTGCACATTTACCCTTTTACATTTCAGCAGGTTTGACCAGCCGAAATGCAATGAAGCTTGAGGTATTTAACGCATCTGATAATTATTGGATCTGTTAAATACATTTTAACTAGTAATTCCGAACCATGCATGCGAAAGCCAACTGGTAAAAGCTGGGAACATCAACAAAGTTTACCCTTGAAGGGTTTTCACTTATTATCAATAGCAATCCCCCTGGGATCTAATGGCGTTATTTCTCATTTCCCAGCTATGACATCAGCATTAATTGTCTCAGTTCTTAGGGGCTCATTATGATTGCGGGAGAATCGCCATCGCCAGGCTGGTGGTGGCGATCCTCCCACCATCATATTGTGATTCACCCACCGCCACATTAGGATGGTGCTGGAAATCACATTGGTCCCGCGGGGGACAGAAAGTCTGACCACCTTGGTCCCGCAAGGCAGTCCTTTTCCGCCCGCCTTGCGGAACCCGGAACCAGGGCATCATTGCGGCGGTGCCGTGCAGGCACCGCCATAGTGATTTGGATGAGCCCTTCCGCCTGTCTTTTTGCGATGGTAATCCCGCCACAAAAAGACAGGCAGACACTGGCTTTGGGGGCCCGGTGCGGGCCACCTCTGTGGGGGGTTGCACACCCCCTACATTTCCATGCACAAGGTGGCAGGCACTGCGTGGTGCCTGCCACGTTGTGCATGGAAATGCACATCGTGGCATTTTCACATTGCATACGGTGCTGCTGCCAGCAGCACCGTCCGCAATGTGAAAAGACCAAGATGCGCCCGCCAGTGTAGCGGGTGCATCCTAATTGGGCTGGTGGGACCGCTGCACGTCTCGCAGGCGGACCCATCACCATTATGATGGCGGGCGGACATCAGTCCGCCCGCCATCATAATGAGCCCCTTAGTTTTCTCTCTAAAAAACGCGACATTTTTACACCATATTTCATTCTTTGTTACCCTTTTATTAGTCACCAATTGACAGGGAAGCGGAGACCATTGGTTATGCAGCTTTCTGTCACATGATTAAGGAGCAATCCTCTACCGAGCTCAAACCTAGTCTGTGTCTGTTTTAGACTCCACTCTCAGGTACCCAGCTTCATCATGATTGGTTGCTAAGCAGGAGCTAGTACAGTAAATACAGTTTGCCCTGAGTGCAGGCCTTCTCTGTGCACCCCGGAGATGCACCCACTCAATATCAATTCTTTTTGGGCTCTAATATTGACTTAGGTTCATATAATTACAAGGATGTACTACAGAGGAGTTGGAACTTGGGGTAGATGCACCCACTCAATATCAATTCTTTTTGGGCTCTAATATTGACTTAGGTTCATATAATTACATGGATGCACCACAGAGGAGTTGGAACTTGGGGTTCAAAGTGTGCTACAGCCCCCAGAAAGTCACCCCCTTTAGAGGGCAATTTATATACAGAACTGATTGCCACTTGTAGTGAGACCTTACAATTCTCCTATAATTGGAAACCTTCTCTTTCCTTGAATGTCATGTTGTGTGCAGGGACGGCTTTAGCGCTGGTGGCGCCCAGTGTGACAATGTGAGTTGGCAACCCCAATGACCACTTCCACCACGGATTCTCTCACTAGCATCCTTTAACAGTGACCAAGTTAGAATAACCACTCTATCTCAGATTCATTGAATTAGTTATACAGTGCCACTCATACCAGTAAAGGATGTCAGAGCACTTTGCATCACACACACATTACACAGAGACAATCAACCATACGTGTGTAAATCAGTGTACAGGAAATGTTCCAAAAGCCAAAGGACTAAAAGTTATAAATTGTAACTAACAAAAGGATGTCTCTTTTAAAAGCAGTAACCTGCTGATCTGTTTACATTATATGCACTCTGCAATCTACTTGGTACATGTTCATTGCGTCAGGCATATTAACCCTATGCACCACCTTCACATAAGTCAAAACCTCAAGTGTACAAAACTCTGATCTCTCTTCAGGAAGAATATCAATCACATGAGTTATCTTGACATTTTTTGTGAGGCCTGGTAATTGCTGGAGGAAAGAAATACTGCAGCAGGTGCTTTAAAAACATAATACACTTGCAAACACCCGGTGGCACCAGTCGCACTGCCCTTAAGCCGGCACTGGTTGTGTGAGAGTAGTACTTTGTGGAGTACAGTACGCCCCGAGTCCTTGAAGAAAGACACCATGACTGTTAAACTCAGTATAGGTCACTCTGAGTTGAGTCAGGGCCCATCTGGATTCTGTCACCCTGGAATGTAGTTTTGCACCACTGGCCCTGCCTACACCTCCAGAGTACCCTGGGCTGTTTATTTATCTCTCTCTGTTTGGCACTGAACCCTTAATACACATAGACAAAAGATAATGAAGCAAAAAAGCAGCTGTGACTCTGAGCAGGGTTCTGCTACCTTTCTGTGAACGTGAGAAGAACCAGGAAAATGTGCTCTGCTAATGGCGAATGGCAAAGAACCGACTGTGATGTGTGAACCACATATAATTCCCAGACCATTTAGTGGCCTTCTTCTTCTTCTTCTTCTCCCTGCTTCTTGAGATGAGACAAATCAAGATACCCTTTAAACCATTTAGACAGCTTCTGAATTTCTAAGGTGCCAACACCCATGACTGAACACAGGCTTTCCCTTCAGTGTCCACAACTTTGGATAAATAATGGAAGATCTGAGACAATGTGTCAGCTCCATTTTAACTTCGGAATAATCATTCTGCACTTTCATGGAAAAAGTTTATACCTGGTGCAGGATCCTGTGTTGCTAAGTCCATTGAGGCCAGCACTAAGCCTGGGACTACTGAGCTGACCTGCTCCTACTCTAAATTCAGGAGAGCACATTAGACCTAGCAACCCATGGCCAGCAGGACCTAAATATCTTGACCATGACTGACTCTTTTTGAGAGAAGGACCACTGAAATTTATGAACTCTAGAAAGCAAAATGTTAATGTCAACCTTTGACTTCAGATGACTCTTGAACAAGCTTAATGTGGCACGATGGGCACCCATAAAACGTGCGGTCCAGTGGTTTCTTTGGTTGATTTTTTGTTTGGGGATTTAGGGCGTTTGCATGCATCACGCTCTGCAGCATTGACCCCAGCTGCTCGGTGCCTACTGATGAGTTTACCTATCACTCACAGAGACACTGTTAAAACCTTTTCTCTTTGAAATCATGGTAGGTAAGAAACCTGATCTCTGTGATAGAAGTAACATGCATGAGCTTGAGAGACTTTAGCTGAGTACAGTCTCATGCACTCATGTCACTGCAGTGAGAATGTTACATATACGTTCACTATTTCCATAAATGGAATGTGGCCATGGGCTCAGTGTTACAACGTTAGTAGGGCTTTAAGAAGAATAAAGCTCTAAATGTATTTATTGCTGTATCTAGGCCCAAGAAGCTGCTAGGACTTTTTGATTGTGTTTGTTGATCATCGCATTTAATATTTTATTAATCTGAAGCTTAATTCAATATTTAACTTTGTCTTGCCATTGACCTTTATGGAGCATTAATTTAGTGTGCCATGCTGTGTCTCAGTTCTAATTCTATAACCAGCAACTAAATTAGGCCTTGGCGGTTCCACCTCAAACATAAATAGTATTGTTTAGTGGCATTGAGCAATGTGGTTGTTCCTAAGGGAATCAGGCACCAGTGGTAAATTACAGTTCACTAAGAACTGCTTGGTAACCAGTGACAGTCCCTCGACCTGGAGCAAAGGTTTTTTTTTAAAGTCAGTAACAAAAGTGAATGTAGCAATTGGAAAGACTAACTGGGAGAAAAAGGAGTGAGACTCTATGGGAAACAATTGCATACTTGGGCAGACAGGTTAAGAAACTGGGAAAAAAAGAACTTGACCCATACACAGAACAGAGAAATCAGAGCGGTGAGAAATAGAAGCAAACAAGACAGAATAGGAAGCTGTGAGGGACAGAATATGAGATAAAGATGAGAAGAGCAAACTGATGAATTGACTGACTTGAAACTGAAAGAGAAATTAAGAATTCTAGTGGAGACAAATAATGTGTAGAGTTAGGGCTTCATTACAATGTCGGTCAGAAATCATTCCAACCGACTCCTTGTCGTAATCGTTTATGACGGACTCGGGTTCAGGGAGTCTGACCGATTCCGATGTTTCCGAACACTGTTCGGTCGGACTCCCGTTGACTTCAATGGGAGCCTATGTTCCCACCGACAACGCAGGCTCCCATTGAAGAAAGGGGTGCTTGCAGAAAACCTTGCACCCTGTGGCGGGCACTCCATGGTGCCTGCCACACTGTGCATGGATGTAAAGAGGTGTCCCATGGGTACCCCCACAGACCACAACCGGAGGTCTCCGGGTGAAGGGGGGCCTGCTATGGGCCACCAAAATCAGTTTCCAGCAGCCATTTTGTGTAGGACAGACCGATTCGGAAAGGCTGTCCAAATCCGACATCGTAATACTTAGGTCGGAAACGCGGTCCATAGACCTGTATGATTCGGCTCCAACTGACTCGCAGTTTCTGATTGCCGGTCGGAACAGAGTCGGAAAGACGGAGCAGTTACCTTTCCATCATAATCGGTCGGTCGGAATTGTTTCCGAGTCGATCGGAAACATAGGTTCCGACACGGGTTAGGAAAATCCAAATGCCGTTCGGAGACTTTCCAACCAACATCATAATTGGCCTCTTAGTTAGAAATGAACAAATGAGTAATAGAAGAGAATGCATGTGTCAAGACCTGAAGAACAAAACAGAACTGAAAAATGCATGTCACAAGAACGTAAAGAGCATCAAAAAGATCTGAAACAAAACCAAACTTAATTTAAGGAACCTACAGAATCTTACACTTAAAACCAGGGAATCCAACACTTGAAGAGAAGATACACAATCCTATTCAGGTGAGCTATATCAACTTGCTCCAAGTGAAACATCAACAGCCTGAAACCTCTACTCATTTTTCGTAAAACCTAACATTTTTCTCTTTGAAAGTTACCTGAACCAATAATCCTCATTCACTAAAACATGACAAAATTATCACTGAACTACTACCCTTTGAGTCACCTTCACTTTGACATTTCTTCCTGTTTTTCCATTTCTTTACCTCTAATAATGTCACTTAGCTACGTCTTTACTTATGCCTTACACTTATCTAAGTGTTCTATTACTCCATGTACCAAATACTGATACCCAAGGTTAAGTGCACTATATAGGAATATATAAATACATAATATTTAAATCCATTACGTAAAAATACATAAATAAATAAACAAATTAACACATAAATAATTTAATAAATCAAGATTGGAGAATGAATAAAACATAGCCAGAGAAAGAATGGGTCAGCAATGAAGAAGGAATGAGTAAAAGCTGGTGGAAGAAAGTCGCAAAAAGGTTCAAGAATGGATGAGAAGTGAAGAAGGAATGGGGCAGAACTAGAAAACAGAGTGAGGATGGACTAGATCTGGAGATAGATTGGGACACAGATGAAGAAAGATTGATGTAGTACTGTACATTGAATGTTAAAAGGATCTATAAAGTTCACCTTTACATATAAGGTACCCTGGCGCTATTACTAATACCAAAGGAAAAAGGGAAACTAGTGAATTAGGCAGAACTGAAAATAGAACATTGCATGGCTGGGCGAGGGTGGGGCAGAATGCCACAGAAATGGAGAAACAATGAGGCAGGACTTGAGCGAGAATGAAATAGAACTGGGTATGTAATTGAATAAACTTGAAGAAATATGAAGACGAATCAGGCAGAACTTGTGAAAGAATAGTGAGAGAAATAATAAGGCATAAAAACATGATAGATACTAGAGAAACAATGGGATTGCACTCATATACAAATCATCAGACAGGACTGAACTCAGATTGGTGACGCAGAACTGGAAGAGACAGACGAGAGGAAATCTGGGAGGAAAAACATGAAGTAGACCAAGAAGAAAAAAACATAAGTAGGTCCAAGATTGGGCATTACCACAATAATTGGAAACCAATAAAGACAGAAGTTGTACCCCACTCCTAGACCCCTTTTCTAGGTCAGCCATGTTGGAGTCAGGCACACCCAGGGTTTTTACACATGCCAAATCTCCAGCATGTTCAGATCATCAGAAAGGACAGATTCTGCCATATTAAAGGTTACATAGACTTTAAAAGACAGTGCTCTGATGAGCAATGCTGTCAGCTGAAATATGCATCAATGTCATGGCGATTTAAAGAATAGCCCTCTTTGTCAATGGCAGTGCTTTCCAAGGCTTCTAGAAAATAGGTGAGGAGCAAAAGTAAATATGTAGAATGTGCACACCCCCTTGCACTCTTCCTTGTGGAAGAGTGGAGGGTGGCACCTTGCATAATTTTATTATCTACTGTATGCAGTTGTCAGCTAGTCAAATATATCACTTCAACCATTGCTGAGGCTTTGGCAGACAGTATAGACAATACAAAGTGGGACCTCAACAGCAGAAACCACCCTTCTTAATATGAGGTTGTGGGAGAGATCTTAGTGGATATAATTTGATTGCCCTGGTGTATGTTCTCCATACACTATCATATTTGATGTTTGCCGAACATGGCTGTTTACAGTTTAACCTGGCTCTTCATGACCAGATAGTTGTCAATTAGCTGGTGTAGTAACCAGTAGCGGGCAGTATTGTGCAGGAGTGGAGGGCGGGCGGGAGTGAGGGGGAGGTCACAGGGACAAGCTTTTTTTTTAAATTAATTTTAAAAATGTACCGGCAGCCGGCCACGTTGCGCTGTTCTGCTGCTCACCTCGCAGGCACAGGCTCCCAGCCTCCTCTGCGGCCAATCCTGATGCTGCTCTCATGCATGAGAGCAGCATCCGTATTGGCCTGAGAGCTCTGAATTTGTGCTCTCAAGCCAATGCCTACTCTCTCCAATCCAGCAATGCAGCTGGGTTGGAGAGCGCTTCAGTGCGTGACCGCCGGCCAAACAGTTATGCGCACTGACAGTGCACTACCACTCCTCCTGTGCATGTGATCCCTCTGGTCCCGCCACCAAGACTTGTCTTGAAAATGAAAATAAAATGATAATAAAAGGTGTTTATGATAGTTTTATTTTTCCTTTCCTGCTGTTTTCAGGCAGAGGGGACAACACACCTCCTCCACAGAGGAGGAGCCGCCGCTGATAATAACGTATTCAAACAATCCATTAGCAAGTGATGAATGGGAAGAGCTTGACAAAGGTGAATGACAAAGACAGCGAACTGTTCTACTGGCAAACCATCAGATACTGCATGCAACCGTCCTCTGGCTCGGGAGCTGAATTATATTTTGTGAAACAAGTCAGCCTTCATAGGAAGATCTGATGACCTAAACTGGACAGAATGATCAATAACACACTGTTGACATTGCCAATAGACACATGACATGCAATTTCCTAGACAATGTTTCTCAAACATCACTGAAGCGTAAGCATATGTATGTTAGCGAAATTGACAGCACCAAACAGTCAATTACACTGCGTTCAGAAAAAAAACAGGTGTATCCTTAATCTCACTGTTTCAATTTGTTATACAAAAATATATTTGGATAATATTGTTTCAGCAATTTTATTTTCAGAACATTTACTTCTCACCTCTCTCTCTCACCATCAGAGCTTTTACTGTCCTAGTTTCTATGTCAATTTATGGATTACCACTCCTCAGTGGCATAAGAATAATGAGTACAAAAAACCTGCTTCCCAAAATATTGGTACATAATTATCGACTATCAGAATATTCTGATGGTAAGTATAGAATTATTGTTCATGACAATACATCTGCATACCTTGACGATGTATATATTGGCAAGGTACATATATGTGGATTCAAGTATTGTAATCCAATACTTACCAAAATATACTTATCTTTATGATAATCTGGTAGCCTATATTTTAGCCACGATATAGTGTCTGGTCGATATTTAAATGTCAATCAGGATCATGGTAGTAAACCCTACTCCTCACCTGATGAATGTTGGCTTGCGAGGTCACTGCACTGGCAGAACTAATGTTCATTACCTTTTTTTAATCTCTTTGTACATATCGAAAATGCAGGAATTAGAAATGGACAAACAGGAGATGCAGGAATTGGAATTGGGCAAATGGGAGATGCAGGATTTAGAAATGGGCAAATAGAAGATGCAGGAATTAGAAATGGGCAAATAGGAGATACAGGAATTAGAAATGGGCAAATAGGAGATGCAGGAATCAGAAATTGACAAATAGGAGATGTAGGAATTAGCAATTGACAAATTGGAGATGCAGGAATTTGAAATGAGCAAATAAGAGATGCAGGAATTAGAAATTGACAAATAGGAGATGCGGGCATTAGAAATGGGCAAATAGGAGATACAGGAATTAGAAATGGGCAAGTAGACAATGCAGGAATTAGAAATGTGCAAATAGGAGATGCGGGAATTAGAAATGGTCAAACAGGAGATACGGGAATTAGAAATGGAAAAATAGGAGATGCAGGAATTAGTAATGGACAATTAGGAGATGTAGGAATTAGAAATGGGCAAATAGGAGGTGCTCTCGATAAGCTACCAAATGTACTGCTTAGAGAGCAGGCAATACACCTGTCCCTTTGAAAATGTATTTGTAACTTCAGATTGATACTGTATACTACTTCTTAGAGATGAAAAAATGGCAGGTTTTAGAAAGTGAAACTTTGAGAATGTAATTTACACTGATTTAATTTAGGGGTTCCTGTGGTAGCAGTTAATGCCTGACTTGCACTTTGGTATCTCTGGCACTGGCCATGCAAAACCCGGTCTCTCTGCTCATGGAGGCAGAGGGGCAAACAGCAAGCAATCTGGAATCAAAAACCCCTGTTTGCTTACTATAGCTTCACTCCTTGCCCCTGCACTGGCCCATCTACAGTTGATAAAAGTTTGTTGAAGGTGGTTAGGAGTAAACTCTTTGATGTCATACGTGGTCTAAGAGCAAGTGATGTCGCTTCCACTATCCCTGGCCTTTTGATACTGTTTATAAAACGTAGAAAGATGACGAAGAGAAAATTTAGTGTCACTTGCTGGAAGATAGTTTAAATTCTGCTGCCGGTGGTCAGCTTTTTGGACTATTGTGTAGAGTGTCCAATAGAGAGTAATTGATGTGCGGCATTTAGATTTCTGGACTTTCCCTCCTCACTCACATCACCCTTATCAAGCCCCCTGTATCCTGAGGGAGGAACACTTGGCTTGATTAATGGAGAAATATGAATTGAGCTGAAATTGCTTAATTTCTTATTCATCTTCTAAGATGGACATATACGTTTAGAGTTTTGTGTTCTGATATACAATATTTTCTTTTTTTTTCTCTTGTAGGATAACTTGACAAGTTTTACTTTGGACCAATCTAGAATATGGCCTGCTGGACTGTGCAATGACCTTGATGGGAATTTAAAAAACTTTAAGCAAGGGTACTTTAACACTAGAAAAATATCCAACAAAAACAAAGGCTTACCGCTGACGCCTTTTACTCCAGGTTGTCCTTGTTCACCTTTTAGACCCTGTGGTCCGCGTAGTCCTGGATCTCCTGGAAATCCTGCTGAAGCTCCTAGAACATCACCTGTGGCCCCTTTTTTCCCTCTCGATCCTGGAACGCCTACTCGTCCTTCTTCACCTTGTGGTCCTTCCTGCCCAGGAAAACCGGGCAAGCCTTTGTCTCCCCGAGGTCCAACGAATCCTATTGTGAAATGTTAACAGGTAATCCATCTACTCGAATAGACAAACTTGAGTATCAGCACCATTTATAGGAATCAATGTCTGTATAACCAATGTGGTACCAACAATACATTCAGTAGGAAAAACAGTGAAGTGGGTGCATTCTAATGTGTATTTGAAATTAGGAAACCGGAAGTGAAGAAGAGGATGTTGCTGTGATTATTCTGAAGATTGAACAAATTGGAAATTACAAATTTAGGTGAAAGGAAGGCAAAATAGCTTGTATTTGAAAGGAGGATCAGGCTGGAATAGGTAAATCCCAGTGTTCCATCTGAATCCCAATTATATAAAAAAAAATATAACTGACGATAAAATCAAGAGCAATTCAAAAAACAGTTTTAGCAGTTTAAGAGTACTTCATTGGCCCTTTTTCAGCACGTCGGTTCCTTATAGGAAAAGGAACGCAGAAGTGGAAGAGCAACTTCACTAAAAAAGCACATCTAAAATTGCAGTTATTAAGGAATGTTCAGGACACATTTCTAGAAATGCTTCATTAACCCTCCATGACCAACCAGAAAAGTGTACATCTAAAACTTAAATGATGGAGATGTGTTCAGGATGAATGTCTGACATGGAAATTGTCTTGGAGGTACCATAAGATGAACTTTGATTGATACGCTACCTTCTGGTCCTGGCACACCGGAGGTTCCTGCTTCACCTTTGGATCCTTTAAACCCTTGATATCCATCAGGGCCCGGTTCTCCAAAGAACCCGGGTATCCCTCTCATACCTGAATAATGATAAGACTCAAGCTGTTAAACCATGCAGGAGGAAATAACAAATTACCAACAGAGGGCAGTACACATCATAAAACTAGATTCCTCTTTGCATTTGTAGAGAGGACCAGTTTGTCCCATAATACTTCATGGGATGTTTATTTGGATGTAGTGCATGATTTGCAAAACAAAGTAAGGGGTTTTCTTAGTAGCCTGCTTCCGGTGATGCTGAAGGGTTAGGTTGCGAAATAACAAGGATGCTCAGTCTTGATTCCTCTTCTTCCATTTTCTTCCACCACTCTTGGTTTAGTGTCTCTTTTTCTCACCCTTACGAGTTATTTTTCTCCTTCTTTCTCCTTTTGCCACTGTTTTAATAGCTTTCTCTTCCTTCTTCCTTTTGCCACCGTTTTCTACTTTTCTTACTGTTGGTCAGATTCTAATGATAGAAAATAAGTCCTGATCCCCCACAAATGTCAGTGCTGACCACCAGCAACCCCCGGCATAAATAAAGCACTGCTTAGGTGTTATTATCACATTATATTTTGCTTTTTTTAGTTACCAATGTTTTGTTGCTCCTCAGCTAGGTTCACGCCCTATAAATACCCATTTGTATCTACATTTATACCTTTGCCCCATGTCACTGGGTTTCTCAAAGTGCTCATAGACAGCAACTAGCTGAAATCAAACCTACCCTCTAATATGTACTATTGCTCAAGGGGCAGATTTAAAATGTTGCCTAACTCGCAAAACTCAGCAGTAATAACTGCTTTCCAGGCATACTTCTAAGTAAGTCATGTGATTTTTTTGAAGGCTGATATTTGGAAAAGGCACTGTTGTACATAGTATACAATTACGCACTGTTGAAAGACAGCCTGATGTGCAAATACAATTATTTTTCATTTTTCTTTTTTTTCTCAGAAGTGAAAATATATTTTCTCATGGAGAAACCCCTTTCCTACAGTCACATCAAGTTTAGCAGTGATCCATTCCCTTTCCCACCCTGTTGGGGAGTTACCCCAACCCTTTGCTGGAATAAAACACCGACCTATCCAGGCTGCAAAGGGGTGGATAACTGCTTGGAAATACTCACAAACATGAGTTTGTGGGAATTCAAAATTTACATTTGAAACCACTCCTTGCTACTCATACTCTCATTCCTTTATGTGGGGATTACTACTGCGTAAATGGCTTTGTGAATTAGGAGGCCCTATGTTTTGAGATGGAGCATGTCTGCATATGTTTGCAGCATATCTGAGATGCTCAAGTGTAAATGGAGTTCACAAATATTTGTTCAACTGCATCTTGGAGATGGCCCAGGATTCTCCAGATCTACCACAGTGTTGGCAGCACCAGTGACACAGTGTTGGCAGCACCAGTGACACAGTGTTGGCAGGACCAGTAACACAGTGTTGATCATAGCGCGGAACACACTTCTGCTGCTTGAGAATCGCACAAACCAAGTGCAGAAACAATTACACAAGGCGCTCAAAAAATTACAAAAATTTCAAAAATCACAACTATTGCGACTGACTTGTCAACTCAGTCAATTCTAATATGATTCAGAATTGGGTTTCTCAAACTTGTGGGTGCCAAGCTTGTAGGTGCGAGGCTTTATAGAACTAAGTATGACCCACAACAAAAGTAAGGGAAATCCACGGATCGTAATGCAATAATTGACGTTCAAAGATTGGAACAATATCAGGTGAACCTACTTGTAAAATGGAAATCTAAAACATTTTTACAAGCGCATGCAGAAGACACCAAAAAGAAGATGGCCTGCTAGTGGAGTTTTTTAGAAGAGCACCTCTGCTATTAAGCAAAGTACTGACAGAAACCGCGGGTAGAGGAAAGGGGGCATATTCATGGTGTTTAAATTGAGATGGATGGCAGAAGTCCTATCAGCAAATAGTTCTTTGGCTCCGTCATCTGTTCTGCAAACGTGTAGTATTAGCTGTGCCTTAAGTGATGGTGATTCGTCTACCTTGTCTGGTCGTGGAACCTCAGTCAAAGTCTGCTACACAAAGAATGGAGGGTTTTCTCCTGAATGGTAACTATGGTCTCTTAACAGTGCCGGGAACTCCCAGACAATCACCACCCCCTACACTCCACCATATTAGTAGCGGCATGTGAAATTTGTGGAACACACTTTTGTGTAATTACATGAGTTTCTGCATACATTTTAAGAATTTATGGAAAATGCAAAATTGTCATTTAGCACTATATTTTAGCATGCTTGTTTCCGGTCTAGGGAGGACCTGGCTTGGTAGTTCGGGCTGCACTGTTCCCATGAGGCACAGGGTCAAGACTGATTTGCATATGGCTGGGTTTAAACTGGGGTGGTATGGTGAGCAAAAGAACGATGGATTTAAAACAGATCTTTTGACTGGAGTGAATGTTTGATTTGCTCTGCATTCCATCCATCATCTGTGCATCTTTTGCTTTCTCACCCTAAGTGCGCCGAGTATGCTCAGATGTGGGTCCCGGGCTCACTGTGCCACTGGATTTAAGCTAGCCTGGCTGATAAGGGGTGATGTCCCGAAATTGGTCCCAGGATACTTGTTTCCGGTCCAGGGAGGACCTGGCTTGGCAGTTCGGGCCACTGGAGTGAGTTCCAATGAGGAACAGGGTCAAGACTGATTTGCATATGGCTGGGTCTGAACTGGTTTGGCATGGTGAGCAAAAGAACGATGTATTTAACCCAGATCTTTTGACTGGGGTGAATATTTGATTTGCTCTGCATTCCATCCATCATCTGTGTGTCTTTGCTTAACATTTCAAAATAGTCACATGGGTTAAATTTACATACAATATTTTTAAATCAAGATCCCTTACATAGTCACTGGTTATACTAAGCATCTGTCAGGCACTTTGCACTACTAGTCCTAAACCACTATAACAGTGGTTCTTAACTGCATTCAAGGGACCCCTCAAGGTTTGCCACACCTACTCAGGGGGGCTGCAACTGCTTATATAATTAAATATGATCAGAATCGATTAATAACGTCTATATGAATAAACAAGGAACATGTGAAATTGAGAATTTTAATCTGTCCTGTAAACACAAAGGAATTTGAAATTGCGGCTAAAAATTAAGTTGGTATCCTCAGATTGATTTGTGGGAGCAATGCAAGTGCATCAAACAGAATACAGTATGGATAATAGGTGACCTCAATAGAATTTTTTAAAGCTTCAGCCTTCCCAATAAAATTATTTTGTTTTTATATTTATTTATAAATTAAATAAAATATTTCAGCGTTTGTGTATTTGTTTAATGAATGCTTGTTTCTGTATTTTTGTGTTTTGTTTTGCGGTTCACATCACTGAAATTGCCTTGCTAATGACGTAATGAGAGTCCCTGGATTCCAATAATGATTCAGTGGGGGTCCATAAAAGTCAAAATATTAAGAACCACTGCACTGTAACATTGCCAAGCAAGACTACATACTGTAGCTCTTAATAACACTCAGGATTCACCACTAGGGGGACATTGTTAGAAATATACTTCTCAGAATGAGATACTTTAGTTAAGTACTTTTCAATAGGCAATAGACTTTGGATGCAATAGATACAGTTGTTGCAATAGACAACACAATTTCAAACACAATTATACATTGAGCTCATGGGGAATTCCTAGTAAAATGCAATAGATTACTTTTTGGATTACTTTTCTTACCACAAGACTGGATCCTAGATTCAGTCCTGGGACAGTTCCTGTAAACAGTTGAGTAAAAGCACTTTGGTTACAGTAGTGATTTTTAAGCAATATTTTGGTATTTTAAAAGTTGACACTTGGAAACTTTTTCTCACAGAATCACCAATGCTATCCTAAGGGAGGAATTTCACTTAGCAGGTAAGTGGGGTTATAGTTACTTTCTCTAACTCAGTGTTGGATCCTGGACCCAGCACTGGGGCACCACCTGTAAACAGTTGGAAGAATGTGTTTGGGTTATACAGGCGATTTTTAACGAATATTTGTAAGTTTGCAAAATCGACACTTAAAATCTTTTTCAGCAAAAACTAGGCTATGTTATCTTATAGAAGGAAATTCAAGTTACCGGTAAAGTATGTTCTTGTTACTTTTATAATCCAGTGCTGGGCTCCTAGGCGCAGCACTGGGACATCTATCTAAAACAGGTAAGTAATTACGTTTTCACAGTTGGTCTGATTTTTAAAGAATATTTGTAGTTTGCAAAAGAAATTTCACAGAAAAACAGTCAATGGTTTCCTATGGAAGAAAATTGGGTTAGCGGTAAGTACGGTTTTAATTACTTTTCAGGGTCAGTGCTGGGCACCAAGATCCAGCACTGGGATATCTCCTGATAGCAGGTGAGTGTTTTCGTTACTTGGTTGATTTTAGGTGAATATTTTAAAGTTTAAAAACTCCACACTTAGAAGAATTTCCAAGTGAAACCAGTCAATGGTACCCTATGGAAGAAAAGAGAGTTATAGGCTTTTGGGTAAGTACTCGACTGGCAGAGTTTTTTTTTTTTTTTTTTTTTTTGAAAAACCTTTATTTAAAAATCAGGACACAGCTATTCAGCCGACAGCCCGGAGGTTCGGCAGCATTAAGAGTTAGATACAGTGATGCGTCCCCAGTACAGTACAAAGAGAAGTGCAAAGGTCCAATTTTAAGTGAACACAAAAAACTCACAACAAACCCCAGCAAGGCAAGAACATTGAAAGCCCATGGTGAGAGCCCCCAGGGGAGGCCGGACCCCACTCATCTACCAGTTACAAGACAGTGTAAGGAGGAAGAAGGGGGACAGCAGAGGCCAAAATGGTTCATGATCCAGACTGTGCTGGAAAGAAGGTCAGGGGGAAAGCTGTTCCTCGGGAGGTTCCAGATCAGGGGCAAGACATATTCCCCCCCTGTATTGATTCCACCGCCCCCAGATGGCATGCCACTTCCGGGGGCGGCCTCTAGAGCAGTAGACCGTCTTCTCCCTAAACATGCTCCAGTCCATGTTCTCTTTCCACGCAGTCAGTGTAGGGGGTCCCGAGGAGCCCCACAATCGAGCGATATCCCTTTTAGCGACCATGTTACCCAGAGTCACCCATTGGGTCCGCGCCTCATCGAGGTCAGTGGGCCCCCAGATATTCAGGAGACAACACCGCGCCTCCGGCTGCACAACAATGCCCGTCACTTCCCCCATAACTGCATGGACTCTCCTCCAGAAGTCTACAATGACCCCACATTCCCAAATGATGTGCAGGAAAGTACCCACCATACCACACCCCCTCCTGCACAGGCCGTCCTCCGAGAACCCCATGTGGACCAGCCTCGGCCCCGTCACATACACCCGGTGCAGTATTTTAAGCTGCACCAGCCTCAGACGCGACGGGATCGCAACCTCCTTAGGAGAAGAAACAGCTGACTGCCAGTCCTCATTATCCAACTCGAGGCCATCCCTAGTCCACTGTTCCCTCAGCCCCAAAAGCATGTCCGCCCGGACGTTTATCAGTTTCTTATATATGAGCGAGATCGTGCTCTCGGGCATATGACCATCAAGGACCCGGTCCTCCAGAGGAGAGGACTCCGGCACCTTCTCACCCTCCACGAGGACTGATCGGAGGGCGTGGCGCAGCTGGATATACCTGAAATACTCGGAGGGCCCCAGCTCATACTCAGTCTGCAACTCCTCAAAGGACTTCACCTTCCCCTTATGCAGCACATCCCCCACCCTGGAGATGCCTATCAGGTCCCACTTATCAAAGCCTTTTGTATGCCAAAGCCTTCCCAATCTCTCCGATTCAAACAATGGGGTAGCGAGGGTGAGCCTATCCTTCCAGCCCAGCGAGTCAGTTGCCATCCTCCACACCCGCACTGCCACACCGGTGGGGCCCGTGAGGGACGAGTCTAGGGACCGCGAGTATAACGCCCTGTAGTAGTTACCACCACGCAGCAACCACCTGTCCATGGCATACCCAGGGCTGAGGGCAGGGCCATAAAACCCATGATTGATCGCGCTCAGCTGTGTGGCCCAATAGTACCGTCGGATGTCTGGGAGCGCAATGCCCCCATCGTACCATGGAAGCGTCAACTTTGCAATAGCTATTCGCGGCCGCCCATCCCACAGCAACGTCCGTTGGAGGCCTTCGACCTCCCGAAAGTATTTGGCCGGTACCCAGTCCAAAGTATTCTGGAGGGCGTAGAGGAAGCGGGGAAGAGACATCATTTTGAACAGGGCCGCACGCTCAACGAGGGAGAGCGGCAGCCTCCGCCAACCTTCAACATCGCGCCTCAGGCGTGCCAGGGGGGGGGAGCAAGTTCTTCTCATAGCACACAGCAGGGTCCATGGAGATAAATATCCCCAAATACACGAAGCCCTGCAGGGCGACCTGTATCGAACATGTTCTAGGGATCGGTGGGACCCCGCCGCTAAGAACATACAAGTACGACTTGCTCCAGTTGATAACGAGACCCGAGTTCCTACCAAAAGATGTGAGTACGTCACAGACCACTATAAGTGACTTCTTGGGTGAGGCAAGATACAGCAGGATATCATCGGCATAGAGCGAGATACGGTCCTCGTATTCAGGCGACCACCGAAGGCCCCGTATATCCGGGTGCCAACGTATCCACGCAGCCAGCGGCTCAAGGGCGAGGGCGAACAACAAAGGCGACAGGGGACAACCCTGCCGAGTACCCCTCCCAAGCTGAAACGGAGTCGATGCCCGACCATTCACCACCACACTCGCAAGCGGCCCCTCGTACAGCAACCTCACCCAGCTCACAAAACCGCGACCAAAGCCGAACTTGGCCAGCACGGCCCACAAGTATGCCCACTCCACCGTGTCAAAGGCCATCGTGGCATCAAGAGACGCCACAATAGCCGGTTCACGCAGCGTGCCCGCCCTGGCGATTACGCCATGAAGACGCCTAAGATTTAATGCTGTGTTTCGGTGCGGGATGAAGCCGGATTGATCCGGGTGGACCAAGTCGCCAAGTACCCTAATCAAACGGGTCGCCAGGAGTTTAGCCAGAATTTTCGGCTCAGCGTTGAGAAGTGAAATGGGCCGATAGGAGGCGCACCTATCTCGGGGTTTACCCTCTTTGTGTATGACCACAATCGACGCCAGCCGCTGATCCAACGGGAGGGTCCCATCCCCCCGCGCCTCCAAAAACATGGCGCGCAGGTGAGGGGCGACCCTATCCGGGAACAGCTTGTACAGGTCGATCGGCAATCCGTTCGGTCCAGAGGCCTTACCCGAGTTTAACGCGCGAATAGCCCCCGCCACCTCGTCGACCGTTATGTCACCATCTAAATCGTCCCTATCTATAGCAGAGAGGCAGGGCAGCTCGATATCACGGAGGAGGTTACACGAGTCCTCGGGCGGCCTATCCGACACAGAGGCATAAACCCTACAGAAATACTCCGAGAAACACTTTACAATCCCCTCAGGTTCCACAATCGCCTCTCCCCTCTCTCCCGTCAACTCTGGCACCACTCTATTGACCCGTTCTTTTCTGTCCAGCCACGCCAGGAGTTTCCCTGCCTTATCACCAACATCATACAGTCGGCCCTGTTGTTCTCTACTGAGGGTCTTAGCGGCGTTCGTCACCAGGTCCTTATACTCAGTTTGCTTCAAGCAAAGCTCATGCAGTGAGGACTCCGTAACCCCCTCCTCCATCGCCCCTTCAAGAGCCGCGATCTCCTCCTCTACCTGTTGTACCTCGCCGTCTCTCCGCCTCTTGGCAGCCACTACTAGGGAGAGGGCTTCCCCCCGAAGCACGGTCTTAAAAGCTTCCCACAGCGACACTGCCGAGTCCACGGTTCCCTGATTGTCCTTAAAAAAATTGTCTACCTTCTTTACCAGGGCGCTGCGCATCTTGGGGTCTCGGAAATACCATGGGTTGATGGGGGCCACCCTCCCTCCTCCCTCCCGACCTAGATCCAGCCGGATCCACACTGGCGAGTGGTCAGAGATTCCGCGTGCCATGTGCCTCGCCTCAGATACCAACGAGGCATGCGCGGCCAGAGTGAGCAGGTAATCAATCCTGGAGAGGCTACCATGTGCCCCGGAGTGGAACGTGTATTGGCTCTGTGTGGGGTGCCGGAGCCTCCAGCAGTCTATCAGACCAAGCGTGTCTAGGAAGTCTGGAAGCCATTTCTGAGCCCCCCCTGTGTCTCTGGGCGGGTATTTATCCAGCAGTCCGGAGCCAACAGCGTTGAAATCCCCTCCCACCACAAGCATTCCCCCCGGGAGATCCAGCAGGGCCCTACCCAGATCAGCAAACGTGGAGGCCTGCAGGGCCGGCGGGACATAAACCGAAACCAAAACCAAAGTCCTTCCTTCCCACCGCCCCGCCACCGCCACAAACCTCCCCCTATCATCAACAATGGTGGAATCCACCTCAAAAGGCAACGATGCTCTAACTAGGATGCCCACACCCCTGGACCCCGAAGAGAATCCCGAGTGTGCAATGAATTTATACCCCCTCCTATTCAGGGCATAGCACGTATTACCTATAAGATGCGTCTCCTGCAGCAGGGCAACATCCGGCATTGATCGTTTCAAAAATTGCAAAACAATCCCCCTCTTAATGCGATCCCCCAAACCATTAAATTCCAGCTTATAACACTTAAGCCCCTACCCCCCATCCTCAAACGGAAAGAGGCCCACCCCACACCCGAGGAGCCACCATGGAACAGCCCTGAAAATGATCATCATGCCTTGCAGAAATAAACCCCCCAACAACAAACTCCAAATCCCTGAAACTCCCCCCACCCTGCACCCCTGCTGCAGCTTACAAAGCCCCCCCAACTTGCAGTGTGCCTGTCGCCCTACAAAACCAAAAGTCTACAAAAAGTACCCTAAGGGAGGAAAAGAGCACCCCTCGTCCTCCCGCAACCCTCCACAGTTACTGCACTCTATTCAAATCTTCAAGTATAGTCAAATCAAGTCAGGGCGGCTCCGAGATATCAGCCCTGTCCATCCCGGCCACTGTCTCCATCCTCGGCTGTGTCGTCCCCCGTCCGTCGCCGGGGCAAAGCGTCCAGCCATTCGTCGGCCATCCCAGGAGAGTCAAAAAAGAATGTCCGATCTTCGTGCACCACCCGCGGTCTGGCAGGGAAGAGCATGGCATACTTCAGATCTAGTTCCCGGAGCCTCCGCTTCACCCCCAGGAAGCCCTGTCTCTGCCTCTGCACCTGCTGGGTGAAGTCCGGATAAAAATTCACTGACGCGTTCTGGAAGGGAACTGGGCCCGTCACCCTCGATGCTTGCAGGATAGCGTCCCGATCTCAAAAATGAAAGAGCCGGGCGACGATCGGCCTCGGCGGGGCACCCGCCTTGGGCCTCCCGCCCGGCACCCTATGGGCCCTTTCCACCGCAAAGAACTTTCCAAGGCCCTTAGGCTTCAGATGATTAAGGACCAAATCCTCAACAAGCAGGTCAGCCGAAGCCTCATCCGAGGACTCCGGGACCCCGATGACTCGCACGTTGTTGCGCCTGGCCCGGCTCTCAAAATCCTCCAGCCGGCGGGTGACGAGATCACTCTCGGCCCTCAGCTTACGGACCTCGGTCTGCAGTTCCGTAACATCATCAGTGAGGCCCGTGGTCTTGAGGTCCAAGTTCTTAACCCGTTCGTTCGTCTTGCCCAAGTCCGAGCGGATCAGATTGACATCCACCAAGATGGCATCCACCTTATGCGCCAGGGCCTCAAACTGTCTCCCCATCGAGGTCTGCATCCCGTCGAGCGCGCCCATGACATCCTGTAGGGAGAGCTCCGGGGCCACAGGCGAGTCCTCCTTCTGGGCATCCGGCGCCTGGCTCGATCCACTCGGTGACGCCTTCTGGAGAGCGTATCGGTCCATGCTGTTGACTTGGGTATACGTTTCCCGCCTGGTAGACTTAGCCTTCAGCCGATCCCCTTCTGCTTTGCCCGACATAATGGACTCCAGGCAGTCCAGTTCAGTTATGAAGGGTCTCTCTCAGGGAGAGGAATAAGGAGTGAACAGTTCTGCCATGAGCTGCCAGAGTAGCCCGCAGAGCGTCCTTGGGGTAATAAAGCCACCCAGAGCTCTCCAGTGGCAGGGCTGACAAAGGGAGCGAAATCGAAAGTGAAAGAGCGGGGACCTCCGTCCGACAGTTCACGCCTCGCCTGGCCGTTGTTGTTCAACTAGGAGCCGGGCATCCTGCCAACTCTAGCCCCTGGCATCCCCGGGAGATAGGCCGCAATCTTCCGCCAGGCGTAAGTCCGGTTCCCGGTGGGCGATCCGACCGCGGATAGCATCAATCGCCTCCCTGAAGACTCATCTACACGATGCCATGCATACCGACAGGATTAGAGACAGGATAGTCGACGGAGGGCGCGAGGGTCTCGGGAGCTCTGAGCTCACGCGGCCATCTTGGTCAAGCGCTAAGCTCCTCCTCGACTGGCAGAGTTAAGGTTCTGGGCATAGACTCAGGGGTCTCCCAGGGTCAGGTCAGTACAGTTGTTACACCCTCAGCGGCACAGGGGCAGCCGGGTGCAGAGTGAGTTAGGCCCAATGTTATCCTATGGGAGGTAGGGGGCCCTTGGTTGGTGGCTGCTGGCTAGCAGGCCACGCGGCTGTGGGAGCTGGGCTCCTGGTCACTTGCTCAGGGCAAATGGGGAAGTAGAGTAGAGATTGCACTACCAGGGGCACTCGGGCGGCTGGTTGCAGGGTGCTTTTGAGCCGTTGGGCGCTCAATGGATTGCAATGGAGAAGCTCAAAAACGAACAAAGGCTGCAAGCTCGGGGACGAAGATTCTTCAGGTGCGACCACCACTTCGAGAGGTAAGTAGGGTAGATGGAGGATAGGTAGGCACCCAGGAGTTGGGCACAGGGGGCCACAGGGCGCCGGGTGCAGGGGTGCCTTTTGGCATCTGGAAGTCGCGGTTGGAGGGGTCCCTGTTCTGAGGCTGCAGGCGTCGTCAGGAGCATCGAGGTGGGTCCTTGGGTGCTGGATTCGGGGTCACAGTCACCGGGGGGACGTCCTCGGGGTCATTTTTCACTCCAGCACAGGCCAGGCTTGGCGGGTGCAGAGTGTGCAGGGTTCGCGGTTCCTGGCTGATGCCAGTGGCCAGCTACTTGCTTTGAGCAGTACCACTGCTCGTGGGAGTCCCAGTTGATTAGAGTCACAAGGTAGCCAGGTACTCCGGGGTTTGTGAGGTTTCTGGCCACGGGAGATGCCAGAGTTTAGCAGGAGCTGGTTCGAGGGTCGACAGGTCGGTAGGGCTGGGGCCAAAGCAGTTGGTGTCTTCCTCTTGTGAGCAGCTGCATGGCAGGTCTTCTTGTCTCTTGATCTTCTTTGCTGTTTCGGAATCTGGATCTAAGAAAGGAAGGTTCAGGGTGCCCCTAAATACTACATTTAGGGGTGTTACAGGTAGGTAAAGGGTAGGGAACACTGGGTCCCTGCCCTGGGGGGGTACCCCCTATCCTGCCACTCTCCTGTGGGAGGGGGGCAGTGGCCTAGTCCTGATTGGGCAGGGCTCCCCATCTTCAAGATGGCGAGAGCCCGGAGATGTGCTTCACCTCACCTCCCCCACCTGAAGGGTGAGGTTGACAGAGGCTGGCACACCCTCTGTCCTTCCTTGGGGTTTCTGGCCAGTCTTTCCCACCAGAGAGGGGGTTTAGAACCGGTAGGGGCCAGTTGCTGAGTACAGCAAGTGGCCTGGAGAAGCTCACAAAGGCGGTATGCCTTTGAAGCTTCCCCTGCCCATCCTGGGGGAGGAGACCTAGCACTTCGCCCAGGATGTGCATTGTTGCAGGCCCAGGAGAGCGGATGGCTCTCTACCCAGGGGTCCAGCAACGTGTCTATTGTGTGGCAGCATAGGCAGACCCTCAGACAAGACGTGGATTGTAGGTTAGGTTCAGGGGGCATCTCTAAGATGCCCTCTGTCGTGCATTGTACATTAAAGCTCACACTGGCATCAGTGCGGGTTTAATGTGCTGAGAAGTTTGATATCAAACTTCTCAGTCTTCAGTGCAGCCATCATGGTGCTGTGGAGTTTGTGTTGATGATCTCCCAGCACCATATACTCTTAAATGGCAGCACTGCACTTGCAGTGCCCAGGAATGGACCTGGGTACTGTAGGGGCACAGGGCTCATGCACCTGTGCCCACACCACTGGCATAGGGCACCCAGCTAGAGGGGTGGCTGATGTATGCCAGGGCAGTGTGAGTTGTGGGCAGGGCACACCGGGATGTGTGCCCTGTCGACTGTCTGTTTAGTTTTGCACCTAGACACTCAGCCTGCAAAGGCAGTGTGTGTGTGTAAGGGTACAGGGCCCCTAAGGATGGCACAATAAGTGCTTCAGCCCTTAGGGGCCTTCTCTGGTCACAGTGCCCTGGGTACCTATGGTACCATTTACCAGGGGCTGACCTGTGGCCAGAGATGCCACTTGAGTTTAGGCTGTCATGCAGTTTTAGGGAAGGAACACAGGCCCTGGGTACCTGATTGGCAGGAGCCCAGGGCACACACAGTCAAAGTATATCAGCAATTCAGCAAAACGTGGGGGGCATACCATGCAAGAAAGATGGCACTTTCTCACTGGCACGAGCAGTCAGGCTTATCTCAGAGGTAGTGTGTAAAGCATTTGCACATAACCAGCAGTAATACAGTGAAAACACTATAAAAGGACACCACACCAGTTTTAGAAAAATAGCCAATATTTATCTGTGTAAAACAAGACCCAAACAATATAAATCTAGCATACAGTTATTTAAAATACTCATGAAGCAAAAATAGATGTTAAAAACAGTTCCTTGAAGTTGATGGCTCCATCTGGGGCTATCATGGCATCGTGAACCAACAAATCCGACAGGCGTCGGTACCAGAGGTTGGTGCAGGAGTCATCAAACCCTTGTAGTCACACGCGTTGTAGATCGAACTCTGTGCGGTTGAAGTCAGGAGCGCTGGTGTCAGCGGGCTTCAGGGCTTCGGTGCTGCGGCGCGAAGTGCAGTGGTGTGGCGTGTGGTACCCTCAGGTCGCGGTGAAGGCAGCAGTTCAGTGACGGCATCCAGTGGAGTCAGTGGTGCTCGTCGAGATGCTAGCAGATCACTGTGCAGGCAGCGTCGTTGTCATTGCTGAAGTGCTGTCGTCTGCTGATGAACTGGAATCGATGGCGCCGATGTCGGTGGGCCACGGCTGCCGTGTGGGAAGGGGTAGGGCATTGTGTAACTTAAGAGCGGTCCCCCAAACCACGGTGCAGGCAGCGGTGTCTATATCAGCTTGGAGTGTGGTCGTTGGTGAGACCAGGGCTGCGGTGTGAAGTGGGATGGTCGTCCGTGTTCTCCACGAGCAGCGTCCACAGGTCACAGTGCATGCAGGGGCGCTGGTGACGGCATTGTGTCATCATCGGGGATACCAGGGCAGTGGTGTGAAGCAAGCCTGTGCGGAGTGTGGTGCCCACAGGTCATGGTGTAAGTAGTGGCTCTGTGGCGGCATCGAACTGCGTCGTTGGTGAGACCAGGGTTGTGGTTCAAAGTATGGCGGTGCCTTCGGACCATGTGGCTGGCAGAGGCGTCATTGATGTGGTTGGGTTGCTTTATCTTCTGTTGCAGCACAAAACACACAGTTACCAGTGCAAGTAGCAGATGAACTTGAAATCTTTGTTGTTACTGAGGCTTCTTGAACAAGCGGCAAGCTCTACTTCAAGCCCTTGGAGAAACTCAGAGAAAACAGATGTCAAACGTCCAGTCCAGTCCTTTCACTGCCCAAGACAGAATCAGCCTCTGTAAGCCAACACAACAAAGCACACAGCAAAGTGGTAGTCTCTCCGCATAGCTTCTACAGCTCTTTCTCTTGCCAGGTTTCTTGATCCACAAGTGTTCTTAAGTACTGGGGTCAGGGCCCCAATATTTATACTACATTTACCTTTAAAGTTGACTCAGGTCAGGTTCACCACAGGAGGTGGAGACAGCTTTGTGAGAGGCAGACACAGTCCATTCAGGTGCAAGCGACAACTAGGGGAGAGCATGTAGCCTAACGGCTAGGGTGGTCGATCTCAAATCTGGGGAACCGGGTTCGAGTCTCGGCATTGACGCTCAACATCCTGTGATTCTGGGCTAATCACTTAATATCCCATGCCTAACAAAAATGAATGTGTCCTTGTGTAATGGTACTGGTGTTCATGTAAACCTCCTCCCACTACTCCAAATGCAGCCAGGTCTATTCAGTCTGGCTATGAGACACTCAGGAAAGGCAGGACTTTCCCCCCCTTGTGTCTGTCTAGTATGAATGCACAACCCAGCCCTGTCAGTCTAAAGCTAAGACATCTTATACACAAAACAGTCAGAGCCACATGCATGGTTAGGCAAGGAAATATCCACTTTCTAAAAGGGGTATTCCAAAACACGCAATGTCAAAATCATCTTTACTAAAAGATGTATTTTAAAATCCTGAGTTCAGGCATACTCAGCTCCCATTTGCCAGCTACATTTGTAAAAGGGTTACAAAGCAGTCCCTATGTTAACCTATGGGAGAGATAGCCTTTCAACACTGAAAACAAAATGCACAGTGTTTCACTATCAGGGCATGTACAACACACCAGTACGAATATGTGACGTTACAACGCATGCGATTACATCGCATGCCGTTGCAACGCAAAACTTTACCCCGACTTTCTGTCGGGGGAGCGCTGAAAGTTGGAATAGATTAATTTTCTAATCCAACTCCAGTGTGTGCAACAGTAGGGAAGGGGTTGGAGTTAAATCCAACAGCTTCTACCCACTGCTGCACACCTTTTGCGTTGCAACGGCATGCGATGTAATCGCACACGTTGTAACGGTTGCGTTAAAAAGGCTGTTTCCCCTCCAGTACATGTCCCACCTTTCACATACATTGCACCCTGCCCTCAGGGGTACTTTGGGCCTACCTGAGGGGTGTCTTACGTGTAAGAAAAGGCAAGGTTAGGGCCTGGCAAGTGGGTGCACTTGCCAGGTCGACATGTGGCAGGTCTGAGAACCCTTTGAAATGCTGCTTGTGGGGGTGGCACAATCAGTGCTGCAGTCCCACTAGCAGCATTTGATTTACAGGCCCTGGGCACACACAGTGCACTGTACTAGGGACTTAGTCGTAAATCAAATAAGCCAATCATGGAAAACCAATCATAACATTATAGTAGGAGCGCTTGAACTTTAACACTGAACAGCAGTGAGAAAGTGCACAGAGACAATAAACCAGCAGACTCAAGGTCAAAAACAGGAGGACAACAAGCCAAAAGTGTAAGGGTAAATCCGCTGAAAAATCCAAGTCTAACAGACATTGCTCCAGCTAAAGCTTCTCTTAGATTTGATGTTTGAGCTTAATTTTCGTAAAGACTTTGGTTAAGTCTTTCATTATGTTTTTTTGTATTATTTCTCTGTCCTTCTGTATTTCAGTTTGTATTTGATGTTTGGTCACCTAGAAGTTACGCAATCTGGCATTTGTCTTGTGCATTATTAAGCAAAAAACTAAATTATTACCTTTGCTTCCTGGAAATCCTTTCCTTCCAGCAGGTCCCCTGGGAGCTTCCAACCGGCAGCCAGACCCTACATAATGAGTTACATCAATTTAAATATGTGAATGGTCCAATACAAGCAAGCAACAACAAATCATTTTCATCATGACAAAAAATGTAAATTATGGACAATGGCAGCTGGTGATCTTTGAAAGTGGTGGGGAAGTAATACTTGCCTGGAGTTCACCCAATTGTTTTCAAAATTCGCCTTAAGCGTGCCCTATGTATTAAGAATTACCTTCATTATGCCAATGCCAGCATTTTCTTATGGGTACCCCCCTTATGACAATCATAACATACAATATTCCAGTACAAGAATTTTGCCATTGATATATGCCACCCGTATATCAAACATATCCTCCAGTATTTCACAGCCAGCATCTTATCATGGCTTGTTTCCCCCAAACCACCCCCTCAGCCCAAATATGCTACAATTGCCCTCCCTGAGGCAAACAATTATCTCCAGTGTGCCAACACCAGCATTTTGCCAAAGGTGGCCCCTTATCTCAAGTATTATTTCCAATATTTGAGGTTCTGCATTTCATCTTGGATGCCCTCCCTGATGCCAACATGTCCTGCAATGCCCCAGGGCCTGCATTTTGCCACTGGTGCCCCAATGCCAAGAATGTTTTACAGTATGTGCCAGCAGCTGCATGTTACATTGGGTGCCCAGAATTATATTGAGTATGCCAAGGCCAGCAGCAGTCTCAAAATCATTAGACACGCAAACAAACACACTTATTCAGTCACACACTCTTACTTTCACTATACTCTCTCCCTCTCACATTCATGCTCTTCCCCTACTCATACTCACACTCTCTCACTTACTCATTTTCACTCATACTCAATCTCACTCACTGTTACTCACACTGCTGAATGGGATCATAGCTAAACCACACCCCTTACATGTACCCTCTAGACATCAATCTATAGATAGCTTGTCTCTCAGCCTCCTCCTACCCCAGTCATCAGGAGCCTGGAGGCAAGGCCGAGAGGTTTGAACTGCAGGAGCCCTGACTCCTACTGCTATCCATTGGTAAAATAAACAAGCATGGATAAAGCCAATAGATCAATTGTTGACTGCTGATATTTTGGCTTTACCATTGCCTGTGCTATTTAAAAATAGTTTTTGTAAAAGATGATCAAAAACCAATTAAAATATAGCGTCCTTTGCAGGTGCACATGTGAACAGGTTTTTAAAAGGTGTAGTGGCTACCTATCCGTGCACATGCAGCCACATAGGTGACTAGTTTTAAACAGCGTTTGTGATAACATTTTACAGAAAACATTTTTAAAAGAGAGGAAAGGAAAAATGAACATTTCGCAGAAGACACTGTGCTCCGGAAAAAGACATCAGTCAGGGAGGTCACTGCATTGCAGACACCTGACACAATGTTGCAGGACCTGTTATTAACATTTTACATGTCAACCCTGCCCCTTGTCATTGAAAGGCATAGGAGTCGTGCAATGTCACTTCCTGTGATGTCATCTGGTCAAAGGGTATGTGATGGCTTGTTTGCTATCCTTAGCTTTTTGGTTAATCGACATCCATGGGAGGCAAGGCTGCAGCACAAAGTCCCTGATATGGAGCCACCACTGATGTGAATTGCTTGGTTGATTGTCAGATTTCCCATTTACTTTGCAGAGACAATTACAAGCTATGGGGTAAATTTGGATCCCTGTGTATTCAAGAGTTTGCAGAGGGACTGAAATTCAGATTACTGCAGTAATTACCACATCCCTCGCAATTTCCTGCTACCAAACCTTCACTGATTAATCCTGTTGAAATTCACCAAAGGAAAACTTGTTGGAAATTCTGGTACAAAAAGATGCTGATGTAGAAAGGACTAATTACATATGTAATTACTCTCTTCCCAAACAAAAGCTCTGAATAGTAGCTACTTAATGCAGCTAGTAAATATCTCACCCCTGGGTATTGGCATTTACTAGACACAGTGTAAAATCAGGGCTTTCTTGTTTTATCTGCTTGCATGTTTCCAGACTTCTCTACTAGTGATGGCTCAGTTCTGGAACTAGGGATCATTACTTGCTTTGTGGAGTTTGAGACAAAGATTAGCAGCCATATTGGACTGAGTCATGCACAATTTAAAGTGCTCAAGAATTGACAATAGGTTTTGCCTTACTGTGCTTATCCATGCATAGACAAGCATACACAAATGTTGTTTGCATGTGTTAACACTTTATAGTCAGACCTCTTGTAGTAAAGTGCAATACTGGATTTCTTGCATAAAAACAAGTTTAGAAGTGCACAATTCGGCACTTAACAAATGTAAATTAAAATAGTTTTAACAGTGCACAAACACTCCTGTAGCATGAACAGAACATATGTCATGTATCAGCCATATTTTATGTAGGAATGCCTCAGAACATTGGTTAGCAACTGGCTATCACTGCCAAACTAGGTGTAAGTGAAGCCCAATGTCAAATATATGACAAAATCAGAGGGTAACATAATTTATACCTTCAGCACTTTGTCTACATGTAGCTACATTGAATATTACCTAATGATATTAGAGAGACTCAGTAAATAGAAATGGATTCTGTTCGGGCACAGTGAGCGAACGTCTAGACATCTTTTGCTACCTGATAGTTTAGTTTTGAAAGCCCTTGGTTTCCTTCTCCACTATATGAATACTAGCAAAGAAAACAGGTGCCTAAGTTGTCACCTAAGTGGCTGCCACATGGTTTGATGCTCAGCTTCTGCCAAGGGGCGGTGTGGTGAATAGTAGTAACAAGGAGAACAGCATAAGCAGGACTTGGATTGAACCTTTGATTAGCCACAATCCTGTACAAAGCATCAGGAAACCTCCTATTGCTGAACATTCCTGCAAGAATAAGGATATATTTTTTTAATTTCATGGTCTACAAATGTATAGGCTTTGCTGTTTGTAGGAGTAGATGTTGGTTTCTGGTTGAGCACAATGTCACATTGCAGTGGCTCTCTTAGAGGAGGAGATTCATATGAGACTCCAATCGAACCCTAGATTGAACGGAGACCTAAAGGAGAACCTGTGGGATAGCTAGGGGAGCAAGCGTGGTGAATCCCTCCTAATTTAAACTGTGGAAAAATATCTGTTCTGGAAGGAACTGTGTGAGAATTTGAGGCATTTTAGTAGATCACATTTTCTAAACATTATCAGTATAAACAAGTAGATATGTTGTCACAGAGTGAATGTGCCAGATAAATATCTAGTCAGAAAGGGGCTGGGCTTGTTGAAGAGACTTAGTGGATGCCGATGGTTCAGCGTATATGTTCTTGACACAAGAGCAGATTACCAAAATGATCTCAACAAATAAGACAGGGGAACTCATGTCCCATTAAGTGATTTGGAACAAATGGAGGTGCAAAAATGCCCTGCAGAATAGAAGGTTTTGGCCCAGCTAGAGACCTAAAAGCTGAGAGTAGAAAAGCCCGATTTAATTTACTATTTAGGAGTAATGGGTCATGGAGTCAAAAGTTATGATCACTCAAAAATGAAAACTGGTCTGATCATAGCAGACATTAAGCTGTAAAGTACATTGTGCCTAGGAAATATATATACTTGTTTTGCCCCCAGTCTATCAAATCTTTTCCTAGGTTGGTGGGAAGAACAAGTAGTATGGACACAACAACTACAAATGTATACTGATCACATACTAGTGTGGATCAGATACATAGATGATTTGTTCCTTATTTGGGATGGCTCGAAAAATCTAGCTAAAGAGTTTATCAAACAACTAGAAATTAATGATTTGAATCTACAATTCGCGCACACTATGAGTACAACTTACTGTGAATTTTTAGATATAGCAGTAGAAATAAGGGAAAAGAAAATCACAACTCGCCTTTTCCGCAAACAAACTGCAGGCAACACAGTGTTACATGCTGCAAGTCACCATCCAGCCCCATTGAAACAAAGTATACCCTATGGGGAATTACTAAGAGCCCGTCGTGCCTGTAGCACTGACGAGGATTTCATGAAAGAACAACAGACTATGCTTATACGTTTCAAATCAAGGGGATATAAAGATGAAACTCTAACAATAGCCAAAAATAAGGTTAAGGACGTACAACAGCACAATATACTATTCAAACCATCTAAGAGTAGTGCTAAGAGAAAAGAAGATGAGGAAATCAACTCCAATGCACCGAGAATGATAACACAGTTCAGTAGGGGTGCATGGACTTTTGAAAAAATCATGAAAAAACATTGGAATCTATTAACAGCAGATCCAATCATTGGTGACTGCATAGGAACACGACCACAGGTAACATATAAGAAGGCTAGATCATTGAAAGATAGACTAGTCCAAAGTTATTACGATGGAGATACGAAATTGCAATGGTTAAAAATGCCCAATGGTTTCACCACATGTGGGATGTGCAAGGCAGATCGAAATGGTAAAAATTGTAAAGAGTATATCACAGGCACTGGACAGAAATGTCCAATAAAACACATAATCAACTGCACTAGCGATTTTACTGTCTACGTACTGGAATGCCCTTGTGGCCTCCGGTATGTGGGAAGTACTAAATTGCCACTCAAATTAAGGATTCTCCAGCATTTGCGTGCGATCACAAATTGCGAATACAACTACCCAGTGGCACGCCACTATTCGGAATTTCATAGGAGTGATAATAGCAGTTTACAATTTTTTGGAGTTGGAAGAATCCCCAAACATATACGGGGTGGGAATCGTGAAAAACATCTAAGAATACTTGAGTCCAAATTCATTTTAGATCTGGATTGTAAGGTACCTAAAGGGCTCAACAGTGGAGAAGAACTCGCAACCCATATAGGGCTATAGTCCTCTGCTATACTCTCTTTGAAATGTGAGAAGGATTTTTTCCGACAAATCAGGGTTGGAATTTTAAATAGTTATGATACATTTTTTTCTTTAATTTCACGTTTTATCAAGATAGGGAAATAGGATTTCGTTGGATGAAATTACATGCCCCATCTGGGTCACTACAAAAGTGTCGACCACAATTGTGGAATCCAGTCCTGTAATAATTTTGTGGGTCTTTAACCAATTGGTCCAATCGTGTCCTGATACCCTTCCTCTTTTTCACATTTAATGACATATCTGAATGTTACACATCACTTTCCCATCACTCCCCATACCTAGCACTGAGTAAAGGGTACTTCCTGCACCTGTCACAGATATCGTGATATAGGTAATATATTCATGTTCTGAATTTCTGAAAATGCTATTGCTATGCGAGTATATGATTAATTGATGAATTGTTTAGGCGGCAACCATTGGCTATATTTTTGCCGCGTATGTAATAGAAGCAAGGCGCAATTGCGCCAAAAATAAGCATGTATTGTAATGTATTTCCCCGATGATTCTTTCATCTCAAAAGCAATATAAATTTAATTGATTTATAAACTGCAAATAGCGACATGTTCATCACGTAGCCTTTAGCTAGAAAAGCTGACATTGAATGCCATAAAATTGACAAAGTATGGTCATAATAATGATGCATACCCCCTTCTTTTTGGATTGATATTGATTGTAACTTTATTGCTCATTTAGTAGCTAACAAAAGTGATGCGCAATTGCGCTACACAGGAGCACTTATTCTAATATAATTATTATGGTGATTTGATTGACTCCACGAAAATTAATATGGTTACCAATGAATTTATCGTTTGTTTGATATTGAATGTAATTTGAAATGCAATTGCTATACATGATTGAGGTATTTTGTTTATCTCTATGATTCACACACATGCGTATCAATGATGGTGACGTTCAAATACGGTTGAAATAGGATTCTAATTTGATCCGTTCTACATATATATTTTTTTGCATTTCAACTCATTTCATTTGGCTCAAATTAACATTCGTTAATGTTGTTTATGTCATTGTGTAATCCAATTGCTATGAAATACGAGATCACAGTATTTTGTTTATGTCTATGAATCACGTGCACGTATTTCTATGACAGATTGAGATACAGGAAGTTACTTGACAAAGGCTAACGCCGAAACGCGTCGTCCTTGAAAAAGCTAGCGCACAAATAAAGTTTTTTTGTGCCGTTTCCTGGTGTGCTGTCCCCTTATTCCTGGGATTTATGTTTTGGAGTAAAGGAATCTAATCGTGTTAAGTGGCTACTGCTACCACTGACGGCACCAGCGTCGCAGGCAAGGGGATTGCTGGAGCAGTAACTTGACGAATTACATTACGTGCTGTGGTCCCCGCCGTTCCCGACCTGAGCTACACTGAGACAACAACTGTGGGTAAGCCTGCGTCTTGACGAAAGGGTTTTGTGTGAGTTGAGGGTCCGCGTTGGAGAACGGGGATTGTTTAGCTATACGCATCTCTCCCGATGTCGGACACGGTGCCTCTGCCCCGAATGCTGAATACAGAATTTTGAATTTTGGTACGGGTTACAGACGCGAAAGCCGCTAAACATAAAGAGTTGCGGCGTCAGGAAACCGATGAACTATGAGCAATTGGGATAGTGAGAGGAGAGCAGAAGCGATCTCATTATTCAATGAGGAGCAAGACGAGTTAACATCCAAACCCACAACCAGTTCGGCCCCCGTGGGGAGTGACTCATCTCTAAAACAGAACCTACTCTTATTGGAGAAACTAAGTAAGCGTGAGATAAATAAGTGGTGGGAAGTAGCCTCTTTAACCAATTACGTAGAAGTCGGCCGTGTCCCGAGGGTCTTGAGGATTACGATTGTACCAACTTACGATAACCCCAATCAGGATCTGCTTACAGAATGGGCCCAATTTATGGCCAAAACATGTAAAGGCATGCTAGAGATGCTCATCAAGTATGCACAAATAGATTTGGACACAACGAGAAAGGAATTGGTGACACTTAGAGCTGACTTGGAAAGATATAAGAACGATAGCACACTGGAAGAATTCATAAAAACACTCCCCAAAAAATTAAAGGAATATGAAGATGCGATAAAACAGAAAAAACAGCGAAAATTCCTTAGAGATAAATGAGATTATGCTGAGGGGCGAATCTTAACCTATGCTAAAAAACACGATTGGGCCCAAAGAAATTTGAAGGTTACAACTGCTGAACGCACAACTGAATTATTATCGACAGGTTCCAGTTCCAGCATAAGCACTGACTCAGAAGACACTAATGCAGGGGTCCCTTTAGTCACACATCCTCTCACTTTTCTTCACGAGTTCTAAATATTAAAGCAGAAAAAGGAACAAAATCAAGTGAACAAGCCCCAAACGAGAGGACAAACAAGAGGAAAGGGGCAAAGAAGAGGAAGAGGACGAGGGACCACAAAAGAAAGAGATTGAGAAAGAATAAACATAGGAATTTGTATACATCTATTCCCTGCATTGTGGATCAAGCAACAAGTAAGACAGTTGTGAATTTATCAACTAGGAACTTAAATAAAGCTGAAATTTCGGTGCTGCAATTGGGATTGTCTTTCTGTCCCAGTAACAATTTGAACTACATGAATACTAGGATTGATCTGTTTTTATATATCCGAAAATTGAAATTAATGAAAATGTTTGAGACACGTCAGAAATCAAAGGCACATCGGATACCCTCTACATCGCGTAATATTGAATGCCCAATTTACAAGTCCAAGATATGGAATTATTAAAAGTCATGTATGACTTGGAAATGGGAGACAATCATGGTGAAAACGATCACACATTATTACAATCATGTGGGGCAATGAATAAACATCAAGAGCATAGCGGTCTAAAAAGGAAATCTAAGTTTAATCCCAATGTTCCCTATGACGATATTGAGGCCTACAATTCCGCTGTCATTATTGAACTCAAAAAAGCAAGAAAGACATTTCAGAATCCTAAATGGGATAACTTAACAAAGGAGAAAAAGGGATGCCCTCAAGATCCTAGAATCAGATCGAACAATCATAATCAAGCCCTCTGATAAAGGGGGTAACATTGTTGTAATGGATGTGGAGAACTATAGATCAGAGGCAATGAGACAATTGATGGATGAAACATGCTATGAACTCATTGATTGGAGTCAATATAACCAGACCATCCATGATTACCACAAACTTTTAAGTAACTGGTCTTTCCAGGGATTAATCGATACTGATGAATACAATTTCCTAAGAACTGATAAGCCACGTATACCTTGTGTGTACTTTCTACCAAAGATACATAAAAATGCCACAGTACCACCAGGACGCCCAATTGTGTCATCTAATGGGGGGCTACTAGAAAACACATCCATTTTCCTTGACTCATATTTATCTAAGTATGTGCTGAATCTAATGTCATATTACAAAGACAGTTCAGATTTTTTGCGCAGACTTCATGATGTACAATGGGAAGAGTGTTATGTAATGATTAGTCTAGATGTTTGCTCTCTCTACACATGTATTGATCAACATAAAGGAGTAGCAGCCTTTATGTATTTTTTGAGGAGTAGACACATAGATCACTGGGAGCACAACAAAATGTTAGAGACAATGATGCTTTTCTGTCTTCAGAACAATATCTTCCTATTTGAAAAGTCAGTGTACCGACAGCGGTCGGGTACCGCAATGGGTACTTGTTTTGCCCCCAGTCTAGCAAATCTTTTACTAGGTTGGTGGGAAGAACAAGTAGTATGGACACAACAACTACAAATGTATACTGATCACATACTAGTGTGGATCAGATACATAGATGATTTGTTCCTTATTTGGGATGGCTCAAAAAATCTAGCTAAAGAGTTTATCGAACAACTAGGAATTAATGATTTGAATCTACAATTCACGCACACTATGAGTACAACTTACTGTGAATTTTTAGATATAGCAGTAGAAATAAGGGAAAAGAAAATCACAACTCGCCTTTTCCACAAACAAACTGCAGGCAACACAGTGTTACATGCTGCAAGTCACCATCCAGCCCCATTGAAACAAAGTATACCCTATGGGGAATTACTAAGAGCCCGTCGTGCCTGTAGCACTGACGAGGATTTCATGAAAGAACAACAGACTATGCTTATACGTTTCAAATCAAGGGGATATAAAGATGAAACTCTATCAAAAGCCAAAAATAAGGTTAAGGACCTACAACAGCACAATATACTATTCAAACCATCTAAGAGTAGTGCTAAGAGAAAAGAAGATGAGGAAATCAACTCCAATGCACCGAGAATGATAACACAGTTCAGTAGGGGTGCATGGACTTTTGAAAAAATCATGAAAAAACATTGGAATCTATTAACAGCAGATCCAATCATTGGTGGCTGCATAGGAACACGACCACAGGTAACATATAAGAAGGCTAGGTCATTGAAAGATAGACTAGTCCAAAGTTATTACGATGGAGATACGAAATTGCAATGGTTAAAAATGCCCAACGGTTTCACCACATGTGGGATGTGCAAGGCAGATCGAAATGGTAAAAATTGTAAAGAGTATATCACAGGCACTGGACAGAAATGTCCAATAAAACACATAATCAACTGCACTAGCGATTTTACTGTCTACGTACTGGAATGCCCTTGTGGCCTCCGGTATGTGGGCAGTACTAAATTGCCACTCAAATTAAGGATTCTCCAGCATTTGCGTGCGATCACAAATTGCGATCACAACTACCCAGTGGCACGCCACTATTCGGAATTTCATAGGAGGGATAATAGCAGTTTACAATTTTTGGGAGTTGAGAGAATCCCCAAACATATACGGGGTGGGGATCGTGAAAAACATCTAAGAATACTTGAGTCCAAATTCATTTTAGATCTGGATTGTAAGGTACCTAAAGGGCTCAACAGTGGAGAAGAACTCGCAACCCATATAGGGCTATAGTCCTCTGCTATACTCTCTTTGAAATTTGAGAGGGATTTTTTCCGACAAATCAGGGTTGGAATTTTAAATAGTTATGATACATTTTTTTCTTTAATTTCACGTTTTATCAAGATAGGGAAATAGGATTTCGTTGGATGAAATTACATGCCCCATCTGGGTCACTACAAAAGTGTCGACCACAATTGTGGAATCCAGTCCTGTAATAATTTTGTGGGTCTTTAACCAATTGGTCCAATCGTGTCCTGATACCCTTCCTCTTTTTCACATTTAATGACATATCTGAATGTTACACATCACTTTCCCATCACTCCCCATACCTAGCACTGAGTAAAGGGTACTTCCTGCCCTTGTCACAGATATCGTGATATAGGTAATATATTCATGTTCTGAATTTCTGAAAATGCTATTGCTATGCGACTATATGATTAATTGATGAATTGTTTAGGCGGCAACCATTGGCTATATTTTTGCCGCGTATGTAATAGAAGCAATGCGCAATTGCGCCAAGAATAAGCATGTATTGTAATGTATTTCCCCGATGATTCTTTCATCTCAAAAGCAATATAAATTTAATTGATTTATAAACTGCAAATAGCGACATGTTCATCACGTAGCCTTTAGCTAGAAAAGCTCATATTGAATGCCATAAAATTGACAAAGTATGGTCATAATAATGATGCATACCCCCTTCTTTTTGGATTGATATTGATTGTAACTTTATTGCTCATTTAGTAGCTAACAAAAGTGATGCGCAATTGCGCTACACAGGAGCACTTATTCTAATATAATTATTATGGTGATTTGATTGACTCCACGAAAATTATTATGGTTACCAATGAATTTATCGTTTGTTTGATATTGAATGTAATTTGAAATGCAATTGCTATACATAATTGAGGTATTTTGTTTATCTCTATGATTCACACACATGCGTATCAATGATAGTGACGTTCAAATACGGTTGAAATAGGATTCTAATTTGATCCGTTCTACATATATATTTTTTTGCATTTCAACTCATTTCATTTGGCTCAAATTAACATTCGTTAATGTTGTTTATGTCATTGTGTAATCCAATTGCTATGAAATACGAGATCACAGTATTTTGTTTATGTCTATGAATCACGTGCACGTATTTCTATGACAGATTGAGATACAGGAAGTTACTTGACAAAGGCTAATGCCGAAACGCGTCATCCTTGAAAAAGCTAGCGCACAAATAAAGTTTTTTTGTGCCGTTTCCTGGTGTGCTGTCCCCTTATTCCTGGGATTTATGTTTTGGAGAAAAGGAATCTAATCGTGTTAAGTGGCTACTGCTACCACTGACGGCACCAGCGTCGCAGGCAAGGGGATTGCTGGAGCAGTAACTTGACGAATTATATATATATATATATATATATATATATATATATATATATATATATATATATATTCACTGAAAAAACCATAGGTTTCACACACGTTATAGTTAGGAATTAGCATTTAAAAAACCTTGCAAATTCACTGAAAAAACCATAGGTTTCACACATGTTATAGTTAGCGGAAATTTTACTGATAAAAAACCAGTGAAATTGCCCCGTTATAGTTAGTGCTGGCAACTATAACTCACGCGACCGCAATCTTCTGCTGATGCTAATACTGTATTTAGACACTTATTTGCCCATGTCTTCTTCCATACATTTTTAGCTATACATATATTACAAATATTTTTTTTTCATAAAGACACATATGTCATCAGCAGAAGATTGCGGTCGCGTGAGTTATAGTTGCCAGCACTAACTATAACGGGGCAATTTCACTGGTTTTTTATCAGTAAAATTTCCGCTAACTATAACATGTGTGAAACCTATGGTTTTTTCAGTGAATTTGCAAGGTTTTTTAAATGCTAATTCCTAACTATAACGTGTGTGAAACCTATGGTTTTTTCAGTGAATTTGTACGGTTTTTTAAATGCTAAGTTACTTTACGCCATTCGAGGCGTGCGCGCCCACTTAACGCAGTTCGTTCCGTGCACGGTTTTTATCAACTTTAATAAGCCCTGTACATTTGGTGGCCTTCGGCCACCAAAAGCACAGGGGGTGGGGTCAATGTGGATAGTGTTTTTTTTATTTCGATTTTATAATTTCATGTTGCCAAAATTTAGTTTTTTTTACCTATTAATAAGCCCTGTACATTTGGTGGCCTACGGCCACCAAAAGCACAGGGGGGGGGGGGGGTAAGTGTGGATAGTGTTTTTTTTATTTTATTTTTTTTACCGTACGCTTACGGTAAGCGTACGGTAAGCGTACTCGGCGAAATTGCCGAAAAAAAAATAAAACCGTTTTTGCTCTTGGGGGATGTTTGGGGACTCCCTCAACATGACTATGTGGGAGGGAGTTGTCAAAACAGCCCCGTAACATGTTTTTGGCCATCTTGTTTGATAAACAACACTCAGTGCGAGAGACAAAATGGCGGCCGCCGCTTCCTGGTTTCGGCCGATTCGAATGTTTACTAAGATCTAAGAGCCAATCAGAATCGCGCTCGCGCACGCCACCGTACGCTTACGGTAAGCGTACGGTAAGCGTACGGTAAGCGTACCGTAAGCGGGCTCAGATATATATATTGATTTAAAGGCTATTTTCTCAGAATCTACTGAACAGATTTACACCAAACCTACAAAAGGCACTTCCTTGACCTAGAGACTACCTCTCTGCCAAATTTCTAGTAATTCTGTTCAGCCGTTAGGGCTGTAGCTCGTTCTAAAGGTCCTATGGAAAAATGCATGGGAAAAATGCGTTTTGGGACCCCCCTTTTATCTCAGCCCCCGCTTGACGAATCCCCCCGAGACTTTCAGGGTAGGAGCGGAGCGTAGCGCCCCACCTATTTTGAGAAATTCGCGAGGATTCATCGACCGGCGCCAAAGTTATTCAAAATAGAATGTTGAGGTTTTCCTATGGAAAAGGGGTCCTAACTATAACTACCTACTGGCGACCGCCAGTAGGTAATATATATATATATATATATATATATATATATATTACCTACTGGCGGTCGCCAGTAGGTAGTTATAGTTAGGACCCTGTTTCCATAGCAAAACTGCAACATTCTATTTTGAATAACTTTGGCGCCGGTCGACGAATCCTCGCGAAATTTTCAAAATAGGTGGGGCGTTGCGCTCCGCTCCTACCCTGAAAGTCTCGGGGGGATTCGTCAAGCGGGGGCTGAGATAAAAGGGGGGTCCCAAAACGCGTTTTTCCCATGCATTTTTCCATAGGACCTTTAGACACAGCTACAGCCCGAACGGCTGAACAGAGTTCCTTGAAATTTGGCAGAGAGGTAGTCTACAGGTCAAGGAAGTGCCTTTTGTAGGTTTGGTGTAAATCTGTTCAGTAGATTCTGAGAAAATAGCCTTTAAATCAATATATATATCTGAGCCAGCTTACGGTGCGCTTACGGTGCGCTTACCGTACGCGTACGGTGACGTGCGCGAGCGCGATTCCGATTGGCTGTTAGATCTTAGTAAACATTCGAATCGGTCGAAACCAGAAAGCGGCGGCCGCCATTTTCTCTCTCGCACTCTGAGTGGGGATTAAAAAACAAAGGACCAAAACATGTAAAGGGGCTGTTTAGACAGCTCCTAAGCACCTAGCCATGTTGGGGGAGTCCCCAAAGATCCCCCAAGGCCAAAAACGGAATTTTAATTTTTTCGATAATTTCGCCGATTACGCTTACGGTAAAAAAATTTTTACAAAAAATATTATCCATACTCTCCCCACCCCATGTGCAAATGGTGCCCGAAGGGCAACATTTGTGCATGGCATATCTCAGATGTGAAAAATTAAAATATTACCTTTCACAACGAAGCGCATCATATGTCCTCCATGTGCGCACGGTGCGCGAAGCGCATCGTGCGTACATGGCCCATCTAGCGTAACGTGGGCATGCGGTGCGCGTAGCGCACCGCGTGCCCACCGTGCGTGCACGGCACTAACTGCGTAAAGTGGGCGCACGGTGCGCGAAGCGCACCGCGTGCTCACTGTGCGCACCAAGCGCACGGAACGAACTGCGTTAAGTGGGCGCGCACGCCACGAATGGCGTAAAGTAACTTAGCATTTAAAAAAACGTACAAATTCACTGAAAAAACCATAGGTTTCACACACGTTATAGTTAGGAATTAGCATTTAAAAAACCTTGCAAATTCACTGAAAAAACCATAGGTTTCACACATGTTATAGTTAGCGGAAATTTTACTGATAAAAAAACCAATGAAATTCCCCCGTTATAGTTAGTGCAGGCAACTATAACTCACGCGACCGCAATCTTCTGCTGATGACATATGTGTCTTTATGAAAAAAAATATTTGTAATATATGTATAGCTAAAAATTTATGGAAGAAGACATGGGCAAATAAGTGTCTAAATACAGTATTAGCATCAGCAGAGGATTGCGGTCGCGTGAGTTATAGTTGCCTGCACTAACTATAACGGGGGAATTTCATTGGTTTTTTATCAGTAAAATTTCCGCTAACTATAACATGTGTGAAACCTATGGTTTTTTCAGTGAATATATATATATATACAGATAAATATATATATATATTTCCTATGGAAACACGGTCCTAACTATAACTATCTACTGGCGACCGCCAGTAGATAATATATAAATATATATATATATATATCTGTAACAGATTAGATTGACAAAAACTTTTTGCAAATGGTTTTTTAAGCAGGTGGGAACGTATTGTTTGAAGTGACTCCCACTGTTAACATCTTACTGTGCCGATTTTGACCATTTAGTACTTTACTAACACACGATTCAAACATACATATCTCTCTCTACAAGAATTACTATCTAAAAATATGATATCACATGTAGATACAATTAGAGAATTTTGTTGCAAAGACTGTATATATGTATTATTTACTCACAGGGTCGTGGCCAGTATCAATTGGAATTACTCTTTTCTGCAATCATGTTCCCTCCCTCTTTAAACCGGTACTTCACCTTGATTTTTAGTCACCTTAAAAACCGATAGCAATTTACAAATACTTATTTACCTCACCAACTATTTTGTGGATTAATTGTAGCAGCAAATAGAACAATTAATTGTTTACTTTAAAAAACGCTTTGTCGACCATGCCCAGTATGTCTTCACTGTCTATTCGTTAATTTGTACCAACACCTTAAATTGACACTCTGGGCCTCGAGACTCTATGGTCCAGTCGAAGGCCGAGTGCCGAAACGCGTAGACCGTCTTTTGCGTATGCCCTGTTCCATCTAAAAATAAATACTACTGGAATGTGCTTTGTGGTGCTGTGATTCTGTGATGACGTACCTTCAACACTTGGAGGAGAAGCGAGAGGAACTTCTTATCGATATATATATATATATATATATATATATATATATATATATATATATCCAAAAATGATGCACTCCTGTCGGAAAGCGTAGCCCTTCGAGGGGTGGCGCAGTGCCGGTGGAGTAAACCGGTGATAATTTTTCTTGCAAAACGGAGTTCCAACTGTGCTCTCAGGTCAAGGTGTGGTGTCTTTTCTTTGACCTGAGAGCACAGTTGGAACTCCGTTTTGCAAGAAAAAAAAAAAAAAAAAATATATATATATATATATATATATATATATATATATATATATTTTTAGAGGGGGTCCCGTATGGGGAACTTGTCAGAATAAGGAGGAATTGTACCATTGACAAGGACTTTATCACAGCTAAAAATGAAGCATTCAGTAGGTTGAGGAAAAGAGGGTACAAGGAAAGAATACTGAACAGGGCGGAGAAGAAAGGGGAACATCTGATAAGACAGGAGTTGGTAATGGGAGAACGTAAGTCCCGGAACACAGATAACAGCAATGTAGTGAGGATGATAACCGAATATTCGGCTCAGTCATCAGAAGTCGTACAGATTTTCCGGAGAAATTGGAAAATATTAAAAACAGATGTAGTTATAGGGACACATATCCCGAAGACCCCACAGATAACTTATAGGAAAGGACCTGCCCTGAAAGATCACCTCGTAAGGAGCCATTTCCCCAAAAACCCCAAGAGAAAGGATCAAATAACAGGGTTTTTCCCGTGCATGAACTGTAAGGCGTGCAAAAATGGAACTAAGGTGAAAGAGTTCTCGATTCCAGGCAGAACCACGAAAAGAAAAATTAACAAAATAATGAATTGTAACACCGAATTTGCTGTATACTGCCTGTCCTGTCCCTGTGAACTAAAGTATGTAGGGAGTACCATTCATCCCGCCAAAAAGAGAATTTTGGAGCACATGCGTGCTATAAAAAATCATGATGTTAACTATCCTGTGGCACGCCACTTTAAGGAGTTTCACAAGTCCAATCCGAACCTTTTGAGGTTCTTTTGCCTGGACCATATCCCAAAAGATGAGAGGGGTGGGGACAGAACTAAGAAACTTAGAAGACTCGAATCGAGATACATATTGGAGATGCAAACTAAAAGCCCCTCTGGTTTGAATAACGAGGAAGAGCTCTGGGTACACATTACATAAGTAATCAGAAAGCAGTAAACAATTACCATATCGGTATCACCCTAACTTCTTCTCTGTGAAAGGTGTGGCAGGGAACTAAGGGGATGGAATAGGGGAGACATTAATTAACAGAGAGAGGTGCTTAGACTACAGTGGTTATAAATAAAGAATATTTAGTAGCCATGATAGTAACCTCTGTTTGCGTATGCCCATTCAGGGCTGAAATCCTAAGTATATTTAAGATGTATTTCATGAATTACAATGAACATCTAATGTATACATGTATCACAAACTATGTAAATACATCGAATTTTATATGATATCACAACACGTTACAAGATGTCTGCCCTTAAAGAGATCTTGTAGAATGAGATTCCCTCCTCTATTTCTATGATATGCAAAGAGTGATCCCCTCTCTCGAGATCGATGAAACTTTATTGTTTTATTTAAAATGACGAAGAAATGTAAACCTTACCGACATTGACAAAGGCGTGTAGCCGAAACGCGTCTGTCGGGTGTTTTGTGTTCTGTTGCCGAATAAACCTTAACGAAGATATTCCCATGGAGTGCGCCTCATTCATGATCCGAGACAGGATCAACGACTAGGAATATATATATATATATATATATATATATATATTACAATATTAGGTGGTTATGATTATTTCTGCAATGGATGGAGGTAGTAAAATGTTTGTAAATTGGGGCGGGGGTAATTCATGTTTGCATTTCAGAGACTAAAGAAAGCTAGTGGGAATAACCACCTTCCATTGTGTGAGGGTGCTCCTGGTGAAGAGCCTGGACAAGTAGACTCACCGATTAAAACTAATTTTGAGTACTACTTAGTCTCCGTTTAACTTCTCTTACATGTCCCTCACGTCCTCTACACTCATCTACACTCCTCGGCCCCACACTCGCACCTCACCTTACGTCTTGGGAACAAAAGATCTCCGTCAAAGAGCCCCTCATAGGGTGCCCGTCAGGCATTGCAACACCGGCCAGACGAGGAGCATTTCATATGATGAAGCATGACACTCTGCCCGGTGTGTGAGGGCCCTAGTTCCAATAGTGGGAGACTCTCACTCCTACTTTTGGATATTTAATTTTACCGACCTATCCTCTACTCTTCCTTTGCTACCCTCAGTATCTTTAAGAAACTGCATACCTTTTTGAATTCCTATGTTCTAGGGACATGTATGCTGGACCTATAAGCCCCCCCAGTCACCCTTATTTATTTTGATGTATCCTGGTGAAGAGTACAAAACCGAGGGTTGTGTAAGGCTTTTTTTCCAGAAAATGTTCGTGAAGTTCTGAGTTTTTTCCTTTGCGAGTCTGGTTTGCAAGTTTTTTCAGTTTAATTTTGCTTTTACCATATTGCTAAATACTTTTCACTCTAATATAACCCTGCCAACAAGGAAAATATCAGCAAGCTACTACAACTTTATGTAAGAGCTTTAATTTGGAACAACCCTTTTTGCTGCAATGTTACCATTTTCAACATAAATTGGTACAAAAGCACAATTTTCACCCAAACGCAGGATTGTTTTAGAATTTCTAACCTTCACAAAGTTGGATCAATTTCCTGGTACTTTGTGAAGGTTTAAAAAAAAGAATTCACAACTTAGGGGCCCATTAGGATGTCCACCCGCCATCCTCGCAGTGCCGGGACCCGCACCTCTAAGTAGGATGCGACCGCCTGTGGTCACATTCTGCATATTTGACATTGTGCCGCCGCAATGCCAAATAAACATTTTGTGCATTCCCATGAACAACGCGGCAGGTACCCCGCGGTGCCTGCCACCTTGTGCATGGGAATGGAGGGGGTACCATGGGTGCCCCCCAAGTGCACCCCCTACCCCCAAACCCCTGGAGGCCCGCAATGGGTCCCCAAAGCACATCCCCGCCAGCCTGTCCATGGCGACACCGCCGCCATGGAGAGGCCTTTGAGAACATGCATCCTAATATGGATAGTGGTGCCTGCTAGGCACCACCACCATATTGTGCCCCAGCTCCGCCCGACCGGCAATCGTTACACCGCCGCCATGGAAAGGCCTTTGAGAACATGCATCCTAATATGGATAGCGGTGCCTGCTAGGCACCACCACCATATTGTACCCCATCTCTGCCCGACCGGCAATCGTAACAATTGCCGACTGGCAGAAAAGCGTCCGCCACGATACCCTCGCCATAATAATATGGCAGGGGTAAATCAGGTTGAGATGGCGATCCGCCCGCCATCATAATCACCCCCCTAGTGCACTCCTGTTTAAAACCAGATGGGAACAGGGGGCACTTAAAATGGGGGAAACTTTAAGTCACATCCAAGAATAAGTGACAAATAATAACTTCATCTTTCAATCTAAAATCAGTCTCTATAATAACTGTGGAAATTGGAGTACAAACATTTGACCTAAACCAAAATATAAGTAGTCCGGTGTTAGAAATGGGGGTCTCTAGTTGGCAGAGGTGGGTACCTTTGTCCAAATAGGGACCCTTGCTTCTAGTCAGGGTAAGGGGGCTACACATTTTAGGTAACCCCTGCTCACCCCATTGGTAGCTTGGCACGAGCAGACAGGCTTATCCCCAAAGGCAATGTGTAAAGTATTTGTACCAACACTCACAGTAACACAGTGAAAAATACACAAATGGACACCACACGAGTTTAGAAAAATATAATATCTTTATCTAAACTAAACAAGAACAAAACGACAACAATCCAACATACAGATACTCAGTAAAATGTCTTTAAAAAGGATGTTGCAAAAATAAGCTTGTAGAAATCAAATAGCACCAACTGGGGCTATCATGACGTCAGGACAACACAAAAATACAAAGTACGGAGCCGTTCGGGAAGTTCGTGGCGTCAGGCGCGGAGTCGCACAGACCCCCAAACAACAGTACCTTGAAAAATGAAGTCGGTGAAGATGTACGGCGTCAAATATGGCTGATGTCGACTCCGGTGATAATGTGACGTCGGCAAGTTTCTCGAGTCACCCTCGGCAGTTACCGGCGCCGCGATAACAAGATGCAGGCGGTGGCGAAGACAGAGTTGATGCGATTGCTGGCGTCGTCACGGCCGATCTCTGCCAGTGCCGTAGGGAGCCGGAGCTGCAGAGCAGGCCGGGCACTGCGTCGTTCACTTCACGAGCGAATCCTAGGGCCTCGGTGCAGGTCACGACGTAACAGCGGCGGCATCGACGGCGTCAGAGACAGATTTTCTTCCTTCTCTTGGGTTTCTTCCAGCTCCCAACAGCAGGAACAACCTCCAGGGACCCAACTCAGTTACAGGCACCTCGTGGCAGGTCAGAACTCCCAGCAAGGAATTTCAGGGGAGCTGGGGGTAAAGTCCTTTTTGTTCCTGGGACTTCAAAACAGGAGGCCAGCTCTTCTTCAGGCCCTTGGAGACTTTCTTTAAGCAGGGGACACAGCACACAGCAAAGTCCTTCTTCAAGCAGGGGACAGAGCACACAGCAAAGTCCTTCTCCTTTCTTTGGCAGAAACAGCAACTGCAGGCCAACCCCAGACACACAGCAAGGGCAGTACTTCTCCTCAGTTTCTTCAGCTCTTCTCCTCAGCAAAGGTTCCCTTGATTCTATTAATAGTCTAAAGTTCAAGGGTTTTAGGTCTAATACTTATACACCAAAATGTATTTGATCCCTTTGTGCAAGGGGCTCTGAGCCCAATCCAAACCAGTTCTGGGGGCACTCTGCCAGTGCACAACAAAAGCCTTTGTCAGTGTGAACCTTGGTTTCAGACGCACCACAGGGGGTGGAGCCAGCATGTGAAAGGCAGGCACAGCCCTATTCAGGTACAAGTGCTACTCCTCCCACCACTCCAAATGCACATCAGGCCTATTCGGCCTAGTGCTGACTCATCCAGACAGCTGGAGTCACTGCAACTCCCCAGCCCTGGTCACTCCAAAGCCAGACAGCCAATCTGTCAATCCACAACCAGGCAGAGGCACACAGAAAGGTTGAACAAGACAATAGCCACTTTCTAAAAGTGCTATTTTCAAACACAGAATTTAAAAACCATCTTTACTAAAAGATGTGTTATTACATTCTGAGTTCAGAGATACCAGACTCCAATTTTCCATCTTATCCCTATGGGAAGATATGCTTGTAAAATGTTACAGAGCATTCCCCATTCTCTCCTATGGGCATGATAGCCTTTCAATAGTGAAAAACGAAATTGCCAGTATTTCACTATCAGGACATGTTACACACACCAGTACATATCCTACCTTTCACATACACTGCACCCTGCCCAGGGGGGGTACCTTGGGCCTACTATAGGGGTGTCCTATGTGCAAAGAAAGGGAAGGGTAGAGCCTGGCACATTTTCCATGTCGACATGGCAAGTAACAAACTGCGCGCAGGCACTGCTGTGGCAGGCCTGAGGCATCTTTTCCAGGCTACTCGTGTGGGTGGCACAATCAGGGCAGAAAGCTCACTAGTAGCATTTGATATACTAGCCCTGGCACACTTTACTAGGGACCTACTGGTAAAACAAATATGCCAGTCATGGATAACCAATCACAATAGCAATTTACACAAAGAGCATCTGCACTTTAGCACTGATCAGCAGCAGTAAAGTGACCAGAGTCCTAAAGCCAACACCAACAGGTCAGGAAACAAATAGGAGGAAGAAGCAAAAAAGTTTGGGGATAACCCTTCAAAAAGGGCCATTTCCAACATTTGAATAGCCTTGCATTTCACTGTGAAGATATATATGGTAGCTGTCAGATATTTAGTTGTCAAGCTTTGTCAAGTTGTCTGCCACATTATTGTTGCAAAAAATATCAGTATGCAAAAATATTGATTCCAAAATATATTACCACTGCATTGTCATGATAGATAGATTTACTATTACTTGACGATAAAGAAATAGTTGATATTACACAGTCACTATTTTTACAGGTCGACACTTGAATCACAATATTGTGATTCCAACCTTCCAACCCCCATCCTTTGTTAAGTTTCTATAGGTCAATGGGAAGCTATCATAAAGGAAGCAGGTTCTGAAACAATACATTTCACAAAATGCAATTTTTGAATATGTTCTGTACCTGCTCCGAGTATGACATTCTGTTGGTCATCATTTTCGTCACAGCTGGGGTCTCCTTTTATTGGGAAACACAACAAAGAAAAAGATAGATCAACATGATGTCCATCACCTTGTTGCCCAACTTATGGCACATTCATTTCCATTACATTCTATCATTATAGCTCATAATTCAATTTCAGATCCACAATGTACACTATCGGACATCATAAGCTCACTTTATGAGAGTGAAAATAAACTTTTCTCAGAATTGTAAAGTGATAGAAACCCTTTTTTCTACAGTTTTTTTCCAAATTTTGAAAAACATGTTGAAAACATTTTAACTGAGAAAGACTGAGTTCGTAAGGTAGTTTGTAACTGTGATTTAGTAAATCATGTATGCATTTGCATATTAACAGCCTCATTTATAGGAACTAGAAACCCACCAATTTCTGGAGGAAACTCAAAATATGGAGTAGAATCCACTGGCTAAATTTCTTCTACCATAGGAAGAGATCATTCATAAAAACGTTTACTCAACAGGGTTGGAGTAAAGTCTGAATGGTATCTTAGCAGAGTGAAGAGTGACAAGAAAGTGGTGAGCCCTCTAAATACATACTCTCATATTCTTCCAGATAGCCATTAGGGTATTTGTGTTTGGGGAGCAATATACCCCAAGGGGTCGCTGTTCTCTCAGGAGCCATTGCATGGACCATCATGCCAGTCAGCAATTGGTGATTCTAGAAACACTAATATTGACCTCTGTCCCACCTCTACCGCTCTAGTAAATAGTGGAGTTGCACTACCTGATAACAGCTTATCCGTACCTTTGAGTTATCTGTTGCCTTGAAATCCACATGTTTCCCAGCCCATATAAAATCATCTACTAGTTGGCAGGCAGCCATATAACTGTGCCACAGGAAGAACTGGTGGCGGTATAATGACCAAACACATCTTTGTCATACCTTTTTGACCAGGGGGACCTGGAAGCCCTGGAAATCCATTAACTCCCGGATCACCCGGAAGACCACGTATTCCTTTTTGGCCTGGATATCCAGGACCCGGTTGACCAATTTCTCCTTCAATGCCTTTGTAGCCATTTGGTCCAGGGAAACCAGGATCACCAAGAGCACCTGGAATTCCGTCACCCTATGATAAAGTGTTATGCTTTGATTATTTATTTAGAAAAATAACAATTAGACAGAGGATTTGAAATTCATAATCGAGAAAGTCACATATTTTGACTACACACCTAACTAATATGGACTAAAATGCACAAAAATAGATGCATTGCAATAGTCATTTGAAAGTAAGAATGGACCAGGAAAATGCAGAAATCTTGAGATTCTTGGTAGAGTACATACACAATACCCAAATGATCAGAAATATCTAAAATAGTGAAATAAACCCCACTTCTCGCCTTCATTCAACCTTTTGAACAACAAACTTTCTCAGACCCTGATTCACAATCTTGTAGTGCTTATTCTCATTGGAAACACATATGGTCCTGACAAGAGCATGTGTCTCTTATATTATTTTAATCTTTGTAGGACATAACTCCCTCTGTCATATTAAATAACTTGATATTTTTCTCTGTGTTTTAATAAGTTGAATATTTCCCTTAGGTTACTGGATAGTGGAGCACATGCATCATAATAAGGAATTGCGATTCCATAATAGCGATTTTTAAGGAATCGCTATTTAGGAGTCGCAATTCCTTATGCATGTAGGAATTGCAAAATAAATAGCAATTCCTACATATTCCCTAATAGGGAATTGCAAATTTCGATTCGCTATTAGGGAATGCAGGCCTAGAGGCCCATAGCAATGAATGGGAAAGCATTTGCAATTTGCGATTACCAAATAGGTAATCGCAAATTGCGAATGCAATTGCAAGGGTGCCAGGGGGCCTAAGGCCCCCCTGATGCACCCCCAAAAAAGGTAGGTGTGCACGTGACGAACACACATGCCCCCAGGGCACATGTGTGCGCCACATGGCACTGTGAAAAATACAATGTTGTGCATTTTTCTAAGGATTTGCAAATTTGCAAAAACTTGAAGTTGATGGTAATTTGCGAATCCTTAATGCAAAGTCGCATTTTTAAAATGCTGTATGCATTGCTGGAATCGCAAATTGCGCTTCCCTAAATGCATTCACAAAATACGTTTCGATTACCTATTTTACGAATGCATTTAGGTTTGATGCAGCGGAAATGGCTTTTTACTGGTCGCAAACGGGCTGATTCTGCGAATAGGCCCATTTGCGACTGGTAAAAAGCTTGATGCATGTGCTCCATTGTGATGTTCCAGAGGACTCTGTACTGTCAGCCTCATTTTATTATAAACCTTTTTACATGCTTGCATTTATACAAAAAGCTATTTTTTTTATGATTGTATTTATTTATTTAATGCAAATGTATGTTTTCTGTGGCTGACGCATCACAGGTTTCTGACCAAAGAGTGTTCAATGTACCATACTACCTGCATATCCATCTGAAGACATTGAAAGAGACCCGAGGCTTCATTGATGTTTTACAAGTCACAGTGACCATATTTTATTTCAAGTCTGAAAAAGTCCTTTCTGAGGTTACTTTTTTGTATTTGAATTAATACTCTATAATTTATTCTTTGGATGTAGCTCAACATAGAATTCCATTATTATCGTTCTAATTTTTTGAGTATTTGCTTCTCAAGATTTAGGGTAGCCAGTAGAGAGTGAGAAGATGGGTTGGAGCTCCCCTCTCACAGTGCTCCACCAGTAATATCATTTTTGTTCTTACATGCTTCTTCTCAGCTACTGCATAAAACCACAAAGTATTACTAAATTCCTTCTCTTGGGTTTTTAAATTGCTCTTCGGGAAGTTAGCGCCCTCTACTGTTAGTACTCTTTTCGATGTGAGAAAATAAGACAGGGTCAGACTGGCAATGGAAACTTATTATTATGATTTATGCACAATTGCACATTTTTGGAGATTTGCAAAATCCAGTATGAGTACTCCTGGAAATGATGGCGAATTATACATTTCCTGCTGTGGTTAACGTCTATGTTGTGTGCTTCAGCAGGCTGTCCACTTGGTGGACAAATTTCAGGAGCATGCATGGTAGAAATGTGCAAAAGCTACTTTTTTTCCTCTCCATTGGGATAACATTTTCCCCTTGCAAAAAGCTTTGCACTTAAACCTCTTGAAATATGAAAATTTTACACACCCCTTTCCTGTCTTGCAAAGGACTTCCTTCTGCTGTTCGCAGCAGGAACTTTAAATAGTGGGAAAAATGTGAAAAATATTTGTGAATATCCACAAATGTAGAAACTTGCTGGTTTTTACAGAGTGTTGGCTCATAGACCCACGTTTGACTCACCAGAGACTTACTACAACGGGCAAGCTACAGAAATATAAGTTCCCCGCAGGAGTAAACCTGATCTGCGGGTGGAAATGTCTGCTAATATGGATTGCACGAAACAGGATCAGGGATGTTACATCCGCATACATTTCTTTAGTACACTTAAGTGTAATATATGTGCACAAAAAGTTTGTGCATCCATCAGGATCTTTGTGGTCCAGTTGCAATGGTGGGTGGGGCTATTCGGGCATCGATAAGGTACTGGAAGGCTTAAAGATGGAGCCACAGGTAAACCAGAGTAGGGGGGAATGAGGATGGGAGGAAAGCATGTGTTCCTTACAGCCTTTCCCTACTCTCTCTTGTATGCCCCATATGTGCTCAATAGTGGGCGCATTTATGAGCAATAGAACGAGGCAATTCTTAAGGATCTGGATTTTGCAGAAAGAGCGGCTGCCTATCCTAGGGTGTAACAACAAATAAGGTATATATACGGGAGAATGCTAGAGGATTGTCATTAAAGAAATGCTGCTAGAGTGGGGAGTAATTTGGTCTAGGGCAAGTCCTGAACACACACATACACACACCAGTACAACCCAGTCCACACAGAACAGATAACTGTGGGCGTCTTTCATTTTAGACCTTGAGGCAACGTCTCACTTTGCCGCTTGACCAGGCTGTATTTCAGCATATCATATGCAGAAATATTATCTGACTTTAACACCATGTTCTAAATGCCGTTTACAAAAATGTCATTCCATTGGTTGTTGATCTTCTATTATTAACTCTAGTGAGGATGTTTATGTCAAGCAATATTCTGGCAACAATATCCTGGTACAACACCACTGATCACGGCTTTCATTGCCTCTAACTTCTGGGGATCTCTTTTGTGCTGACTGATACTCAATCATAATCCAATGGTGTTCGCATAATTTATGGACATGTTGTTTAGGAATATATATTGAATTTACAGTTGCCTAGGTTAATCTCTTGGGGTGCAACCTTAGCTGAAATGTATCCCCAAAGAACATACTTTTTTAGGGCACCCATTTCTCTTACTTACCGGAGCGCCTGCTGGCCCAGGAAAACCATCCAAGCCGTCCTGCCCATCTGCACCATGCCGACCTTCAGCACCAGATACGCCAGGCCCGCCTCGCTCTCCCTTTGTACCTGGGAAGTGTTCGACAAAACACATTGTATTCATTAATAATATTCCACAGAGAAAGCGGTTGCTTCCTGTAACAGGAAGAGAAGGAAATGTTCTTGCCTTTGGTGTTAATAAACAAAGAATCTCCTTTGTGTCCTTTTCGTCCTGCAGGCCCAGGTACACCAGAACGTCCCTAATTATAGATGAAAAATATAAAATAAATGCATACATAAATCACATCATTTTTTATTATTTTACACAGATGTTACAATTTAATATTCATACATGTCAGACAATTTAAAATGAACACCAGTTTATTAAAATAAACAAAAATATATTGTCAATCAAATACATACACACACATACACACAATATTTAAATGTTTTTGTTTCTCTTGATCCACGCTCTCGATAAAAGATGGCTGACATTAATTAACACGTTTCGATCTCAGCAGCGCCCCAACAGTTCTTCTTCTTCTCTTCTGTATAGAAAACAACAACTACTGCTCCATAAGTAGGAGTACAGGGTGCATGTCCCTGCTGGTGTATAATTGATGGCCCTTGGAAGACAAATCCTTTCTCTATTTATGGCTGAAGACCTGCTGGTGATTGAGGTCATGCTATTTACAATTTATTTCTGTGAAAATTGATGTAACAAATAGTGAGGCAACTGTCATTCTTATGCAAATGGGAATTTGCCCCTGTCAGGATTCTGAGTTGTTTGGTAATTAATGTGCAGTTTCCCCTAGGCACATCCCGCCAGGAACAAACCTGATGAAAATTGCCTGGGGAAAATGCCCCTCATCTTCCTCAACAGCGGTAATAGTATTTTACACTCTGTGGATCTACACATATGGGTTATACCAAGCTGTTATTTTATGTGCAGTGGTAATAGACACATTTATGTCCTTAGAATAAGAACACAGTGGGTTAAAGATTTGCAGTAAGAAACACATATTTAATCTCCCTGGCATTGGTGAGCATGGTACTAGCTGTTTGACATGGAATCTTGGGGGCGGTTAGCAGTAACTTTTCAAGTGTGTTAGGTGGTACTATGGCAATAATGTTCATTTTGACATTGGCCCTGCTGTAATACATGTTTGAGTGCTAGTTAGTTAGAATAAGTGAGTGAAGGTATTCTGCACTTTCACAAAAAGCACATGCACACACAAAGTAGTCAAAGTAGTTTTCCTAATGCTGGAAGCACTATGGAAATGTGTGGTTTTTGAGCCCAAAACTATTTCCGCATGCAGGTATTTTCACATTGGCGAGGCCCACCTGTTCAACCGATAAAGAAGCTTTGCAAAAGCCATGATGAAAAAAAACAAGCACTGGCAAAGTCAAAAGGCTGGCAACCAAAGTCACAGGTATTGGCTTTACGAATGCTTGACATAAATTAGAGGGCAGTCGTTGGGAAACTTGTCACAGCCATTCATTTCATTTGAAGCTTTAAGTTTACTACATTACGCTTCCTTTTGCTTTCTACCTGGGAATTTGGAGCAGCCTCGAAGGTCACCAATGTTTCTCTTATGTGGTTACCAAACAGAATCACTGGCACATTTAATGTGCCAATGCACTGGGCTGAAAGTGCAAGAAACTGTTTACTAAAACGCCTTTTTATACAACTTAATCTTAGAACCCGAAAGAACGTAGTAATTTTGTGCCTGAAAGGAAATACCCACAGCTAACTGCCTGCTTTTTCAAATGTACAGTATTAGCTTTTAAATACACAAACATTCTTGCATAGTTTTACAGTCTGTTTTGTACACTGGACGAGTGACTAACTTTATTTCAATTTTCGTAATTTGAGGTCCATAGCCCGCTGTAATGCACTTTTGTACTTTAACACAAGACAGTTTCTGCAATGGTTTTAATTTACTGCGAAAATAACGATTTTTGCCGATTGACAGACTGACTGAAGAAATTACAGCCCATGGGTATAAACACGCCCTGCAACATCATCCACTATTTCCTGCTCCCGGATGTCCTTTGGTGGGCACCAATCATGAAGCAGGAAAAAACAGTGACAGGCCACGCCCTTCCACGGATTACTGCTGGATGCAAAGGAGAACATTCAGGACAGTCCAGGAGCCGTGGGATTGGCGTTGTAAATGACAATGTCTTTTGCCTATGTGTTTTGGTTTGGAGTGTAGTGGATGTATGTGGTGTCGAGTGGAATTATGTGGGGTGTATTGGAATTGTTCGTTGTAGAATTGTGTGGGGTGGAATTGCGGGGTGTGGCGCGTATTTGAGTAGTGGAATTATGTGGCATGGTGAATTAGATGTGGTGAGAGCTAAACAGAATAGATAAAACTGAGGTGCAAAAAGAGTGATCGAAAGAGAGAAACAAGGGGAGAGCAGGCCTCAGACTCATAAAGAGGAAGGACTTGTGTGCGCAGAAGACACCCTAAGAAGAGGAGGAGAGTGTGGGTTTGAGAGATGGAAACCTTGAAAAGGCACGGGAATGAAACTGCATTTAGTATATATGAGCAGGCAGTATAGAGATGAGAAAGGGAGTGTAAGGGAGGGATGAGAGGCTCAGTGGGATTGTGAGATGAGAGGGGGTAGTGGCAGTGTGAGGGAGAGATGAGAGGGGAAGTGAATGTGTGGGGGAGTTGGAAGTGCAAGGGAGAGATGTGTTGGATTGGAACTGTTTGTTGTGGAATTGTGTGGTGTGGTGTGAAGTTGTGTAGTGGAAATACGTGGTATGTCAGTGACATACCTTTGAATGTTGTTTCCTACAATGACTACTCATCCATGTTCAAAATGGATCCTGAGATAAGGATGTTGAGTTGTGAGAGAAACCCAAGACCATATAAGCTCCTTTCATATTACCATGAGAGTTTAATAGGGAGCACTTGGGCTTCCCTCAGCCAATTATACTGAGGGTCTAGCGAAAGTGTGTCTGCAGAATGTACCACCACAGAAGACCATGTACAGAGCTATGCAAAAAATAATCCAAGTTAAAAAAGTCACGTTTTTGAAATTCAACATTAGAAAAGTAAAAAAAACAAAAGCAAAGGGCTAACATGTAGGTTAGAGTAATTGATGCTAAAAAAACAAATACAGCAGTGACCGGTACCCCAACACTCACCGGAGTGATAGGGTTCTTTTTCGGAGTTTGCTCCCCACCCTCCCTCTTCTCCCAATGCCCCCATTGGAGGCAGACTAAAAGTTGTGAAAGTCTGTACCTTGAGACAACAACAAAAAAGATAGACTTTGTGCAGAAAATGACATGTGTACATTGGCTTATGGTAAGTTACCAGGTAGAGCAATCATTTTTCCCAAGCACTTTGGAGTGGAGGGATCTGCTTTGCATGATACGAAAACAGCTCACCTAGAAAATCTTCTCACCAGGCACCTCCCATAAACCAAACAGGTCCAATCACATAAATACAACCATGGATATCTTTAAAAAGATTACATCTCCTTATTAAATTTCACCTCAGACCCTATCACAAATATTCAGGAGAAGGCTGCACTCATACAGTCTTCAGACGTGAATTTCCTCTTGATGCAGTAAAGTAACTTCTCTGTCCGGCATGCATAGTAAACAATAGGTTCAAAACAAGCTGATAATGTGCTTACATTTATCAGGCAAAGGCTGTGTGTTATTAAAAGTGGGGGAAATAATCTATAAAAACCTATTCTTCAACTAGTGTATTGCTTTAATTTAAATTTCTAGGGGAGGTTTGGCAGAAAGCAGGACATTATGGGGCATATTATCAAGACAGGCGATAAAATTATCGCCGCTTTAGCGGCAGAAAACTGCCGCTAAAACAGCGATAATGGGCTTGACAATATGCTCCATGGAATTCCAATTGAAGCCCATGTTAGAAGTGAAGGACAATTTTATCGCCTGTCTTGATAATATGCCCCTATGTGACTCTAGTCTACTGAGTCTGAGCACAGGGCTCATGTTACATTCGCAGCAGGCGCTGGGCGGACCGGTCAGGCAGGGGAAGGTACCACAAGTACCAGAATGCAGGGGAGTCGCTCATGCAGGCACCGGACAGCTCGAGCCTGAGTAAGGCATGAAGAGTGCAAGAAAAAAAGCAGCAGCTGACAAGAACTAGGAATTATAATGCAGTGCTAATAACACAACTTGTTTTTATTACTAACTGTAAACACAATGCACATTGAGTTCACCTTCTCTCTGGTAAATATTTGCACTCTACTGCGTAGCATGCAAGGCACTGCACATTTAAATGCACTCTTTAAAGTGATATGCAACTTGGAAGAGGTCAAAAAATCGCATCGATTTGTTTCAGTTCCTCTGTACCAGCCGTAATAAGGAGAGTATATTTCACCTGCAACTGTTACAATTCTACATTGTTAATTTTTTAATATCTTTTTTATTAAAGCTGCATTTTTTGTAAGTTAGGGGAACATACATGCGTCATTAGACCTTCATACAATAATATCCCTCAGGAATCAGGTGACTACATATAAAACTTTCCCAGTTGTGTCGTCCATCAATGTAAATTTCAATACTCTTGAAGGTGACGTCCAGAACATATTTCCAATTGAAGTCCCAATGGCTATTTTGTAAATTATGGGAGCTTGTTCATTAAGTTTGAAGTAATATTTCTAAATTCTCACATCTAAACAAGTTACATAACTGTAACCAATAGAACTCTCTGTCGGCGAGAGCACCCAGAGGTTCCCGTAAGGATAAATAGGTATCTAAATGATTGTTCTGATGACAGGTGGTGTATGGGTTTATTCGGGATAAACTAGTGTTACTGATGGGGCGCTGTGGCGTTGTACGATCAGGGTGGTTGGCCTTCCTTTTTGGCCTGGTCATAATTGACCGTAGATATTATTTGTATTAACTTATTGGTCAATGGGATTCCCCCTTGACCCGGTCGTAGTTGGACAAGGGTGTCATGCCTGCGAGGGGCATGGGCTAGGAGCTTCCGGAGGAACCATTCCTTTCACCCAAGTCCCTTGCTTCCCATTCCTGTATCACCTCTGACCACAGGTCTGCTATGGGGCGGCATCTCACACCTCTGTTGTCTTCTTCTATAAATGCTCTCTCTTCGGCCTGTGCCCAGGCTGTAACATCTTTTTCCCAATTTGACATTTTTGGACCTGTGGAGGATTTCTATCTTAGAGCAATCCATCTTCTTGCCAATATTTTGGCTAGATCTATAAAACGGTTGTCGATTTTTTGGGTTTTGGGCCTAGGGTACAGGCCTAATAGGCATACTTTGATCATGAAGAGGATTGTGCATGCCAGGACCCTATGTGACAGCTCTGTAACTTGGTGCCAATAGTCAGATAAAGCCGGACAATCCCACATCATGTGTTTAAAATCTGTGTCTAGGATTGCACACCGTGGGCATTGTTTGTCGGTGCGATCTAGCATTATGTTAGGCTTATGTGGAGTAAGGTAAGTCAGGTGCTAAATGTTAAACTGGGAATACTTAAAGCTGGAATTTCTAGAGATTTTCTTGGGCAAGCTAAGCGCTTTTGTCCATTCTGCCTCTGACAAGTCTCGGCTGAGGAGCATTTCCCATTTATTTTTCAGTGCTAGCAGTGGTCCATCCATCATCTCCCTTATGGCCCGGTATATCCACTTAACTAGTTGCCTTGCCGATCCCAACGTTACAATGGCTTGCAGCAGAGCATGTGTGGCTGGTTCCTGGTTTTGGGCTTGGTGCCACGTCACCGGAGGCACCATTCAAATCATGCCCCTAATGCCTGTAAGGTAACTGCACTTGTGAATGCCTGTTTAGTAGTAAAATATAGCAATATTTAGTGTTTCGAGGAATTATGACAACTTTTGGCCCCGGTGCTATTACCTCTGCGACACCATTCGAATCATGGCCCCATTGCCTGTAAGGTAATTGCACGTGTGACTGCCTGTTTAGTAGTAAAATATTGCAATATTTGGTGTTTAAAGGGGTTCCTAGAGCTTTGGCCCTGGTGTCACTGCACCGGCAGCACCGTTGAAATGATGACCCTAATGCCGGCTAGATACCTGCACTTGTGTAGTAGTAACATTTAGCAATATTCTGTGTGTAGAGGGGTCCCTAACGTTTTTGACCCCGTTGTAACTGCACTTGCTGCACCATTCAAATCAAGCCCCTTTTAACTGTAAGATAACGGCAATTGTATCTGCCTGTATAGTAGTAAAATATAGCAATATTCGGTGTTTAGAGGAGTTCTGACAACATTTTGGGCCCGATGCTACTTCACCATACAAATCATGATCCTGTTGCCTGCAAGGTAACTGCACTTGTGACTGCCTGTTTAGTAGTGAAATATAGCAATATTAGGTGTTTAGTGGGGTGAATAGAGCTTTTGGTCCTGGTAGTAAACATCTGCTGCACCATTTATATCATGACCCTATTGCCTGCTAGATAAATGCACTTGTGACTGTTTTGTTTATTAGTAAAAGTTTGCAATAATATGGGTTTAGTGCGGTCCCAGGAGCTTCTGACCCTAGATTCACTGTACCTGCTGCACCATTCAAATTAAGTCCCTTTGAATTGCAATGTAACTGCAATTGTGACTCCTTGTTTAGTAGTCAAATATAGCAATATTATGTGATTAGAGGAGTTCTGACAACTTTTGGGCCTGGTGCTACTGCACCTGCTGCACCATTCAAATCATGATCCTGTTGTCTGTAAGCTAACTGCACTTGTGATTGCCTGATTAGGAATAAAATATAGTAATAGTAGGTGTTTAGTGAGGTGCCTGGAGCTTTTGGTCCCGGTGCCACTACACCAGCTGCACTATTGAAATCATGACCCTAGTGCTTGATAGATAACTGCACTTATGACTGTCTGTTTAGTTGTAAAATATAGCAACACTAGGTGTTTAGAGAAGTTTTGACAACTTCTGGACCCAGTGCCACTGCACCTGTTGCACCATTCAAATAATGACCATGTTGCCTGCAAGATAACTGCACTTGTGACTGCCTGTTTTGTAGTAAAATATAGCAATATTTGGTGTTTAGTAGAGTTATACAAATTTTGACTCTGGTGCCACCGCACCTGCTGAACTATTTAAATCAAGCCCCTATCAATTGCAAGGTAATTGTAATTGTGACTGCCTGTTTAGTAGTAAAATATAGCAATATTAGGTGTTTAGAGGAATTCTAACAACTTTTTGGCCTGGTTCAACTGCACCTGCTGCACCACTCAAATCATGACCCTAGTGCCTGAAAGATAACTGCAATTGTGACTGCCTGTATAGCAGTAAAATATAGCAAAACTAGGTGTTTAGAGGAGTTCTAACAACTTTTGGGCCCGATGCCACTGCACCTGCTGCACCATTCAAATCATGACCCTGTTGTCTGCAAGGTAACTGCACGTGTGATTGCCTGTTTAGAAGTAAAATATAGTAATTTGAGGTCTTTAGTGGGGAGCCTAGAGCTTTTGGTCCTGGTGTCACTGCACCTGCTGCACCATTGAAATCATGGCCCTGTTGTCTGAAAGGTAACTGCACTTGTGACTGCCTGTTTAGCTGTCAATTTTAGCAATAATCGGGATTTAGTGGCGTACTCAGAGCTTTTGGCCCTGGTGCCACTGCACCTGCTGCACCATTCAAATCAAGTCCCTTTTAACTACAAGGCAACTGCAATTGCGACTGCATGTTTAGTAGTCAAATATAGAAATTTTATGTGTTTAGAGGAGTTCTGACAACTTGTGGGCCAGGTGCTCCTGCACCTGCTGCACCATTCAAATCATGACCCTGTTGTCTGCAAGGTAACTGCACTTGTGGCTGCCTGTTTAGTAGTAAAATGTAGCATAGCTCTTGTAAATGTACTTTATTTTTAACGTTCACTGTTTATTTCAACATTTAGAATTTGATCATAATGACCAAATAGATTGAGTTGAAAAAAATAAATCCGACACTGCCTACAAAGTGCAAAAAAAGGTACTGAGGTATGAATAGGAAAGGCCACAAAGCATCTGCTTTACATAACTAAATAATACAAGGCAAGCATTCCAGCAGATGTTAGAAGCTGTCTGCCTTTTCCATGGAAAGAGATCTTCTCTTGACAGTAAATGGGGCTTAAACAGTGTGAACAGATTTAGTAGAAGTATTGTAAATGAGTGAAGCCAGGGGAAGTTAACAAAAAAAATGAGTGAAGCCAGGGGAAGTTAACAAAAAAAACGTTCCACACAAAAGCGAATTAACACAGTAATTCGCAAATGGGACCTGATAATAGTCCCCTTTTAAGATATATTAAATACAATAGATTTTACAGGCAAAACCTAAACAAGTATTTGCAATGCAATAGGTCTCACGTTTATGCAAGTTTAAGCTATTGGCATTGTAAATGACAATGCCTTTTATTTATGTTTTAAAAACCAAAACATAAATAAAAGGAATTGGTGTTTACAATGCCAATAGCTCAAACTCGCGTAAATGCGAGACCTGTTGCATTGCAAATGCTTGTTATTATCAAGCTTGCGAATGCCACTGAAAGAGTAGTCTGTGCTTTCTGTTGTTTAATGAAAACTTTCTAAATTTAAAGTCCTGGAAAGTAACCAAGGGTTTGGACAAACTCGCCGACTACATTTAGGGGCCACGCCCTGACAAATTATCAACGGAGGCAGGGATGGCTCACTCGAGTAGCTGTTAGCAGGGGTTTTCCATATGTATTTTACAAAGGCCCGCCCCACTCTGCTCAAAAGGGTACATTGTCACACATTGCCCTTGGTTATTTTTTCACAAGCGGTATTTTGGGCTTTAAGGGGTCATCCGTAATAAACAAGTTTGTAGGGCTATCATAGCAGTTCACACTCACATAACCTTCCAGGAGTAACAGCACATCAAATTGAAACGGCCGTCTTATATCTAGTGACCAATAGCGCTGTGAAGGGTGCACTGGGCAAACTCTTAGCCAAGGAGCTACAGAGATGGTATGTTGTGCTTGAGATTCCCAATTAGCAAGGAAATGGGGTTCAACCTCAACCCTAGAGTCAAGCTTGGGAGTCAGTAACACAAACACGCACAAAGAATCACACTATTTTCGAAGGCTACGTAATATGTGTGTGTGAAACCAAAACAAAATACGAACACGACACATTCAATCAGACATTGCGGTAGTAAATATCGTTCTGTAGTGTGTGTGTGGGGGGAGGTGTCTCTGCCACTAGAGAATACCACAAGTGCACTGTGCACAAGTGGCGCTGCGGCTGACACACTCAGAGCAGCAGGAGTGCTTTGAAGCACTTCTTTTAGAGAGAGGGAGGTATTGTTCATTTACCAGTCCACGATGGCAGATGCGATCTATTGTTTATGAAAAATGTGAAACATTCCATGGTTTTGCCATTGAAGCCTGCCACTCCCCTGTGATTGTTTAAAAGCCTGGTGGTCGACAGTATCAAAGGCGGCTGACAAGGGCAAAGCCTAGGTTTGTGAGTGAGAGTGAGGATGGAAACAGAGAAGGAAGTAGGGAGAGCAAAATGAGGAAGGGAGGGAGGAAGGAAACCAGAAAAAGAGGACTGAGGAAATAGCAGAGCTGCGATGGTGAAAAGGAGGAAGGAAACAAGATGGTAATGGGTGAGTAAATGGGAGAGAAATAGGAGGAACCGGGGCAAAGAAACGGAAGTGGGAGCAGGGAAAATGAGCATCATCGATACACAGGATTGAGGGCGGAAGACAGGGGGTAGCGAATGAAAGAAGGGAAAGAAGAAGGAAAGGGCTTTTCATTAGTATTTGCAGCACAGCAGAGATCTGTGCGGCGCACGAAGCCTGCAGCAGTTGGGAAGGACGGATGCCCGCTTCCGGATTGCCTGATCACAGGAGGCATCAGTGGAATACTATACCAATGAGGTCCGGGACTGCACGCACCCAGCTCAGCCATGTGTGGACTGGGATGTATCGACGGCTACTACTGCACCGCTGCAGGACGAGGCTCACCGGGAAGAAACTTAGATTTAACAACAAAGGCGGCCATTGTCCCAACTGCTTCGAAAATTAAAGTGGGCGTGGCGTGCCGAATGTAAGCAAGGCACGTCGTCGTGTCTGCAGAAGCTCAATAAACAAACTAGTCCCTAAATGAATAGTTAACAGCCAGCAGCGGAGCTAAACTGTAGTTGGTCGGTGCTGCTTCCTGCAAAACGGAGGCAAAACGGAAGTGACGTATCGGATGAAAAGCCAACCATAAGCCAGATAAGAAGACCAATGCCAGAATCAATCAATGGCAAGCGACAGGAGAAATTACGCACCATATTTGTGTTTACTATAGGTCTTGCGACAGCGCATGCGCTGTCTAGGCGAGACCTAAAAAGGAGTGCTCCAAAACTAAACATATGGCTGATAGTGTAAGGATCCATGTAAAAGGGGCAGACTCTCGGGCAGGAACAACACAGCCAAAAGGCGGGGCAAATGTAAACTATTCACCAATGACACCAAAGGAATTTAAAAAGGCAGACGAAACATCCAATGATAACCGCTGGGCATGTTCAAAGCCCATAGAGTGAATACGGCATGTCTTACAGACAGTGCATTCCCGCTGCTTAGGCTCAACCTACAAATGTGGATGGGCTGGTGTGCCAGGCATCACTTTGGCTTCAGCTGGGCTGAGCTGTGCATGTTTGCGAATAGTATGCAGATTGTGGTAATGCACATTCCACATTTAACCCATCAAAACACAGGAATGTGCACTCCTACAAATCTGGAATATGTTTCTGATACACCATAGCTGTACTCCTGTGTGATGCAGTTTTGTAATAGATATTCATGATTGATTGCCAAAGGGATCCTTACTTGTGCACCGGGGACGCCACGAAAACCACTAACTCCTGGATCACCACTCTCTCCCTTTCTTCCGAAATCTCCAGGCACACCTGGGAATCCGGTGGGGCCCGTAGGACCGGGTAACCCTTGTCCAGCTCCATCGTCTGAAGTACACCTGCAGTCACCAGCATCACCTGTCAAATAAGTTTTGAAAGGACAGTTGAAGGACAACTAAAGCCAATCAAATTTTTTTCCGATAATTTACCAAATTTCACCCATTTCAATTATCACACACTATTCCACAGAAGAAATAGGCTCTCTCTTATCCTCTTAATTTTATTGCAAATCTGACCTTTAACTCCCTTCACTCCACGAAGTCCAGGATATCCCGGATGGCCATCAAATCCTGGAAAGCCTGGAAATCCTTTTTGTCCAATGGGTGATCCTAAAGTTTTTCATAATTCAAAGAATGTCAGATTAATATATACAGCCAAGCCAAACAATGAAATGGTATCGTACTTTTATATATTTGTTCATATATGATAATTTTAGAAATATTTAAGGAGGGATATCATTTTTTTACAACACCAAACATTTCTATTGAGTAAATGTTCTATTGCACCTTCCCCGCTGCAGAATCCTACCTAGCCTGGTAGCATGCAAAAGACCACGCCACGCATGGAGCTCTGTAGTGCATGTCTTTATTCTTCCGAGTGCAACTGTTAATTTTGCGCACTGCGTCATGAACTTTATTAACCACACCCAGACACACCCAAACGATTTTGTCATTTTCCTACCGAGTCCATTGGGGACCATAAGGATCCCGCTATTCATACTTATAAGACGCTACATCTCCGCCTTTGTTAAATAATAAAGCCCAAATATTACATATGTATCTTATAGTTCCTTAATGAGTCATCCAGGTGCTTGAACCAGTCTTTCTGACCTAGTCGTATGAGGGTGATGAGGCGGAGGAGCAGGTCCTACCTCAGGCACTGGGGATGCAGAGGTAGGTGTAGGAGTTTGGCCCTCTGGACTGTCAGGTCTCACTTCTGACATCTGGAGCGGATGAACATCGATGAAGTTGCTTACGAGTTTCTCGTGATGGACTTTCTGGGACGTTGAGCGGTCACCATATGTCCTTTGCTTGTCACAACCCTCATGGGTTCAGCATCAAATGGAGCATCAGACTTGCGTTTCTGTTTTTTGCTTGACCCGGACCTGGGGCCAGATGTACGACCATTCTGTCTTACGGGTCACAAATTGGAATGGAATGTACTAATGTGTCTCGGACACATTTAGTGATTCCCAATGGGGTCGCAAATTACCTGCCTCATCAATATTCATGAGGCAGGTTGCAATTTGCGACCCATTGGGAATGGGCTACAATCACAGGGATTGTGGCCTGCTGGGGACAGCAGACCACCTTGTCTGTGTTTGCTTTTTAAATAAAGCGATGTTTCTTTTCAAATGCTGCCCATTTTCCTTAAAACCCCTTCCCATTCGCGACTAACTTACCACCAATTTGAAATTGGTGGTAACTGCGATTGACGCCCTTGGCACGCCCCTTCCTAATAGTGACTTGCAAACCCTATTTTGTGAGTCGGTAATAGATTACCGACCTGCATAATAGGTTTGTACATGTTACAACCCTTTTTAGTGGTCGCAAATGGCAGAATTTTCTGTTTATTACCTCTAAAAAAGGTTGTACATCTGGCCCCTGGTCTCTTTCCTTGAAAACCGTGTCCCAAACACATTGGTGTTTATCTGCATACATTTTCTTTCTGGACTTGTGCAAGAAATCCGTCGTATGGATCTCATCCACATTTGTCGACCTAGTACATTTCAGCAATTTGATTCCCCTGGCTCTCCCAAACATCACGGGGGCAGGGCTTTCACCTGTAGCAGAATGGGAGGTTGAACTGTAAGCATGAAGGGCTGAACATAGATTCGATTTGAGAGCACTTCCTTTTACTGTTTTAATGTTGAACTAATCTCTTCAGAGTGTCCATGAAGCGTTTGACAACACCATTGACCTGTGGCCAAAGAGGGGTACTTTTCTGATGTTCAAAATTCATGTTAATGAGAAAATCTTTACACTCTGGGCGGTTGAACGGTTGGTCATTGTCGGACTTGAGAATGAAGGGGACACCCCATGTTGCAAAAATGTAATTTAATGTCCCAATGACTTTGTCATGAGTGGTTGACAGGTCTTCCACAAGGGGAAATCATGAGTACTCATCAACAACTACCATGTGATGATTTTCATTGTTAAGGGATCCAAAGAAATCGACTGCAATCCTCTCACACTCCTGCTTCGGGAGGTTAAACAGAGCTAATAAATGCTACATTGTTTTAGGAGATAAGCAGTTGTGCAAATGGCTTTTAATTCTCTTTCAAGTCTTTAATCAAGGTGAGGAAACCACACTCTGTCTTGAAGAGCTGTCTTGGTGGCGACAATGCCACGATGACACTCGTGGGCTAGTTCAATTACTTGTTGTCATAGAATTTCTGGAATGACAATTCTAGAACCTCTTTTTGATTTAAAATGTCTTTTATTGATTTCCAAGACAAAGGAACAACAAACGAGCCAATTTGCTCTAGAGTCATCAGGATGCAACCCGGCAAGTGCGATTTCATGTAGAGCCAGAGAAGTAACAAAAATAGCAAAAAAGAGAATCCAGTCATAGGTTATACTTCCAAGAAGTGGTAACAGTATGGTCAAGCTAGGGAAGACCCGCAGGGAGAAACACACTAGGCAGAAGGTGTGTTTGAGGTTGGCAACCTGGGTGGGTCTGCAAGTCGCAGGAGCAGCAAATATTTGGTGCAAGTAAGTTCCGTAAACTCGGATATTAGCAGTGCGAGGAAAGGTTCCAATAAGTCGTGAAAGGAGGCCCCAGGATGAGATAGAGAAAGTGAGATCTCTTCCATTCCCAAGATACCCCACAACCTATGAAGCCATCCCAGCCGGGTTGGAGCTGTGTTAGTTCCCCAATGAGTAAGGATGTTCTGAACCGCCGCCCCCAGTGCGAGTGCCATCTGTTTGCCCCGTCGGGATTTGAGGGGAATGGTAAGAGTGTTGTAGAGGCCCAGAAGCACATCTACTGGGAATCGAGGGATCTGTGTGTCAAAATGGGAATCCACCTCGTCAAGGATCTGCTGCCAATATGTCCCAAGGGAAGGGCAGTTCCACAGTAAGTGAGTTAGGGTACCCAACTGGCCACAGCCATGCCAGCATTGCGGACTACGTGAGGGGTTTCTCCTATGAAGCCGTACGGGGGTAAGATACCAATAGGTGGCCACTTTAGTAGCTGTCTCAACGGAGGACACATTGCGTGCTGTGCGTCGGGCCCTAAAGCAGAAGTCATTCCATTCTTTCTGTGTCAGGGCTCTAGCCAGTTCCCCCTCCCATCGCAACTGGCCAGGGGTCTTCGCGAGGTCTGAGGAGCACCTATCGCACCGATATATGTCGGAGGTCAGGTGTGCATCATTATGATGTGTAAGCAGCCACTTCTCAAACGGAGTGAGGTGTCTCTCCGCTCCTCCCTGTACTTCCCCTTGTGACACCCAGTGGCGGACCTGCAAATAACGGTATCGCTCCGTTTCTGTCAGTATCTACTCCCTGCGGAGATCAGTAAAGGAGCGGAGCCCAGAGAGATCGAAAAGATGCCCTACAGAGCGACAGGATTCCTCAGTCCAGTGTCGAAAGGTCTCAGAGTCAAGTTCTGGCGTGAAGTCGGAGTTGTGGACTATAGGCGTAATCGGTGACGGGAAGGTCGTGAGCCCTCGGGAAACAGCAACTTTGTCCCACGCCAATAGAGTAGGTCTAGTCACCTCAGAGAGGTACAGGTTTCAGGTCCGGCCCACTCGTGGAAGGAAGGGTAAGCCCCATAAAGGCTGACCAGCAAGTGACCGGTCCATAAATAACCAATATTTCTCGGGCTCTGGACGAGACTACTCCACTAGAGTTCTCATTTGGGCCGCCCGCCAGTAAGCATGGAGGTCAGGGACTCCCAAATCTCCCTCAACAGGGTCTCTATAAGTGAGCTCCCGGCATAGCCGAGCTCTTTGGTTGCGCCAGACAAAGCGTTCTATGTCCCGTTGCAATGAGAGTATGACCTCAGGTGGAGGTACCAGTGGCAATCTGTGAAATAAATAAAGAAGCTGGGGCAATATCATAATTTTCACTGCAGCTATACGTCCCAGCCAAGAGAGAAAGTGCGGTCTCCACTTGCCGAGAGAGTCCCGTACCTGCCGGGAGATTGCCGTATAGTTAGTCGCTCTGGTGGTTTGTATGGTAGCGGAAACTTGCAACCCTAGATAAGGAATTGAGTCTCGGGCCCACTGAACCGGGTACGAGCGCTGTAGGAGCTCCAGCGTCTCAGGCTGCAAGGAAAGATCTAAGGCCTAATATTTATGTACGTTGATTTTAAAGCCGGAAGCCAGGGCAAACCTGTCTAGCTCAGCCAGGAAAGCGGGTAGAGGGTCCCGGGGATGCTCCAGCATGGCCACCACATCATCTGCGTATAAACATAGTTTGTGCTCTGACCCCCCGAATCGTGCCTCCTTGATGCTCGGGTTGTCGCAGACCCATTGGGCCATAGGGTCCATATACAGGGCGAACAGGAGCGGCGACAGGGGACAGCCCTGCCTCATCCCCCTGCATATGGGAAAGGCCGATGAAGCGATCCCATTCACTCGCACTGTGGCAATAGGGCGAGCGTAGCTGCTAAATACCCAATCAATGAAATGGCCTGGGAGGCCAAAGTGAAACAGGGTCGCCTTGAGGTACGGCCAGTGGATCTTGTTGAACGCCTTCTCAGCATCAACAGAGAAAATCATGCATTCCGCCGGAAAGCATTCAGATCTGTCCACCAGATGAAGGAGCCGCTTGGTATTGTCAGAGCACTGGCGTTTGGGAACAAACCTGGATTGTTCCAGATCTATTAACCCGGGCAGGTGACGGGAGAGCCTGCACGCTAGGATCCCGGTGAATATCTTTAAGTCAACATTCAGAAGGGATATGGGGCGAAAAGAGCCACACAAGCACCTGTCCTTGCCCGGTTTAGGTATTACCGTGATCAGTGCCTCCAGCATGGAGGGTGGGAGAGAGGCAGCGTGAGCAGTCCCAATCGAATTGTAGACCCGCACTAGCAGCGGGGCTAGCTGCGTGCAAAACCTTTTATAAAAAACGGAGGAGAAGCCGTCTGGTCCCGGTGATTTGTGCAGTTTCAAACGGGAGATAGCGGAAACGACTTCCTCTATGTGGATGGGAGCTGCGAGCTCCTCCGCCTGGCTTGGTAGGAGTTTAGAAGTAGCGACCCCCTGCAGATAGTGAGCTGGCTCCTCATCAAGAATAGTCTGAGCCTCATATAGGGTCTCATAAAAGTGTCGAAACTCCTCCACAATTTCATGATCGGTATTGCACTCTCTCCCCTGATTGTCTCGTATCATGGTAACGCGGGACGCCTGTCACTGCGCACGTAGCCTATTGGCGAGAAGACGCCCACACTTGTCACCCCCGACATAGAAGGGCTGCATATTCAGCTCGGTCAACGTCCAGCCCTGCTAGCTGTGCCTTAGCAGTCTTAAGCTCTTTCCAGACCCTGGGGGCCCAGTCCGCTGGTGGATGGGTTCTAGTTCAGCTACCTCCCTGGATAAGCGCTCCCTCTTCTCTCTCCTATCTTTATTGTCCGCTGCATCTATACCCAGGATACCCAGGAACTCCCCTCTGACTAACACCTTCAGGGCCTCCCAAAGCGTCGTTGTGGAAACGGAAGGGGAGTCATTGAGATCTAGATAGTTAGTTATGCATTGCTGAATTTGTTGTATCACCGAAGGGGGCTTTAGCATAGTCTCACAGAGGCGGCAGAATCGCCGTGAGGGCTGAGGTTGATGCAAGGCTAGGGAAATCCGCACTGCTGAGTGGTCTGAGAGGTGGCAAGGGAGGATTACAATGTCCCGTGTTAGTTGGGTCAGTGTGTCGGAGGTGAGTATGTAATCAATCCTGGCATATGTCTTGTGGGGGTGGAAGTAGAAGGTATATTCCCTAGACCCTGGGTGACGCAACTGCCAAATATCACTGAGCTCCATCTGCCCCCATCGCCGTCCCGACCGGTCCAACATGCCGTCAAAGGCCAGATTAAAGTCTCTCCCCAGAAGCACTGTTTTGTCAGAGAGGCCTGTGAGCTCATGTACTACATCTTGGAGGAATCCCTCTTGGCCCCCGTTGGGGACGTATACAGTCGCTACAGCGAAGATGTGTGTGCCTAGGGTGAACGTGTGGGCTAGGAACCTACCTTTGATCTCGGCCTGCTTGTGGCCCATCTACAACCTCTTTTTGAGTGACAGAGAGCTCTTTAAAGTTTTAAATTTTTGGTATTCACAGTCATCTGTAATAGATCGAGTGTGTTTCTTCCAGGATTGCTGGGTAATAATGTCTTTGAGAGCAAGCAGATCTCGATCTGTATTTGTAGCAGCAAGAATTTGTTCCACCAAAAGAGCTGCAGGTATGCTTGACTAGACTATGAAGTTAACACAGGCCTCAGCCGCTTTAGACGTTGTACTGTGACACTGCACTGGCACTTGTGAAAAGATTTTGACCTTTCCCTGGCCTATGCACAATAGTGCAGTCATACTCTTACAACCACAACCCCCACCTCTTCATGCAAGAGGAAATCTTAGCTTTTGGATTCCCAAAAATGGTGAGCAACACCTGGTGTTCAGTGACAAGGATGAAATGCTTTGCGCATGGAAACACATGAACGTGTTCCCAAGCCCACACTACAGCTAAACTTTCTTTCTCAAGTTGGGAATAAGCATGTTTGGGCTGCGACAGACTCCTGCTTGCATAATCAATCAATCAGGGGCTTTTAAAGCATGCTACACACCTGTGAGGGTCTCAAGGCACTGGGGGAGAGTGGGAGGGTGCAGCTCCAGGTCAGCTAAAAAGGCAGGTCGTGTGGCTCTTCCTGAAGGTGTGCAGGGTAGGAGAGCATCTGATGTTGACTGGGAGCTCATTCCAGGCATTGGCTGGGATGTAGGAGAAGGCTCTTCCACCAGCTCTGGCTCTGCGGATGCGTGGGGTCACTGCTATGTGGCTTTGTGCGTTGTCATGTCCACTGTGCTGGGCAAGGATCACACCCAACCCCATTGGGCTGACATCTACTACAATCTCAGAATGAAGTTTTGGATCAAAATAGGCCATTTCAGTAGCTTTTTCAATTGAATTTTTGATTTTCTTAAAGCTTCGATTGCATTCAGGTGACCACTTGAACACAATGTTCTTTTTTGTCAAGTCTCTCAAAGGGGAACGGACTGTGGCAAAATCACAAATGTACCTAGAACAGTGACTGGTCATGCCAAGGAAGGATCGCAGTATGGTCAAATCTTGTGGTGGAGTAGTAGACGTTAAGGCTTGTACTTCAGCCAGATCTGGTGTCACCGGAGAAAGTATGCCCAACGAATTTGAGTTTTGTTTTGCGACACTCACACTTTTCTGTATTCAAAGCGAGGCCAGCATCAGCAAGTAAACGGCATACTTGTGTGAGGGTTTTGTCATGTTCCTTTCGACTGGCCCCAAATACCAGTATATCATTACTATAATTAAAAGAATGTGTGACAGATTGTATTATGTGGTGAAGTACATCCTGAAACAGTTCTGCAGCTGAAAGACACCCCAAAACCTAGTCTCTTATATCTGAACAAACCAATATGGGTTGAGAAGGTGGTAATGCACCTGCAATTTTCCTCTAGTTCGAATTGATGATAACCTTTGTTCATATCAAGGCGAGAAAATACTTTGGCACCATTCAGCTGTGAAATCATGTCTACAATGTGTGGACTTGGATGTCGTTCTCTCTCAATTGTCTTGTTAGCCCGGCGCATGTTGACACAGATGCACACGGCACTTCCGCTGTCATTTTTGGGTTTAACCACTATTGGTGAAACCCATGATGTCGGACTAGTAGAGCGTTCAATGATATCATGCTTTAACAGTGTTTCCAGTTCTTTCTCAACAGCTTCCTGCAAGTGAAAAGCAACTCTACAATGCTGTTGAGCAACAGGACGAATGTTCTCATTGTTATGAAGCCGCACTTTCCTGATTTTAAACTTTCCTAGTCCATGAAACAATGACGGGAATTAACTTCTTACTGAGCCTGCATGTGCATTTATTTTGTAGTTGATAGAGATCAAACCCAAGTCACCAGCAGTACTGAAACTAAACAGGCATCTGACGAACTGCCTTTAAGAGTATGAATGGGTGCTTGTACTTTCGTCCTCTTGTGTCACATGGTTGCTACAAATGATCCTTGACTTAACAATGGTGTGGAGGCAGCCCACGTGTATTCCTTTGTCTTCGAAGGGGTGAGACGAGTTTTGGAGACAGTTCATTGTACTTCTCTGCCGGCATGTCGATGATAAAATGTATGAGACAACTATTCACCTTTAGTGTGATCTTAGGGCGATGTCCAAAGGAATGTGGCTGCTTCACGTGGCGATCTCGCTTGGACTTGTACACTTCTCTGCGGAACGAGATGGACCCAATGATGAAGTATGCCACCAAGAGGCAACCCTGGTGGGTGAGGGTTATATAAGAAAACAAGTGTGTTTTCTTTATCTTGTGAAGGGTTATTTAGTAGCAAACTGAGTGGATCATCATTGCACAGCCATCTTCTTCACTGTAACCCGACAATGTTGTTGAATAATCATCGGAAGATGAATTTGTTGACAATTGACCTTGTTTAGTTTCCACTTGCCTCAATTGGTGTCACCATTTGGTCTTGTGGGTGTGACTAGATGGTTTATGGAACTTTCTGGCATTTATTTTCTCTTCTCAATGTGACACAGTTGGTTTCTCTTTCGCTTTGCAAACTGTTATGAAATGGTTTTCTTTCCAGCAGCCTTCGTATGTTTGTCCAATAGTGGGACATTTACCCTGCTGCAGAAAGAAGAATCAGCATCACAAACACAACTTATTTTTCTTGAGAGACATCACTTTATGGCCCTTGACCATGTGTCTCTGCCTACTCTTCATGTTCAAAGCTCATTCACTCTGGGCTACTCCAGCTTACATGTCACCAGCTTGTTGATATGCATGTTCTTCTGCTCTCACTGTCATGAACACTCTCTCCAAACTGAGTGTCTAATGCAGCATACGTCATCTGAATGAGTTGAAAAGTCAACCAATGATGGCTTTGAGACAGATGGTTCTTCATCATTGAATTTATTGAACTTGCAATGCTTTATGAGGCCCTCAACACTTTCAGCAAAATTAACCATCGTTTCTCCAGCTTGCTGTCTGGCTTGGTTGAAAATGTAGCTTTCATAGTTGACGTTCGGCATTAGATTGAACTTGATTTTTAATGCCTCCTTAATCGGACAGTAAGATATTTCTTCAGATCTTTTTGTCATCTGCTCCTTCTAATGCATCAATGAAATCATCAACTTTTTCAATCCATGCATTCCATCTGGCACCAAAATTCTGTTTTTGGTTGGCATCGAATGGAAGCAACCTTGCCATATTTGACACTGGTCTCTGCAGCCATTGGAACCTTTCAAAATCTTGAAGACTTTTGAGTTGTGCTGTGCACAACTGGCAACTTTGGTCGTTGCAACTTTAGGTACGTAAAGCTGTAAGCACAAACTCCAGGTGTTCACTTGGATCGCCATGGATACTACTTGCTACCTTGGAGGCACTGGTCTGCGGCCAGAACTTGACCCGATGTTGGATGCTTCGTTCTTGGCATTAAGTAAAATTTCCGCTTAGATGCCTCTGTTTTCCTTTGTACGCTTTTGCACCTGGCTATTGCAACCTTCTGTGCTTCACTGTACCTGGTTGTCGCTGCCTTTAACGCTATCATGCAGGATCTTTGTTTTGTTGCGGCGCAGTACCCATTTTTTCGGCCTTACCGGTAGGTTTTGGGCCAGCTGTGACTGATCTTTTCGTAGGGCCCTCGCCTTCTCTGAAAGTTTTGTACTGGTTGGAGTGGTACTTTGACTCCACATATGCCAACTGTCGACAGCTTCAGTTCAACTGAGGTGTACGTGGTACGCACAAGCAGTTTGCTGGACCTTAGCAAACTCTCAGTGAGAGCACTCTTGTTTCTTCAGGTTACAGAATCCAGCTTTGTCACCAGTTGCAGGTTCTACTCAGCCCGGTAGAGTGCAACCGTTAACTGTACACACTGTGTGATGAACTTTATTAACCACATCCAGACACACCCAAACAATTAAGTCATTCTCCTACAGAGTCCATCAGGGACCAGAAGGGCCCTGCTGTTCATAATCACTACACCCTACACTACACCCGCTAGGACTATGAGGATGTGTGACATTGAGTACAACAATAAGTCATTCATATTAGGAACTATTATCATAGCATGTTACTCCCTTACCATTATACCTCCTGGTTAGTGATATACTATGTACCCGTGTACAAAATAAACAAAGAACCATATTTAGGGACCAACGGAGCCAGATAAGCAAGATGATAACATCTTGAATACCAGATCTCAAGAATGGTTAAACACAGGAATTAAGCTTACACTCACCATCAGGTCCTGGAGGGCCAGGAAAGCCTGGCAAACCAGGAAGTCCATCGTCACCTTGAGGACCAGGAAAAGGAGCTGGGAGCCCGAGCTCACCCTGTAAACCTTTTGGTCCAACTTCACCTTCAAAGCCTGGTTCACCGGGATAACCTAATGAGAAATAAATATGACCACATTCAGAGTAAGTTTATCACAAAATTTATCGGTATGGTTTCAGACAAGCAGGTACTTGATGCTTATGTTAATTATGAATATTTGTAGAAACAAACTTGACTTCAACACTGAGTATTGTAGTGTCATTTTCTAATGTATTATTACTGACCAAAGAACTAGTGAATTGCGTTAATTATTAGCCAACAAATTACTTATGACTCTCAGCTGTGGGTGAGGGCTCATAACGAGCTATGGGACAATTGCTAGCATTTATGACTGCCTCCATGACCAATAATACAATTAGCATATGACTGACCTGCCATCGGCCTCACCTTACTATGCCTTGCTATAAAGACGGTTGGGTTTTAAAAGAGCTGAATCGAAGGGCTGCTACCATTATGCATGAGCTACATTGGCAATAATCTGACTCGCTGCCCCCCTGAAAACATTCAGATAAATATGCTAATTGCATTGAGGCATGTCTACATCAAATACATATGATTTTGTATTAAGTACATTTACAATGATTACATGTGTATCAAGCCCTGAAATGTTGGCTTCAGCACAGAATGAATCTAACCAGCTCATCCTTTCAGCACTGTGGTGCATTATTGCTTTCACAGAGCATGTGGTTTTAGATAGTACCCTGTCAGAAAGTGAATTATGAGTTGAAGTGGTTGTAACCAAGAAATAATGTCTCCATTTGGTATCAGATCAGGTATTAGGGTATTTTTATTTAAACCTTAGCTCAGTCCTGGGTAGCTGTGGCACAGAGCAGTCAGGCTTAACTCAAAGGAAACACATGTAAAGCTTTTATCAGTACCAAAACAGTTAATACGTCAAAAACGCAACATAATGAAAACCCCACTCCAATTTATACTGAGCAATTAAACACCAAAATGAAAAAAATCAGGTCAGAGGAACCGGAGATATGTGTTTTAGTCGTTTTTTAGAGTTTTCTAGCACCAACCGGGAGTATCTGGTAGTGCTAGACTGGGGCAAAGTCAAAAGTTAAAGTTGACTGCGATGGAGAGCGGGTTGAGAACTGGGTCTAGGTTTTGTCCTGGTGAAAAGTTTACCTCCTGACTTAAGGCTGCATTTATATGTTGGCTGAGAAGGAACTTCATCCTAACGGGTCTGTCCGCTAGATTTAAAAATGGTTGTGACGGTGGCAAAAGTACAATGAATTGACAGGAACTACCATGACGGCGTTTCCTGTCAATGCTAGAAATGCCTGCTGGGCTAGCAGACATTTCTTAAATTTGGTCAGCATCTTCTCCGTCAGGGGGACAAAGAAATGTATTCCATTACCCAGGCAGAGAGCAAATTATAAATCAGGCCCTTGGTCTTTTTTCTGGAGGAACTTTCTTGTCAACAGGCTGGGCTGTCGGCTGTGTCCGACGAAGGGACCGACGACCATTGGATGCTGCTTGGTGTTGGTCCCGGTGATATCCTTCACGTTGATACTTGAAATCTTTTCTGGAAGCCGAGCTCCTTGTAGTGAGGAAAACTAGCAGGCTGAATCCGACTGGTGATGCAATGACAGCAGCTGCAGGTCTGCGATGGTCCCATGGCAGCTTCTGGTTCTTTTAAGAATGGTTTTAAAAAAAGTTTCTAAGTGTGTACTTTTGCAATCTTGAGGGAAATGAGTACACTCTAAGTTCTGCCAAGGGTCCAGGCCCCCTGGGCACCAATTTGTGAGTTGGGACTCAGTTTCCTAGAAGCCACCAGCAGGGTCCAGGGCAAATCCAGTTGGAACTGGTCAGATGAGTTCTCATTTGTTGCACACTACTTGCAGTTTTTGTGTTTCTGGAGCTTAACAGGAGGCTGCTCAACTACTGTTGGAGTCCAGTTTTCTGTCCTGAATTCAGGTGGGAGCAGCTCTAGCCCTTGGGATTTTTCTTGACAGGTAAAACAGCATTGCTAGTCCTTCTCCTGAGTTCCAGTCCTTTGGTTCAGCAGGTGCAGTCCTACTTCTGTTTTCCACAAGCCCAAACGGGTTCTGAGGAAGGTGCCAGGAATGCCACTGTTATAGCTGGAATGGGGGATGACTCCCTTACCAATGAGGGAAAAGTTCCCTGGGGAAGCACTACCCACTTTGCCATCATTTCCTGGAGAATTTGCACTAAACAATCCCACCGTGCATCTCTCTCCCCAAATCCAATATGTCAGAACCTTTCTTCCCTGGGTCAGAGCTATGGGCACACCCATGAGATGTGTTTAGGGAAATGAGGAACTTCCACTCCAAAACTGGTTCTAGGACAGGGTTTCCCTGCACTTGCATTGGTGTGACTCTGGCTACTTGGACAATGGCAGGGTAGGTCTAAATGCTAGTTACATCTGCCCGTGACAGGTGCAGCCCCTTTGAAGATTGTACAGTTGGTGACCACATTCTCCAGATCATCCCGTCAGGAGGTGGTCACACTTCCTCCCAGCCTAGGCCCTTTTTTCCCTTTACTGAGAGCAATTCACACCTCCTAGCAAACTTCCAGGTGACAGTTGGAAATTATCTCCGAAAGGGGTATTAGAGCCTTTAGGCAGCAAAATGACAACTTTTTAAAAGTGGCACTTTCAAAATTGTAATATCAAATCTGACTTTACCATCAGTTTGAGTTTTGATTTTAAATTAATATTAATTTGAGTCATTGAACCTATTCTCAAACTGAAGTTTTACATTATATAGTGTTATAATGTAACCTAGTGCTTTTCTATGGGAAACCCAGCCTTGCCACAGTAAAAAACGAAAGAACACATGTCCAATGTCTTAAATGCCATACGCTTAGGGTCTACGTTAACTTACAGGCCTTGGGTACACTGGATACCATGTAGTAGTGACCTCTAGCTAAGTTAAATTTGCCAATCAGGAATTAGCCAATGCTACATGTTTTTAGGAGTCAGAGCACATACACTGGGTGCTGGACATCAACACCCCAGTGTTTAGGGTCAGTAAACTAGCACTAAATTTAGCAAAGAATGGGGGCACAAAATGGGGATGATCCTGCAAAAAGAGCAATATATATATTAGCTTCGCACTAGATGAGTCCAAACTCATAAAGTGTCACATGACATACTGAAGCATTTAAACACATTCACAAACTAGAGGAAAAAATTGTACTAAATATACCTCTGCACACAACGGCTTTAATATGAGGATCGGCTGCATCCTCAAAAATCAATTCAGGCTGAATCAAATCTTTGTGACAAAACATTTTTCAAGAGTACTTTTCGGGATGATCCAATAGTGGCTTTTTCTTTTGCTGCTCATAGCTAAAATCCTCAACTTGCAAGCCCTCCACACAACACTATCTTGTCTGAACCTCTAAGGTTGGAGTAGCAGGTTTGTCTGCATGAGGCAGTTGGTGCCGACTTCGTGAGACGGATCCTACTTTGTTGGAAAGGAGTGAAGAACTTCATCGCTTTACTGAGAAGCCACATCTGATGTGTAATGAGGGTTTAGATCGTCTTTGAAATGGCGAGCAGGTTAGTGTATGAAGTTTACCTAATTGTTAAGGAACCTTTGTTCTATGGCCGTGGAGGCCCTCGCGGAATTGATCGTCTTATGACAATAGACTGTTCCATTAAAGGCTGTCTAGTTTCATACAGTCTTTCTAAATTATGTTGGTGCACCACTGAAGTAGAGGATACGTCATTGAAATACTCCTTATTAGTTCTGAGCCAGTTGACTTAGTCCTGAAGAGACCGTTTTACTCCCACAGGGTCAAAACGTCGACATTCACTCTCCCTTGGTCCCTAGATTGAGTGTGATCTACTGGATTGTGCAATTGTTTAAGCACATGTATACCAAAAATTGTGTATTGAACCAGGGATATTATTCAATGTCTAAAGTATGTGTTTTATGTATTCATGCATTCACTTGAGCACTGGGTCATCTGCATTTTTGTTATTAAGTTGTACTAAATATTCCATATATATTGGATAATATATACTGGCAACAGAAACCCTCTCAGTCTGAATGTTGTTCTTTATGTGCAATTCAAGTAAGAACGGACTACTGGATTGTCAAATTAATAAATTGATTGCACTGGCAGGACAACAGCGTGGTCTTGCCCAATGCCGGGAGGCAGAAGGCCGGAGTAGATCATTCTGTTTCTGATTGACCCTCCTTCTCACACGCTCAGGGGCGTAACACAGGCCCCCGCAGCCCCCGCGGTGTGGGGGGCCCCAAGCTCCAGGGGACCCCATGGCACTGCACTCTGGCCAGAGAGCTCCTGATTGAGCCTGAAGGGGGCCCCTCTTCGTACCGTGTAGGAAGGCCCCCTCAATTTTCGTTACGCCAGTGCACACGCTCTAAACATCAAAAGCCACTTGTCGCCTCCTGCCCTTGACTCCCGTCAAGGCTTGCAGCTCACTTTCTGAGAATGAACCCATCATGAAGGAGCACCCAGCTATGATGCCTCAGATCTCGGGAACAAGTGTCAGGGAACTAGCAGCCCTGAGGACAGCCAATCAGGAAAGCCTTCTCACTCTCCATACAAACGAACACACATTCTCCACCAGCGCAACTGAGGCAAAAAAAGATAGAGGTTTAGATCATCTACCAAGCAACATTTTAGGGTTGTGAGTAACTTGTTGCATCCGAGCTATACTCTGGGTACCACTGGATTAGACTGATGTCCAAGCATACCATACCTCACTGAACCTTTGCACACTGTTGTTGACATCGCTGTTGATTGTGAGGCAAAAATAATGGTTTTCAGAGAGGATCATCATAATAAATGATTAAGTTTCACAACAAACCTCATTAGCAAGCTGGGTAATATACATTATAATTCAAATAGAAAACTGAATGATTGTGTGTGAAGAAAATCCTAAGCCACAGGTGAATTGTGTTTCATAAGGACAAGTAGCTCACCTGGGTAGATGCCTGGTGATCCGGGTCTTCCGGGAGGTCCAGGATCACCCCGCTCACCTTCCATTCCTGGATCCCCAGGAACACCTTGATATCCAACGTCACCATTTTCACCTGCAAAAATGGAAATTACATTTCAGTGCATCATTTATGGTGTACTTACAGCACATACATGAACAAATTAGTTTGGGATGCCTAGAAGGATGTTTATGGGGAAAGAGAAGTCTGGAGTTTGAGACATTTTTTAGGTCAACACATCAAGTTAATATACTGTACCCTCTAATTCAGAATTTCGGTTGTCACATTGTTGTATGACCATAAAGGATGTCTAACTTTGAACCTGACAAACTCAAACTTGTTGCTCATCTTCCTAGGATGGATACATTTTCCACTGGGTTAGCTGTAAGTGTCATCTTGCATCAGAGTGTTTTCACAGAGAGTGGTTACATGCACAATATTATTAGACTGTTGTGAGAGGACTCAGTAGTTGCACTGTACAATGTGATATGAATTAGTGTAGAATAATTTATTTTCGCATGCAAGGGCTTTTTAAATTTGAGATGTTTCGAGAGTGCAGTTTGCTGCACATGCAGTTTGGAACACTGAAATGACTATACACAAATGACATCACATGACAGGACTGACTGCATATTCCACCCTTATCCCATCAGAAGTACACAGAAAAGAAGATACAGAATGTAAAAAGCATTTCCAATGCAACAGGTCTCGCATCAGTTAGAGTTATTGGTATTGTAATGACAATTTTACATAATGGTTTTGTTTGGAGTGTTTAAATGTATTTAACACGTAAGTAGTTGTATGTATGTGTTTACTAAGTATGTAATGTGTAATTTATTGTTTAGTAAGTTTGGTGGCACGAAGAATAGTTAGCATCAGTGTGCAGGGTTCACTATTGCAATTAATGGTTGCTTGGATGGTATGATGATTTGTAGGATTATTAAGGGTATTAATAATGTGAATTACAGTTGTGTTCGAGTATTAGTTGTAGTATTGTGTAGTGGGTAGACAAGTAGTAATGTGTTTGTGTGCTGCAGTATATATTGTAGTATATGTTTTTGTGTGTTGTAGGCTTTAGGTGATACCACAGTCGATGGTGGTATAGATAAGACTAAGAAATTAGCCTCTGAGACAGTAAACAAAGTGCTAGAAGACATGTGTCTGGCCCATGGAAAGTAAGTAGTTAGGCAAATGTTTTCCAGTTGGTGTGTTTGATATTAGGGAATGCAGTGAAGATGCCTACAGATGGTCTAATAGTTGCTGCATACATTATATATTGCGTTCTGCTTAGAAAATGCATTTCTTGTGACCGCATGTTGTACTTTGTTTATTAACGGCACATTGAAATGGCACCTCTGTCTGTTTCTTTGTATGTAGTAGGCGAAATTATTTCCATCTATGGTATAGCGCTCTATTTTTCTGTAGGTTATAAGAGCGCCGCATATAGGCACGTATAAAAAACACACCAGCCAGAACCATTGCTTGAACTACCCTGAAATAATGGGGTAAAGTTGAACAATAACGTGCCATGAAAATTTTAGAAGCTACAAACTGCAAGTAAAAGCGGAAAAAGATCTGAAAAGGCAGTTCAAAAAAGACTGAACAGCCGCAATGTGCTAAATGGGAGCGCAAGGAGTTTGCAGACAGCGAACGCAAAAGACATAAACGTTGCAGCATGTGGCTTTTTGCTTTTAAATAATGTATGGCACACTTTAGATGGGAGCATAGGCACACAATATGGCACTAGCAATTCCCCTAAAGCACACGGATGTGGTGAAATGACTAGAGCTGCGGAGCAACAAGCTAGAGAACCATGTTAGAATCATGGCGTTGGCTTACCAACCTGTGATTGTGGGCAAATTTGTTAATATCCCCGCGCCTTCCAATAGGCAATGTGTTCGTGTGACTATAGGACACACAGAAATATTCCACCGTATGCAGCCTTAAAAGGCATCCTCGCTGAACAGTACAGGGATGGCCACTGTTAGACGTAGTGGCGTAATGACTAGATGTATGACGTACTGTAGAAAGGCTTTTCCTGTGAAAACTGTAGTTTAAATAGCACGGAAGCTGTACCCCCTGGACCCATTGAGCTAGTGCCACCTATAACTCTCGCAAATGCAAGACCTAGTGCACTGCAAGACCTAGTGCACTGCAAGTGCTTGTTATTTTTTAGGACTGATTACCTATTAGCATGGAGTTTGGAGGACCTTATGTTGTATTTTTCCACCTGAGAGTGGCAGTGAAAATGATCAAAGCGCATTCCAGACATGTACCTGGAGACCTCGTTCAGTCTGACCTCAATAACCCCTCGCCTGTCCACAGCTCCCACCTCCCCGCCACCGCCACTGTGTTTCCCAAGCTTTAACTTTTCAATTTAGAGGAGGACTTCACTTTATATATTATTGCAGAGGTGCAGTGGACATTTGGAGGCAGAATCGACCTCTACTGTAGCACATTTACATAGGCAGATCACTGCAGCAGACTCGAAGCAGGCTGCAGGGGCATGCCTGTCCCTGTGTACTCCAACAAATGATGATGCCTACGACAGGACTGGTACTGCCCAGAACATAGCATGCAAAGCACTCTTCATCGGTGTCCCCTGGCAGAGGCAGACCCAGGTCCCCAATGGAGCTGAAGCAACGTCTACCCCATGCTGCCACACACAGAGGTAGGCAGAAACAAAACACAGCATAGCACAGAACACAGAGGCTGAGACACTGAAACAGGAGCAATAGAAACACCTCCTCGCCCCCTTGACAAATACACTGATTGCTGCCACTCTACCGTTGAGCTGTTCCTTCTGAACTGAGATAATGGGCGGGAGTGAGGGAAAGAGAAAGCGCGCCATATGCGCGCTGGAAAGTGAAAGTCCATGTACAGGTATTTAAATGTAGTTGCGTTGAAAAAAAACGAATAGCCTACAGTCACCGACAGGATTATCACATAGTTTGCTTTACAAAGTCCTCTCACTTTGTAGTTAGAAAATGAAAAGCAAGCACCAGTCTCCATGTCTAATGTTTAAGCAGCAATTTGACAGAAGGCATAGAGTGATAATTGGCTTCTGTCCTTGAAATCTCAAAGATGAAAGATGACTTGCTCATTCACCTTCTGAACTCCACCATGGTTATTTCTGGGGGTGCTGCATCACCCCCTGCACCCCTATTTCCACTCCTAGGCTTCATATTAGCAAAAGTAAGTAAATCCGTAGCTTGCAGTGATTGAGTGGGGGCGTGACTGAGATGTGTCTTGCACTTAACTCAGAACCAAATGAGTCCCTTTTTGATGGCTCTTCTGGATTTGTCATTTTTTAGTCTCCCTTCAGAAGACCGAGCAGCCACTGGGGTGACGCTCCTGTGACAATCTGACAAACGTTTGTCATACTGCCAATCCCACTTCTCGAAGCATGGACCGGAAGGAGTTTGGATGTCCCAATATCTGATATGAGCTGGTCCCAAGGCAAACTTCAACAAACTACTGGAAGATCTCAGTCCACATGGAAAAAGAGATGTATCTTTGAAGAAATTGAACAGGGAACCTCTTAAAGTAGACTGTCCATTTCCTCAGATTAATCTCCAGGATGAAAGGGAGGCAAGCTACAATGTGAAAAGGAAGAGTTCCAGCTCCAGAGAATGTCTTCTAAGAACAGCCCCAGACAGTAGTAATAGGTCTCTGGTGAGGAGATGCTGCACCTCAATGAAAGAACCAGCCACAATCATCCTTTGTTTCTCCTGGAAAAAGAAACCAATGAAGAGATTTTCTTCTTCCTGTGGTGAGCAGTATATGCCAATGCTAAATAAATGGATTGCTGGTGAGCAGAATCCTTTTATTAGTGTTATCATTCATCCAGAGTTCTGAAGGCTGGTAAAACTATTGGTTTATCCTACATTTGGGTGCCTTTAGCTTGACCAAACAATTCCTCAACTAAGTAAAGTGACTCGTTTTGTAGTATTTTCTCTTCAATTCCATGTACTTTTAGTAAATATGTTTGGGGAAAACATTCCATCATGTATTTTAGTTTACGTTCTGACCAATTACTTTCTTATGATAAGCCTCGATGATACAATCTAAGTTGGCGCGAGGAACTGTATGTAAAGTTTTTTAATTCATTTTTCCTTCCAGGTATTCATGGGTGAGAAAACACATATACGGCTGTTGGGAAAGGGATGTCCTCCGCATGAATACCTGGGGCTATATTACAAACAGTGCCCCAGGTCTGGAACAGGTGTGTGCGCCCATTTTCTGCTGTGCCCCCAGGCCACTGTGGTATTACAGAAAAAGACGCAGACACCTGTACGTCATCTTCTATAATACAGATAGTACAGGTGCACATAGAGTGCTGGCACTATCTTCTGGGGTATCCTCTCATCAGCATGGAGGTGTGTGGTCCCACACTAATGGGGGAAACACTTTGCCTCTGCCACCTGTAAGTAGGATGGGGACATAGGCAAAGAAGCTGTCACAGAGGCGCACTGACATATGCCACTAAAGGGTGGTGCACAGTCAGTGCTCCTACCAAGTGCAAACCTTGCAAGAGGGGTGGTCGAAGGGATTCTGATGGACTGCCCAGACATCCCCCGCAGGAGGGTGCACTCACTCTCTGCAACTGCCTGCAGGGAGAATTCTGCCCACTCTTAAAGTACAGATGTGTGCCAACTTCACAGAGAAAGATGGAGCGGCTGATTCAAACACCCCCTCACTATTTCACTAATGCGCTGCTCTTGGGTCAGCAAAAGTTTGCAGCTGCCCTGGATAAAGCACACATATTACTTAGAATAAGGTGCACTATGCCTGTTTGTGCCTGGTGCACCTACTTAAAAGGTGCCTCATGGTGCAAAAAGGAACAGTGCGCCTGTTATATAATACGGGCCCTGTTACCCTGACTTTTCATTTTGGCCCTAGCATCATGCTCATCTAGTTGCAGAGAGGCCTAGACAGGCCCCTCTGTATGTGAGGTCCTGGACTTGACCTGGGACATAGAGGGTTGCACCAAGCATTGTAGGCAGAGGGCTACTGCTCCAGAGTGTATAAAGCAACAATGACAGCATACTGTGTTTTTAGTAAAATTAAGTAGTGTGACCAGACCTTTCCATCTGTGGCACTGAGAGTAAGGTCTACAGGTCCACTTTTGTAATGTTCTGCTATTATGTGTATGCCAGAACCTTGTGCAGGCATCCTGTGTGTATGTCACATTCATGCATATATGTGGGGTGTGTAATACATGTGTGTTAATAACCTGTGTGTATGAGACAGCCTGAGTACTGGGGCCGGTGGAATACATTTTGGATGCCCTTGGCCTGGCCTAGCACAAGATAAAGGGTGATGACTTTTCTCTAAAGCAGTGGAAGTACCTTGCCTGCAGTACTGTGTTCGAGGGAGGAACTCCAGATACTCATGTGGAGAAAATGGAGACATGGCTTCCTTTAGAAACTTTAGTCTGCCTTCTCTTTCTAGCAAGGAGCCACTGTTTAATATTCCTAAGCACTACCATTGGTGGATGGTACAGTTGAGGGGCAACAATGCAGTTTCTGTTCTGTGAGCCAGGGATGGTTCAGGATGAGGCATGTCCCTCTTTATGCCTTCTGCTGGACTCATGACAGACAGGTGCAGAAACCTCACACCACATTGTGCCTGTGTTGTGGGTGCTTCAGGAAGAGGACAACCCCCCAGTAATACCTGCTGTGAGAAGCCTCTCTCTGAGCAAAAGCTGTGTCTGGAGAGCAGTCTGAGCAGGACACTTGAAAGAAGAGCTGTGTGGTTTAACCCCCTTTGTTTTTCTTAAAAGACAAGCATTGGCATGAACATTTGAGTTATCGTGTCTGTTGGTTGATTGTTGAGAGCTAAGTTCAAGCACTCCACACTACCATCCTGTAAAGCCTGTGACAGCTCGCCCCACTACCCTGAGAGTCAAATGTGGAACGGGTTGTACTTGGCCCAGTTTGCATGGCCAGAGTAGTGCAGGCAATGGATCACCAGTGGCAAACAATCTCAAACTCCACTGGTGAAGCCCTGTCGCTTCTGCCTGCCTCGTAGCCCCCTGGAAGGGCTCTGGCAGTAGCTGTCTAGGGAGAAAATTGCATGGGATAATAGATTGCCTCTATGAGCATTACATGTCAGTCCTGTGCTAGGGAATGTGGAGTAAGGAGGGAATGTTGGGGGCGAAACTGGCTAGCTGTCCCTTTCGCCAATGTGGCTGAAATGCCTCCAAGGCCCCCTGTAGCCATAACATGAGCCATGTAGCCCAGCATGGTAGACACTTTGTATGGCTTATTGAGAGATGTTTGTAAAACAAGTTCATACTTTCCGAATTATGACTTTGGCTCTGGCGTTGTATTCAAGACTCAGAGGCACACAACCTGACAATAGCCTTTCACTTTAAAAATAAATGAAAATCAATCACAATACTGCTAAACTTTGAGTTTTAAAATTCTACTAGTTTTGTATTTTCAAGTTTACGAAATTTTTATTTTTATGTTGTTTACACTGCCATTGTGATGTTGCTACAGGAGGTCAGAAAAACAAATATTGAATGACTAAAACTGTCTCATGTGGGATGCATTAATCGGAAAGGACAGGGTCCTTTCAGGGAGCCAAGGTCTGACTAAGAGAAAAATAAACATCATATGAATATCAATTACTGTCTTCAGTAATTGAGAATTATTAAACAAGACTTGGCTAGTGCCCACCCTAATCAAGGTTGTGCAAGGACATTTTCAGCCCTAAGAAAGATGTGACTTTTGACAAAATTCGTCCCTCGGTCCAGCTCTACGCTCTTTTGCAAAATCTGATTATTGAATGGACAGTTTATATTCTGGAAACACAACTATCAAAGTTCCTTTGATAGAAAGCAAAGGCTTTGCTATAAAAAGAATCACACACCACTCCTTTAAAGTTTTCCATGAATGAATAGATTCTGTTCCCAAATATAGTGCATGATCATGCAATACTTCAAAAAACAATTTAGTATCATGAGAAATGTGGTACCTTTTCTTGTTTTAGGACGTTCGGCATAAGCAGATGGGCCTTGAGTGCCTCTTCCACCCCGGTCACCCTGAAAACAAAAGGAATAAAAATTGAATTTTAATACACTATTTGGACTTTTTCTGGTAACCGATATCTCTGGTGTCCACATTTCCTTGTGCTTGAACCTTTTTTTTAACAAAGGGGGCTGATACCAGGGTTTGAGGTATATCACACTATTTAAGGCCTGACTTTGTGTTTGACAGGTGAAGTACAGTCCATCAGGGTGGTGGAGGACATGACACCGCCACCCTGATGTACTACCACCCACCAGATTTAGAGATGGGTGTCTGCCCACCGGCAAGCTGACACCCCACACAGAAAGAGAAACAACTCAGCTGATGTGCAAAAACTGAGGAAAGGAAGGTTGTTCGCAACATTTTTAATTTACTTATTTATGCATGTATGTCATTTATTTATTTGTTTATGGATTTTGGTAAAGAACTGCAAGCCACTATGGTAGCCTGAGATTGGTTTGGTTTAGGTACAAGAACAGAAGTAGGTCAAAAGCAAAGGTGACCATAAAAGGCGTCTAAACACACTAGATCAGACGGGGGTGGAGGTAGCAGAAGAGGTTAACCATATGATTGGTGAACAGGACAGTTTTCAGAATATACAGGAGTCGGGTTCAAGTTTTAGATTCCTTTGGAGGTAGTAATTTTTTATTTTATTTTACAAAGTTTTATATAGCACAAACTTGAACTGAATCGGGTATCAGAGCATTTTACATAGCACCAGTTGCATTACATGAGGACACATTCATTTTTAGGTCACGCCTGGCGTGGGCTGCGCGCAAGCGCAGTCTCGCTGGCGAGATATAATGATATGGGGATTTTTTAGTAAAGGGCATTAAGCCCGCCCCTCTTTTCCATTGGCTGGCGTTACCGTTTATGCTAAACGGTGGACAGCCATTGCAAAAGAGCTCCTTGTGACGTATTCGCTCGACTTTTTCAGCCGCCCCATTTGGACAGCCTCGCCTGCTTTGCGTTCATCGCAAAAGGTTTCTTATCTTTATGGGGCCAAACACGTGGCCCCATAAAGACAATAAACCTTTAAGCAGGCGAGAAAGCCGAGGAAATACGTCATGGCAAGTGCTTGTTGACCTGGGGAGGGGGGCCTCTTTCATGAGCGGGTATACAAGCCCACAGATCGCGGATTGACCAGCGTCTGCCCTTCGCGGTAATTACTTCTCCTGCTAGTTGTTTAGTCTTTGTGGGGCAATGATTCGTACGGAGCGCCCTCTGGGTCGCAGGTCGGCAGCCTCCACAGATTCGGGGCTGTGGGATGGTGAAGAGGCTGCCCTGAGGCCTCGCAAGGTCCCTTCACTGCACTTCAATGGCCCACCAAGAGTCACCCAGTCTCTTCAGGTGCCGTCGGCCCCAGCAGGTGGGCAGAAGGCCCTGCCCGTTAAGGGCTGGAGAGTAGCTTTAAATTCGGCCCTGGGGGCCTGGAGTGCACTTGCAGGCACGTCATGCGCCGATTGTCGGAGGGCACGCGCTCCAAGGCCACAGGCAGTGGCGTCACCAAGCACACGCGAGGCATCCTGCCGGTCGCAGGTCAGGTGCCCCACAAGCAGCACGTGGCTAGCTACAGTATGACTGTCGGGAGTCGACGCGCCCACAGGTAGCGGCACAGCGGCTCAGCTGCTGAGTATGGTGCCCTTCCACACCTTAGACGTCAGCGGAGGTTGTTTCTCCCGTTCTGGGCTGGTCGGCTGCCGTCGGAACCCCAGGGCATCGGTCAATCTCACAGACCACCATTGGCGGGCACATTATCGGAGTCTTGCCCACCCGGCGCCAGTCAGGCGGCAGGGGCTCTGGGATCACTACGGGCATTGCCTGGCAGGCCCTGCAGGCACAGGTCAGTTCATCGCCATTTTATTTTGGGCCTCGTTATTCCGCGGGAGATCGTCGGTCGTTTCTCTCTGGAGGGCGTTTGTTCAGGGGATCAGGACTGCCACGGGTGCGAACACCTCAGATATAGAGGTGTCTCCACTAGATGATGGGTATTGGAGGTTCAGGATGACGGCAGATTACAGAGGGGTCCGGAGCACTCTCAGAGTGCGACTGCCATCTTGGCTCACCAAGCCATGCCACCAATAAAAGATTCTTACCATCACAAAACAGATAAAGCTCTGGAAGCATTAGTGAATCTTTCCTCCTCACATATACAATACAGCGCAGTGTGCCTCAAACGTGGAAACACCCTTTTCTATTTGATGTGTATGCTTTAGAATAGTTGTGTGGATAAGTAAATACATGCATGAATGAGTGAGTAAGCAAGCAGTTAAATATGAATGGGTAAGTGTAGGGTTGAATGCCGGTTTCAATATGTGAGTGAAAGGATGGAGAAGTGGGTTGGGTGAGTTGGTGGACAGTGGACGTCTTTCTGGCTGGTGAATTATATGTTTGAATGAATACTGCATTTGTCTGGATAAATAATTTAATGAGTAGAAAATGGAGAATATCTGTGGATGCGTAATAAATGTGGAAGGATGATGTCTGTAAAGTGTGTGCCTAAGTGCATTAGCGGCCACTTTGTGAATGGTATATGTCTATGCACATGCCCATTTATATACATGTGTAGAAAGATGTGTTTAAATGACCTTGCTGCTTCTGTGCTTGGGGCTGCACTCCTTGGTATATGGGGAGTTGTAGAAAGAGGCTAGTGATATTGCAGGGGGTTCTATGACATTAAGTTAAAGCTATTTGCTTTGCTATACAATACCATTAGCAAAGCAAATGGCTTTAACTTAATCAAAGGCGAGACCTATTGCATTTTCAATGCTTGTTTTGTTAGGCACAGGGAGATTAAGTGATTTGCAAGTATCAAGGACCCCCTGTACTGATTCTAGAACTCCTAGGACAGGGCAATAATATAATTGGATGCAACACCCTAGGCAGTCAATTGGCTCAAATCATCTGGCGGCTCATCACAGCAACATTGTTATGGAAACTCAGTGCAGTAACAAATTAACTGTATAAAACATATATACATTTTATTTAAATTATTGTTAAAAGAATGAATGGCACATCATATACACAAAACAGCATGATTTTGAACTAACACAAACATTAAATTACAAAAGGTCACGAAAAATGATGATTGATAACAAATACATAAACACTACAAACACAAATGCATGTATACATAATGAAAAAAGGTGGCTATGAGATGAATCTTCTGAGAACATTCATCTCATAGCCACCTTTTTTCATCTTCTGAGAAGATTCATCTCATAGCCACCTTTTTTCAGCTTCATTGCCGAGACTCGAACCCTGTTCCCCAGATTTGAGGTTGACCGCCCTAGCCGAGAGGCCAACTCCTCTCCTCTCAATAAGTAATATAGGAAATATCCATGCAAGTGAAGAACCCTGTCTCCAAACGTCTTGTAATGATCAAACAACTATTAGAGGTATACTTGTCATGCCTGTAAAGGGGTGCAAGCATGTAGGGTTATAATGGAATGTGAGACTTGTATTACTAACTTGTTTCCAAAATGTATTCTTAATTCCCTCAACCCAGAATATCAGATCCCTCATATGCAATGTTTACTTTTCCGCATAGCCTCTGCCCGTCGGAGTTTATGTTATAATCTTCATAACTAACACAATTATAGGTTGAGTACCAGCCCCCAATTAATAATGCCTGGTGGTTGCACCTCAAAACAATGCTTTTACACCACAGAAGGGTCCTTACTAATTAAGGTATACAAAGAACCTGATTCAGCACATATTCACCCCCCAGCTACTCAAAAATAATGCAACAAAATTGAATATTTATGGCTGGAAGACAATATTTATTTTAAGTCTCACCATTTAAGTTTCAATGATTTTCCTCCATAGTTTCCACGTTTCCACGTTACATGGAGTTTTCCCACTCACTCACACCCGTTTATTCACACACGTGCACACATACACACCCATTCACTACGCCCACTCCCAAATTAATACATTCATACATGTGCTCATGCACCAAAGATTCAAAAACATAAAACTTACCTGTGCTGCAGCCCCCGAACAGGGAAGCCTCGGAGGTCCTTCACTTGTCGCAGAGGGGGGATGGTGTCAGTGAGACTGCTGACCCCACCTCACTTTGTAATGAGATGCCACTGATTGACACTCAACCCAGGGCACTTGAGGGTGATAGAGCGTCGTGATGTTCTGAAATTTATAGGGGTGCATCATAATCATAGATAGTCCGCACCCGCATATATCCTTGGGATGTACTATAAAGTGATCATTAGAAACGTGAGGTAATAACAAAATGTGTAAGATAAATGATAGAAAATTATTTTATGTTATTCTAGAAAGTAAAATGCTCTTTAAATGAAATTATGTAATCCTCGATGCTCATTGCAAATGCTTAATGAAGTAGTTCATGTGTAATGTAATGCATTAGATTTAAACGTGCACGGTATTAAAGTGCCACATGTAGGAATAATTAATTGTGCTTTAAACGTGATGGAATGTGGTGTTTTCAGATGCACATTTATTAATGCATATAATTCTTGATGTGTAAAGGCCTAAATGAGTGTTCACGTTTTATTATGAAAGCCTATTCGTATTTCTTATGTTAGCTGAATTATGTAGACCTGAAATGCATTTTCCCTTGTAAAGCTCTCATTTGGAGGTAGTCAGCGAAATTCATGTGCGTGCAAGGTTGTTCTGTTCTCATGATTCTGTTGCAGGTGCAAGGACACCGTCCTCGTTAGCTATGACTAACGCTTTTGTTTTAGGAGTTAGGTATGGAGGAGGCTCGCTACAGTGTATACAGGAGTGTCGATAATGGGGAGCCGATACTCTTTCATGCTGAAGGAGCCTGAGACCCAAGGACACTTCAACTGTTGCTGGACAGAGTACAAGTTTTTGTGGAAAATTACCTACAAGAGGTGCCTGGTCGGAGGAGGTGTTTAGGGGCGTGTTCTATCAATTGTGCATTTTGTATTAGGGACAGTGCCCCGAGGGATGAGTTAGCAGAGAGCCATTAGAGGGAAGAAGGAAAGGATCGATACTGAGGAAGGAGACTTAGAACGAGCTCAGCAGCTTTGGCTACTGACTTTAAAATATGAGTGTACTTCTTAGGAAGTCTTCACGAGTTGACACCTTTTCTTGATCTTGCCTGAGAAATGCTAAGTAGGGATACCACTTTAGAGATAGTGTAGGGACAGAGTAATGGATTTCTTTGCTGCCACTAATGAAGACTAATTTAGATGTTGGAGCATTCATTGCTTGTTTAATATTTCTGGAGTTGCTTATTCTTTTTATGCTTCACCGGATTAGATTGGTGTGTAGAATGAACTTTGTATTAGTGCCCATGTGTCTCTTTAACCTCGTCATAAGGTGCTTGTATGTTCAGTTATTTTTAGCTTTGTAATAAAACCCCTAAATTGAAATTCGGAGTCAGTGATCTTTTCCCCGAGTCTAAATTGATTAGTCCATATTGTTTAATTGTGAAGGTATTGGTTTCTCCCCTTTACACTTTTCAGCAGGTAATAAAGGTCCAGTCGACCGAGGATTCTTAGAGCGATTTAAGATAAGAATCCGGCGTTATCAAGGGTTTAAAAATGAAGCGTGCAGGTCTGAGACAATCAATGATGCTCCCTCTCATCACGAGGGAGAGGGCGTTGTGCACCTTTTGCCAAGCTGAGGAGGTCATACTCACAGGGCTGTGAAAACCTTAGCCTGACAAAGTTCAGCTCAGGTCGCCAGGTGCCTGCGCATGTATCGCATGTATAACGGCTGGCCAGTGGCGTAACAATAGACCCCTCGGTGTGGGGGGCCCGTGAGCTCCAGGAGGCCCTCTCTGGCACTGTGCACGGGTGGCAGGCCACTGGCTTGAGAGCACCTAAGTTATGTTATGTTATGTCAGTCCAACTTGTATAGCGCAACAGCTGCCTCAGCAAAGAGGCGTCCCAGCGCTTGCTACAGGCAGACTGCAAACTAGAGCCTAAACCACAGGGAAGAGATGAGTTTTTATTGCCTTCCTAAACAACAGGTAGTTCTCCAGGCTACGAATGTAAGGGGGAAGGTAGTTCCAAAGCTTGACCGCCAGACAGCGGAAAGATCCAAGCAGGACCCCATAGAGCGCAGATGGCGCGTGGGTGTATATGGGACCAGCACATCAGTCAAAATAGTGGGGGAAGAAAGTTTCAGGATTTTAAAGGCCAGGCAGAGAGCTTTGAATTCTATGCACTTGGCCACCGGCAGCCAGTGTAATCGCCAGATTTCACCTGAGATGGGGCGCCTTCTCGGGAGACCCAAAAGAGCTCTGGCAGCCGCATTTTGGACCCTTTGTAGGCGCAAGACCTCAGCTTTATTCGCCCCCAAAAACAGCGAATTAGCATAATCAAGCCTTGACAATATAGCCGCCTGGACAATCAGATGTCTAGTGGACTGGTCAAAGTAACCCAAAAGGGGTGTCAGTCCACGTAATAGACCGAAACACGTGCCAGCTAATTTATGGTCCTGAAAACTGAGGGTTGAGTCCATCCATACCCCTAAGTTTTTCACCACCGATTTAGGGGTAGGTGCGCTCCCAAGGGAGTTGGGCCACTAGTTCTCACTCCAAAGTTTGATATTTTTTCCCACCAACAACACCTCCGATTTATTAGCATAAAGCTGGAGGCAGTTAGCGGTCATCCACTCCGCGGCCGCTGCCAGCCCGCTCCTAAATTTAGGGGCATCCTGCGTAGAGTCGTCGGAGAGAACCACCACTAACTGCGTGTCCTCGGCGTAAGAGACAATGGAGAGACCCCTATCCCTAGCTATCACTGCCAGAGGTTGGATGTACAAAATGAAAAAGTACTCAGAGCCCTGTGGCACACCCTGGCCGATAGACTGGACACAGGAAAGAAAAGGCGGGGCAGACACCTGAAAACATCTTTCAGAGAGGATGGATCGAAACCATTCCAAGGCAGAACCACCGATTCCTGCCTCCTCCAGACGATTTAGAAGGATCTGGTGAGACACAGTGTCAAACGCGGCACTGAGATTTAACAAAATCAGTGCCGCGGTATTGCCCGCATCTAGAATGGTCCGCAGATGCTCGGTCACAGTACTGTGCCCAGGGTGGAAACCATTCTGCGTGGGATCCAGGATGCCGTTGGCATTCAAAAATGCAGTAAGGATGGTATTGATGTGTGCCTCAGCGATTTCAGCAGCCCAAGGTAGAAGAGAGATAGGGCGAAAGTTTTCTAATTTTGCTGGATCCATGATGGCTTTTTGAGAAGGGGGACTACCATAGCCTGTTTCCCTTGCCTCGGAACCGTAGCTGTGGAGAGAGAAGTATTAATCAACTGGCACAGAGGCGCCAAAACCACAGGCAGAGATTTTAAAAACAGGTCCGGCTTGAGCGGGTCTGCAGGGGAGCCAGATTAAATTTTGCTGCAGAGCAGGCGGAGCTCATCCTGATCGACATGAGGAAAAACTGTAAGAGTGTGAACGGTAGGGAGCCTGGATACAAGGCTGGGACAGGCGGGGGCCGGTGGAAAGGACTTATATATAGTCTCAACTGTGTGTACAAAAACGGTGGCAAGGTCCTCACAGTGCTGCTTAGACGTGATCCCAGAGGCCACAGGAGTTTTCCTGAGTTTAAGATTATTAAGTATTTTAAAAATGCATTTAGATAGATTGCTACTAGACTGAATTTCCTTAGCAAAGTAAGCAGCACGCTCAGCCTGAATGGCAGTCTGATAACATCTCTTAGCAGACAGATCATAATCCCTTCTCCAAGCCCGTTCCAGTTTTTTACAAGCTTTTGCGCATATCAGCCAGTCTATTGGAAAACCAAGGATTGGTATGAGAAGTACGGCACTTGGACCAAATGGCCGGGATAAGAGAGTTCAGTACTTGGAGAATCCAGTCGCAAAAGATTTTATAAGCCGCATCTGGATCCGTAGGTAACTTGGGCAATTTTACAGCAAGAAGGGCGTTAAATTGCTCGAGGTTCAATTTACGCCAAGGGCGCTTATATGAGGATTTCTGGACACCTATGATTGGGGGTACAGGAGCCAAAAGGGACACTGAAATTAAAAAGTGGTCTGACCGGCCTAGGTGTTCTAACAGTCAGGAATGGAATGTTAGAAAAGACGGGGTCTAGTAAATGGCCTGTGGCGTGGGTGGGACCAGAGACTAGTTGATTTAGTTGACATGCTGCAAGGTCTGCGAGGAAGCTGCTAATCTCTGTAAGATCATCAAAATGTAAATTCAGGTCCCCAAAGATAGTGAAGTTAGCTGCTCTCATTGCCATGGCACTAGTGACCTCAATTAGTGTGGATTCAAAGTCCAGAGCGTGGGGGGCCCCCTTCATGTTCTTTGCAAGAGGGCCCCCTGAAGTTTCATTACGCCACTGCTTCTGGCTGTCTGGCCTGAACAAGAAGAGTGTCTGTCAGGCTGACCTTTGCTCAGCCTGACACACACTCTTCTTTTGGGTAAATATGTGGGGGGGGAGGCTTGACCCTCCCACCCATACGTAGCAGTGGCACCATCTAATTTCTGATAAATTTCTTATTTGTAGAGGCTTTCCAGGGTCTGTATATCTCTTGCTGTTCTTATAAATGTGGGACATTACCTGCAGCCATTTCCGCTGATGTCTCTGTCACAGGAACTATGGGGCATATCATAAAGAAACGGCGTTAAAATTATCACCACTTTAGCGGCAGAAAACGTCCGCTAAAGCGGCGATAATGGGCTTGATAATATGCCCTTGAGAATTCCAATAGAAACCCATGTTCTGGTGTCAACATGGGCTTCTATTGGAACTCTCACAGGCATATTATCAAGCCCATTATCACCACTTTAGCGGCCGTTTTCTGCCGCTAAAGCAGCGATAATTTTAACGCCGTGCTTGATAATATGCCCCTATATGTCCAAATCGCAGGTCCGCCATGCACTCTTTGAATATGAAACTCTTGCATGCGTCTTCCCTTTTCATTGACTCCCGGAGTCCTGCTGATTGTTCTCTGCTGAGGAGGATAAGTGGCCTGTGTTTTCCACCTTAGCACTGCCTCAGACCTGACACTAGTGGAAATGATGGTAGGCAACGGGCCATATGTGTAAAAGACAACCAAGTTGTCCAGACCCTAGTTTTCAAATATCCAATTTCATTCTTCTTGTGGACCTCTCTATGACTACCTTTTAGGGTCACTAGGCATTCTTTGCAGATGGGGACTGTCATCTATCTAAAGTGAGACACTAGAGTACAAAATGATGTAATCTGGAAGAACCTTGACAAAATCCTAAACTTCCTACCATTTTGGTATTCACAGAAGGCACTTACTCATTTTGGTATTCACAGAAGGCACTTACTCATTTCGGTATTCACAGAAGTTAGGAGTCTTAACTTTAGGACTCTTAAATGCCTTCTGTGAATACCGAAAGTCTTAAAATTAGGATTTTTCTCAGTTTAGTAGTAGGATAGTTAGGACTCCTAACTTTAGGACTCCTAAATGCCTTCTGTGAATACCAAAAGCCTTAAAATTAGGATTTTTCTCAGTTTAGTAGAAGTAAAGTTAGGAGTCCCTGTTAGGACTCCTAAACTGAGAAAAATCCTAATTTTAAGAATTTCGGTATTCACAGAAGGCATTTAGGAGTCCTAAAGTTAGGACTCGTAACTTCTGTGAATACCGAAGTGAGTAAGTGTCTTCTGTGAATACCAAAATGAGTAAGTGCCTTCTGTGAATACGAAAATGGTAGTAAGTTTAGGATTTTGTCTTAAGTTAGTTCTGTGAATCGGGCCCTGTATTATACTCTGGGATCTCTAGGAGCTTGTCAGTGAACCCTACAGCCTAAACTGGACAGGAATGACAGTCAGAAAATGAGAAAATAATAATTTTTAGCTCCACTATAAATCCCTTAAAGGCCCACCGTAAATCCTTTAAAGGACTGCTCTATTTTAGGATTTATGGAGAGGCTATTCCTTGTTTTGGAACATCTTTTGGCACTGTGCAGAAAAGATAGGCGCCATTGATACCTGTCTTTAAGGTTTGGGGACGGAGTGGGATATGGAGACAAATGACAGCATGAGTGGAAGGAAGGGTCTTAATGTGGCAGCCACGGCTGTAGGAAATAGGAAGTCCCTTACAAATGATAAATATTTGTCAAATTGAGAAAAGCTGAGAGGGTCAGTAAGCAAATCTGCTGTGCTTAAAAACACTGAGACCAATCATTTAAAAAAAATTTAAATATGTGACCAATAAAAAAAAACAAATTACAACTTCACTCCAGGTCTTTATGGACACTGTCTCCAGTTCTGAACTTTTCACCTACAAACCATTGTTTCTAGGGGTGGTAAGCTAGTTCATTTGAAGAAAAGCTACAAACGTTCAACACCCAGAATGCATTCGTTTTTCACAGGAAAGTACAGAACTGAAAACACTGTGTGCAATGACCTGGAGGGGGTTGGTCACCGCACCTCTTGCCCATTCCTGAGGATTGGGTGTTAGTATGCTGTAGACATGGGTTTGAGTGTTACACTGACCACAACGACTTTCATGGGATGGGGAGAGTATAGAATGCACTTTCAAGGTCACAATTCACAAAAAGTAACACACAGATTAAAACTTTCTATTATATGACACGTTTGGAGGAAATATTGAAGGTTGACCCTACTGGTGCATAAAATGCAAATGAGAGCCGGCCTCGACATCAACATACCTTCATCCCTTTCATCCCATTTATTCCTGGGTTGCCATCGAGTCCAGGGATGCCCTGAATTACAAAGCAAAAATATACATATTAGGCACAAATAGATTCCAAAATCCCAAGGTCATTGTTTTCACGCACCAAGGTAAGGTTGATGCTTCTTTTGAAGCAGTACCATGTGATACAGTGAACCCGCTTAAGAATCACTTATTCATTAAGAGGCTTCAGGAGTCTTTTTTACATACAATTTGTTCATAACCAGGGGAAGGGTTAAATGAAGGATTTCGTTTCTTTAGACCTGTGAATGTTCAACAGTGACTTCAACACAGCTGAGCATTAATGCATAACATAGGGGAATATGTATGGAGCTGCGGTCAGTTACTTTTGCTAAAAGAAGAGATATTGTTTAATTTATGGGTGTCTAATTTACGACAAGTCTAGCCTGATTTGCAGGAGTAGCCCGTGCTGGTAAGAGCAGTGGGGAGGGGATGGGAAGGAGTCGACAGACGACGAGGGATAACAACATTTAAAAAAAAGAAAACCACTTACCTTGCGCTCGCCGCATTGCCGAATCGGTGATGCGGCAAGCGCAAGGTTAGTGTTTTTCTTTTTTTAAATTTAATTTTCCCTCGTTGTCGTCTGTCGACTCTCTCCCCACCCCGCCCCACAGCTCTTACCTGCACGGGACGCTCCTGACTGATTTGCCAGGTTTCGGGATATCCATAAAATACAGATTTACTCAGAATGAATGAAACTCATTTACTTAGTCAGTGGTCACCATGAAAGTGGATTTTGGCATATCTGAACCTATGTTGAACACCCCCGTGTAATTCATGTGCAAATATGGACCAGAGTAAAGCACAAATCCAAGATAACTAGAACTGTAAAACAGCAAGTGAGCATGGGATGCTTAAAAACACTTATGATTAGCAAGTGAGCAGTACAGAATACAAATAAATAAAACAATACAAAAACCAAAAAGAAAAGATAGTTAATCTCGGCAATTTGTGATTACTCCAGTCTGTTGCATTTTTGCTCACTGCTCCAATGAAGACCAGGGCCAACCATATGCAAATCAGTCTTGAATCTACTCAAATAGGAGCAGTCCTGCCCAAACTGTCAGACTATGCTACGTCTGAACAGGAACACAAGCTACCTAGATTGGTTTCAATCTAACAGGGCTTGCACTGAGGTGCGGCTTGAGTTCTGTGACATAGTGAGTTATGTGACTTGCATCTGGGCATATTGGTCACAAGTATGGAATCTTACTGAGAAAAATAAATACCTCTACAAACACAAACAAGTAGTTTAAGTGCTGTATTTTAATGGGGCATTCTATGACATAATGTGTCACTTGAGGTAACCTGCAGTTATAGTTAATAGCTGCAGTGGTTGGACAGTTGTTCTTTTGCTTATAACTTTCAGGTCCTAGGCAAACGGGTTTACACCTTTATGAAGGGAAAATAAAAATGCCTGAAGCAATCAGGGCTACTTCCAAAATGTGGGATCTCTTCACCTCCAGAATGCTAATTCCAAGAATTCTTGAAGAAATACAATTGTTGGGGGTACTCAAAATTCAACCACTATAAAGAATGAAAAGTCATGTTTCTCAATCAAATTCTTTTACAATTGTTTTTAGATTCTCAAAGTTATTTAACGAATATTATATGACTGGTATACAAAGTTCGTTGGTAATCGAAAAAACGTAGAAAACATTTTTCGCAAAAACACTTCATCAGGGCTTTAGTTTCTGACATACTTCTCTAATTTCAGTTACTAACATAATCTGTACCCTGCTAGGTGAAAATTGCAATTTCCAACCCATTATAATGTTTTGCTCTATGGTTCATGATCTGCACTAGAGTTCTGTTACATGTTGGATGAAGACATAATCCTTTGAAGCCCTTTAGATGTCCCATCAGCCAGTGCCCTAACCTCAGATTTAGAAAGAGTGACACATGACAACAATCCTGAGAAGATGGCGTCTGTGTTCTAAATACCAATGGTTGCCTGGTTCTGACTACGTCAGCTATTTAAGCCCCATAACCAGTATAAAGGTCACATGGGTCTAATAACTATGGTCAAGGAGGGGACAAATGATAGAGCCAGGGTAGAATGCTGGCAGACATCACAAATATATCTCTTCGTCCTGTAGTAGATGCACAAAGTCGCCTGCCTGTGTGTTTGGTGCAATATGCAAGGACACATGACAGTGAACACTTATCACACAATAAATGCAACCAATGCCTGGGAGAGACTTTCACAGGCCCATCTATATAATACAAGGATAGGGATATAGATAAGGACATTTCTAGAGCACATTTATACTGTGAACATCAAAGTCATTACTCAAACAATACAGCATGGAACACAAATGCATTACAAGATGTCTGTAGGATATTTATTAACAGCATTCAAACATATTTTTGCACATAATTAAAGAAAAACATGAATGTTCTGCCTTATCTTAACATATTATTCTGCAGCCATTGTTTCTACCAGTTAGGCAATTGTAATGAATACCAAGTAGAATAAAAGTGCCAAAGGCTCTAAGACACCACATACAATCTTTTGCTGACACATGTCAAATAAAAGCGTTCAAAGGTTATCTATTATAGTTTGTACTTACATTAAATTTTTACTTACATTGTTGCCTGTTATCCCCAGAAGACCATTATTCCCAGGCTGTCCCTAAATTGATAAAAATGTATTGTTTAAAAAAAAAAACACATCTATTTATTCAAGACAATACAACAATGAAGCAATGTTTACTGGCTCAGAGATCGAATGTTGCATCAAAAAGTATACTTTCTCTTCCCGCCGCTTCTGCCCCTCCCAGATCTGCCCACTCCCAGCGTTAGTCGGCCATCTTCGTGCCTCATTTTCGCGTGCCAACATATTGTGATGAAAATGCATTATTAATGGCTTGAGAGACAGAAAACAATGGGTAACTGATCAGAGAAACAGAGTAAAGGATGCACAAATGCATAGGTACTGGAAGTAGGGGTGCAGGGGGTGCTACAGCTCCCCCAGAAATAACCATGCTGGAGTTCAGAAGGTGAATGAGCAATAAAGGTGCAGTTACATTTGCCTTTCTTTCAAAGCTAGAGGTCAAATGCCAGGTTCGGTCCTCTGACAAATTGCTGCTTATTCCTTGAACATGGAGGTTGGTGGTTTTTCTGACTGCAAAAATGAGAGGATTTGTAAAGTGAACTATGTGGCAATCTTGCTGGAGTACAGGTAATGTGTGAAAGGAAAGACGTCAATTTATACTAACACAATAACATTTAAATGTATGTATATATATTGTCCAAATATTTTAAGATATACCAGCAGCTAAGAAAGGACAAATGAAGCACTCTTTTTGGGATTTTGAGGTTTGATGGAAGCAAAGATTTTTAATAAGATCAAAACAAATCAAGAAACTTTACTTAGAGATGTGTAAATGATACTTAGCCACTACATTTGTGTGCTGTAGTTTTATCAGTAAAACTCCCTGTCTGTTAAATTGTAGCGGCTAATGGAAAATATGCTGCTTGTAAATTGCAGTCTGCTACCATACTATGCTAATTTAATATTTTTGCGATGGCGTGCTCCAAAATGAGCCACCGGCTACATAGCATACCCTTACTACTCTCCTGCTGAATGGGCATGGCTCATTTGCGACACTTGTTGTCTGTGTGATGCTTGGATTTTTCACAATTCCTCTGATTTCACTTATGTACCACAGATGGCAGCACCCCCACATTGAAAATTGTTCCAACACCATTGCACAAATGGTAAACGCAAATGAAGTAAGGGAATTGGAAATTTGCTGGCAATGATCTTGAGTGTTGTGATGCACAAAGAGTACAAACTGCCAATGTTAGTGATCTCTACATTGTTGATTGGTAAATGCATGTTTTTTTCAATCCGTAAGAGCAAAAATCCAGCCAATCTCACTTCCAATCAAATGAAAAGCTACGTTTTTTTTTACTATTGTAACTTCAGCTCTAGTATGTTTGAGAGCACGTGCTGAAAATGGATTTAGGTGCCTCTTGAAATTATTATAAAGAGACATTTATGTATTATAGATATTTTCACAGTCGCTGTTTTTGAGTCTGTTTCTGCAGTCTTATTTTTTGTAGTGGGTGTTTTCACTCGATACTCTAAAAAACCCACCTATGATGACTGTTGGACTTGGCCCTTTTTGCAGGGTCATCCCTGAACTCTTTGCCTTCCTCCTCTATTTTTTCTGACCTGTTGTTGGCTGTTTTATGACAACGGGCACTTTACCACTGCTGATCAGTGCTAAATTTTGTAATTTGTAGGGGTATTTGTAGAGCGCAACGGTCGCTCCGGAAGGAGCATCTTGGCGCTGAATTTCCAGGTAGACGATCAAGTAACTGCCTAAAAGGTAAAAAAGTTAGATGGCTGCCATGGTGTAGTCGTCGGGAAGATTAAAAATCCAAGTTTTTAGTGCTTTCCTGAAGAGTTTTTCTTGGGTTAAGGCCCTCAGGAATTTAGGCATGCTATTCCAAGCTTTAGAGGCAAGACGATTTAAGGTTTTGCCACCTTTGGTTTTCAAAGAGAACCTAGTAGGAAGGATTAGATTGTCCTTAGAGGAACGCAGGGATCTGCTAGGGTTGTAGTGAGGGAAACGCTTGATAAGATATTTAGGGCCGGAGTGATTAAAAGCCCTAAATGCTACCATAAGAATCTTGAAAAATATTCTTTTGTGCAGTGGTAGCCAATGTAAAGATTTTAAAGCAGCGGATATTGAAGATTTCCTGGGTAACTTCAGGACTAATCTGGCTGCAGAGTGAAGTACACTTTGGAGTTTTTTAAGTGTAGCTTTCTTGGCGCCAGCCAGAAGACCGTTGCAGTAGTCCAAGCGAGCAAGAACTAGGGCCACTGTGACGGTTTTTCTAGAGTCTATTGGTAAAAAGTCAAAAAACTTTTTTAGAGATTTGATAATTCCGAAACACTGGCCGGCCACAGTCTTCACGTGTTGGGCGAAAGATAGATCGGTGTCAAACAGGACACCAAGGTTCCTTGCAGTTGTTACAGTCTGGGGGGGGACAGCTGAGTCTTCAGGCCACCATAGGCTGGGACAAAAATTTACATTTTTTCCCATAGGGAGAATCTCGGTCTTGCTGGAATTACATTTTAGATGGTTTAGATCCATCCAATGAAAGACAGCTTTCAGACAGCATTTGAGGTTCTGCTCTGCCTCAGTCGAGTGTTCCTCTAGGGGCACAATGAGTTGCGTATCATCGGCATACGAAGTTACGAGTATGCCAAATGACTCAATCAGAGAAATGACTGGGATTAGGTAAATGTTGAAGAGGAGAGGGCTCAAGATGGAGCCCTGAGGGACTCCAGATGAGACCGTCTTCTCTTCGGAGAGAAAAGGACCTAGGGCGATCGTTTGCGATCTATCCGTTAGAAAAGACGTTATCCAAGCCAGAGCCATCGCTGAGATACCAATATCTTCAAGTCTGCTAATCAGAATGGAGTGCGAGATGGTATCGAATGCCGCTGTGAGGTCTAGAAGAATGAGGACGGCATTCTTCTTCTGATCCTGCAGTAGCTTTATAGAGTCAGTTAACTCAATCAGTGCAGTTTCTGTAGAGTGATGGGGACGAAAGCCAGATTGTTGAGGATGGAGTACATTGTGTGCTTCAAGGTACTTTTTAAGTTCATTATAAACTGTTTTTTCGGTGATCTTTCCGAGTGCAGGGAGGAGAGATATTGGACGGAGGTTAGTAAGTTCAGAGGGGGATTTGTTAGATTTCTTCATCAGGGGTTTGACTATTCCCTGTTTCCACATGCAAGGTACAATTCCAGTGCTGAGAGAGGAATTAACAATCTTGTTAATGATTGGGTTCACCACGTCAATGAGTTGATGGAGTATTCTAGGGGGACAGGGGTCAGAGGGTGAACCAGATTTGCATGCCATGATAATTTCTCTAGTTTGATCTAAATTAACTGGAGTGAAGTTTTTAAGACTTCCAACAGGGCTATCTTTCTGGGTGGAATTACTTATTGTCTGAGTTATTAGAGGAGGAGGACATTTTTTTGGGATGGTATCTATTTTCTCCACAAAAAAGTCGGCAATTTGGTTGCAAAACTCTTGGGATGGTGGGATTTCAGGTTGTAATGCTCTGGGATGGGTGAACGTCTTCACAATTGAAAACAATGTTTTTTGTTTATGTTTGGACTGTTTAATGGCATTTGTATAAAACATTTTTTTAGCTGTTTTAATGTTGAAAAGGTAAGTTTTCCGCAGCTGGATATATGAAAGTTTATCTGCCATGCAGTACATTCTACGCCATTTGCGTTCAGCTTTTCTGCAAGCTAAATGGGCTATTGCTAGCTCTGGGGTGAACCAGGGGGCACTTGTCTTAGATTTTTTATCTGTTCTTCGGGGACGGTTGGGAGGTTCACGAGCTTTAATTTCCTGATGAATCCAACTATGGAAAAGGTTAGCGTCATGTTCGACGTTACCTGTGAGGTTAGGAATCTGAGAATTGGTGATGGGATTTAGGTCGAAATTTTCCTGTACCTTTTTCCAGTTAACAAGGTTATCCGGGTGCGAACTGAGTTTACTGGAAGTCGGCGCGCGTGAAGTTTTAATTAGGAACGGGATCAGGCTATGATCAGTCCATATTTGAGGGACAGGAGGTAGGGTTATTAGAGGGGAGAGGTTAGTGCAAACCCCATTAAGTGTATGCCCTAGTACATGAGTAGGCTGATTAACTCTTTGATGGAGATTAAAGATTTCAAGGGTCTGAAGAAAGTTGTTAACTTGTACATCAGTATTGGACTCCAGGTGTAGGTTAAAGTCCTCAATGAGAGTGAAATGAGGATATCTAAGGAGGAGGTGGGCCAAGGAGTCACTCAAAGAATCTAGGAATCTGGTGGCATTGCCAGGGGGGCGATATATCAATCCTCCGGAGAAGGATGACGAATCGTTAAGTTTAATAGAAAAGCCAAGACCTTCCATGTCTATTAGGGGGTCTAAGTTAAACGTATGGCAGTTGAAGCTGCTTCTAAGTACTAAAGCGACACCACCGCCTCTTCCCTTCAGTCTGTCTTGCCTGAAGATGGAAAAACCTTGGGGAAGGGCTATGGCTAAATCAGGGTTACTATCATCGGTTAGCCAAGTCTCAGTAATCAGGAGGCAGTCAAGGTCTAATTTTTGGATAAGATCCCTTATGTCTTGGTTGTGCCGACACATGGAGCGGGCGTTGATGAGCCCTCCTTTAAAATGAGGTGAGTTATCCATGGAGTAGGTTACGGAGGTAGGTGATTTAACTGGGTCACTATCAGAGGACCAATGGCAGAGTTTACAGCTGAAGGGACCATATAGGTTCTTCATGTCAGATTTGCTATTGCAATTGTGCATCCCGCGTAAGCGGTATAATTCGTTAGGCAGATACTTTACTAAGGGGGGAGTTAGGACAGAATTTCCTGCGCCTGTCGTGGACTTGGCGCGGACGGGCGCAGACGGGCTTGCCTTAGGCGCGCCTTCGGCGCGCAAACGGCGCTCCCGCTGCGCTCGTCCGCTGCGCTTCCTGTGCATGCACATATCCAATTGAGGGGGGTGTGGCCTCAAGGGGGCGTGTTCAGCGAGCACGCCTATTGGAATGGCGGCCGCTCGAGGAAATCAACAAACGCTACAGCGTTCAAATCGGCTGTGCGTGTGAAGAGGGAGCGAATGGTTGCTACCACGACCAGAGTAATGAGGGCGGTAAGCTTATATTTTCAGTGCGCAGTTTAAAACAAAGCAAAGTTATGTGACACCAATACAATTTTAAAAATCAGGAAGAACAAGAAATCGTACCGCCTCCTCCCGGCTTCCGCCTCAGGAGTGGGTTAGGAAAGTGCATATGCTCTCCCTATCTAAATTGATGTATGGATTAGTGATTCCATGATTGGCTGATTTGGTTTACCTGTCAGAGCCTAGTACAGTGCACCAGGCGTGCCCAGGGCTTGTAAATCCAAAATACTGCTGGTGGGCTTGCAGCACTGGTTGTGCCACCCACAGAAGCAGCCTGTAAAAGTGTGTCTAAGGCCTGCCATTGCAGAGCCTGCATGCAGTCTGGTACTGTCATGCTGACTGGGCAAGTGCACCCACTTGCCAGTCCCTAAACCTTCCCTTTTCTTCATATCAGACACCCCTATGGTAGGCCCAAGGGCAGGGTGCATTGTTAGTATAAGGTAGGACATGCCCTAGCGTGTGTGGCATGTTCTATTTTCGTTTTTCACTATTGCAAGGCTACCTGTTCTCCATAGGCCAGAATGGGCAGTTTGATTATTACATCTTATAATCCTAACTGACTCAGGGAACATGGTAGAAATTCGAATTTAGTATGCCTGAACTCAGAATGATAAAAATACATCTTTTAGTAAAGTTGGTTTTAACATTCTGTGTTTGAAAATACCACTTTTAGAAAGTAGGTATTTTCTTGTCTAACCATCCAAACCTGCCTCTGCTAGGTTGTGTATTCCTTGTCTGGAGGTTGAGTGACAGGGGCTGGGGAAATTCCATGAGACAGGGTGAGGCAGCCAGGGCTAAATATAGAGGGATCTCCATGCAGATGGGTGGGAGGAGTTGCACCTGGGACCTGAATAGGGCTGTGCCTTCCCTCCACAATGCCGGTTCCACCCCCTGTAGAGCGTCTGATGACTCTGCCCTGCTCCCTGAAAGGAAAGGAGGAATCATGTCAACAAAGTGCTCCAGGACTGACCAGAACTGGTTTGGACCAGGCAAAGGCCTCTCTGCCTTCAGAGAACAAAGACAAACTGAGTATAAATATTGGGACCCAAACCCAAGAACTTTAGATCACTTTGGGAAACAAGAAGAAACCTCTGCTGAGGAGAGGAATCAAGAAGAAACTGAGGAGAGACTATCCCTGAACATGGGGGGTTGGCCTGCAGTGGTTGCCTACTGCCGAGGAGAAGGGAACTTTGTGTGTACTTTTGCTCAACTTGTAAGGGTCTCCAAGGGCTTGGAAAAGAGCTTGCCTCCTGCTGACGTCTCAGGGACAACAGACTTCAACCACCAGCTCCCCAGGGTTCTTTGGAAGTTCCTGCTGCTGTTTTTGGGCCTTCTGAGGGACTGCGTGTCGCAAAGAGCTGGAAGAGCGGCTCACGAAGAAGAAGCGTGCCGCATCCGCTGCCGTCGCATCCCGGAACAAGGGTGACGCCGCTGTAGCTGGCGCATTGCACCGCACCACGAGAAGCGTCCCGCAACACCGAAGAAGCATGTCGCAGCCATCCTAGCTGCCACATTGCACCGCATCAAGAGAAGTGTCTCACATCGAGGAAAAAGCGTGTCGCTGTCGCAGCCTCTGCCGTCGCATCTTGGATGTCGCCGCTGTAGCTGTTGCATTGCACCGCATTAAGAAAAGCGCCTCGCATCCACGGAGAAGCGTGCCGCCGTCGGAGCTGCTGCCGTCGCATCACTGAACAAGGGTGTGGCCGCTGTAACTGTCGCATCGAGCGGAAGCGTCTTGCATCGCTGGAGAAGAGTGTCGCCTCCAAAGCCGCTGTCGTCGCAGCACTGTACAAGGGTGTCGCCGCTGTAGCTGACTCATCGAGCCGAGATCTCTCGCAACATCGGAGAAGCGCTGCCGCATCAGGAAGATCTTCACGTCTTTATTTCTTAGCACCAAAATTTCATGGCATCACCATAGTTGCACCACTTTCGTTGCCCTGCGTGTCGCATCTAAAGGTACATTGAACTAAAAGTGTCGCATTTAAGAACTAAGGAGAACTAAGCTAAAACTACCATTTTAAAGTAACAGTATTGTGGATTTTTGTCGTTTATGGTCTTGTGGTAAATCTATATAAAGAATTCTTATATTTGATATAAAACTTGTGTGGTGTCCATCTGTAGTGTTGTCACTTGATTACTGTATGTGTTCACAAATGCTTCACACACAGCCTCTGAGATAAGCCTGTCTGCTCGTGCCAAGTTACCAAGGGGTGAGCAGGGGTTATTTTAGGAGTGTACCCCTTTACCCTGACTAGAGGAGAGGGTCCCTATTTGTCATACCTGTGCCAACTAGAGACCCCCAAATTTAACAATGACACATTTTCTGGCTATGCAGGATGCAATTATCCCAATGTCTTATTCTGAGTGTGGAATTCTAAGAGAACAACACATAACGGCAGCACAGAACAGAAAAAAGTAAAACAAAGCACTGAAGGGCATATCATAGAAGACCCTGTCCCTAAGACACCCTGGGAGATCCCTATGGCCTGGATGAGTTACAGTCATATGACTGTTTCACCAAACCCATATGTGCTTTGTAGATTTAGTCATTGAGGACTTAAAACAGAAACCTAGGATGGTGAGAGCTGTATAATGCCTGAATCTGCATAATGCTCGCACAGGCAGATGTCTTTCACACATCTACAGCACATACAAATCCATTGTGAACTTAGCGCATTTTTTTTGCAAATTTGTGAACATATGTGAAAAGCTTCACAGTGTACAGCAACTGAATAAGAATGCCTTGGAACCAAAGTGAAACCCCAGAATTACACCCACCATGAGCCCCCTATTGCTATTCACGCCCTGCGGTAACAGACACTTTTACTAAATATGACCCTGTACGGTCTGGGCCAGTGATCTTCAATCTCCTCCTCCTTTTTGTATGTCACAGCAAGGAGCAATGTTATCATCTGGTATCAAGATGATGATGGACACATGTGAAGATTTTAGTTTCTTTTTAATAAAAATAATTTTTGCTTCAACTTTGCAATCTCTACATTTACTAGAGCTGAGTTTCCCGACTCCCTAGTAGAGTGGTTGTGTGACTGCCCAAAAGAAGAGGGTACATTCATATGACATAGTAACTAAAAACACTAAGGAACTGATTAAGAGTTTATCGGAAGGGTAGTTGGCAGAGCCCGACTCGCCGTAGCGGGCACAGGGCGTTTACCCGGTGTGCTGCCAGGGTGGGGGCCGGTTTTGGGCCCCTGGGAAGGTTTTTGTGACCAGGGGTCAGCAATATCGGCCCCTTGTAACAAAATCGTCTGAAACAGGCCCTAGCAAACAGCTCAATATGGCAACAATGGGGCGACCCTGTGTCCCTCAGAACTTGGGTATGTATATAATGAGCTACAATGGTTCTGTCGGGGACAGAACCATTGTAGCTCATTATATACTAGCAAGCAGCTCAGCCACAGCCTCCCGCCCCCAAAGGGGGCCGTTCCAGCAGTGTGACAGATATCCAGTCCGCTGCACTGCTAGTGCATTAGGACATAATCAGGATCATTATCCTAAATCGGGGCCTAAAATCAGAATTGGGACCAGCTTGCGGGATATTATTTCTAAAAGAAGGGCTACCCTTTTTTCTTAAGTATGAAACTGTATCAAAAAGATAGACTTTTGACAGGGTGCTTAGAGAAAATGTAAAACTTATAGAACACATTTTCAAGATCTTTAGCAATCCATGTACACAAAGGAATGAATTGTTTTTATGGTATTCATGATTTGACAATTATGGATAGAAAATCTTACTTAAAAAAACTACTGCTGGAAAACAGTAAATAGCTAGACGTGCTCTATTTGGAATCGAAAATAATTTAGTTAAAAGTATTTATGTTTGCCAGAATGTTTTCCCTACCTTGAGTCGTTCCCTGAAACTTACAAGTGAAATGCTATCCTGAGATAGCAGATCAGAATAATAATATGGGAGGCAAATTGAGGGGTTTATGCAAGAAGTGAAAATTATTTTGCTTCTGTGCTTTGAAATGTACATTTTCTAGCGACATTTTTTTTAGACTGCATTAGATTTCTAAAATTACAACACCCATTTAATTTATGGTATCGGGTCAGATGCCCAAGCACTCGAATTGCTGGGAAAGATGTCTAATTTCGAAGTTGCTTTTCCATTGGGAAACATTTTCTATAACTGACAGAAAGGGTTTTTTAAATATTTTTTGTCGATCTATATTAAAATATTTTTATACTGCTGCTTTTTTTATGGCTATACCCTTGAAAACAACAACGTTTGTTCACTTGTATTTTCAAATTGGGTCCTAGTGTTTGTCTTTAAGGTGCTCACTGTAAGCGAAAGAAAGTATGGTTTGGCATGCAGGGCCGCCGTTTTTCTCAAAGAAAATTACTGGCTGTTAGTTTCTGCTTTGAGGTTCCGGAAGATACCTCAGTAAGAATTAGTGTATAATCCTGTGTTTTCGAGTACTTCTGAAGGGATTTGTTCATGTATTAGGTTTATAATCAAAGTGGGAAAAACTGGCATTTGCTTAATGTGTGTTCAGTATGGGCAAGTTGGCAACTGTATCGGACCAAGGCCATGGAAAGGCGGGCAGTGGCTGAACTGCATTAATTTAAAGCAAGACTACTGCTGTCATTATTAATCAAAAGGTAGCTTACATTTGCATGGTGCCATATGGCTTAGCTGCCATGTTTTCTCATTCCCTTAAGGACTTGTTTTTATTTTTTAACTTGGAATTAGGTACTTATGGCACCTAGCTGCAATGGATGATGTGCCCAGTCCATCATGTTGTTGACTCAGGTCCCACAAAGACTGATGACACGCCTATATTGGCATATGAAGCATTGCATTAATGTCAATAGTGAGTGCTGAGCTCATGCAAAATTTACCCTCAGTCCCGGGAAGCCCATTACTCCTTCTTCTCCTTGTTCAGCTTCATAGGCGTGTAAACCCTACAAAGTAAACAGATCCTATGATTCAGCCATAAAGAGATATGAAAAGGAAAACACAGTAAAAAGGTCTTCAGTATATGGATAAAAGCAACTACTGAGAAACAACATCGATGTTATTTATACTTGAACTTACAGGGTCTCCGTTGATTCCGCTTTCTCCTTTCACGCCTTTCTCACCCTATAAAACGACCAAGAGACAAGACAATTTAAACATTTATCAACCTTGGAGCACATAGAGTCACACATTTCACCCATAATACTCGCACATAGTAATAATTAATTCCTGCTATGAGATCTCCATGCTTGTTTGCCACTCGTGTCTACCAAGTTATGTGGGGGCATATTTACAAGGGCTTTATCTCCGCTTTTTTGGCTTACAAAGCCAAAAAAGCGGAGATAAAACCAGCGCCCTATTTACAAGAGGGTGCTAACATGTATAATCGCATGTTAGCATCCTTTTCCCCAACGCCTCCCTTTGCATCTCCAATGAGATGCAAAGTGGGCGTTACTGGGCGTAAACACGATGGACTACCTTGCAAATATCACTGATGTTTACATCGCGATATTTACAAGGTAGCCCACATGATTTTAGCAGACGTTAGATTTTGGCAAAAATGGCCGTTTTTGCCAAAATCTAACGTCTGCTAAAATCCTGACTTAGCCATCCCTAACATAGGGGGTGGATTATGCTGATACGACCCTGTGGGTCGTATCAGCAAGGTCAGAACATTTTTGGAAAACCAGCGATGTTCCCTGCAAAAGGGCGATAACCTCGCTATCTCTGGAATTTTTATCGCCCTCGAAACATGCGTTGTTAATAACGCGCTACCAGGGTGATAAGTTACAGAGATAGCCTGCGATAATATGATTATTGCTAAGCACGGCCAGCGATAATTGTCGCTGGCTGTTGATAATATGCCCTGTGGAAAGTACATGTGTTTTTCTCATTTTCCTTTTTTTCGCCCTACTCTGTCCTTGGTTTTTGTGATGGGAAAGTCTGCAAATTTCCATTTGTTTATTGCTAGGAGGCGCTGATCATGATGGTGTTTCGGATTTGCCATTGCTATGGTGATGATGTGTTAACCAACAGGGAAATTAGTTGCTTAGGATCATAGGGAAACCATCAACGTGTTAGAGAACAGGGTCTAGAAAATATTAGTGGGAGTTCCCCTCAATGATTATACTCATGCCTCATGGGCCATAAAAGTGAAGATAAGGCCGGAGGTCAGGACTCGGATGGAACCACTAACATGAAACCCAATCAGGCTGTGAGAAATTGGGTTTTGAATGAGGGGGTGAAAACCCTTCTCAAGAAACAAACACAATCATTGTCAGGGTGAATAACAAAAGTTACTAAATTAAGACTATGTAGGAGCCAGAGTCTGAGTTTCTTCTAGGGGATTTCTCCTGTGGCCTATTGGACGGTTGGATTTTTCCTAATAACAAATGTAGTCATCCTCATCTGTTTATCATCAATATTTTCAAGCTCACAATGAAGTGGTGTTGCTATTCAGTCATGGGTGACACCAGAGTAGAGAGCCCTGATAAACCCAATCCTGTCCTTTGCAAAATGAAATGTGAATTTCTGCCCTTCCCCTGCACAGGCTCAAACAGGTCTGGGGTGACAATAGGCTGGTGTCAAGTTTTTGTGAGTGCGTTGGAGGCAGCCCCTTTAAAATGTGATTGGGGCTACAAACAGTTCCACCCCTCCCATCCTTGCAGATGGCCAATCCTGACAATACCTAGTCCTCCTTTATCTCACTGTCTGGTAGGAATATAAAAAGGGCAACTGCCAACTACACCAAGACATATGACCCAGGATACAGGCTGCAGACACCAATGGTTCGAACAAGAACATGCCACATGGTAACTTCAAATCCAGCGTCACAATTAAAGAGGTTTTTAAATTACAATCCATTTGAGACCAAACTTGACATTCCTACCTGCTCCCAATCAAAAGTTATCACTTCTTAAATGTAAAAAGGTAACACTATGGGAGAGGAAGGCCTTACAGTAGTGAAAAACACATTTATGAGTTTTTCACTACCAGGACATGTAAAACATAAATGTACCTTTCCATCTTTTTTAATACACTACATGGGCTCTAAGGGCCTACCCTAGGGGTGATCATATGTTTTAAAAGGAAAGGTTTAGGCCTGGCAAAATGTTTATATTGCCAGGCCGAAATTGCAGTTAAAACTGCACAACAGGCTGCAATGCAAGCCGCAGACATTTTTTAAAGGGCTACTTAAGTGGGTGGCACAATAAGTGCTACAAGCCACCTCCACTAGTAGCATTTAATTTACAGACCCTGAGCACATGTAGTACCACTTTATTAGGGACTTATAAGTAAATTAAATGTGCCATTTGGGTGTAAGCCAATTTTTCCATGTTTAGAGGAGAGAGCACAAGCACGTTAGCACTGGTTAGCAGTGGTAAACAGCACAGAGTTCTAAAAGTCACCAAAACAGGATAGTAAAACCGGAGGGGTGCGGGCAAAGAGCATGAGGTCCAAGACTGGTAATATTCACTCTGCTCTGATTATTACTCCCCCGTGTGTTGGTGTGGTGATTTAAGACCCAAGCAGTAGCAAGGCAGCTGATTTTAATTATTCCCCTTTTTGAAGCTCCATAGGGTCCAGAAGTGCAGATGTTTTGGTAGTGTGCAGAGTGTGAGTTTTGTTGTGACATTGGTTGGCTATTAGAAATAAGTAAAGATTTTTTCCAAGAGAAAAAAGACTTTGGCATGTCAATATAATGAAGATATTGGGACTTTTGAGGGGGAACTCCTGCTCTGCACCCAAGGCAATGATGATCTAGTTTTCCCTGTCGAAGAACCTTCCATCCCCCTTGCTGTACAACTAGCCTCTAACAATGGCTGCTGTAATCCTAGTTAAACCCTCTGTAAAGAGGGAAATTACCCACCATAACAAAGAACATTTGAGATGCCTTGCAAACTCCCTTCAATTAACTCATTGGAGCAGCATTGTAAATGCTAAATTGCCCCCTGTCTTCAGTTCTCAATTGCAACCTAGTCTTACTGAGGGCACCACAGTGTCTCCTCAAACATGAATATATGTCAAAAAGTTCCAAACAGTACTTGGTGCAATAGATTATTCACATCTAAGAAAGACCCAACAGCCCCAGAATTCCCTGGTCGAAACACCCAGAATACACACTACCATCTGCAGCATATAACCCTGCACAAAATGCACACATATGGAAGCCAGTCGCAGCTCCTCCACTATAGCTGAGGAGCATCACCCCACTGCTTTTAAGCAAAGTAAAGAAAATATAAATTGATAATAACTTTGAGTTATTATAATTCTATGTTTCCTTTTGCAGTACTCTACTCTCGGAGCAGGGGAGGAGTGGTGAGGAGTTGTTTGCCCACTCCTAAGTGCGTAATGACTGTTTGGTCTGCCCTCTCGGGCCACCCAAAACTGTCATGCGCACTTTCCCTGTTTTCCATGCAGGCTGCAATACAGCCCGTGTGGAGAACATGCCCAGGCCCCCATTCCCTGGTTGAGCATCAAACCAGGATGCTCAAAACCTGATTGGTCAGGGGAGCCTGGCTGTTCTTCTTGGTTTCCTGTCCCACGAGGAGTGCAGGAGCAGAGATGCGGGACCCGGCGGCAAGGTAAGTGTATATATATATATCTATATTTTTTCATTGCGCAACCCTGTGCCAGCCTCCACCCGCGAGTCATGCTGGCTGCCACTGATGGAAGCCAGTAGACACAAGTATTCATGAGTATGGCAGTAGTATTACTGGAGTACTCTTTTACATACTCTTGGATACCTTTCAGAATCATCACCAAAACTCCAGCTTCAGGCGACTAAAAGTTCAAATAGGGCACAGTTTCTTCTTTTTGTACTCATTGCATATTAATATCACCTATTACTATTTTATTTCTACTTTAGATACTCTTGGGGCTTATACGCACAGTGCTTTGAATGGAAATATAGAAGTGCAGGTACTCACTCTTTCAAATTGAAGAAGAGCAGGTACTCAGTACCGGACAGTACCTGCCCAGTTAAATCAATGTATACGCGAAGGCATGTAAGAGTACATAAAACAGTTCTATAGTGTATTAAACGTCGTAGCTAATAGGCCATGTTATGCATGTTGAGCAACCTTATTTGTTTTATTGAGCACAAGACTACTCTTTAATGACTTTTTCATTCTACTCTTCAGGCCAAGAGCAGAATAACTAACCTGGCTAACTCTTTAAGGAACTGTCCAACTTTTTTATCAGTCTGTGTTAAATCGGAATGCGCTAGGTAGCTAAGAAGTTCAAGGAAAGAGAGTTCTAAATCTTTGCTACAGCTCATTCTCTTTCACTCCCCCAACCTTGTATCTTGTGCACTTATTTGTATCTAATCTGATTTCTGGTGCTTGAATTTTTTTTAAGTGTTTTCTTTTTATGAGGAGTAAAAACGCAGAATAGGTGGAGATACATATAAGAATGTCAAAGGGATGTAATTAAGACAACAACTGAATATGTGTTGCTCTCATTGCATATGTCTAGACCAACGTGAATCAATGTCACCTAGATTTACAGGCAAAGCATGAATACATGAATGCACAGAAACTCTTATTGGGGGGTTTATAATAGTTTTCTGAAACACTCGTAAGCTGTTCTGACACTCTAATTATATTTTCTTCCTCAGTTCGGTCAGAAGAGTTGGATACTTTAAAACCCTAATAGGAATCCCCCTAACAGGCTAACTGATGACTGATTCTCAACTACTACTGATTCATTCACTCAAGTTTATGTTACCGATCATACAGACAGCTACAGAAAAACAATGTACTACTGAGTTAACACAAAGTATTAATAAAATTGCATTGTTTTTACCCCATTCATTTGATGCATCTTTATAGGTTTCTCCAGACAATGGCCTAAGACTTTCCTGGAGACTTAAAAATCCATCTGATGCCTTACCCACCCTTCTGAGCCTGCACCAAGGGTTATTTCTGGAGATCTTATGTTATTACATTATAACAGTCTAATTCTGTATCTTTTAAAACCTATATGGGTCGTTACGGATGCGGCGTAGTAGTTCAACGTGTCGTGCTCGGTGGCTAATCGCAGCTTAAGGTGGGCTTTATCCGTCACCCCAAGAGTGCAAGCAGATGTCATGGTGGCTATTTCAGCCTATAAATCCACCCTCAAAAGCAGAAAAGAGGCTCTGCACAAAAGGGACTGGGAGCTGTTAGAGTCAGCTGTGATGGGGGCAATAGCAGTACCTTCTGGAGTACAGTGAAGAGCAACAGGACAAGTAATGTCAATGCCTGCTCCGCCTCCACTGTAACATTCTGGGGGCGAACTGGGCCTCACATTTAACCACTATTTATTATTTAGAAGAGTGTGCAGAGCTAGAAAACTCCCAACAAACGAAGTTGATAAGTTCCTGGCTATTTAATATATCTTTGCATGAGATAGGGTTGGCCATACGCCAGTGCAATGGTGGGAAAGCACCTGGGCCTGACGGGATCACGATGGATCTCCTAAAATGTAATGCAGAGCTTTGGGGGCCGATGATCACCAACATCTTTACCAGCTCACTTAACACCCGCATCCCACGATCCTGGTCTTCATCGACCATCATGCCTATCTTCAAAAAAGTGGATACAGGCCCATCTCACTTGTAGATAGCACTGTTGAAATCATAGGGAGAGTGATTTATAACAGCCTTGCTGAGTGGGCTGAAGAGTGCAACATTCTTTCTCCCTATAAGTATGGGTTCCGTTGTGGCCTAGGAGCAGCGCCTAAATCTGAGTTTAATTATAAATAAATACACCATGGTAAAGCGCTGCCATTTGTATTTAGGGTTTATGGGCCTGTTCATGGCATTTGATTCTGTTAACAAGTCCAAGCTGTGGTTAATATTGCTGGAACTTGGTATTGAGGTCTCCTTGGTCAATTTCTTGTATTGCCTATATGCTGACCTGAAAGACAAAGTGTGCATCAGCCCTAAAGGAGATTTTTCACCTGAGCTCTGTTTAATGTATTGTGTGGTCCAAGGGTGCATACTGGCCCCTTACGTTTTGTTATAAATATAAATGGACTCTGACCCTATTTGACTTCCAGCTCGTTGATACCCCCAGAATTGCCGGCGTTCAGATACCTGCGTTGTAATACGCAGACAACGTGGTCCTACTGGCTCATACCCCCAATGCTTTGCACATGCTAGTGGATCGCTTCATTCTCTTTATGGATAACCTTAATCTGTCTAATAACTATGGCAAGTCACAAATCATGGCTTGTGGGCCCTGTAAAAAAAACTTTAAATAGACTTATCACCAAAGGCCAGTCATTGGTCGGTGTCAGAGAATTTAGTTACTTGGGAATTACTTTCAACTCCCTAGGTACTTGAAACACCCAGGTGACCTCTTGCCACCTCAAGCTTAGTAGATCAGGGGGAGCTGTTTTTAATGTTTCCATTCCCATGCTCAAAGGTAAACTTTCACCCTTGTTAAAAATATATAATGCATCCCGGGGTAGTGTAGGGGGCAGGGGTTTGGGTTTATAAAAATATTTCCTTACTCCAGTCTGAGAAAAAACGCATTTGCCAGAGGTATTTATTCCTCCATCGAACAGCTTCGAGTTCTATTGCTCATGTATAAACAACCATGCATGCATTGAGGATAGGGTTCCTTTGGCACACCTGTTGCTGTTGGTTGGAGGTTGAACTAATCCTTATATCAAGCTCTGAAGAGCCAGCATCTTGGACTGTCTTGGCTTGGACAATCGATGCTCAGTACCGTGGCTGAGTTACATATCAAGTTCACTAAAGGCCCTGAGGTTAGCCTCTCTCTTTTCCTCTCCTACTAATATATAAAAAAAAAAGCATTGGCATAGCCAATAGGTCTCGCCTTTGGGACCTTATAAGTGTTTAGCCATGCAACAGTTGCATAACTAAATCACATTTCCAACTTTATTCGACAATACTGTCATAAAAGCTTGTAATAAATATGATAAAAAATGAGACAATATATACAATTATTTACATAATAATAAAACTTGTAAAAGGATATTAAATGAGAGAATTTGTCGAATGATACTAAAAGAGGACTGGATGCAGGCCCTCAGGCCTATATTGTGATATGAAATACAATACATACTATAAAAATGCCTCCGCATCCCCAAAATTCTTGGCTGGAACAGCTATCTCTTAGGATATAGGTAGATGTTGTTTTAGTGCCTTGGCTCGAATGGACCATGCCCAACCTAAAAACTTGGCCAAAGCTATAGCAATATGAGGGGACGCGTCTGATCGAAGAATTCGAAGTGCTTCCTCGTGTTTCTAAAACCCAGTGATCTACATATAGGGATAACCCATGCCCTTCGAGGTCCAGTATAGATAGGGCAGAAAAACAGGAGATGGCTTAGAGATTCCTTGTTGTCTGGGCACCATGGGCATTCTTCTTTTGAGGATCCGGCCCAGCTACTTGTAAAAGACCTTAGTTGGAGGGTACCAGCCCTCAACTGGAAATATAATTTCCTATCGTGGGGTTTCGTGATCACATCCCAGTATTTTTCTAATGCCGGTCTTTGCTTAAATTCTAAAAATTGGCCTGTTAGATACCTTGTGGATCTGCTCATACAAGCCTCTGACAATACTCAATCCCAATACATGTTCTTCAATGTTTTTTTTTAAGGGAAAACTGCATTTTGGGGATCATTCCACAATTCGCACAAACCCATCCTCACAAGGAGCAGTCTAATCTCTTTTAGCCAAGGAATTTTATGGAAGGTTTCGGCTACCATTACATCCTTGAGACCGTTGGTGTATTGTTCTAGCTCTTCTGTGCACCAGAGTCTTCACCAATATAATAGTGGTCGTAGCTTTGCAAAATCATTTACGGCCTTCCTACCCAAATCCAACTGAAGGGGGTGCATTGGGGTACTCACTAGGACTCCAACCATTTTACGTAGGAATGAATTCTCTACCACAGTCAGTTGGTTCAGATTTGTGAATCCCCATAGCTCTGCTCCATAAAGAACAGAACTCAAAACCTTTAGCCCATAGATTCTAGCACCGGAGCAACGGGTTTCGTGCAAGAGGTTTTAAACTTCCCTAGAAGTACCCCACCTGTTGTTTGAATTTAAGAGTAGTCAAACTGAGTTGATACTTCCAGCCCATGTCCTTCTGTAAAGATACGGCCAGATATGTGAAGGCATTAACTTGCTCGATCATAACATTATTCATCCTAATTTTGCCCCTGAATGATCCATGTTCATTAAATGACATAAATTTAGTCTTCCCCGTATTTATTTCCAGGCCACGGATTCTACAGAACTCTTCAAACCTCTCAAGAGTTTTCTGTAGGCCACTGGGTGTCTTTGAAATCAATAGGGTATCATCCGCGAACATGAGGACAGGAATATGAGCTCCTGATAGTACTGGGGCATCGGAGGGGACCTGGGCCAGGAAATCGGCCACCCTGTTGACGAAGAGCGAGAACAGGGTGGGTACCAGCACACAACCCTGCCTCACTCCCCTGGCAACGGGAAAGATCTCCGTGACCTCGCCCCTTGCTCCACACAGCACCCAAGCATGGTTGTCCTCATGTAAGCGGATGATTAAAGTCAACAACTCCGGAGGCATGCCCAAATCACCTAGTACCTGCCACAACTTACAGCGTGGTACCGTATCGAACGCTGCCTTCAGGTCTACGAACAGTGCATATAATGCTCCCCTGCCCAATAAAACAGTTTTCCAATAAATTGTTACAAAACGGAATACCTGATCTATTGTGCTTGTGAGGGAGCGGAACCCTGCCTGCAAAGGGGTAAGTATATGATGTTCATCTATCCACAACTGGACTTTCTGCAGAATCAGCCACCCTACGACCTTTTGAATGGAATCTATAAGGCTGATCGGCCTATAATTACCTGCCACCAATTTATCGCCCTTTTTGTAGACAGGTATTATTTCCGCTCCCTTCCATGAGGGCGATTATTTGTATGTAACTACACCACAACGATTTATTGTTCAGAAACACATCAGCGGGTACGCAATCAAACCCCGTGGCTCTACCAGGTGTCACTGTATCTAGTGCCCTAGTCACATTGCCTAAAGTAAATACCCACTTATTGAAGGGTTTAACATTGAAAGGTCTGCTATCTAGTTCGTCTGGTGGTAATGCGTACTGGGGTTTAAAGTACTCCACCCACTGTTCCTGGGCAACGTTATTCTGAGGGGGCTCAGGGCATCCACCATTTGCCCATTTAAGTTTATCCCAGAATGCTTTCGGGTTTTTACCCTTACACGCTTCCAGTAAATCATCCCAACTGTCCTGTTCTCACTGTTTTTTGCCGGGTCCAACCGCTTACCTATAGTTGTTCCTTGCCAAACGTACTCTGTCCCCGTCTCTATTTCTTAGTGCAATACCCAACTCTGCCCTGGCCTGGCGGCAATCTTCATTGTACCCCATGTGGGGTGTTCTTATGTTCGGTTTCCTTGGCCTACCATACTTGAGAAAATAAGACTTCAGGCGATCAAAGAGGGCAATGTGCTCCTCCATCACCATCATCTTCCACTCCTGGCTGTCATCTTTAATACCCAGTGTACCCATGGTTATGCTTAATTCCTGTTCCATTTCAGCCACTATCTCTGGGTAGACAACTATGTGATTCCACTTAAGTTGGCACATGTCATTACTAACCACGACATCGTGGTTTGCCCTGGTATCCCTGATAGGGATTGCCTTACAAAGCACCCCTGCCAAAGTCATTATAAGTGGATTATGGTCACTTTCGACTCGGTTAGCTACAACCATATCGATGAGGTACTGCCACAGATATAGACTAACCAGCCAATACGACTTGACGATGACCCATTATCAAAGGTTACGACCCCGAACCTATCAGAAGGGGTACGGCCATTGTCCGCCCTCAACTGGAGGCCCATACACAAACCTTTTAAATGGATGGCCGCCTCTGTCCATCTTTTTATCGGCAGAATTTCGAGGTTGGGTATTCCCCATTTGCGGTCCTCCTCTTCCGTTAGGCTCCCATCTTCGGGTCCCATTGGCTCAAACGTAGTATTAAAATCTCCCCCGATTAATGGCCAAACTTCACTAGGCAATGATTCTAACAAAAGTTCCAGTGCTGTCACCACCTCAGAGCGGTGCCCACCAGGAAAAACACGTGCATAAATATTATATATATCTACTCGTGTCCCTGACCCCATCTTCATTCTTACAGCTAGGATATCACTACTTGCTGTAGGTAGCTGGGATACGGTGCAGGCCAACGCCTGCCTCACCCAAAATACCAAGCCACCCGCTGGCCGTCCCCTATCTTTCTTCACTGCGGGGATATAGAAATTAAGGTAGCCCTGGCGAAACACCTGGTCCACTGCCCACGTCTCCTGGAACAAACATATGTCATGACCCTCAATAAAATCAGCCCACTCTTCCTGTGAGGTCTTGGAACTTAAACCAGCAATATGTGGAAATATGGATTTTTCTGGTCAGTTATGTCCCCTATCTTGGACCCCAACGGTTCTATGTGCGTGTCACAAGTACATGTATGTTCCCTCCAGTTCCAGTTATGAAGACGCAAATACATGTGCGTCCACCGTTAACATGTCCTCTGTCAGATCCGCCATGAACAGGCCGGATATTCCATTCCTAAATATGAAAGGCCACCGGCTTTGTATGGCTCACTTATGCCATTTTACAGTCCAGGCAAGTAGGCCCTGATTCTGTCATCAAAACTCCTTTTGCCTTCTGCCTCTGAAAGCTCCAGTCTGAGCCTGCATCTGTGACCATGAACTTTGTCTCATTCTCTGCGCGGCTCACGAAGCCTGACATCAGCCTATTCTCTGCCAAGTACTGTATTTCACCTTCGAATTATCTGTTTCCCCCTCAGCCGATGCATTCCTGCCTAGTAGTTTAAGTAAACATTCTTCCAGTTACCGAGCAAAAGGCCCGGCTTCTCTGTCCTCATGCAAGTAATTCATAGCCCTGTTACCATGGAATATTCCTACCCCCTCGCACTCAGTGTAGACACTTAGACGCTTGTACACGCACGCACAGTCAGTATAGAATAGATTCTGTCCGAGAGTCCTTCTTTCTCGGATAACATAGTTCTTTAAACATAGGATGTTAGATATGATTTGGGATTAGGTTGACTTGACCCCCCAGACTTTTTGTCTCCACATGTAGAGCTAAATGTCAAGTCCCCTTCACCCCCTAGTTACACGTCAATTACACGTCATGCTGCTGCGCGCGCATCTAGGCCAAGTATTATCCTTTAGATCCACCTATGTATGACATCATAACCAATTATGTTCCTTTTTACTCTTTATTACACCCATTTCTGGTTACGCAGACAAATCGTCATTTTCCTTATCAATTGTTACGCCTACTGCATTCGCTTCATTGTAATGTATGTACTATAAAAGTTACTTCTTGTCAATAAAGTATGTACTTCACTTCCTGAACCCCCGTGGTGATGGAACTTGGAGCATCCGATTATAATCGATCACTGGAATAAAGCCCATTCCGAACCTCTAATATCACGGATTCTGCCTCTCATTTTACTGAGCTATTTTATAATGTTTCTGTATCAAATTCAGTCCAGGTAAAGGAAAATTATTTACCACATGATGGCGCCCGAACAGGGACACTTTCTCATCTCACGCGCCGGCGGTGAGTTGCAGGCCCGGTCTCCTGCCACAGCTGGACGGACAATAACGCGTACCAGCAGGATTTCCTGTATCTCCCTCCGGTCAAGCGGGGGCGACTGAGACTGCGATCAACACCCAGACGAGGCGGTGAGAAGTGCGAAGTATCCCGACCAGAGCCTAGCTGAGAGAGCAAGATCCGAGGTATACAGAGACCCACCAGTTCGAAGTCAAGCCCAGTTTCCGACGAGACGAGTCGAGTCCAGTCCGGTTCAAGTTCAAGTTACCGAGGCCTTCCGTTTCCGAAGCTACCCGGTGAGTACCATTACTGGGGAGGCATTTCTGACGTGCACATAGGTTGTGCCGGTCAAGACGGGTTTGGGTACACAAATCCGGTCTGCACTGTTTTAGCAGTGTATCTGTACTGTTTAGCAGTATATCAAGTATTCCGAAGTATCTAGTTATTGTCAAAAAATTAAGCTTGGTGATTAGTTATGCAGACGATCATCATTGTTGTTTCAGTTAAAGGTTTAATGTTTAATGTTTAATGCGTTAAAACGTCCTGCATATTGTGGTATGAATGGTTGTTCATTATTGTGCTTTCGTACTAAGTGTGTTCAAGATTAAGTGTCAGATCAGTTGTCAATATGCCGCTCTTTTCGAAATTAAGACAGATCACTACTAGAAAAGGGGTACTCGAAGAAGCCGTCCCTATTCCTCCTAGGGATACTCCAGGGCACTTCATGTATCACAAACATGGCTTAGACGCTATATTATTTCTTGATTTATGGGTAGACTACACCAAGGGATTACCAGAAAGTCAGAGGTGGCCCGCAGCGGGGACCTGGGATGCAGAGTGCATCATGAAAGTCGAGGAAGAGTTATGGAAAAGGAAAGTCAGACAGTCACAGAAGGACGCCGTTGAGTTATGACGTAAAGAATCTCATAGACGTACAGAAAAAGCACGTAGACAGGAAGAGAAGAGTAAAGAGAGTTCAAACAAAGTTCGAGAAAATGTATTAATTGAGGAAGGTATCCGAGTGAAATCAGAACAAGTAGACAGACAGAGAAATGCCCCTATGAATGGTATGTATCCCCTTCTGGCCGAAGGATTACCTAAGGCTACTCCAGAGATACCGAAAGACTTGCCACCCCCATTATTCCCAATCAAGGTACATCCTAAGGGGCATCCTAGAACCGCAGAAGATGTTTTTCTTTCTTCATATTTAGATGACGCAGCTCCCGAGTATGCTAATTCCGCTCCACATAGACCGCATACCAGGGAGGTCTCACGCCAAGATCCAGCACCCGTATCCCTACAGCAACAAATCGAGTCACAAGTTCCGGCAAGCACATCTGTTTCTGCATCTGTTCCTACAGGTACTTCTATAGCTGTGTCCACACCTATAGTTGCTGTGTCACGTTCGACGAATCCTTTCACACCCGACACCCCAGATAGGGCCACGGGAGGTGCTACCAATATTTTTTCTACGCCACCTAGAATAAATAAACTTACTTTTCAAGAGTCAGCGCATTCACGTACACCCAAATTCGTAAGTGCCCGTGCGCTTAAAGAACTTCTTGTAGATTGTAGATATGACCCGGTGCCCGGTATAGAGGACGAAATGATCCTGGCACCATTGCGTATCAGACGAGCCGCAGTGTATTTAGCGAAGTTACCAGGAATGCCTGCGCATCTAGATAATATATATCATTTTGTCCAAACAGGGCGAGATCCAGAATGTATTTACAGAGCTATGGAATACCAGAAAGTAGAGATACAGGGGGAACTGTTACGTTTCCTCATAAACTGTGTGATCAGAAATCAAGACCGACCGGGGGTAGATCCGGATGCAATGCAAATTCTTACAAGGTGGAGCCAGAATATATCAGAAGGGAGACACGATAAGCAAAATTGTATAATAGCCATGTGCCGAAAGATCCGTAAAGAAATAGAACGCCTACACGAAGAGAGATTAGAGGCAGACGAGTTCGAACAAAGCGAGGAAGAAGGGTCAGGACTGCCCGCAGGACAGTCGGACACCATAGCCTATGTAGGTAGAGGAAGATCTTGTAATAGGAATCAGACTAGATGTCATACTGACTCAATACGTCCGATATGTCCAGATAATAACAGGAATTTCCAAATACCTATAATCAATATAAGGTCTAACGAGCATTCGTTCCAAACCGCCGACAAGCTACTCCGAGAACGAAGGGGTTATCATTTCCTCGATTCTATGGATGAACAAGATTTAGCCAGGGCAGCTGTCCATTGGGTGGACAGTCCCGGAAAATATAGTGATGATACAGTAGTACGCACATTTTTGAATCTCACCCCAGATGAACAGAGGTTAGCTGGGATCTATATGATTCAACAACTCATTATACTATATCGGAGTCAGCATTCGGACCCTGGTCCCTTACCTGACATATTGACTGAATTGCTTATGAATAAATGGAGAGGTCCAGGTACTAAATTAATTAAAGAAATTCTAGAATCAAGAAAGCAGTATATTCTTTTTGTATGCTCAGAGCATGTTTCATTGCCCGTCAAGGAAAGAACCACGTATCACATGGATAGACAGAATCCCTTACGAGAAGTACACCCAATAAAAGGCGAGGACAACGAGTTTAGGCGCGTATTTGTATATACGCCCATATCAAAAATAGAATTGTTGCAAATGAAGAAAGTGGTACCCAGTCATGACAAAGATCCAGCGGGTTTTCACCGAGAAATTAAAGACATGTTACTCATGGGAGAGTATACCTATCCCGACATTATGACAATATTAAAGGTATTGATGCCTGCTGGTATTTATGAGAAACTCAAGGAAAAAGAGTGGGAGGTAGGAGACCAAAAGATAGAATGGTCAGTGTTAGAAGCGGAAGAAAAGGCCCGAACTGCAGGAGCAGGACTTGGGGATAAAACTAAAGCATTACCAGGTTTATTAGTACAGGTACTGCCACGTTTGTTAACTACGAAAAAGGAAGATTGGGGTACAATTTCAGCCTGTAAGCAGAAGCAAGATGAAGACACTAGTGATTACTATGCCCGATTTGAAAAATGTTTTGGTATAAATAGTGGCATAAAAGCAAGTAGCGAATCATACCCGCATCTGTTTGTAACAAAATTAGTGGAAAATGCCCTGCCCCCAGTAAAGAATAGAGTATTAAAATTCGAGAGTACCTGGCAAGGTAACACTCCATCACAAATGTTACAAATGTTACAGTACCATCACAATAGAATCAGAGAAGAACAAGAACATGAACACAGACGCATGAAAGACACGAAAATGAAAATGCTAGTTTCCCAGACTGTTCCAGCTGAAGGACATAAAAAGGGTATGACACATTCCGATTCAGCAGGACCTGTAAAAGGGACATGCAATTATTGTAAAAAGCCAGGTCATTACGTACACGATTGTCCAGTTTTAAAACATAATATCGCCATAGGTAAAACACAAGAAAGATCACGGCCACTTAGACAAGAGCAGAATGAACAAGGAGCTATGCAGCATGCCCAGGCCATGCCAGCCGCACAACAGCCAATACAGTTTGTGCCAGCTGCACCACCGTTGCCTGCTGCTGCCACACAGACAACAACACGACAAATGTATCAGACCGCACAGTATGAATATCCTGAGTATCAGCGTTACGCATGAACTAGCCTAGAGAGGGAAGTTGACTTACCCCTTATCGAGATTCCTGTAGATCAAGAAGGACCTTATGTACATAGTGAATTATTAGGTCAAGATAGAAAATTTTTACTCGATACAGGGGCAAGTCGAACAACTATAAAACGTAGTGAAGTTCCAGGGGCACCCCTCTCAGGCTCTCAGAATATTTCCCTTGGTTTTTCAGGAAAACCTATTGTTAATGAAGTGTCACAACCTCTGCCACTTACGATAGGACCTCTGACCCGAACTACAGATTTATTGCTTACTAAATCATGTCCAGAAAATCTGTTAGGAATTAAAACCCTGAAAGCTCTAGGAGCCATAATATGTTGTTCTCCGGAAGGTGTAAGGTTGTTTTTACGTGATTTTAAAGGTCACTATGTGTCTAGAGACATGGATCCCCGACTGCAGATTTTACCTACACGTCTATGGGCACAAGGCCCTACTGATGTTGGTTGCATGAATATTACACCATATCGAGTCACATTAAAGGCAGGAGTGGTGCTACCACGAATGCGACAATACAAGTTACCACCAGATGCTGTAGTGGCTTTACTACAAATCATTGACGAGCTCATTGCCCAAGGAGTAGTTGTAGAAACAGACTCCAATGTATGTAATTCACCGATAATTCCTATTCTTAAACGAACAGATCCTACGGCCCCGCCAGTATATCGATTGGTTATTGATCTGCGCGAGTTAAACAAATGCATTGTGCCACAATTTCCTGTAGTCCCAGATATCTCGTCATTACTGACAGCTATTGATTCCGAAGCAACATTCTTTACTGTAATTGATCTCAAGAATGCCTTTTTCAGCGTCCCAATAGATCCGGAAAGCCAATATTTGTTCGGATTTAGTTTAAATGGGCGTAGCTTTAAATTCTCACGCGCACCTCAAGGATTTACAGAAAGCCCCAGCATCTATAGCCAAGCACTGAAACGAGAACTAGACAGTATCCACATGCCAGTCAACACTGCCCTGCTTCAATATGTCGATGATCTGCTGATCACCGCAAGAAGCGAACAGGAATGTGAAAAAGCATCATTGACAGTTTTACAATTTCTAGCCGAAAAGGGGCACAAGGTGTCCCCTTCTAAGCTGCAATTCTGTGTCCAGCGAGTTGTGTATCTTGGACACTCGCTGTCCAAGGAGGGAAGGCAGCTTACACCGGACCGCATTCAGTTAATAGCTAACATGTCAATACCCAGGACACAAAAGGAGGTACGAGCTTTCATAGGCCTCACGTCATATTGTAGGCAGTGGATCCCTCAGTATGCATTTCTAGCAAAACCACTCATTCAGTTAACCACACAGGAGGCAGCCACATCGACTGTTCTCCCTTGGACTCAGGAACATACACAAGCTTTTGAAAGCCTAAAGAAAGCTTTATGTCAAGCACCTGTTTTAGCAACGCCATGTTACAGAAAACAGTTTACACTCTTTGTTACAGAACGCGAAGGTACTGCCTTGTCAGTACTTACACAGGAACAAGCAGGAGCACACAAACCATGTGCTTATTTTTCTAGTACATTAGATCCCGTAGCCCAGGCTTTGCCTGCATGCCTGAAATCAGTAGCAGCGACAGCTTTAGCAATCAGACAAAGCGATGCTATAGTGTTAGGACATCCATTGACAGTTCAAGTACCACACGCAGTAGAGGTTCTTGTAAATAGAACACAAACACAACACTTGACTATAGCGCGACTTACAGGATACGAACTTACATTGTTTCAGCCACATATAGAAATCAGACGCTGTAACACATTGAATCCTGCCACACTTTTGCCAGTAACCGGAACAGACCCACTAGCCCATGACTGTATTGAAGTTATTACAATCACGACGAAACCCAGACAAGACTTGACAGATGTTCCATTGCCAGATCCAGACCTAACATTGTATGTAGATGGTTCATGTATGAGAACAAGTACAGGAGAGTTAGTGGCTGCTTACGCAGTCACCACAGATACTGAAGTCATTGAAACTAATCGTATAAATACTTTGTCAGCTCAAGCCGCAGAGCTTATCGCTCTGACACAAGCCTGTATTCAAGCCACAAATAAAAAAGTCAACATATACACTGATTCACGTTATGCATTCGGAGTTGTACACGACTTCGGCGTGCTGTGGCGAGAGAGAGGTTATTTAACTTCCCACGGTGCCCACATTCAGCACGGGCCCCTCATTCATGCCTTATTAGATGCAATACATCTACCCACTGCAATATCAATTATGAAATGTAAGGCTCATACGAAGGTTACTGATATCATTTCCCAAGGCAATGATCTAGCCGACAGAACAGCTAAACAGACGGCTCAAACTCAACCCCCCGACATGACAAAGACAATAGTCCCGACACCGACACATTGTATGACAGTTAAAGATCCTACTCTTGACGTGATTGACATACAGACACATGCTACACCAGACGAAATAAAGAAATGGACTGAATTAGGAGGGATTCAAACGGACCAAGGATGGATGATGAGGGAAAAGTCTGTATGGTTCCTTCCTGATTCAATGGTCCAAGTTATAATTAACACTATACATAGTCCAGCACATCTAGGAGAAAAAGCTATGCTAGACAGCATTCAACACATTTGGTTTAATAAACATTTACGAGCAGCAGCCAAACAAAAGGTCCGTACCTGTATGATCTGTTGTCAGTTTAACCCAGGAAAAAGCGTTCCCGTAGAACAGGGTGGATTTCATCCTCCTAATCACCCTTTTGAAGTCCTACAGATGGACTATATCCAGATGGAACGATGTCGAGGATTCAAATATGTTCTCGTAGTTGTCTGCGCTCTGTCCCGTTGGACGGAGGCATACCCGGTTTCAGATTACACTGCCCCGACTACTGCCAAACAGTTGGTTCGAGAATTTTTCCCACGATACGGTTTACCACGTGTTGTTCACTCAGATAACGGCCAGCCGTTCTCATCCGAATTAATGAAACACGTTTCACTTCTGTTAGGTTATCAGTGGAAATTCCACTGTGTCCGACACCCCGAGGCAGCAGGTCTCGTAGAAAGACATAACCAGATACTGAAAATCAGAATGTCCAAAATATGCAGAGAAAAAGGTGTCGACTGGGTAGTAGCGTTACCCGTTGCACTCTTTTACATGAGAATGGTAGCACACTCTCGAACAGGGCTATCCCCGTATGAGGTGATCTTCGGTAGACCACCAAATATGTGGGGGACGCCTGTACCACGAAAAATAACTGATGTTGACTGTAATATGCTGACAGATTACTTGGCTTCCTTGATGTCTGCACTACAATCTTGTCGTTCACAGGTAGCTGCAGCCTTTCCTGACAACACTGAGGTGAAACCCCATGACGTAGTTCCGGGGGATCTCGTCTGTGTGAGGAATTTCGACCGAAAGACTCAGCTGGAGCCCAGGTGGAGATCACCCAAGTTGGTCCTGCTGACCACAAGGACAGCCGTGAAGATCGAGGGCCGCAAGGGCTGGATTCATTCAAGTCATATCAAGAAATTTCATGGACTATCTTCGGATATAGACATTGTGCCCTGCACTCCCTCACAGACTGACACAAAACTTCCTTTTGTTGAACCAAATGACTCTGAAAACTATAAACTAAAGCTTAGGCCCAACAAGTCGAGCAATTTGATTGTTTAAGTCCTCTCCAAGGTGAAGCGGTTGAATTGTCTCTGACATGTATCCCTTGGACCTGAGTAGAGAAAATACCCGGAAAATGTTGAAACGACAGGCGTATTGTAAATCACTGCGTAGCCACTGCATAGTGACATTATTAATTTTGTTTTTATTGAGTCTTTTAATAATTATTACAAGTATGTTGTTGCACATATATTACCCTATTTCTAGACATGTTTATAATGTTGCTGCTGAACATTCTTTTAGTGACTTACCTCCGCATGAATTGTCTTATAGACTTGCGCTGCGCAATAACACTTTCATTAGTATGTTACATCATTCCCATCAGACTAGTAATGCCACCAATTGTTGGGTGTGTGGCCGACTCCCTCCCTATCAGAATTATGAAGGAGTCCTGCCTTTCTTTCCACATCCATTTACACGTAATGGCTCCTGTGGAGCATGGTTCAGTTTAATCAATTCCATAGACTCAGACACAGCAGTTTACCAAGATCATTGGGTATGGGGAAACCTGAACCTAGTTTTACTCAAGGTCTGCTACCCTGACAAGGAGGGTCGCCCCAAAAGAACAGGAACTGATCTAGAAAATGAAGTATATGGATTAGGTAATTTTACACCTAATCTCATGATTCTAAATGTCGTATCCGAAGTTGAACTAGTCTTACCCACCATGTCAGTATTCCCAGCGAAGGGTGAATTATGTGTAAGAAAGGTTGGTTCCATACATATGGGCCATAGTAAATGCACTACTATAGTAGAATTCAGTGATCAAGGCAAATCTTCATTTAGAGCTTCTCGCCATTCCTACTTTGTATGTGGTCAGACTGCATATATGCGTCTACCTCTAGATTGGGATGGTACCTGCTACATTGCATTCCTTTTGCCACCTGTTTTCCTAGCTCCTCCTGATTATTACAGAAATATTCATTTAGTACACAACAGAGAGCGGAGAGATCTCCCCATTGTCGATTACACTGAGACAGCATGGGACAAGTATGTAGATTTTAATAAAGGCATCTTTCCCTATATAGGTACCGTTACTAATAGTAAGCTGATACGTAGATTAACTAGAACCCTTGAAGCAGTAGTGAATGAGACTATTTCCGCCTTAGGCAATTTAACAGAAGAGCAGTCTGCTATGCGGATTGTTGTGCTTCAAAATCGTCTTGTCCTTGACGTCATCCTGGCTGATAGGGGCGGAGCTTGTAGGGTCATCGGATCAAGCTGCTGCGTATTCATACCAGAAAATTCGCCATCTGTATATAAAGCCATCACTCGCCTTCATAAGATTGTAAGCCAGATACACCAGAATCCAGGCACCTGGACTTGGTCCAGTTGGTTTTGGAATGTGATATCAGCCTGGGGATGGAGAGTTTTATCCTTCCTAGGTATAGGCCTTCTCCTACTATTCAGTTGCTGTCTATGTCTACAATGTGGACCAGCGATCTGTGGTCTGTGTGCCACATCGTGTATTCCACCACCAAGATTTCATTCGTCACGGAAGAAGAAAGAAGAACAAATGATGCTATATGAACAGATCAATGGATTGATGAAGATTGATATCTCTTGAAGGGCAAGTAGGGGACAAGGAGGGAATGTGGAAATATGGATTTTTCTGGTCAGTTATGTCCCCTATCTTGGACCCCAACGGTTCTATGTGCGTGTCACAAGTACATGTATGTTCCCTCCAGTTCCAGTTATGAAGACGCAAATACATGTGCGTCCACCGTTAACATGTCCTCTGTCAGATCCGCCATGAACAGGCCGGATATTCCATTCCTAAATATGAAAGGCCACCGGCTTTGTATGGCTCACTTATGCCATTTTACAGTCCAGGCAAGTAGGCCCTGATTCTGTCATCAAAACTCCTTTTGCCTTCTGCCTCTGAAAGCTCCAGTCTGAGCCTGCATCTGTGACCATGAACTTTGTCTCATTCTCTGCGCGGCTCACGAAGCCTGACATCAGCCTATTCTCTGCCAAGTACTGTATTTCACCTTCGAATTATCTGTTTCCCCCTCAGCCGATGCATTCCTGCCTAGTAGTTTAAGTAAACATTCTTCCAGTTACCGAGCAAAAGGCCCGGCTTCTCTGTCCTCATGCAAGTAATTCATAGCCCTGTTACCATGGAATATTCCTACCCCCTCGCACTCAGTGTAGACACTTAGACGCTTGTACACGCACGCACAGTCAGTATAGAATAGATTCTGTCCGAGAGTCCTTCTTTCTCGGATAACATAGTTCTTTAAACATAGGATGTTAGATATGATTTGGGATTAGGTTGACTTGACCCCCCAGACTTTTTGTCTCCACATGTAGAGCTAAATGTCAAGTCCCCTTCACCCCCTAGTTACACGTCAATTACACGTCATGCTGCTGCGCGCGCATCTAGGCCAAGTATTATCTTATAGATCCACCTATGTATGACATCATAACCAATTATGTTCCTTTTTACTCTTTATTACACCCATTTCTGGTTACGCAGACAAATCGTCATTTTCCTTATCAATTGTTACGCCTACTGCATTCGCTTCATTGTAATGTATGTACTATAAAAGTTACTTCTTGTCAATAAAGTATGTACTTCACTTCCTGAACCCCCGTGGTGATGGAACTTGGAGCATCCGATTATAATCGATCACTGGAATAAAGCCCATTCCGAACCTCTAATATCACGGATTCTGCCTCTCATTTTACTGAGCTATTTTATAATGTTTCTGTATCAAATTCAGTCCAGGTAAAGGAAAATTATTTACCACAAATATTCCAGGACAGCAAGGACAGATTATTCGTAGTGGGAAGTGGAGGATTTTCTGCAATAACCTCACGGTCCATAATATAGGACTGGGCTATACTCTTGTTTATCCCTGGTTCAATTAGGGAATCCGGCTCATCCACCTTGATGTTGGGCGGTGGGTTAACATTCCCAGCCTCAGGATCTAACAGAGCATTGGATACCAGTGTTCCCCCTAAGATTTGGTCACAAGAACCAATTGAGAGATCTTTTTGGGAACCCCTATCTGTCCCTGTGCCCTCCATTGTAAATATACTTCGGCCGTCCGTATTTCCAGCCTGTACCTGGAGCAGGTGGCGTCAGTCACATTCCTCTAGCCCTGATAGAGCATTGTACATATTCCTAGTTTCTAGGCCCCATAAGTTTCCTGTGCCCCCCCTACTCCTGGACGATCATGTGCTAAGGATATATTCCCCTCTGGATAAAAATAATCAAGGGGAACTACATTTATATGGAACCTGGGCCTTTCCTGCACCCACCCACATATGTGTGCTACAGCTCTAGTATCCTTGAAGTTGATTATTATGCAGTCACCCCTCACCGTTTTTTCCCTACCCACTCAATCCTTCGGGCAAATAAGATCTCGGCCAATGCTGTAGGGGGGAGCGGGCGATTAGCATTCAACCACTGGATGCACTTTCTTTTCAAGGCAGGATAATCCTCCCATTGATCCGGTCGTAGGACTGGTACCCCCACTAGTATTACCACGTATGGTGCACATGCCAGGGGGAGGTTGATACGTGATGACATTTTCCGCTGTCGGTCTCTGGGGGATGTGGTGTTTGTCTCGGGAAGGTTCCTAATTGCGGTAGTAATGCCATGTCCCTTCCCCCTTAAACGTTGTTGGGATACTGAGACACTTCTGGTTGACACAGGGCCACTATCCTGCCCCTGTTGATCTGAATGAGATGCCTGGGAATGGCCATTACCAAACAATCCTTCTTCTCCAGAGAATGCTGGAGTCATCCTAGTTGCGGGTTCTATCGTTCCTCTCCCCTGCTTTTCTATCCCATTCTCTAACCCCTTTGCTCCTAAAATAGCGGGCCCTCTTCCCTGGACCCTCGCTACTTCGGCCTCTAGGATGCTCAACCTAATATCTATTTTATCCAACCTGTCATATATGGGGGCACAGGATTTAATAAACAAATTTTCCATTTTGGCCCACATGTCCTCATCGCAGCTAGGCGATGTCTCTTCCCCAAAACCTAGTGTTGGGGCGGTCGGTCTCGCTTCTGGGGGGGCAACTTCAGGAATTATTTTCGTTGGGGGACCATTATCGTCCGCGAAAGTGAAAGTAATCGCGGTAACGCGCGGCGTGCGCGCCCGCGCACATGCACTGTAGCTCTAGGCTGGCCTGGTAGCACTTTTTGGAGCCCTCTCAATAAGTCTCGCCAAACCAGCGCATGCGCTGGGTCAGGCGAGACCTAAAAAAGAAGATACATTGTGGGTTAAGCAATTACATTTGCAGTCCTGTGGAGACACCAGACTCGCAGTTGAGACCAAGAAATTCAGTGTTATTTAACTATAGGTCACTTGCCTCTCCCGAGCCAGTCTTTTATCTCTTGCTTGAACTAACGCAATGGGAGAGATCTCTGATCTTCCGATTTAGATCCAGTGATGTATGTATGTCGTCTTTTGTCTTTTGCTGGATCATATGCCACCATTGGGAATTCTGCTCCATCCTGTCCCTGTGATGGCATCTTGGAACAGTCCTTGTTGCATTCTATGTTTTTTTGTACCTATTGTCATTATGCACGAAAGCACTTTCTTAGACCATTGTTAAAAGCCCTTGGCCATCGAAGGTGAAAAGAAGCTTTATATCACCTGCAATTGCTGAATACCTCGAATATCTGTTTAAGCATGTTATTTTCTTTTCATAACAAATTTTATTGGTTTTTAAGAATATATCAGGCCTAACCTGCCCACATACATTCATAGGAGATTGTAATATAAAATCCCATGAACAACTGTAACACGAGAACTTGCACAGTCAACACCCGCCCCTCACCATGTGCCATTATACAAATACAGCATTGGACCCCGTCTCAGTCCCCCGTGCTGCGGGTCCATAGTGGTGTAATTCAGCATTCAGTTGAGATTCCCTAGTATGAAGTGGGGCCAATACTATACCCCTGTATTCTGCCCATCGCTGCCATATCTTCTTGTGTTTTTGTGGGCATCCCCTAGCCTGGAACACTGCCACCTCAGCCCCATACAGTGGTCCATCCCTCTCTTCCATGACCACGCCAATGGTTTCCATAGTCTAGCTATGTCTCTTTGCGCCCTTTATAGTGACTCACTCCTATTCCATCTGTGCTATGAAGAAGGGGCAATTTAGTGTCCAGTGGAATGTCCCAGGCAACAACTTCTCCAAGGCAGGACGTCACCTCTCGCCAGGAGCGCATTAATGCCACAAAGCTCCACACCATATGAATGAAGGTGCCCTCCCTCTCCTCACAATGAAGGCAATTTGGGGGAGAGGTTATTTTTTAAAAGCTACTATTAGAGCTAGGAGAGCCATCAAGGGTTGATATTACTCGCTGGGCCGGGAGGGAGTTTTTCTTTATTGTCGATAAATTAGCTCTGTGTGGTTTTAATCTCCTATTATTGAGTAAATTAGAATCTAAGAGATCTCATTTTTTATGATCTGCACTTATTTTTTTCTTGTTGAAAACATTTTTATTAATGTTAACATCATATCACAGCCAGTTACAATCAAGTGCAACACGTTTCTCAAAAGACCAATTGTTACACTTCTTCCTATTGCCACATGGAACGTTACATTAAACAAAATAAAAAAATAAAACATTTTAAAAATGAGCTCTACTATATTTCTCAGCCCGCTAAACAATGAAGTACTGTGAGGCGTCCCCCAATGCCCGACCATTGCATTTTCAATCGCGATGATCTGCACTTCTGCTGTTTTATGATTTTCACTCATTGCTCATGCTCCAATTGTGGAATTTTATAAATGAGTGTGGCATTTTGTTTCTCTTTGCCCTTTATGGCCGGACCTGCCAAATAAAGATCTTTTGAATTTGACTGGTTCTCAAATTCTTCTGATTACTTCACTAGAGCTTATGTTACCGATCGTACAGACCCTTACAGAAAAAGAACTTACTACTGAGTTAACACAAAGTGGTCATTTCATTGCATTGTGTTTACCCCATTCACTTGATGCTCCAGAAATCTCAGGACTCATACTATTGGTACTTGTAAAAAAGATTTGTACTGTTTTTAGTTGTAAAACTCGTATAAAGCCTAAAGGGACCGCGACACTGATCGTGTAAGTGCGACCCAATGCGTCTAATCATAGCATTCCCACAAACCTATGGTGGAACATTTAGTGTAATTATGATGACTCTACGTTAATGCTCCTCATATATGCAATGCTTGTTACAAGAGCACTGTGTAATTAATAACAAAATGGACATTAACCGTAAATATGCTCCCTGGTACAGTCAATCATCGCAGATTTAATAATTACCTGGTATACGTCTGGGAAGAAGAAGCCTTTCGGTGTTGTCACCTCAGGATGGCCAGGTTCGCCCTCAATGCCAATATCACCCTGTGAAAAGATAGATGATGATTTGCTTACAGACTTTTGCCTCATTTGTAATAGCCAAGCATCCTTTGGATGATGAAATATATTGCTTTATTCCAGAAAGACATTAGTGCCAACACTCCACTGGATTCAGCAAAGGCGTGCCAATTCACAGACCCCAGATCCATCAACATTATGGATCCCACGTCTAGGAATTCAGAATCTTTCCCTCTGCTCCATCTATCCAGCGGTTGAAGTGCGTAAAAAAAGTATGGGAACTGTGATCCTGAGAATACATGGAGGCGAGGCCAGTGAGTCTGAGGGCAGAGTAAATGAGGCACACACCTTAATTGAAATACAAATGCTGGTTAAGCAAATCTTCAAAGTGCAGGAGCATCAATTCTTTCCTTTTCACCTGAAGCAACTCAAGGTTGCCATTAACAGTGTAGGAACAGTTATTCTTTACCAAAAAGTATGTAAACTGTTTAAAAAGCTTGGAAACTTCGTTCCCAATAGATCCCGCCCACTTCCATCTCTGCATCCATCCAATGTACACGATTCTGATCCAGCCCCCAGTTGCCATCTTGTGGCCACGTACAGTGCTACCTTGCTCCCTAGGTACATTTGTGCTTTATAAATACCAATGCACAAATACTTACATACATACAAGAATGCACATATCTCAAAATCTTTGCACTTCCTAAAGATCAGGTCATTTTTAGATGATGATACCCTGCTGGAGTTATTTCTCTGACATATATCACAACTGTGTCAACATATTGCTCTTACCTCATCTCCCTTTTCGCCGATATATCCAACGCCTCTGCTGCCCTGCAAGAGAGAGAGGGAACACTTACACACTGCTTACACAATCAGTTCAAAAGTTGTCTACTTAGGAGTATATAGTAGCTTAGGACTTGGTTTACAAAGGTTTCCTCTGGAGTTAATTGGGGGTTTGCTTTAGCGTCTCAGATCTGCACAATTCCTGAGGTTTTTCTCTTACTCCAGTATTTTTCTTGCGAAATGTGGATGTGTAAAACTCAGCCGAAGGTTTCCCTGCAAAGCCTGTAAATACTATTTAGGTGGAAGCTGCTGTTCCCTCTACGTTGACACCAGTGCTGAATTTGAGCCGGTGGTTTCCGGTGGGGGCCACTGGCACTTCTTTTTGGGGACCGGGAGTTATTTTTCCCCATCTAATATTTACCGAGAGCAAGGGATGGAAAAATACAGAGATTGGAAGATGGAAAAAGAGAAAGATGGAAATAACATCACAAAGGGAGGAAGCAGGAAACTACAAGAGTGAGATAAAGGGACAGGGAGTGTCTAATAGTGGATTAAAGAATCATGAGGTGGATTTAATACTACACAGCCTTGATATTTTGTGTGCAAATGTTTAATTGCATCGGCTGCAGGCTTCTGAGCAGAGGTTTGGCACCCTGCACTCATTCTATCAAAAATTAGGCACTGGTTTATTGGTATTTATGCAACATCTCTGAACTATATCAAATGCATTTGATGAGAGCAGAATTTGACAGAATTTGGGAGTGGATTGAGAAAATGTAGGCTTTTAACACATTATATTTATGTTCAAAACAAACAGATAACAGCATAGAGAGACTATTAGGTAGTGCCTAATTCTCCCTGCTGGTTGACAATCTATCAAACGAGTCGTCTACTATGGTTATGGAGCACAGGTAAGAACACGGGGCACCACATTACGATCCCCATCAAGCTGCACAGCCATTATTCAAACGAATCCAATGAATTAAATCCATAAAACTCTTCACTTATTCCGCAATTTTGTCCATTCAAATTAATCCTCTTTGATCCTTAATTTTCTTCAATTAATTTTACTCATTTATTGGTGGATTTCAGTGTTGTTCAAATAAGCACAAGAATAATGCATGTTTCCACATGTCACGCTTTATTGGAAAACACCCAATGCATTTCGGGAAAAACCCTTCCTCAGGGGTATCGTGACATATGTTAATTTCTCCCCAAGTCAACCATCTTTAAAGATCTGTAATCGTGTTGGTACACAATTCTATCTCGCGGCTGAAGAACCGCGAAATTTCATTACAAGACCGGAGCCTGACATTATGCATTATCTTTTTAATGCAACTTCAAGTACAGCCACTTTAAAGTTACATCATAAGTAAAACTTCTAGAACAAACAAGTGTATCCAGGCAACGGCAGCACAGAGATCAGCCTCTTTTAAATGCGGCTTCAAGACAGATAAGTTATACTTTTCATTGCTCCTGTCTTTGTTTTACAATTTGAGTTTTGTGGCTATCACACTCTTCAATGTTGTATATTTGTCACCTTGCCTAATGATATTCATGACTTTGAACTGCCTTTTGACTGTTATTTCTCCTTTTGGGGGTTCACTTCTCATCGTATTACCCTTGTGTCATCTCGCCCAACAACGATGCTTCCCAAACTTGGAACAGTGTTCCTGGTCATGAGTGCGCCCTCAACCCGATCGATTTACGGGTCCCTTTGCCTCCTTCATACCTGGGAACACCTCAGCGCCCTTTGTGTCTAGTGCACAACACCGTGCCTTTGCCCCCGACTGACGAACATCCAACGCCTCGCTCTCCGGTGCGCTCCGTCTCTTCCGGATCGGCACTTCGCCCTCCTCGCCGATCGGCGCTCCGGCGCTTCTCTCGTCGACGCCCACACGCGTCACACGCACTCAGGCAGATTATTTTCCCCTAAGCCTTTTTTTCAATCCCTCGGTGCGGCCGATGCTGGACGCGCCGCTGTCCATCATCATATGTTTACCCAGATTAATTTAAAAAAAAAAATATTTAAAAAAAGGGAAGAACCAGGAAGTTAAGGTTTCAGGGCTCTCATTAGAGGAGAGACCCTTAAGAACCACACTTCCAACGCTCATTCAAGCTCGTCTCTCCCTGCTCCTTAGCAACAACAGTCAACTGCTGTTGTACTCCGTGGATTGACCTACTCCTCGCCCTTGCTCAATATTTTTGCACTATTTTGTCAGAATTTCTTATCAAATTAGCTACATCATTATATAATATATTATAATACTTTTTAATACCAAATTTATATATATTTATATCTTAATATATATTAAAAAAAAACTTAAAATGTCTGATGCGGACTCTGATGATTCGCAAATCCAAATACCCCCCTCCCTCTCAAATGAGGAAAATATTTAAAAAATTATTCATAAGGAGCTACACTCCTGCATGAGAGAAACTATTAACAAAATAGTTTCTGGGAAGAGATCGCACTCAGATCCTACGATCTACCCCTTTCACCATTCCCTAGACAAACCCGAAGGTAAGAGAACTAAAAAATGTAACTACATAGAAAAAATAAGCACTATGGAAGGTCCAAGCACCTCAAATTTATTGGGAGGTCTACGCGCCTCAATTATTGAAGGAGGACTAAGCTCCTCAAATAATACGGGAGGCCTACGCGCCCCAATTAAATCAGGAGGCCTACGCGCCCCAAATAAACTAATTGCCAACAATGACATACCTTATTCGGACGCCCCAAGCGGCTCACATCCTTTATGTGCTTCCAATACTCTCTTACCTGATGACCTAGATTCTAAGGAATCTTTAGACGAATATATTTTGGACCTTGATCAAGTTGATGATGACATCAACTTTGACTTGTCTGATGGTGAAAACCCCTCTAAGGATACTATTTTTGATCCTCTCGTGGAGAAATGATTTCCCCTGAAAACTTACAACACCCTAGGAGCAAACAATGGGGGCCTCAAAACATGTCTCTGAGTTTATCAAAAGGTGGATTAAGAACCCCCTAGAAAATGAGACTAGAAACATTCTGAGAGCCGAATGCCCTCGCCCCATGATTGAAGATAAGCTTTGTCTAACTCCAAACCTAGACCCAGAACTTATCAAATTCTTGTTTAAACTGGGCAGGGACCCTCGAAAAAGCATGGAACGTTCTCTTAAAACATGCCAAGACCGCATGCTTGATATGCTGGGACCATTATGTCGCCTAATCGACATAATTGAGGAATGTTACACCAATGCCTCTCAACCTAATATCGAACTCCTTCGAGGATGGAATCAAAGAACTCTGATCCTCCTCGGTAATGCCAACGCAGCTCTAAACACCGAGAGAAGGAAGGTAGTTCTATCTAAAATCGACCCAAAATTATGCGACATGGCAGATAAAGAATACTCTTCTAATCCCAACGGCCTCCTCTTTGGTGAAGATTTGATTAAAAGCCTTGGAAAATATGTTTCCACCTTTACTGCCCTGGAAAGAGCACAATCAAACATCCGAAGAGTCTTTAATCCTAGTGTTTTTGCTAGGGCCGGGAGAAGGGGTCGCTCTTCCGGCCGTTACTTTCAAAGACCCTTCTTCAGACAGAGAAGCTCCAACCGACAATTCCAATCCAGCAACTCATTCTTCCCTCAACGAGGCCGACCTTCACGCTTCAGAGGCTTTAAGAACAGAGGAGCCAACCCTTCTAACAACTCAAGTAAGTACACTTCCTCCTCCTCCTTCCTCTTCTACACAGAGAGTAGGAGGTCGACTAAAACACTTCCTTCATGTTTGGAAACAAATCCCTCACGATCCTTGGGTCCTCGAAACCGTTCAAGGTTTCAAAATAGACTTCTCCCAATTTCCTATTCAGTTCACAACCCCAGGTTTTAAACTTACCTCAAGAGCAACACTTCATAGTCACAGAGGAGGTAAATTCTATGCTAACCAAAGGCGCGATCATACAAGTCCCTTGGGAACAAAAGAAATTTTTGAGCAATATTTTCCTTGTGCAAAAAAAGGACAAAGGGTGGAGACCCGTAATAAATCTAAGAAAATTAAACCAATATCTCACTTACAATCATTTCAAGATGGAAGGCGTACACCTCCTCAAAGACATGCTCTTAGAAAAGGATTGGCTAGTGAAACTAGATCTAAAAGACGCATACTTCACCATTCCTATGGCCATGGAATCCCAATCCTTCCTTCAATTCGTATGGAACAATCAACTTTATCATTTCCAGGCCCTACCCTTCGGCCTATCCTCAGCCCCTTAGTGTTTCACCAAAGTAATGAAGGCGATTACTACGACCCTTCGAGAAAGGGGCGTCCGTCTCATAATATATCTAGACGACATTCTTATCATGTCCCAAGACCATTCTCAAATCCTGAAAGATCTGAATACAACTATGAATCTGATAAAGAGTTCAGGTTTTATTATAAACAGAGAAAAGTTCATCCTGATTCCCTCAAGATCCCTAGAATTCCTAGGCTTCACGGTCGACACATTAAAATCAATGCTCTTACTTCCCCGAAAGAAGATTACCAAAATCAGGAAGGAAATCCGTCACATACTAAAATCAGATCTCATAACCTTAAAGGAACTAGCCAGACTTTTGGGCCTCCTTTCCTCTTCAATTCAAGCTATCTTCCCCGGCCCTCTATTCTATCGAGCCCTTCAAAGAATCAAGGGGAAAGCCCTCCGCTCCGGGCTTTGGTACGGAGACACGATCCAGCTAGACATGAATGCCAGAGAGGAACTGTCTTGGTGGCTAGAGAATCTAGATGTATGGAAAGGGAAGACCATCTTCAAATCTTCCCCAGATTTTGTTCTGGAATCAGATGCGAGCCTTCATGGCTGGGGTGCCTGCTTTCAGAATCAGAACACGGGAGGTTTATGGTCTTATTCAGAGAGGTTACACCACATAAAAGTTCTGGAGCTAACCGCGGGCCTTTATGCCCTAATGAGCTTCAAACACTCCCTTCAAGGGAGATCAGTCCTACTCAAGATGGACAACATGTCAGCCGTCGCCTATATCAATCGCCTAGGCGGTACCAAATCCCCAGACCTCTCCAACCTTGCCAAGAAACTTTGGCTATTCTGCCTGGAACACCAAATTTCTCTAAGAGCAGAATACCTTCCCGGTCTAAAAAATGTTTATGCGGACTGGAATTCAAGGTTCGTGGTAGATCACACCGATTGGAAGTTAGACACCAACGTTTTCAACAATCTCGCTTATTTCCTGGGTCCCATAGAAGTAGATCTCTTTGCCAGCAGACTCACTTCGCAACTTCCCAACTACTTCAGCTGTATGCCAGACCCGGGTGCTCTGGCAGTGGACGCCTTTCTCCAAGATTGGAAAAAGATTCGGGGATATGCCTTTCCCCCGTCTGCAATGATTCAACGGGTCCTTCAGAAGCTGAGATCAGAAAAATCCTCAATAGTCCTAGTGACCCCCTTTTGGCCGTCCCAAGCTTGGTTCCCGACAATCTTGGAACTATCTTACGAAATACCCTTTCTACTTCCAGCTTCACCAGGCCTCCTAAAAGACACAAACGACTCGGATCACCCACTTCTTATGAACGGGACTTTGAACCTTCTTGCTTGGAAGGTGTCAGGCGATCCAACGAAATCTCTGGCCTTTCGCCACAAGCTTCTTCTCTCCTCCAAGAATCTTGGGCCCCCGGCACACACTATAGATACAACGGCATCTGGAAAAGATGGGTTGGTTGGTGCCTGGAAAGGAATCTGGATTCGGTGGAGGCTCCTATCATCCACATAGCGAATTTTCTCGTGGAACAGTTTGAAAGAGGTCTTTCATATAGATCAATTAACTGTTATAAATCCGCCATTTCTGCGGGTCATTCACTTCTTAATGGTAGAACTATCGGTAAAAACCCAATAATCTGCAGGATTATGAAGAGTATCAGACTTAAAAGACCTCCAAAACCTAAATATGACTCCCTTTGGGACGTTAAATTACTTCTCAACCTTTTCTCTAAATGGCCCGATAATAACTTGTTAGATAATAAGTCTCTTTCCATCAAATTAGCTTCACTCCTTTGCCTAATATCCTGCCGTAGAGTTTCAGACGTTAAAGCACTGAAGATTTCCAACAAGTACTATGATGCCTTCAGCGTCATGTTTGAAATAATCAAAAGAACTAAAACTATGTCTGACATGATCTTTTACCCTAGGTTTGATGCTTGTAAAAAATTGTGTGTAGTGGACTGCATGAAGGAATATGACTCCAGGATGGACCCACTTCGCTCGACTGGTGTTAACCAACTCCTTATATCCTTTGTTAAACCCTTCAAACCTGTTTCTTCTACTACTATAGCCAGATGGGTTAAACTATCAATGCAATTGGCTGGCATTGACCTCCATAGATTGCAAGCTCACTCTTTAAGAGGGGCTATGGCCAGTCAATCCTTTTGGAAAGGAGGTAAGTTAAACGACATCCTCAAAGCAGCAGACTGGTCAAACTCATAAACCTTTGCTAAACACTACTGCAAACCAGTTGAACACATGTCTGATGTAGTTCTTCTTGACTACCAACATGCATAATGGCAGCTTCCGGTCTTGCAATGAAATTGCGATTCTCCTATTACCATGACCAGAGAATCTGGATTTCATTAAAGACACGGAGGCTGACATTATCCCAACCCTCCCTCCCGGGAGTGGATTTTAACATCTGTTTATTTGTCACATGTAATGCTTTGATTTATCATATTATAACTCAATTTGTTTAACAATTTTGCCTTTTTATTACCTAATGTGGATTATATTATCTTTAACCACTGTTTTTTCTTACCCCTTCATAGGGTGATAAGTACATTTCCTAACTTTTTTTCCCTTTTCAGATAATTCGTCTTGATTGAACTCTTCTTCATCATCCTTTGTAACAGCAGCCGACACCTCTTTCCTCTATTCCATGGAGTGGCCTTTTCTGCATGATGCCAGCTTCTGGACTTCGTTGCCTCTGAGAAACTTCTTATCTTCCTGTGTTCAATGCATTTAAAAGAGGCTGATCTCTGTGCTGCCGTTGCCTGGATACACTGGTTTGTTCTAGAAGTTTTACTTATGATGTAACTTTAAAGTGGCTGTACTTGAAGTTGCATTAAAAAGATAATGCATAATGTCAGCCTCCGTGTCTTTAATGAAATCCAGATTCTCTGGTCATGGTAATAGGAGAATCGCAATTCTCCCGCTTATGCCGTCGGCAATGGCATTGGGTGTTTTCCAATAAAGCGTGACATGTGGAAACATGCATTATTCTTGTGCTTATTTGAACAACACTGAAATCCACCAAAAAATGAGTAAAATGAATTGAAGAAAATTAAGGATCAAAGAGGATTAATTTGAATGGACAAAATTGCGGAATAAGTGAAGAGTTTTATGGATTTAATTCATTGGATTCGTTTGAATAATGGCTGTGCAGCTTGATGGGGATCGTAATGTGGTGCCCTCGTGTTCTTACTATTATTGCAGCGCAATAGGGCAGAGCGCAGAGCAAGCGAGCACGCCAAACAGGTTTAAATGCGGGAGTACGTTAAATTCATGTTTACATTGAAAATGGAGTATAGGTGTGCACCTCACCATCTTGTATGTGTATGGAGCACAGGTAGCCAGCAGTAGGAATGGATTACGTCAGTGTTTGAGATGGAAATAGAAAACTGCAGGTACTCTCAATCCCAGAGTACTTGCTTGTTACTGAGAAGTGTTGAGCCTCTCCCTTTAAGACTATTTCACTGCCACTTAGAAGAGCATGAACTCTCCCTTGAATATAAAATTGTAGTACCTGTGAGTACCTGCCCATTTAAAGCACTGGGGGGCATATTATCAAGAAACGGTGTTAAAATTATCGCTTGATAATATGCCCTTGAGAATTCCCATAGAAGTCCATGTTCTGGTGTCAACATGGGCTTCTATTGGAATTTTCAGCGGCATATTATCAAACCCATTATCGCCGCTTTCCTGCCGCTAAAGCGGCGATCATTTTAACGCCGTGCTTGATAATATGCCCCTGGGTTACATGCATGACGAATCTGCTATCATGTAATATTTACCCATTTTGTCCAGGGTGAGATACCTTCTGCAAACTATGTTAAACTGTAGAAGATTGAAACCTTGTCATTGATGATTATCTAGATAGGCCTTGCCCTCCGCTGCTGAGCTCGACTGTAGTTCGCAGACCCAAAGTATTCAGGGATTGGCAAACAAATTGAGGACTGATGTCAATGCCACCAATATCATATACTTGTTTAACTGATGCAAGATCTGCATGTTAGATTGGGTAAGTACTCCTGACTAAAGGGCTGCTTTCAGCAGAGAAGGGCCTTATTTAGACTTCGGCAGATGGGCAGGGCTGGCCTTTCATTAGGCAGTCCCCCAGGCAAATCTAAATGTGGTGCCCGTCCTAATTGTTGTCCTCCACTTCTTCCCCATTTGCCCCCTCCCATTAGAGATTTTTTGTGCTCACAGGTCATGTCCTGGCTTAATGACTCTGAGCAGTGGCTGTCCTGTGAACACACATTTGCACCTTGCCCCCTCACCTCACTCACCTATTCAGTTGCTAAACTGGAGGTGAGATTTCCTGGGAGGGGGCAGCGGGAGAATAAAGGGGGACTGGCGGTCTGGAATAAAACATGTATTCCTGGCAACTCAGGAGGTCAGCTACCTGTGTGCCGCTTCAAATGTAGGCTCCCCAGGCCTGGGCCCAGCTCGCCCATGCCAAAAGCCGGCCCAGCAGGCGGGTTATTCCTTCACAAACCTGGCGGATTCCCTGTCCGCCGCATTACAATTATATGCGATATACTCCACATATTGACAGAGTACCCAAATTCTAAATAAGGGCCTCAGCCTGCTCTAGGATGTGCACATCCCCTCAGCGTGTTTTATCGCTAGTGACGGGCAAAAAGTAGGACATTTGGCGCCGTGCACCAGCTCCCTCTGGGACACACGGCAATTAATCAATCACTTCCAGAATGACCCAATAGTGACGGCTCGCAGAGGGGGTGCCGTGGGCGGGTCGGGGGAGGGGCATGGTGGGGGGTAGTGGACTCGGACTTACGACGGAACTCAGTAAAGTAAGTAAATAAATAAATAAAACTATTTACCTTGCGCTCGCTGCATCGCCGAGCTGACGATGCAGCGAGCGAAAGGTAAATAGTTTTACTTATTTATTTACTTACTTTGGGGCATATTATCAAGCACTGGGTTAAAATTATCGCCGCTTTAGCGGCAGAACACTGCCGCTAAAGCGACGATAATGGGCTTGATAATATGCCGTAGAGAATTCCCATAGAAGCCCATGTTGACACCAGAACATGGGCTTCTATGGGAATTCTCAAGAGCATATTATCAAGCGCATTATCGCCGCTTTAGCGTCAGTTTTCTGCAGCTAAAACGGCAATAATTTTAACGTCGTTTGTTGATAATATGCCCCTTTATTCCGTTCCGTCGTAATTCTAAGTCCGCTACCCACCCACCCTGCCCCTCCCCCGCCCTACCGCCCTACAGCACTCCCTCGGTGATCCACTACTGCCAATCTCGCAGAAGATGTGATGATTGGAATATGTTGTATTGCGACTAACGGAGGATTTGTGATTTGAATTTATGATTTAACAGCTCATTACAAAAAGGGGTAGTATAAACCGCTTTTCGGTGAAGGTGGGTGAAAAGATCTTGCTTGGCAGGTAAATTGTCGAATTACAAATTCAAAGACTGACAGATTAGTTAGGTCCTACTCAAATTCTGAAGACTACTCACAGCAATGACACAGTAAGAGGCATTTACAGCTACTAACCACTAGAGGCCACTGTAGTCCACGACATGTCTAAAGCCTGACGTGGAAAGTGGGGAAATTCGAAGGAAAGAACTAGTTAAGATGGATCACAACTGTTTGATAGTTTCTAAGGGGCTCATTTATGAAAAAGTCACGCGGTGGTGCGCTGCACTGCGTGACAGAGTAAGGACAGGAAAGCGCCCTATTTAAGGCAATACAGCACATTTTTGTCCTTTTCCATGCGCTGGCACACAATGGGTTGCCTAGCGCCAACACAGGCACCATTGCACTGTGGTGCAAGGGAGCCTACGTTACATGCAGGATTGTTTCTGTGCAGGAAGAGCACCTTCTGCACAAAAACAATCCTGGGAGGCATATTTCTCTATCTATAATGCAGCACACATAGAAAGAGGAAGAAATGAGTAGATATAGAGCTATTTCTCCTCGTTACGCCTCCCCTGGGAAGGTGCAACTTTTTTGTGCATTCCCAGGTTTACCTGTTCTGCTACATCTGGGAATTAGTCTAAAACCATGTGAGTTGCATGGAAAGACCCAATTAATGCCCATGGAACACCTTCCCAGGGCAGAGTTACGCAATGCAGCGATTTGTACTGCGTTGCGTGTTACTCCAGATTTATGAAGCCACTGAAGGCCACGCGAAATGGCTTTGTATGGCTTCATAAATCTTACTTAAGGCTTGCATTGCAAATATACCACATGGTGTGGTGCAAATACCATGCATACCTCCTCATAAATATACTCCTGAGTTTCTTGTGGTAAGGTACTAAATCGTACCAGGCCACGCAGTTCAAATTCCTAATCTAACATTGGCGAGGTGCGCCCTCTAGCGTTGTAACAAAAGTCTGCAACGAAGAATTTCTAAATATAATTTTTCAAACGCCTGCTTCTGATCATGATTAATTGTATTGAATTGTTTTGCTACATTTATATAGCGCATACTACCCTTATGTAGGGACTGAAGTTTTTGCCTACACTGGTAGCAAGCAACGCTGTGTAGGGTGTGTGGTTGCGAAGGTGTCGTCTTTGTTTTTGACCCTAAGTGGGAAGTGATTCCATGTTGTGCGTGATGACCACCGAGGTGAGGTTATTGCATTATGGGACACAGTGCTCGACAGTGTAGTATATGAAGAGTTGCGAGTGAGATGCACAGTGTATGGTTTTCAGTAGGATAGCAGCTTTGAGCAGCTCTGCAGGACCCTTTTTAGTACTCGCCTGAGCCAGCGCTTTAGCGCTGCTCTGGCGAGAGCTATAGAATACGGAGATTTGGAAGTGCAAACGAGTGCTTTTCAGGCCCCCAACTACAGTGCATGTGCGCCGGGCGCACGCACCATTTGGGAGCCTGCGTGTACTTTTCGCGGGCGCTTTGATGTTCTCAGTGAGCCGCCGGCCACTGCGAACATCAAAGCGCCCGCGAAATGATTACTTTCACTTTAGGAAACATACCCTCTAATTCTTCTTTGGGCCACACCTAACCAACCCTTTCATCCTTACAATCTAACGTTCGCACCTACTTGGCAGACTGGTTCTCTGTTGCTCTTTCCTCCTCTGCTCTCTCTCCTCAGACTCCGTCTCTCCCCCTGTTGCAGCAGCTGGCATTACACGGGGGAGGGTGGCTCTTCGTGCCTACCAAAAAACAAGCATTTGCAATGCAAAATAGGTCTCGCATTTACTCGAGTTTAAGCTATTGGCACTATAAATGACAATGTGTTTTATTTATGTTTCAAAACCAAAACATAAATAAAAGGCATTGTCATTTACAATTCCAACAGCTCAAACTCACGTAAATGTGAGACCTGTTGCATTGCAAATGCTTGTTGGCATTTCTTATGATCATATTCTCTTATCGGGTTACTGAGCTGGCCAACCTGATATTTTATCTAAAGTTCATGGTCCTGAGCAGATATGACTGGAGAGAGAAGTGGTGGAGAAATCTGCTGGGATGGACTTTGTTACCATCATCCCATATCTTTGAATGTCTATGTGAGATGTAAAGAAGCATTCATGGGAAGTAGCTAGTTGGGACATGCAATGGTGAACTAGATAAGAGTCCTCCAATTGGAGAGCAGTATGTGGAATTCATCCTAGGCCACACCCTTCTGAGATACTGTCATTCTCATTGGTTGTTGTACACTGCAAGGCTGCTGAAAGTGTGGCCTCAGTACTCCCTTTATGTCATTTCTGTAACAAAATCGTTGAAAGCATAAACTACTGAGAAATGATTTGAGTTAAAAAAAGATTAAGTACAAAATAGAGGAACCATGGGATAGCATCATAGGAATGTAAACTGCAACACGGCGGTGATGAAAGTGGGTATATACAGTGTTGGCATAATGATTTTGATCCTTCTGCCATACTTTATTATCACCTCTTTGACACACTCAGATTGCTAATGGTAGAAAAATATCACAACAACCTCTTCTTTGAATAAAAGCATGATCATGTTGCATTGAGGCCACGGCATGTAGCTGCCTTAGGGCACTCCCACAAAAAACCACATGGGGAGACCATATTGTAACAAATGACCTTTCAAAAGGCCTTACTGCAAGATGAAAGGGAGTGCTTGAACTGCGAACTATGATTCACTTAGGGCCCAGAAAATACATGCACTGGAGCTGAACAAGGGCTACCACATTGTAAGTCTACATTGACTAACAAATCCTATCTTTCCGGATCATAGTTTAACCTGAGTGGATTGGTCCTCTAATATCTAGTGCTGAATGCATTTCATTCTCAGGGTACCTCTGTGAGTGAAGCTTTGTTTGTGACATGCAGATCTAAGGTTCGAAAACTGACAGAGGCAACTTTCATAGTTAAGCTTCATTAAATGTGATTATGGTAACATCTGTGATGTACATCACTAGTAATATCAAAATGTGCAATAGCAGGCGCATAGCAAAAACAAATTATTATAATAATCATTATTAATAACGAATGCCTGTCAAATTGAAATCCTACTGGAAAGGGTCCTGACAAGTACTTGCCCTATCCCTGCTTTTCCCTTTCTAGGTAGACCTTTATGAAGCATGCAACAAGCAAACTGCAGAAGCACATGAGTTTTCATTGTTTCTCAAGACTTACCACTCTAGATTCAGTCTTTGGTTCCTGCCAGTTGGCTATACTTGAATGTGTGTGCTGACGATAGGGATGCCTGAGTGTGTGTACTCGTTGATCCTACAGCAGACTTTGGTGGGTATGACTGTGGGACACTCTTCCTCTCGAAACCACCATTGGGGTAATTTAATTCTTCCAAAGTGCTGAGATTCAGTTCACCAATGTAGTCTTTGTAAAGCCAGACTCCAATGTCATGCCCTTTGTTGTACCTCAGATTTAAGTCCTACCCCTTAATATTTTTTATTATCTACATGAAGTCGCTGAGAGATCTGGCGTGAGGCTTTGGTCTGTTGACCAGCAAGTTAACAACAGCTATCCTTAAGAGGATCATTGTTAGACTGTGTCCATCATCTGTTAAACTGTATTGATGCCTCTGAGGACTGAAACCCTTTATCTTTCTTAAATTAAATTCACAAAATGTAGATCTTCATTTTACCTTCTCATTCCCCTTACCCCCTCGCATTGTCTTCTCTTTCCATTAAACATTGATTCTCATAATTTACAACACAGGCTATCAGCCCCAATCTTGTTCGCTAAATGCAGTCTCTTAGGTTTAATGAAAACTCTGCTCTGAACTCTAAATCTCATATTCTCAGAATAGTTAAATGGTGTATATTTTATCTATTCTCTTTGAAATAGTTAAAGATCTGTTGTTTCTGAAAAGCCACCACCGCTGCTTTCCAGACTAGGCGGAGGGAATACTCTCCTCACCGAGCTTCCCTGTTCATCACTTCTTCCACTGAAGATTGATTTCCATGTAATGCCTGGGTGATCACAGAAGCTTGCAGATTCAGGCACATCTCCCTTCCATTGGCTTTATGATTAACATCAAGCTTTGCTGTGGCCCTGTTTAGGTGTTTGTCCTGAAACAACCTGACTATTTCCAGAATCTGCTACTACCAAAGGTTCCAGGGCCACTGAAAACCAAGACATTGAAGATTTGGAGCAAGATTACCTGCCCTGGCGGCGCACCAGGCATTTGCACTCGCTTTGCGTGCCCTGGGGCACTTTGGTATTACAGAAGAGGCAGCAGACGCTTGTGCGTCCCCTTCTATAATATCAATAGCGCTGGCTCACATAAAGCACCAGTGCTATCATCAGAGGACGTTCCTTCATCTGCATGTCTGCTGGGCACCATGCAAATAAGGGAATTCCTTTGCCTCTGCGCCTGTGCCGTTTATAGACACGTGCTGGGGCAATAAATAATAGACGGAAAGCTGAATACATCAAACATTCACCTTCAGTCAGGAGATCTGGGTTAAATCCATTGTTCTTTTGCTCACTACACCATCCCAGTTTGGACCAAGCCTTATGCAAATCAGTATTGACCCTGCTCCTCAAGCAGATAGAGGATGTGGCGCAGCTGTCAGAGCTGCCAACTCAGGAGCTGGAGATCCGGCTTCAAGTCTCAGCATTGGCTCAGCATTCTGTGATTCTGGGCAATGACTTAATCTCCCCGTGCCCATGGGCAGTGCCTGGATACTCTCACGGGTGATAAGCCGCACTATATAAATCTACTATCATTCTTCTCTTGACCTTCCGTTTTCTAGATCACAACTCAACTCTATTTACAATAAAATATTATTTACCACAATGATCAGACAGTGAAAGGCAAGATATTACCTGCTTACATACATCAAATAAGATTTACCATAAACATAGTCAAGTGACATACATTATCTTGCTATTGCAGAAATAGATCTTTTTTTTAAAAAAATGGTGGAAAGGGAATCTTAGTGGTCACTTTAGGACATTAACTTACTGGTGGTCCAATCTCTCCTGGAGGTCCAGGTGGTCCCTGTAAAAAAAAATGGAGCAAAAAGTTAATTTCTGTAATGAAAACAATGTTACATTTTACGAGCTGTGAGTACATGTGTAAAGCCACTTTTATTACAGAATTACCGGTCCCCATGGTGCTTTTGACTCATCGTTGTTAAAAATGTATCATGAACAAAATGGAACAGAGTACACCACAGTTCAAAGGATTTCTTCAGTGTTCTTTATAATAGGTATGATTGGATTCTAGAATAGAAGGTGATCTGAGAGGTAGCCTCCGGTAAGTTTAACACACTTTGTCAAATGCCCCATAGAACTTTTACTCAACTGTTGAACAACAATGATCCACTGAAGTTTCTCCAGGGTAACCTTGGGTCACCTTGTAGTCACGTTGTTGAGTACAAGGACAAAGCAAGGGGAATGTAAGAAACAACTTATTCCTAAACAGTTAGAGTGAGGAAGAACATAATGTCCGGTCATAGAAAATACCACAAATGGCAGTCAAAGGGCCAGATGTAGGAACACTTTTTCCTATAGACACAAAATGGGTAAAACCCTTTGATACAGCTGGCCCAAAATGTGTTACTTGACTTTACTAGGGGTAACAATAAGTCATTATAACTCACTACTTCAATATGAGGTCTAATTTTGCTTAAGGGGTAGGATTTCAAATAAAGGTTTCTTATATGAGTCTATTAATTTTTATGGTTGGAAAACAATATCTTGTTGTCTACAGAATGATTTAATAGAACAGTGCTCGCGATGGTGTTTGGGCATGCAGGAGGAATAGCTGGAGGGTAGCAGAACATGGCTTTGCCCACCAGATACCTCAGCTCTGTGTCCCTTTCTCTAACCCTCATCCCCCCCGATTCCGACATAGCAGATGCAGAGGTCACTCCTTCTCCTACCTAGCAGCGAAGACATGGAACGGGCTACCCTTTCATCTACAGACCTCCTCATCTCTTCCAGAGCTCCGAAAGACCCTTAAGACCTGGCTATTCGGCTAATCACCTGGACCCTACCAGCGCCTGGATACCTTCATGGGCGACAAGTAGTGCTCTACAAATCTACTGAATGATTGATTGAAAAAAGATAAACAATTTGTAAAGTCTTGCATCATCATTTCAGGAAAATGAAGCTCATCAGTGATGTAGTAAAGGCTGGTAAAGGCCATGTTAAGGTGCACATTTCTTGTATAGACTCATTGGTTGCTCCAGTCTGTTTTTTTGCGAGGGCAAGCAGTAGCGGAGCATTGGCTGCTGTCACATGAAGATGCAACTTCTCTGGGTGGTCAGCAGAAAGATGCCTTGTTTGTGCTCAGTGACTTTCATCAGTGTTTTGTTGTATATACAGTTTTGAGGATACAGTTTAGAGGATAAGTTTAGTTTGACATTGCTTCTCTAAATGGCAACAGTTTTTCTTCACACCATATTTTTGATTGGATGCCGCAGAACTGCAGGACAAGAGCCCTGCCTTCTTGTGTCTCAAGATTCCTGATGATAGATCTTTGATGAGCACCCACCTGACCATCCAAATGCTTTGAGTTAGTAATAGTGGAAATATGTTGTTTCTCCCTCTGTTTCCCAGCTGTGCCTCAACATGTTCTAGACAGGGCTTCCTGGAGTTCTGCAAAATGGTTTTTAGTGAAAACCTATGAATTGGGGTGGCAACATTTTTACAATATGTATATTTTTTTGATATGGTGCTGGTCACTACTTCCTCAGACTGGCAAAGGGCATGCAATAAACCAGAACCCTTAGGGATGCTGTGAGGAGCTGCCCCTTTTATACACATGTTTTGCCATTATGAATAGTGTTCTCGGTCTAGAGAGATCTGACATTAAATTGAAATACGTGAAAGAATTTAACCGTGCACCTCTCAGCATCACTCTTTTAACATTATTTATTATTACAACCTTTTCTCCACAACTGAACTGTGACTGGTTACTTTGTTCCCCCTCAGCAAGCCTTTGTTTCTCAGCCTATGAGCTTTTTTCAGAGTTAGACCATGTCAGTATTAACACTAAACAAACAAAGGCCCAAAAAAAGTCTCAGCTTTTTGCTTTAGAAATTCCAAACCACAAAGCATAGCTGCCAAGTATGCAGATTGCTTATGTGTGACATTTCTGTGGTTTCAATCCATCCATGAGTGACTTTCTACTGTCAACTGTGTGCACTTGTGTGACTCTGTCTCGTGAGTAAATAAAAGCAAGGACCAGTATTTGAGTGTCTCTCTGTGAGTTTTCAGTCACTGTATCCAAATATCAAACAGCAATGAAAGTCCACCTAAAACAAGCTAGACCTATTAGCAGAACCAGATCAATGGGTGAAAGAAAGCAATGATTTTGTTAATAATTAGAATTGAACATGTTTCAATTCTGAAAGTATTACACTGTGACTTGAACAATTCTTGGCCAGTTGAAGCAATACTGGTATTTTGAGTGTCTTAATCACTCCTGTTCTCACATTCACACCATTTTCCTCTGCAGTTTCTCACTATTAGCCACTTACCGAGCAGCAGACTGTGGTGCACGATACTGCGCTGACTGCAGGCAGGCTGAGCCTGGTGCTTGCCAGAGAAGAGGGGGCATATCAGCAATGAGGCGATATTAAATTATCGCCGCTTTTGCGTCCATTTTCGGGCGAAAAGCGGTGATAATTTTATCGCCTAATCAGCAAGGTCATGCTTTCGCGTGAAACCCTGCATTAGCGCCCGGATTCTTAACGCCCAGCTTTGCATCTCTAATGAGATGCAAAGTGGGCGTTCCTGACCTGGCATGACTGAAGAAATGTCGCTAAGCGACATTTCTCCTGTCATCAAGCCCCACGCTATGAAGCATAGTGGCAAGAAAAGTAGCGATAACCCCTGTTATCGCTACTTTCCTTACGCCTGCTTCAGGACTGACTTAGCCATGATATCCTATGGAAGGTGGATATCATGGCTAAGTATGTGAGGCCCTATCATCAAGCTAACGCCAAACTTCGTGAGATTATCGCTGGGTTTCCAGCGATAATCTCACGTTAGGCAGTTAGCGTGAGGATTTTCATCGCTTTTGAGATAAGCGTTGCTAATAGCACGCTATCTCAGCGATAAAAATCCACGTTAGCCGGCGATAATTATCCTAGCGATAAGTGCGCTTAGCGATAATTATCGCCGGTTGTTGCTGATATGCCCCCGGGTCTCCTCTTGGACTGCGGGTCTGGCCACATTGCTCTCCCAACACTGCTCCACTGTAAGGCCAGCTGCTGGAGGTGTTGTCCTGCTGGGAGGCAGGCAGACTCTGCTCTCTGTGCCTCTCTCAACCCCAGCTCCATTGAAAGGGAAAAAGGCTGGCTGGTCAGACACTACTGCTGGGATAGGACAGCACCCCCCCATACATGTGACCGAGTACAGGCGGGGAGTCGCTCGCTAGCTTCACTAGTAGTCATTCATTAGAGGAGGACAAGGCAACAAATTAACATGGCGATCCAATCCAAGGGTCAGCTCTGGCTCTAAGAGGCCATGCTCGAGTAGAGCCTTGAAAATATGTGGCAGGTAAATTATGCAACAAACATCATGTCAGAATATGATACAATCTCATCACAATCCCAACTTGTGTAAGAGTTGTACCTTAGTGTGTCAGATTATATATTTCCTTTGAGAAGTCTTTAAATACAAAGTGATCGTTTTTAAATGTACTGAGAATCATTCCTGCTCTGTCCTGCTGACAATGTTGTTAGCTATTAGTGGAGTAATAGGAGAGTCCATTGTCATGTTTACCCTATATGTGGCTTATATTTTTATTATAGAAGCGTGGAGCACCATTGTAGTCTTTTACATCAAACACAATAGCGCTTTATATATGGGGCATGTCTGAGGCTCATATATTTGAAGGTGAGATCATACATGATAATGCACAAATTAGGAGGCTCGGTTTTTGTCTAGCATCCCACAATTTGGTCACTGTGCAATTCAGCGGCCCGAGGGTGTCTCGTTCCCGCATCAAAGGTTACTGCTTCATCCTTAATTCATTTAGGATGAGATTAGAGGGTGGTTGACAGGCAGATCTGTTTGTTATTTTTGGAAGTTTTACATAGCGCGACTTTTGCCCTGTGGCATACAAGCGCTTCATAACAGACATATAGTAGATGTTTTTTCTGCCCAGGGAGATTTATACAGGATTCACAGGATGCTGCAGTGTTTTCGGTAGCGCCTAGGAAGGCCTCACCTGTTGTAACGTGGGTAGCTGGATGACGCAATAGGCGGGTGTGACGGGTGCACCTGCGATGCGTCAGAGGTCTGGTAGAAGGTGATGTAGCGTTTAAAAGTTTGAGAATTGTAGGGGTGCGTCATATTCACGGTTAGTCGGCACCCGTATATAACCAAATGTTTACTCAGGGATTTCGTGTGCAATGTATTACAACTGTATAACCTATATCGATTTTAAGTAGAAGTGCTAGCTATGTACAAGCACATGGTAAACGTATTAGAGAAATGTATAGTGTTTAGCTACGGGAAATGCAATGTGGTGTTAGAAATGTGTACCCCAGACTTCGTGTCTGTAGGCTGTTTAGGTTGACCACACATGAAAGAAAGACGTAAATGTCAATACTGTGATTGAAACCTGCTTGTGTAACCGAAGTAGTGGCCAGAATTCGCATATATCGTTGAGGCGAAAGGCCTGGTATTTTCTTATGTTAGCCAAGGGCAATAGGCCAAAAAGGATTTATTCCAGTAGAGGTTTTAGGCTGTAGTAAATTGCAACTTAAAAGATGTGAAGAATGTCTGCTTTGCATGATCTCACCCCAGGTGCAAGGACAGTTGCTCGTTAGTAGAGAAGCTCTTTGTTCATAATTTGAATTATGTAGAGAAAGCCAGACATGGGAGTGTATTGGAATGTGCCAATCGTAACTCCTAGTGCGGATGGCGTCTGGGACTCAAGGCCAAGCGATGGACGATGGAACTGGACAGCGCTCTGTGGAAAAGTACTGAAAGACGACCCCGGAAGGAGAGGAGGCGCAAAGGGCGTGTTCGGAGACTTGGGGTACTGTATTAGGGACAGCGCCCCGAGGGTGGAGGCAGAGCAGAGCGGGGCAGCCCAAAGCAGAGGACGGCTAGGCGAAGGCTAGAGGGGGCAACTTAGACCAAGCTCTCTAAGTGAAGACTTCTTATGAAGTTTCGCTCTGACACCTTTTATTCTGATGAGGGTCTCAAGGGATTGCTATGTAGGGATGTCACCTAGTACAGAGTAGGGACAGAGATGGTATGGTTCAGTGTCCCTAGTATCGACATTTGCTTGGTAGTGTTCTACCTCATGCTTTTAGAGATTGTACTTTTAGTTATTTTTAGCCGGATGCGGATTCTTCGTAGAGTAGCATTTGTTTTAGTGCCTATGTACTTGTTGTGCCTCGTGTTGAGGACTTTGTATCTCCAAATCTTTATGTTGATAATAAAAACCAGAGAGCCAAGAGATTAAGTTTCGAGTCTTTGATTACGGAAAATTGCAGACTGTAATTGTGATAACGGTAATTTTCCCTCCATGCTATCAGGCAAGTAAAAAGTTCCATCTGACCAGAGTGGGTTCCAGTAGATAATTGCGAGATACTAAAATAGGCCGGAGCAGTTGGTAGCAAACGAGGATGGTTTCTTACTGATAGCGAGGGAAGATTAGATAAGGATAAGTGACCCTTGAGGCCCAAGAGACGATAAGTGATGCTGAATCATCAGATGGCGAGCAGCAGACGGCGGCAGATGAGCATCGACGGCGAGTAGCAGCGCGGCAGAAAGCAGCAGTTCCAGGAGTGAGTATGAACATAATGAGTGGTTGTAGATTGCGGTGTTGATTTGTTGTGTGATGTCTTGCGGAGTTGTTGTGTATGTCGTGTGATTGTGAGATCAGGCTGTGAGCGCGCGCAGCCCGGGAATTGTGGTGTAGAAGACACCTGAGATAGATTTTGTTGACCACCCAAAGGAGATCGTGAGGTACCATCGATCACCTGGACCGAGATAGGGGGAGCGAATGCGTGTGTGTATGGCAACTTAACGCTGGTCGTGGGTTGTGGTGAGCAGATCGGAGTGTTAGTAACCTATCAGAGGCGTTTTTGTCTGGCCGGACGGGGGCAGACGGGCGCCAATCGAGGTCAACAAGGTCGAGAGACTGTGGACGGACAGTCAGAGGCTGTGGACGGACAGCCAGAGAAATAACTTAATTGGTTATTTCAGTGTATGAATGGGACGTGAGTAAGCGTGAACGAGTTTGGAGAAGGGAACTGCTGCGAACGAAGGAAGGTGACGTCAGAGGGTGTCGCGCTGTGATAGGCCGGTTGGTGTGAGTCGCGCTGTTATTGGAGGATTTGAGAATAAGAAGTAAATAGAGCGCGAGATCGAATTTGCTCATTATGAAGTGTCTTAGGGCTTTGCGAGAGTTGTGTAGAGGTGATAGGCATGTGGTTGTCCGCGGGGGAGAAGAAGCTCCTCCCGAGGATACACCGGCACATTACATGGCACAGAATGTGGGGTTACATACTATCGTTTGGATCGAGAATTGGCACAAGGTTACACAAGGTGAAGGGGAATTAGCTTTCCCGAGGTACGGCTCATTTAGATTAGCGGTGCTGTACCAACTGAAGACGGTGATGGGGTCCTTAAAACCCTTGCCAAGACCAGCACAGTTTGAAGCATTACATGCGTGGATCCGAGCAGCGCATGATAAGGAAAAGGGAAGAAGTCAGGAGAGGATGAGGAAGTCGATTAGGGCGTTTCAGGATGCCAAATGGGACGCAGCAGAGAAAAGATGGAGAGTGCAGACAATTGAGGAAGCGAAACTGTATCCCGCGATAATGGAGGAGACGGGGATAAGGAATGGGAAAGCACAGAAAGAGGATAGTGATTCTGATGATGATATATTGCAAAGATTGCTAGACGAGAGACCACCCCCTTATAACCCGGATGAGGCAGATGATAGGTGGAGCGAGAGAGAGGAAACTAGAAGGGTAACGATCCAGCCCGAGACCCGAGTGGAAGGGTTGGTCTCGTTTGAAACAGCGAGTTCACAGGGTCAGTCGGGGACCAGCCGAAGGATTGAAGGAGAGATGAGGTTACCGGATGCATTGAGGGTACCGGTCACCATTGGACCGATTGTGTCTATATACAGCCCGGAATCAGAGGCGAGAGAGAGGTCCGAACGAGAGGCAGAGAGAACTAGGCGAGAAAGTGGGGAAAGTGAGTTGGAAGGGGCAACGGCCCGACCTCCAAGCCCAGTACAATGGAGTACACCATTAGCAGCGGTGTCAGACACATCTAGGGGCGAAGAGGACGAGAGACCGGTGAGGTCGAGGACTCCGATGGAGTCGAGACCAGATTTAGGGTCATGGGTATCACCCAAGAAGCAAATGAGCTGGAATATGGGCCGAGCAGGGACAACCCCCATTGCCTTTAAGAGCCATTCTGCTCCCATAGAACTACCAGAGGAAAGGGGAGAGCAGGAATCGGAATGCGAGTATGATGAGGGACGTGGAGCAAGTTGTCAGGTGTTGAAAGGAGCCTTGAAGGCAGGAATGATAGATGTAGTAAGACTTAAGGCAGAGGCGGATGAAATAATATATGGGAATCTACCCCTGGAGAGAGTATTGACCTATACTCCCGATGAATTGCTTTTTGTGGCAAAGGATGTGACTCGTAAAGCACGAATGGCACATGAGAAACTGGCGGGTTTGGCTAGAGAATATGGGGTGGATCTATCCAAGACTAGAGCATTGCAAGGGAGCCATAGGATGCATTGTACCGAGCGGGAATTGGAAGAGAAAAGGGTTGTTGGTCTAAGGTCACATACCAAGGAATTGATTGTAGCTATGAGAATATGGCTGATGCTCGACAAATGGCAAGAGAAATGGGCTAGGAAAAAGAATTCTAGGGGAGCGAAAGGAGGGAGCTCTGAAGGAGATTTGCAGGAGGTAAAGATCCTTCCTTTGAGAGAGGTGGCGAATGGAGGATATGTGCATGTACCATGGAGCAGGGGGGATTTGGCATCATTTACGAATGATTTTCCCAGGCTCAGGGAGAAGCCTGCAGAGTGGTACAAGCAAGTTGAGCGTTTCGTTAAGATTTCGAAGGTGTTGTGGATAGATCTGAACACCTTATTCGATATCGTAGTTCCGGGAGATCTGTGGAACGCGTGTAAAATTGCTGTTGATTGGCCGGACTATGAGCCTGATAGGAACATAGTTACTAATGGTCCGTCGCCCGTGGTAATGAGGCTGTACGATAAGGTAATTACCTGGTTGAAATCGAAGGTTTCACCCCAAGATATCGATTGGGTGAAGATAGACAGGACAGTGCAGGAGCCCAAGGAGACAGTACATGAATTCTATGAGAGACTTTTGAAAGCTTTTAAGCAGTACAGTGGGTTGGATGAGCTGGAAACGAAGGACATGGGACAGTTTGTGTCTAAGTTCGTGCTGGGTTTGAAGCCCGAGGTCAGTCTTATGATACAGCAGCATTTGATCTGTTGGCAGAATAAGCCCGTAGACGAGATCTTGCGGTACGCCAGGTACTGCACGGATGAGATCGAGTCCAAGCATAAGAAGATGAAGGATAACTTATTGCTCATTCAGATGCAAGCGGCTCAGGGACCGCCGAATGGGGGTCCAGTGGGGCGAAGACAGGGAAATTATCAGACAGGGAATCAGAATATGCAGGGTCAGGGAAGGCCGAGACCCGTAGACCCTAGGACAGGAATAGATGTAGCGATCTTGAAGAAGACGACTGCTTGTCACCAGTGTCACCAGGTGGGACACTGGAGGCGCGAGTGTCCCTTGAACCCCTATAATCAGCCGCAGATGGAGGGAGGAATGGGTCAGGTCCCTGGGGCGGAACAGGTACAGACGGTGACTGTACCGAGAACGATGCAAGGGGGGACAGGCGTCTCGCAGGTGCAGGTTCCCCAGCCACCCAGGATGCAGAACATACAGCAGGGAGCTCGGACTTATTTGCAGATGCCCATGTTCGAAGTGGAAGAGGAGAGGGATGCAGATTTGCTGGCGCAGTTAAGTTTGGGTCAGGACGATGATTGCCTGCTCAGGGCCATACTAGAGGTAGATCAGAAGGGACCCTTTGTGGAAGCCGAACTCGATGGACGCCCTACTACCTTCTTGGTAGATACGGGGGCTACCAGGTCAACCATAAGATCAGCAGTAGTTCCGGGGGTAGCCCTCTCGGGAGAAAGTATACAAGTGGTTGGAGTGGCGAACAAGAGACTAGTTAGCCCCTTGACGGAACCGATTCCCGTCAGGATAGGAAACTTTAGGGATCGACATCAGTTCGTGGTGTGCGATTCTAGTCCTGTTTGTCTGTTGGGAAGAGATTTATTGTGTAAGCTCAATTGCACAATTTACTGTACCCCGAGGGGAGTAGAGGTACAGACCAGAGATGACGACGCGACCTTTAAGGTTGCAAATCAGCAGGGGTGCGTGGAAGTGTACCCGGCTCTGACAGTGGAGGAGCTTCCACAGGACTTGAGGGAGTCAGTTGCGACCGATGTGTGGGATCTAAGCGGAGAGGAGATCGGCTTAGTCAGGGGAGTGGAACCAGTGAAGATACAGGTTAAGCCAAACGCGGAATTCCCGAGAACCCCTCAGTATAAACTGTCGCCTGAGACGATTGCTGGGATCAAACCTGTGATTCAGTCTATGATTAGGCAGGGAATACTGGTGGAGATCATGGGTAGTCCATGTAATTCACCCATTATGGGACTGCAGAAACCGAGTGGGAAGTTCAGGATAGTGCAAGACCTGCGGAAAATAAACGACATAGTTGTTCCATGTTGTCCAGTGGTACCGAATCCGTCTGTGATACTGTTCCAGATCCCATGCGAAGCTGGATGGTTCACAGTGATTGACTTGTGTCAGGCATTCTTTTCGATTCCCCTACATGAAGAGAGTAGATTTCTTTTTGCCTTTAGGCTAGAAAATCGTATATTAACGTGGTGCCGTATCCCACAGGGGTATACGGAGAGCCCATCGATTTTCAATCAGCTGTTAAAGAAGAATCTGGAAGGTCTTGTGTTGCCGAAAAACTCTGTTTTGGTGCAGTACATTGACGACCTGCTTGTCGCGTCAGAGACAGAAGACGCTTGCAGGATCGATACCATTGCGTTGTTGAATTTCCTGGGAGAGAACGGTCACAAGGTGTCTCCAAACAAGCTGCAATACTGTTTACCTGAGGTACAGTATTTGGGGCACAGAATTGAAAAGGGTAAAAGGAAGGTGTCTCCAGATCGCATTGATGCGATTTTGAGGATGCCAGTTCCCTCGACGCAGAGGGAAGTTAGAATGTTTTTGGGAATGGTGGGCTATTGCCGCCAGTGGATCCCAAACTTTTCCTTTGAAGCGAAGCCTTTGCAGCGGCTGACGCGAAAGGATGTAAGTGATCCGGTACCATGGGACGACGACTGTTTGAAATCATTTCTGAGGCTGAGAGAAGCCTTATGTAGCGCTCCTGCGTTGGGAATGCCGGATTATAACAAGGCATTTGCATTGTTCTGCTGCGAAAGAGAAGGTTGCGCATTAGCAGTGTTAACCCAGAATCATGGAGGTGTCCGTAGACCAGTTGCTTATTTCTCAGCTACTCTAGATCCAGTAGCTTCTGCGTTGCCCGGATGTCTCAGATCCGTTGCGGCAACAGGTGTCAGCATCGAGAGATGTGAGAGCATTGTGATGGGTCATCCACTTACTGTACATGTGCCACATTCTGTTGAATTGTTGATGACTAGGACTAAAACGCAGCACCTCACGAATAATAGGCTGACTCGTTATGAGCAAGTTATTCTTGCAGCAGATAATGTGACACTGAAGAGGTGTGCTGTTTTAAATCCTGCTACATTGTTACCTGTTCCAATTATAGATGATAATGAAGATTGTGAGGACCATGATTGTCTCGACGTTACGGAACTATGCACCAAACCGAGACCTGACATTGTCGATGAACCGCTCCCAGAGTCAGATGAGATTTTCTTTGTGGACGGTTCATGTTTAAGAGACAGTGTCGGTCGATTGAGAGCAGCGTTTGCTGTATGCACCATTACGGGTGTGGTTGAAGCCGCTTGTTTAGAAGGAGTACACTCCGCGCAGGTGGCTGAGCTCATTGCTCTGACTCGTGCCTGTTTGGCCGCCGACAAGATCCGTGTAACTATTTACACGGACAGCCAGTACGGGTTTGGTGTGGTTCATGACTTCGGACAGCTATGGTCCCAGAGAGGGTTTATGACGTCTTCAGGTTCTCCTATAAGAAATGGTGATTATGTGCGGAAATTGTTAAAAGCATTGCAAGGTCCTGATGAAATTGCTGTTGTTAAATGTGCAGCCCACACGAAGGGAAGCGACTTTGTCTCGTTGGGAAATAACTATGCAGACGAAGTAGCTCGATTTTGTGCAGAGCAGGGATGCAACTTTACTGAGATCCACATTGAGGAAACTGGGGAAGAGGTGGTGTATGGTCAGATGTTAGCAGTGGCTGACACATGGGAGGAACTGAAGCAGCTTCAGGAAGGGGTCTCAGATCAGGAACGGGACAGCTGGATACGAGCTGGATGTGAGAAGGGAGATGTGGATATATGGGTTTCGAATGATGGACGAGCAGTGTTGCCGGAAAGTTTGTTGAATCCCATGGCGAGGTTGATACATGGTGCTGTACATCTGGGTAGGGATGCCATGATGAGAGTGTTTCGTCAGACTTGGTACAATCCGAAGTTTCGTGCCGTGGCTGAAACTGTGTGCCAGAGATGTGTCACTTGCCAACAGATGAATGTAGGGAAAAGAACTGCTGTGACATTGAGCCACATAGGGAGGTCAGGGGGACCTTTCAATAGGATGCAGTTGGATTTTGTCGAAATGCCGAAGTGTAATGGGTTGAGGTACATATTAGTGATAGTATGTGTCTTTTCCAGGTGGGTGGAGGCGTACCCTACACGCAGATGTGACACACTCACAGTAGCGAAACTCTTATTGAGAGAACTCATTCCAAGGTACGGGTTCCCGACGTCCTTTGAATCGGACAGAGGAACTCATTTTCACAGCGAAGTTATGAAATTGCTTTGTGCTGCTTTGAATATAGATCAGAAGTTACACTGTAGCTATAGACCAGAGGCTTCAGGGATAGTGGAGCAGGTGAATGGAACTCTGAAGGCTCGGATGGCGAAAGTGTGTTCGTCTACGTCTCTGAAATGGCCTGACGCATTACCTTTGGTCCTTATGAGCCTTCGAAGTGTGCCTGATAGAAGAACTGGGTTGTCACCCCATGAAATCCTCATGGGAAGAGCGATGCGTTTGCCTGCAATACCTGCTACTGCTCTGATAAATATCACTGATGATATGATCCTGGACTATTGTAAAGGCCTTGCTGACGTGGTCCGTTCTGTGTCTCAGCAGGTGCAGACAGCAACGGTTCCAGCTGCGAGTGACAGGTGCCACGACTTGGACCCAGGCGATTGGGTCCTGGTCCGAAAGCACGTGAGGAAGAGTTGTTTGGATGCTAGGTGGCGTGGCCCTTTCCAAGTAATCCTTGTTACGAACACTGCTGTCAAGTGCGGAGGGTTACCGAACTGGGTGCATGCTTCTCATACCCGCAGAGTTCCAGCACCCTTGGAAGATACAGCCCCTCTCGAGAACCAAGATCTCAGTGAGCCGACAGAATCGCCAGAGAGGGCCAGTCAAGCTGTAAGGGTTGCTGAAGCGGCTGATGGTGCACTGAATCGAGTTGGGGGAGGACGTGAAGAAAGTACTGACCCAGAAACCGGCGAAGGAGTGAGAGGTGCAGTGGGTAGTACAGAATCGAGTTCTGCCGAAGAAGAGGAAGGCAGTGCACAGGGTATCGGAGAGAAGACTGGGGGAGCCACCGAAGCGGAAAGGGTTTGGCCCGCAAAGCAGAACCGGGTAAACCTGAGGTTGGCCCCAGACACCGACCTTGCACCAGTTTCGGAAGAACCAGAAGAAGAATCGGGAGACGAGGAAAATCCTCAAGGTGGTGTGAGAAGGTCCAAGAGAACTCGAGTGCCAAGTCGGAAGTACGCTTCCCCGGAGTGGGCATATCAAGTGACTGATGCCAGAGCTACCGAGCACGGGAAGATTGAGGTCGATGACATTGGTCAACAGTGTCCCGCTCCAGAGGGTGGAAGTGTTGCTGAAAGTTCCGGGATTGGAGATCGAAGGGATTCTGACGATTCATATCCCAAGTCCGCCCTTCCTGAGTACCATTCGAGGTATGATCTTGGACAATTTAGAGTTCCCGACGTTCACAGCATTGCCAGATCCACAAGAACTGATTATTCTTAAGCTCGAAATATTGCAGGGAGTCCTGGAGCTGTTGGGACCGGCGCTTATGTTAGATTGATTTGAGAAAGGTTGCCAGCTAAAAAGAAGATTACCTAGAGCCGAGCGGAAGAAGAACAAAATTAGGGATTTTTCCGTTGTAGAACGAAGAAAGTTAGGGAGGTTTGCCTAAGTTCACGAAAGAGACATTAATGAGAAAGAGACTTATCCTTTCAGAGACTGCATTGGACATTGAGCATATTCCGAAGATGGCAGATCCTGTAAACCCACATCGTAGGGCTAAACTGATAATAGGCACATTGATCGGAGTTGTAGTAGTCACCATATTTGCGGTAGTGATCAGTTCCTACATGGTGGCTCACAGGCAAGAGGGGAAGGTTCAGGGAGCACCCACACCTATTACCCCAGGGCAGAGTGGTGTTAGTATTAGCGAACAGGAATCATCGGAGTTGAGAGATGTTCGCAGACTTCACATGGATTTGTCAAAGGGTGATTTTAAGCTTAATGCGTATGCAAGGTTGCTGTATGAGTATGTTGATGCGATGGATGTGAAGGATTGTTATGTGTGCATGCAGTTGCCTGCTTCAGTGGATGAGGGTATCAAGTATCATCATCTCCCATTGACTTATGGGATTTCTTGTAGCATATGGCTCAGTTTATTTTATGACAGGAGACAGTTCGAGTATTTCTTCTCAAATTTTGACACGGTACTTCCCGAGGTGCCAGCAATCAAGCATTTGAATAGATATGACCTGGATAAGAAAGAGGACAGACTCCTGAAATATTTTAGACCGACTGTGAAACTGGATACGGCGCATGCTCACAGGAATAACCTGACATGTGCGTTATCAGAGATAGAGAAGAAATTCATAGATCAAGTAGAGGACAGGTATAGAAAGTTGACCGAGACACGACACACCGGAGAGAGCCCAGTAGATTGGACGGACGAGGAGAGAGCTCACAGATCTAAGGGAAGTTATGGACCAATAGCATTGGATGAGGCACAGAGAGGGAATTTGTGTATTGCACGGCCTCAATCCAAGACGGAGAAGGTCGCAGTAGGACATAGCATTTGTTCTCAGACTTTTACAATGGAAGCTTATGCTAAGAATTTTATGCAAGGTCCAGTAGAAGTAATCCCGACAGTGTATTATGTTTGTGGGACGAATGCTTATGTCAGACTACCCGACAATTGGTATGGAGTATGCTATTTGGCTATCATATTCCCGAAGATTTATCACACAAGGGACTTGGAGTTGTTAGAGACGAAGCGACCGCCCAGGAAACGTAGGGCTACAAATGCCGGTGCAGTGATTGGGGACATATACGGAGCAATGATACCTAGTATGGGTGTGGTGTTGAATGATGTGAAGATCCGAAGGTTGGCGACTGTAGTTGATGAGTTGTCTATGAACACGGCGAGATCTTTGATATTGGTGGCTGGAGAGATGTTGTCGATCCGGAATATGGTTTTGCAGAATCGCCTTGCTTTAGATGTGTTGTTAGCAAAAGAAGGCGGAGTCTGCAAATTATTGAAAGTTCAGGAATGCTGCACGTATATTCCAGACAACTCGAAGGAGATAGGGAAGTACATAGACAACATAACGACTATTCACAAGGAGATTACGGATCTGACGGAGGTGAATGTGTGGGAGAAGATTGGATTAGGATTTGGAAGAGTGGGAACTTGGTTTGCGAATCTGGGAAGGGGATTTCTAGGTTCAGTGTTGAAACCAATTATTATTGCCGTGGTTTGTGTGATCTGTTTGTGGGGATGTGTGAAGGCATGGAAGTGGTATCAAGGAGGCAAGGTTGAAAGAGCTCTAAAGGCAAACGAGAGGAGGTTGGCAAAGCTCCAGGAGCAGCAATATGAGAGTCTTAAGAAACTGGAGGGAGTCCGACATGGAAATGTTATGACTAGCACGGTTTAAATCAGTTCTGAAGAAGGAAATGTAATGGTGTGATGACGGATGTCATCAAAGGGGGGAACTGATGTAGCGTTTAAAAGTTTGAGAATTGTAGGGGTGCGTCATATTCACGGTTAGTCGGCACCCGTATATAACCAAATGTTTACTCAGGGATTTCGTGTGCAATGTATTACAACTGTATAACCTATATCGATTTTAAGTAGAAGTGCTAGCTATGTACAAGCACATGGTAAACGTATTAGAGAAATGTATAGTGTTTAGCTACGGGAAATGCAATGTGGTGTTAGAAATGTGTACCCCAGACTTCGTGTCTGTAGGCTGTTTAGGTTGACCACACATGAAAGAAAGACGTAAATGTCAATACTGTGATTGAAACCTGCTTGTGTAACCGAAGTAGTGGCCAGAATTCGCATATATCGTTGAGGCGAAAGGCCTGGTATTTTCTTATGTTAGCCAAGGGCAATAGGCCAAAAAGGATTTATTCCAGTAGAGGTTTTAGGCTGTAGTAAATTGCAACTTAAAAGATGTGAAGAATGTCTGCTTTGCATGATCTCACCCCAGGTGCAAGGACAGTTGCTCGTTAGTAGAGAAGCTCTTTGTTCATAATTTGAATTATGTAGAGAAAGCCAGACATGGGAGTGTATTGGAATGTGCCAATCGTAACTCCTAGTGCGGATGGCGTCTGGGACTCAAGGCCAAGCGATGGACGATGGAACTGGACAGCGCTCTGTGGAAAAGTACTGAAAGACGACCCCGGAAGGAGAGGAGGCGCAAAGGGCGTGTTCGGAGACTTGGGGTACTGTATTAGGGACAGCGCCCCGAGGGTGGAGGCAGAGCAGAGCGGGGCAGCCCAAAGCAGAGGACGGCTAGGCGAAGGCTAGAGGGGGCAACTTAGACCAAGCTCTCTAAGTGAAGACTTCTTATGAAGTTTCGCTCTGACACCTTTTATTCTGATGAGGGTCTCAAGGGATTGCTATGTAGGGATGTCACCTAGTACAGAGTAGGGACAGAGATGGTATGGTTCAGTGTCCCTAGTATCGACATTTGCTTGGTAGTGTTCTACCTCATGCTTTTAGAGATTGTACTTTTAGTTATTTTTAGCCGGATGCGGATTCTTCGTAGAGTAGCATTTGTTTTAGTGCCTATGTACTTGTTGTGCCTCGTGTTGAGGACTTTGTATCTCCAAATCTTTATGTTGATAATAAAAACCAGAGAGCCAAGAGATTAAGTTTCGAGTCTTTGATTACGGAAAATTGCAGACTGTAATTGTGATAACGGTAATTTTCCCTCCATGCTATCAGGCAAGTAAAAAGTTCCATCTGACCAGAGTGGGTTCCAGTAGATAATTGCGAGATACTAAAATAGGCCGGAGCAAAGGCCAGCAATTGATGGAGGGATGATGACGTGTCCTCACCCAGGTATGTCCCTCCGGGCGGTGGTAGATCACCAGCTAGTAATCCGTTGGGAACTTTGGCTGCTAATGAGGAGAGGGAGGGTACGGACCACCGGCCAGCAAAGAGCTGCAGGGTCCCTTAGTATTATCACACCCAAGATGGCGGACCGCCACTTTTAACGACGCAGCCCTGTGCTTTCCCCTACACACCTGACTGGTGCAATATAAATGTCTATTGGCGTGGCTTGTGGTGAATGAAATTAGTCTGGGGGGCCTCGAAGGAAAGGAGCGACGGGAATCGAACCAGCAAAGGGAAACAACTTCTTATCAGCACGGAGAGGAGGCAGGTCACTCGGGGGTGCATTGGGGCAGGCAAGTGCGCAGACAAACACAAAGCTGCCGCCGCTGCCATGGGCCAATCTGCTGAGTGTGTGGTGGTGACTGAGTGCCTCGCCTGAAATTAATAACAAAAGGCCAGGTTGGGGCCGCCGGATTTACCCACGAGCGGCGGTACTGTCCTCGCTCCTCCGTATTCAGGCAGCTGTAGTTATTCATTACTTCAGCACTACGTGAGAGACTGAGGCAGGCTGGGCCTGACTGGCAGTGGACACGTGGCTTTTTGCTTCTTAATATATTTAAAAACACAGCAGAGTGCCACGGCCCCGCACTGTCAAGTTCTCAGTGTGTCAATCAGACAATTGGTTTACTGTAGGCAGGTTGTACAGCACTGAAGGCACTGCCAGAAAGCCATTTTAAAGCATTCGAGCTACCTTTGTTATGCAGACTTGTTAACACCTCATATGGGGTCCAGGAGCTATAATGCGTGACTAATGCATTTAAGTGCGGTGATGCTGACACCAGCACGATGGTGCGTTAGTCTGACCCGTGATGCGTGCCACTTGGCAGGGCTGACAAAGCTGCTGCCAAACAGCTGCTTAATTACCATTCTTGAAAGCATTCTAAATGATCTGTCTTTGGTCAAATCTTACCTGGACAGAAATGAAAGAGAAGGCACAGGACTTCAAGGGTGTGGACGAAGAGGGATATTTGTTATTTTTCACACATGGTACTCTGCCGTAAATGTGGCAGACTACACTGTCAACCAAACTGATGGTCTGTGTGCTCATTTTACAGCCATGCAAACCATCATGTCTACCGGCAGTGCCCCTGCTGGGTCTGATGACAGAAATCTTAGACTGGTAGCCGGACGGAGATCCGGACGTTGGTCTAAGTACTTCAGACTGTCTGCGTTTGCATCTTGAAATCTCGAAAGTTCTACTCTGAGGATAAGGTGTTTGCTGTAGAGAATGTGAGGCTGATGTGAATCAGTCCACCCTTGGAGCGAAGGGACCCGTGAACGAGTAAGGTTCCTGGTGCTGGCAGAGGGTTTAATTCAAGGATTTCTTCTTTGCTTTTTGTGGTATCATTAACTGGGTAATCCATTTCAAAGTTATCTTACTCAGGAGGTATAAACCAGGCTCAATGAGCTAGGCAAATGGGCATGGTGCTAGATTGGTGATGTGGCGGTAATGTTGCCACAAAGGTTCTCGGCACTGTAGCAGAAACCTACAGATCTTGTGTTCGGTGCCTGACAGCAGAGAGAACACATTGGCATGGATGGTGCAAGATGAATGTGTTGTCCTTCAGAAGTGAATTTAAATCTCTAGGCTAGGGCCTATTTAGCACTGTACACTGTATTGCAATTTATGGTGTCTGCTTTTAGCTTGAGTGTAGTATTCACAATTGGGTCTTATTGCCTTGCATGGCATTTTTTTCAAGAAGGCTAGTAGGGACTAGTTTCACCGAGTAACTGGTTATTTTGATCATCTGCAGACTCATGCTTAAAGAAATTCCTATGTATTACAATTGCTTCCACAGGCTTTACCAGAAAAACCCTGTTAAATATATATCAATTGCATGTGGTAAATACATGCTGAAAACTATCAATCCATGCTGGACATTTACTGTACAATGTTTACAACGGTGGCCTTAAGGCTAAGGAAGAGACAAAATTCAGTTTAGGGACATTCAGTTACTTGTACCTATGTTGCTGTGCTGCAATTATAGAGGACATTTGTTTGGCTCTACCTTTCTAGGATCACTTATACTTGTCAATTGCATGATCATAATGACAGCAACCTGAACTAAAGTCCCCCTCACAGAAGCCTGATGTGTAGATGGTTTTTATGCACTTTCATCACCTCTGTCTATGGAGATGCACACAATCAAGGTCACGAGCACTGTTTGATTAATGCCAGGTGTGAAGGTTACAGTGAGCTGGGAACCGTCCAACTGGGACATTGTTTAAGCCCAGATACACCTTACTTTTGCGATTGAAAAAATCTGCTTTTCATAATGATTCCCTTGACATCATGGCTGTTCAAAGGGCTTAAAAGTATTTTCCTTATAGGTTATGAAGTCTTGGTTCAAGCTTTCCTATCATGTTTATCAGGGCTGTGCAGCCGCAGATATGACCACTCCTTCAATGGCCACTTTACGTCACTGCTTGGAAGTGCTTATGGACACCAGGGTGTAATGGAGGGACAAACTGTCTCCTCCAGCTTTCAGTTCAGGAAGGATCATGTTATTCAGTTTTTTCGGTGGGAGCCAGTGTTTAGAGTGTTTTGTAATTATCCTCCTATTGTGATATTTAAATGAAATGTTGTGTTACACTTTACAGCCCTGATGAAGTCCTCTGTGAGGACGAAACGCGTTGGCCGGGCTGAGTCAGTAATGTTTTGAAGAAAAAAATTGTTTTGAAACGTCACACTTTGGGTCCCTTGTTATTTCTAATCTGAAGACGAATATATTCATATTCACAACATTCAACGACTGTACACCAGAAGAAAACGAAGAGAAAATTCTATATAGTAAAACTGTTGGACAATTACACCACTCCCTTTTTTGTTTTTTTTGCCTATTTGTATTCATGGTTTTTCTGAGTAGTTTGACCATTAAGGGGTGAGTGCCCATCATTACTACTTAACAAGATTATCATTTGTGCGGCCATGTATAGCTAGAACTACTCTTGCTTTGGGATTGTAATGAAGGAACAGTCTCCTCCAGCTTACAGTTGAGGAAGAGTCATGTAATTCAGTCTGCTCTGTAGCTTGGCTGTTTACACTGATACATCTAGTGACATGAAGTGAAGTGCTATGAGAAATGTCCCTTTGCCTCCTCGTCAAGCTCATCTAAGAGGTTAGCTTAGTCACTTTTGGGGACATTTACAATGTGCAACTTATCTCACCAATGCCACTGTAAACATGTGAATGAGTTAAAATAGAGACAACCGTTACATTTTTTTAAGGTTCGATAGCTCCATGGTGCCACCACTTATACTTCTGCCAAAGGACAAATGTGTTCTTTCAAGGGGGGGAAAGATAACACCGCCCTCCTTTCAGACCTAATATCAAGAGATTTGCACATTTTATTTAGGTATGGTGACCTCCTCGCTCCATATCATTACAGACATTGTTTCCAAACTAAGGGGCACATGCATCAATCCCTCATTTTGCGATTTCTAAATAGCAAATTTTACCGATTCGCTATTTACAAATCGCAAAATGCAATGCATGTAGGAATCGCAAAAAAAGATGTGATGCCTTAAAATTCCTTAATTGCGACTTGCAAATTGCGAGTCGCAAATAAGGAATTGATTCCCATTCATTCCTATGGGCCTAGAGGCCCATAGGAATCAATGGGTATTGCATGCGCAATTTGCGAGTACTGCATAGGTACTAGCAAATTGTGCATGCAATTTCAAGGGTTCCAAAAGGATGCCCTGTTGCACCCCTGAAAATCCAATTTATACACATGTTGCACACACACATGCCCCATGGCTACAATACCCAGAATGCTTTAGGTGGTGACACAAAATTCCAGGACTGCAGAAAGTATCCGTAATTGCATCGAGTATGGTTTGTCACCACTAATTTAGGTGAACATGTGTAATGATGCATGTCTGTGCTGAAGGTAGCACAATGACAGTTTTCAAATAACTTCATGAGAGCACAGGTATTAATTTTAATATGTCAATAGATAATTGAAGGCCCAAAAAACGTACCTCGAGGCCAGGAGGTCCCATTGGACCGATGAACCCCTCACGACCAGGCGCACCTCGAGGTCCCTGTGAAAGGGGTCAAAGAAAAAAAGCTGAGTTTTGAGAAAGTAATGCTCAGATACAGTCTCTTGACAGGAATTTACTTACCGTAAATCCGTATAAGCCTGGGAGACCTCGTTCACCCTACAAAAAACATGAGGAAAGTAAGTAAAAACTGGATTTTTCTGACAAGATAATAAGTTCATAATGATAATTTGTTTTTAGACGATAAAGTGTCCCCTTCTGCAAATTGGGCATTCAGATGTGTTCTTTATTTTGGAATTCTCTCAAGTAGATTGTTAATTTCTGCCATAGTTGGATGGGGATACGTAGAATAATTACAAGTAACCTTGGCCTAGATACATGAAACATTTTTGTAGATGTAAACACTCCAATTCGGAGTTTGTGACTGCAAAAACCTTTTTGTTCATGAAAAAAAAAACACTTTAGGAATTGGTAAAGCTTTGCCAACTCCTAAAATGGGTCTGTGACTTGATAGCAATTCCATTTTTGGAAGGGCCTTGTCGTGGGGTCCCTTTGAAATAGCGGAATTCCATCTGAAAACCACTGAAAAGTTACTGACTACAAAGTCGGGGTGGTAACTTATTCAGAAAAGGTAAGGGGTCCCTCTTTCCTATTGGGGTCCAACTGTCAGGGGGAGTAAGTAGTGGCTCAGGGCACTACTGCCAACACTCATTGAAGCTTTAAAAAGAATGAAAACTGTTTTTTATTTTAAACATAGCCCAATTTCCACAGAGCAGTCGCAAGGAGGATGACCTGCTCACATTGATGGTGATCTACTGACCCTTGCAGGCCACCATCTCTGTGATTTAGCCCACTTGATACAATTAGTGACCAACCTAATTAATAGTAATTACGTAGGAAAGACTATGACACACACCAATTACTTATTCTGCAATCAACCTAAAGTACATAGGTCTGTGTGCAAAAAAAAATAAAATTCTGATTGCGAAAAGACTGGTCTCAAATTCCGACAACTTTTTACAACCAAATGAAAATAGTACATCTGGGCCACAGATCTCACAATCGCACACACGTATACGCATGCGCAAACACAAACAAGTTTATAGTTGGGTTAGTTGTTCAGGAGATCAAAGTAAAGGTAAATGCCACAAACACTTTTACATTTTAAATCCACTCACTCCCTGAACACATTGAGCGGGCGAGTCCATAGACCTCACACCAGTGGTGCTTGTCTCGCTCAGTCAGTGTTCACCAACACTAAGAGGCCCAGTCTGGTGCCAATGGAGTGGGGTATGCATGCCCACCACCGAATAAAACACACACATGCATACACACTGAGATTGATTTATTTCGAACATGTCTGCTCTGTTTGTCTGCTGTTCTTGTATCCTCCCACAAAGGCAGACAGTGTGATTGACAGAGCACGGCCTGTCACAGAGAGGCAGTATGAAATTGGGAGTGGTGAGATGCACACCTTCTTTTTTTTCTTCCATTTCATTCTTTCCTGTATTTAACCAAGTTTAAACTGATTACACTTTCATGGCATGCAAACTTGTTCTGCGCTTCGCCTCTTGCGCTGCATTCAAAACAAATCTAGGGGGAGATTTCTGGTTCCACCAAGCTGCACAACCTTTTTACCAGTATGAATCCAATGAATTAAATTCAACCATCTTTTTTCTCCAACTTTTTATACAACTGTTTCTCTTCTCTTTTTTTGACTCTTCCTTCAATTCATTTTATCCATGCCAATTACTGAGAGGCAGTAGCCATATTGTGACTGGAGGCGTTGCTTGCCCCACGTCATCAATCACGTGGTAAGTTTGGGAGCCTGCCATTGGCTGAGTATCACTTTCGAGATACCCTGTGCCAGACGGATAACCTGAACTCGTGTTCATCTACTTTCTCACTGACCTTCAACTCAGTACAGTGCTATGAGCACCATAGCCCCACAGTCAGGGGTGCACTGGAAAAAAGGAACCTGTGTCTTTAGCTTACCCACCGCACCTCCTAGCTCCACACCACACATCCACCACCAACGCCATTTTATTGTATGAGACCTCCATCTTGACCTGGGAAACGCCAAGCTACGGCTTCTGAATGGATGTGCATGTTGCGTCACTACTTTTAGCTGCTGTTAACCACAAGCTGTAAAGACGATCAGACTGTGTCAGGCAATACTATGTCCAAATACTACAAGGCGAGGCTGCTGTGGTGTTTGCATTAGAGTAGGGCCACTCTGTTGTACTAATATCCTACTAAGGGCCTGATTACGAGTGGGCTGTTATATTCGGACCCATCCGTAAACCCCTGTTTAAACATGGGTCAGAAATATGAGTTGGTAGGTATTTAACGCATCCGATAACTATTGCATGAGTTAAAAATCTCAACCTTCATTACCTACCGAATTTCAACAGGGGAAAAGCATGTAGTATTTACCGAATCATGTGGATTTTGGTGCGTTAAACACAAAAATCTGCATGCTATTCCCCACCAACTTGTGATAGGTGCTATTTACCGCACCTGATAAATAACATACCCCGCGTTATCGCTATTTATCAGGTGTGGTAAATAGCACCTCAAATCATAATCAACGCCTAGGAAGTGAAACATGTTTTCTTTACATCTCCTGACAAGAATCACTCACCTTCAACTTGTTCCTCAAATCAATTGTCACAAGAAAAGGCTCCCCTTTCTGTCCTTTCGCACCAGGATTACCCTACAACAAAAGTAACAGAAAAAAGCAAAAATAAGTTTACTAACCAATCCACACCTATTTATTTATCAAGCACTGGTTCACAAAAAAAAATCATTTGGGGCATTAGTAACTTTGGAGGCACTTTCAACTAATGAAGCGCTACCACCACACTTTCATTATATATTCAGAGATACACTATGCAATTGTGCAGAATTAGAATGAGCCTCTTTTTCACCCACTACTGTTTTTCCATCTATTCTCACTGTTTTTCAAAGGCAGCTCGGTGCAGGCTCCTTTAGTTTGTTACTGTGGGAAGTTGAATGGCTGCCACTCGGTTGCAATGATGCAAGACACTGTTGCTTTACTCAGGATAACTGAAATGCTCACCCAAAATCGAATTGTGCGACATGCAACTGCCATCTTGGGAGGCTGAGGAAAGACCATTTTTGGGGGGATTTGGCTGAAGTTGGTTTAAGGTTCAACCTGTTACCCAGCCTGTGCGAGCAAGCACCAAGTGTGATAGCGAAAGCATTTATCGTCTTGCACAACCCTCTTTTTGTCGAGTAGATCACAGTGGTTTTAGGGCATACTTGAACCATATCCCAATGAGAGCAACAGTGTTGGACGCGTGCTGAGAATGGAATGATGCAGTGAAGCATGTTGCGGACAGACCATATATGTAGTCAATGTGCAAACACTGATACACAAACAGCGCCCGTTTGCTGGCATGGGATGAGCACATTGCACGGCAGCCTTCTGGTTTGTCTCTTTGCCCCCATTGGACATCGTGATCGGGAAGGAACAGGAGATGTGGGGGCATATCATCAAGGACCGGCGATAATTATCGCTAAGCGCTCTTAGCGTGAAGATAGTTATCGCCGGCCAACTCTGAATTGTATCGCGGAGATAGCGTGCTATTAGCAACGCTTATCTCCAAAGCGATAAAATTCAGAGCGCAAGCTGCCAAATGTGCGATTATCGCTGGAAATCCAGCGATAATCACACAACTTTTGGCGATAGCTTGCTGATAGGGCCTCACATACTTAGCCATGATATCCACCTTCCATAGGATATCATGGGCTAAGTCAGTTTCAAAGCAGGCGTAAGGAAAACAGCGATAACAGAGGTTATCGCTACTTTTCTTGTCGCTATGCTGCTTTGCGTGAGGCTTGATAATAGGAGAAATGTCGCTTAGCGACATTTCTTCCATTATCCTGGGGAGGAACGCTCACTTTGCATCTCATTAGAGATGCAAAGATGGGCGTTAAGGGAAATGGCGATAAGGCAAGGTTTCACGCGATAGTGTGACCTTGCTGATCAGGCGATAAAATTATCGCCGCTTTTCGTCCGTAAACGGACGTAAAAGCGGCGATAATTGTTTATCGCCTGCTTGCTGATATGGCCCGTGCTCTTTTGACATATGGAGTTACGTTTCCCACTGACTCTTGTGGACAAGAAACAGGAGGGCAGGGCTGAGGGGCCTCCAACCCTTCAGGGGACCACCACCCCAGACTGATTCTGGGCTGCTCATCACATCCTGCAGAGAGGGGGCATCGTTTTGTGTTACTCCACTGCAGGTGGGTTGCTTGTTCACAAGGGTTGCTTTGGAAAATGCTAAGTTTTACTATTAATACTCTTTCCCAGTTATCTCACTCATCACTAGAACTATGGCGGTGCCTTGACTTCATTCATGGCCACGTTTTACTTAGGTCGAATCCCCCCACTTCTATTGCCCATCCCTTTAAGTCACACATTTTAATTCTGGTTCTATCCAGGACACATAAAAGTTACATGTGTCAGGGACAAGCAAGGCAGACGCCTACTTAAGCCATCAGACCAAAAGGGTTAGGGCACAGCATGGGAACACTTTTTGGGGTCTGTAATTCAATGAGTAAAACATGTCATTGGCATTTAATATTTTTTTTAAAAATGTTTAAAGTAATGTATATCACTTCCCAAGACTAAACATTCAGAGTTAAATAGGTTATTTGGTAGGTGGTGCTGTAAACGTCTTACACAGCCAGATAAAATTAGGACTTAATGGTGCCCAGCCAGCAGTGAAGATATTGAAACAGTGGTCAAAAATATAACTGGGTAGTTAAAGACTAAGCAAAATATAAGTAACTTCAGGGCATATCAACAAGCAGGCGATAAAAAATTATCGCCGCTTTTGCGGCCGTTTTCGGCCGAAAAGCGGCGATAATTTTATCGCCTAATCAGCAAGGCCACGCTAACGCGTGAAACCTTGCTTTAGCGTCAGGATTCCTAACGCCCAGCTTTGCATCTCTAATGAGATGCAAAGTGGGCGTTCCTGACCTGGCATGACAGGAGAAATGTTGCTAAGCGACATTTCTCCTATCAGCAAGCCTAACGCTATGAAGCATAGCGTCAGGAAAAGTAGAGATAACACCTGTTATCGCTACTTTCCTAACACCTGCTTCAGGACTGACTTAGCCATGATATCCTATGGAAGGAGGATATCATGGCTAAGTTTGTGAGTCCCTATCAACAAGCTAACGTGAGATTATCGCTGGGTTTCCAACAAAATCTCACTTTAGCCAGTTAGCGCTAAGATTTTTATCGCTGATGAGATAAGCGTTGCTGATAGCACACTATCTCAGCGATAAAAATCGGCGCTAGCTGGCGATAATTATCCGAGCGCTAAGTGCGCTCAGCGATAATTATCGCCGGTTGTTGTTGATATGCCCCATCATGAGCTGTGACTGCTGAAATACCATTTATCTATTCAAGTCACAGATTCTTGGCTGCCACGCTACGGTGCTACTGCGAATTCAGATTTCTTTACAGCCTTTTTCATCCGCAAGAATAATTACTGGGAAATTATACAGTACGAAAGATTTAATCAATGGTTGTGCTGACTTGTGCCAATAATTTTTTTGCCAGAAACCGTGAGTTTTGGGACACTATATTAGAAGGTGAAATAAGTTGTATCTTCATCTCTTCCAGCATAGCCCGCTGAAAGCTTCTCGCTGGCACAATTATTTAGCAGTTTTGTGACCAGTAGTAAGCAAATTATACAGATGCGGGAATGTGTTTGTGACTGGCCTTTCCTCTCCGCCGCAAGACTTTCGATGACGCACTGCTTGAAAGGGACAATGATCTGTTGTTTCAGCAATTTCACCATTTGCCAAAAGGTGGCGCTGTTTCCCCACACCAAGTATTCGCCTCAGCCTCATTTCACAGTGGCTAATGGCAGCCATTCATTTGGGTGTATACTGCCAACACATGACAATATAGGTTAACTAACAGGAATATTTCGTGCTTAAAAACGGAACGTGAGTGCTGTTGTCATATCAACCGCATAGTCTTGAAAATTAGAAAGCAGCTAGGTGGTCAAACCTTACAGAAAGGATAGAGGCCTTGAATACATTTAAGAGAGGGTGGAAGACAATTCTACTGTGTAGAGAGATATGAGCAGCAAAGAAGCGACAGCTACGTTTCAGACAAACCTAATACCACAAGTTGGTCAGCGGTCAGACAGTGTAGGACAGTGGCGGCTGCCATAAACAAAGGATGGTAGGGCGGGTGGGGTCGAGCAGGAGGGGTAGCGCGGGTGGGTGGGAGGGGGATGTTGGAAATATATTATTTAAAAAAAAACCTTACCTTTTGCCCCCTACCGACTCCAGCGTCGCGTCATATTTGCCACCTCTCCTCTTCCTGGGCCCCAACAGCCCCTGGGACCCAGACTCCCATCCAATCCCTGTGCTGCAGAGCATTGCGGGGATTGGTCTGAGCAGGCAGGAAAGACATCCTGCTCAGACCAGGGAGTCTGTGTGGGTTCTCCAGCCTGGTTGCCCAATGCACTTGGGCTGGACAAAACCTAAGGGAGGATGTGTGTTTTGGTCGGCCTGAGATGGCCGGCCAAAACACATATGCGCACTTAGGGAGTAGAGTGCACGTAGCACTCCTCCTCCCCCTCCCTGCCGCTCCCAAAACTGCTGGCTAAGAGCCAGCAAATGCAAAATAAAATGATGCAAGAATATCATTTTATTTGACATTTGCTGGCTCTGAGCCAGGCAGTGGTGCGATGCTCCTCCGCCATTGTGGAGGAGCCGCCACAAGTGTAGGCTCTGAGTAAAATGATAGAAAGGCGATGTTTCATAAAAAAAGGGATGGAGTCCAAAGGGGAGCAGTTTCCATTGAAGAAGCAGGTGCAGTGGCACCTGGGCCAACCGAACCCTGATTATTGCCCCGGTTACTTACCAGTAATTTTCATTGCTCCGAGTCCTAGTCTTCCTTGCCACAGTAATGATATAAGTAGCTTTAGCCTCCCACAGAAACTCCAAAAGTTAAATTTAGCTTACCAGCCTCCCATCCCTCCAATTTGTCCGACTCCGGCATTTACCAATTACATAATCGAAAGGCCCTCTCAAATAATATCCTGTAAAATAAACCACAAGGAAGATGAATCCCCACACAAAAACAGGGCATGGGGGATGGAAAACTATACTGTGGCAAGGAAGAGAAGGACTCGGAGTAATGAAGAATATAGGTAAGTAACCGGGGCATTACCTCCTCGTCCGTTTTCCTCGCCACAGCAATGAAATCAAGAGCTGATACCAAAGCAAGCATCAGCTTCATGAAACATGCCATTAATGCAAACACAAAGAATAGATTGCAACACCCTGTCCACTGCACACAAGTCCACATGTACACAAATAGGGACATCAATGCATACTGGCATTCAGCACAGAGGTAACAAAGGAAACAGAAGCACCACCACGACCTCCAGCCTGTAACGCTCCATAAAGCTGTGAGGAGTAGTCCAAGTGGCTGCCTTGCAAATATCCTCCATGCACATGCTCTTAAAAGCAGCTCAAGACACAGCCACAAATCTTGCCGGACGACCCTGAACCTGGTTCTCCACCACCCTATCCTGAGACTCATAGGCCAACAAAATCACCTGTTTGATCCAGCGACTAAGGGTAGAATTGGAAGTGCTTCCAGCCAGTCTTCACCTGACCAAACGTGACAAAGAGACTATCCACTTTACAGAGGACTTTGTCCGGGCCATGTAAACCAACAACGCTCTTTTCACAACCAAGAGATGTAAGAGGGATTCCTCCCCAGACTGAGGATCTAGGAAAAAAACAGGGAGAACCACCTCAGCATAGGGCTGAAAGAACAAAGCACCTTAGGAGCGAAAGTGGGGTAGGTCTTCAGAACCACCCTATCACCCAAGATCCTGTAAAAAAGGGGCCGACCTAAAAAAAGACCTCAGTTCACCTATCCGCTTGGCCGAGGTAATCGCCATCAAGAACGCAACCTTCAAAGTCAGGAACTTAAAGTCCACAAAGTTGAGAGGTTCAAGCGGACATCCCTGCAAGGCCCACAAAACCAAAAGCAAGTCTCAGGACAGAACATTGTCTTCGGTCATTTTAGAGCCAGGGATTTCAACAATCTAGACACCAGAGGCTCCACTATATAAAAAAGAGGACACTTAAAAGCCCAAAGCACAGCCTACTGAGCCTGGAGTGTAGAATGGGCCAAACCCAGTTCAAAGCCATCGGACCAAAAATCCAGCACCCGAACAGGTTTAACATCATCAACAAGAAAACCGTTTATCAAACACCAAGCAGAAAAATTAGACCAATGGTTGGCATAAGAACGCAATGTCGAGGGGCGCCAAGACTGTTGAATCAAACCGGCCACACCCTGGGAATACCCCCCACTCATCAGACTCCTCCGTTCAATAAACAAGCCTGAACTGGAATTTCGGGAGATGAAGCGGGGGACCCATCAAACGATATGGATGATAAGGAATCTCCCAGCATGACTGAACCGCCAACTCAAACAAGAGGGCAAACCAGGGGGGGTCTCCGCCACCCCAGCACCACCAAAATCAAAAAGGCCTTGCCCAACCGAATTCTTCACACCACCGGAATCAAAGGGACAGGGGTAAAGGCATACACGAGCTCCTGAGGCCAAGGGAAGGACATCGCATCCACCCTCCAAACTTCCTGGCAAGGCATAATCACGTAAAGACAAGGACGCTTGGCATTCTCCAGGGAGGCAAACAAATCGATCATCGGAAACCCAAACCTCCTCCGTAAACGAAGGAACACATCCTGTGACAAAGACAGGGAACTCCAGGACGGAAAGACCCAGCTGAGCCTATCCACCACCACATTCTTCTTATAGTATGTTGGTTTCTTATGGGCGATCAGACAAGGGTATTGGCGCTCAGACGGCAGTACACATATACTGGTTTGAACAGGTGATCTCTCTGTGGTGCTTAAAGGTTGGGAGATTCACCCCACTCCCTAAATGTGATCAAAAGGTCATCCATACAAATATCCTCTATCCAAAGCACTTGCTATTTTACAGTATATACAATTCAGGATTAGTGTTAATATTCATAGGAAATGATAGAACTTACCCCTAGACCAGGAGGACCCTGGGGGCCGCCTGGTCCACGGTCACCAGCATCGCCCGTTGTTCCATTGCAGCCGTCATGGCCTGGTTTCCCTCTTGGTCCCCCCTGTCCTGTGTGTCCCTGTTAAAGACAGATATTCCTAAATTGGCCTGTGCAGATACCATGATCCATACATTCTCAATCCATATATCATTCTCAGTATCAGTGTGAATGCTATAGTCTTATGGCTAAACAAGATGGCAATTCATTTTTGACACAAAATATGATGTCAGATGTTCATACAGTTCATTTGAATTGTCATTGATGGGGGTTTCTGTGTACACAGTAGGGGTTATACCTCAGACTATCAATAACAAAGCCATTTTGGACTAAAGAGCATTTACAAAAATACAACTCCATTGGGTGTAGATTTTGTGATATGACCTCCGATATTTTTGTCAAAGACATGTAGGACACACTATGTTTGCCAGCTGATGTTCAGGCCTTCATATACTGGTACGTTACCCTCTATCAGGCTTCTGTTGTGATATTGCTACATAGGAACTCACCATTCTCAATCCTGTGTGACACAGATTGAATTTCACAATGGAAATGCTTAGCTTCACCCTGAGAGTAAACCTGCTGTGGAGGCTGGCTGAAGGCTTCCACAATTCTAAGGCACTGTTTTATTAAAAAAAGGCTCCATGACTTAAGCCAGAAGAGAGGGGGGTTGTTTTATTAAGGTTTATTTTACATTAAGCTAGTCTCAAGAGTGTTTGGAAAAAGACAATTCAGTCTTAAGTCTCTTGAAGGACATTAAATAATAAATAAATCAGTATTTGTAAAGAGCAAACTACTCACCCGTACGGGTTTCAAGGCACTGGGGGCCGTCGTGGAAATTTAGCGAGCTATTGCCCAGAGTCACATGATGCTGGGCTGAGCTGCCCCCAGAGCCAGGGATCGAACCATGAACGCAGTGCTCCAAAGTCAGCTGCTCTGGCCGCTGCACCACACCTCTCCATATTAATAAGGCAGTCACAAGACTGCAGTGACTCAGGAGAAATCCCTTCTTAAATCAGAATCACATTTCCTGGAATAAGGCAGTTTTATGGAAAAACTTTGGTAGGACAGCCCTATAACATTTACACACTGCAGCTTTCTCCTTTTTAAAAACCTAGATTTAAAAAGAATATAACCATTTTCTTGAAATTTTAATTCTACCTGGGTGATGACAACATTATATAGACACAGTCAAGTAACTGTTGTGGGAAGTTAGTCCATGAAGAAGTAGAGTTACTTTTAATACTGTCTTTAGAATGAAAGGAAAAGGTCATGTGCTAGAAAGGGCCAGCCACAGATACCCTATTAGATCAAGATAAAACTGGGGCTAAATGTTCATGTATTTTGGGGACTTAAGAAAGCATTTAAATCAGATTAATTCTGAAGAATTTTCTTTGTTGATGCTTGTATAATTTTTTTTTATACATATAATGTTTAAAGTAGCAGCACCTTAACATTCAGGTTTAATTATTCAAATGCAATTAAATGCATTTAATGGACTGCTAGACGCCTGAGTATCTTTCCATCATAATTCTTATAAAAGTAGAATCTTCAGGCTTCTCTCTTCGGTCGAATGTCTGATCCGATATTATGCTCTATGGATAGAAATTAGTCTAATAACAGCAAAACATGTACTCTCTAAAAATCATTCTGAATGCCTTGTATAACTGAATAATTTACAGGTCTAACAAAACTGGCAAAACAAGAAATAATTAAGTACACATGCAGGGATGAGAAGCATACAGTTGATTATATCTGGTCCACTTATTTGGATACTCCTGTCTAGCTCAATGCAGGAAATTGCTGTAGCACCTATTCGAAGATTTCTAAATTTATATTATTTTAACAAGATCTTCTCTTATTATTGTATGCTTTACATCAGTTTAGAGTATGATATACATTCCATAGTTAGTTTCTAGCTTTCTCAACCTCAATTGGGGCTTAAGTGTTAACATAGTTAAAGTTGTATGCTATGAAGCTCTATGTGTCTCGATGTAATATATAGTTTAGAACTACTAATAAAGATTTGATAACTGAAAAAACTCTTGGCACTTAGAGAGCTGTGATTGTTCTCAGATACTTGATAAAGAGCACAGTGACATTTTGGGATCCCACCCTTTAAATCATCTAGCTGACTGCAGCAGCATTTTCATATTGTGGAACTACATGCCCTTGATGCATTATGTTAACGTAGTCTGTGTCCTCACTGCTGCCTTTTTTGAGTCAGGCACAACAATGTATACATACTAAGGCCCAATGCATGCATGGGCACTATTGGTGCATCTTAGAGGCTGACAGTTATAATCCTTAGTGGAGTGGATGAATATTTTTAAAGGAGCAATTTAAAATTCACATAATGCTTACATTCAGAAAAACATTAAAGTGTGCCCTGCAACTGGCTGAGCAGATAAGGTGTTCCTTACAGACGTGGATTCGGATAGCTTAGAAGCAGGTTGACACTCCATCCTCCAGAGACAGCAGTCTTCAGCTCTCAAGAGTAAGGTCCGGTTTCTCCATTTCACTGCAGGCTTGATTAAACTCAGTGTTGAGAAAGGTGGGTGTGCCCATTTTAAAACACACCTCTTTTCAGTGACTGACTCGCCCTCTTAGTTTTGTTCTTACGTTCATCTGTGCCATTTTTAGCCTCCTGATTAGTAGAAGCACAGAACCCAAATCCCAAAGGAGGTCCACATTCTAGGATAGTAGAAATAATGTGACTTTCACAGCATTCATGACAGCAAATATCAGGGCCGGTTCGAGGGTTTTTGGGGCCCCGGGCCGAGAGGGAATTTGCGAGGCCCCTCTGATTTACATAAGTGACACATTCAGGGCTCCCGGAGCTGCTTTGTGCAGACCCCTCCTGGGCCGCAGCTCCCCTCTCTGCCACCTACAAGCACCTCTTTTACAACCAATTTCGGGCTGAAGGTGTGAGAGCTGCTTGGGGGCTGAGAGTTAAAACTATGGGGATGCTAAAGTACCGACAATGGGCGTCCCTTAGTGTCTCTGAATGGGCAGCCGGGCTTCTCCTTGCAACTGGTACAAGAGGAAGTGTCCCCCTCCCTAGGCCTCCCCCATACCGTCCCTGAGAGGGGGGGGAAGAAGGGGGCCCCTTCTGTAAGCGCAACTTCAAAGATACACCTTTCTTTCAATTGGATTGGCAGGGTCACAAGAGGATCGGTGGTGTGGGGCCTCATGTTGGTGGGCTGAGTGCGAGGCCCTGGGCATCTGCCCACACTGCCCATGCCTAGCACCGCCCCTGGCAAACATGTTACACCAGGAAAACTATGAATTTCAAGGTTTTCCAGGAATAAGGCTGTTTTTCTGATAAGTTAAGAGCTGGAGCAATGCTCGATTTGCTCTTTAATTTTCCCCTTGTTTTTTCACTACAAGAACATTGTTTTGATTTGTGATCTGGACTATGATGCGCTTCGCAAATATAAAGAGAATGCATGCTGACCCTGCATTTTATATATAGGTAGTACTACAAGGCGCAAAGCACTTTAACCCCTACCAGTCCTGAGCACTTTCTTCTACCCTCTTTTCATGGTCTGTGATGCTGAAACCCTTGAATGACAACTTCTCCAGCTCTTTCCTCCAACAGGTTTTAACCGGTATGCCTAAATGAAACGCCAGGAAATATAATTGGACCATCCCATGGGAAGCAGAATTGTGGCCATGATGTCACTTCCGTTTTCACACATTCCCAATTTTTAATGCTACTCATTACATACCGGAACTCCATCTGCTCCAGGAAAGCCGCTAACACCATTTGGCCCCTATAGAGAAACAAAAAGATAAATATTACAAACTCTAGAAAACATTTTTCATTGTGAATATGAATGAATGAATTATAGCATAGAGCGTTCCCACACACTGGGTGGTTTCTGGGCAGAGAAGGTCAGAAAGTAATGGCATCACTGGCACCCATAACTTACCACATCGCCTTTGGGTCCTGTTACCCCATGAGTGCCTCTTTCTCCCTTGCCGCCTTTATGTCCCGGTAACCCAGGGTTGCCGGTAAGCCCGGGTGGACCGGAGTATCCTTGGCTCCCAAGAGGTCCTGGTTGACCCTGAAAAAAAAACCAGACTTCTTTTCAGACTTGGCATGAAAAAACACAACATTTTCAGGGTAAATGACAGCTTAGACTAAAAAAGATTATTTCTAGCTATACAATTGCTGTGACACTGCTGGTTTAATACATATAGAAAATAAGACAGTTGTCTGTTGCCCCTTTCGTTACCTATTCTGACATCAGAGAAGCAGAAAGTAGTGGATTTATTTATTTCCATAATAAGGCCATGAGCAATGCAAACAGTAGCCATTTATGTGGCAGCAGTCAGAGATACAGAGGCTATTCAGTAATGTAGGTGGTAACATAAACCATAATCTAAAGGAAGGAGCTTTCTGGACTGAGGTGGTAAACGAAACTGACATAAATGGAGCATGATTTGGCAACTTACACATTGCAAGCTTGCAGCCGGTTGTGTGGCGGCTGGCTTATGGCAGGTTGGGCATGTTCATACTAGTATGAGTCAAGGTTGAGGAGATAGGGGTTATGGGCTGTTTAGAAGACTTATAGGGATGAAGTCAGTCTGGGATGGGGTACCAGCAGATTCTGGCACAGGAGACCTAGAAGCTGGAACGAACTGAAGCGAGGTGCAGGCTGCTGTTTCGGCCTTCTGAGAGCCTAAGAAAGACTCTGAATTGGTTCTCGATGGAGTCATGTAGAATTGTGATTCAAGGACTGATTCTTTCTCGCCTTGACTATGGCAACTCTCTTTACTTGGGTACCCCAGTCTCAGTCGTCAAATCACTTCAAATTATTCAGAATGCTACTGCATGAATATTGTTAGGTAACCCAAAAATTCAGCATGAACAGCACTTAAAACTCTCCACTGGCTGCTCGTAAGTTGTAGAGTACAATTCAAGGCACTATGCATGACACTTTGGGCAAAACACAAAGTGGGCCCACATCAGCTGGTCACCTCCCATCGGACAAACAGAGCTCTTAGGTCTAACAATCTTGACTTACTGGTAGGTCCCAGAATCAAGAAAGCCAGAAGTGGAGGCCGCTCATTTGCATAACTTGCACCCAAACTCTAGAATTCCTTACCGATTAGCTTGAGAACAGAGGACGACTTTGTGAAGTTCAGAAAGAAACTAAAAACCTATCTTTTTTCATAAGCCAATCTTCTCTCACTCCTGCTAGAATCGCTCGCGCTGGGAAGCCCAGTGTCGGGTCGCAATGTGCTTTATAAATCAGATGAATTGAATTGAATTGAAGCACAAGGCAGCTTAGGAACTGTTGGGCAGGTTCTCAGACTGTAATTGGGTGTGGGATTAGCCTGTAAATGCTCATGAGAGAGCCTTCACTTGTGATTGGCCCAATCATTGCCCCACTTCATAATAGGAGCAGGATGACTGTGGGCGGGTTTGGACATCCCCTCATATGTAGTGGATGTCACTTCCGCTTTATTAAAAATGCCCTGATGTCATAGGCACTCTGAACACTGCAGATGGAACATTCCCAATTTTTGGTGCAAGGCCCTCTCCGCCATGCTAAAACTAAGGCCCTTTGTCTCCAAAGCACATAAAACCAAACAAAGGAATAATAAAAGCATATAGGAATATCATGCTATTTGTTAGATTGTCTAATAAAAATAATCAGGTTTGTGTAGAATGATGGGCAAGCAGCTACATTTTTTGCTAAAAGACTGTGGTAGATGATCCTCGGCCCACTTATGCTGAAATAAAAATGAAAAGAGGACTTGGAAATCAAATCTGAGCACAGGTGATGTGTTTTTATAGACCACCCTTGTTTACAGCAGCATTAGAGCGTGTTCCCGCTTTGAAGCCATTGTTCAGGTGGGCCAAATATAATATTTTGGGGGCATATTATCAAGCAAGGCGTTAAAATTATCGCCGCTTTAGCGGCAGAAAACTGCAGCTAAAGCGGCGATAATGGGCTTGATAATATGCCGCAGAGAATTCCAATAGAAGCCCATGTTGACACCAGAACATGGGCTTCTATGGGAAGTCTCAAGGGCATATTATCAAGCGAATTATCGCCGCTTTAGCGGCAGTTTTCTGCCGCTAAAGCGGCGATAATTTTAACGCCATTTCTTGAAAATATGCCCCTCACTGAATTGCTCTTATTTAGGAAGGAGCTTAGTGGAGTGTGATACAATGTGTTACTGTGACTCACACAGACTCCACCTAAACCTCCAGACCTTCACTGGCAGGAAGGATACTTTGAACAGTCAGACATTTTGTTAAATTTAATATTGGTTCTGCTGCTTCCTCAGAATCATATAATTTCAAATAGTGACTAGCATGACGATGTTTCATCGAGAGTATATATTAAACAGGCTCCAAGATTTTAAGATATCCCACCTGTTTATCCCAAGTATTGTTATTTTTTAATCTTATTTTATACTGAAACGCTTGGGTCGAAATCTAATAAAATCTAATACAAGATGATGAATGGCCGTAGATTTTCAGTCAGAAAACACTCATTTCTTCACAGTTTCTTGCTAAACCGAAGTGTAAATATTAAAGAAAATCATTGTCGGCTTAGAGTTGGTTTGAGAGTAAGAGTTTCCTCTCCCCTGGTTTCCCGCTCACCTCTCAATTGCTTCCCAAACTGCAGCCCCTGTTGAGGATTGCTTGGCTCAACCCTTTTATGAATGGCCTGCCTCCGGTCACTCCGCCCCACAAACCTTAGCACCAGCAGGAGGCAAAACTCCCCACCCCCCCCAATAACATGCATGTTCTACGCATAAATAAAACACACCACACAAATTTTGTTTGGGTAAAAAAGACGGCGTGTCCAGGGCGCAAAAGAGGAAGGGCAAAGGGTGGGGGAGGCCTATATACCCCCCCGTTCCTCGCGCCCCAGAAATGACGTGCCCTGCGCGCCGCAGCCCCTGGCTGCCAGAGTAGGGGGACTCCTCCCTGAGGGGTCCCCATACTTAGAAGAAGGGGGGTGGGCTGGTGCCTTGCTGGCACTAGAGGCCCGCCCTTCTAGGGCACCCTGCGGGCGCCAGGGCAGCCGCAGTCCCGGTGTCGAATGACCCGTCTCCTGTCACTCTTCCTCTCAGGGCTGTACTGAGACCTCCTAAAATAAGAGGGGACTTTTCACAACCCCAGGAGGGACAAAAACCTCTACAGACAAGGCGGTGTTCCTCAGTGTGCATACTGCCAAGTGAGAATGCTGGCTTTACAGGGGAAACTCTGTGACCCGCTGTGCACTGCCTGTTGGATATTAACTGCCTAATCAGGCAATTATAATGCATAATACTGCAATGGCAAGCTGTGGTGGGTCTGGTGGGTCATAATGTTCATTAATTATTACTACAACTCCCTAAATGCTCTTTTGTTTTCCTTTCTAAGTGACTGTGTTGCATTTTCCCATAGTAGGGGAAAATGGAATGCTTAGTGTTAGGGCTACTTGCATAAAACTTTACTTAAACATTATGTTGTATAAACCTATAGGGATGCGTGCTGTCTTTGGCCATGCAGTGGGGTATTGATATGGTTCTACAAGCCTTTGTGGGGTCCACAGGGCCGGCTTCAGCGCTGGTGGCGCCTGGTGCAACAATCTATGCTGGTGCCCCTGCAGGATCTCCTCCTCGGGTTCCCTCACTACCATCAGGCAAACGTGTCCCTCGTCTCGCCATAGCCCCTCTCTCGCATACATTTGGTATGTTTTAAAGAGCTGGTAAAGGCTGGCTTTACGAATCCACTCAGCTATCCACATAAAATATAGATCTTTTCTTTGCAGAAGGCACATTAACCCTCTAAGCTACTTAATGGCGAGTCAAGACTGTCTCTAGACAAAACTCCGATCTCTCTCTAGCAGGAACATTAATCACAAGAGCTATCTTAACATTTTTACTGCTGCCTGAAACCTGGACGCACAAGGAGCTCTGCAGCAGGTGCTTTTAAATGTAAGTTATTGCTAAACACAGCTCCCCCGTGAGGTCAGCACTCCCCTCTCAGGTCAGTGCCCAGCACGGCCGCACCGGCTGCACCGCCCTAAAGCCGGCCCTGTGTGGGGAAGTCAAGAAGTTTGCCAGAGCTTCCTTTTTGCTGTTGAAACACATTATATTGTTAAAATACATTTGTAATTGTTCTTTGTGTAAAATACAAAAAGATAATCATATAGACGGATAAAAAAGCATTAAAATGTAGCATAAATACCAAAGCATTTAATTTATAAAACACAATTCTCATGAGTAGGATCTCTCAATGTCAGCCAGTTATCACCGGCTTGGTGAGTTTTTATTAGACTGCCCCATAAAATGAAACAATTTAATCGTAACATGGTTGTTCATTTACCTTTGTTTTGGAAAGTGAGAATTCAAAGTACAGCCTCAAAGTGCACTGTAAGTAGACTGGCTTAAGGTAAAAAGGTTGCATGTTGTCAGGTTACACATCTAGTATAAGGGTGGCAGGGGTGAGAGTACCTCACTTCTCGTTACGTTACTGTGGGTATCTCTTGTCGCATACACCTAAGTGTACTGCAGAAAAGTTTCAATCATTTCACCTCTGTGACAACGACAGGACTAAATGGCTTCAGCATTCATTTAGGGAAAATTATCAGCACAATAGTGGTTTTCCTCATACACATGATTGTGCAGGTTGTGTGTTGCGGAACTGTGACGGGTGTGATGTACATGGTGGCTTGGGACGGGAGGGGTCATTGAAGCAATGCACTGATACATCGATTGACCTCCAAGGCTTTGTCGTAGTGATTCCAGAGCATGTAGGCAACGTGGCACCCCTTGTACCGGCAGTCTTCACAAGTTTGCCTCTCCATTATTTATGTATGAATGTATGATGTTACAACGCATACTTTTACAACGCATGCCTTTACAATGCTGTTTTTACATCGCAACATCCTTTACAACGTATACATTTACATTGCATACCACTACAACAATTATTTTTAAACTACACTTACAACGCATTCCATTACATCGCATTATACCTTTACAATGCATACCATTACAATGCATACCATTACATTGCATTTAAGGTAAGTGTTGGATAGTGTAGGGGTACAAATTACTATTCTAACTCCAGGGGGTGCAACAGTAGGGTAAGTATTGGATAGTGTAGGGGTAACAATTACTATTCTAATTCCAGGGGGTGCAACAGTAGGGTAAGTGTTGGATAGTGTATGGGTAAAAATTACTATTCTAACTCCAAGGGGTGCAACAGTAGGGAAAGTGTTGGATAGTGTAGGACTACTATGCGTTGTAATGGTATGCGTTGTAATGACATGCGATGTAATGCCGGCCTTGTAGTGACATGCGATTTAGTGTCATGCGTTGTAGTGACATGCAATGTAATGGATGCGTTGTAGTGACATGCGTTGTAAAGGATGTTGCGATGTAATGACTGCGTTGTAAATGTAGTGCGATGTAATGACTGCGTTGTAAAGGTTGTTTCCCTTTATGCATGCATGAAAAATGAGTATGTGGCGTAACGCCTGCCGACTTTGGAGCTGGGGAACCACGTTTAAGTCTCGGCGTCGGTTCAACATCCTGCGATTCGGGGCTAATCACTTAAACTCCCCGTGCCTACCAAAGATAAAGGTGTCCTTGTGTAATCCAACTGGTGCTCATATAAAGCCTCCAATAATTTTTGGTCGAGCTTGCGCTTAATTAAACTGCAAAATAATAATTTTAAAAAATTGCACTCTACCATAATCCCCAGACCTAATGTGTAGTTAAATTGCAACCTTTACTATCAGAAACACGTAACTTCCTCCTCATCCGATCTTCCTTGTCACAGTTATAAATATTACACCTCTCTAAAGCCCAGGAGTAGCCTTTCTTCAGTTTCCCTGCCCGTGGCCCCTCCCTTTTATTGCCCATAAACCCCTCCCTGCACTCTGCATGGTCTGGAAATACCAAGCTCAGGACGGAAGAGGACAGGGGAATGATAGAGGAGTGTTGCAGGACTGTGACCCCATCCAAACCGAGGGGCCTACCAGGGCAGGAGAGTCAGGGAAGGAAAAAAGAAACCATCAAAAGAAACCCATACCCTCAAGCGGACCAACCAAAATGGTTGATCTAGTGAAAACAGAAGCCAAACCCTTAGATCAAACAATCACAAGGAGACCAACCATGACTAGCAGGCCAGAAGCCACTCCGCTGTGCCAAGAAAGGACTGCCATGGTGAAAACCCTTAGATGGAGAACACAACAAGATCTGAGTCAACCATGACAGTGACAGTGTGTTGCAGAAGGAAGCCACCGAGGAGGAGGATAGCTTGAATCTTCCCTGACACAAAAATCCCCAGTCTCTACAGAAAGTAAGCAAGCACTGCATACCTGACTGATACAGTTCACTTTAAGCCACCACTGTATGGCCTTCAAATATCTGAAGTTTATCAGCTCTTCCTAAATAATAAGTTTTGACTCACAGGCCTTCTTGAAGCTGTGTGTCAACTCAACAGACCTTACAAAAAGTCAAAAACAAATTTAGATGTTGAACTGGGTGTAAGAAAATCCCACTTTTTGTCGTTTTTCTACTGGATTTTTGTGTACTCTGGAAAGTTGGTATTTTTCCTCAGAACTGTTTCAACCTTACAAAAGCCACTAACTAAAAGTGCCTTTTCCTAAAACACTGAACCTGTTTTTTCCTATTTAACTGTTATACTTGACAAACTTCTATGTTATCTGTTAAGTGTACATATAATCTCGACCAAGCAGCCTGGATGTCAAATTCCGAATCTAGAGGAGTTTCTCCATTCACATTTGGGGCAAACTTTGCAACAAAAGGGGTGGATCAAAGATGTAGCCATCTAGACCAGGCTTGGATGTTAAAAGTAAAAATATAACCTGTTTTTACATTTAAAATGATAGAATTAAAACTGTGCAAGTCAGATGCCATTGTGCCTTATCAAAAGTTAAGGTCAGTAGAATTGTGCTTATATCTCCAAATCAGGTAACTTGAACTTTAGTGATATATCAGGCAAAACTACATCTTGTTTATATACATTTAAACTTGCCTGGTCACTAAACGCTATCCTTTTTTACTCCATTTAAAAGATAGGGAATTTCATTCTCTTCCTCATAACTCATTAGGCAAAGTCAAAATTATTACTCTACAGGGATTCTTATTCTATAGTACTGAGGTGACATTAATAATTTATTTCGTCTATTGTCTTTTTAGTAACTATTCTGTGCTGTTGCCTTCATAATTTTCCTACAGCTAAGACCCCTATAAGTCTCACGATAAATTGTTTCATTCATCTCTCATATCCTCAAAGTGGAGGTGCATCAAAAACCTATACCTCCACTAAAGCCTTCCTGGCTGGCATGTTCCTCCATTTTGACAGTTATTTGTCTAGGTGAGCCCATGACACATGACTTATTTGATGGGAAAATACCACATCGAACTAGAGAAGACAGTCTCTCCAGGTGGAGGTACCAGGTGTGTCTAGAAGGGATAGGGTTCTGCTTTGATCCTACAGGTTCTAAAGGAGGTTTTCTTGGGAAGGAGTTATGAGGGTGAGAAAAGGGGAATACTGGGCCATGCTCTGCTATAGCCTTTTAGCCCGCCGTAGCAGGCTATGCTGCCCATCATAAGCTCTCTCCAGCATTCGGCGAGGGTCTTTAGCAAGGGAGCGGGACTTTGATGCTGGTATTGCCAAGCTACGGAGGGCTGTAAGACTATTAGAACATTCCAGCACTAGAGGCAAGAATGTTATAACAAATATAACAAAAGCCTCACTGAGTACGAGGGGAATGAAATCTCCTCGGGCTCCGTGAAGCCTTTGTTCAAAGCAACAGCTATGAACGACAACATTGGAATGTTGGAGCCCCAGGCTTTACCGGCCATTAGAAACCTGGAGCACTCCATTGTTTTCAATGGAGCTCCCAACATTCCAATATTCACATTTTTTTCAAAAATTTGAAAACAAAGTATTGCAGGCTCTCTTTTTCCATCAGTACCCAACATGGGGCAGGAATTGGATAGTTATGCTAAAACAACTATGAGGAAAATGTGTGGGAATTCTAACCAGATACGCTTAGATTCACCCATCATGGCTGGGTTTATGTTATAAAAACTGACACAACTATTCTCAAGGCAGAGAGCTGCTAGCGACAGAAATGAAAGTTAATGCACTCCATGTAAAAATTAATTTATGCAAGGAGAAGGTTTGAAGAGTACTGAGTTCTGGTTAATCTTGAATCTTTGGACCTAAAAAGCATCTGTGTGCGTCAGGAAAGTTGACCTCTTTTAGATGCTGAAGATACGAGGGTCAAAATCTATCCGGAAGGCACATTCCTGACGTGGAGCTCGTTTCTCTCTGACTAGAAAAATGTGGAAGATCCATTAGGAAGAAGGAGCTGTGTCCAGTGCTTAATTTGTAAAGCATGAACTGCAGGACCCTTGTCAGGGAGGCCCCTGAGCTCGCACCACCCATTGCTCCCACTAGCACTGCCAATGACAGTGCTATCATTACTAGCCATCACATACGTACAAGTGTGAGAATTCAAACGTTAAATATATATTAAAATGAGTAAAACATGTCGCCCAGGCTATTCTTGTAGCTTTAGGTGGCTGGTATGAGTAATTTCAATGTATATTTAATTATTAAACAACAGCTGTAGTGCTCCTCAAAAAATAAGACAAACAGTGCCACCATGTGGCAGTCTGTCATAAAACCCGGTGCTGACAACAAAGTGCCGGTGACAAGCACTGGAAAACACCTGCTCAAATTAAGCACTGTCTGTGTCGACCTTGCAGAAAAAAATTATAACAATGGCAAGTAGGCATTTTCCTCAGCCAGTAGTTGCGAATCTTCTTCCCTATATTGGAGGAGTGAAGAAAGTCCTGCGTACTTAAGGTCTGGGGACTGTGGACCAGCTGCAGTCGGACATTGTGATGTGGGCTTGAAGTTGCGGAAAACCCTGAATCTTTAACCCACAACTGCTGTCTGAAGAACCAGTATCAAGATGTGCAAGTGTATTATTCAGCTACTCTTCAAACAAAGATATTTGCTGTAACAGAATGAAACAAAATTTTTAAAGGACAGCTTTGTCCACAGAACTAGTCTCTTTTACACTCTGGTCAATTGCTTAGTTTCACTGCCAAAAATAAATGCCCTGCTGGCCTCTACTGGGCGAGAGTTTAGAACCTCAGACACTCCATTGGCCCTTTTATTTTTTAATTACATACATTGCTGTGCACTCAAAAAGCACAACAATTCATCTATTTTATTAAATTGCAATGCCTACACCAGGTTAACTTCATTTTTGTGTCATTTTATTCATAAAATGTTATTCTTTTCAATTACAGTGGCCTGGGAATTGTATCTTAAGTATTCTTTAACTGAAATGTTGCTAGAAGTTGCAGTTCATGTACTACTTGCGACTTTCTCTGAGGACGGCCTCCTAGAGACCTCTTGACTTGCAGAAACTAAGGGGCATATCAGCAACAACCGGCGATAATTATCGCTAAGCGCACTTAGCGCTAGGATAATTATCGCCGGCTAGCGTGGATTTTTATCACTGAGATAGCATGCTATTAGCAACGCTTATCTCAAAAGCGATAAAAATCTTAGCGCTAACTGCCTAACAAGAGATTATCGCTGGAAACCTAGAGATAATCTCACGAAATGTGGCGTTAGCTTGTTGATAGGGCCTCACAAACGTAGCCATGATATCCACCTTCCACAGGATATCATGGCTAAGTCAGTCCTGAAGCAGGCGTAAGGAAAGTAGCGATAACAGGGGTTATCGCTACTTTTCTTGTCGCTATGCGTCATGGCGTGGGGCTTGATGATAGGAGAAATGCCGCTTAGCGACATTTCTCCTATCATGTCAGGTCAGGAAAGCCCACTTTGCATCTCATTAGAGATGCAAAGCTGAGCGTTAGGAATTCCTGCGCTAACGCAAGGTTTCACGCGTTAGCGTGAGCTTGGTAATTAGGCGATAAAATAATCGCTGCTTTTCGGCCGAAAACGGACACAAAAGCGGCGATAATTTTCTATCGCCGCGTTGTAGATATGCCGCTTAGTGGACTTTGTTTGGTCTCATCCACAGCACGTGTCTAGACTGAGACCTCTCTCTCTCTCTGTTTAACAATTTGACATCCTACAGCGTGGAAGTGTCACACCCTCACTAAAGGGGAGACTGTCTACCCATTGACTCACATTAAAAAAAATTAGGCATTAACGCAGAAGACAAGGGAAAACTAAGACTTTATTTTAGATGTTTGAAGTCCTGGTCTGACCACGACAATGTGGGCAAAGTGCAGCATGGAAGGTCCCCCTGCCTCAGAGAGGCCACCAATAAGACATGTGCCAATGAAATTACATACATGATACATGATACCTGAATTGTGCTACCTGTAGTGACATTAACAAAGGCTCTTCTGGTTCACCTTGCTCCTATTGAAAGGACCTTAAGAGGACACTCCGGTCATCCAGTTCAGGGATGTCCTTTATATAGTACGAATAAGCTCCTGGTAGCATACATAATTCAGATACTTTATATTTGGATAAAGGTTGAATTGTGTGACAAATTGAGTTTCATATAGCGCAGATTTGACCCGAAGGTATCCGGTATCAGAGCGCTTTACATGAGCACCAGTTGCATTCATTTTTGTTAGGCACGCAGTGTCGTAGCTAGCCTTCTGGCTGCCTGTGGCGGTCACTGTGTTTGCCGCCCCGCGGCGGCCGTAGTGAAGAGCGGGGGGTTGCTATTATATCAGTGTTAGAAGTGGCCGGGATCGGAAGGGCACGGCGTGCCCCTACTTTTAAAAATTATTCCAGTCCGTTTCCCTACTTCTTTGTTTTAAAAAAGCGTACCGGGACTGCGGAAAAATTCTACTTTAAAATTACAACTTTATCTTTCAGCCTGTGTGGTGCACATCGAGGAAGGCCTCTGCAGTGCTCCCGACCGCCTCACCTTCCCCCTGTGTCTAGGGGCCTGCAAAGCAACACTGAAAGGGCCATCAGTCTTAGGATAGCGCGAAAACGGCTACCTCTGCATTGTTTGAATTAAACAACGTTATAAACTGTAACTGGTCAGTGAAATGCCAAACGTACTAAAAATTGGTATGTTTTGCTATCTCCAGCCACACCTCTGACTCCGCCCACCGATCTAATCCTCTGTTTATTCCCACCCCCTGATTTTCCCCCCACAGTTCCCCTACTTTTTTCCCCCACTTTGACCACTGTATTATATATATATTTATAGTTACACCACCGCAGGCACGGGGAGATTAAGTGAATTGCCCAGAATCACAGGATGTTGAGCGTTGTTGCCGAGACTCGAACTCGGTTCCCCAGATTTGAGGTGTCCGCCCCACATCCTCTAGTTGTCAAGCATTTGCTATTCATTTCCACTAAATTATATACTTCAGATCTAAGAGTGGTAGAAGTGAAAGTAAATTAAAAGGTAAATTAATTGAAGGTGGTTTTATTAGTCAGGCATTTACTCAACATGCTTTAAATGTGCCTACAAATGATTGCCTATGTAGTTTTTAGTTTAAAGATTTATTAAACAGAAATTAGATCAGAGGATTTATATTCACTTGGCAGTGGCTAGTCTTGCTAAGGACTCATTTTGGCAACTGCTTAGTGGCAAACCTCCCAACGACACAATAATAAACTAAATATAATGCAGAAAAGTAAGCATTAGGGCTTGGAAGTCAAGGAATGACAAACCCATCTCAATTGAAAGAACTTCTGAGACTCAGTAGAAAATGTGTCTCCTCCATCTCTCTACATATATTTATTGCCTTTCCTGTGACTTTTATTTCTAGGGTACTAATCAAATAAAAATAATTTTTCTCTTGTATGTTGTCATCGTTTAAAATTATATTTCTCCTCTGATTCTGCCTTCCTTATGTGTACATGTGTTTAAAGTTTGACCTTCTCCTCCGTGGTCCAGTGGTTTAAAGCATTTGCCATTTTCTTACTTCTCTCTTTGGACTCTTTGGGTCTCATTTATGAGCCCTTGAGACAATTTTGGACCGCTGGTGCATCACTTTTTGTAAAAAATGCGCCATGTTGCGCCCTAGTTATAAGGTGACGCATCTAGGAAGATGTGCCTCTTTGTAAACTCCTGCGCTACATTTTACCTGCATCAGGTATAATGTATGCAGGGTGGACGTACCCCCGTATCCAAGCCTCGTAGAAGTGGCGTAATGAAATCTGACAGATTTCATTGCGCCACTTCTAGGTCGCTACTGCGTCAATATCTTACGCCTGCCTTACAGCAGGTGTAAGACTGACGCGGGCACTTTCACATGGGACTTGCCCCATGTCAAAGGACACATTGATGGAGTTGCGTCTGTTTTCAGACACAACCCAGCAATGTGTCTCTTTTGCGCCGACAGATACATCAGTAATACAGATGTGTCTGTCATTCCTTGCGATATGATGAGTCATACAGTAAATATGACGCATCCATCATGTCGCATGGAGGGCACACTGAGAAGTGATGCATCGCTTTTTTCACGCAGCGATGCGTCACTTCTCATAAATAAGGCCCTTTATATTTTGCTATCCTCCTTTTAAAGATGTGGGCTTTAGATGCGGACATCGTACTAGGGAAAGGTGCTCTGACAATTGTTGCATTCAGAGGGGCTGGCAACACCTCTTCAGTTTCACCACAACATTGTCCCGCCTCTACCTGCGACATCTTCATATTCATAAACCTCTGTACCCACCAACTAACAATCATCTCCAATTTGGCTTCCTTAAGACATCATCTGCCACATTGTGCTGATCCCGTGGCTTCAGAATGAATGTATGTATGGGCGTCCCCGCCCCTAAGCTGCCATCTCCCAGGTCACTCTTGCAGCTTATGCCATTCATTTTCCCGCTGCCTGATAAAAATCCCACCTTAGCTGCTGATTCTGCATGCATTGGACGGTGAATTGATTCCTGTGCCCACTAATTTGTCACTACATTTCCTACCAGTACTCGGTGTAACTGGATAGCAATAGCCAGTTAAGTCTCTTTCCCTAATTTATTAGACCAACTCCATTAATGTTAGTGTTCCTCATGGAGCTTGATTCAGTGTGAATATATTTATCATAGTTCTATTTCTGTTCAACATCCATACTTGGCACGAAGAAGGCTTCTATTAGTCAAATAATGATGGCTAATAATATATTAGAAGGTAAAGGTGCCAACAAGGGATTTTGTTTCAAACTATCTAGTCGTTTAGTTCCAAGGGACTTATTTAGCAGGTGAATTTCAAAATAAACACCAATCAAAAAATGTCAATTAACTGAATCAATCGTTGAATATAAAGAGCACACATGGGAAATCTTTTTGTGAAATAAACACAAATAGTTTTATATATAAATCAAATTAAAAAGGAGTACAAGTAGACAAATGATTCAGCAATAAATCATGAAAAAAAAGGGTAAATCTTATCCACGTTTCATGAACAAACATCTATTCCAACAAAATAAACAGAGATATATCTCATTCTGAGAAAATAATAATCAACTGTATATAATGGATATTGTAGAAGTAGATGATAGAGTCGACGTTTCGGTCTTGGATGGCATCAATCCATCAGACCATCTTCAGGACAGTAGATATTGCATACAAAAATCCTTCATAGATTACAGATATCACACGACAATTCTTTATCGTGGTGTAACCGTTCTTGCTGCTTCAGATGCTTATCAAATTACTGGCAGTGAATTCATATAGAGGGGAAAATCCTTCCTCGTTTATTTTCCGGCTGCGTGACGACAGATTCTTATGATTCTTGTCATAGACTGGAAGCTGAGGTCTCCTAATGTGTGGACAGACCTCAGATGGTCTGATGGATTGATGCCATCCAAGAGCGAAACGTCGACTCTATCATCTACTTCTACAATATCCATTATATACAGTTGATTATTATTTTCTCAGAATGAGATATATCTCTGTTGATTTTGTTGGAATAGATGTTTGTTCATGAAATGTGGATAAGATTTACCCTTTTTTTCATGATTTATTGCTGAATCATTTGTCTACTTGTACTCCTTTTTAATTTGATATATATATATAAAACTATTTGTGTTTATTTCACAAAAAGATTTCCCGTGTGTGTGCTCTTTATATTCAACGATTGATTCAGTTAATTGACATTTTTTGATTGGTGTTTATTTTGAAATTCACCTGCTAAATAAATCCCTTGGAACTAAACAACTAGATAGTTTGAAACAAAATCCCTTGTTGGCACCTTTACCTTCTAATTTGTCTGCCCAAGCCCTCAAGGGTATATTGGGTTTTCCCTAAAGTTATATTGGCTAATAATATATGGCGGATATGTTATCAACAGTCAAGGAGAATTGTCTAGGTTAGTATCAGAGGAAGCTGGCCTTCCATGTCCTTTCAATTTGTAACAGTCTTTGTATTGCAAGGGTTTAAGATGCAAATGACTCAGTTGTGTCTAGCCTCCCATGGCTGAGTCTCAGATGTTAGCAATGGAGTGTCAGCAGTGCTTAATTTGAGCTGGAGGTTTCCGGTGCTCTGGACCGCCACTTAATCATCAACACCAGGCCTTTTCATAAGCACCAGTTAAGGACACATTAATTTACAGGGCGATTAAGTGATTTGCCCAGAATCGCAGGATGTTGAGCCGACACGGAGACTGAACCTGGTTCCCCAGCTTCGAAGTCGGCAGCTCTGGCCATTTCACCACATCCATCTTCCCAATGTTATGGTTAGTAGTCGGTTCTGTTTTAGGCGGTGATAACAAGAAAAAGGGCTGGTGTAAGCTGCCTCCTGACCAGAACCCCGGCACTTATTGTTTTACAAATTAACTACTAGGAGTGTGTATAGGGCGCTGCACGCAACTGCAGCAGAGCCAACAGCAATTGGTGGAGGATGGCAGTGAGAAAGCTGTACGAAGGCAGTGGGGTGGAAGTTTCACGCACATGAACACACCACAAAGGACATGACACCAGGGCCGTAGCTTTTGCAGATTCTGCTGCTAATGGGTGAGGAATAGACATCAGTGTTGATATTGATAAAATCGATGCCATTGTTTATAATGATACACTCACATATACGAACGAAATCGCATCACTATTATCAAATTCACCTGCCATGAGCTCTCCATGAACCCTGACTCAGAAATACGTGGTCAGGCAGACTCTGTGACCTAGGCCTGAGGTTACTGGAATCCATTAGCTCAAATTAAGCACTGCTGCAGGCAACAGGCAGAAAGGGTCACACCTAAATTGGCTGCCCGAGTCTTACACTATTTTGTGTGAAAGCACATCGAAATTTGGTGTTGTTTTATGTAGTCTAGCATTTTAATTTGAATTGAGAGAAAAGGATGGACACTGTCTATGGGTAGGAAAGGCATGGTTACATTTTTGATCTTATGATTTAATTTTGTATTTGAAAGAAAGAAGCCTGGTGTCACTTACTGAAGCTGCTCCCAAAAGAGTCCCCTCAGGGTTTTACCAGCACTGAGAGCTCACTTACATCCTTCAATCATTTTATTAACAGCTCAGTCCACAGTAACTTCAATTAGGTTATTGACACCTAAGACCCTCCCACCACTCCAGCACCCAACAATGCCGCTCCCCAACAGATTTTGCTCACCACGGACAACACTATCAAAACAATGAAGAGCATTCACTCCAGAGCCTCCTCGGACCTCTGCCCGCACCATATCTTCCACAGAGCCACCACCTTCATTACTCCCGGGCTATGCCGCACCATCAACTGCTCCATTGAGACCGCCACCTTCACCGACGATTGTAAACACGCCGGGATCAACCTCCCATCGAAGAAGCCTTCTGCCGACCCGACAGACCTCAAGAACTTCATACCCATCTCCCTGCTACCCTTCCCAGCCAAGGTCATCAAGAGTGCCAACAACGCCCAATTCTCCGAGTTGATTGAAGCCAACCACATCCTGGACATTTGCGAATCCAGCATCCGAAGAAACTACAGCACCGAGACAGCCCTCCTCACTCCAAGTGATGACATCTGCGCTCTCCAGGTCAAAACAGCAGTCCTCATCCTCCTGGACCTCTCAGCCGCCCTCGATACGTCTCACACCTCACCCTAAGCACAAGACTCCACGACGCCAGCCCTGGACTGGATCTGCTCCTTTTTTACCGGTCGAACACAGAGTCAGAATCACCATTCCACTCAGAACCAACAAATCTCAGCTGACAAGTCCCCCAGGGCTCCTCCCTGAGCCCCACCCTCTTCAACGTCTACATGGCCCCACTGCAACCATCATCAGGAACCATTGACGCAACATTGTCTCCTATGCTGACAACACCCAGCTGATCCTCTCTTTCACCAATGAGCCCACTATCGCCAGAAACAACTTCCATGACGGGATTATGGTCGTCACCACCGGGATGAGAGACAGCCACCTCAAACCCATTTCGGACAAGACTGAAGTCCTCATCCTGAGGCCACCACCTCCGCTTGGGACAACTCCTGCAGCCTGTCCCACTAGGAGCCTCCCCCCCGCATTCACAGAGCCTCCGCATCATACTGGACTCCTCGCTCACCATGACCCGCCAGATCAATGCTGTCTCCTCATCATGCATCCACATGTTTCACCTGCTTCGAAAAACCTTCGGATCGACCCCACTGAATCCAGAAAGACAGTCGCCCCCACTCTCATCAGCAGCAGGCTCGAGTATGGCAATGCACTCTACACCGGCATCACCCAGAAACTCCTCAGAAAACTAGAAAACGTTCAAAATGCCGCAGTCAGACTGGTCCTCAACATCCCCTGCCACATCAGCGAACACCTGCGAAAACACCACTGGCTCCCAGTCAACAAAAGAGTCACTTTCAAACTCCTTACACATGCCTACAAAGCCCTCCACAACGCCGGATCAGCATACCTGAACCACTGCCTCTCATTCCAAGTACCCACCAGACACTTCCACTCCTCCCAACTGATACGCAAGACCAGGACCGGAGGAAGATCTTTTTCCCACCTCAGCACCAACAACTGGAACACCCTGCCTCTCCACCTCAGGCAACCCCCGTCACTGACAGGAAGGATCTCAAGACCTGACTCTTCAACTGAACCTCAGTGCCCAGACTGATCAGTAACCCCGCCTCCCCACCCCCCAGCGCCTTGAGACGCTCACGGGTGAGTAGTTGCGCTTTACACAGACTGACTGATGTCAGTTTCATCAAACGCACCTGCTTTGTGTCCAGCATGTTCAACCTTCACTATTTTCCTGCCTTGGACTTTTGCTGACTTTTGTAAGTAATGTGGGGGTGGGTGCTAATGGTGTTATTGCATATGCAAATGCAATTTATCAAAGGAAAATACTATTTAGCAGTCTCCTAAGGAGATTGCACAATTATTTTTCTTCACCACAAATGCTGAACGCTCATTCAAACTTTCTTTAGATGTGGGGTCCCACTGATAAAGAAACAATATATCGGGTTAAAATACAGATAATCACGTTTTATGAGAAAAAAAAACATATGCAGGCACAGTAGCTTGAAACTATCGTGAACAGTCCTGTGGTGATGTTTGTACTTCCGGATTCGGATGCAGTCCTTCCACAGCCCACCGCCGCGATCATAAATCCCGATGCCGGAGACGTGACTCAGCTCAAAGGCTGAACCTCCAGATGGGAAAGCACGCCTGCCTCTATAAATATCTAAATAAGGAATCCTCCTCGCCAAATGTCTCAAAGCTGCATCCTTTTTATGTAATCCCAACCCCAAAGCAGCTGAGAATGTACTGTTCTTGGTTGCTATGGAGCTGGAAAATAAAATACAAAAGGTTAGCGTTGTGGCGGGTCCCAACGCAACTGCTCTCAGGAAGTCCCCGGGTCAGCTGGAAAGACTAGACGGTCACAGTGGCGTCCCTTGGTAGGGTGCTGTGTGGGAACACAGAAGAAGGACTCTTTTTTTCTGCATTCTTAATAAAAAATGATGGGAACAGTACAGTGTGCTCAGAAATTGGTGTTCACTTACGTTTTTAGACTATGACTGACATTTCTGCTATGTATCACTTCATGAATGCGAATGCCATCTTTTGTGCACTGAAACTAACGAGGAATGGTTTGATAGGGTAGAAAGAGTGTTGAGACTGCTGTCAGTCAATAAGCAGACATTTGAAGTAATTAGTGCCATCTTCTTTTAGGCCTGGTATGACTGTGCAGTTGCTTACTGGACCTATTGTTAACAATTATTTAAAACATATGGGCTGTCCTTTTGCTCCACCCAAAGGGGTGTGTTTATCTCACCCTCATGGTATACCTCCTGAACAGGGTCGGCTTTAGGGCAGTGCGACTGGTGCGGCCGCACTGGGCGCTGACCTGTGGAGGGGGCACTGACCTGGGGGAAGGGGCAAAATTGATTGTCGCACCAGGCACCACCATCACTAAAGGCCCTTCTCCTGAATATCAAAACCACAGTATCGATGGGACACAATATCGAGGACAGCCTATCAAAAATAAAATCTCAACAGGTAAGTCTAGATTTTCTGTACCTAACTCTACATCTGTGTACCTACATGGTACACATATATTTAAGGTACATAAATGTGGAGTTAGGAATATTAAATCCTTTCTATATTTTGACCTCAATATTCTTGTACCACGATGTTGTTGGTGTTGATATTCATGAGTTCAACCCACCTCATGCGTTTGAGCAGTGTATCATTCCACCTCCATTTCAATTCCCAAAGACTATTTTTCATCTAAAAAGTGTACTGACTCATGACACATTACATTTTTTCATCTCGTAGATGGCCTGAATAAATAAAGCAATAAGTGTTTGTATAGTTTCTCACTGCAGCACGCTTCTTTTAAATATTTTGGTCAGGGATTACAATTAGGTCAGACCTATTGGCTTTACCAGTGGTTAGATATAAAATTGCCACTAATGTTACCTACCACAAATATCTTTTGCTCACACAGGATTCACTAAAATGATATATCCATTTTATACACAAGTGGTACTATGCAGCTTTATTTAATCGTTTCTTTTATTGAATTTTCTGATAAATTTCATTGTGATATTTTCGATCAGAATGTGTTTAGTTTATAATATATTATATTAACTAATATAATTTAGATTGTCCATAAGATGTGGAAGAACTGGGAATGTAAGTGGGACAGGGTTGAACAAACGTTTACACAAAAATAATCTTTGCAGTGTTTTGAATTTGCCACAGCGCACGGGCTCTAGCTCCCAAAATGCATACAACCAATGGCCAGTTGAGGCCCCTCTGCTATGACGAAGGAGTATCGACCTCCCCCCCACCCAGCAGCCAAAAAAAGAAAAAGAAAACGATAATAGACGCTTGCTTATTCTCGTTTTATTTTGGCTGTCGGAGCCAAGTCCTGAGGGCGGGGCCAGAGATAACAGGCTGGAGGAGGTGTGTTTTGCACTGTAATCAGTGCGCATGACGGTTTGGCTGGACGTCTCAGGATGGTTAACCGCCATGCGCACTGAAGCTCTCTCCAACCCCAGCTGCGTCGCTGGGTTGGAGAGAGCAGGCACAGGCTCACAGTCTACCCGGGAGCGCAAATCCATGGCGCTCAGGCCAAGCCTGACTCTGCTTATATGCAGCATCAGGATTGGCCGCAGAGGATTCTGGGAGCCTGTGCCTGCATTGCAATGAGCCAGATTGGAGAGTGGGTACAGGTAAGTTATTATTTTTTTTTAAATTTATTTTGTTGTCCTTCCCCGGTTCCCTCCTCCCCCGTTCTGCCAGTTTGCCCAGATACTGGCCACTTCTGTCAATGACTGATGGTCTTCATCAGTCACTATCATAGATACAAGAATGGCAAATGTAAGACCTACCCTAAACCTGTAACCTAAATCTAGACCTGTAATCTACAAGAGAAGGCCCATAAAGCCTTATTATTGGGTGACGGGGTGACGGGGTGACGGGGCGTGCTTCTACAGCAAGATGCTATTTTGCATGGCAGGCCAAAAAGTCGTGCAATACTTTTGCTGTTCATACTTTCTCAAAATGTTGTATTCTACTGCAACAGAGAGGAACCAGGAGGACTCTTCCTTGAGCCACACCATGTATTAAAGGTTACACGTTAGATGCTAGGTTGGGATTCAATTTCTCTCTCTCTCTCTCTCTCTCTCTCTCTCTCTCTCTCTCTCTCTCTCTCTCTGTCACTCTCCCTCTCTCTCTCTCTCTCTTTCTCTCTCTCTCTCACTAAAGGTTACACGTTAGATGCTAGGTTGGGCTTCAATTTCTCTCTCTCTCTCTCTCTCTCTCTCTCTCTCTCTCTCTCTCTCTCTCTCTCTGTCACTCTCCCTCTCTCTCTCTCTCTCTCTTTCTCTCTCTCTCTCACTAAAGGTTACAAGTTAGATGCTAGGTTGGGCTTCAATTTCTCTCCCCCTCTCTGTTTCTCTCTCTCTCTCTCCCGCTCTCTCTCTCTGTCTCTCACTAAAGGTTACAAGTTAGATGCTAGGTTGGGCTTCAATTTCTCTCCCCCTCTCTCTTTCTCTCTCTCTCTCTCCCGCTCTCTCTCTCTGTCTCTCACTAAAGGTTACAAGTTAGATGCTAGGTTGGGCTTCAATTTATCTCTCTCTTTCTCTCTCTCTCTCTCTCTCTCTGTCTCTCTCCCTCTCTCTCTATCTCTCTCTCTCTCTCTCGCTCTCTTTCTCTCTGTCTCTCACTAAAGTAAAAGTGCTCTGAAGTGAGAGCCTCAAACACACAAAAGGTGACAGTAAGAATGCTTGCTATAAGTTTAACCATTGGCAGCTGCTTTCTGTAGCACTGCAACTCATCGTTCGTTTGCCTACTATGCTACCTCAGATTAGACCAAGCCTTATGCAAATCTGTATTGGTCCTGCTCCAATGGGAACAGTCAAGCCCGAAATGCCAAATCAGGTCCTCTCTGAACGGGAACACAAGCGACCTAAGACTGGTCTGGGACTGATTGGGCCACATCAGTCGGGTGTAGCTTGGTTCTGGTGACACAGTGAGAAAGGGACCCATGTCCGGGCACCCATGGTCACTTATGGCAGTATTTAAAACATGCAAAAGGTGACGAAAGCTATGTTTGCAATAAGTCTAACCACCAATAATAGCTTTGGATAGCATCCCAACCCATCGTTCTTTTGCCCACCATGCCACCTTAGATTGAATCCAGCGAGGTGCGTGCTCTCAATACTCTCCTATTTGTTGGCACAGATACCAATACTGGGTGCCTCCTCCTGTAGCATTGAGGGGAACTCATAGCCTCCCTCTTTGGACACAAGATGTGCTTGTTTGCTCCTAACTATGTATTGGTGAAGCATGTATTTCATGGGCCATAATTTAAGCAAAGAAAATGGGCTCCCATGGTGGGCCGACTGAGTGGTAAAACTCAGCCAAAATAGGGGTTTACTAGGTACTGCCTCACACAACTCATCCCTGGAGTCTCTGCATCTGCTGGAGGCAAAGCATTAGCCGAGTCATGAGAAGATGTAAGTCAGATGTTAGAAATGGGGTATCTAGTTGGCAGAGGTATGCACCCTGTCCAAGCACGGATCCACACTCTAGTCAGGGTGAGTGTAGTACACACTAAAAGTTCACCTGTGCTCACGCTCTTGTAGCTTGTCACAGAACAGTCAGGCTAAACTAAAGAGGCAATGTGTAAATAGTTGTGCACACACACACACGCACACACCTTAACACAGTGAAAACACCACAAAAGTGAAACCCCGAAACTGGTCATAGGATGCTTGTTTCCAGTCCAGGGAGGACCTGGCCTGGCAGTTCGGGCTGGACGTTTCCCATTGGGTGCAGGGTCAAGAATGATTTGCATGTGGTTGGGTTCAAACTGGAATGGCATGGGGAGCAACAAAACGATGGATGTAGGCCCAGATCCCTGTACTGGGGTGATTGTATGACAACGTTCTGCATTCTGTCCATCAATTGTTGTTTTTGCGTTTGTCACCGCGAGTCCTGCCGTGGGTCCTGTGCTCTCCATACCACTGGAGTCAAGCTTTCCTGGCTGATGAGGGGTGAAGCTCCGAAACCAGTCCTAGGATGCTTGTTTCCAGTCCAGGGAGGACCTGGCCTGGCAGTTCGGGCTGGACTGTTCCCATTGGGCGCAGGGTCAAGACCTATTTGCATATGGCTGGGTTCAAACTGGAATGGCATGGGGAGCAAAAAACAAAGGATTCCGGCCCATATATCTGTACTGGGGTGAATGTATGACATTGTTCTGCATTCTGTCCATCAATTGTTGTTTTCGAACTTTCTAAAAGTGGCATTTCAGACCTGCAATTTAAAAATCAACTTCACTAAAAGATGTATTTTTAGTGCACCATAACCTACACCTTTTGACCAGACTGAAACTCAACCAAAAGTGGTATTCTGGTCATACCAGCATTTCATGTCCTCCTGGCTAGCTTCCAGATTCTACTGGGTGAGTTTCCGGAAGTGGGCTGTCTGGTTTCGGAAAGTCAGCATGTAACTGAACACATCCTGGGGTGGCTTCCTCGGAGCTTGCTCTCAGCCCTCCTTTTCCAAACTGAGAGGTCATCTGACAAGATGACTGTACAGAAGTTCAAAAGGGCTGAAGACAACAGCCTTCTGCAGTACCTCCCTGTAAGCAAACAGAAGACATTGCAAGATGATGTCTCACTTACTTCTCATAGGTTGGGAGAGACCCATAATCGTGCCTTTGAGGGTACAGTTTAACCTTTCAATCAACCCATTGGTTTGGAGTGGTAAGGAGTGGAGAACTTGTAGGTAACTCCATATGCCTTCCACATGGCCTTCATGTACAAGGACAGGAAGTTGGTACCACGTCAGATGCCACCTCCTTGGTGAAACCCACGCGGGTAAAGATCCCCATCAGTGCCCTGGCCATGGGGGCGCAGTCACTGTCCTTAGAGGGATAGTTTCCGGGTATTGGATGGCATGGTCCACCAAGATCAACTAAACCATCTCAAACTGAATGGTTAAGGACAATGATACACCGTGAAGTTAAGGAAGGGGCCAAGGATCACAGTGTTTAGTCAAATGTGGAAGTGGGATTTGAATCCACGATTTCATAATGTGCAGTTCATAGACTGTAGTGTTAAATGCTTCTCCCTTCTGTTTAACATTAAAGGCCAGTGCTTTGTGTTCAGTTATTGAATCATTATTATTCAAGTAGTGTTAGTAGGGGGTTCAATAAATGCACTTATCACACCTTAAATCAAACTGACAGTATAGACACATATAAACATAGGCCTTAGTCATAAGACTTAATGGTACGATTTGCTATTTTTAATGTTTCAGAAGACACACAAGATCAAACATAGTGATGAAATATGCCTGTCTGAAGTCATACTGTACCCCAAAAATGTCCCATTGAAGAAATGGATGTAACCTAAGAAGCAGCTGTGTCCCGTGCAGGTAAGAGTGGTGGGGCTGGGTTGGGGGATTCGACAGATGACAACGGGGAAAAATTAGATAAATAATTAATTTTCCCTCATTGACGTCTGTCGAAATAGCCTCCACCCGCTCCCACCGCCCCACCGCTCTTACCTACCTGGGCTGTGGATTCTAAGAAGCAAACTACGCGGGGACTCCTGAGACCCCTCAGTTTTGCTAAGTATTTACAGAGATATAGCTCAGTCAGGGCGATTTGGGGAGTGTGAATTTCAGGTTTCCCAAATAAAAAAGTAGTAGGATGCTGGGTGAATGGGTGAGATGACCATGGTTTGGGTTGGACTGTTCCCATGAGGAGCAACATCAGTGCTTATTTTGATTAGGTGAGTCTCTGGGGCAAATTGAGAGTTTGGCAACCAGATACTCCATTACAACACAGAGTACCCTGCACACCATGCTCAAGATCTGCCCCCCTGATTTTGGGTTGGGCTGACTGCAGATTTTATGCTGTTCCTTCAGTGTAAAACATCCTCCAAAGGCCCGATGGAGTAGGTGCCATCAGATGTAAGCCATTCACCGTCCATACTGTTTAGGGTGGGTGAATGGAATGCCTTTTTTTGCTGTCCATTACTGTCAGGTATATCCTGACCGTGAGGAACATTAAAAAAAGTAAAATGACCCCCATACCATGGGAGAAAACCATTTGGTAAACTGGGTACTATAAATATTTAAGTTCTTGTGCCAAAAAATGAAAAAGGTAAAACCTCCTAGTAAAATCAGAATGATGAGAAAAACCAACACAGTCATAGCAGACCTAACTAAGAGCCCCCAGACCCAACCTCCAGGATAGGGATGCATTTATTTCGGGCTGTCACACCCCAAACACCCTTGAACCGACATCCCCGAGTATTTTATTGCAGTCATTGAGGTGTTGAGCCTCCTAAAATTCTTTTGTTTTTTCCAGGCTGGAGAGTCGGCAGTGACATTAACATGGGATAGTATCTCCTGCCATCTCTTACTCTGCTGACACGCCTCGCGTGACAAACAGAGTGACTTTAGTAGCGAGTAAACACCTCAATGACCACAATTAAATAACTAACAAAACAAACAATGAGACAGACGATGTGCAACATGGTTTCAGAGAGACATGGTCTGTCTGCCACTTTTTATTCTTCAGTTGACACTCAAAAATATGGGGTGATATTGTCCGCTGCTCCCCTCAACCATTCCACAATCTGGTGGCGGGAGAGGGAAACATTTCTCCTATCCCCCAAGGTTCCTATGCCCAGGGCTCTGTCCCTGAGCTAAACCCAAAAGGCATGTACAAAAAAAATACATATTATATGTCTCTGATGTCACCTTCATTAGTCTCTTTACATCCATCAATTACAAGACCACGTTCTAACTGTGCCCTCTACTTAGTCAAGGACACTGGAATTATGTGGCAGGGGAAGACCAAATAATGTGGCACAGCTGACTAAACTATGGGTCAAGAAAAAACACATTGTGCATCATAATGTGCCATATTTTGTGGCAGCGCCACGCACTATTTTGTTAATTTAACAGGTTAATACTGGCTTGGCAAAAGTTTACCCTTGTTAGCACTAATTAAACACCTAAACACAGAAGTCAGCAACTGATGATAACCAGTTGCTGCACAACAAATAACCTGCCAACATGTGAAAACACATTTGGAAGCTGTTTTGGTAACTTCTGATTGCATACGGTGCATTCCTGCACCACATTCTCGTAAATAGACCCCTAGTTTTTTGTTGTTGTTAAAATCAACAATTGATTCAGAAGATGATGGATTATATGGCAAATGCGGAAAATCTGTAATTTTTCAGAAAATGATGCAGCCGCAGAACAACACAATTCCAGTGATCCCGGAATATACTGCATAAGGCAACATGCAGTTGAGACAATTCAGTGCAAAATTGGAACATATTTTATATAGCTATGGATTAAAAAAACTATCATGTTTAGCTGGTCGTACTTTTAGGATAATAAATATATTCACAAACAAATCAGCAGTTCGAGCTTCCCGGGTTCCATGGGAAAATCCCAGGCTAAATCACCACTGTCCATTCTCCGTGATCTGTCTAGAATCTCATTAACCAGACAATTCCTTATTTTACATGGTGCTTTCTTCCTAAAATCCTTGGTTAATCAAAGAATTAGATCTGTGGGTGTGGACCAATCCTTTGCGGCGGTGTTTTGATTTGTTTAAAACGTTGCTGAGCGTACGACACGCTGGCAACAGCCAGCACCTGTTTAAACGTCCAGAAATCTGGAATGAAATGGAAAGTTAATCTCCAGGTCCAATTGTTGCTGAATGTTTTCAGTAGTGTGTGGGAGTGTTCCCAAGCTTTTTTAACGTGCAGGATGTTCAACACAGATGTTTTCTGTCTTTGGACGTCGGAACATCTGCGCAGATTTTGATATTTGTGGGAAAATGTCCCCCAACCTCTAAAAAAACACGTGCTCCCTGCTGCGCAGAGGCCAAGAACATTGCTCCTAGGGGGGTGCATGAGTAGCTCGATGGAAGAGTGCGTGGCATTAAAAACTCTCGGGAGGATGTGGAATGCATGACAGCGCCTTAGATTTTGCACCATTTCCTTTAAGCAAAATGGCTGCCGTTCCAGACACATGCGAAAGTGCAACTAGATAAAATATCCAACATATTGCCAGCATGGGCGACCCGAGATCAACTGGCAGCTGCAGGTCCCATGGACATACCAAGCAATTGCCCCTTCTATTATTTTTAATTTTTCAAAAACAGATTCCCCCCCTCAGATGTGGTACTCCAATCAAGACTGGACAAAATGGGGCAGAGTTACAAGCCACTTGCGCCACTTTTGCGTCACTTTTCCCATGTTAAAAGTGACGCAAAAGTGGAGCAAGAGGCTTGTAAATCTGCCCCTATAAGTGATAGCATCCCTGGTGGGCTGGGCCAGATCCCCATTAGTCAACGCTTCCTGTACTTGTACTTGTGTAGTATCAGTAAATAAATATTCTTTTAGATGTGGTCACAATCATCTCAAATAAAACTACCAAGGTAGTGTTCCCTCAAGACCTCTATTTCTTTAAATGGCGGCTTTTCAAAGCTCAAACGCGGGGCATAATGAACATAATTCTCCAAACAGGCTCATTACTTATTCTCACATGTTTTATTTCATGTTTTTACTTTTTTTAATAGTATAAGTAAATAAATATTCTTTTAGATGTGGTCACAATCATCTCATACAACACAAACATTTTCTTTCCTAAAGAATAACCTGGTGTTGGAGGCAGCGGGACCCACTATAAGGGCAATATAAACTAAAGGAACATGTAAACTGTGGAAAGAGGTGAGTCTCCTGGTGCCTTCCTGAATGTTGGGCTGTTCAACTTTAACATGAATCTGTCTTACACCATCCAGGTGAGAATTGGACTAGTAAGGCAGCCTTATTATTTGCCTACTCAATGAATACTCATGCTCCCACTAGGAACAGGGTCAAGACTGATTTGCATATGGCTGGGTCTAAGCTGGGCTGATGAAGTGAGCTAAAGAACGATGATGGATTCCACCCAGATCTTTGACTGGGGGTGAGTGTCTGAAAAGTTTCAGCACTTCGTCCATCATCTCCTTGTGTTGGCTTTGCTTGCCCTAAATTGGCAGGGTATGCCCAGTAAGAAGGACTGGGCCTGCACCTTGAACCCAGGACCACTAGAGGGACTTCAAGGGCTAGTTGGCTGGCCTCCTGATCAGAGCCTCAGGTGCAGAAAAGGCTCCAACCATTTTGAAGCCTGCACTTCAACTTTGCCTGCTGTGAGAACTAACCCCACAAGATGTGCTTCTGCAGTCCTGGACCCTTGGAAGTGGGTTTTGCCTTACAAACAAGTACCCTGTTGGATGTCACAGAAAAAGAAAAAAATAAAGTTCTTTTGTTAGATCCTCACCCATTCTAATAGTGGCATGCTTCATCATTGGGTCTCATCCTGATGCCTAAAAACCATGATGGTCTCAACCGTATTTCGGGGAGCACTTAGGATATTCTCATGACCGATGTACCTAAAAAGATAAAAATTATTTTAAACAACCTCTGTTTCCCTTTATTACTGGTTGTTTGGGTATGATCAAGAAGTCTCAATAGGGGGTAAGGATGTTATAGTCCTCTGACCCTAATAAATCGTCAACATGTTTCAGCCCCTACACTAAGGCAACTTGGGTCCAGGGCTTTCATCAGGACATCAATCACACACTGCCACGGATACACGGATACACAATCAGCCCACTTGAGAGACCTTTCAGTGCCAGCCAGCATACAAGGTGAGTATTTTCTTGCCTTTCAATAGCTGTAAGATCTTGAGACCTATAGTTCATTCCCTATTGATGATCATCACCCTTAATATCTCACTCTGTGCTGATGCTATGATAAGGCTGATTTATATTCAATTATGCAAACGTGCTGAATCCATGCAAACAACTTTCTGTGAATGCTATTTGTGCCACACTTTGTTCATTCTTTGTTTCATGTCTTAACCTCTTGCATGCTCCGGACGGCCCCCGGCCGTCCGATGTCATGGTGGGCATGTGCGGAGGATGGCCGGGGGCCATTCGAATCCCTCCCACGAATTAATCCGCCCGCACAGCGGGAAAATGTGCGCAGCGCGCAAGGGGTTAAAAAACCTCCAGCATACCATGCTCAGTGGTAGATGAGACGCATTTATATGAAAGAATCCATGCAATCTCACTCAAACTGAGGGACTTGCCCTACTTGGGAATCCTACCAAGCTACATGGGCGGAAGGGTAGCAGGTCCCTTTAGTCACACACTACAAGGTTTTTCTCATCAACAGTAGAAACGTGTCATTGAGACACGTATTATGAAGAGTACAAGAAAAATGAGACAGGAATTAGAAAGTGATATCATTCAGGAGTAAAGATTATGAGTAAAGAATCCCGAAGGGTGGAGGATGCCATACTTACTTTGTCAAGAGTAGCTTGCTGCTTCTTACCTATTCAGACAGCCCGCTCGCCCTGCCTCTTTGTTGGAGGCCTGGTGTATAAGACCCTCTACCCATGTAGTGGGATGTGCCGCATGACGTGTGTCACCTCTACCTCTGAGCATGGTACGCTGACAGTTTTTTAAGGTATGAAACAAAGAAAGCACGAAGTGTGACAAAAATAGCATTCATATAAAGTTGTTTGCATGGATGCAGCACGTTTGCATGAATGTATATATATCAGTCTCATCATAGAATCAGCACAATGTGAGACATTATGGTTGATGATCACCATTAATGAATAGACATTAAAATATCTGATTGATTGCTTTCCTCGTTGTTACCCTTTCGATGACAAACAGCTGTTTTCTCTACTATAGGAATCAAGCTCTTACAGCTATCGAAAGGCAAGTAAGTACTCCCCTTGCATGCTAGTTTGCACTGCATGCTCTCTGAAGTGAAATGATTGTGTATCCAGGGCAGTGTGTGATTGACATTCTAATGAAAGCCCTAGACCCAACTGGCCTTAGTGAAGGGGCTGAAACATGTCAATGATCTATTAGGATCAGAGAACTGTAGCATCATTACCCCCGATCAAGACTTTTTAACCATACCCAAACAACCGGTAATAAAAGAAAACCAAGGTTGGTTTGAGATATTTGTATCTTTTTCGGTACCCTGGTTATGAGAATATCCTAAGTGCTCCCTGAAATACGGTTGAGCCAATCCTGGTTTTCAGGGACCAGGAGGAGACACAATGATGAAGCAAACAGCTATTCCACTATTAGAGTGGGTGAGGGCTACCAAAAGAAAAGGATTTTTTTCCTTTTCTGTGATATCCGACAGGGTACTTGTATGTGAAGAAAGACCCTTATTCCTATTGTTGCTAGTCACGATGAAAGTACGGAGAGTGTTTCTCTTTGCCTGATGATTCAAGGTCTCCCCTCCCTTCCTGAAAGTGAGGCTCCGGCTTTTGGTTTGTTGGTTTATGATAAATGTGCTTTGCCAGCCTAGCTGTGGTCCCCATCAGGACTGACGTAGTGTGACGCAGCCCTTGCAGCTCCTCATTGGAACCGATGCAGCTTGACAAAGCTGGCATCGCAGCACCCGCAGCTCCTCATTGGAATAGAAGCAGTGCTACAAAACTCAATGCAGGCCATTGCCACCTTTGCAGCTCCTCATTGGAACCGATGCAGCGCGATGCAGCACGGCGCAAGACCCCGCATCACTCCTTAGAACTGCTGCTGTGTGCGTAATGCCCCGCATAAGGGACATAAGGTACAATTCTCAGCTGGCCTAACCTAGTCCCTGGATCTGGCTCACATTCCAACGCAGTTGACCTGAACTTGTGACTTTGTCCCGGTTCGACGAGACCAGATAATTACAATTGGCACTTTGTGCTTTTAAGTCTTTTTACCTAAATCTTTAAAATTGCGTATCTCTGGTTCTACTGATTGTATTTTTGTCCTTTTGGTGCCAAATAATTTATGCATTTACTCTATTTGTCTAAATCTTTAAAATTGCATATCTCTGGCTCTACTGATTGGATTTGTGTCATTTTCGTGTCAAATAATGTATTACATTTACTCTATTTGTCTAAATAGGTGTGGGATTTTAATGGTGGTGTGTTTTCACTTTATTACTGTTTGTGTGCGCATAAATACTTTGCACTTTACCACTAAGTTGAGCTTGACTGTTTTGTGCCAAGGTACCAGGGCTTAAACATAGGTACATTTAGTTACTTTTGGGGTTCACCCTGATGGGGATTATGGCTCTTGCTAGAGAAGGGCTCACACCCTCCGCAATCAACAACCCAATTTCTCACTTTGGGCTGCCAGTATTTCATGTAATTCACTTTGTTTCTTGTACGTATGCCACCTGTGTAGCTTTACCGCAGTGAAACATAGTGAGGGAAGAAATGTCTTGCAGGAACATTGAAAACAGATGTATGTACCTCAACTGAGCAGAAAAGTCTCACAGGAGCAGTAACACCAGATTGATCTTGGATGAGCTGTGCTACTGAATGTTCTCCACATGACATACAGAAAATGGATGGATGAATACATTGTTTTCTCTCATAACAATTTCTATTCTTTTGACCTTCATGCTTTACGGTTGTGTAAATAAACAATGGGTGAAAATCAGGATTCAAGATTACAAAAAAGAGGCACATATCCTCACGGAGAAACTGAAACAGAAGGAATACCCTGTTAAAATGATCGAAAAAGCAAAGAAGAGAGCACGCAATACCCCGAGAGAGGCCCTACTTGAAAGCCATAAGAGGACACAACCAGAACAAATGATTTGTGTCACAACATATAACTCATCCTCTAATGATGTGAAAACAAGAATTAACAAAAAGTGGCCTACACTTACATCTAATAAACTTTCTTATGAAAAACCGATGTTCTCGTTCAGAAGAAACAAAAGCCTGAAGGACACCTTGGTCCATGCAGACACGTATAAACCTAAAGGCAGCAACCAATTGACATTGTGGAACAACCCCTCAGTCACGGGAAACTTTCCGTGTGGAACATGTGTAGTGTGCCAATTCACTGAACACACCAAAAGCCTTGATTTAGGCCTACATACACCATGGGAACAGAGATCCCACACAAATTGTAACTCGGATTCAGTGGTCTACCTTATCAAGTGTCCATGCGACTTGACCTATGTGGGCATGACAAGTCGAAAGGTCAAAATTCGGATCAGGGAGCATAGGAGCACAATCAGACGTGCTATAACAGCAACTAAACTTACAGCACACTATAAAGAGAAACAACATAAAGACACAGATATAAGATGGACAGTGATCGAAAAAGTAAAAGGCATTGGCAACCTGCAAAAGAGACTCCTGGACAGAGAGCAACGCTGGGTGTACTGTTTAAAGACCCATGAGAGTGGCTTAAATGACTCCATTCCTTGGAGTCAACTCAACAAATAAATGACGTCTTACTTCCTTAATTAATATATTTAGGATTAAAACTACTTGTATACCATGGTTGTATGGATTAATAACAATTGCGTCCACTTCCAAGTGTGCCTACTATCTTCTCATATGGATGGGAGGAGAATAAGGTAATGGGATGGTCTTATGTGCATGATTTTATAACTGACCAATTGGAATAGAAGTATATACTATCCAACTTCAATCGGATTTCTATTTCTCATGAGGTGCTGCAGATCTCATTTTTACAATCCCAGTCTTCACAGCATTATATTAAAATATCCTTTAATTGTCCGTCTTTCACTCCAATCATATTAATGAGGCCAACCCTGTGCGACTATATGACGCAACTTGAATGTTGCCGTAGATCCTAGAACAGTTTGCAATCCCATATGGACACGGAAGCAAAAGTGTCCCGCAAAAAAACTACAATTCCCTAGTATTCAACCCACACCTCGCATGGCGCACGCGATAACGCCGCAGGCCTCATGGTTACTATCCCAGTCTTCACAGCCTTAAACTAATATATCCCTTAATGATCCGCCTTTCACTTTGGCCATACTAATGGGGCCAATTCTGTGCGATTATGAGACGTGAGTTGTATGTTGCCTCAGCTCCTAATATAGACTGCAGTCCTACTGGGACACGGAACTACAAGTGTCCCGTAAAAAACTAAAAATCCCTAGTATCTAACCCACGCTTCGTGTGGGTAACGCAATGACGCCGCAACGTCACTTCCGGTCTCCAGAATTCGGGCGTTTTTGCGGCTCTCCGGCAGCTCTTCCCGCGCTACCTTTCAAAATATAAACACCGATTTCCGGAGGCTCTACGCACAAGCCGAGTACCGGTACCAACTAGGTATGCGAAGCGGGGCGAGATCTTGAACAGAAGTAAGTACTTAACAGCACACACAGACACATTTGGTGTCTGACTATGTAGGCAAGGTGTAGGATCGTCTTCCTTTATTTCTGAAGTACTGAGATGTCCACATCTTCCCCTCTCCTAATCTCTCGTTAAAATCCCTGACTTGAACACGATGTCTACCTCAGGACCACCATCGTATCCTACCGGTCCTGTGTGATACTCTCAGCCTCCCCGAGAAGGGTAAGGAATTGAATGAATGACGAAGAATATATGGTATAGCTGTGTGAAACGTGGACATATGTCAAGTTATTATCACTTTTAATGTACACAGTTGGAAGGATAAACGTGGCTAGCTGATCATAGAGACTGGCACATGGTGTAGGCACTCTGCAATGTACACATACTAACACGCGGATAGTGTTAGCATGCGAATAAAATCGCCACAACACGATAAACCTGTCACATAGAATTATTGTGTTACAGATAAAGAGATGAGTGGCACAAAAAAGGGGATGAGATTTATGACATGGTCTTGCACATGATTAGATTATGGCTTGCACATATGTCTGGTCTCTACCATGCACCTAAATGGTTATAAGCACAACAGTAATACTGAAATGATGTTATTTTAATGTTGTGTGTTGTATGTCTTTGTCCTTTGTTTATGTTCACAGATGGAGGATCACACATAATGGATAAGCTATCTGTTATATGCACACGAGGAGTAGCTACTCTGCCCTCGCTTCATTGATAGGATAGGGACTCCCATCCTTATAATTCTCAAGGGGGGTTATCCTTTGCCCTAAAGAAAGTCCAGGACCTACACAGCCACCCAGGACTGAAACATGTCGGCACTAGGGTCTCAGGACCATAACATTCCTACGGACCCGTTTTTAAGATTTTTAATAACCCAGACAGACCCAAGAATAAAGGGAAACCAGGGGTCTGACTGAGGTCTTTTAATCTTTAATCCCCCTGGTCTTCATTTATCCAAAGAGCTCCCAAAACTGTGGTGAGCCCACCCCGACTTTTAGGCGTCGGGGTGACCCGATGATGAAGCATGACACCACTAGGGTGTGTGAGGGTAATTAAACAAAGAGTGTTTTCCTTCCTCCCATTCATGGTTGAGTTAGGTGCAACCTTTCACTAGAGAGCCCCCCCTCTTTATTTGTACATGTGGATTATCGGTTCCACTGACCACGTACTGGTCTATTGGGGTATTTTTTTGTGATTATAATTCTGCTTCGGGAGGGCATACTCCTACTGAGAAACCTCTCAAACCCTTCAGGTACGGGGACACTTCCCCAATACCCTATTGTGTATACATGAAAATCAGGATCCCCACGTGAATAGTATCACAAAAGTCATATCTTTCACTTGACAGCCAAATGTTGTGTAATGTGCATAATACCCATAGTTCTACTGAGACTTACTTATACTTTGTGGGGGGAAAACTATGTAACTTTGCAATCCTCTAGACTATATACACAGATGAGCTTCTCTGTCCTAGCAAGCATACCAGCATTCCATCCTTGATCAGAACATTGGCCACATGAGCCCATATACTTTTCTCTTAACCACTTCATCGCCATGTGGAATCTCCTATTTGAACATTGATCTATCATGTCAAAGGATCCTAGAATTTTGTCTCCTATCACAAATGCTGAACTTTTGCTATATATGTAGAATGTTTCACGGACCTCCAGTGTGAAGGCCATGAGATGTTCCTTCCTCCACAGCTTGGAGCGGTGAACTTATTCTTTTAGAGACAATTTTCCAAAGACAGTAGTTAAATCACCTCTCACTATTACTACAGAAGACAGGGATCTAGCTTGACAACAAAACAATCATTGTGCTGATTTTTATGATTCATTCAAATACTATCCAGGCAAGAGTTTACAAACGCTCTTGAAAGCAACAAAATATATCCTAATTAAAATTATCACAGCCGAATGTAGGATCAATCAGAAGGATAGTATTGGGCTTCCTGGATGAACTTCTTCTATCATCATGGTGAAGCCCTTGAAATAAAAGGCTGTGAATTCTAATAACTAACTTTCTACTTAAAATCCTTAGGGCAAAATTTGCACCTAAATTCAATAGGCCCGGGAGAGACATAGAATAAAAATAACGGTGTGGAAGGAAAGGCAAAGAAAATAAAAAAATCATTTCACAGAAATACCTTACTGACAAATCCAAATAAAGAAACGTGAAAATAAAACAAATAATGTTCATGAGATTATTATGAAGAAAACCCTAAAGAACATTAAAACAATATAAGAAAGTAGTTTAAGAATAATAATAAAAGGGCTAATGGTTGATAATGGAGTTAGGGTTGTAAATAATGCTGAGGGTTAGAGGTAGGGGTTAATAGAAGGTAATTTTAATATTATGGGTAGGATATTGGTAAGAGTTACAGTAAATGTAGTGTTAGTGTTAAGGCTAACTTGATGTCCTATGGTGAGCATTCTGGCATTCTTTACTATGGGTTTGTCATTACCGACAACCTACGGTAAAATAAAACAATTGCTATTGTGATAGCTTCTTTTTGTATTTATCCTTGTTCTGCTTGTTTATTACTGTATTCTTTCATATAGCTCTTTTGTGAGAGATGGGCCCGTGTTCAAACATGTTGAAGCTGAAGGCATTTATCAGTGCTTAATTTGTAAAATAATAAGAGCCAGGACCCTGACCAGGAGGCCACTGCAGCTTGGATGTATGACGTTACAACGCACACTATTACAACGCATGCACTTACAACGCATTTTTTACAACGCATAATCCATTACAACGCATGACATTACAACGCATGACACTACAACGCATTGTAAAAAAATACCTTTACAACGCACTACCATTACAACGCATACTACCTTTACAACGCATACCATTACAACGCATAATATTAAATTACATTTAAGGTAAGTATTAGATAGTATAGGGGTAAAATTACTATTCTAACTCCAGGGGGTGCAACAGTAGGGTAAGTGTTGGATAGTGTAGGGGTAAAAATTACTATTCTAACTCCAGGAGGTGCAACAGTAGGGTAAGTGTTGGATAGTATAGGGGTAAAAATTACTATTCTAACTCCAGGGGGTGCATCAGTAGGGTAAGTGTTGGATAGTATAGGGGTAAAAATTACTATTCTAACTCCAGGGGGTGCATCAGTAGGGTAAGTGTTGGATAGTATAGGGGTAAAAATTACTATTCTAACTCCAGGGGGTGCATCAGTAGGGAAAGTGTTGGATAGTATAGGGGTAAAAATTACTATTCTAACTCCAGGGGGTGCATCAGTAGGGTAAGTGTTGGATAGTATAGGGGTAAAAATTACTATTCTAACTCCAGGGGGTGCATAAGTAGGGTAAGTGTTGGATAGTATAGGGGTAAAAATTACTATTCTAACTCCAGGGGGTGCATCAGTAGGGTAAGTGTTGGATAGTATAGGGGTAAAAATTACTATTCTAACTCCAGGGGGTGCATCAGTAGGGTAAGTGTTGGATAGTATAGGGGTAAAAATTACTATTCTAACTCCAGGGGGTGCATCAGTAGGGTAAGTGTTGGATAGTATAGGGGTAAAAATTACTATTCTAACTCCAGGGGGTGCATCAGTAGGGTAAGTGTTGGATAGTATAGGGGTAAAAATTACTATTCTAACTCCAGGGGGTGCATCAGTAGGGTAAGTGTTGGATAGTATAGGGGTAAAAATTACTATTCTAACTCCAGGGGGTGCATCAGTAGGGTAAGTGTTGGATAGTATAGTGTAATATTATGCGTTGTAATGGTATGCGTTGTAATGGTAGTATGCGTTGTAATGGAATGCGTTGTAATGGTAGTTTTTAAAAATGCGTTGTAGTGTCATGCGTTCTAATATCATGCGTTGTAATGGATTATGCGTTGTAAAAAATGCGTTGTAATGGTAGTGCGTTGTAAAAGTTGCGTTGTAAAGGTTGTTCCCCCTGCAGCTTGCACCACCCATTGCCCCTGACATCGCTGCCAATGGCGATACCAGAACAACTACTAACCATCTCTCTCACCTGTAAGTGAGACAGTTTAGATTATTTAAGGTCTCCAAAGCTAAATGAATGGCTTGGGAACAGGTATTATTAATTGTGTATGTATAATGTATTCATAAATAACTAGGATAGGGCTCCCGGTTTTATGGTATTTATTTTTTTCACATTTCCGTCTGTATTTATCCATAATAATTTTTGGGGACATTTTATCTATATTTATCCATATTTATTTTGTGGTTTGTGTATAAATGAAGTTGTAAAACTGTACATTTCATATTTATTTAACTCATAGACGCACACTCATACTTTGATGTCTGTTGTGATTTAGATATTTAAGCTGCCAAATAATACGTAACAATACATCCATTGAATATCAGCATTATACCACAAATGTATGTTGACATATTCCATTATTTAAGAAATTTCTTCCTGTTTTTTAATTTCCCATGCTGTCCATCTGCTTTAGCTGTTGAACTACAATTCATGAACGACAGCACAGACAGTCGCCTAAAATAACCACAATTTTCTGAGTTTATCCACTATTAAAAATACATGCTGACAGAAAAAACAATTTGTTTTCTGACTGCATTTATCTGTAAAAATCCATAAAAATGGAAAACAGGAAGCCTTATAAATAACCTATGTTCAGCTCCTCTCTAAATTAGATGAGCAGCGCCACCATGTGGCAGACTGTCATAAGTGTGGTGTTGACACCAGAAACCAACTAAGTGCTGGTGCTGAGCACCAGAAACCGCTGGCTTAAATTAAGCACTGGCCTTTATTTTCAAGTGAATGTATATGTATGTATTTCAAGAGAAAAGAGGTTGAGAATAGCTTGTTCAGCATCGTCTTGCCGAACTGCTTCAATCCACAGATAACAACCCCCATCCCTCCCACCCCGGAAGAAAACATTTGCAATAGTGAGACCTCAAACAAGCGTTAGATAGGATCTAAAATAGATGTCTTTACCTAAGACAATGCAAAATGTTCAATCTTACTTCCTCCCATATACACAGTGATGAATGAATTAAAGTATAAACATATGATGTCCTAAGAAGGATACAACATGGTTCTCTGAAGAGACAAACAACTCAACTTTAGTCCATCAACATATTGCTCTCTCCTGCTAAGTTTGATGTGGGCATCTTGAGCTGTTGGAGCTGGAAAACAACACTTTGGTCTTTGTATCAATTTGTATTGTCATGCTTTTAGGTCTCTCGTTAGGTCTACGCCAAAGAGTAGACTTCAGTCACGACTCCATTCAGTTTGACGTCACTTTGTTTCACCCACTGTTTAGTGACATTCACTTCCTTGTGTGTGCTAAAAATGTGATTCTGTGAGTCACAAATGTTAACGCACAGTTAGAAATTCTCTATATAGAGATGAAAATTAAATAAGGATCAGTGCCGCGTACTGCCATTTCTGCTGAACAGGTGCACAGCTATTGTGCCCCGTGCCACATTTTTCCTACACTAGAAACCGACCTGCAAATAATTCCATTGGCTGATATCTTTCTTAGGGAGAGTATGCAAAATCATCCGTATCATTAAACAAATAAATCCACCTACCATTTGTGGCAAATGCAGGGAGAAGAAGTTTGCAGATGGAATTAACAGTCAAGAAAGACAGGGAGACGTTTTGATTTATTGATTTCTGAAATTTTGAAAACAAAAAATTGGAGCTATCACACTAAAGTGTATTATTATATGCTTGACAGGGTTGCCAGGGGAATCTCTATAAAGACAATGGTAGCAACTCATAAACCTCGCATTTTGAATAAGAGTAGTTGTGACACCGAAGTCAAAGAATCCTGGCTTCAGCACTTACTCAAAATATTGTAATATTCTGGACATAAGACTTTGTCTGAAATTGAAACTATGTGAGATGTATATTGTTAAACAGCATTAATACACTGCTCTGTCCTAGATAAGCAAATCAAATATTCTCTTCTCGTTTAATTTCCTTTTCAACCCTTCTCTTGCAACAAGCTAAGTTTAATATATAGTCACCTCCCACAGAGTAACCCATCGTCTAGGCCAATAAAACTCTCAGTTTCCACTTTCTTTTAGGCCTCAATCCCTTTTTTAGAGAGTGGCCATAAAAGGGGGCTCCACTCCTTCCTTCCCTCTGACTCTCAATCTATTGGATTAGAACTGCAAGGAGGTAGCAAGATGGATGTCCAGGGGCCGAACATGAAGTGATACCACACTTTGAAATCTGGTGGTAGCCCCATAATGAATCCTGATCCTGACTCTTTGTCCAATACAGCGTCTGTGCCTGTCAGCCATACTTGTTATGTCTGTTGGTAGTGAGGTTGAGAGGTCTGTACTGCAGTCCTTAGGACTGTCTTGAGGTCTTGCTCCCTCCACATATGCTTCCTGTTGAGAGTCTGTAAGAAAAAGCTGAGATCACAATAAGCCTTTAAAGTATTTTAGTACAAGAAATGTGAGCTAATCCCCATGAGATGTGAGGCAGAGAGTGTTAATTACAATTCCCTCAAGATGGATCTGATCTCGGTCTGACAACTTCCGCTATAGCGGAATAATCAACTGCCATTGTGACTTCCACAAGCCTTGGGAGTTGTGCTGGCCTCTTTAAAGGAGTTGGACCTTCACATTTTATCAGGCTTCTCTTTCTAGAGGCTGAATATTACCCCCCTTGCTCCTGCTTGTGATTACCCTTTAGTCTTGTCAGTAAAGATCTGAGATTTCACCAAAGTTCCTTACATTAAGTGTATTCTTGTTGGCGGCATTCATGCCAGCCTAGTGCTAAGCTGTGGCTCAGGCATTCTTCCTAAAGTGGTATCTACATTACAGGAGCAGGTAAAGGCGACAAGTTTGACCTCCTTTTCCGTATCCTAGTTTGGAGCATTATACTTTTGGACACTTGCTAGATCTACCTTAGGTGGTTGGCATCTATTTCTTTCACTCAGCAAATTATAAACAGTGAGGAAACATGGCAACAAACTCCAAAACATTTTGTCAGGGGTTTCTAAAAGTCTGGGATGGTTGGTCCTGCCCAGTTTAGACTAGATTTACTAATTGTAAAAATTAGTGTTGTTGATTGGGGGCGAAGGGAGTGCAGACCCTTCTCAAGTAATAACCACAATCCTTGTCAGGGTGAACCACAAGAGTCCCTAAATTAACCTGTGTTTAACCCTCTGGAAGCTTGGCACAAAAGCAGTCAGTCTTAACTTAGAGGCAATGTGTGAAGTATTTATCCAGCACTCAAACAGCAATAAAGTGAAAACCCACCACAAGAAAAATACCAAACCAATATAGAAACATAGAGTCTGATTCATAATGGTAACCTTAGACTTTTGTGTCAGTTTACAATTGTTTGCTAAACATAAATGTATTTGACTAGTACTATCTTTGTTACTGCGGAGTCTCCGCTCATAAAAGATGGGACTGCCCCATGTTTTCATGTGCCGATTCTCTGCAGATGTAAGGATACACTAGTAAAATACCTTTGTGACTAGCCAGCAATTGTAAACTTACACAAAAGTCTACGTTTACCTTTGTAAATCAGGCCAACAGAGTACATTTTATTAAATATATGAGACCCAAATGACAAATGTCCAATCAGTAGAACCAAAGATGTGCAATTTTAAAGTTTTAGGTAGGCATAGCACCTACAAGCACAAAGCGTCACTCGCATCCTGTCATGCTAGACTGGGAGACAGTCACAAGTTCAGGCTCACTGTGATGCAGCACGGGCTGGATACAGGGACCAGATCAGTCCAGCTGACAAAGTTACCTTCTCAAAGTCATGTGCAGAGTCCCAAACTTCAGGGTTTCTCTTTTTCCAGCAGAGGTGTGCGCTCTGATGCCAGCCAAAAGTCTAGGACCAAGAGAGGTCCTCTTTGAGATTAGGGACTCACTTTCTTAGGCCAGCAGGGCTCAGGCACGTCCAGTTGCAGGTCTAGTAAGGTCCAGTTACAGTAGATCAGCTAAGCAGTTGCAAGGTGGACTCTGGAAATTGTTATGTCCCTTTAGCTCAGAACAGGAGGTCAGCAATTTGACGCTTGGAATCACCTAGGTAGCCTGGAATGAAGAGAGCAGGTCCAGCCTTTCCTCGCAGAAAGCAGGGCAGGCCCCAAGCAGTAGGGCAGTGCTCTGAGGAACAAGGCAGGCACCAAGCAGCAAGGCAGTACTCTGGGGAGCAAGACAAGGTTGAAGGAGCAGGGGAGTCCTCCGGTAGAAGTGTGGCTCAGGAGGTCCAATACTTATACCTGGCACAATCGTTTGAAGTGGGGAAATTTCCTAGACTAACACCACATCTGTTTGTGGAAATGTCTTCCCTTCCCCTGCCAAGGCTCAAAGAATGTGAGGATCCCAAAAGAATAGTGTTAGGTTTCTTTGTGTGTGCTTAAGGCAAGCCCTTTGAAATCTAAGTGGGGCAGGGAAGAGCTCCACCCCCAACTATCCAGGCAGGATGGCCGATTCTGCCCACACACCTAGTCCCCTATTGTTCACTGTCTGGGCCAAATAAGCCTATTTAATGGGGAGTCACTAATAGGCCCAGGCAGTAGGAGACTCCTAGAAAGCCATCAAATATTTTCGTCAGGAAAATGCCAACTTTCTAAATGTGAAATTTTTAAAATTGGAATCCAAAACCCGACTTTACCATTAAAGAGGATTTAAACAACAATTCATACATTTGAGTCTAAACATGATATTTCTACACACTCCTAATCAAAAGATAGCATTTATTAAATGTACTAAGGTAATCCAATGTTATACAATGGAAAAGATAGGCCTTACAGTAGCAAAAAAATAATTTAGGGATTTTTCAGTGCCAGGACATGTAAAACCTAAATACAAATGTCCTACATATTAAATACAATGCACCTGCCCTACTGGCCATTTAGGGCCTATCTTAGGGGTGACTTATATGTATTAGAAAGGAAAGTGTAGGCCTAGCAAAAGGCTAATTTTGCCAGCTTGAAATAACAGTTTAAAACTGCACTACAGGCAGCACTGGCAGGTCTCAAACATGTTTTAGAGGGCTGCAATGAGTGCTACAGGCCCAATATTAGCATTTATTGCTATGATGGAATAACCACAGCCTTCATGTTGTATTCAGAAGGGCCCCGTATTTACGTCAACACTTGCTTCGCAATTATACACTTGATAGGTGTTTTGGTGCTCCCTAGTACGAGCACGAAGAGGTGCTCGTACTAGGGAGCACCAAAACGCCTATCAGGCGTATAATTGGCTGACGTAAATTCGGGGTGCTTCTGAATACAACACAAAGGCTGTGGTTATTCCATCATAGCAATTTAAGGTAGAGGACAGGAATACACAAGCTGATTGCGGTGAACTGTTTTAGGAGTACCTGATCTGAATCGCTCATTTGGACGAAATGTACTTTCAATATGCAGTTTTCTGGATCATGCTATGTTGAGCACTGGAATTAGCTGAACCCTGGAGTGAGTGATTTATTGTCTTGCTGAGAGTTTGGATTACACATGCCTGAATATTTTGCCCTGAAGAAGTCCCGTGAAACAGGGACGAAACGCGTAGGCTGTGTTCTAGTTGTATAACCAATGGGTGACAGCGGGGTAATCCCACTAACACCACAGGGGGTAAGAGAGGTAGACGTATGGATACCTCCTCCCAAGTATAGACTTAGTACGTGTGACTACAAGGCTACCCTATCTTGACCCCAAGACACGCATATTCCTCTCTAATTGGGCGGAATTTTTTCATTACAGAAGAAGGGGGATAAGTATTCTCCCCACTGTGATTAAATAATTGTTATTGTCACTTAACTTCTATTTGTTGTTACGAAGGAGGCAGCTTTCTGCACCTTCACAAATTAATATATAGGCCAACATAATATATTTTGAACAATCCAGGGAGGGAACTCTATCGTGCCCTGACGAAAGCCTCGGACCATTTATTGGCATCTTAATTTTTGGGCTGAAACATGTTGGCAGTCTTGTAGGGTCTTAGGACCATAACTTCTGAAAAGACCCGCTTTTATTACTTTTTAATATCCACTACATCCCCACTAATAAAGGGATACCTGGGGCGGTAGTAGGATTTTTATCTTTAAGTCCCCCTGGCCTACATCTCCTAAGAGCTCCCTGAAAAATGGTCGAGCCCACCCAGACCTTTAGGAGTCTGGGTGAACCCGATGATGAAGCATGACACCAATAGGGTGTGTGAGGGTTAAATAACAAAAGGAATTGTTTCCTTTCCGCAACTGCGGTACATACCACCATTAGGAGTTTTAGAGACTTTAGGAGCCACCTTGGGTTTGGATACAATTTTGTGAAGATATGTGTTCTAGTTGTGTCAAGTCTTTTGTACGACATTGTTGTGACTCATCGTTAAAAAGGAAAAAGAAAAAAGAACATGGAGAGCTTTTCCCCCTTTTTTTGAGAAAAGAATGTTCATGTTGTCTCACGTGCAATATTGACTTTGAATATAAATGCATAATATATGCTATAGAAGTCGGGATCCTTTGCTAATAGTTTTTGTTGTAGCTAAAATGTATTACTTTAGGTCAATGTGCTCCTCTAACTTTGTATTTTTGTAGTCAAGTCTGGGGTATTCACAACGGTTGACCCCTAGGGTGAGCACTAACAAAAGTAGTCGGACAAACAGTGTGTGTGCGATTCTAGGCCACAACTGTTCTCGTGTGTTTTTTCTACAGTAAATTAAATGTGCCAATCAGGTGTAGGCCGACTTTACCATGCTTTAGAAAGGCACCACAAGCACTTTAGCACTGGTTAGCAGTTGTAAAGTGCACAGAGTCCTAAAGTCAACAAAAACGACTTTCGGAAAACAGGAGGGGAGAAGGCAAAACATTTAGGGAGGACCATACTAAGGATGACAGATCTAACACTAGTGGAATGATGTGTCTTGGGCTGAGGTGGGCGGTACTTCTCTAAAGGATATTTGCAAGACTGCTGTTCCATATTCATTTACCACTGTTGACTATAAGTGGATGTTGAAGGTTCCTCGGGTATGGCGCCTGGGTGCTCTCCTCTTGTATGCTGATATGTTGTACACCCTTGATGCTATTAATTTTTCAACATTCAAAAAAAATTAAAAACCAGGCGGGAAATTCGATTTTCAAGAAAAATAATTGTTTTATTTTAGCTTTATCCTGCTTGAAACTTTGCCCACATCATTGTGCATCAACTGCAAAGTAATCCCTCTGATGTTTTTCTAACTTGTCCTTTTATCTGTTCCAAAATGTTGGCATGTTTTCTAGTTTGGGTGTGTTTTTCTCTAGTTTGGTTTCCTTGATTAGGTTGAAAACATGCTTAATAGGTATAGCCTCAATTCTGTAGGGAATGAAACGGGGAACAAGGAAGAGATGAGAAGGTAATACTTAAATTAATTATTGGTAATCTTCGTTACTGAAATAATCCCCTCCTTGTCCCAGTATTACACCTCTTCCCCGCTCTTGGAGGTATATTTTGCTATCAGTTCCTATAGTGCTTGATGAGGTACACAGAAATAGCTATGAAGGGAGGTCACTTTAATGTTTATTTCCATCAAGGTGAAAGGGTCTAAAATGAGTTAAACATGAGCCTCAAATATCTTGTTGGCTTGGGCAACCGGGTGCCTGTTTGGGGCTGGATATACCTTAATACGGTATGCATTGGGAGGAGGTAAGGCGACTTAGAATACCACCTTTTACAATGCCAATTTTTTATACTGGTGGGCAGTTACCCTTGCCTGTCAGTGCTCTACAGTCTAGACCAGCACAGAGGAAAACAGGCAATAGAACAGCCAATAGGTCTGACTTACCTTTCCAGTCCTGGCTGACAGATTTTTTTTAAAACCTGCTTACTATGCATTTTTTATATAAATACTTTAATGTGTGATGCACTGTGTACTTTTAAAATGTGTGATAGTCCATCATGCATTTCAGTACTAGCATCTCATTGGAGGCGGAATAATACACGAACAGCCAATAGCATGAGGTGAGAAAGGGGTAGTTGCCTGGATGGAGCCAAGTCCACTCTACCTATATATGAAGGCACTCGTGACAACAGGTTTTATAGATATCGCGCTGTCAAGCTGGACCTAAACAATTGCCACCATCCGTCTAATAGACCTAGACATCGCGTTTGTCATAGAGATACAAGTGTTTATAAATAAGGTACTTGGAAATAAATAGAAACCTTGGCCGTGCCCGCGCGGGCGCAACAGAGCGGGCTGCATAAGTAATCACGTCATTCGGAGTCCCTTTTATTCAGCACTGGAATTCAACAGCTGTCTTCTAATTTCTGTCTTCTCTCCAAAGATTCATCCGATTTCACCTGCGACATAAATGTCAGCTGAGACAACCGTAAATCTGGAACAAATTGCCGAAACTTTGGGTTTTCATACGCCAGATGACTTCACTCGAGAAGAATTGTAATGAGTGCTCTCTTAGAAGCCCAGTGCATCATTATCTGATTCCAAGAACTGCGAACTCCGTTCTTGCCCTCTTCCCGCCATTTCCTGCCCTGCTCTGCTGTAGGATAATCGCATGAAGCGAGTGTTCTATGCCGCTTAAGACGCCATCTTTGCCATGAGCTGTGCTGGTTCGGACTTGGTATGAAAGGGCCTGCACGTCTGTAGCAGGTTCAGTTTATAAACACGATCTGTCTCAGTGTCTGGTGGATGTAAAATGTTTACAGTACCAGGCAGATTAGTTTGGAACATGTCTGGAGTGCCCGCGCTTCTTCCTTTAAAGGCGGTGACGCGTGCGCTAGTGCAGGCAACACCAAGCCAAGCTTAGAGACGGCGGCATCCGGCAGGGACTGGACCAAGAATACCACCTCCTCACAGATCACTCACGTATTTGGGTCTGCTTTAAAAGAGCCCTGAGAACTAAGACTGCGCCAAATTGTTGTCGGTAGACGTTTCACATCCCAAATGGACTTAGAAAAAGTTTTTGAACTCTGTCTGATTAAACCTGTGTTTCTTAAAAGTGACAGAAACATTTTCATCGAGAGAAGACTTCAGTTTAGACAAAAAACATTTGGCCCAGATGCACAAAGCCACTCCATGAGCGATTTGCGCCACCTTGCACCATTATGTAAAGCAGTGCTTGAAATGGAAAAATAGAAGTGCAGGTACTCTGTACCAGAGTATCTGCTTGTTTCTGAGAAGTGCCGGTACTCTTCAATTAAAAATATAGCGTTTCTCTTGAGAAGTGCAGTTACTCTCCCTCTCAAAATAAAAAAGTGCCGGTACTCAGTACCGGACAGCACCGGCCCAATTTAAGCACTGATGTAAAGAAATGTAACATGGCTTGTGCTGCATTACATTTCGTAGTGGTAGGCATTTCATGGGTGGAGCATGGGCATTTCCGTGCATCCGTACATGGAATTTGACTCAATCCCACATTTACTGAAAATAGTAAAGCTGGTTTGAGCCAAAATGGTACGCAACCCCAACCATACAGTACCGTGGAGAAATGTTTATTACTCCTCATTACTTCCTCTTTCTGTGCATGTGTTTTAGGATTGTTTTTGTGCAGGAAGTTATCCCTTACTGCACAAACACAATTCTCTCTCTATTGCCTACTGGCAGCTTCAGCTCTCTCTCTCAAGAGATCAGAACACACAACCCACTTAAATATAACAGACAACATACAAACAGGTAAAGAAAGAGCCCTTTGGATATCCCTTTCGTCTATTGGCAGGGGTTCATCTGCCTTTAGTCAATAGCTGATCTGGTTGTCCATCAGCTTTGGCATCAGCCCACAGCATTTTGAAGACGTGTACAACTGAAAAAAGTAGTCCACTTACACGGTGTCATCAATTTCTTTCTTTTTATAATTTTTTTAAATTGAGAAAACCTTGTGCTCTTTTTTTATTTTTTAGTTCCCTCTCCCTTCACCCCGCCTCCACTTGTATTACTGCTCCTCCTCATGGTATAGATACTAAATATGGAAGTCAGAATATCGAGGGTGCCAAATTTCGAGGACAAAATATTGAAAACAAAATATCAACAGGTAGTGGTGGATCCTGCGCTAAGGTGGAGGAGCGTCGCTCCACTGCTCAAAAGGAAAAATAAAATGATAATAACGTAACTTTATTATCATTAATTTATTCCTATTGCAGTTGGTGACGGGGCAGGGCTGGCCAGAGTAGGGGGAGGAGTGGTTTGCACTCCCTAAGTACTCATGACTGTTTAGACTGCCCGCTTAGTCATGCGCAGTTTGCATGTCCCCTCCCCCTCCCGGCTGCATTACACAGCCTGGTGAGGAACATTCACAGGCTCCCTGTCCGCAGCTGAGCAATCACAACGCTGCATTGCAGCATTGTGATTGGCTCAGGGGAGCCTGTGTATCCGGGTGCTTCATGCTGCCAGCCGGGACAGGAAGAAGCAAGATGTAGAGGACAAGGACGGAGGAGAGGCGGCGGCCAGCCCACTGTACTAGTTAAGCCTTTTTTTTCATTTACTCTTCACCCCCTCACCCCCTCACCCCCACCCCTCCCCCTCTGCCGCCACCCCACTACCCCCATACGGGAACGACCGCTACTGTACCTAACTCCACATATATACCTATGCAGCACAAATATCTTCAAGGTACATAGACGTGGAGTTAGAAATAGTAAATCTAACTTCCCTATAAGCACCTACCTTTCGATATTTTTTATTTCGATGTTCTTGTTTGTCGATAATCTTAATGTCAGTACTCAGTAGTAAAATCCTCTGTATGTCTGCATCCCATCCTGAGTTATTTTTTTTTATTACTTTTGTTTTAGTTCCCAAGGGGCCAGCAGCAGCCAAGTGCTACTGTGCTGCTTGCTTCTGCATACTTTGGGGCAGAATTATCAACGCTTTGCAGTGCGGAAAAGTCCAAGTGTCCAAAGTATTGATAAAATATTTAAATTCTAGCGCAAAACTTTTTTGTACGCTGGAAAGTGGTCCTTAAAGTAACACAAATAGAGCTTTAAACTGCTTGGCCCTATTTTGTTCCAAGAGAGTGTTTTATAGGTGGTACATAAGCATTCCCTTGTTAGCCACCCCTGGGTTCTGATGCAAAGCCCTATCTACTAAATTTGTTGCACAGGGATTTGTGATAAAAAACATAAACATAAAGAGAAATCTTTTAATGTCTTCTAACTTTTCATACATTACATATCTGCTGCTCTGTGCAGCAAACATCCGATTTGTGAATAGTTTAAAAGTTTGACTCGACATAGTATATCAAAATGGAAGGCTGTCTTTCCTGTGCAAAGCCTATGCTAGACACCCCATGCAGACTTTTGCATTATGGTGCAAAGATGTGTTGGTGATGCTGGGTCACCTGCTTTTGCGCCAGCGCTGGGTAAGAGATTAGCAGTATCATATCTTGGTAGATATGCCTCTGCGCTGATCTTCCCCCTACTGAATGCACGACATTGTTTGCCGTGTTGCGCTGCACTACTTTTTAGTAAATGTACCCCTTTATTTTTTATTTACAGTTTTGATATGGCTATTACCCATGTTGGAATAAGAAAGTAAAGAAAGGAAAAATAGGCCTAGCACATCACAAAGCACATTTGGATGGCAATGATGCATGCACACAGTGGCCATTTTAAGAAAGATAACCAAGATGACCCCTGAGTATGCACAAGAGTGAGATGTGTCGCGAATATAAGTTGCAATGCACGCTAGCATATGCATTGCAATGCATTTTCTCGCATGCATTGTTGTGTACTGCCACCTTCTTTGGTTTATTTTTTTAACATTTACCATTCCAACAAGATTATAAGTCGACCCTCACATTCTAAATGTGATACCTGTGGGCCTTGCCAATGCTCGTTCTGTATATTGCTTACAGGCACCATGCTGTGGTCCTTGCATTGCAGATGGCATCACAACTATAGATCCCTTGCCTTTCACTGGACTGACATCACAACTGTATACCTCTTATGTTTCTTTCAAAACTGACAATAAAACTGTGAATTCCTCCACTCTGTGCTGTTCAACATTTTGCAGAGATAGGAAATGGCCCTAAAACTGTGATGCCATCAACAAGATCCGACCCACAAACCAGTGCACATGAATTGAGAGAACATAAAAATATAACTGCATAGTGATTAAAACTAAGTGAAAAAGTAGCAAAATAAGTCAATATACGGTACAGTGTACACTTTATTGTCTTGTATGTTTTTTTTCTTGAAGTTAACATTCTCCCTTATGATTTGTTACTTTGTATTCGTACAGTGCATTTCTGCCATTGGCGTGACCTCTTAGCACATTGGAGTTTTTAAGAGGGGACGTTCTCGCTTGGATGTGGGCTGATTGCAGACTGAAGTCTGTTTGATGTGATACAGTATCCAGTGGCGTGACACAAAATGTTGGGGCCCTCGTACAGAATGTGATGAGCTGCCGGGGTCCGTGCAGGTAACAGTGGTGGGGCCGGGTAAGGGGGGATTTCGAGGGATGATGCAGAGGAAAAAGTCATTATTTATTTAATTTCCCCGTGGCATTGTCCCTCGAAATCCCTCTTTACCTGGCCCCACCCCCCACTGCTGTTACCTGCACGGACCGCAGCTGGTGATGAGTGGCCCCTTAATCTCACATATCTCATAGATATCTGTTGCATTGCGCTGAATGAGGCCCCCCTGGAGGGTTGGGGGACCTCTAAAGGGTTGGCTCCCACCACACCGCAGGGGCTGCAGAGGTCTGCGTTACACTCCTGAAAGCATCTCTATTGCCCAGAACAATCCATTACCATCCTTATTCTCCCAGTGTCTAGTGTAATGTTTCTTCATGTGGCTCCCACGATAATGCTTAGCCCATATTCCCTTTGTCCTCATGTGTCCATTTTCATTCACTTGCTCATGGTTTCCTGTTTGGCCCAGTTTCCTCTTGTCTCACCAGTGCTTCCATGTTTCTGTTTGTGCCCCTCTACATCTGTCATCTGATAGTCTGAGGGTTTCTATTCCCCATGCACTATCAGAGCTTGATTCACAAAAGGCCTCCACACTTGTGGCAGAGGCCCCACAGTCTTGGTGGAGGCTCCACACTCGGGGCAGAATCACCGCAATGAGGATTCTCACTGTGGGGATTCATAGTTCATAGTTCAGACTGGAGATGGCCAAACTGAAAATGGAGGAGGCAGCTGCTTAGAGGGCCTTAAAGGAGAAGAGAGTAGCTCATGAATTGAGTTTTAAAGAGCAGGACACAAGAGACGAGTAGTGCAATGGACCCAGCACCATTACTGTCAGCGATACCCATGTGCTCAATGGAGATAGAGGGGTCCACATTCTCAAGGACCTGGTGCCTAACTTTGTTGTAGTGGATGCTATTGACAATTGGTTTGAGGCCTATGAGGTTGTGATAGGGATGCACAGGATTCCTGCACAGGATCGGGGTGACAGTCTCTGGAGGCACAGCCCCAATTAAGACAAGGATGATACTGCGTTAACCTGTTTCTTCATGGATAGCTTGCTGTCCATGATTATGCCGGAGTTGTGGGTGTGGTCTGTTGGGAAGGGGATTGGCTGAGTTCTGCAGGCCATCATGCATAGTTCCATGGTAAGGTGTTGTTCCCAAAGATGAGGACTTCTGTCTTGTCCATGTTGAGCATGAGACAGTTGTCCTTCATCCAGTCAGCGATGTTCATCATACATCTGTGGAAGTCAGCTCTAGTGGTGGAGGGGTCTCCTGACAGCGAGAGGATGACCTGGATGTCGTCAGCATAGTAGATGATGTTAAGTCCGTGTGATCTGACGGTGTTGGCCAGGGGAGTCATGTCTGAGTTGAAGAAGGTGGGGCTGAGTGACGATCCTTGAGGGACGCCGCAGATGATCTTTTTGGATTACGAGGTGAACAGTGGGAGACGGGTTTTTTGGGTTCATCCGGTGAGTAATGAATTGATCCATTTGAGGGTGTTTCCCTGGATTCTGATGTGATGGAGTCTGTTGATCAAGATGTGATGGGAGATAGTGTCGACGGCTGCTGACAAGTCAAGGATGGCTCTGATGTCGTTGGTGGCTGCGATCAGGGCTGTCTCTGTGCTGCAGTTGGCTTGGAATCAGGATTGAGAGGTGCCCAGGAGGCTGTTGTATTCCAGGTGTTTGGCTTTAAGGTTACGTCAGATTTGCTATTAAAAATATATTTATTTGTTTTTTAAAAGAAATGTGGTGCTTTTGTATGCATCTGCACAAAATAACTTTCCCCCATAAGTTTATCCACTTTAGACTAGGCATGGCAGGTTTTTTTGCAGCTCTGTCAAGTAGGACCAAAAAAAGGAGGGTTCACATTTAAATTCACATAGTAATCCTTGGTCTCTGATGTTTTACAGCAATGTGTCTGTGCAACATGGGTAACAGTTAGAAAAAAAGTGTGTCTATCACATTGGCCTCCTTACCTGAGGGTTGGAACCATGCTGAAGTGAGTCCGCTCTGAAGAAACCATCCGCTGACCCAGCAGAACCAAAGAACTACTGGTCCATCTCTCTGATCTCCTTTCCAGCAAAGGCTGTTGCTGGGGAACCGGGTTCCAGTCTCGGCAGAGATGCTCAACATTCTGTGATTCTGGGCAACTCCTTAATCTCCCTGTGCCTAACAAAAATGAATGTGTCTGTCTGTAATGTAACTGGTGCTCATGTAAATCGCTCTGATACCTCCGGGTCTAGTTTGTGCTATATAAAACTCCACCCCAAAAAAATAAAAAAAATAAAAAAAATAAAATAAATATATATATATATATATATATATATATATATATATATATATATATATATATATATATATATATATATATATAATACTTAACCTATTATATGCATGTGTATTAGTTATATACAATTTTATTTTATTTTTGTATACACACATCTCTACAACATTCACTCTCTTCAAATCCCTTTGCTAACTTAAATTAGAACTATGGAGAAGCCAAAAGTCCCTGTGGAGGCAAAAGGCATGTTTTCGTTTTAACTGCTACCAAAGATCTGTAATTTCAATTTCTCAAACAGGATGGTGAAACGGGAGACTATAAGCTGAATGGGCCTGGAAAGAAAACGCTTTTTCCAGTGTGATTCGAGGAAATCAATAATTCTTCTATTGCATTTACCAACCATTTCAGTTTTTAGGAACATGTGTCATAAGTGTACAAGGCATGGAAACAGACACTTTGTGTGACCTTTTCAGGTAGCTGTGTAGACAGCCTGCCCTACAGAAGGGTTGCTGCAGATTGTCACGTGACTGGACTGTCTGAAGATGTAGTTAACGTCTAAGTGTATAATTATGAAATGGAAAGGAGAAAGCATGTGAGCGAAGGCAGCACAGTGCTCTGCAATTACCATTTGAAGGTCTTGAGAATGAATGACCTCTCTTGTGGAAACAGTGAAGAGGCGGTAGGGAAGAATGAAGTGGGAGGAGTGTGGCAGTCTAGTACATTTGGGAAATGGCTGTCCCAAACAAGCTGAATATATGTATGAAACTGAACCTCTCTGCACAGATCTCTTTGCTAGGCCTCTGGCCTCTGATGGTTGCGCATTTTCTGATAGTAATTGAATGCAGTCTGCAATTGAGACAGGCTGGCTAGATTTTCAAGCGTATTAGCAATCTTAAAGAAGCATTTACAAATGTAATAGGTTTCGCCTTGCCAACCTATAAAACCTGGATAAAGGCAAAGTCCTATCAGACCAGGGTTTTGGAACGAGAACTAGCTAAGTATGTACGCTAGCGTATGGGTTAGTGTTTGTTCACGTGCTCTTCTCTCTTCTCTGAGCCAGCTTGAACTTTAATGTAATCTAGATTGTTTACGTTTGTTCCTTGGCACTATCAAACCATGGCCGTTCACACTATGCCTAGTGTTATCGAGTTCAGCAAGGGACATCATTATGCCAGAGTAGGCACCATCAAGCCCAACATTTACACAACAGGTCAGTTCCTACTACCAAAATGCAGGGCCCTGGATCAGACTAAGGGCATGCACCATTATGTCAAGGATGCCCACGATATGCCATGAATTACCACCCTGTTGCCCCTTTTATGTGAGTGGTGAGCACCACTGTGCATTAGTGGCCCACAATAAGCCAACATTTGCAACCATGCTGCCATGACTGCCATTATGTCATTTGTGGGCAACCAAGATGCCAGGAATGCCCACAACATTTCATGAATTATCATCCTGTAAGGACCAGCATTATGCCAGAGATAGGGACCATCAAACCACAGATGCTCACACTATGTGAGTAAATATCACCATGTCTCATGCACTGACCAATCTTCAAAGACTCTTAGAGTACCAGTTAGTGCAAACCCTATCAATTGGATCAGCGTATGAAAGGCAGATATTAGCAGCAAATTGACCTAGGTTCATGTGGGTAATGATGATCCCACTCTAATTTGTCGGAAGCTTTTTCAAAATCTATGGACAGAATAGCAAAAGGTTTGCGGATTCTGTATGCCAGCGCAAGAGGATTATAAACGCATCACTTATCATGACAAAGCAACCTCCCCAGTACAAAGCCTCTTTGCTCTTGATGAATGACGGGATGATTTACTTCAAGCAGATGGTGGGCCAGCACCTTAACTAGGACTCCAGCCCACAATAATTAGGGCAATCGGGTGGTAAGAGTCACATCTATCTGCTCCACTTCTGGGTTCCGGTATAGAATTGATCACTGTCTCCCCTACGTTCTACATTATAAGGATGGCATGTAGGAGAGGGGCGGGGTAAGCACAGGGGCGGTTCCTTCCTAGGAGTGTAGGGGCGTCGCCCCCCTGTGTGCAGCTACATTCCTGACTCTTTATTTTAAAAATAAAATACAAATTAAAATACTTTATCCGTACCGCATGACATTCATTGCTTCCTTAATGGGGAAGGAACTATCACGGAGCTGTCTCTCCCAGCAGTAGGCGTGATTGATTTGGCAATCAGCTGAGGCTATGTAACTGAACAGCGCATGTCAGATTGACCGGTAATTTGCTGTGGCCCGCCTGACAAGTGCAGTTCAGGTTTCCACAGTCATCACTTGAAGAAGCAGAAACACAGTCCCATCAGTCTAAAATGGAGAGCGGTGTTCGCCTGTCCCAGCCAATCCTGGAACTGCTCTTATGCTGTTTACTATTATAGACTGTATGAGAGCAGAGCTTGGATTGCGAAGGTGAGAAGGTGTGGCATTTAGATTTCACGTGCCCAATGTACACTCCATTACAGCCAGGTAGCAAGGGCCCAGTGTATTTTTATGGTGTCGGCCCTCGGGTGTATAATATTTCAAGGAAGGTAAGATTTTTTTTAGTTACAGACAACACTACTCGTTTCACGAGCACCTCCCTCCCCTCTGTCCTCCCATAAAGTAAGTAACTCATCAGTTAAGTGTGGAGATCTTAAGTATATGTTGTGCCTTTTATAGGCTGCTTGTAGTCGGTTCACACTGTGAACGTACTCCGCCCATCCTATGGCCCTTTTGGGAAGGAGGTAGGTGTGGTTTGTCATGAACCACTCACAAGAGGGGGTGGCCCATCACTCCCGGTATTAAACATTTAGCAGGTGTGCTTTTGGTTTCACCGCCAACCACTCTAGCCAAGACCTGAGAGCTCTGTTGCTGCACAGATCAGATCAAACCAAGAGACATAACGCCAGAAGAGTGTTGGGTAACCCTGTATATTCATCAGGACTAGATACCTGCCACAGAAGCCGTGTGCAGTGCGCGACTCGGTGGCAGTGCCCACTCCCAGATCCCAGTCTCTGCGGCTGTCCGCGGCCCCCACAGGGGGCCAATACAGAAGGGCGGCCCTTTAGTGCCATTTTGGGCACCACTCACCCCGCTCTAGTGGTTGGGGGCTCCTGCAGGAGTCCACTCTCCATGTCGCCACAGTGGCATCAGTTCCAGTGCGCCAGGTGGGGTGAGGGCATATAAGCCTACCCCGCCCCTCCTGGCGGCCTCTGTTCACCAGCCACGCCGTCTGGTGAGCTACCAGTGTGCTGTTCTGAAACAAACGCCTTTGGGATGAGTTGTTGTCATTAGACCTTTACTTAGTTTAGTGATTCACAGAGGGCATGAGAAGTACCAGGGCGCTGGACACAGCGCGGACTGGGGCCAGCAATAAATGAGTGCTTTGCAGTATGGGGATGCGTATTGATAGCCTGCAATATAACTCAGCACCCTTTTCAGAGCTCTGCCCTCCACTGTCTCCTGGGTTGCAGACTATAGCCGAGGGGGGCATTGGAGGGCATCCACATATGGGCAAAGCCGCAAGGGCAGATTTAACTGAGGAGAGCTCTTCCATGGACGCCTGGCTTTGCCTCTAATGCAGCGGGTCATGCTGACACCAGACACTGGCCTGCCGAAATTATGATGTGACGACGTGGTAGATTCCCCTGACGTCGCTATTTGGCGCTTTGCTAGGAAGAGGCCAAGCCTGCGAATATACACGTCGTGCTTTTTTGGCCTGACCATTCAGACCAAAACTGACGTGTGTCCAAAAGGAAAAAACAACAGTGCACCTTAAGAAAGACAAACAAGAAGATACAAACAATTTTTAAGCTTGTGTGCAATTGAAAATCTTTTTTAAAAAACATTGTAAATTTTAAATTTCAAATAATGTTATGCATTTATATCTTTGATGGTCTAAATGACCGAGAATAAAGATTATTGAATTGAATTGATACAAACATTGCCATGTTGTGCCTCTTCCAAGAAGAGGCACAACAAGGCACAGTTTGTGAAATAATTGTATAAAATTTGTGGCACGTGTGTGAATGTGTGTGACTGATTACTGAAGCTATGCATGCCTAAATAACAAACACATGGCCTAAAGAGGGCCACAAATCCCCACACACTTCTGCTGCGGGCTTTGTCCTACACACAGAGCTTTCTGTGTACCTGCTGAACAGAGACTGACGCATAGTGTTGGTTTAAGGCTGCGACTTGTGATTTCAACAAATAACTCATCACCAGCTTTTACGCCCCACTACTTTCAAAAGTCACCAGCTGCCACTGGGCAAGCAGATTCAATATGTGTTTGATAGCGATGCTTTTTTAAAAGGAAGCCCAGGATTCTTAAAGCGGTTTACTGGCTACTCAGAGCAATGTGGTCACTCTAAGTACACCATAACCATTTTAAATGAGTTGTGATCCAAATCATTTTCATAGACTGCACTTGGCTGTGTGAAAAATGACACATAATGCCTTTTACTAACCAAATGGGCCCCGCAGTAAAATGTGACAAAATGATGAATGGGGAGGGAAGCAATTCCAGGCCATGGTGTTGAAAAAGGAGTGTTAAAGTCCTAGGGCACCATCATGGTGGGCTGTTTTTTCAGCATTCAGTCACCATGAGCCAGCAGCTGTTCTTTTTCTGACGACCAGCTGCATTTACACAGCAACGTGAAATACAGTGGCGGCTCCTCCGCTGAGGCAGAGGCGCATCACCCCTCTGCTCATTGAGCAGTGCAAAAGAAAAAGAAAATGATAATAACAAGAAGATATTACTATTTTATTTTTCTTAGCTGGACTCCGACTCCAGCCAGGTCGGGCAGGGCAGGTTTAGGTTTCACCACGTCAGAGGGAGCAGGAGCGGTTCATACCCCTCCCTAAGTGTGCATGATGGCTTGGTTAGTCCTCTGGGGCCATCCAAACAGTCATGCGCACTTAGCATATTCTCCACTGGGCTGTGTTGCACAGCCCAGAGCAGAACATGCCTAGGCTGCCAGTTACTGCCTGAGCGACTGTTTCGGCTGCCCAGACCAATCACAACGCTGCTCCTGCAGTGTCGTGATTGACTGGTAGAGTCCAGGAGACTGGATGTTTCCGGTGCTCTGCAGGACTATGGGAGAGACGTGCAGCAGCGGCGAAGAAGGTAAGTCAATTTTGTATTTTTATATCATGCCTCCCCCCTTCCGCCGCCCCATCCCCGTACAGAGGCAGCCGCCACTGGTGAAATATCAAACTGAACTACGTCAGGTCCCCCACATTCAGTATCTGAGACATGGTAGGTGGGAGTGTGCCTCTCTACGTCAGGTCTCCACATTCAGTATCTGAGACATGGTAGGTGGGAGTGTGCCTCTCTACGTCAGGTCTCCACATTCAGTATCTGAGACATGGTAGGTGAGAGTGTGCCTCTCTAGATTACACATAGTCCCCTGGAGCTAAGCAGGGACCTATACTCCTCTATGTGAATCAACGGATTGGAGTGTCTTTTACAGAGCACAATTTCAACTGCTGTCAAAGAGTTCTTTTTACATGGAGACAAAAACACAATGGACTAAGTATATCAAGTGGTCTTCCTGTGAATCTGAGCTAACTTTGCATTTCATTGTGCTGAGAGAAGGTCAATGCATTGCCCCATGCCCAATGTCAGACCTGCCAACTCACATGGTGCCACTGTGTGTCACAGGATATCGCTCTCTTCGCATGACCACCTGGTGAAGGCCCGCTATAAGAGGATGAGCACCAAGTTTGCTGGAAACTTCGTCTCAGAATGGGTTTCCAACTCGAATCGTGGAGGCTGTGCATCTTTGGAATCTATTACGGATTTTGCGGCCTCACCAGGACATACACAGGAGGCAGCTTCAAAAGCTTTGGCCCTGCTAAGGGGTGGCCACCCCCTCTACAGGCCACACCCCTCCAATGTCCCTCAATGGCAGTTGAAGCTGTGACAGAGAGTTAGCCCCATCTCTTCAGCAGCCAGCTTTTTTTCTCACGCAGAAATGAATGTTCCAATGTTGGCAGGTCTGCAATGTACTACTTTGATACCCAAATGACCTGCCCTCATTAATATTATTGAGGCAGCAATCATGTTTGCATGTTATTGTGTATAGCAGTGAAGAAGGGACAAACCTTGTAAGGGCCATCAAACCTACATCTCAGAATGTATTTTCCCTTTGACATATCAATGCAACCTTTAAATGGACTTGAGTCAAAATGTCACTAAAAATAGCACATTGTGAGAAGGGCATTGAGGTGGCAGGCAGTGGTGTTTGAAATGGACAACTTTCACTGTGTGAATATTTACCACCTGCCCTTGAACTTTGGAAACTGCAGGAAAAGTTACAAACCATTTATACATTCCTGTGCAATTCCTAATTAATAATAGGGGATCCAACTTAATGCCACATTCCACTTCAGCACTTAAGTGCTTGCAAAATGTGTATTCCGTCATACAAGTGGCGCGCAATGGACAGATGTGCATTTGAGAATACACAGTTTGTGCACAATACCTTTAGATTGAGTGGAACGACCCAGTGCAGAATAGAATGGAACAACTACTATGCCATTTTTATTCATTCAAGTTAATTCTCAAAGTGTTCCAGTTCAGAATTGAGGGGCTCCCCCATGCATTCATGCATGCACAAAGACAGACAGACACACACACACACACACACAATAATGTGGAATTTACTGATCCATTATAAAAAATAAGAGCCTAAATTAGGACTTCTAAACCCATGCTCATCGGCTTAATACTTAATTTGTGGGATGTGTTTGGTTAGGACAATTATTCTGAAGCACTGTCAGTCTATTACCTGTAATAATGATTGTCTCATAGGTCCAGAAGATATGGCATGGCTTCCTGTTCATGCACGGTCCCTTCTGTTCTGTCTTGACTCTGTGTATTATGGGAACAATCCAGCCCAAACTGCCGAGCCAGGTCTTCCCTGGACTGGAAGCAAGCATCCTGGGACCGGTTTCGGGGTAACACCCCTCATCAGCCAGGTAAGCTTAAATCCACTGGCAAAGTGAGCAAGGGACCCATGTCTGGGCATACCCTGCCAACTTAGGGTGAACAAGGCAAACACAAGGAGATGATGGACAGAGCACCGAAACTTTTTAGACACTCACCTCCAGTCCCAGATCTGGGTTGAATCCAATATCACTCTTTAGCTCACTTCAGCACCCCAGTTCAGACCCAGCTATAGGCAAATCAGTCTTGACCCTGTGCCTCATGGGAGCAGTGCAGCCCAAACTGCCAAGCCAGGTCTTCCCTGGACCGGAAACAAGCATTCTGGGACTGGTTTCGGGGTAACACTCCTCATCAACCAGGCTAGCTTGAATCCAGTAAAAAAGTGAGCAGGGACCCATGTCTGGGAATACCTGCCAATTTAGGGCAAACAAGGCATACACAAGGAGATGATGGACGGAGCGCTGAAACTTTTCAGACACTCACCCAGATCTCTTGACTGGGGGTGAATGTTTGATTTGCTCTGTATTCTGTCCATCATCAGTGTGTCTTTTGCTTTCTCACCCTAAGTGCGCCAGGTATGCCCAGACATGGGTCCCGGGCTCAACTTACCCCCCTGCCTAGGTCCTGTCCCACCTCACCACGCTTACCTGTGCCGGCCGCCGCTGTTGCTATTGGTGTTATCCAGGAGAGACTTTTGTATTGATTTTCTTCTCTCTCTTGCACATAGATCATAAGTCAGTGCAGCCACAGATTCTTAAGTCGGGTTTTAATTATGCCTAGGTGAAATTTTAATTACTTCACCTTGATTCATGCAATTTTGGGAATTTCGTGTAATGCTTTTTCAATGAAATTCCTGAAATTAACTTGTTGCACCACGTCCTGTAATTATGTTCCATTCCCTGTAAATATGTAGTGCAAATGAGTGAGTCATTCGCCGCAAACTTTTACTGTGAATGCCCAAGAATAACAGATCGCAAGAAGCCATTGTCGGTAGTGCTTTTGTGTTTTTTTACACTATTTTTTTATCACGAAATGCATCCTTGGATCAAAAATTTCATCAAGGACATGCTTCACACTAAGATATCCAAATATCTCTACTAGAGTTGGTGTGTCCGATGTAAAGCGATGCCCTGAACCCCTCCCTTAAACAGATACTGCCTGGAGCTTTGTTTTTAGGTCTCGCAGACCTAGCGCTGGAGCGCGCATTCGCTCCTTGCTCTGCGGGGCTTATTGTAATCGATAAGATTTCAGAAGGGGACTTGAAGCCCTGCCCATCAATATTATTAGCTGGCGTCATAGGTTATGTTAAACGCTGTGTCATGATTGAGAATGAGGCTTTTTCGTTACCGCCCTGTCTCCTTCTTGGACGGCCCATCTGGACTGGATTTTTTACTTGCGGCGTTATACAGTCTCCTTCAATTACTCTGTGAGCACTCTTTTCCTCAGTCGCGCAACGGTGACAGCTTGTTTTGTTATTTGCAGTATGGACCTCGCGCTTATTGGGTATGCCTCGTACTCACCGTTATTCTGTACCACCACCCGCCTCGAGGGGCCTCCTCCTCTCCCGAAGGTGACCGTCTGCTCTACCACCGCTGCGCAAACTACCTCTGACCTCCCTCGCATCTCTCACTGTATAAACGCACCTTTGTACCGCCTCAGACAGCGCTTCCCGCCCCCGTGGTAGGTCTGTTAAGCGCTACCGTAGGCCCCGCTGTTATTTACTATTTAATCTACCTCTGGCCTCCCTCGCATCTCTCACTGTATTAACGCCCTTCGTACCGCCCCAGAAAGCGATTCCCGCCCCCGTGGTAGGTCTGTTAAGCGCTACCATAGGCCCTGCTGTTAATTATAAGGAATTATAGTAACTCCTGTAACTGGCCTCGGAATGATGAAAGGCGGAGTGCTAGGTAAACTATTGCTGCCTCACTGCCAGACACATCTATGCACACTTCACCGGCCGCGTGTGCCTACAAGTGCACCACCCACTGTCCCTACCATACTGCCGGACTAGTGCCTTTAATCCCTGCGTACTGCCCTTTGTGTTATTGAGTCCGGTGGTTGTTTTTCATAGAAGCTGTTTTCTGTAATTTTTGCTCCTTCACGCCCCTGCTTTTGTAGTGCTATGCAGACCACCGTGGCACAAGGAGAGTGCCAAGAAGGTGTCCAAGTCTGTGGTACAGCGCAAAGGAAAGGGCAAGGGGAGCTACTCCGGCTTCATCTACGAAGTGCTCAAGCAGGTCCACCCTGATCGGGCCCCCTCGCTTGGTGCAATGAAGATGATGGACTCCATCGATGGAGACTTCTTGAGCGGGTGGCTTCAGAGGCGGCTAGACTCGACCTCTCAACAAGTGAAGCACTATACCCAGTCGTAAGATCGAGGCTGCTGTAAAGCTGGTGCTCTCTGGAAAACTTTCAAAATACGCCCTGTCTGAGGGCACCAGTGCTGTGGTTTAGTACATGTAAAATTAAAGGACTCCGGCTATTGTCGAAATGGCGCCAACCCCTTATTTCTGGGTGGTGTTCCCTGTAGTGCCTTGTGGAGCCCCCCCCCCTTTCAGACCAGATTTGAGGGAACGCCCATTGGCTCATAGCCAGCCCCACCCCGTTCTCCTTATCTGAAAAATCCTTCTCTCGGACGGCCTTGTCCCCCGCCTCCCCACCTTAACCCTGTAATAGACCTGTTGATGCCTCTTCCTCAGCTGCCTAAACTAGGGACCCTTGACCCCACCACTCCTTCAACCAATCAAAATAATTAAATGGGGAGGGAGCTGGCACCTGCTGTCCTCGGGGGTGGGGGCTGAGATCTCCTGTCACGGTCCAGTTTAAACTTTGAGGAATAGAACGAGGGGGTGGGCGACCCCTGCATCTCTGAATGCAAATGTGAGGCTTAGTTGCAGATCTGCACCTCATAACAGCACAGGGCCATTGTAGAATTATCGGTAAACCCGGCAGTAAATATGACTATTTATGCAATGTATCTAGCCAGGAAATGCGTTTGCTCGTTTGGTGAGGGGGTGCAGTTTAATCGCGGGCATGGTCCATGCTCGTTGACAATTTACGACGCTACATTTTTAATTCTGATGTATGCATTTGCTGTGTAAAATAGCATCGCCTAAAACAAAACAAAAAGGTACGCAGCATGATACGGTGCATCAAATATGATTTTAAAAAAGCAAGAAATTAGATACGTGTTCTCTGATTAAGCAGGTCTACACATCAGCAGTTTACTGCAGTGCTGACAACAAGCTATGCATTGTGGTGTTTTACACACATGGGTACGCTCCCTTAGGAAACACAATATTGCAGGTGCTAGCAAGATGCTCCTTTTACCAGGCAGGTAGTTGAGTTGAACCACCCACCCGGTTTTAACAAATAACCGAACATGCACTTTTAAATAAATCTACCCCAAATGGCTCCATAACACTACAATTTCTGAAAGCAATGACTCCTGGTAACAAGCATTTGCAATGCGATAGATCTCACATTTACGCGAGTTTAAGCTATTGGCATTGTAAATGACAATGCCTTTTATTTATTTTTAAAAACAAAAACAAAAATAAAAGGCATTGTTATTTACAATGTCAATAGCTGAAACTCGTGTAAATGCGAGACCTATTGCATTGCAAATGCTTGTTTAACTAGTTATTACCAATGTCTGTCCATGACCGCCTTTTTGTGACTGTCTTTATAATGTATTTTTATCTATGTCGTTTTTACGTCTCGCCTAGCGACGCAGCGACGCAGCGCATGCGTTGCGCGCCTTGGCGAGATCTATTGTCGTCGACTTGGTTGCCGAAGGGGGACAGGAGATGTGCACACTCACGCCATCTCTTCTCTGGTGATGTCAGCTTGCGCCCGGACAGCAGATGTGCACGCTCACGGCACGTTCAGCACAATGCGCGCATGGCGCGCTTTCACTTTCCCTCCCGCCCTGTCACGTGCACAGCGAAAGGGCGGAAATGAATTTCACTTTGTCACTTTCAGTGACAAAGTTGACTTCCTGACAAAATAAAATTGAAAAGTGACTCACTCCAGGCTACCGGAAACAGCAGGGAGGGCTCGGACTGTGTCTGTGCAAGTCTGAGGTCAGGTCGGACCCGGCGTCGTCGTGTTACACAACAGTGCGCTCTGTGTTTGTAAACGTACATTAGCTTGACTGTTGAGTTTCCATAGTGCACGTTGTCTATTCTTGAAAAGAAAGACGGAGAGGAGAGCCCTTTGGAAGTGGGTCCAACTCCACAATTTTGTAGTTTTGATTGAACCAACGTGATAGGATTTCCTCAAAAGCACCACCACCCTACGTTGCCTTGGAACAAAAAGTTAGCTGCCATACGCGCCCATTTGTTTTTTCTTTCGCGAAAGCGATCAAAGTCACTGGAGCGCTTTACATGAGCACCAGTTACATCACACATGGACACGTTCATTTTTTGAAGGCACAGGGAGAATAAGTGATCTGCCCAGAATCACAGGATGTTGAGCCGACGCCGAGATTCGAAGCTGCTTAACATCTTGTCGGACCTCTTCAGCCAATATCGGATTCCTAGTCAACTGCTCATTCGTAGCATGCGGGGACTTACAGACACATACAAAACACAGGGAAGCTAAAATACAAAATAATCGCCACCTAAAGCCCAGATCTGGACTGACGGAAGGCGTGGTGTCACCTGGCAGCACTTTCCCAATCTCTAGACGGCTCTTCCCACCCGCAGGGACCCCGCTTAGAGCGCCTATTACCTGCCCTTAGCAGGGAACCCCTGTTTAAACTCCACTGCTGCCCCGTACAGGTCTCCTCCCTGTCTCTCCCTACTGTTTACTCCTTCACAGTCTTTTTTTAGGATCTTCCTGACCCAGGGAGTGTTCCCTCTCTCAGGCCAGGTGTCTTCGGACCTCCACCGCAGGGTGTAGCTCTCCTCCACTCTTGGCCCTCTTCCATCAGATGCCACTCCGGATTTAACACTTCTCCACCAGTGCAAATGGGTTTATCCTGTCGTGGCACGAGGTAACCCCACTATCTCCCTAAATCTCACTCTCTTATTCCAGGTATACCCCCTCCATTTCTATCCCTTAAAAATCGCGTCTTCATATAGGGCCTCCTCGGGACTGCCTGTCTCCTCACCTTTCAGTCCTACGAGCCCCCACCCCAGCCCCCTGTCCCCAAGTACCCTTTCTTACTTTGTAAATTGCAAGCAACAGCGTAGCAGCTGTGCTGGTAGGACAACTTTAAATAAAAAGTGGCAAAGCCAAGAGGTCTGGCCTTGGCAAGTGTACAGTATTGTGTTTTTTAATTTTAATTTTTTGCAAATATATGCAGTATACAATAAATAATAAAAACACTGGAAAACATTGGAAAAGTCAAAAGGAGTCCCGAAGCAGCCCAAACACACCAGCCTAGCACCGAAGTGCACTGCTTTCCATGTCTGTGGATGTGATGAGGAACAATGCAATAAATATATTTTCTCAACCGAAAACAAACATCTCTCAGAGATGTTAATAATCATGGCCATGTACTTCCCTGTTTGGGACTCGTCACGGTATGCAGGTGACCTACTTTCAGCCTCATCACGCTCTTAAGCTCTCGAGTGACTGGCTAGAACAAGCATTTGCAATGCAATAGGTCTCGCATTTACCCGAGTTTAGGCTATTGGCATTGTAAATGACAATGCCTTTTATTTATGTTTTAAAAACAAAAATAAAAGGCATTTTTATTTGCAATGTCAAACGCTCGAACTCGCGTAAATGCGAGACCTATTGCATTGCAAATGCTTGTTTATTCTGTTGAGGACTGGTCTCTCTCCTGACCTATTGTTAGTTTACTTCATGATATACATTGACCCTTGTTACATTTGTAGGTTTGGGCCTCAGTTATCTTACTCCCGAGATCCACCTCGCGCAATTTATTTTATGATCGCAAACACCCTCTTATCGGGACGAATCTGTAATTTGCGTGGGGCTCGACATTAAGAGTCAGTTTATGTGTTTTATTGTATTTCTGTTTTTTATTGATTGGACCTGTCTCCGTATATGTGTTTTGTACATTTATGATTGACAAAATACTGAATAAAGTATTTGATGATGATTTTGTGCTAAAATATATCGTAAATGGGTAGATTTGCATTTCATATAGTTGCATGTAATTTTGCGTAATTGAGAAAAAATTCTGTGTAATCACAGGAAAGCAGTTTACGTGAATTTTGCAAACCCTAGTTTTAATCACAAGTACAGTTTATCACTGTGGTTTTAGATTTAAAAGTAATCAGGTACAACCCTAGCTCATTTCAACATCATTGCGGGTTTGGCAATGTCAAATGCCACAAGAAAACGTTTAATCCTTTAGATTAACTATAAAACAGGCTCAACACTGCTACTGTACGGTTTTGGCACGCCCACCAGACAAAATATATTTTAAAAGGGATAGAGCAGTCTGAGACGCAGCAAATGTGGTCTGCTTCCAACAGGCTCAGATCTGCATTCTCTAAATGGGAAGTTTGTAGCCGGTTTGTCGAAAAGCTCTGTCAAGGGTGTTCCGAGGTTTCGTTTCCGGTTAAGTATTTTGGTGACTTGGGGGTGACATGGCAGACTGTGCAGGTACAAAGAGGACTTCTCTGACGCACCAGTAAGCAGACAGGCTATTAAACCATATTGCTCAGCTAGCATCACTTTGATGTTGAAACTGTCTGCTGGAGAGCCTCAGGCGCTGTCATGTAACATTAACAGGGCTACGCAGTGGTCTTGGCAGACTACGGCTCCACCCTGTCATGCCCATTGATGGTAAGGCTGGCAGGGGAAGTAAAGGGAGAGTGTCGTTGAGCGTTTTCTCAAACGTCTGCCCCGAATCCCTCGGAGGCTGCAACGTGTGACGTGATCTGATCTGCTGCATATGTTGGTGTCGCCGACATATACGAATATTGTTAGGAGCGGCCGTGCAGTTAAGAGCTGTGCGGTGGTGGGGCGCGGTGGGAATTTGACAGACGATGCAGAGGGAAAATTAAATGAATAATACATTTTCCCTTGTGGTCTTCTGTCGAATCCCCCCCTGCCCCACCACCCCACCGCTCTTACCTGCCCAGGGGCGCCTAGCCAGGCGTTTTATTCAAGACCATCTGATGTTACTAAAATTATATATAATATACTTATGTAATTTCCAGACAGTCCTTTTCATCCACTGATCCGTTTATTGTGTCATCTCCATTTTTCTTCTCGCCTCTACGGAATAGAGCATGGGGCATTGGGACAGCCCCGTAGGCGCTGGAAGTAGGGGTGCTAAGGGTGCTGCAGCTCAGGAAGTGAATGAGCAAGAAATATGCCTTTAAATATTGTGTTTATCTTTTCACATTTGCTGCATGTTCAAAGACGAAGGTTAAATGTTAGACTATGTCTTCTAACAACTTGCTGCTTATTTCAACGGTATTTACTTTTATTTCTCTTATTACAAAGTGAGAGGATTTGATAAAAGTGATCTAGGAGATAATCCTGCTAGGGTACAGGAAAGAATGGAAAGGCTGTCAGGTGTCAGTTTCTTTTCTAACACACAACATTTCATTTTTGGTAAATTAATTATACACATATTTCAGATGTTATCTGCAATTAGGTAAGCACAAATGAAGCACTATTTATGTAATCCTGAAATGTGATGTAAACAAAGGTTTTAATAGGATTAAAACAAATCAAGACACTTTACTTGGTGATGCACTAATGATAAATATTCACTTAAATTCGATTTCCACACCTTATCATTTTTGTATTATTTAGTTTTACCAGTAAAACTGCATGTCTATACAAATTTAGAGCATGGAAAAAAGGTACCCAACCCAACTTTAGGAAAGTTTAGTTCATGCTCAGGAGAAAACACAAAGGGGGATATTCTCAAGGACCGGCGATACCTACCGCAAACTCCAGTTAGCGGCAGTATTTTTATCGCTGCGTAACACTGAAAACTATTGCCATGTTAGTGATGTATTACCAAGCTGTTGCTACATGGTGATAGTATCAGGGAATGGCGGTGGAAACTGCCGCTAACTTCAGCGTGAAGGCGTTAGCGGGCGATAACAACCGATAGGCCCATTAGCGGCAAAAAACTCACGCTAGTCAGCCCCGCGTGATTTTTTTTTGTCTCTAATGCAAAAAATAGCCTATCAGTAAAACTACATTATAAAATAGGCATAAAAACCAATAAACTGCAGAATGAAGCAGCTAGGGCCAAGTGCAGCACACATCAATAACCCCTGCAAACCAGCCAACATCCAGGATAACCAGGATGAGAGCCTTGATGCCTCGCTGGACCTGCGCCTGGAGCCTGGATGCCTCACTGAACCTGCGTCTGGAGACTGGATGCCTCACTGGACCAGCGCCTGGAGCCTGGATGCCTTGCTGGACCTGCGTCTGGAGCCTGGATGCCTCGCTGGACCTGCGTCTGGAGCCTGGAGTGGGATGCGGAGGAGCTGTGGATTCGGTGAGCCGTGGCGGTAGACATTGAGGCGCCATGATCGCCCGTACCTAGTGGTGAAGTTTGGCAAGTTACATGGAGACATGCTGCTGACCTGTGTGAGAAGACCGCCTTGCACACCTTGGAGCTGTCAATAGTAGAGGCTCTTCTGCGCCCCAATGTAGGGAGGTCTGCATCGCATACTACGATCCACCACTACACCGGAGTGCACAGAGGGGATTACCAACGGGACGTGCCACCTCTCTGCATCACAGGCCGGATGATGTTGTCCTGGCCGGACGCTGTGGAGGGTGTCGCCCCTGAGGTGCACCAAACTTGTGTGGTTTGAGCGCAGCAACTTCACGCCTAAGGGGGCCCTGCTGCATCAACTGCATCGGGAGGTTCGCCAGCAGACTTGGCGGCGACTGCTTTACTCAGGCTTGTGAAATCCCTCCTGGCTGAGGCTCCTGCTGGCTGAGTCACAGATTTGGAGAGAGTGCAGCGGGTTGCGCCACGGTGTCAATGTCCAGGTAAGGAGAAGGTGGAACGACTAGCGCAGGACACCTGGGGGTCGAGTCCCCCAGGCCTGGCACACGTAGATGACGCATCCCCAGTGTCGGCTCATCCCCTATGGCAGAAGAGCGTCGCCCCACTGCTTTCAGTCAGTGCAGAGGAGGAACAATCATCACATGATGATAACTTGCTGATGTAACTGTGCTATGTTCATTACAGGGGCACAGGAATGCGCACTATCGTATTGATGGCGCACATTCCTGCACTGTAGTTTTGTCTCAGGGCAGCACTGCAACATTGCTTGCGGCGCTGTCCAGCACCAAAACATACTGAGATGTGGCCCCAAGCGTCTTCCCCATTTTTAAGACCAGCTATTTTCTGGTCTTAAGTAACTGGTTCTAACTGCAGTTATAGGCAATTTTTTTGGTCTTCAGAAGTTCAAGGATCCCCTTGTGAATATGGAGTAGTGTTGTTTGCGGGCGTTTCTGCACGGGAACGCCACTCCTGCATTTAATTATCGCTAACAGAAGTAGCGATCTTTAAACGGACGTTTTTACCTAAAAACTGTAGTTAACGGCTGTTAGCGACAGCTTGGTAATAGGGCGATAAAATATCGCCGCATTAGTGGCAGAAAGGTGCCGCTAACGCGACGATAAATCCTCGTGAATATGCACCAAAGTTTTCTGTGAAACCCTTGTCCACCAGGGTTGCCCCTTGGTGGCATGCTTCATCATGGGGTCCTTCCTGTTCTGCTGCAGAACGGGGCGTGCTGCGACCAAACGAACTACGCGGGAGCACTTTCTTTTGACTATGAGAGACAAGTTGGTCTGTGAGGGAGGAGTGGGGGAAAAACTCCCAAACACAAAGTGAAACATATACATTGTTTCTTTGGATGACTGGAAGTGAAGAGTGCTCAGGGGACTACTGTCAAATTACTTGGGAGCTATCCCGTTGATAGAGCGCAATGGTGCTCTTTAATTTGTAGGGGTGCATTATAAGTACGAGTGGGTTGCACCTGCATATATTCCATTGTCATATCAACATGTGGTTATTAGAATGTGCAATGTAATAACATGTAAAGTGAAGGGTATTTTTGCATAACGTGGAGAAATTAACATTGTAATTGTGCTTTAAAAGGTGAAGTTTTAATGCTCGTTTATTAATGACTAATGAGGATTTGACCTATTGGCATGTAACGTACTGATTTAGACGTGCACAATAACATTTTTTAAGTATTAATGTGTTTAACGGAGCCTATATTGATTCTTATGTTAGCGGATTTTCTGTAGGCCTCATGTGCATTTCCCTGGCCATCGAACTGTAATGTACGCAATGTTCATGTGTATGCAGTATTTTTTCTTTCTCACGTTTTTATTGCAGGTGAGAAGAGCATCTTTGTTAGTTAGAATAATGCTTTTAGGAGTTAGGCTTAGGGTGGAGAGGAAACATTTGCACAAGAGGTGCTGATAATGTGAAACAGTATCCTTTCTCACCGGAGAAGGCCTGGGAATCAAGGTAATCGAGCCAGCGCCTGGAAAGATCGGAGCAGAATGGAAAGTTACCTACTGGGAGGTGTTTGGATGGATGGCGTGATCACCTGATGCGAGAAGGGGGTGTGTCTTGAGATTTTCGTGATCTTGAATTGGTTATTCTTTGTATGCTTCACTACTAAATTTTGCACGTAGGTTTGGCTTTGTATTAGTTCCAATGTATTTCTACACCCTCATCCTGAGGTGTTTGTATGTGCAGTTATTATTGGCTTTGTAATAAATTAACTAACCTTAGAACCTGGAGACTATGATTCTTTGGAGTCATGGTTTATTGTATGGTAAGAATAATTAGGTAAGATATTTCTCCCCTCCACACTTTCAAGCAGGAACAAACGGTTCATTGACCGGGGGTTCCCGAGTAAGGCTAGAACGTAGAACGCGGCCTCATCACTGTTGAGGAGTAATTGGTAGGAATTTCTCCCTCTGGGAGCACTAGGACTCAATTACTTTAATGATATGATGTGATTACATAGGCAGTATGTGCCCTTCTGTCTCCTGGCTATTGTTATTTGTATACGTTGTAAGTCCAGAACGGCTGGATCCGTGGCAGGTTTTAAGATATCCACATGAGACACTTTTACACACAGTGAATATAAGTGGACCTCTTTTACATAGTCTGTGGTTCTCATGAGAATCTAGCATGGACGTGACAGTCCTTGGTAGATGCCGGATACACCTGCCTTAAATGAATGATCCGAAATATCCTATAAACTCAGCAAAATTGTCCTTGAGCGATTCAGATACTCTGTACCAAAACAGAAATTCTTCTTTGTGCATTTCTGAATGGGGACTAATTCAAACCTAACAAATATTTAATCGGCCAAGGGCGGGCCCATATGCGCCTGTCAGCAGCCGCTAGAGGCCGGGCCAGGCCCCCTTGCTTGGCCCTGCGCTCTGGTGTTCATCACCGGTTGAAGGCTTTTTCCTGGCACATGGGGAAAAGAAAAACTGTATCTAGTGCCAGAGCTGGGGACATGATTGCCACCATCGACTCTTTCCTGGTGTCGGCAGCAGGGGATCTCTCAAAGGAAATTGAATTAAGTGAAAGGCTCCTCTCTCTATAAGAGGTAATGGGAAAGTCACCTGCACTTGCTTGTTTGGATGATCGGCAGGGGGGGTACAGTGCCTGGTTGCTTGCCTTGCTAGTGAGGACGGGGAATGTATGCACAGACCATGCTGATAATTCCTTACTCATTAAACCCCCTGTTAAAAAGAAAAGAGGAGGGGCCCTGCATAAGAAGTCCATTCCAGTAACCAAGGGGGGCAGTGATAAACAGGACAATGCGCTAACTATGCCGGTCTACTTTAACGCTGATGAAATCGGCAACAGTTTTTAAACTATGATGAAATTGCATTAAAAAACATTAGAGGATTGCCTTGACTGCATAGAGGCAAAAATATCCAAACTTCTTAGTCCCTTAGTTACCTGGAACAGATCAGTCATTGTCCCAATTTATGAAAAAAAGGGGAGAGGTTACTGCCCGAGAACTATAGGCCAATATCTCTCCTGGTCGCCACAGCCAAGGTTATGGGACGCATCGTGCTTCACAGATTGAAGGATTGGGCAAGCTCACAAAACATTTTAGGAGACACCCAGTATGGTTTTGAGAAAGAATTAGGTACAATTGACCAATGCTTGAATCTGAGTTTGTTAATAGGCAAGTATGCTGTCGCTAAGAAGGGTTCCATATTCTTGGCGTTCATGGACTTTTCTGCAGTATTTGACTGTGTCTCACACTCTAAACTTTGGGCAATTATCACATTTATAAGGCAGTTATACTCTGAGGAGAAGGCATGTGTACGCTATGGAAGGAATGGTGAATGTACTGAACTACTTTTGATAAAACAAGGAGTAAGGCAAGGGTGCGTTCTTGTTCCCTTCCTTTTATCACAATATAAAAACAGAACTGACTCCACACTTACACTGAGAGCCAAAGATACTCCCTATGTGGAAACTCGCAGCCTTCCATTACTCCTCTATGTGGATGACGCAGCTTTAGCGGCAAGAACTAGGAGGGTGCTGCAATGGCTAAATGATGATTTTTCAGCTGTATGCGGCACCTACATTTACAGGTTTACAAAAGCAAAACCTTCACTATGACATGTGGGATGAGATAAGAGGAAAAAACAGTGCACCACATTAATAAGATCAGGGTAGGTGAGACTTCCTCTTTTGCCTATTTGAGCGTCCTTTTTGATAGCAAATACTTATGAAAACCAATGGTATCAAATTGGATTGCCATGCTGGAAAAGATAATTTTGGAGTTACAGAGTTTCTGTAAAAAATTGGGCACCAACCCTGTGAAGGAGCTTCTGACTATCTATGTAGCAAAATCGGCGGTGATGGCTAAATATGAGGCAGGCGTTTGGGGCATGGTTGATACTCATGATACACAGCTAGTGGAAAATGCTTCTTTAAAAGGACTTCTAGCAGTCCTGCATAGCTGCCTGAATACTATTTGCCATGATAAGCTTGGTACTGTCCATATTGAGGATACAGTAAAATGAGTGCTACTTCTCCTCTGGCACTCCATCTGGTCCAGGGAGTCTTCACCATTAAATCGACTTGTCCTCAAGGATTGCGTGAAACTGCACGCGGCCCTTGCAATACCTTGACTGCTTATGTGAAAGCAACATTGGAGGAGATTGGTCTCCCTGACTTATTTACCTCTCCAAACTCCTGTATGGGCTGTAATAATCCAAGCCGAAGCTCTTGTTTCTGGCTAATTGCGCTGTGCGAAACATAGAAGATGTAGTTAAGGTCTTTGATTTTTTTCAGTTACTCTGGTATGGTTGATTAAAAAGCCATGTTTTTAGCGGTTTCTAAAAACGGAAAGTGATGGTGCTGTTTTCAGTTCATATGGAAGATGGTCCCATTGTAAGGCCGTTGATCTGAAAAAGCTACTTCTGGCCAATAAGGCACATTTGAAAGCCAAGACCTCCATATATCTTGCTGAGCTGGAGCAGAGGGTTCTGCCAGGGATATACCATTTAAGATTTTTTTAAAGTAGGATGGGGCCTGTCCCTGCAGGGTCTTGTAGGCCAAGCAGAGGGCCTTGAAAGTAATGCAATGGCTAACTGGGAGCCTATGAAGTTGTCTGATGGCCGATTTGGCCGACTGAAATTTTAGGATCTTTAGTAGAATCCGAGAAACGGCGTTCTGAGGGGTTTGAAATTTCTTTAGTGAGCTATTTGGCAGATTTATGTACAGGCTATTACAGTAGTCAAATTGTGTTAACACGAGAGCGATGAGTATTGTTTTTAGGAAATCCGCGGGTAGAAATTTTTCAATTTTCTTTATCACTCTAAGTGCGTGACCGGAGGTAGAGGTGACCTTGTTTACTTGATCTTTGCATTCTAGATCCCTGTCCATCAATATACCTAGATTTTTCACTTTCACAGGTGGTGTCGGGAGAGAACCTAGATCAGGCAGCCACCAATCTGGAAACCAGATGGACATGTTATTGCCGAACAGGGTGACCTCTGTTTTTGTAAAATTTGATTACAGGCAAAAATATTCCATCCATTTACAAACCCCGCTCATGCAGTTTCTGAATATGCCGCTGGAATGACTATCATTTTTGCAAGAGAGACTATAATTTGGGTATCGTCGGCATACGATGCCAATGACAGACCAAAAGATTTTATCAAGGTGGCCAGCGGAGTAGCATAAAGATTGAACCAAGTGGGGGATAGAGATAATCCTTGAGGTACCCCGTATGATAGGGAGTATGGGTCTGAATGGAATTCGCCCAAAGACACCACTTGTTGACGTCTAGAGAGAAATGATTTTAATAGGGCCAGCACCATATCATCAATCCTGAGGTCACTGTAATGATGATGTCCGGTAGACGAGATGTAATTAAGTAGATTTATTTAGCTTTAGTTACAGGTTGGTAAGTTCATGTAGAGCAGTCCCACCAGGAGCAGCCTGCCTACTGCTCAGCCCATACACTAACTGTGACACCTCACCTCACAGGCACCCAAACATTCCATTCATCATCACCACTCCAAAATTCCACACAGCACATGTTTTGTTATGTTATTCAGAACTTATAGAACGCACGTTCACCAACAGGTTTTTTGGCGCAGGTATTTTTTATTGAGTTCACTAATCAGAAGGTCTAGCTCTAGGTATAAGCTTGGGTGAAGAGCCAGGTCTTTAGCATCTTCCTGAAGCGAAGGAGGTCTGACTCTAGTCTCATTGGGGGGGACAGAGCATTCCAAAATGTGGGTCCTAGTATTGAAAGCGTGATCCTCCTGTTCGTATACCTCTAAAGCTCGGAACCTCCAATAGATTCATGTGCATGGATCTTAACGTGCGCTGAGGGGTGAACCTATGGATTTTTGAGGATAGGTACTTTGGGCCAGTCCAATGTAGGGCTTTGAACAGGATATAGCCTGTTTTAAACATGGAGCGCTGCTCCACTGGGAGCCAGTGCAGCTCTTTTAGCAGCGCCTTAATGTGACAGCGTCTGTCTTGTTGGTATATAATTCTAGCTGCCTGGTTTTGTATCAGCTGCAGATGATGTATCTGGTTGCACTGGAGGCCTAGGTAGATTGAGTTGGCATAATCAATTTTTGATAAGATCAAAGAGATGATGATTTGAATGCTAGCCTCTCTGCTGAAAAATCTTCTGATTTTCCTTAGTTTCCGCAGTTGAAAAAACAAGGCGGAGGTGACCGCTCCAATCTGCGTGTTTAAGTTGAGATCTGAGTCGATATGTATGCCTAGGCTTTTTATCGAGTTCTGTGGTGCAGGGGGGTGGGGGGCCTAGCTCAGCAGGCCAATGTGCAGGGGTCCAGTGCTGAAGTTTATTGTTAGGGATGGTGATTTCAGTTTTTGGCAGAGTTTACCTTTAGTTGGTTTTTGTTCATCCAGTTCATGATGAACAGCATGGAGTTCTTGAGGAACTCCTTGGAGTCTGTGGAGTCGTTGATGGAGAAAACCAGCTGCATATCGCCAGCATAGTTGTAAATCTGAACTCCCATCTGGCGTAGCGGGACAATGAGTGGGCGGATATATATGTTAAAGAGGTGCGGGGAAAAGGATGAGCCTGGTGATACACCACATTTCAAGTTTACAATGTCAGATTTGTATGGTGAGTGCCACAATGACTGTTTCCTATCCTCTAGAAAGGATTGGAACCAATTTAGGGCAGTACCTCTGAGACCTGCTGCAGCAATGCGGTCCACCAGGATGTCATGGTTGACCGCATCGAATGCTGCAGACAGGTCCAGGAGAATCAAGGCTTGAGTGCTGTCTACATCAGCCTTTCCCTTTAGGTCATCCGTAATGGATAGGATAATGGACTCCGCAGAGTGGACTACGCAGAACTCTGCTTGATGTGAGTCTAAGAAGATGGTAAGGTGCTGAGAATCTTTGCTACATGTGTCTCTAATACTTTGGCCGAGAAGGGTAGGAGGGATATCGGCCAATAGTTGTCCAGCGGCTGAGGGTCAACACCTTGTTTGATCTGAAGTGGAATAATCACTGCTTCTTTAAAGGCTTGTGGAACTGTTCCTTGGGTTAAGGAAAGATTCAGAAGAGAGATAATGGTCTCTGGGAATGCTTTGAAAATAGATTTTTGTATTTCAGGGGGACAAGCGTCGTTTGGGGAGCCTGATTTTAATTTGTTTAGATATTCCAAGAACTGTACTCGGCTTAGACGTGGAAGGGTGGCCATGGTGTTGACGTTGGAATTTTCAGACTGATTTTCCACCTCCTTGTGTTTGGTATCTATGTATTTCTGAATTTTCTTAATTTTTTCTAAGAAAAAATTGCTTAGATCGTAGCATAGTTTCAGTGTGACAGGGATAGGCGGGGTTACACGATTGGGGTTCGATAGCTCCCGTACTGTGTTAAAAATATATTTCGTTTTATTATTTGAGTTTAACACTTTGTTTGAGAAAAATAATTCACACTGGTTGAGCAGCTGGGGAGAAAGCAACAGGATAGATACATATGTAGGATACTACAGTCCCGCATACGGTCAACCAATATCTCATGGTTGACCAATTCAGAACCCTCAACACTGTTTTGTTTTAACTAGATTCTGCTTTAGTTACCTACCCTTCGTGGTAGGCTACCCATTGAATTGTTACTAGCTGTCAGATTTAGATCCCTGCCGCTGTGATGGTGTATCTATTCAACCTAATTTACACATTGTGCTCTTTAGCTCCTTTTATGAGGGCCCCAGAAAAACTATGATCTTGCTACTTTTGAAAGCATTCAAATACCGACACTGCAGACTAGCACTGCTCTTTCTACAGCAACTGCATTATACTTTGGTCTGTTACTCTATGGCGTTTTATATATGGCAGACCTTAAAAATAAGGAGGAGTGCAATATGCTGCCAGGTGGTAGGATGGTACTGCATTGTAATTGACATTTTACCATATGGTATTTTATTGTATTGATCCTTTTTTGTATTACTGTTGATGTTTATGCAATAACTCAAATGCTCTTTGGTTTGTTATTTTATGATGCTCTTTATATGGTTCTTTAATTTAAGTAGACATGTAGTTAGCTGATAGGTGGTATGATGGCACTGTATTGTACTTGAAATCGTAATGCACAGTATTTAATACATTTTTATTGAAATTAAGTTGCATTTAAACTTATATGGCTGAGTATGATTATTGAATATATTCTTGTTCTCATTTATATGTGATTTTATGCTACAGAAATGGAGCGAATAAAGATACTTAGATTGACTGACTGACTTTCTTACCTGCTCCCAATCAAAAGTTATCACTTATTAAATGTAATAAGGTAACCCAATTTTTTCCAATAGGAGAGGTAGGCCTTACAGAATGTGAGTGTTTTTCACTGCAAAGACATGTAAAAGTTAAAAGTACGTGTTCAACTTTTTAAATACACTGCACCATGCTCAGTGGGCTGTTTAGGTCCTACTCCCATGGGTGACATATGTATTAAAAAGGAAGGTTTATGCCTGACAAGAAGTTTATTTTGTCAGATCAAAATGGCCGTTTGAAACTGTACATACATGCTGTAATGGCAAGCCTGAGACATGTTTAAAGGGCTACGTCAGTGGGTGGTGCAATCAGTGCTGCAGGTTCACTAGGAACATTTAATTTACAGGCTCTAGGTACATGTGATACCTAAGGAATTAGTCCTAAGGCCAACAAAAATGAATTCAGCAAAAATCTGAGGCGTAAGGCAAAAGGTTTGGGTGGGAAGACCAACCAAAAGCTGACATGTTTAACAATCACAGAACATCACAGCACTGCGTTTCACCACTGTCCTCACTAAACGTGTTCATCAAATCTAAGTTTTCCACACATTATCATATATTGATTTAATTTTTTTAACAGTTTGGAATTTTCTGACTGCTGGCCATATAGAATGAATTTTGCAATAGATTTGGCACCTCAAATTAAGCAATATTTAATCTGATTATGTTGTTTCTTTCTCCTTATTCCCTACTCCTTGAGCATGTTTTGTTAGCAAAAGACATAACAGACCCTTCTCTTTTATTAGCAGATAACATTTTTGTTGTTTCTGCTTATACTGTTCATATAGATTGACTACCTCACTCCAGATAATTATGGACAACACAAGACTTTAACACCCAGAATGCATTTGGCTATCACACAAAAGTCCTGGACTGGAAACACTGTCCCTAATGACCTGAAGGAAGTTGATCACTCTATGTACAGCCGACAGGGTGTCAGTTGTCGCATGCTACTAAATACCGAAGACCTGTTTCACAAAGATAATTTGCACTTTGTAGTAAGTTTACTACTTTTGGTATTGACAAATTCTGAGTGTGAACTTACTACAAAAGTGTTATATGTCCACACCCCCAGATAATGCAATTGGCTTACTCTTGTGTGCGTGGGCGATGTCCTTCCCTGAACCCCTCATTGACCCCCCGTAAACCCCACTTACTCCACCCTTATCCCATTCCCTTGGTTTAGTAAGTCTGTCCATTTTACCACCTACTCCTCTGTGTGCATCCCACATTTACTACTAAAATCTATATTTACATGTGCGGATATAAGTATAGGCAAAACTCACACCTTCTGCTAGTTGTGAATCAGACTCTGAGTGTGCAGATACTATCAAACTATCAAACACTCCTCTATACAGCTGCACTCCTTAATTTCTTAAGTCAGAAGTCATCAATTTTCAAAAGCCACCTTATATTAAACAAGCACTTCTCAGAGAGCAATGAACAGTGAAACAGGAAAACTGTCCTACATTTGTTCCTCTATTTCAGTAACTAAAGTATCTCTCAAAGCTACCCTTGCCTTGTCATCTCATGGGTACAAATTGCAGTTCATGTTCACCCATATCGGGATTCTACCTAGTGTGATAATTACATTTTTTTGCTTACATTATTTTTGCCAGGTAAAACTTTTTTAAAATTTTGACACCAAATAGAGCTCATTTTTTGTTTGTGCACCTCTGAACAAAAGAAAATAAGTCAAATTTGTGTTTCATTCCTTTTCTAAGGTTCGAAACTCAGAATGATAAGTAAATTTCACTCATGTAAAATTCTATTTCCTAGCATGTACCGGCCATGCAATTGGCACAAGGGATTGCCTCTATCATGGCTCTAAGAGTTGAAAAATTACTTTACATTGACTCTGTTGTAAAATGTTCTAGGGTGGGTGTTACTGGATTTGCTGGGCAGAGAACAATGTCATCTCAGAATCATATTTTGGTTTTAGACCGGGAAAATCCACAATTGATCTGTGTTGTAATCTCCACATGGTAATTAATAAATACACAGTAGCCCGCTCTGATTCAGTCCACCTAGGCTTTCTGGACCTTACATTAGCTTTTGACCGCAATAAATTGTGGAGTACTCTTTTTGGAACGGGGGTGGACCCGAATATTGTTTATTTTTTATGGGACTTGCATGCCAACACAACAGCGTCAGCTAGATACACAAAGGAATCCGCATGTACTAACAGTTTTATAACAAAGAGGGGGGTTTGCCAAGGGTGCAGAGCAGGCCCTCTTTTTTTTAAAGTTAGTGGCAGCTAATGTAAATTGTCCCCAAATTGGCCCTCGATCACTCCCGGTACTTTTATACGTGGATGACGCGGTATTAATGGCCAGGACATCCAAAGGCTTACTAAGCCTATTGAACTCCTTTGATGCTTTTATGAATAAATTGGACTTGACCGTTAATCTCACCAAATCTTTTATTATGGCGGTGGATCCTAGCTCGACAAGATCTAAAACATTCAGCATGAGTAAACATGTCCTTGCTAAGGTTAAGAACTTCCCTTTATCAGGTGTGCTGTGGGACTCCAACATGAATTGGAAACCCTTAATCACAGCAAAGAAAGAGTAGCTTATCAGGACCAGCGCAGCTGTATGTAGCTTAGAAATAAGAATGGGGAGTAGACCGCATAAGGCATCAGTCAAGATTTAGCAGGCATACTATGTAAGTGATATCTGTAGTTATGTGGCTCTCAATGAACTCCAAACCATAGAAAACAAATTCCTTAGATGCCTGTTGTGTCCCCTCCAAAATACTTTGATGCTTTGTGTGCATGAGGAGTAAAGGAGTTAAGTACCTTAGTGACCAGCTTGCCCTTCACCCTGTGTTGGGATGGATTAGGGTATAGACCAAGGAGGAACTTACCCATAACAGGCTTAGACTGAAGGACTGTCTGTCACTTGATCATGCCTTTAAAATCCCTTGGCTCAAAAATTCTAGGGATTCACTTCATGGGATGGGAAGGGTAGAGTTATTTCGCAACCCCGTGGGATACATAGGAAGGATTATGAATAGGCGTAGGACCCCTTCTTAGAATGGAACACATTGTTAAGAGAGGAGTTCGAATTGCTGAAACCCTCCGTCCAAAAGTATGTAATGTTAACCACACCTCAGGACATGGAGACTTAATTTATCATTGGTGAAAAACAACAGGGAAAGATTTTTGCTGATGTAGGTATAGATTTAAATTATTACATCTGGCATTGGCCTAATCTAGAGGATGTTGTGACCAAAAATCCCAGGTTCCTTACAGCTGCGACAATAGGTCTCCACAGGATAAGATGCATTTTATTATGTTTTGTAAGTTTTATACTGTGCACAGGAGAACTTTCATTGTTCCATTACGTAGAGACAGGGGATTCTCACGAGTTTGTCCAGCTCTTCAGTTTTTACAGATGTTGCCTGATAAGTGTACTCTTTTTAATGTTGCATGTTTTTTAAAAGCTGTCATCACCCTTGGGAGTTTACAGGAAGATTAATTATGCTGCTAAATGTTATTGTGTTTTTTATAGTTGCACTGTCTTTATAAATTTGTTTTTATGATTCAGATGTATGCTTTTATGGTTTTAAATGTAACCTCATAAAGATATATTAAAAAAACAACTTTATAGTACAATCTTGACAAGAGCTGAATCGGGTGTAAGATCGAACATGGTATATAAATTTAAATAAGTCCCCAGGCTGCAGCTATATTGTGTGAATTACATATTGTTGTACAATCAAGAATTTAGGTTCAATTCCTATAAATATGTCAGAAAACATATTCAGTGAGAAAAGTAACTGAGAAACAAAAATAAATCCACTGTCTGGAATCACAATAGTTTGAACAAGTATTCATCCACTACAATCAAGTACTTCCCAACCTGCGAGCTTGATAAAAGGGTCAGCATGTTGATCGCTTACAGATATTGTGTACAATATTTCAATATTACACTGCCTTACCATAGTTTCACATTGAGCCCTTGCCCATTTTTGGTGGCTAATCGCTGGAAGGGGTTGACACAATATTTGCATATTTCTGCAGTTTTATCATGAGAACAACTAATTGCGGACTCTGGGAATTGAGATTTAACAGTCCTTGCTTATGAAACAGCAGGGGGTGCATTTTACTTTGCTTAAAAAACAAGATGTTCCAGCATTTCACGTGCTTGGCAATATCTCTACTGTGTAGTATCCTTCTGTTGAGTGCATTTCAGGAATGTGCCACTCGGAATTACATCACAGTTGAAGAACATGAGAATTGGCTGTCAATTCCCAGTGAAATCGCCATTGAATAACTCCCTCCCTTAAAAAAATAAAAAATAAAAATCTACTTAGCAAAGTTACTATGACTCTGATTGTTGAATTGAAGAGGTAATATTTAGATATTTATGTGAATGATGCAAACGTATGCATTATAGTAGACACATCTTTATTAATGGGGCCAACCAGAAACGTATTGGTGGGCGAGGAATTGTCCGTGCTGGTGAAAGAAAAATAATAGGTCAACGGCAATGAGCATGAGCTGATTCCTTGCAGCACATAAAGATAGGCTTGCTTAGTAGAGCAAAGGATTCCTCTTCTTCAAACTCATGTCTTTAGGAATATTTCCAGGGGATAAAGGAAGCTTGGTTAGACAGAAAATCTATATTTTAGTTAAACAAAATCCTGGAAACCCCCCAAAATAGCCGAGGAGGTTGGTTCCCGAGCCCTAGCATTGAGTGTTTCAGCAGGATCTGCCATTACATGGCCAAGACAACTTTTGCTTCAGATTAGGAGTGAGGCTGATGGATACTTTGGATTCTCCTCACAGAGGTCCTACAGTCGGAGCAGGGGCCTAGCACTTGTGGCTGGACCTCCGCAATGGGTAATTGCAGTACGGAGGTCTCACCATGAGTGCTGGGCACCTGCCACGACTGTGGGGCCTCCGCCATGAGTGAGGAGGCACTTCGTGAATCAGCCACAATGTGTTAACATTTGGAGAAGCTGCAGGGCTCTGTCCTCCATACTCCATGTGAAGACAAATCTGTACAGTTTATGGGTGGGGATTAGCCGCTTATGCACAGCATCTGCCAAAAGCACTATGCTCATCATTTCCTATGGTTCCTTTACCACTTAAGTGGCCTAATGAATAGAGAATTGTCGGATTTGCTGCTACTCTTTATTGCTTCTCTACTCTTGGCAACGACTATTGTATTGAGGATGGGGGCATCTGAGGTGGCTCGCTCTTGTAGCAGCGAACTGTCATGGGAAATTAGGCACAAGTTTGGGAAATAAATATTCTTATTCATCCAGCCTGTTTGGTTAACCGAGGAACAAGCTTTCAAAGTTTTATAGAAGGAAAAATGCTAACTCTACGATAACCGTTTGTACACAAACACATCTGTTGCATGTCCAAAGCACTCTCCAACACTTCTTGTCATAGTAAATTGTGTTTACATTGCTACAAGACGCAACGTTAAAATGTCATATCCATTCAAATTGAAACATTTAGATTATTTTTATACTCCCTTCCTATCTTAAAAGAATCTTCCAATTTGTGTCTAACTAAACAACCTCTTTAAGCCTTCTTTAGAGTCTTGTATGGCTGGACTCAGACATAGGTCAGCCCAACATAGATGTCAAACCATCAAAATTTGAGTGATAGTATAAGTGACATCACACGCCTCTTGACCCCAGATGACATCACAAGGTCAATCCCTTATGCCACTCTCAAGTACTCATGAGCTGCTGAGTGACTGAGGAAAATACAAGGACAGGAGGCTAAAAAAAAGCACACATTTATTTTTTAAAGTCTTGCTGAATTTCCATTCCTGCTTTTACCTTCATGACCCTTGACACTAGAGTAGTAAGAACAGTAGTAGGGGGATCAAATAGCAAACATGGGGTAGCACCTGATAACCCTTACAACCCTCTAGTGACTCCCATGGAGCCCATTACAGGAATTCTATGTTCTAAATATTGTGCTTTTGTTTCATAAAATCAAACACTATTTTCCAATCAATTGACTGGAGGCCCCCTACTGGATGGTAGGTCATAGCATTTCATCAGTGCAGAATGTTGAAGATGTATCAAAGGCAACATCATGGAAGACCAGCAGGCAGGACTGTCAATTTTCTCTAATTCACCTCCTATCTGCATAACCTTTATATCTACAGGGCATGTAACTGAATGCACCCCAAAGAAAGAAAGAGCAATGCAAATTGATACTCTCTTTGCTGAGGACCATGTCTGCGACTTGAAACTTAGGATTTGCCTCACTCATAAGGATCAATGACAACAAAAAATGTCTAGGGTTACTTATCTTGTCCAGCACAAAGAGACCCCGTGAGGTGGTTGCTGCTTTAAAGGTGTGTTTACTCACTCACTCACTCACTCACTCACTCACTCACTCACTCACTCACTCACTCACTCACTCACTCACTCACTCACTCACTCACTCACTCACTCACTCAATCACCCACGCTAGCAGGTCTCAACATATGTATTGATTAGGGGCTGTCAAATGGAACACAAGTTGCAGTGCAGCGAAAGACCACCCATTATCTCCAAACATCTGACATGGCTGGGCAGAGAAGCAACTTGGAGGGGCAATTACTCCTGATCAAGTTGCCCCATCAGCAGTTGGGCTGCAGGGAAGACTGGAAGAAAGCAATGGTTACACAGCCCTAACAAAAAAAGTTCAATCCAGGCCCCACTGAACAGTCAGAGTGAATTCAACAAGCAAGCAAGTCTGACAGATCTAGAGTGGTCTGACTGGGTTCTTCCCTCCCGTTCATGCTATATTAGGAAAAACAGTCAGTCCAACAGTGGCTTTTGCAGCATAGTCTTTCAAAGACATTGGCAGAAAAGCAAGATGGAAAGAAGAACTGATGAAATATTCCAAAACCTCAGAGTCTGCCACAGGGCACAGGAGCAAAAGTTATAAAAAGTAGAGAACAATGCATGTACCTATATAGAGATACGGTGCCAGATCAAAAGAAAATTGTGGATGCCTAGCAGCCTTATATTTTTAGCAAAGGCGCAGCCCTATGATGCAGTGTCCCAGTACAAACAAAACCATACAAATTACCATTATTAAGAATAATAAGTCCAGTTTTAAATTCTAAGGACACAATGTAAATTACTGTTTTTGAGCCAGTCAAAAATCCATCAAAGAATTATACTGCTAATAATATGATGCCAAATATACCAGCCTACAGTAGCGGCTGCTACCGGTCCTGAGTGGTGAAGCAAGGGGGGTGGTAAGGGGGGACAGACTAAAAAGATTTTTAAAAAACCCTTACCTGTGTCAGCCAGCCACCGCCTTTCCTCCATCCTCTTCTTCCTTTGTCCGGTCTGGCAGCAGGAAACAAAAGGAAGCACCTGGGCTCCCAGGCTTCCCTCAGCCAATCACAATGCTGCAATGCAGCTTTGTGATTGGTCTGAGTGCCGTGGATCTGTGCTCAGACGGGGACAGGGAGCCTTTGCATGTTCCTCACCAGGCTGTGTAATGCAGCCTGGTGGGGAAGATGCAAAGTATGCAAGCAGTCCTGCACTTGGGCTGGCCAAACAGTCCTGCACACTTAAGGAGTGCAAACCACCCCTCTCCCTGCTCTTGCCAGCATCGCCCTGCCTCACCCAGAGCGTCACTGAAAACTAAAATGATAATAATGATACGTTATTATCATTTTAGTTTTCCTTTTGAGTAGTGGGGCAACGCTCCACCGCCTTAGCAGAGGAGCCGCCACTACCAGCCTTCCATGGGTGCTTCAAGCGTGCCCCAGAGTGATTCTCAAAATGCTAACCTGTTATGGGTGATCTTTGACGCTCTAAAAGGCCAGTGCTGATAACTGTGCGAAGAGACAGCTCTCTCCGTCAAGTGTTTGCTCAGAGTGCCAAGGTTGTTCTACATGGTGCTCTTCTGAATGTAGGTACCTTGCTAAATAGGCTCGGGCCTTAGACATCAGGTTTATTCTTTATAATTCAGGTACTGCAAAAGTACCGCTGCTTACACTGCAACAATTGCTTTATCAACACTAGAATATAAGGATTACGGGAGCATACTTCTGAGGATCAGTACATCACAAATTTGTATCACAAGGTACCTCGGTCTCAATTTCAAAATGCTGAGAGCAAATGTAACTTGGCTGACAGCAGTGAGAAAAGCATATGAAATCAAATTTTGGTGGAAGAAATGTGGAGCGAAACCTCTTTTATCTAGATATAGCCTCTGCACCTGAAGTGAAGTAGAGTTTGAGCTTATCCTGAATCATGCGTAGGAAAGAGAAATTGTGCATTCTGTCTCTGAATCTATCCATTCTTGGATGAATCATTTATTGATGAAAGCGAAACAAGCACATATGGAGTAAACCTCATAATTTGGCACCCGTTGGGGTGTGGCCATGTGTGTAGCGCCAGGAACTAGATATGTTTAGAGGAGCCTGCTCCAGGATGCTACATAGTGTACCCTAGTGGTCATCACTACCTGCCCTTGTGTAACATCTATGCGGTCCTCTGAACCAACTTATTACACTCTATCTTCTGGAATACCACATGTGTTCAGACATCCCATAAATCAATCATCTATAAATGGAAAGGGTTGTGGGGGACCAATGAAAAATGACCACGTCCTTAGATCAAATCTGTCATCTGAGGAGGCAGACTTCCCTCCTCTCATTGGTGATAAAAAATAGATCCTTGTCCTGTGTGGTGCAGACTGCAACAAAATAATCCCTCGTGAGTGGATTAACTGCTATGTAACAGTCCTGATTTCAACAAAGGGGATTCAAAACCTGGGTGTACTTTTTGACTCAGAGCTCAACTTCTTCTAAATCATTGCAGTTGTCAAAGGAACAGATGTTCAGCGGAACATTCAACTATTTCTTCATATGCATTACTGTGCAAAATTCACCATTTCAGCCAATGGCTAGATTAGACTAAATAGATGTGGTATTTAAAGACCTCTGAAAAAAACAAATTGAAAGGCTGCAAAATATGCAAAACCAGGTAGCTGATCTAGCTATAAATCTAAAGAAGTGGGGCCACATCAAGTCTGTGCTGACAGCGCTCTATGAGATCCAAGGCACAGCTAGGTGCCTTCCCAATTAGACGTTGGACTACTTTGAGAAGCTGGTCCCTTACCACACCCAAGCAAGGTCTTTACATTCAACGTGCCACAAACCATTCATCGATGAAAGTGAAGACCACTAACACATGATGTTAGGGCCTTGACAAACAAGGTACAACGCTATGCATCACTGTCTCCCCAGCCGCGAGAGTCCAACCATATTATCTTCATTTCAGAAAAATGCCGAAAAGTGAATTGTTTAATTAGGCTGCCTTATCAATTTTGTACATGTGCTAATTTGTCCAGTTTGGTGGGTGTGAATGGATTCATTCTACGGACATTGCATGAAACACGGACACCATCATAGCTAAGTTAATACTACTTTTTTTTCTGAATCCTCCCCTTCTATACGTTGACACCACGGAATACCCCAACAGTAATCTTGTCACCTAATTTTCCACATTCCTCCAAAGAATCAGACTTTTTCTAATCCTAGTCGCTGATGTTTAGGTAACTGTATTAGAAATCACTTTGAAGTAGCAGGAAGGCGACAATGGGGGTGCCACAGGAAATCACTAAAATAGGCTCATGAGCAAATAAGATGATAGTGGCATCACTGGAGCTTGGGGTGGCCACCAACAGATTAGCCACTCAAACCTTTTTTAGGCTGCAGAATGAAAAATTGCACTCTCCCTCTCAGATCAGTGATGGGTGATGGAGTGTTTCTATTTTGCAATGGCATGTACTACTATATTCTGACTGGCCACACAGTGGACCATTTGTGGACATTTCAAGGTCAGCAGCAGTTTTTATAGACCCTTATGGGTAGTCTAATTGACAGCGTGTCAGCTTGCACCAGGACTTTACAGTATTTGTCTGCGCATCAGAGGAGCTTTTGGTTTTGATCAGCAAAGATTGGCTGTGGGAGTGAGCATGGCCCCAACCCTGCAGATTTGATTTCCAATGGCTATTACAAATTCAACTAAATCTTCCCTTCTTAGAACATGAACACACCACTGATATACAAACTTTGAACTTTCCATTCTTTGCATTAAATTTGTATTTTCTACTGTTACATCAAAAATATGTAAGATAAACTCAAAGTACATGTTTTGATTTATAATACAAATTCACTTTAAACTGAGACAGAGGCACCCGCCAACTAAGGAAACTAACTGTGTGGAGTGTTGTTAATTAGGCGTGTTTTATAATTGCTTCTACCTTTACAGGCACTAGCAGATGCTTATTTTGTTCCAGGCTAGGTACGCCTGCATGTTACAATTGTCCTATAACCTATACATAAACCGGACTGGTAAGGATATAGAACAAAAAATAACATAGCAATAGGAGTTATCTATAAGTCCTGATGAAAGCTGCAGACCTAAGTGGCTTTAAGTGTACAAATGAAACATGTTGACACAAAGGATTCCAGGAGAATTACTTAATTGGCATCCATGAGTTTCTCTTTTTAATCTTATCAAGAACAAAATAAGGGGATTCCAGGGTAGTCACAAGGTACTTTTCTTCCTTCAATAACTCCAAAACGAAATATCAAAGTTCTCCCTTTATTGAGGTCATGCGAATCCCAGTTTCTAGGCAGCCGCGGTCGGTAGTAGGAGTAACTGTAGGGCGGTGACGTGGGGAGGGGGAGAGGCAGGGTGGGGGTAGTAAACTATGGATTACGGAGGTTTACAGGTAAGTTAACATATAAATAAATAAAACTAATTTTGTTGCGTGCACTGCATCCCCAAATGCGATGCAGTGCACGCAACGAAATTAGTTTTATTAATTTATATGTTAACTTACCTGTAAACCTCCGTAATCCATAGTTTACTACCCCCCACCCTGCCCTTCCCCCTCTCCACGTCACCGCCCTGCAGTTACTCCTACTACCGACCGCGGCTGTTTCTAGGGTACCAGGATGAGACACAATGATGAAGCATGTCATTAATAGAGTGGGTAAGGGTCTTTCTGCAATACAGAAATATGTGTTAGATTACTAACTCTCCATCCAGGTTTACAGATCATCAGTCTAGGGATAACTTTGAGGTATATAAAGTTTAAATAAATAATAATAAAAAAATTAATAAGGGAATCGTTCACAGACAATTTGATATTTAGTATAAGCAGCCACTGATAGGGCATTTGAACTCAATGGTTTCAATTGATGTCAAACATGTAGTATAAAGTGCTGCATGAAAAACAAGTTGTTTTTATTTTATGAATATGTGAATATTTTAAAGCCTCTTGGGCTGCCTATTGGGATTCTCCAAAATTAGGATTTTTTAATTGCATATAGAGATGGAATATTTTAAGAGGCATTTAGAGGGGACTAGAAGGGTTGTAATACTGAGAGATCTAGCCAATGATGCTTGGAAGTAGAAGATATGATTCTATCAATATTGAGGATATTTTGGGGCATATTCTGAACGTCACTTTTTTTTACGTTCCCATGGCGATAGGGCCAGCGCCCTATTCTCAAGGCATGGTTAACCCACTTAATGTGGCTTAAAGCCACGTTAAGTGGCTTAACGCTGCCTTGAGAATAAAGTCCTTGTCACGCTAAACTTAGCGTGAAAGGGGGCGTGCAGAAGGTGTCCCTTCCTGTACATAAACAAACCTTTTAAAAAATGCAGTTTTTTAACTTACATGTGTGCTGCTTGAAGCAGCACACATGTAAGTTACTAAACGGCATGTTAAGTTTGTTTATGTGCAGGAAGGAACACCTTCCTGTACATAAACAAACCTCCCTGCTCGCAGACACCCTTGCACTCTGGTGCAAGGGTGCCTGCGTTGGCATTAAGTCTACAAGGAAGTCAGGACAAGTTCCGGGTTGTCTTGATTCATGGGATAAATTCCAATAATACGGTTGCTCTAGAAAGGTTTTTATGTGGTATGACTCATATTCAAGTTTTCAGAGTCAAATAGAGAAAGGTGACAGCCAACACGTGTTTCGCCCCTTACATGGCCGTCCGGCCTGGGGCTTCCTCAGGGCGTCGTCGGAAAGGTCAGGACATAACGTAGTCCCGTTCTGCACACTCGTCAGTCTGTGCTCTAAAAAAGTGGCGTATTGCCTGGTACGAGTCTTTCGTATCTATCGGCATCGAGAGACTTAGCACCGTCACAGGGGGAAACACCAGGCTGCACCACATTCTTGAGAATAGGGTGCAGCCTGGTATTTCCGAAGTGGCGGTGAGAGGTGTTGAGCCAAGTAGGCTAACGCCTCTCACCGCCACTTCCTCGTGAATATGCCCCTTTGAGTTTAAAAACCTTAACTGCCTTAAATAGAATGGAAGTAGTCTGGCTGAATGGAAGACATGGTTGTGGGATAAAACCATTTCTGGCTTTTGGATGCAGGATTTCATTGTCACAATGTGAAACCATTTTAAAAAGATTTTTGGTTTGATTAGGGAGACAGTTCAATGACTGGTAATCTTCACCTCCATCCCCTTCTCACACCAGTATATCTGACCTTCCATTCCCTGCATGCTTATTCGATTTCCAACATGCTACTCCCCAATTTGAGCTACTCTAGTCCCCACCAATTTTGGCTCACCTACACCAAATATCCTGTGCCTTACTAATATCGGAGACAACTGAATTAGAAGGACATGCGGGGTACTTCCTCAGCATCTGCACGATGGGTTGGTGGTCTGCCTGGTAGTCTATACTGAGAAGTTGATGTGGTACTGGACTTGCCCACGTTAAAGCATCGTCTTGACACTCCTCCTCTTATCTGCCTTCTACAAGTGAACATAATGCAAATAACTAGAGCAACAAGTCATAGTTGAAGACATGGCAACAAGCATCACCAATCTATGCACAGCTGTCATGAAAACAGCATCGGTGGAGGGAGGTGAGAGCCAAGAGATTTAAAGTAAAGAATGAATAGTGCAAGGGATTTTGTGAATTCTCAATTACCAGCAATTCTCCAATTCATGGTAGTATAACATTGGTTGCCTTTAGGTTTAGTTTCAGCCAATTTGCCAGCAACAAATGCAGCTTAAATGCACTCAAAATTGATGGTAAAAAGAGGCCTTGGTTCCACTGACTGATGAAAGACAGATCCTTAGTTCAAAGACCAGTGAGTGGATTTGGTAGAAAATGGATGAGTTGGATATCGTCATTTTAAATTTTTTCCCCTAGAAGCAAGTGACAGTGACTGACTTTAATTTGGTATTCCTGAAACCACAATGCATGCTGCCAGTATTGTTATCTAGTTTAAACAATTTCTGCCATTTTTATTTTTCTTGAGTTTCTAGAAAGACGAAAATTCAAGTCCTTTATTTGGTCATTTGTAGAAGGTGATCGATCCCCCATGTGCTCATCACTAGTGTCTACATGAAATATATTAGCCATAAATTACTTTCTGGATCCACAGCCCTGATATGCTGAGAGGTTGTCCTTTGTCTTTGAAATGTACTTTTTATTATAGGAATACCCCAGTGCTTAATTTAAGCTGGTGGCTGCTGGTGGGCATCAGATACAAGAGAGGGAAAAACACACAAATCTGAAAGACGGAGGAATTAAAAGATGGAAAACCATCCCAAAGGGAGGATGCAGGAACCTGCAAGAGTGAGATAAAGTGGTGAAGGGGTGTTTGAAAGTGGATTAAAGAGGCATTGAGTGAATTTAAGACTACCAGCTTAGGCATTTAGCGTGCCAATATTTAATTGCACTGGCTGTGGAAATCTGAGCCAAACTTTGGCCACTGTATTAGCTATCGGACTGGATATACCACACTGTTAAGAAATCTCTGCTGTGTTGGCATTCGACGCGGACATTTAAATATTGAAAGGGGACTTTGCCTCAGACTGGGAATTCACAGGTTTAATACCTGTTGCTCGCACACACACCCCTCTGAGGTCAATTGTAAAGACCATTGGAGGGACGTTGTTTTACGTGAAACTGGAAGGTGGCATTTCTGTGCCTCCTAAAATATACCTATGCTGGCCTGTTGAATTTACTATTCATTGGATGAGTGCCTAAAGTGAAAGTTCTTCTTCTTTTGGCACGCTCCGTACCGAACTGGAGGAGCAAACATTTTTAATTTGATTATTGGACTTTTGGGGCTGTCATTAGGCTGTTTTGTCCTGAGGAAGACCCTACTTTGATGTATCTACACACACATTATTTCCAGTGGCAAAACGTCGACTTAAAACAGGCTCATGTCCAGGTTCACTATAACCATGAAATAAATAGACATTGTGCATTATAGTGGAAGACCAGAGAAGGACAGAGAATTTATATTTTTGTCTTGTGTTTGAATTTGAAATGTTATCTGTTTCACCTATTGTCACATCAGTCACTCATTGAATTATTTTTGTGATGTCATTGTTTGTTGTGTTATTTTGACAGCTCGTAGTTATTAATTGTGTGAAGAACCTCATTTGATAAAAACTTCAATTAAATATTTACTCATTGTAATTTGTTGTGGGTGTGTTGCATGTAGTTTTGTTAACCATTCTGAATGATTGTATTTGATAATTATTGTGTCTACAAATTAATGTTTGGTTCTAAAAGGTAATTTTTAGCAACACCCAACGGAACCACTTGTAGCTCTTTAACAAACTTTGGGCACCAGCACTCTTTTGATACAAATTAAGCACTGGACTATCCCTTTCATTAAAACAATCCTTGCTATTCTGGCGACCAACACAAACATTGTTGGTCTCTTAAATCAGTACTAATGCTGCTTCCAATTTGAAGGGATAAAATATTTTTCAGCTGAGTGTAACTAGCAGATTATTCGTTTTTATGACAAACCCATTATCCTGGACATTTACACTGCCATGTAAATTGTTTTTTTAAGATGCAATTTCACAATAACACAGTTATTTTAAATAAAGAAATACAAAGAAGAACTTCATTATTTGTTAGAAACATAGAGACCTTCTAAATTGGAGTGCATTTATATGAATTTGAAAGAACAAGTCGATCACTGAAGTTACTGGATGTTCTAGGATAAGAAAGATGCACAGTGTCACAGTAACAATGTACCTTTTATCTAGTAAAGTTATTTTGGCCTTTTGGTCCATTTCCGTTGGCTGGACTTTTCCCAAAGGAAGCAAAAGCAGAGGTCAGTAGCAGCAATATCTTATAATTGTTAGCGTGGTTGGCATTATTAATATATTTATTATTATTAGCATTAGTTATAGTATCATTAGCAGTAGTACTAATTCAATTATTATGCATTGTTTTTATTTTTGTTAATGATATTAATGTGATAGCAAATATGTTGTATAAAGGAGTACACCCCCTCCTCGTTTGTCAGATATCTGGTTGGGATGGTAGCATCAGCCCTGGAGGTTGTAAATCTGAATGTTTGTAGCATGCAGGCTTTGAAATATCCTGTGTCCATTTCCTTCTGCAGCTTGGATGCCATTTTGCATCAACTCGTGAAAGAGGCGGTTGCTTGGCAAGTTTTGTGTGTAAGAACTGAAGCCCTTGGTATGCCCTCAGTTCAGCTATTCCTAGTGATGTTCTACATTTGATGATGCCAGTTTGCATTTTCTGCTATAATGTCCCAGCTCGTTCAAAGAATGTGTTCTGCCAGTTCCCCAGGGGTGGTCAATAATAGCATGCTACACTTCAGTTTTGAAAACAATTTATCAGATGGCCTCTCATCCAAATTTAGTGGGGATTACAGATGCCATGATGTGCTTTAGAACCATGGTTATGTAGGGATTTTTGCACCCTGATGATGTGGTACCCTAGGCATCACCCTTACCAGACCATGGAAACAAACTGTATTCTATATGAGAGTGATACCTCTTTCCCGCGTTTGCAGGGCGTTGACACTTCTAAGACAAACCTCAGAGGAGTCCTTTGCACATCACTGTCTTGATTTTGGAGTGAAGCTGTGACGTAGGGCTTGCTGGTTGGTAGATTATAGTCATTTGGTCAAAAACGTATAGCTGAGCTGCTACGTATTCGAAACATAGCACATGGATGATATACTGCACACCCTGGTGCATTGCGCTTGATTGTAGATACAGGAATCACGTAAAATCTTTCTAGGTGACATATTTACAAAAAAGACATAATAATTACAGCTTCAGTCTGGACCTCCAGCAGCATCTAGCGCAGGGTTTTCGACCTCGTCTGTAATAAGAGCTACTCATCAGGAGCTACTAATATTATCAGTGCTGTAAGAGAGATCACATCGGACAAGATTACATTAGTGGCCAACAAACGCAAGATTATCATCAATGATCTCCTCAGTGCATCAGGCAGTGTTGCCAGCAGTAATGTATAAAAGGCTTTGTCAATATGGAATGCCTCTACATGGGTAATCACACAACAGCCATTGCTGAAATGCCTGTGGGACCAAGGTAATCACATTCGCAAAAAGTCTTCAAAATATTACAAATTATCACTCAAATTTCAGCTTTACATATAGTTTGGAAACACAGCCCCATTTTCTCCAAATATGAGCTCATGAGTTCTGAAAATCAACACATTTTCGTGTCAACTATACAGTCTAAATTTGTGTATACACATATAAATTCAATTTAGACAAGCTAAGGGTAGGGGCTGTCGAAATCCGCAACTGACAAATATAGTATTTTGAGTAAGACGTGACAGTGCAAAGAACCAAGGAGCACTTCTCTCTATACTCCTCACCAAGGAATAAATTCCTATAAACGCATTAAATCATAAAGAATCAGCACTTTACAATGTAATCACACAATAATGTTCAAAACAGTGAGCACATGAAGAGAAATCTAAAATCCAATTGTTTTTCTTTTTTGTCCAAAGGCCGTTCTTTATTAAATTTTCATTAAATCTCAAAAGATCATAGCCGACGCGTTTCGTCTCACACTGAGACTTCTTCAGGGCACATTCACGTAAAACTTTTCCTTTGCTGAGAGACTGTTGAACGAACATGCTGCCGGTCGCAAAGCCGTGAATATGGGCATAAGCACTGTAAAAAATATTCATCTGATCCTGGAAACCATGAGATTCTGTTGCAATTACTGAAAGCGTCTTTTTTACTTGAATGAGCCCTGAAGAAGTCTCAGTGTGAAACGAAATGCATCGGCTGTGATCTTTTGAGATTTCAATGAAAATGTAATAAAGAACGGCCTTTGGACAAAAAAGAAAAACGATGGGATTTTGGATTTCTCTTCATGTGCTAACTGTTTTGAACATTATTGTGTTATTACACATACATTCAACCAAGTAAAAGATTCTAATTTAGTAATCTGTGCAGCATGGAGGAGAGCTTCTTACAGGTACCTGGAGACCTACCATTAGCTCACGAGCTACTCGTTGGAGCAGCCTTATCCAGAGTTTATGACAGAAAACCCTATTTTTCTCTTCACAGTGAAAACAGAGTTGTGTACAACGATAGAGCTGAACTTCACAAAGATGGCAGCTGATTAGCAACGCGACAAATGCCACGTGGAGGTGTGATTGCTGAAGCTACATTTGTCCAATCTATGCACCGGGGCATTGTTGACTTCTTTAATCCTCAACTGTACGAAAAAGTGATGATACACAAAGGGGGATTGAATAGTTTTATAGGAAAGATTTTTATATTATGGTACTTTCTCAAATAAAACCATGAAAGTGGAAAAATACTAATTGTGACTTAATGTTTAACAAAAAAAAATGAAACACAGTAATGCTGATAATATGAGTGGAAAAAATGCAGGAAGAAAAGTCAAAAATATAAATTCCCTAAATCCTTGAGGCTTAATTATGAGGAAAGTCGGCACGTCACCATGGGTGACCTCTGATCCCTGATGCATTTCAGATTGCAGTCGTAAGTAAAAACAATGTTTGTGCTCGCAGTGAATAATAAATTCACACGCCATATCACTACAAATTTAGTAGTAGCCCATGTAGCTGCCAAAAGTCCGCCCTAGGGAGATGCACTGGAAATGAAGATGGAATGTCTTGCAGCCCTAAATAGACTTTGTGGGGGCAGTTGGGGATACACGGATGTCTGTGAGTAAAATAATAAATTTGAGAAAAAGTGGTATTTCAAGTGTTGAAGGATAAATAGACTCCCAAAAAAGGGAAGCTAGAAATGTCCACAGATATAGAATTGTAGTAAGTTATAGAATTGTGGGGACACTTTCGTGTACTTGTTTTATCTGTTGTTAGAAAGAGATGACTACAAACAGGTCTGTTTGCTGTTTTACAGTTATTAAATTAAAAGAAGTAATGACTTCAATATATACGTACATATATAGGGTTGTGAGATTCAGCTCTTTAGTTTGCTTTCTGTTGCTTTGTAAAACCAATACAAAAAATAATAATAAAAAAGAAGTAATGAATCGAAATATCTGTAATAACCCAATGTTCTCAAGTGAAAGAAACCAAAATGGAAAGTTGCCAGAACTACTTGAAAAGAGATAAAAAATTAGTCTGAAATTAAGCTTTTTTTTAAAACTTCTTTGATGAACGAGTCTAATATGTGGGCCAACAGAACATTCGTGGGACAAAGGCTACCTCTGTCTGTCTGTCAGCCGCCACACTACCTAGCTACTAACTATAGACAACATGCTTAGACATTAATCAAACCTGCCTCAGAGATGCTCATGTCTATTGCTTTTATCTTTATTCAACAGAGCTTCCCTTTTTTATTATTTAATTAAAGGTGATGGAACAACTCAGTACGTGCCTTGGAGCAAAACTGATCGTCTTAGATCACAATGCCTTACAGGACATATTTCTTCATTTTATGGTAATTATGTTGGATAGATGTGTGCTTTGTGTTTGATCAACTTGTTTCCAGACAATCACACTATGAGGCTCATTTCCCCTAGTTTTTCTCCCGGAATTTATTTCAAATAGTTCCTCATATACCTCCGTTTTCCTCCTGCAGACTTCACTTGCTTAGAGCAGGTGAAATCTCCGGAGTAAGATATCGAGTCCATTGATTTACCATGGACCATGTAATTCCAGTTGGGTCGTGAAGGGGAGCACCTGAACCCATCGGACTTAAGGGGGCACTCGAAATGAGGTCCAACGAGATACAATAGTAAGGCAATTAAGGTCTTAAGCCTAGGGATATTAATTTAATTTAATATTGAACATTTTTCCTCAAAAACCCTCGTAAATTTCCCTGAAAAACTGTCTAAGCTTTGTAACATTTTTTAACAATTCACACTTTAAAAGTCAAGAAATAGAAGTCCACAATTGCATATTCTGCAAAAGAAAATCAAAACCTTACTATTTAGTAGAATATTTTTCTAAAAATATTTGTTTCAGGAAGATTTAGAAAATGTCAAAATCTTTACAAAGTGCACAGTTTCTGAACTTCACATAACTTTACAGATTAAATGTGCATTTTTCCTTCACCTACGTATGGCATTATTGAACATAGTGGTTTATTTTATTGGGGTTTTATCAGCAGATGTACAAGTTCACAAGGCATCCATAATGTGTTTGAATTTGCTGAATAAAAGAGGTGCATATTTTAACAAGAGGTGTTAGAAATGGTTAGAGTTTTTTTCTAGGTTTGTCGACCCTAAATAGTGTACATTGGACATATCTATAAATAGGAACAGTGTCATATTAGACAAAATAAAGAAATTGAACTTTGCTAAATTAATATTGTTGAAGTTGATAAAAATAAGCCTGTAGAGGTATACGCCTCTCATAATCATGAGCTTTAATTTTATAGTACAAACTCACCCTCATTTATACGGGCAACTCAGTAGTCACAAACCTAAATTTAAAGGTGATAAAGGAATAATGGATATGATATAACAAGAAGATAACATTAAGGAAACACCAGAAAGAAAATGTGAGTTTTACACAAAGACAGTATTTTTTGAACACTTGGTGAGGAGCTGTGAGGTAAGCCAAGGAGAACCATGATAAGTGTGTCCTGCCCTTCCAGAGATGGTTGCGGCAGCCTTGACTGGATATACCAGGACTGTTACGAGGTTCTCAAAGTTTGCCTGGTCAGCACGCGTTCGGCAGTGTTGGCTGATCTGTTCAGGTTTTGGCTCATAAACCAACCAGGGACCCCAGAGGTGTCACTAAGAAGGATAGTAACTATGTGGCACCACTTCGTGTACACGGCAAGAAGTGGCACTGACCTGAACTTGTCCCTGTGGGTGGCAACAGGTAGCCAAAGTAAATGTGCATTAGTGGGGTAGTCATCACAGAGGCACTATGTAGGCTTTTTGCTGGAAGGAAGCATTCATTGCTCTGTTAGAGAGCTGACAGTGGTGCTGCAGTCCAGATCTCCCTAACAAAGCACTGGGCATCATTACCGCCACTCAATATTTATACTAGGAGAAGATCTGTGCTCAAGTATGAAGGGTGACTGAGAGTGTGGGGTATGACACCCAGGGTAAAATACCATGTGGTTTCCTGCAAACATTTGGTGATTGGCCATGTAGTCCGGCTCTGTCCACCATACTGCTGCGTATGAGTTGGGATCTCCTGAACCCTAATTTACCACCCACTTGCCAGGACAGATGCAGTGGAGGAGCAAAACTGGTACTCAGTCAGAAATGTGGTTAATGGGATGCAGTGAGGGGAGTGTGCATGTTTGCTTTCATACAGGTCTGGGTGTCTTTCGGTGCAAGTGTGTGTCTGCTTGTATGCATGTGTTTATGCCTGTGTGTAGATCTGTTATGCATTTGCATATGTGTATATGTGTCTGGTGGCTAATATCCCTGGAATCTTATGCCTTCCTCCCCTTGGCACCCTTTGGCATCTGTTGTCTGGCATTTGGTATCCACCATCCCATGACAATAGAGAATGAAATTAGGTGAATGTTGTGCAGCGAAATCCACAACTATTTGTAATAGCTGTTCCATCTTGCCATCCTTTTAATGTTTCTTGATTTTCCCTGTACATTTTCGCACATTCAGATGGTCCACCCGCATCAACTCTGGTGCATCCAAAAAGTTCCCGAGGCTTTTGCAGGGTAATGGACATCCCAGAAGGATCTCCAGGCACATTATTTTGAGGGGTCCCTGCCCTAGATTCCCTTAATGTAAAGGTATTCGCTGGGACAAATACGTTGATCGACCAGATCGAGGAGATATGCTCGATGGAGGATAAGTATAATTGGATCACTATTGCGGAGAGAGCCGGGCTGCTCTGATGTATGAATATAAGATATATCTTTAGAATTTATAAGTAGCAAGGGACTTGGAGAACATTTTTATGAACATCTCTTAAGAGAATCACTCTAGGCAAATTTTTTAAATGAGAATTGTATTTTTAAATATATTTGCCTTTTATTTAAGATATATTTAATATAGTGAAAGTAGCTCTGTAGAATTAAAATAGCTTCCCATTGAAACCTAATATAGTCCAACATTTCAAATATTTTTGTTCGGTTTTGCCTCTTGGCCCTGCTAAGATGCAGTCGGAAGACTTGAGAGTTACAGTCAGAGAGCCTCTGAGTACTCCTTACCTACTAAAAATTCAGCATGAAGTGGTACTCTGGGCGACCGTAAAGCAATCATTTTGATTCACATGGATCTATAGTTCTTCCCACAATTGTGAAGGTAGGAGAGCTTGGTGAAATGGTTTACTGCAGTATTAAAGTTACTTTAATATTTAGGAAATATTAAAATAATAAATGATAAGTAGTATTTATGGGAGCAGTTCTTGTAGGAAGCTGGCTCTGTACATACTATACCAAAATGAGGTATAGCGTGCACAGAGTCCAGTGGAACCCCAAAGGTAGGCAGAGTTAAAAGTAGATAGCACCTTACTCTCTATTTGTGGTAGTGTGGGCGAGCAGTAAGGCTTTATCAGAGGGTAGTGTTAAGCATTTGTTGTACACACTCAGGCGGCAAATGTTGTCGCACACTCAAAGACTGAACTCAGACCAAATTGCTTGTATAAAAAAAATGTATTAAGTTATATTTATTTTCTAGAAGCAAGCAAGCCTGGTACTTTTCAAGGCAGGTTGAACAATACAAGCAAGCTGAATGGAAATGTCTTTTGTTACAGGTTTGTAAATCTTTTTAATACAGTGGAAAATACTGTTAGATTACTTTTGATTACTTTTCAGATTACTTTATGGATTACTTTTTCTACTCAGTATGATATGCCTAGATATCACACTGGGACATTTCCTAGACAAAAAGTAAGTAAAGCAGTTTGTAGTTATTTGCAGTTTTTCAAATTCTCATAGAAAACCAACTCCACACAACAATTTTCAAGGAAAAACTGTCAATGTATTCCTATAAGAGAAAATGTGGTTATCGGTTAACAGGTAAGTACTTGGTTGTGGGAGTTAGTATTCTGAGGTTAGAAACAGGGTCCCCCCGAGTCATGGATGCACTCTCAAAGCACCCACAGTGCCACTAGGGCGGCCAGGTGCAGAGTGCTGAGGTCCAAGTTATCCAATGGGGGATAGGGGGGCTTCAGTTGGTGGCTGCTCACGAGCAGGCCACATGGTTGTCGGAGCAAAGCTCCTGGTGTTAGGCTCAGGGCAAAGGGGGATCCGAGTTAGCACCCAAAGTACACCCGCAGCGGCGCAGGGGCAGCTGGGTGCAGGGTGATGGTTTGGCGTCGGGTGCGCTGTTGGTTTCAATGGGGATTCACTGGATGTAACAAAGACTGCAGGCTCGGGGACGAAGATCTTCTGGAGGTGACTACCGGTTGTAGAGGTAAGTTGGGATACCTGGGGATGCTGGGACAACGATGGTTGGGCCACCCAAGGCCGTGGGACATCGGGTGCAGGGTTGTCTTTAGGCGTTGGGTTTTTCTTACCAGCTCCAGTCGCGGTTGGGGGTGGGTCCTCCAAAAAGAGGCCGCAGGATTCGCTTGGAGATTCAAGGCAGCTCAGAGCTCACCAGATCTTAGGTCAGGATCGCCGGGGAGACCTCCTTGTGGTGTTGGGCCACAGGCGTCGAGCGTTGCAGACTCGCCGATTTTGCCGGAGCCAGAATCTGTGGGTTAGCAAATCCGGTGCTCCCGTGAGATAAAGTCTTTGGCTTGGAAGGCAGGGAAGGTCCTTTGGGTTCTTGAGGCTGCTGGATGCAGGACACACCGTATTTCGCTGGAGCAGGATCGAGGTGGGGACAGGCTAGTAGGGCTGGGGCCAAGTCATTGGGCGTCCTCCTCTTTGCAGTTCAGCACGGTCCTTCTTCTTCTCTTCTTCTGGTCGATTCTTGTCTGAGGAGGCAAGCACAGGCCTGGGGTAGCTCACAAAGGTGGCAAGCCTTTGAAGCTTCCCCTTTGTGGACCCTGCCTGTCCTGGGGAGGAGGCTTGGCACCTTGTCCCAGGATGTGCATTGTTTCAGACCCCCAAGAGCAGCAGGCTCTCGACCCAGTGGTCCAGAAACATGTCTGATGGTGGCAGCTGGTGAGCAGCCACTCAGCCTGGACACTAGTGTTAGGTCGTTTTTCAGGGGGCATCTCTAAGATGCCATCTGAGTGCATTTTTCATTAAATCCCACAGTGGCATCAGTGTGGGTTTAATGTGCTGAGAAGTTTGATACCAAACTTCTCAGTTTTCAGTAAAGCCATTATAATGCTGTGGAGTTCGTAATGACAAACTCCTAGCACCATATTCTCTTAATGGCAGCACTGCACTTACAATGTCTAAGAATTGGATTATACACTGTAGGGGTAGAGGGCTCTTGCACCTGTACCCTCACCACTGGTATAGTGCACCCAGCTAGATGGGTGGCTGACCTATGCCAGGGTAGTGGGTTGTAGGCATGGCACACATCCCTGTGTGCCATGTCGACTCTTCACTTTGTTCTGCACCAAAACATGCAACCTTTAAAGGCAGTGTGTGTGTGTAAAGGTACAGAGCCTCTAAGGGGGGCAGAATAAGTGCTACAGCCCTTAGAGGCCTTCCCTGGCCACAGGGCCCTTGGTACCCGTGGCACTATTTACAAGGGACTGACCTGTGGCAAAAGAGTGCCAAATGGGATTTGTTTTTCATGCAGTTAGGGAAAGAACATAGGCCCTGGGTATCTATTTGGCAGGAACCCAGGGCACACTCAGTCAAAGAACATCAGAAGAGGGCACTTTCATACAGTTGTGTAATGTGAGACCATTTTAATCCAGGTTTACTACCTCGTCACCCACATTTGTTCTGTGCTAAAGCTCAAAACGTGTAAGACTCAAGACTTAAGCTTAGTTTCATGACTTTCACCATCTGGCTTGTCATACTAGGCCAGCCGCTGTGGTGGTCTCAACTCACCCCTCAGCGTTCTTAGCGTTCCAGGCCAAAAGAAGTAATGACCTCTCGTCTACAGGACAGACTCCAGGGTCCCCACCATTGGGCAGATCAAGGAATCCCTGGGTAGAGCTGCTGCTCACACCCAATCCCTTGCTTGAAGCAATGGCTGCAGGACTAGTGAACAAAAAGACAGCCTAACACACCAGCAAGCTGCACCCTGCACCAGGTATAGCTGTGCACGCTTTGAGCCCATGTGAGCTTCTGTGCTGTGAAGGCACTTGCTTGAAGCAGGTACAGCTGACCAGCACATACATGCAGTCCCTACTGCATTAAAGACATTTAGTAGAATAATTAATCTCATTCGTTTCACCTGATCTAGCGCACCGTCGTTTACTGATTTTTTTAGAGCAGTGTGTGTGTGCTACAGTACAAAGCAAAGTTATCAAAAATGTAAATTTTGTTGTAACGTAGCAAAACGATCTTTCCTTCTTGTTTTTGAAAAGTAAATATTGTACAAAAAACAGGAAGTGTTGTTTTTACACTTCAGAGCAGTCCTGCAGTTCATCTTGCAGGCAGAACTTACATCCAGACTAGAAATGTTTGACTATAAACTAAGCAGTTCCTTCAACAAGCTGGGCATTTATGGGGGCAAACATTAATGAGGGCTGACCCGGCTGTCCCATTCCCAAGACCAGGGCCGTCTTAACAGCTTTATAGGCCCCCAGGCAAAGCAGTGCACTGGGCCCTGCCTATACAACCACTCACAGGAATAAAATGTAGTGTTAAATTCTGGTCTATATGGAGCCACTATGCTCGTGGGGCCTTTGGGGAACTGCCCAGCATGCCCATGCCTTAAGACAGTACTGCCCCAAATCCCCGTATCTACTGTCCTGGCTCGGCAGAGCTGAGAACAACCGCTGTAAAGGTATATTTCTTGCTAAAAACGCTAGTTTTGATCTCTCAAAATCATATTAAGAAGTCAAAGCTTTTTCACTTTCTCTGGATAAATATGAACGAAAACATAGGCCTGTTCTGAGAATGTACATCAGCTGTGACTTGTAACCGCAATCAGTTTCAACCTCCCAGGATTCTGCGCGCAAAATGAAACGTGATAGCACGCCCCTGGCGTGGAATGCGGAGATTGGCAACTGTATTTTATGGGACGGAAAATGTGGATTGTGGCAAAGGGCATGGCTCAAGATAGCAAGAATACCGCGTTTAAGCAAAAGCATGGCCTTGGCACCACGAGGCAGAAGCAAAAGCTGGGCCGGATTGAATCCCGTGGAGGCCCCCAGGAAGTAGAAATTTCGCCTCCCCTCCCCCCCCCGCAAAATATCTCCTGATATCCAATATACTGAATCTATTTTTACAAACTAACAGCTGCCAGAAGATGAGCTATTAAGAGAGAATATTTACAAGCCCCTATCGCCACCACAATGTCACTTTTCACGACGTTCAGGTGGCGATATGGGCTTCCCCTTATTTACAAGGCAGCGACTTAACGCTGCCCTGAAAATAAGGCCCGAAAGGGGAGGGCAATGGGTGTTGCGGTGGACGTTCCACAGCAACACCCATTGATGTTGACGCTGCCCCCTATTTACAAGGGTGGAGTAAATATGGGGCAGCGCCAAAATTAAGACCAGGGAAAACCTGGTCTTACCCTGGCACAATGAAAATAAATATTTAATTTCTCATCGTTTTATGCTGTTTCCATATGTGCTGCGTTGTGCAGCACACATGGAGACAGAAAAACACCATTGATTGTCTATGTGCAGGAAGGTGAGGTCTATGGGAAGTTCTGGACAAAGCCCTGGTCCCGTACGAGCCACCATAAGAAACAGCTCTGATCAAGAGACCTGTCAAGAACTAGAACAAAGCGACGGCCAACCCAAGAGGGTATATACAGTTGTGCCTCTGTCCTATCCTCCTCCTCGACTTATTACAATCTGTCCTGTACTTTCCTACCTTACGACCTATTTCTTCACAAGAATATAGCCAGCAATGGGGGACCTGACCAAAAAGGTAATCTATACTATTTTTTTATACCATGTTAGCCCAAATGCGGCGAACCCGGATGACAAATGTAGTTATACGTTGGTATACACCTTCTCGCTGCCTTCGATCCTCCACAGCCTGCTGGGTGGGAGTACCTCGGATTAGAAGAGCTAAGCTTGGGGGTCAAGCTTTTAGTGTTGCAGCCGCGAGACTCTGGAATAAACTGCCCCTGGAGCTGCGACAGGTGAAAGACCTTATGGTGTTTCGTAAACAACTTAAAACCTGGCTCTTTCCTAAAACTTAATGCCCTTCTATCTGCTTTTAAATTCCCTGCTTTTCCCTCTTTTAGCGCCAGGATGCTCGTTGAGTTGCAGTGCGCTCTATAAGACACTATTACATTACATTACATTACATTATGTGTATGTATAAAAACTTATAAAAAAAAATGACGTTTTACAACTTCTATGTGTGCTGCATTAAGCAGCACAAATAGAAGTTACAAAATGCCATTTAAAGATTGTTTATGTGCAGAAAGGGAGACCATCCTGCACATAAGCAATCTTACCCTGCGACGCAGACACCCTTGCACTATGGTGCAAGGGTGCCTGCATTGGCGCTAGGCAGCTAAATTTAGCGCCAGTGCAGGGGGAAACACAGGGCTGCACCGTATTGGTGTAAATATGGTGCAGCCCTGCGTTTCAGAAGTGGTGGAGCGAGGCATTAAGCCAAGATGGCTAACCGCGCTCCGTTACTTCTATTGTAAATATGCTCCAAAATGTTATGTGAATCTGATGTCTCTGGTTTATGTACTTTAAGATGTTAATGGGTACATGACATTAATACCGTATCTTCTCTAAAGTGTCTTTAATGTAAAGTTTTTGTGTACTTGAGGTGATTAATTTTTTTCTATCTTTTGGAAACAATATTTAAGAAAGCTTGATTGCAATTTTCTTTCAAGAACATATCAATATTATTTTGATCCGTTGACACGGGCCCCTAACAGGAGTGGGGCCCATAGGCCAGTGCCTACTTTGCCTATTTGGTAATCTGGAACTGATCAAAAGTGCAGGGTGGGACGGTAAAATGCTGAAGTCCCTTTGCCGGAACATTCTGCAGCATCTAAATAAGAGTTACTGCTAAGAATCATTGTAGACGTGCAAGAACATGGTACACTATGGTAGAAATTAGTTGCGAAGGTGGCAATTCCAAGCTTGCGACAGCAATGGAGTACGGGGTAGACACCAGTACCTGTGCTCCCTCACATCCCCCTTTCTGCTTGGTGAAAGAACGAGACAATGTCTATCTGCCATCTTGACCGTTCGTCGTAACTGAGTAGTCCTGAGTAACCTTTTCCGCCTAGCTTGTTAGTAGTCTATTTGCCTCACCTTCAACAATTCATACATTGTAGACGGAACTCACCTTAGATATCTAGCAGGGATGGCTACAGGTCTGTCCAATATAGACACATTCGAATACCACCATCTGCACTAGAAATTAAGCACTAACATAGGCTGCCCATATTTCTTGAACAGAACGCAGAACTCTGATCACACACCCAATGCTGCCCAAATGTGTCATTAATTGGCGACTAGGGCAACTAACAGCGGAAGCCTCCACGATTTACCTGACACACACACATATGTGCTGGGCAATGTGGACTGGTGCTAAATGAGAAGATACACTAACAACCTGGTACAGACCTTTGACCTTACACTTCAGGCCCACAACTAACTAAGGACCTGATAATGAGTTAGGTAGAATTCCATGCAGCCCAGGCGACAGTGTATTTACAATGGTGGGCATGCACCTTCAGTTTTACATCTCCTGGAGGTGAAAAACTCTTAAATTCGTTTTTCACTTATGCAAGGCTTGCCTCTCCTATAGGATAACATTGGAGTTACCTTATTACCTTTAATAAGCTGTAACTTCCAGTTCAGAGCTCAGTTTGGTGTCTAAAGAATTGTAATTAAAAGCCCTCTTTAATGGTAAAGTCAGATTTTTTGTCACAATTCTGAAAATGTCACGTTTAGGAAGTCGGCATTTTCTTGTCCTAATTATTTGGTGCCTGCAGCCTGATCCTGAGTCACATGAGTAAGCCAGCATTTGGTCTTTGTGTATTTCTCCCAGATATTGAGACAAATGGAAGCTAGGTGTTGACAGGATAGGAAACTCTGAGTTAAAGGGGGAGGAGCTGTCATCTACCACACTTGCACATCACACAGGCTCTGCCTGAGCACACTCACAAAGAGTTTGTCACCAGTCTTTTGTGACCCTAGGCAAGCTGGGGCTAGCCCAGAGAGGAAGGGGGTGCCTGACACCTCAATGAGGTGAACACCTCTAGATGCCTCCTTTACTTCAAACTGGGCACCAGGTATAAATATCGGACCCTTAGACCCAATTCAGTGCACTTCTGGAACACAGCACACCTGCTGCGTGCCGATTATGCCGAACTCAGCTGCGCAGCCAAACTCTTCCACAGCCCACGCCCCCAGATCCCATTATCCAATAAGGAGGCCTAAAAGTAGCGCGAAGGCAAGGGAGTGCTCCAATTGCCACCCACTACTCTGTCTTTAGATAGGCCAGCCCTGCCCCACGCCATTTATTTCAATAGTGCGCTGCTAAAACTGCCTGGGCCGCAGCATAAGCGCCCCATTTCAAAACAACCAATTGCCAGTTTCTCTGGGCCCTCCCTTTAGGCTGACATCACTGTTCTCGCATGTGCTTCGAGGGTGAGCAATAGTCCTGAAGCTAGTAGGGCAACGCCCCTTTCGCCTGTTAACACCAGCCGCCACTGAGCAGATTATGCTGAGAAAAGTCCCTCCTTCCAATCCTTTTTAAGTCAACAAACATTCAAACCAGGAGTTCCATTTTACATTGTGCAAGGCTGCGAGCCATGAGAATATCTGATTTAATTTAGATGTTCTAAAGTAAGATAAATAAACACACAAGAAACCTGAGGCAATATTTTAAAGACTGAGTGCTGACGTCTTCTAAAAAAATCTTAGCAAATCCTTTTTACCCTCAGGCGTGTACACCAACTATCAGACCTTAGCGGTGCTGTAGCAAAACACTATACTGTATTGGACTTTATAAAGCTCTTTCCATAGCCCTAACGAGGACTAAAGGCCAAAGCGATTTCTCATTTGTTGAGTAAGTATTCTGTGTATAACCTGAAGTAAATAATACAGGAATAGAGCTGAGCGGCATGGGAGTTTGAATGGACCTGTCTGTAACACATGACTTTAATACTCTGCCTTCACAATCTACAAGAGGAAAAGTAGTAGTTCAGTAACCACGTGCACAAATACAGAAATAAAGACTTAATACTAAGCAATGGATGAATGACAAGTATCATAAAGGATAAATGCCAGCACCAAATCATTTCTGGCGACTTGTACGTTATGTTAACCTGAAGAGAGATTCCCAGTGGCGGCTACTCCGCTAAGGTGGAGGAGCGTCGCCCCACTGCTCTCAGAGCAGTGGAAAAAGGGAAAATAAAATTATAAATAACAACGTTATTATCATTTAATTTTTTTGTACTGGGTACAGGGCTATGTTAGGACGGTGCGGGCTTGTAACAGGGAAGAGGAGTGGTTTGTGCACCTTAAGTGCGCATGACAGTTTGACCGGAATCTTGGGCCGGCCAATCAGTCACGTGCAATTAGCATTTCTCCACCTGGCTGTGTTTTACAGCCAGGTGGAGAACAATCCCAAGACTCCCAGGCACTGTCTAAGGGGCCTATCAGGTCGCTCAGACCAATCACGACGCAGCTGTCATGCTGGTGATAGTAGCGTCCTGATTGGCTTAGGGGAGCCTGTGTGCTTCCATGAGCCAGGATGAGACAAAGATGGAGGAGAAGCTGCGGCCGTGATAACGTAAGATTAAAAAAAAACATGTTTTAATCCTTCCTCTCCTAACCCACATGCCCCACCCCACGACCCCCGCTTCATAGCAAACACCACTGGAGATTTCTTATAGGGATGTATTGCCATTAGTTGGCTTTATACAGCTGTCCCAGTGTTATGGGCACCGTCATGCCTTGATCATGATGATTGCGTCACAGACTGGAGTCTGTTTTCTGAAAGTTTAAGTTGGATCATCAGTAGTGGGGTGGTGTTCTATCTGATGATTTTGTGTATATTGTTAATTGAATGTGTGTTGCAGTGGCTAGTGTTGCTTGGTGGGCAAAATTTGAGTTTTTTTTCCAATTCAGAGGCCTGCCAAGCTACAATAAATTCCCATTAGGCAGGTGGGGAGAGATTGAAAACAGTTGAATAAATGTTTGGTGGAAGAGCAATTGCATAAGTCTACCCAATTACATCTCCATGATCGCGTTTGTGTCACTGTGAAGCAGGTAGGCTTATTTATGTAGGGTAAATGGCTGAGACGTTTCGGCCTTTTCCATAAAAGCATGTTATTCGTTGCACTTAATGACAGGTACAGCAACCGGAAGGCTAGGCTTTGGGATAAAGGAGCATTTATTGCCAGAAGCAGGAGCTAAAATGCTGCTAGTACTTGTGTGTGGGGGGGTGGAAGCTATGATACCTTGGTGATCAGACGGATCCACTATTCAGAATTTGAATGTTGGAGGTAACAAACATGAAAGGACACAGTTAACTGGATGTACTCCCAGCAGGATGTACAAGAAAGTTTCTGCATTTCAATGACCTTGGAGTGGATGAAACGCACAAACGTTTGACCTCATCCAAAGTTTTTAGCTGTTCACAGAACATTGCATAGGGGCTATATTTCATGAGTGGCTTTCAAGGCTTGACAAAACCCAAACGAATCAACAATTTGTCTCAGCACTCGAAAACCCTGATATCTAAAAGTTCACCACTAAAACCTTAAACAAGTTCACAGTAACAAGATGGAAGAACGCTTTGGACGTTATTAGTGATGTGACGGCGGTTCTGCATGTTGACCTCTCTCTCATAACACGTCCAAAAAGAGCACACATTAGTAGTCAAATTACATGTTTGATCTTTTCCAATGGAGTCCGGTGTGGGCAGTAACGGAGTGGTACACGCAGAGGTGAACTATCATACACACTTACACTTTGATTGGACATGGACATAGAGAATCCACTGGGCACAGTCTATGCCCAATAGAGCTACCAGATATTGCTGGTCCAGGCTCATGATTCACACAATTCTCGTTGTATGACATTCAGGCAAAATATGTTAAGTTTGTTGGATTTTTGTTGGCCAACATGTCGTCTGTTGTACTCTTCAAGCCATTATTCGAATATAAATGACTAGGAACTGTTGGTGGGCAAATAATAATGTGGAACCAGAGGAAAAATGTAACAGAACATGTTAAGACAGAGGGCTATGACTCTATTAATATGAAAAAGTAAAGAGAGTAAGATAGAAAGGCGCAGCACATAGATATTGAATAGAAACAAGGTCACCAGGCCCATTTAATCTAGAACTATAATACATTAAATCAAGAAAGGCTGCATGCCTTACTGACCAGCTTCTTCTTTATTCCTATGGGTATATATTGTACACTTTTTTCCCCAGTTGAAACCATGTAAGAGAAACTTAAACTCTTTCTCTAAACAGGGGTGGAAGAAAAAAGCAGACCGGAAACATATTTTAAAAATAGCTCCATGTTGCAATGAGTGAGTAGAAGGTGTGAATCCGACAATTCATCAGAAATCTTAGAAGCGGTCTCCCTTCAAAAAATCTTTTTTTAAAAACCAGTGCCAACTAATTAAGGTTAAACCACACTATTCCAGATATAGCAGCTAATAAAATATGGGATGTACAGCGAGTTTTGAAGAGAAGCCCAGGAAAAATGGCAATAAAATATGATTTGACAACTGTACCCATGAGCATTATTGCTCTACAGCAGCAAATCATGTATGTGGCTGTAAAAATGAGTGCTGACGTAAGGCTGGTTTCATGGCTGACAGGTAGAGACACCCTTAGACTGTCAACCACAGTTTGTCCCTGTGACCCTCCTGTCCAGACCCACTCTCTTTATAATACTTTATAGAACTCTGTAAAAATATATATTGTTATAAAGGTATATTACATGACCACGAAGATGCAGAATTTCAAGCCAGGGAAACCATTTTTCGAAAGAAAATTAGATGCTTCTGGTTTGAGATGGTATATTTTCTATAGTTCTTGGATTGCTCTGCTCTCCAAGTCTCCCTTCATGTATTTGACTTTAATCCAATCATTTGGTGAGGTCCATGAATACATATTTCAGAACCTGTGCATCTTAGGTTCCTTTGTGAAAGAAGAAGATTGAGCCATAATATACAATATATATGTTTATGCCCCTACATTTATTTCCCCTGTTATCTAAGTTTGAATGAAAAGGGACAATCTATGCACATGCTTAAGTAGTAGTTAATAAATAGTCCACAAGCAAATTATAATCCCCTTAATTTATGAAAGTCCTGGGCAGAATTTCCGTTTTTAAAAAGTCAGACAGGGATGAAAAAAGAAAAAGAGTTGAACTGTAGTGTATATTGTACACCAATTCTTTCTCGTCTTACAGTCCAATCAGATAATGGGGTACATTTTTCCAAACAATTTTAAGGATTACTGCCTTTTCCTGAGGAGACATTTTAAGGCACGCGCAATAGTGGGCAATTGCCCAGGGCCCCACCGTCCAAGGGATCCTGTGGGAAAGGGAAGTTTCTCTCTAGCTTACTTCTGCGTATTTTTGTATCTTAACTTTTAACGTATAATTTAGCATATGAAGCCAACATAGGGCTTACTTTAGCCAAAAAACGGTAATACGATTCAAGGTTGTTCCAAACGGGGATCACAGAATATTTCTTGCCAGGGCCCCCAAAATCCTTAAGTTGACGCTGTTTGCCCCTCTATCCCTTTAAGAGATGTACGCTGCTTTAAGTCAATCTGACATGCTTAAAATCTTCGGATAAACGCCCTCACCATATGGAGTAAAGAGAGGGACCTATTATTTTGAGGTCAGATGATGACCTGTTTGGCCAAGTTTCACTTGATTCCCATCTCAGTCAGGAAAGTGTCTTCTCATTTGTAGGTCTTGTTTCTTACCACAGCAGCAACTGTTTTGTGGGTCTAATTTTGCAGATGACTGCTAACAGTAGGTCCCTCTTTCCTCTCTGTACTGTTGGTCACGGTGCAGAGAAAAGAGGCGGCAGAGCTGGCCTTCTGCATGGGCAGAAAGACCTTTAGCTCCTTTGGGGATCACATACGAGTCCCGGCCCAATCAGGGCTGGCCTCTAAACACAGACATCTATGTTCCTCCTCCAGCTCACCTATACCACCCACAGCTTAGCTTCATCACGCTGGTGCCAGCTTATTGGTGTTTAGGGGGAGGGAGGAGTTGTTGCTGTGTAGTGTGAGTGGGAAGAGAGAGACAGAGAGGTGGCAGAAGGTGGAAGGGGGTGGATGTGGTGTTAAAAATGGAGTCGTGGAATGTAAGGAAAATTGTTACAAGAATTTTAAACTGAATCACTGGAACCAAACACCTAGCTGTTCTTTGTATGACTTCATACAGACTGCTCCTTGCACCCCTCTGAAGGTTGGCGCTTTGGGCGTGCCCTAAGGGGTGGGCCTTTAGAAGTGATGTCATCAATTAAATCAGGCCTACAAAATTGGGGGCTTATGGGAAAGCAACAAAAAGTGCATGTTCATAACTTAACCAGGATCCGAGTCAAATGCAAACTTCGTAAGACACCTCACCGGGTACAACAAACATTCCGCCAATCTCTGGAATGATCTCCCCCATACATTGGAGCCTCACCTACTCTGCCGTCTTTCAGAAAGGAGCAGAAAACATGGCTCTTTAACTCCTATCTCTGTTCTTTTAGGCACCTCTTTGTCCTCAGCAGCAGTCTCAGCGCAACGACACTTTCGAGTAGATGTGCGCTCCATAAATTTCTTTAACATAACATTTTGCTGACTTATACCCGTCTTTAAGAAGAGGCGGACAGCGTCTGCGACGGGTGCTGCTTGTGAAATACTACTATGCTTTGGCTGCCAAATTTGAGCATAATGCATTAATCATAAGGGAATTGTCATAACTGCACTGAGCAGGGTGTTCCATAAGGATTGGAAATTGTCCATTCATTTCTGTTTGCCACACCTGCTCGTATGTGTCATAGGTTCACAATGTGTAGGAATTCCTACATATTCCCTGCAGAGAACACATGCGGAAGAGGAGTAGGCTGAGTGAAACATGGACTACCAAGGGCCTGATGTATCAAAGGGTTATATCCAATCTGTGTCTACGGGAAAATGTGTTAGTACATACAGACCCTACTGCGCTAAGAGTGTTTCCCAACGTAGTGTTGAAAAGAATCCCATGAATGTGGTGCATCAGGAAGCAGATGACAAACAATTTCATAGAATAGCTTAATGTAACAAAAGGAAAATGTGAACTTTTGAAAAGATTGCAAACCATGTGCAATCATGAGTTCTGATTAATACGCTGTGAGGCATATGTACAAGGGCATTGCGGCGACGCTCCTGGGGCGCAATGCCCGGCTCCATATTTACAAAGTGATGTTAAGCCAGTTTTTGAGGCTAAACGCGCTTTGTAAATATGGTACCCTTTGAAGCAGGTATCTGCGTGAAAGGAGCGTGCAATGGGTGTTGCTGTGGGCGTACAACTGCAACACCCATTGCTTTTTGACACTGCCCCAGTTTTACAAGGAGATGCTAATTTGTGGCAGTGCCAAAAACTAACGCCATGCAAGAGCAGGCGTTAGAATGGCACACGAGGAGAAATGCTTTTATTTCTCCTGGTTTTTGCTTCTTCTATGTGTGTTACATTCTGCAGCACATATAGAAAGAGGAAAAAGTCATTAATGATTGTTTAAGTGCAGGAAGGTGTCCCCTCCTGCACATAAACAATCATAAAAAAATGATGATTTGCTAGTTCTATGTATGTTGCATTCTGCAGCATACATAGAAGTAACAAATAGCCATAATGGATTGTTTATGTGCACCTAACCAATGATTCCCTGCAACGCAGGCACCCTTGCACTATGGTGCAAGTGTGCCTGCGTTGGCACTAGGGAGGTAATTTTAGCGCCAGCGCTAGGGAAAACACAGGGGTGCGCCATATTGTAGTAAATACAGCGCATCCCTGCGTTTTGAAAATGTCGGAGCATGGCGCTGCCAAATTTGGCACACCTCAGTGCTCCGACATTTTGTTGTACAAATGTCCCTGTGTTTTAAACAGGTGCAGCTAAAGTTCACTATCGATGTCTCTGATGTAATTTTTATAGCGATGCACATTTCTCAAAACGCTTACAGAGACGTCAGTGCTCTGCATTGGAAGTGTGAGCTCAACTGCAATGAACAACGCACCTGCAGCATGGCAATTCCCATAGACGAACATGGGCAAAAACCTCTGAAGAAACTTCCCAATATCAATATTTAATATTGAACAATTATACAGCGTGAGACTAAATAATAGGTTGCTATGTTTACCTAGCTCATGTAGAGTTCCAGGGATACTCCAAGGAACTTTTAGGAATTTTCAAAAAGTGGAAAAGCTACTCCAAATGTAGAAGAAACCAATTGGAATGGATGTGGGACTTTTATCTTGTTGTCTTTTGTAAATTTGGACTTCTATTGATTTTTTTAAGATGAGGGAAGATGGATTTTTACGCTCTGGTTCAGCAGAAGGGGAATGTTTAGAAATATATTTAAGAAAACATTGATAAAGCAAGTGAAAAAAGAGATGGCAAATGCCTTCCTCTTTGTTGCCAAAGCCATGACTCGCAACAGGTTCCTGCGCTGTTTCTCTACCACTGAAGCTAGCCATTCAGCTTGTGGCTTTTTCATGCTTTTGGATCAATAGTTCTAGACCTGCACGGGTGTATTGTTGAGCCAAAATCCTCACACGTAAGTGGAAGAATATTGAAGTATGTGTGTTTGCCAGGCTGGGCTACAAGGATCTCTTCCACTACCTCACATGAGCAGTAGTGGTTCAAATATGGTTGTATGTTATTACATCTCCTGCCACTACATCCCTTGACATTGCATCCTCTCGGAAGGGGGCGGTGGACCAAACTGATTCTTGTATGGTCTGATGTTAGCCAAGACCTTTTAATTTTACAAAATTGATATATTTAACACACTAACATATGGAGTCTTCCTGCCATCCCTCTTTATCCACTGGTCTGTTATTGTGTCATTCAACATTTCTTTTCTGCCCACTTCCGCATCCAACATGGGGTAGTGGGTCATCCCACTTCAGCTATAGGCTAACTTCACTGTGAGAGATGGCCTTCTTCCCTTTTCACAAGGCACACATGTGCATTCTTAGTCCTCTAAAATCCCAGAGTCAACAATGACAATGTGTGCTTTTTGAAACCCCAAAAATTGTTTTTTTTTATATATGAGTGAGCATCCTGCAGCTCATCCTAAAATAAAGTTTGACAAAATCAATAACAAAACAAAACTCACATCGGCAAAACCAAATGTCTGTCGACCAATTTCAGATCTGTTGACTTTCCCAATGCTTGTTTATGTCAAGTTAACCGTATGATATTAATTTAATTAGTTATTCTTTACCATATTTTATAAAACATATTTTTGACAATGTAATGCCAGCCCATGTAGTGGAGGCAATGTAGTGGCCAGGCATTGCAGTTGAGGAGATGTAGCAGACCTGTTTCCTCAAATATTCAGACCTGCCTATGGAAACTAAGATGTACTTTTCAGCCAACAACTTAGGCTTACCACTGTTCCTTGTGAATTTTAGTTGAGACATTTTAACCTTTTAACCGTGGCGTAAAATCCGTCGTGGTGCGGGCGTAGGCGTGCGCGGGCGGGGTTGCTTCGGTCAACGGACATGCGCAGCACTACGGAGGTAGTGCTTGCGACGGCCGTTGGCCAACGAACGCAGCGAACGGGTTAAACGTCTCCTAATTGACTTGCTTCATTGTAGAAGGATTTGTGTCCTCACACAAAAGCAAAACAAATGCCTCGAATAGAGATTTGAGAAATTAATATAGCACAATACTGCAGAGGGCTATTGTAGCCTTGTGAACCTCACAACCAGTCACTAAGACAAGTTAATGTCCCTCTCATGACTTACTAACTTATATTGCTGGCGAGAGAGAGTAAAGATCATAAGGTACAATTACAAGTAATATTGTCAATGTTATTTATTTAGAAAGTTTTGTATAGTGCGAACATGACCCTAGAGGGTATCAGAGCACTTTACAGAGGGAAACGACACATATGAGGTGGGGTAATAGTGGCAGTGTCATAGCAATAGACAAAATAACAATAGTTACGTGACAGTATGATAGTCAAGAAAATAGCAATAGTTACATAACAAACTTAATGTGTGCAAATGAAATAGTCAATAGGCGAAGGTTAGTAATGTTCTGAGCGAATATTCCAGTTCTTTCCTCATACCCCATTTCCTGTTTCTCTAAAAGTGCAGTTGTCTGTTATGGAAGTTATAGGCGAGACCATTTACTGGTCGTAATAGACTGCATTCTAAGGAAAGTCATTGCCTGTCCCAATCTCAACTTTCTTTAAAATGCACTATTATACATGTACACACAAAAATAGATAACTCTGAATAGATAGTTGTATTGTCTTTAACCACTCCAAACCTGTGCAATGAGAAGTGCGTGAAATGTTGGGTGGGGGCACAACAGCTATTAAACAGCAAAAACTGTCATGATGGAACAATAACATATTACTGGGAGGTTATTCCTTGACCACCAGCTTTAAGTGACCATCAACTATGCTACTGTGCTAGATTATGATATTATGATCACTGCTTCCTTTTGTGTTTTTGTGATGCTTGGTGTAATTGTGGTATCACTGAGATGATACCACCCTCAGACGGGGCGTTGTCTCAGACGGTACTGTTCTAGTCTATGACACAATTTTATGGTATGGTATTGTCTTGTTTAACCTATTAGGCATCACACTGTTTGGCCACCCGCCTCTTTTTGGGTGCCGCTGTATCTTGTAATGATCTATTTATTCAAATGTTTCTATATGTTTCATTGCATAACTATATCCTCTCTAACAATTGTAAAGCACTCTGATACCCGCGAGGGTCATGTTCGCACTATGCACTCTGATACCCGCGAGGGTCATGTTCGCACTATATAAAACCCTTCAAATAATAAATAAATAAGTTCCTTGATATGTGAACTAAGATTGTTTACAAAAGCCACAAACCCGGCCAATGTTCCTGGCTTCTTTCTGCCATCATAATGTGAGACAGATGTGTTTTTTCTCTCAACACCTATGTATCTATGTAAGTATATGCTTGCAGAGTGAACACACACCATTAGGATGGCCCGCACCAGATCCTGAGGACAGCCGGGTGCTCCGCGCCTCGTGGCACAGCAAGATGTACACAAGGGGTCCATAAAGGGGAGTGAGGGGCCCTGAACAATCGAGGGTCTCCCGAGAGGTGTCCTGACTGCCCGTGCTCTGTGGTCATGGACCTCCAAAGGAAGTAGCTGTGGTTTTAGTGGAACTTTGAGACTCAGAAATGAGGGTCGAGACTCCGAAAAACCAGTACAGCTATCCATATTGTAAAACAAAACCCCCAAACCCCTCTGGACTAAATAGGAACACAACATTGTGCATGTTTAGTGCCTCCTGGTGCACTGGTTTACTTCAGGTTGCAGTTGGGCATAGACTACTGACATTTTGGATTAGAAGTTGTATTTTAAGGAAGAGGACTCACAGGAGATACCAAATCCAACAGCAAAAACAGAAAAGCAAAAACACCAGCTACAGCAACCTGTTTCTGTATTGCACTTCATACAGCAGTTTGACATTTGCATGTGCTATAAATACTAGGAGCCTCTGTACAAATGTAGGGTCACAAAAGCAGGCAGTTTCTTTGCACACCAACTACTTTGCGAGCCTGCATTTGTTTGGCGCTGTGACCGAAGGGCTTATCGTTTTTAGTTCAAACAGTTCAATCAAAAAATATCATGTCCTTTAAAGAAGTGTATCTTCAGCTCTTTCCTAAAAATGTGTGTGGTGGGCATGTGCATGAGAAGCCTGTGCGGTTTGCTACAGTACCAATCTGCAGCATTTCCCAGTGGGGCCGGCATGGCTCACAAGTGGGGGGGGTTGGTGTGGGGGTCGCGAGTGGAAGCCGCGGGGGGGTGTCGCAGGTGGTGTGGCTTGAAGAAGCAAATATTTTAAAAAAACATAAACCTACCTTGAGGCTGGTCCAGCGTCGCTGCTCCTGCTCTCCTGTCTCAGACTACAGGAAGCAGAAGCAGACAGCCAGGCTCCCTCCCCTAAGCCAATCACAACACTGCAATGCAGCGTTGTGATTAGTCTGAGCGCCGTGACACAGCGCTCAACCAGGGGCTGGAGAGGTGAGCATGTAATGCAGCCTACATGGAGAACAGGAAAGTGTGCATGACTGGTGTGGGCGGTCCAAGAGGGCCAGTCATTGCGCACTTTGGAGTGGGCAAACCACTCTTCCCCTGCCCTGCTCCATGAGCTGAGCAGTACCGCCCACCGCCCCGCCCGCAAAGCAGCAAGACACGCCACAAAGCGTAAAATGATAATAACTTTAAAGTTATTGTCATTTTATGTTTCTCTTCTTCACACTGCTTAAAAGCAGTGAGGCGACGCTCCCCCGCTATAGCGGATGAGCCGCCCCTGGCATTTCTATCCTCATGTGTCCTTAGTTTGCCTTTATCCATCATGCTTGGTGTAGTATGACCCCTATATTGTATGTGGCATTGCCATGTTACAGCTAATATGAGGGTTTGTGTGGAAGAACATCTTGTTTTGTGGGAAAACAAGCAAGTACTGAATATAGACAGAGCGTGGGTGGTTCACTTGGCAAGCACCAATCCCACGGGGCTCTAGAAATGCTCAATGCGAAAACTGAATCATTGGTCCCAATGCCATTGTCGAATTCAAGACAGTGTTCCAGGACACAATGCTAAATTTTTGTTTGCAAAAAGTGAGAGGACTGTAATCTTAGGAGATACTGTCATGTGAATAGCTTGGCTTGTGTTGATGGGTATAGGGTTGGGCACCAGCACTTACATTTAGGAACCAAGACTTATTTTTAATCATTTTGACTCTGAGCAAGAAAGAGGTCGAATATGAAGAAAGAAGAAGGAAAAGAAAGTGAGGAAAATAGTGATAAAGAGCCAAAGCAGGAATGAAAAATCATAGCAAGCTTTTGATAAAGCAAGCATATGATAAAGAGACAGGAAGCTGAAGGTGGTGGAAGAAAGAGACATGAGATGAAATCTAGGCTACGCAACCTTGGCATTTGACAGCCGGCCCCTAAGAAAAACTTTGGGCCCCTTCATTCATTCTTTTACACATCAAGTACTGTTTATATAGATGTGTGAGCCACATGGCCACAAGATAAGCAAAACATCCATGACTTGAACGCCGGACCTTCTGTAGCATTACGGTTACCTTCAGTATTACGGTATAAAGATATTCCCTACTTAATTTTCTAGACCCACACCCTAAAGGGGGCATGGAATTTCGATTTTTTCAATACAGGAAGGGACACCTTCCTGTACATAAACAAACCATGGCATTTTGCTTTCTCCATGTGTGCTGCACAAGGCAGCACACATGGAAATAGCAGAAACGAGGAGAAATAATGCATTTCTCCTCGTTCTCCTCTTTTCGTCAATTTAAGACCAGGGTTTTCCTGGTCTTAATTTTGGCACTGCCTCATATGTACGCCACCCTTGTACATAGGGGGCAGCGTCAAATATAATGGTTGTTGCGGTGGAAAGCCTACTACAACACCCACTGCACCCCCCTTTCACCCTAAACATAGTGTGAAAGGGTGCCTTATGTACAAGGCAGTGTTAACCCACATTATGTGGCTTAATGCTGCCTTGTACATAAGGCAAAGGCCCTATAGGCACAGGAAAGTCACAAAAAGTGACGTTCCTGTGGCGATAGGAGCTTGTACATATGCCCCTTTGTTTTCCTCTTAGTCCATATCTTTAATGGCGGAGTGTCTATGTTCCTGTGAAACAAAACCACAGCATGAAAAAGGGAAAAACGAAACTAAAACAGAATAAATCATGAGTTCCTTTTTCTAACAGGCTTAAAGCGAAATGATATCATTAATGAATTGAAAACGTAAGCCTTTCCCTCACCTCACGAGTTCAAATTTCCTGGTAAAATACAATACTTCCGGTCAGTGTTCACTATGAATGATTTTTCCCACCGACCTCTCCCCACAAACGCGTGACTGAATATCATTACGCTGCGGTTCGCAGGGAACTCCCTCTTTCGGATGCATCTTGTAAAATGATGCAGAACACCTGGCATGTCCCATTTCCAACATGCCGCGCATGACTTCTTCCACGCTGTCCTAAAAGCGCGTGCATCCCGCCGGAATTCGGTTATACGCAGAACGTTCTCTTGCCAAATTCCAAGCGCGAGCCAGATTTATAGCTCTGGTTTCTGGGTCAACATTTCTTATTGTAAGGACAACCAGATGCAGCGTGCGGCGGTGGGAACTCTAAACTAAAACAGCCTTTCTGACCCTCTCCAGGAAAATTCTCAGCAGACTGGGAGGTGGAGGAAATTCAGCAGAGGGAAGCAGAAGGGCAAAGGAAGTAACTTTATTCACATATAGCATTTCTTCTTCTAATAATTTGTCAAATGTGAAAAGACAAGGCAAATACGAGCTGATGGGAACAAAGAGGAGAAAACATTAACGAGCATTAACGAAATGAAAAGGTAAATCTGAGAGCGGCAGAGTAGACGTGGAATGAAGTACCCCCTCCCTTATGTCATAAAAAATGATTGTGGAAGAATAATGAGACTAAAGAATGGGTTCATTTGTAAGGCTTTGGAGCTCTGGGGTGACTTGCTATCATTTTTACATTATGGTACAGGGTGTGTTTGTGTATATATATATATATATATATATATATATATATATATATATATATATCCCCGTAGCACCAGAATAAGGAAACTTACTGCGAGTTGGGCTTTGGTTGCACTCGCAATAAAGCAACAAGCAAAGAAAACTTTCCTGTGAGTGCGTCACCTTATTCTGGTGCTGCGGCACCACGTGCTTAAAAAAAAAAAAATATATATATATATATATATATATATATTGATACATATATATGTTGATAAAGGCTGTTGCCACAGCCGAAACGCGTCTCTCCTGGTTGCTGGGTCGAAGGAGGCCCAACACATTAAAGAAGCCTTAATCGTAATCCTGCAGTCCTCGTGTGCGTGCCCTTTTCCTTTGGGAGCAGGGGTTAGCCACAGGTCCAAAAGTGTACTGAAGAGTTGACTAACGACCAACTATGCGATGTAACATTAAGAGTGTCATTTTAGGTAAGGCAGACGTACAGACTTTGTCAAAGGGTCAGAATACTAAAATATAAAAAGTGGGGCTATTGAGTTTATCAAGTCAGCACATCAACCTATACAAAACATATCTCTTGGGAACCCCTTGTCTTTGTCAAAGCATCACCAATAACCATAATCAAATGAATATTAAAAAAATTCACTCATAGCAATGTTTAATAAAAGTGATTGTCATAAAATATTTTCAATTAAGCCTTTTAAAAAACATTTACATGTCTTTGAGACTCATTTTCAACATTTGCAGGCCAGAAAATAAAGCAATACAACCAACCGAAATAGGTATCCACACTCCAGCTGAAGAGCATACAGTTCCGGCTTGGAGTGCTTTAAAAAAACACAAATGAAGCTCTCCTGGAGTCATGCATTCAAAGACACTGGAGACTTACTGTGTTGCCTGCAAGAGCCCGGGCAGTGAGAACCTAAACTCCCAGCCTGTGTTCTTGCAGGCAGGGAACACTAGTTTGCTCTTACCCAGCGGGAGCAGAAAAAAGTTCCTCCCGCCACGTAGGAGCAAACTACCACAGCTGTATCCTGCCACACTTCACCGGCAAGCGGGCAGGGACCGTGGGAGCACTGGAGCTATCCCCACGGCCACATGGGCTAATATTGCTGTGGGTGTCCAGAGTGGGCACCAGGGCACACACAGCCATTCAAGTTGGTTTGTCCCTTGGTGTATGGTACTCCGGGGTTCTTTTGTGGCTCAGGGAAGGGGCCACATGCCCCTCCCTTTAATGAGCATGTCATCCATGGGATTGGGTACCCTAGTGCCCTTGTGTGGCTCGGGGAGAGGGGCCACATGCCCATATCCCCACTCCCCATTAATTAGCATGGCAGCTCTGTGGATGGGTCCCCTGGCCTTGTTTTGCTCTAGGAGGGGGGCTGCACTCCCCTCTCCAATTAATAACTTGTCCACCTGGGATGGTGTCCCTGTGGCATTTTAAAGACTTTGACTGAGGTATACATGCTCCCCTCTATCTTAACAGTTTGACTGTTGGGAATAGAGTCTCTGGCTCCTCTAAATGCCCAGGAGCGGGAGGGCTCTCAGCCACACTTTTAATGATGGGCTTTCAGCCATAAAAGGGACAGTGGAAAGATAACTCATAACATGCTCAGCAGTCCAAAGGTGGCACCACCTGCATATTGCAGCTCCCTGACCGCTGTGCGACTGCCTTAGGATCCTGGATCCACAGCGGATGCACCGGTGGATGTATGACGTTACAACGCATGCTGTTACAACGCATGCTGTTACAACGAAAGTTTACAACGCGAGTGCATTGACAACGCAGGACATTACAACGCAAGTCTTTACATCGACTTGCACTAGATGGCGTGCTAACATTAAAAAAGTGTAATTTACTATTCCAACTCCAGTCCACGTAACAGTAGGGAAGGTGTTGGGATAGTAAACTACACTATTTTTAATGTTAGCACGCCATCTAGTGCAAGTCGATGTAAAGACTTGCGTTGTAATGTCCTGCGTTGTCAATGCACTCGCGTTGTAACAGTTTCGTTGTAATGGTAGTGCGTTGTAAAAGTTGCGTTGTAAAGGTTGTTCCCCGCACCGGTCTGTGGCAGTCCGACAGCCACATTTTCAACACTGAAGGTGGGCCCGCAGTGTGGCAGTGGTCGGACCACCACCGCGGGTACAGCGGCCCTATGGACCACAGTACTCGTAATCTGGCTCTAAGCCAGCCAATTCTGACCCCTGTGCAAACACTTGTTTGAGATAAAGTCTGACCCATGTTCCATTTCAGGTCAACCCTGCCAGAAAGTAAAGAGGAGAAAAAGGTGCAGTAATTGCAGTAAACATCAAATTCTGCATGTTATTTCCTATTATTACTCAAGCAGGGAGGATTACCACCCCTCACATCCAAAACCCCAATTTCTTACAATTGCGCTTTAATTTTTGGGGTGAAAAATCTCAGTCACTCAATGCACAGGACTACAGGGAGGTCTCTGACCCCTCTTTAAAGTGCAGGGAGGTTGCTGCCTGCACAGAGAAACACAGAGCGGCTTTGAAACAGCCACTCAGTATTTCACTGAAAGCACTGCCTGGGGCAGCGTGAGTTTAGGGCTACCCGGAGGGCAGCAGATTTATCGTAATAGGGCACACTTTCTATGTTAGCACCCAATACACCTATTTGAGGGTGGACCATGGCGAAAACAGCAACATTGTCCACTGTCTATAATACTACCTATCAGCTAGAGCAGCAGTCATTGGAACAGGTGAACCAGGCTCAGGTCAGGGCCCGACTGGGAACCAAACCCCCCCTGGCAGAGTGCTCGGCCGGCCCTCCAGGGGGTTGAGGTTTCGGCTGAGCTATTTGACAGGGCCAGTTTTGGCCGATTTTGTTAAAGGGGAGATATTGTAGCTATGCTGCAAACACTGACCCAAAACAAAAACGGAAACCAGACCCCACCCTGGCGGACCACCAGGTAAATGCCTGGTGCCCTCTACGGCCAGTCCGGCCCTGGCTCAAGTCCAGGCTTCGGCTCAGCATCTTGTGATTCTGGGCAAATCAATTAATCTCCCTGTGCCTAAAAGTGTGTAACGTAATCTGCACAAAAAAACACAAAAAAACCTACTCCTACCCTCCAGCAATACAGAAATAAACGTAAGATTTGTCTATTCCAAGAGCATTACCACCCCACGCAATAGGAACCACCACATTCCCTGCTTTAACATAAATGATCTTCAATTGTATTCCTGAGTTCTCACCCCGTATCATTACTTCTGAACTAGGGGTTCTCTATATAAGTTCTCCTACAAACATTTATACATACATTCATGAACGTCACCATCACCCTGTTCCTTTGAGAGGCTTCAAGAGTCTCAGAGAATTCTGACAGAAGCTACCCAAGTTGCATGTAAATGTTTAACTAGGTCTCAGTTAATATGAGCTGTTGCACAAAGGTACATGAAACCTTTGATAGAACATTAGATGGATGAACGAAAGAGATGAAGGCATGCTAAATAGTGTACGTTTACCTCATGGTGGCGGATGGAAAGTAAGGCTTCTCCTGCACAGGGTACATGGGTTTGCCAGTCCTCCATGGAGAATCACACTTTGGGGTAATATAGCCCCTCACAGAGTCTTCCAAATGCTTATATGTTGATTAATGGATAGTAGAAAGGAAACGGTGATGCCTGTGGGGCCTAATGACCTGCATTATAAACTACACAACACGATAAGGATATGTGATTCACAGTTATGGCAGGAGATAGGGCCAGATGTACAAAAATGAAATTTAGCATTTCCTAAATAGCGACTTCAATTCGTAAATTACAAAACTAGTGGTGCACATGTAGAGCACACATATGACCTAAGGGCATGTGTGGGTTCTATTGCACTTTAAAACAAGCATTTGCAATGCAATAGGTCTCGCATTTGGGAGAGTGAGAGCTATTGGCTCTGTAAAGGTCAATGTGCTTTACCTCTGTGTTTTCGTTTGTAGTGGAGCAGGCCACAGATGCATAAAGAGGGAGCGCAATGATTTACAAGCTCAGCGAGGCTTTACAGCACCGCGTGCATTCAGAATTGTAATTTGAGTTTTAATGAAGATTACACCCTCTACAATCGTTCTCAAATTAAAATTCACAGAAAACAATGTATTCCATATCCTCCAGTAGTTGGTGCCTGACTCATGCTTTGAAGTAAGAACATAAATGAATCGCCATTACATGGCGTTGGACACACGCTCACTGATGTTGTTTGCTTTTGACACACACGTTTATTCCTGCAGGAAGCATCGTCCTCTATGTAGGTGTGATAAAGTATCATGTCATGGTCTCTTGATACGTTTTATCCTTATTTTGCTCTAAGGTGCTGATTGTGATGCTGTTATTTTGGTACAGAAGGAAAGGTCGAAGTCTAACCTAGGAGGGATTGTGCTACTGTAGTTAGTGAAGCGCTTGGATGTAAATATGTGGCTAAGTGTTCAATAGGAGCTGGCAGCACTGCCAGAGACCGATTTCAGTGTCAGAAAAGGTTGAAGGACAAGATCTGAACAGTAATTAGAGTGTGATGGGAATTTGACAAAATTCGAGAGCTTAAGGTTTATGATGTCACCACAGAAATTGTGAATTCAATATAAGTTGGAATTATTGTGCCAAATGATTACAGAAGCCTTGCTTTTGAATAATTAAACCGGTTTCGAGAAATCAGTACAGAATGATAATAGGACTGAAATCCGAGAAAGCTTCGAGAGGAATTTGCAGCTAAACAAGTAAATATGACAGGCAGCCGCCTCCTTCTTTCAGGCATCACTGATGAAGAAGTCAACTGTATACTTGCTGGTCCATTCCCACCATAATATAACTAGCATGCAACCAACATAGTACAGCATCGTTCAAAAGGCTTTAGTGAGCTATATATCAGTGAAATTGCTTTGACACCACTGAAAATCAATGTTTTTTTAAGTGGGACTCCTATCTGCCCTCTAATGAGCACGATGTGCCAGGTCCAGATATCTCGAGTCCTTGCAGAGAGTTACCTACACCTGGATGCCCATCAATGACGTGTCTACCCTGTCTATGGTAGTTATCTATGGTAGTTAATCAACCTACCCTAATCAGCTCCACTTCCACCTCGTCTTGCACCAGGTCGGGCCCGAGCCCGCGCTCCCGGCACTGCAGGTTGTTGCTGGCGATGCTGGCCGGGGTCTCGGTGGTGTCCAGGGCCCGCTCCAGCCGCCTCTTCTGAGCCAGCAGCAGGTCGGATTCGGATGTCAGGTCCCCGACCTCGCGGCACAGCTCGGAGCGCCAGAAGTGCAGGTCCTGCAGCTGCTCGCCCAGGGCCTTCGTCACCCCGGCCTGGCTGCGCTGGGACCTCGCCTCGGTCTCTGCCGCCATCCGCTTGGAGTCATGCCGCCCGCGCTCCGAGGTGTCCCGGTCAGAGAAGGCCTGGGCAAAGCCAGCCTGGCACCGCACTGCCCACTCGCGCGGAAGGTACTTAGTGGGGTGAAAGCTGGCGGTGGCCAGGCCAGAAGAGTGTAGGGCCAGGGCGGGCTCGCAGGGTCCGGGGGGGTGAGATGGAGCATGGGGGGACACTCTGGGGGATTGGAGGGCAAGAGATGAGCACCGGCCGTGGAGGCACGGAGCGCTAGGGGGCGTCCTAGAGCACACTGACATGGCTACGGGAGAAGACCGACTCTTGGGACTCTAGACGCGGTGGTGAGAAACAAGCACGCCCACAGCTCCGCCCAAAGAGAAAGTGTCTGTGCGACATGCAAGTACAGCGAAGTGATGGTTATCACTAAAATGAACACCGAGAATGCTTCCTGAAAAGCGCGAGCACTGAAAAGCACGTGCAAGTACAGCGAAGTGATGGTAATCACTAAAATGAACACCGAGAATGCTTCCTGAAAAGCGCGAGCACTGAAAAGCACATTCAAGTACAGAACGCCGAGAATGCTTCCTGAAAAGCACGAGCAATTCTGAGCAAAATATCCAGTCAGGGTGGGCGGGGCCTAAGGGAGACAGGGCGAACACCAACCCCGCTTCCAGAGAAGCCGGACAGAAAAAGCAACGACAATAGATCTCGCCAAGGCAAAGCAGCGCATGCGCGCTGAAACGCAGGTGAAACCTAAAAAAGCATCTTGGGGTGCTTTTTTTAATTGAGCATGGTTACCTTTGACTTTGAGTCAATGGTAATTGCATTTCCTAAATGCTCATTTTGCATTTAGGAAATGCTTTGTACCTGTGCTAAGAAATTGCACATAGGAAATCCCTATTCGCGGTTTCCTATTTTGGGATTTTGCGATTCCCTAAAGGCCTTTCTGCTAAATCTATCTGGGCTAGAGCCAAACTCAGTTTTAAAATATGGAGAGTCTGATAAACCTCTATTCCTCTGCCATGTCAGACATTGCATTTCTGGAGTAGCTCACCCCTAACACCCAGTTTTATTTGCTACTGGCAGGTGGAAGGGTGGTGGAGCTCTTGTCCCATATACCACATTCCTTTGAGGTACATGTGAAAGCCAGTCATGTTGCTGCTCATCAAATGGTCAAACACAACAAAGCCAATTGTCACCCACTCACACCCACCTTAACAACATTGACCCAGAACTGCACTGTGCTCTTGCTGTCAGACTGTGAGCGGTGTGGATACCGATGTGGTAATGTACGCTTTACATTGATAAGCAGTGCGGAAAGTAAATGGCAATGCATGCATTTCACTCTGGAGCAATGCAGGTAAAGGCAGGGTAATAAATGTTTTACATACTTGGGCAATGTGGATATTGGCACGGCATTGTGTACTCTACATACTAAGTGTATGTAGATACTTACATCATGCAACATCTAACCTGATGGACAGACCCAACGTCCTGAGGTCTGATCATGTAATATCAGCAACAGGAATACCAAATAACCTTCATTTGTCCTGGCATCATAAGCAACATTCATGGAAACCTCAATTAGAAGCCCCATTGTACAAAGAGCGGACCAAACCTATTTGACCATCAGAGATCTCCTGTGACAGGCATGGAACGCTCAGTTGAGCTTTTCCAAATTTGAGCAGTGGTTTTCGTAGACACACTTAGCATCATAAATGTAGCAACAACCTGGAATGTGTATGCAGAATCCGAAATGACAGTGCCTGGAACCTTCGAAGGGACTCTCAGAAGTAAATTGTAAGCACCCCAGATTGCGATGGCAGCACCGTGGCCTATAATAGCACCTATAATGTTGTTGTTAGTTTAATCTGGCACATATATTGGGATGAACTATTAACTGGTTCATGTACAGTGATGAGAAATGTGTCTATGTATAATATATGATAATTATGTCATTTCCTCTGGCATACATGATTTTCTGTCACTAATAAATATTGGTCCCGGGTACAATATCATTAGTTTCCCTTCAGTAATGCCTGTGAGGCCTATGACCCTTTAACTAATAATTTTTAAAATTGATCTGGAAAAGATGTAGCCTGTTTTTCCCAAACTCTCCTGGGGGCGGGTTGGGGCTTTTCCATTAAAAACACCATGAGAAGGATCTGGCTAATGCAGTATTGCACTTGTTCGATGAAGTGTAGAGATTAAATTAAAGAAGTTTTGCAAGGACTGCTTCTGGCTCCTGATCTAGCCCTGCTAAATCCTTGAGGAAACACAGTTCTGCGGAGAAGAAACACAACAGAAGACAAAGATGCATAAAAAACTACTCACACATATTCCTATGAGTGTGGTAGTGGTAGTGAATTTCATAGGATTCATAGGATTGAGCACAGGTAGTTCCTCTGATGAAGTCAACACAGACCCTTGTGAAATCCAAAGCACTATCAGACAATAACTGAAACGGAGCCCTTTATTTGTGTTTCACACTGCATACAAAGACAACACAGGCAACACACAACCTGGCCAGAGTGTGGGATGCAAGCATAAGCGCTCACAGGGCATGTCATCCACCACCAGCAAGTGAGTTCATCACAATTTCTCCTGCTTCATAAAACACAAAGAATAGTTCACCAAACCAGATGAACCTTCTCCCAAGATTCCTGGCGGTCTCACACTGCTGACTTTTTCTTAGTCCACGTATGCATTATAGCCTTAGAGTCTGCCCTAGTGCCATAAGTGCTCTACTGGCCATTAAAGGCCCAAACCAAAGGTGATGGCCTTTAAATGAGGTGGAGGGCCTTGTATGCTATAAGGCTATCCGAAAATTCTGCCCCTAGAGGGCAGAATGTTCTAATTTGTAAAACAAAGGCCTCACTGAGCCAGAGGTGATTTCAGTCCCCTCGAGCTCCATGAGGCCTTTTGTTCTCAGCAACAGCTGTGAACAAACATTGGAATGTTGGAGCTCCGGGCTTCTATCGGCAATTAGAAGCCCGGAGAACTCCATTGTTTTCAATAGAGCTCCCAACATTCCAATGAGCTAATATACATTATGCAAGGATTAGGGCTTTGCTTCTAGACTTTGTGTGTTTCTTTTGCAGCTGTTTTTTGTTGAAAGAAGTGATGGTGATTGATTTTCGAGAGCCAAGTGTGGGCTGGAACGGATTTAAGACTACCTAGATGATGAAGGGCAGCACTGGACACGGGTTTATATAAAAAGAGAAGAACCACAAAAATAAAAATAGATAGTAAAAGAAGTATTAAGTTGCAGACAGAGTGATCTCCAAAAACGGGAAAATCTTCAAATTTGATGCCATCGGCCGACTCCTGCAGTGCAAGTGTAGCATTGTCTAGCTTTAGCTTTAATGAAGGATGTTGTGAAGAGTCTGGCAACTCGAGTGTCGGGTTTGCCTCCTTAAAACTATTTGCACATCACATCATTAATGAACAAAAAACAATAGCTTTTTTTTGTAAAACGTACTCTTTCATGGTTATTTTGTGAACAGTTTTACACAATTTTCTTGGATAACTGATTTTTCCAGGAAGTGGAAGCTTTTATGTAGGGGCAGTTTAATCCAATAGGACAATCAGAACAGAGGGCCTCATTTACAATATTTTAACGCACAGCAGTGCAGCAAGCCTTCCTGCTGCTCTGCCAGGCATCAAAATAATAGGGCAGGAATGCACCGTATCTACAAAATACAGCGCATTCCTGTCCTTCTTATCTGTGCCGGCGCACAAACAGCAGCCATGTGCCAGTGCAGACACCCTTGCGTCATGTTGCAAGGGTGCTTGCGCTGAGGGGATGATTGTTTTTGTTCTGGAAGGAATACCTTCCTGCACAAAAACAATTATTAAAGGCATTTTCTTCTTTCTACATGTGATGCAGAATGCAGAGTGCATAGAAAGTGGACAAAAACTAGGAGAAATAAAAGTTCTCCTCGTTGAGCCTTCTTGAGCCTCCCCTGGGAGGCGTAGGATTCTGCCGCATTACCAGGTTGGCAAAATGTTGTAAATCTGGGAATGCGTCAAGTTCCAAGGATATTTCATGGAAACACCCACAGCAACACCCATGGAACGCCCCTTTCCCTCAGAGTTATGCGTGAAAGGGAAACATATTTACGAGGTCATGAAAAGTCATGCAGGGTGACTCTAAATGGCCTTGTAAATATAGGGATGCAAATTGCGCTGCCAGTGCGTCAATAAAAGTGACGCAACAGCTGCACAATGGGCTTGTAAATAAGCTCCAGAGTTTCCTCATATTTGACTCTGTAAGTTGTAAATCTCTCCCCCGTGTGTAGAAGTGATATTGAACTACCATCTATAAAATGTACTATCTACGATGCCTATGAAATTCCAGTGACACGTCTATCATTCCTAATTTCAGGCATGCCTGAATTACCTTTTTGAGTCAAAGAACCAGGAGCAGGAATCTATTACCTCTTAGAGAAGAAAAATATCTTCTGAAAATGCAAGGCTTGACTACATGTCCAAAAGGGACAACATGAGAGCAATGCTTCCAATTGTCAATAGTACTAACCCTCTAGGTGACTTTTCATCTCAGTCAAGTCGACAGATTTAGCCCTTTTTCTTATCTTTGCTATCAATAAATCCTCTCTATGTCAGTTAAAAGCATGATTAACCTAACCTAAGCTACGTTTACCTCCTCTAACTAATGTAGGATTAGAAAAGACTTGGAGACTCTGTTTAGACATATTATTGCTTAGAAATAGTGTGATTCAGGCTTTTTTTAAACTGCATCAAGTATACTACCTTAAGAGCATCAAGACTAGTCAATCTCAACTTTCCCTTTACCCTGAAAAAAATTCACTCAAAACTGTACAACACATTGAATACTATGACTGTCAATCCAGTGGATTAGGGAAAGTTAGAATATGTTCAACATGGGGCATTGCATTAAATCTTGGTGCTATAGACCCGTACACAAGTGTCAATTCTCTAGACTAAGGGGGAACACTGTGGATCCCCCATCGTCTCAGGATCTAATCATGTCTTTTATTGGGATGGTGCCAGTACCCAGTCTGGAATTCAGTAGATGTCCGGATCTCTCATTAGATTGTAAAAAGAATTAAAGGAGGGTATAGGAAAACGGGGATGGTAGAGGAGAGAGCGGAAGCACACAGGGAAAATGTGTGTTAAAAGCCAGGGGTAAGCCCTAACACATGCTCTAGAACCCTAAATAGGACTGAATCCATTTTAGTGAAAGGTGGGGGTAAATAATGTGATTGAAGGGTCTTAAATCAGCCCCTCTCCCCTGGACAGTGCAATGCCATTGTCACTGAGGGCCTAAAATACTGAAAGATTGGTTTCAAAAAGTGGTCACAAATTGTGCACCAACTTTTTGCTGCCAGTCTTAAATTTTGCAGTATGACATATGCAGCATTAGGTTGTGTCACGAAATTCCCAGTGTCACCTATCTAAAAAATATCATTTAAGCAAGTAGCTTTTCGTGACACAGTGTTTAGCTGCCAACATGACACAGTGTTTGGCTGCCAACATATGGATGGTGGTCAGCAAGGCACAGTTAACCACCATCTCTCTATTTGCACTCCCAGAAGTGAAACTTTGTTTTAAAGCAGCTGGTGTTCCTTGAAGAAACCGGAGCTGCTTTAAGAAAAAGCCCAATTGGGAAGACATTGGACCGCTCCTTCCTTCCCCAAGGTTACCTGACATGATTCCCAAGGGTGATGGCGACACAAAGGACACCTCCACTCACTTTCTGCTGTCATGTGCCAATGCAGACATCCTTGCAACATATTGCAAGACTATCAGTGTTGTGGTCAACATCGTTTTTGTAAAGGAATCGGGTACTTTCCTGCCCAGAAAACTGTGCTAAAAGGCAATTCCCTCTTGGTATGTACTGCTCTTTGTATGCAAAATGCAGTAGCATGCAAAGAGGAAAACCCGGGTAGAAATACAATTTTTTCTCTTCTATATGCCCATTTCAGGAAGGTGCAGGATTTTGGTGCAAATCCATGTCTTGAAGTCTTTGTAGATATGGATTTACATGAAAAACGATGAGTGTAGGCACAGCAATGCCCATGCCCAATGGAACACTTCCTTGACGGAAAGAAAATCACTGTTACTTTGGGTTACAATCCAACGCAAATCGTGATTTACATTAAACTGTAGATACAAAACCAAATACTTGATGTCGGGTATGCACAAACTTAATGCAAAGTGATTGTAAATCTGGGCCGCTGAAGACAGGGCATTTTTGGGTAAAAACAAACCTGGAGCGGAAGGGCATCATGATACTGCTGTTGAAAAGCTAAGAAATATTTATATTGATCAAGTGCATAGTTGTGCTTTTGGCATCTCAGAGAAACACATATACAAGTACAGCCTCTTAACAAAGACAAATCCAGACAGTCATTTCCTTGCCCCAAAAATGTATTGAGTGAGGCCTTTTTAGCCATTTTCTGTCCTACCATGGAAATATATTAAAGGACGGAAAAATCTGGGATGCTATGAAAAGCTACCATTCTCACTGTCTGGCATTTCCGTGTCTGACACTGCTCCTTAACATGGTGGTGAGAATGAAGTTCACATGCTAGTCACTCAGATGACGTTCCCCTCTGGAAAGAACTGTGTGTGTCGCTTGGCTGGGAGACTCCGCCCAAGGCGCTTGCAGACTGCCATTTTATAATGGCGGCTATTATTAGTCCGAGACCGAATATTAACTGAGGGACTCCTTGTTAACTGAAAATGGTTGCTCTGAAAGATAAGAATGTAGTTTATCTGTTCTAAGGTCCGTTTAGATTAAGCGTCCCAGATCGCCCCCCACCCCCACGCCACGTCTTCTGAAGTGAAATTGTGTCTCAGCGTTTCTGATAAAGTACGGCATTGGATTGGATTGTAGTTATATATATATAGTGAAACAACCACCTCCCACAGAAGCTCTATGGAAGAAGGCACGGACTCGAGGTGGTTCCGGATTCGGCATCTTTTTGTTTATTCAGTTCATCCTCAATCCCAAGCACAAGGAGAGACGCGTTTCAGCCTTCAAGAGGCCGTTGTCAATCAAGTACGGCATTGGATTGGATTGTAGTTATATATATATAGACAAACAACCACCTCCCACAGAAGCTCTATGGAAGAAGGCACGGACTCGAGGTGGTTCCGGATTTGGCATCTTTTTGTTTATTCAGTTCACCCTCAATCCCAAGCACAAGGAGAGACGCGTTTCAACCTTCAAGAGGCCGTTGTCAATCAAGTACGGCATTGGATTGGATTGTAGTTATATATATATAGTGCTTGGTACCCCAAACGAGCCAGCCAAGCACTTTTGCAGACAGGTAATGCTTACCTTGTGCATCTTGTAGGGTGCTGCCCCAAAGTCTATGATTGGGACAGTGGTCTGCTACTTTTCAAAAATCACGTATGCGTCAAAGATATTTCTGACTGTAGAAAACAAGCGATTTCATACTTGTGGTTTCTTCCTTGGAGAGCATCTTTGTGGAGTGCCAGATTTGGACATGAAGGACTGAGTTTATAATTGTTTACAGTTTTTACTAGCGTTTGTTGCGTAAGAAAGTTGGAAGGGCCAAAATACAGAAAGTAAAATGTGGAAAACAAATGTCTTTCTGCGAATTGGGGCGGAGGGGGGCGAGGGAAGAGAGTATCTCAGCTACAACAGAAATGCAGCCTTTCTCCCCTAAATGTTTATTCAGGGAAAAGAGATGTCAAGTAAAAACAAGTATTGGCAAAGCCAATAGGCCTCGCATTTTGCCCCTTTATATCTTGCCAATGCCAGTCCTCCAAAGAGGAGCAATGATGTCACAGCTGTACTGTGTACACAAAACAGAGAGCACTCAGGATGGTAGGGACAGAGAAAAAGCTACAAAGAAATAAAAATTGTTTTAATGAGTAAGAAATCGTAACTTCATGAGCGAGGGTCACAAAGATCCATTGCTTCTTTAAGTAAGAAGCTCTTATTAGATGAATTTCTTCAGTCAATTAACGAAATTATCAATCAGTCTCTCTAAATCCTTTTTTCTTAATTTTTTTTTGAGAAAGCTAGGTCATTGAAAGGGCATTTTTGTAACAAACGGATTGCCTACTGAGCGGCTGGTAGCTCGAATTCAGTGCTTAATTTGAGCCAGTGGTTTCCGGTGCACGGCACTGGCCCTTAATTGTCAACACCAGTGCTTGTGAGAGTCTGCCACAAGGTGGCACTCTCTAGCCAATTTAGGGATGACTAGAACAACAGTTAATTATTAATTCAATATATATTAAAAAAGATGACTATTACCTGCCTACCAAGTCATTCTTATAGCTTTGGGGGCCTGAAATAGTCCGAACTGTCACACTTGCAGGAGTGTGATGGCTGTTAGTTGTGTTGTTACTATCATTAGTAGCATGGCAAGGGCAATGTGTGGTACAAGCTACAGTGGCCTCCAGAGGAGAGACCTGGCACTTATTTTTTTACAAATTAAGCACTGCTCAAATTTAGGCTAAATGGAAGCTCAGAAACAATGAGGATAGGGAATCTCTCGCTATTGGTCCTGTCCGGTCACCCTTAACAGCCAAGGGCATGACATTTTGATATTGGGTCTTAGAAATGTTGGGGGGGGGGGGGGTCAGAGGTAGATTCATAAAAGTTTGTTTAGAAAGCAATATAAATAACGCATCATTATTTTCTAATTGCTGGGCACAGGTATTAAATGATGTTTGGCAATCAGATTATACCTCCTAACGTGTGGGGTGAAATATGGGTTTATATATCAGTCTAACTTGTAATATGCTGTTAAAACATGTATTTATAGCTATGTATCTATATCTATATTCTACCCTGCCCCCTTGTCGCTTTTTGTGCTTTTGTTTTTTAGGTTTCTTTTGCTTCGGTTCTACCGATGCACAAGATGGAACACTCCAGATCAGGAAGTGTTGGCAGCCAATTAGAATACAGCTCGTGCACGGCAGGGTGCACGCTGGGTGCGGGGAGGGTGCGCGGATCCTCCCCAGCCATAGATATCACTAACTTTTTTACCCTAATTTTCTCAGGAACTACTGAACGGATTTACACCATTTAAGCAAAAGGCACGAGTCTGAACTGATGACTACCTCTTTGCCAAATTTGGTGTAATTCCGTTCAGCAGTTCGGGCTGTAGCTGCGACAACAGGTCCTATGGGAAATTGCATGGGGAAAACGCGTTTTGGGACCCCCCTTTTTTCTCTGCCCCCGCTTGACGAATCACCACGAAACTTTCAGGGTAGGAGCAGACCGGAGCTGGCCAAAAGTTTGGAAAATTTCACAAAGATTCGTCAATCGCCGCCAGACTTATTGGGAATAGAATGTTGCAGAATTCCTATGGAAAATAGGTCCTAATTATAACTATCTACTGGCGACCGCCAGTAGATAATATATGTGTATCTATATATCAATCTCTCTCTCTCTTTCTCTCTCTCTCTCTCTCTCTCTCCCTCTCTATCTCTATCTCTCTCTTTCTCTATACAGTGGCAGTGGCTATAGGCAGGGCAGATTATCCAGAGGAAGGTATTTTTGGTTTTGTTCATAACTTTAGCCCCGTTTAAAAAATGGCTGGCTGGCAAAACTGTGCAGTACTGTGGCTAGACACACATGATCTCTGTGTTTGCCTGTGCCCAGAACACACAACACACAACACGTCATTATGGACAAGCTGGTTCACCTGTCGCTGCATAAGGGGGTGCAAAAATGTGTGCATTGGCTCTTTCCACCTTTATTGATTACATGAAGTTGGCGAGACAGGTAAACTTGTCTATAGGTGAGACCTAAAAATGACCACAAGAACACAGGCCAAAATAAGGAACTGTATGAAAAACTAAAGTTTTACAATATGAGTGATTTTCAGGTGTGGCTGAAACAGGTAAGAGCAGTGGGGCGGGGCGGGGGGTAAAAAGTCTAAAGATGACGAGATAGGTAAAATTAAGTAAATAATTAATAAAACCACTTACCTTGTGTTCGCTGCATTGCAGTGTTTTAAAAAAAAAAATTAATTTGTCCTATCCTATCATCTGTCGACTTCTTCCCCTACCCTGCCCGCCCCACCGCTGCACCGCTTTTATCTGTGCCGGCCACGCCTGGTGATTTTGTTTCCATTTTGGCTCAATTAGCTGCATCCATATGCTGCATATTTAAATTTCTTCTCAGTTTTCGGGATGCAGAGGGATGAGGTGCTGTAAGCTGCAGTTCAAACAAGCAGTCTCCGTTTCTGTCTTGGTAAGATGTAGGACAGGGCACGCCTGCCTGACTGTGGAACATTTTGCTAGCCCACCCAGTTGATCTAAAACTTTCCTGCATAGGGAAGTTCGCCTGGCCTATGCACTGGAGACTTGCACGCGCACCTCTTGTTTTTTACCCAGGTGATTTTCAAGTACATTGAACATTTCCATGGTAACCCAAATGGAGACCATCAATTCCTACACACACACCTGTGGAGCAAGCCAGCAAGACATGTGATGGACATTTATGGATATCAGCCAACAACGTGGTAGTTACAATGATGCCTTACAGCTTCAATAAACTAAATAGATGCCATGCTTAGTGAAATACCCTGCCCAATAACTACTGCATTTACCAACACAACTAGCCACTTTTTCAAGGTTGACCAAGTGCATGAAATTCTGAAATTGGAGTTCGGGATCATATATGAAATTAATTAACTATGGCAGCTGAAGGAACCATAAACATGTGCCATATGCAGCAAGCCAAAAAAAATTGCATTATGGTAATTTGGCAACCACCAAAAGGACCAAGCAAAGAGTAAGATGGCAAAAGATGTGCAAATTACACAAAAGGATCTGAAGAAACATATCACAGTTCAAGTGGTTATGTATTAGAGGTATCCTAAACCAATGATATCAAAGTGATGTCCCTCCAGCCCTCTCAAATTGACACAAAATTTACTGTCGCCTATGCCAACTACCCCACTGAGGTCAAACACACATCCCAAAAACACACCCAAAAAAGCAGCCTAGCTCAAGGCCAGCAGTGAGTCACAATCCACAGAGGGCTATTAGTCAAGGCCAAGATAACATTCAGTGCACCCGCACTAAAACACAATCAGCAAGTAACCAGCAAAAGAAAGTTTAAATATATACATGCAACCCCTTTTAGAGCTGCTGTCCTGACCTGCAGGTCAAAGCAGCAGCCGGTGCAGGTAAGCGCTGTGGGGCGGGGGGATGTCAACTGATGACGGAATAGGGCAAATTTAATAAATAAATAACTCCTATTCCGTCATCTGTTGACATCGCCCCTGCAGCGCCACACCCCGCCCCACCGTCTCACCACGCTTTCCCGCACCAGCCGCTGCTAGGTCTAAGAAGGGCCACAACTATCAACAAAGAGCATCTTCTGACTTGGGACAACAACACTAACAACACACTTCATGCTGTGTGTTACAATAGCTATAATACCTGTCCTAAAGGCCATACCATAATAGCTTCTAATGACAGAGGTCACACACCCGCCTATCACCCCTGACCTGCAAGGGGAGGTCCCGCTAAACAACTTCAGTCATACTCCACAGTCACTGCAGGGTCGAGTGAGTACAAGAGCTAGGATGAAGTACTATTTCAAAGGAAGGCACTAATTACCAAAATCATCTGGTTAATACTGTGCAAGAACCTGACCTCTCATCCCTGATAAGGAACCAACAGCTACCAAGGCGTAGCATAGACCACAGACCTTCCCACAAGTAGAATGACACATCAGATTACGATCACAACCACTCCCTCAGCATCGCTTCATGCAGTGCTAGTCCCATGAAAACTGACAGCAGAAAGTTGGGACCTAATCAGAAAGTGCCCGATTCACACAACTAACTTAAGACAAAATCCTAAACTTACTACTTTTGGTATTCACAGAATGGATTTACGACTACTAACTTTACGTCCACACTCGGGCCAGAGATTCCGGCCCGGAGACGAAGATTCCGGCCCTGAGGTGGGACTTCCAGCCCGGAGGTGGGACTTCCGGCCCGGAGGTGGGGATTCCGGCCCAGAGGTGGAGATTTCGGCCATGGCTAAATCGCCGCCACCATCTGGAATCCCCACCTCCGGGCCGGAATTCCCACCTCCGGGCCAGAAGTCCCACCTCCTGGCCAGAAGTCCCACCTCCGGGACGGAATCTCCTCCTCCGGGCCGGAATCTCCGGCCCAAGTGCGGACGTAAAGTTAGTAGTCGTAAATCCATTCTGTGAATACCAAAAGTAGTAAGTGCATTCTGTGAATGCCAAAAGTAGTAAGTTTAGGATTTTGTCTTAAGTTAATTCTGTGAATCGGGCCCAAAGTCACTCTGTGCAACCGTGAAATCAGGTCCGGAGGACCAAATAGGCAAAGTAGGCACCGGCCTATGGGCCCCACTCCTTTTAGGGGCCGTGAGACAACAGATCACAATAATATTGATATGATCTTGAAAGAAAACTACAATCAAGCTTTCTTAAATTGTTTCCAAAAGATAGAAAAAAATGAGTCACCTCAAAGAAACAAAAACTTTACATTGAAGACTCTATAGAGAAAATACTGTATTAATGTAATGCACCCACTGAATATATAAACGTTTGGTTGGTTTATTCAAATTTCTTAAAAAATAGTTTTTGTTTCATAACATTAATAATTGTTAATGTTTAGTTTTGTGCAATAAATTCGGTTTATTAAAATTGTTGGTTGGTAAAATTAAAAACATATTAGGAGATAATTTGCGAGGGGGAGGCAACATTTCGACTTCCTAGCCGCCTCCACAGAGTTTATTTAATCCGACACTGCGTGAAATTTACCTGTAGCCATTGCACACTTAACCCAGGACAAGTGACTGAATTCAAATGCACTTGCCTGCTTGAGTCAATTTGACTGAAACCTGAAAGCATGCAAAAGCAAGAAACTCAGGACTCCTGCAGTGCCACACCTAAAGGAATATTGTATGCGAAGGTCAAGCCGGTGCTGCATATGAGTGCACCAGTAACGTGTGGCATGAAACAACTGATGGAAATGCTCAGAAAAACACAGATGTCTCTAAGAGCGCTGGACCCAAAGCACAGCTTGGGGAGTAGAGGGTCTAGTTTGCCAGAAGTGGACCCTGGCAAATCTGACCATCCACTTCACAAGCTATGCTTCGGGATGGAGCAGGTGGCCACAGCTGCTGTAGAAGACCCCGCCAGTGGCAGTAGCCCTTCAAGCAGGGCCATAGCCTTAGGGGGGTGTTTGGGGTGTTACAACCCTCTAATAAATGCATTTTCTGTTTAATAGTTGGGTACAGGTGCTTTCAGTCAGGTATGGTGAAGTGTCTGTTAGATTTCACCAGCATACACATAGACAAAAACGCACACACACTCTCCTCTCTCTGTTTTGAAAGTCTTCAGAAATGTTGTCTATTTTACAAAATATTGTGTTTTCTGTCACATAGTATCCTCACCAATCCATATTCTTCTCCCTTTCCACTGCCCCTTAAGCTCCTCTCCTGTGCCTGGCTTGTCTATAATGTATTTTACCATTGTATGCCAGCGTGATTGTTAAAAAATCTGAAGCTCACCCCCCAATCTTACTGACGTAGCTACGCCCCCTGCCCTCAAGTAATGTCCAACTGGTGACTGTCCCATGACGTCCGTAAGAATAAGATAGGTGGCCCGTGGCAAGGTGCCCGACTTCACCAAAGATGTTCCTTGGACAGGAAATAAGGCCACCGGTGAGGATACTGGACAACAACAGAGAGCCCAAGAAAAAGTGTCTGCTTAGCATTGTATTATGTTGGCGTATCGGTATTTCAATAGTACACAGATAAGTAGGATTCATAGTAGAGTTATAAGCTGTGAGAGAGGGCTGCACACTTCCCAGATAGGTCTGTAACAGAGATTTTCCTGGTAGGATTCAAACAGTCCAGTTGTGTGCATTGCTCCAGCCAGAGCAGGCTTTAGGGATGTGCGACTGGGCCCAATGCACTGGGCTTGAAATATCTTATGAATTTAAAAGCACCTACTGCAGAGTCCCTTCTGTGTCCAGCAATTTTCTGGAAATAAAAATGTCAAGATAACTCTGGTGATTAACGTACCTGCTGGAGAGAGTTTGGAGGTTGTCTAGTGGCAGTTTTGACTCATAATAAAGAAGTATAGAGAATTAGTGTTCCCGCTGCACAGCACTTGTGCCATGCAGATCATAGAACTGTATTTTATGTTGATAACTCAGTGTCACAGAGATCCTTTTGTTACTTGCAGTTCATAAGTTAAAATGCTAATGTAGCACAGTGAGCTATGAACTGTCTTCAGAGAGCTGCATGCACATTGCAAGGTATAGGTAAAAATGTTATGTTTTTCCCGAGTCTTTTATTATCCTAATGCTGCTTAAAAGGGGTTCATTGGGTAGAAATAAATTCTTATTAGGAAAGCCAACCACCGTTAAGTTTTAAATCCCTACTTTGTGCTTCTCTAGACTGAATGTCTTAAAAAACACTGCCTACCGGTATGGATGAAATGTGACTTCTACACCTTGTCTTAACATTTCGCATACACTCAATAACACGTCTGATTCATTGTCTCCGTATTGTAGTGACCTGGGTCAGAGGGCACTAGGACTCTGCACCCAAATGTTGGGAGGGGACAGCAACTGGACATCACTTCAGGTCAGGGAGTGGGGAGGGCATTCTACGAAGACGAGGGCAAGGAAGTGGACGTGCATGTGGGCACCAAGAAGAAGAAACTAATAAAGTCCATAAGGCTGTCCTACCTGTCTACGCGTGTTCTTGTGTGGTGACACGAAATGTATGATGTGTGTGTGAGGTAAAGTGCTCTGATACCCTAAACTGGTATGAGTAGCGCTATAAAACAAATGAAATACATGCTACAGAAGGCAAATGGAGAGATCAGGTGCACTATTGGAGAGTGCTAGTGAGGGAATCTGTGGAGAAGTGAGTCATTGGAGGGCACCAACAAAGACTATCGCATCAGGCGCCACCAGTGCTAAAGCCACTCCTGGCCCCACCAATACAGGCATCTTGAAAACACTACAGTGCACCTACCTGGGCTCTGAAGTGAACCCCTATTTGCTATGTAACCCTGTGTGAGACACTGACACTCTTGAGCCCTCTCCCTGTAGAAACATCCTCTACCATTCTCTGCTGAGAGAGGTGCTTCTATATACAGGTGTACATGTATGACTGTTGTGAATTCACTGCTTTCCAGATGTACCACAGGAAAAGTCATTTGATTTTTACCCATAATGCTGAAGTGTACGTACAGTATAATTTTCCATTGAGGACAGCCAGCACTTGATTGTATATTTTCTTCACAGGGAAAACATGTTTTTCTTATGGGGACATGAATGCCAGTCAACTCGGTTAGGTTTGAGGGGTTTCCATTACACTTTCCTTCATGAAAAGGAATTTGCTCCCATCCTTGAGTGGTTAAAGACTTTGAAGAGTTCCAGGGGAGGAAACAGGTCAGAGAGGACCTTGTGAATGCTCAGAAACTTGTGTATTTGTGACGCCATTGCCATCTGAGCCCCGGGTTTTATGGCCAACCACCACTTTATACCGCACTTTAAGGAAGTGCCCAGGAGAATCGTGACTTGGCATTGTTCAGTAGGTTGAAATCTGCTTCATATCCTGAAGACACTTATGCTCCCTTGTCCTGGCACCGTATTCGTAAAATCTATTAGTACATGTACAAATTACTTTTTACACTGCAGTTTTCATTTCTGCGGATATGGAAGGTTGGAGCAAGCTGGTTGAGCACTTCTCTACTCCCTTCCTAATGTATACTATGCAAGCAATCTAAAGAAAATCGGAGGCACTTATTTTGCATATGTTCATCTCTTAAATATGACAGGAAAAATGTTAAAACTTTTAGTTAAATAGATACAGTATCCGACCATGCATTGACGCTGTGCACTTCTTATTAAGTGGTCAAGTCGTGATAATGGTCAGTAATGTAGTAAAGTTTGTAGATATAGGCTTACCGCTAAAATGTTATCAAACTTTTAAGTTTAATACTTCTAACAAATAATAACTGGTGCCGCATTATTTGGTAATTTATGATTTTTAGGTCGAGCCTGGGCAGCGCATGCGCTGCACTGCGAGCCATGCTGTATTGGAGTATTGAATTGAAGCCCCATCCACTCTCCGCCCATATTTGTCATTGGTTTGTGTCATTGTCCTTCGTAAAAGCTGGTTTGCTAATTCCTTAATAGGCTTGTTAGTCCCTCCTTAGTACCGCCTTGTCTTCATTAGTAACCTCCCATGAGGACTGCCCCTTTTACTTTGGTTGTTACACGTGAGTCTTTTTTAGTCTGTAAGCACTATTTTGTTTAAGTAGTTTCTCCTACTGCAGGCGTGACATGCTTTCCTGCAACATTCAGCACGCCATGCGCGCTTTCACTTTCTAAGCAGCCCCGGACAATAGTGGCTGCTTCTTTGCATAGGTCTCGCATCTACAAGAGTTTGAGCTATTGGAATTGTACATGATAATCTCTTTTATTTATGTGTTAATTATCAAAACATATAAATAAAAGGCATTGTCATTTACAATGTCAATAGCTTAAACTCTCGCAAATGTGAGACCTGTTGCATTGCACATGCTTGTTCTTTCCAGTTACTATTATTATATGGACTGTATATTTTATTTTAGTGTGAGTCAGCTCTGAAACTAAGGTGGTTTCAGTTTCTGTTTTCTATGCCTTTTCAGTAAATGGTTTGGCTTGGTTTGCGAGTGTTCACAAACTCACAAGGCTAAGCATGACGTAGCTCTCGCTTATGTGGGAGGTACTGATGTGTAAAGGTATGCTGTTGTAGTGTAGAGTTATGTGGTTTTTCATTTGTGCTAAGCCCGTACTCAGAAATCTCTGAGCTTCTCTGTAGAATACTTTGGCTCCCTCTGGGGCCTGGTCTGCACTTCAGATAGGACCCAAAATAAAAATGTAATGCAAAAAATGAATTATTCAGTATTTTTGTATACAAATCAGTTTAGCACAGAGTATCCTACATGAGAAAAAGGGATATTGATTTCTGCCGGCTTAGCTCGATGTAGAGCAAACACCAACCTTTATGGTCAAGGAAGCACTCCAATACCTCTCCCTGACGGATCCCTGTGACCCTGTGACCCTTGTGTCTTCTTTAATTAATAAATGATGGCTTCTGCATGGTATAGAGATGCTTCTGTGTCTAGAGTCTGCCAGGTGCCATTTTAGACATAAGTACTGTCAAGGGTGAGCTTTGAAAATGGCCGCCCATCAGGACTGCCTTGATTAATGTTGACACCAACGTGTCTTAAGCTTCAAGATTGGTTGCAGGAGCAAACACACTTTCTCACATTGATTGAATTTCTCGAACACTCCTAAACATGTTGTGCATTGTCCGCAAAGCTTTGTATTTTGGGACCATGGTTTATATAGGAGGAAAACTGAAAAAAAAGAGGACGGAAGATGAACTAAAAGAAGGAACGTCAATTCATTGAATGCTGTGAGGATGTGGGGTGGACTCTGGTTAAACTGCGTCCGCAGCCTGATGTGATGATGTTAAATACAAAACTGAAGCCATGTTTTTTTAAAACTGGGCTTGGCCTAATTGGGGACACATGGCTATAAAGTGGGTTTACTGGGATAAGTGCGCCTTCCTGTTTATAATGAAGATCACGTACACATAGCCTGGAAAAAGTTTGATCACACTTTCCTTGGACTTTACACAGCACAAAAGTTCAATGCACGAACAGAGTTACACAATGACCCCTAGGCTGTGCTAACTTCTGAATGGGACTACCAAAGCTGGTACTTCAAGGTATCAAACAACTCATTACATTAAGCCAGACTTTATGCCCAAGCCAAAATTAATGTGACTGCTCCCACATATAACTTTTAGACAGTTGACACTCTGTTGCCCAGTTTTCCTGTAGCCATTTGCTGAGGCTGGCCACGAGACAGCCTTCTGCCTGCCTGCCTGGCGAGACGTGTCAGTGGCTCCCACACCAGGTAACAACAAGGGCCAGGCACTGGAGGAGGTATTTCCTCCTACTGACAGGAAGCCACATGGGGTGCTGGCCCAAAAGGCTAGCTTCGAAAGGGGAAGCTGCCTTTGAAGAACAAATGGTGAACACACTAGAGAGGAGATGCGCTTTTGTGTAGATAGGAAGGTTGGCATCGGGGACCTCTACTTCAACTCTCTGACTCATCTCAAACCTCCTCCTACAACTCTTTCCACTGCACTACCCTATTTCTCAATTACCTTCCGCTCGCCGCTTAGCCGACTCAGGGCAGAGACGCAGGACCGGCAAGGTAAGTATTTATTTTATTATTATTTTTTACCATTTCCCCACCCCCCTGCATTCCCTCACCCCCCCCCACCCGCATGTCCGCAGCCACCTCACTACCCTCGAACCATGCCAGCCGCCACTACAAGGCTTGCTCCTATCCCAACCACTCCCCCGTACTTGTGTCACTGCCTATCTTTCACAATAATGTAAACTGCTTTCAGTTTCTTCCACATGATTGCTTATTGTGTGAGCCAACAATTTTTATGTTTGCTCACATAATGAGAGACAGAGGTCCGCACATTTTTTCCCATATAAACCATGAGTAACGAGCAGTACATTTTCGGAAATGTACACATTCCATCATAACAAACCTTTTAAATCACACCACATGGCAAAGATTATTTACATTTTTCGAGGCACAAATCAAGTTAAATACTCTGCTGAAACGAAATGTAAGCAAGATGTGAACGCGAGAAAGGCTTTATTTATCAATGAAACCGTGCTGGTATGTTCCCAACAAAATCCCACTCATATATACTGGGCATCCATTTTTTCCTGAAGGGAGAGTTCGCACAAAAGTGGGAAATCACATTAGCCAACCATTGCCAAAGCCAATAGATCTGGGTATGATGTGCTAGCACATGCAGGCTAAGCACATCAAAGCCAGACAAGGACTGGGAGCTGGACTATATTGAAGGTTCCCTTGCACTCAATATAGTCCTGATTTTGTTTCTATTTCAAATACAGTAGGCTATAATTGTAAAATAGTCACCCATACAGGTAGTGCAAGCACGTGAGTGGAGGTGGAAGGATGCACCCAACACAGCCAATAGCATTAGGTGAGGAATACATACTCCACTGGGCTGAGCCAAGTCATGATTGGCAAAGTCTGAACCAATGGATGAAAGAGGCTGGTTGAAGAAAGCATATGTTTGAAAGGGGTGGATGCACAGCCCTGAATGCCAGTGTATATTGTAAACAGTTGGCCTGTTTTCCGTCAATACCCAGACACAGCAAATGGGAGTCCTGGGAATCCCCTCACCCAGCAATGCTTATTCAAGAACTATGCACATACTAAAATCTCACCCATCCAGCCCAAAGCCTATGGCCCAAGGTCTAAGTTCCACAGTTTCCAAATCCCAAATCTGGTGGAAGAGAAGGGAGAGCAATGCAAAGCAGCACAAGCACAAAGAGCAGACAGGGAAAACAGCAAAGGCTCAAACTGCACACAACCGCTGGCTATATGAGGTTATACCAAAAGAGCCCCCGAGGAAGGCAACATGGGAATCTGTTTGGTGTTTAAGGATTCAGGTTCTCGATAAAACAGATGAAATATAAAATGATTTAATTATGGACTTATCTTTGCGAAACGTAAAGTTTTTATTGATATTGACATAGACTTTAACATTTACAGTCATACTAGTCATACTAATATGTGCTTTAAATACTGAGAACATATAAAAAGGAGTGTGGTAATGTGTAGTTTACTAACTGTCCCGCAATAAACCTGGGGCAATGTGGAAATTAGAATGGAAATATGTGAATTAAAAATTCTGCATATTTGGAACTAGCAGTATGATAGCATCTATGATATAGCAGTGCTTAATTTGTAAAATATTAAGTGCCAGTGCTCTGACCAGGAGGCCACTGCAGCTTGTACCACCCATCACCCCTGTCATTGCTGCCAAAACAACTACTAATCATCTCTCTCCCTTGTAAATGCGACAGTTCCGATTATTCCAGGTCCCCAAAGCTAAAGGAATGGCTGGGGAGGCGGGTATTAGTAATTTTCTTATGTATATTGTTTTCCTAAACAACTGTTAGACTGCTCATCTCTAAATTACATGAGCAGCGCCACCTTGTGGCAGACTGCCCTAAATCTGGTGTTGACAATTAGGTGCCGGTGCCGAGCACCGGAAACCAATTAAGTGCCGGTGCATAGCACCGGAAAGCTCCGGCTCAAATTAAGCACTGTGATATAGCCTGTTATGAATGTTAACCTCAAGATGATCAGTAATCTGCTTCTACTCTGGGACTCATAGAAGCAACATGGTGCCCACAGTATACTCCTAATCAATGACCACCCAGGGTGCAGTGAGTATGGCTATGGGTACATTGAACAGTGCTTCAAATCCAAGCATCACTTCGTGAAGTCTGACCATTGTAAATCATATTATGGCTGGTACGCTGGAATATACCCCTATGTGTTAATTGACAGAACTCTGGAATAGTTAAGCAACACATTGGAAGAGTATTGGATTATATTGGTAAGGGCTTGCTATGCAAGTCAGATGGCATTTTATTTTAAGGCATTGCAGTATTGATGGGTTAATATGTAGCAAAGCACAACAAGGTCCCTGGGTCTAAATAGAAACGTTTAAAAATAGAGTGCTGGAGTATTCCTTTTACAGGACGATTTTCCTCACCCACCCGTAGGGGGCATGCTTCATCATGGGGACATTTCCTCACAATGCGAACATGGTCGCAATGCGGGCTACAACCCCCCCTCTCTGAGAGGGAGGAGCTCAGGGATGTTTTCAATGTGTCAGAAGAGGTCCCCTAAAGCCGATATATGAGCAGGGTGTGATGAGGAAGAAGAAGAAAGATAGGCGTGTGTGAGATAAAACTAACTCTAGGGTAAGACAAAAAGTTTTATTGTGGCGTCCGCAGGTTAGAGCTAAAAACAGAAACTATGACGGGGGAATTTAACCTATCATAGATAAGTGGTGGTCATACCCTCCGTGCCTCATACCCTCTGTAGAGGTGTGGCAGCTTTCATAAAGACCAAAGTGAAATGTATGCGTGCGTCGCAACAGTTGAGCAACCAAAAAGCGATATACTGAATCAGTAGTGGGAGTGAATAGTCACTCAGACAGGTCTCCACTGGTAGTGATGTCACCCACAATGTCAGGTAATCAATACCACCTCATCCTCAGCGCAAACTCGAGGGTGAATCTATGTCCTCTGGTCGGGCAGTGCAACGGGCGCTGGTTCGCGCCTAGGGAGGACAGGTTAATAGGTAGCATAGGAGCACAGATGGACATTATGAGCATACGATGTTCGATTTTTTTTTCTAGTTGGCAACACTGTATGTCAGAGGTGCTGGTCTGTTATGTTGTGCTGTCTTTTGTATTTGCCTGGTGCACACACATGTTTTTTATTTATTTAAATAGTCTCCAAAACGTTTAAATACGATCATTTTCTGCATTATGGCACCATTATTATTTTTATTATTAATTATTTAATTTGACAGAACGATGTGGGAAGTTTCGCAATTCAAGGATGATGTTAGCCCACAGGCTATACAATTGTTGGCTAAAATGCAATGTTGATTTGTTCAAAATGACTTATTTGTGCGAACTACATCTCCCACAATGCTCGCATCCTCACATGACAGGAAGTGCTATGTGCTCCAAGAATGACGGTATATATGCGAGTGATAATGGGTAAAACAGTGTCGTGATCAAGGTCTTGTGGCAAGACCGAAACGCGTTGATTTAACTTTGGTTGTCTCTGTGTGATTATTGAACATGGGCTAAATCGAAATTAAAAAGACTGTATTCTAAATGCGGAGTGCGATCCTGATTTTCTCCTGGTGAGAGTTGTGGACATGTTTTTTATTATACACATAATTCTGTCATAGGTTACATACATGGTCATAATTTGCAGATATTCAAAAAGAGTGCTTCTGGGCTCGGTGGCATGTTGTAAGGTTTAGCAATGGAATCCAGAGCATTCTGTAAAGCCTATATCTTTTCGGCAAACCTTTTTGATCTATTGATCTCCAAAATGGTATTTTGGCATGAAAATATCCAAAATTGGTATGAAAAGTGTTGCCATTTGTGATTTTCATTCATCGGAATTCGATTTGATGTGTGTGCCATGATGACCACACTGCTTATGTTTGTACTAGAAGCAGAATTCAAAGCTGTGATCAGACACTGTTTATAGAATCTCAGGATGCGAAGATGACTGCACGACTTGTCATGTCTTTATCTGGGAGTCTGAGATAGTTTCCAGTGCAAGTTCATGACAACAAACACTCTTATCTGTTTGTGCATCTGGAAATCGCTGCACATTTGTTGATGTGATATCAAATAAGAAGAATGGGAAAGTTCAACTTCATCATGATGTTTGTGCAAGAGCATTTTATGTTTATAAATAAAGCTGCCTGTTTTTTGTATTACCTGATAAATGCTGACAGAAAAATATTTATTTTCCAGTCTGTATTTATTTCTTAAATGCACATAAAAACAGAACTTTTTTGAGTGATTCTAAATGCTGTCAGTCATGGATGCCAGACTAAAAGCTATGCTGATTGACAGGTAAGGACTTAAAAAAGAAAGAAATTTTTAGTAATGAGGCTTAAACGGCAATAGATATACACAAAGTTGATACTAATATGTGCATGTTTTCATATATGTGTATTGATTTATCATCTGTAGGTGTTCATATCATTTAAACCTGTCAGGCATTCCACTAAGAGTCTAAATTTATTGATTAAACAAATATGTAAATACACTAGTTTCAGCTTCATGTTCATGGATTACTACAGATAATACTGGGAAATAAACAAATATGGATTAAAAACAGATGGAAATAAAAAAAAAAAATAACATAAAACTGGGATCCTTAAAAATGTTATTTCGTTATCAAAAGGTTCTGATTTAGTTCAAATCACAATAAGCGATGTGCAATGTGCAGTAAGGTAAGCTCGCACGCTAAAGACCTTATTAGGCAAAGTGATGTGACGAATATGTGCACTTTGTGCAAACATATTCCCTTGCACTGGGTTTGTACCTGGGGCAGATCTAAATTCATAGGGCTTGATTCACAAAGATTTTGCAGACTTGCTCTTGTAGTACTCATGAATTCCAGGAGTAAGCCCAGAGGAAACCAGGAGTAGTGCATTACTCTTGAAGCTGATGAGCTAGCTGGGAATACTAAATCACACTTTCTTATACACTAAGACTAGTGAACTGCATGTACTGGCACAATGCTGTGGGGAGCGCGTGAATCACGCTCCACTCCCAGACGCACTGCGTTAATGGATTCCAAATCCAACCAATGATTCACCGTTTGACCTTGTTCAAAATAGTCCAATTTAGTCCACAATATTTTTCAAACTTTCTAACACACACTCACACTGGCCGACAAACGTTACACAAAATGTATGCAAAGCACATCAAACGTCCATGTGCATTGTGTGTTTTCTGATAGCCATTTGTGTTTTTGCACTCAAGCTGGGATGAGTATATGTGTGCAGCTGAAAAAGCATTTTCACGTAAAATACACACATTTTCAGCTGAGCCAGTAGCCGAACATACAATATTCCAGAGAAGAAGGCAAGTTTGGTCTATAAGGAAACTTCAGACAACTGTTTCATAGCACTCACTTACCAGTAGTGTGCAATGAAGACACCAAGGGCCTCATGTAGGTAAATAAATTTTACCGGTTCTTAAATACCGAGCCGTACCGAATCGGTAAATTAGAATCGGTAAGTTACATGTAGGTAAAAATTCGGTAACAGTTACCGATTCGGTAACATTCGGTAAATACGAATCGGAATTCACCGATTCGGTAAATACCGAGGTGATAATTACCGATTCGGAAAATACCGAGGTGGTATCTACCGATTCGGAAAATACCGAGGTGGTATCTACCGAATCGGAAAATACCGAATCGGTACGTACGGATTCGGTAAATAACATCACATGACTTGACGAAACAGCTAATCCTGTGCAACGACAGCCCACCCAACCAGGAACTGCCCACACCCAGGCAGGTGTACACAATTAGCCGAAGTGGCCACACCCAGGCAGGTGTACATAATTAGCCGACCCTGGAGAGGCTCGGAGTGCAGAGGAGAGGCAGGGAGCAGTTGCATGTGCGAGCGGGAAACGAACAGCATGTCCAGCCAGAGAATACAGAAAGACGGAGGGGAAAGGAGGAGGAAGCTCAAATTCAGCCCCAAGGAACTCCAGGTGCTGGTGGAGGAGGTGGTGAAGCAGCACCAGAAGCTGTTTGGGAGGCAATCCCTGCAAGTGCCTGAGGCCGAAAAGCGCAACATATGGCTGGCCATCCAGGCGCAGGTCAATGCTGTGGGAGTGACCCACAGGGACATTGAGGTCCTCAAAAAGCGCTGGTATGACCTGAGGATTGTGACCAAGAGGAAGATGGGCGACATCCAGAAGGAGGCCAGCCAGACCGGAGGTGGAACCAACAGGGCACCTGCCCTCACCGAACTGGAGGAGCTGGTGGCGGCCACACTCGAGCAAGAGAGCGTCGTGGGTCTTGGGGACGCCGACAGCTCTGCCAGAGCCGCAACACAGCAAGGTAAGACGAAAGCACAGCAATGTAGCCGCCCCTACCCCTATCCCACATCCCCCATTGTGAAACGAGAATCACACTGCAGTCCACACGTGTCAGTGCAGACAGGCAATGCATTCCGGGAGATGTAGTCAGGGCAACACTAACCATGACGTAAATGTCACAGGGCAACAAGGCATGTCACGCACTCGAGGCACAAGGAGACAGAGGACAGATTGGAATGTGAAATGATTTATTGTGACGCTTGCAATGCAGCCCTTCGGGGACACTGAGCCAATGTTGTTTTTCTGTCCACAGATGTGACATCATGCAGTACAGGGCATGCTGCAGGGGAGACGGCACACCGGCCACAAAAATCACCTCTAGCCAGCACGAGTTCAGACCAGGGAGCAGGCCCACTTGCAGCCGCACCACCTACGCAGCCAGCCTCGCCGCACACAGAGCCAGCATCACCACCACCAGAGCCAGCATCGCCACTCATGTTCGATTCACCGGCCACATCTCCGCTTGCAGGTGTGAGAATGAGGAGGCGTCCAGCAGCCAGGCTACGAGCCTTAGACACCTCGTCAGACGACAGCATGGGCCCAGAAGACCGCACCGGGCCCCAGGAAGGGAGCCATCCCACTGTGCCCCACACCTCACAGGCAGCACAGACGGGAGCAAGAGGGCGCCGCAGGTCGCGTGTCCAGAGTCCACCAGCACCCACTGACGGCCATGGTGTCTTCTTGGGGCTCGAGGGCCAAATGTTGAAGCAACAGCGCCTGCAATCAAAGGCAGTTATGTCAGTCCAGAGGCACATGCGGGTGATGAGGACAAGCTTAGTCAACATGGACACAAACATTGGCGGCATGGCTGCGGGCATTCGGGACATGTCCCAGTCAATCCAGCAGTTGTGCAGCAAATTAGATGCTGACATCGAAGCACGGCGCCGGGAACGCCAGAGAAGGGACACTACCAGCAGGGCACTCAACCGTCTGGCAACTGCGACTTCCCTACTTTGCCGGCGCTCTGTGACGATGCAGGAGGGCCTAACACAGTGCTGCAGCGACCTGTCTCGGGGGATGGTGCAGGTGACAAGTGCACTAGGGGTGCTATTGACTAGTCAGGCGTCGACAACTGCTGCAGGGGATGCTGCGGAGAGCATCGACACCAGCAGCAGCATCACACCCCCCGTCCCAGAAGCACGCAGGAGCAGCAGGCGGCTTGGGGTTGGCTCTAGTGAGGATGCACAGGCCGTGCAATCCACCACTGCAGCGCGTATGCGCAAACATTGATGTGGCCCTGCTTATCCACTTGCCATTGGGTGACGTAACCCTGGACATACTCATTGTATAGATGGCATATTGCCAGATTGGCCTGTTCATGTGTTCATGGCGTGGTGCCACATTAAACTACGTCATGACTTCTCACAACTCGCTGTGTCCCCTCACTTACTCAGAAATAGTTGCATGTGATCTCTGCCCGTCTCTCTCTCCCATCGATTGCAGTTGGCACTCTAGCTGCGCTGCCCTCTGGCTGGCCTGACTCATCCTCGTTGTCCTCAAAATATGTTAGTTCCACATCTGTACCTTTTTTCGTGGCAAGGTTGTGCAGCATTGCACAAGTGGCAATTATCTTGCAGCAGGTGATGGGTTTGTACTGGCGTGCGCCTCCGCTCTTGTGGAGGCAGCGGAACCTGCTCTTCAGCAGTCCAAACGTGCGCTCCACCACATTGCGTGTAGATTTGTGGGCCACGTTGTATCGTCTCTCACTCTGGGTTGCTGGGTGTAGGTAGGGAGTGAGGATGAATGAACGGCATGCATATGCACTGTCGCCTGGATGAGTAAAAGGGAACCATCAGTTACATGCCTCTATACACTCTGATTTGCAGGTTTCAAGGGGCGTCACTGTTACTTACCCAGCAGGTATCCCTCTCCGAATTCTCCGGCTCTCAGTCGTGTGTAGATCCCACTATTCTGGAAGATGTAAGAGTCGTGGGTGCTCCCAGGAAACTTTGCAACAATATCTGTGATGATGTTCCCTGCATCACAGATCACCTGCACATTGATGGAGTGGGTGGACTTCCTGTTCCTGTAGATGTGCTCTGTATCAGCTGGTGGACAGATTGGGATGTGTGTACCATCAATACAGCCGATGACATGGGGGAACTGTGCCATGTGATAAAAGTCTGTTTTTGTTTTCTGCAGTGCAGCCTGTGTGTTTGGGAAGCTTATGTAGTGGTGCATTCTCTGCATCATGGCATCCAGGAACTTCCTGAAGAAACGGGACAGGCAACTCTGGGATACACCACCCACCGCAGCTGTCACCACCTGATAACTGCCGGATGCCAGTAGATGTAGGCTGCAGAGCACCTGCACATGTGGTGGTATGGCGTGCGCCCTTCTTGTTGGCTGGTCCAGGAGTGGGTGCAGGTCCCTTATCAGGTCCATGATGGTTTCGGGGTGTAGCCTGTACCTCTCATGTATCTCTGCATCAGTCAGCTGGAATAGTGTGATGCGCTGTCTGTAGATTTGTTCCTCCCGTCGCCACACCCTCAGTCCTGCTGCCTGTAGACGTAGGCGCCTTGCAATGACGTACATGGCGGCCATGTTGTCCACGCTGTTGCATTTTGGGATTGCTTATGTGCATTGTTGATGGTTACCACCTGCTTTCCATCCGTGTTAATTACCGACTCTTATTTACCGATTTTCCTGGATTTCTTAATTACCGACTGCTCCTACATGTCATTTTAAATTTTTACCACTTCATATTTACCACTTCATATTTACCGATTCGTTAATAATGTATTCGGTAAATATGAATCGGTATTTTAGAAATCGGTAACTATGAATCGGTATTTACCGCCTCATATTTACCGAAAAGTGGTTTTTGGACTCCTACATCTCACTTGTCTGAATACCGGTCGGTAACGGCATATTTACCGAAAATCGGCCGTTACCGACCGGAATTTCGCTACCTACATGAGGCCCCAAATAACATGGAAAAATAAGGTGTTACATGGAGAAAGAGGTTTTTTGTTTTTTTTTGTTTAAGAAATTTTTATTAAGTTTTCAGAAGAAATAAAACATAAGAAATACAAAAGGAATACATTCAAATAGGGAATCAAAATCGTACTTACAAATTATAGAAACCAATTAATAAGGAGCAATAAAAAAAATAATCTCATAAAGTGATCAAACCATAACGGAAAAGAAGAAAAGAAAGAGAACTAAAGAGAGAGGAGAAAGAAAAGTAATAAGAAGGTAGAGAACAAAGAAATAAGGAACATCAATCATAGAATAAAAATCAGAGAATAGTAAATGTCCTGAGACCATATAAGATATATAAAAAAAGAACCAAATTAGGAAAGAGGAGCATGTGAAGCGAGATAAGATGTAAAAGGTAACCAGAGGAGATGGAGAAAGAGTTTAAGCATGCTGTTAACCGGCTCACTAACTGTGCTGGAATGGCACCTTTGTCATACCGCCAGTACCATAAATTGAATAATTGTTGCATCTCTTAGTTACACTGTTTCAAAAGGTATAGGTGCAATATAAAAAAATGATTATTGCATTAAAGAATATAAGTCCTTTGTTGAAAACATTTTCTGAATGAGAGGCACGTGGGCTGGCTGTCGTTGACTGAATGCAATCCCACCAAGAGGGGTGGTCGGATCTTCTGAGGATCAGCCAATGCTGAAGATATCCAACTTTCATACATCTTTCAGTCTGTCTGGTGTGGTATAGACCTTGAAATGAGGTGTTTGCAAAAGAAAGCTGTGCACAGATGCAACTACACTGCCTCAAAAATGAGAACAACCAAGCCTTGGCTCTAAAGTAGTTTTAAAGAGAGGCTACCAGAGATTTTAAGGGGGACCACAGGAAAAGAAGAGTCCCCAATTGGAGGCAGAACATAAGTAGACGAGCGGGCGACCCCTGACCTCATGATATGGTACTAGAACACTGTTGCTGATAGAAATATTGCGTTCTAAATATGTCTGATGAAAAATATAGCGCTATACATTTTGTTTAGAAAATATCGCCAGTTGGAGTTAGTAATAGGAAATACACACCCACTGGAGCAATATTGTTGTGATTAACAGGATATTTTTGTCAGTCGTCATTTTTTTCATCGATATTCTGACATACCTCCAACCACACAGGGATAGGAAAACAGTTTTTCAGCTAAAACACAGAACTTGGAGTGGTTACCAGAAGGCAGGTGAGGTTAAACAGCTTGAAGAAGCAATACTGCAAGTTTTGTCTTCTACTAAATTGCTTGGAAGTCATGTGTATGTTTATTGGAAGAAAATTGAGAGGTTTACATCTACCTACTTTAAGTGCAACAATTTAGGTAGCTGCTTAGAAAGTGTGACAAGGAGTTCCAATGGAAGAAAACAAATGAGCCCCTAACCGCCTTGTTGTAAAGTAATATAATGTAATGTAAACTGGATTTGTAGAGCGCTGCTCATCACTCATAACGGTATCCAGGCGCTGAATAGTTGGATAGTAAAATACAGTCATAAATGAGGTGAACTCCCCACACTCTTGTGCTCTGGTGCCACTGCACCTGCTGCACTATTGATAGCTGCGCTTACGATTTTAGATTTAAAATTTTGAGCCTAAGCGATTTTTGGATTGCCCAAGACTCAGATAATGTCAGCATAAGATGGAATACATCTGATGGGTCGCACGCTCATATACTAACTTTCATTACTTTTGTCTTCTGATTGAAATACATGCATAAAAAAAATGTCGCAAAAAATGCAGGTAAACCTGTAGAAACCTTCAATAGGTACAAATACACAACCTGTTTACTTATATAATCATAAAAAAGTATTACTGTTAAAATCTGATTTTCTTTATTTTACGCCATATTTATTTTGATATGTCCCTGGCTGCTGGGGTGTTTATTCATCTCTGTGTGAGAGCTTTTTTATTTTTTATTTTTTTAAAGGCCTTATCTTTTTTGAACACATGTACTCCTTTGCTATCTTTGTGCACCCATATGAACTATGGGCCTGGCTTATAGTTAGGTGGCCAGGTATTCCGTCACAAACATGATGGTTATCCTGTCTGTCTTATTACAAATGCCATAAGATATAATGCATTTATTAAGCACATTCAGGGTTGTGTATTGGTGGAAACCCCACAGCCATATCTCATTAAACCATAAAGATGCTCTGAGTTACAAAGAATTACAGGTTGTGTATGAATCTCCCTAAAAAACACATGTATGAATGTTTTAAGTAGAGCTCAAACCAAACAGTGCCACACTCCTTGCTGGGGCCCAGATACACGTGTTTGTACACAGGTGTGGACCAATATCTGCTTCAGGTCTCAAACATGAGCAGGGAATTTGCGGTCCAGAAGGTCTTGAACCTATCTTTGTGCAAACTGACCCACACCAATGTTTTTTAAAAGAGCTTAAAAGTTCGTAAAGTGGTGCTTTGTAGGATTTAAATTACTTTTCCATATTGCAGGAATTCCACTAGTGTGTCAACACCATTTGTCAGGGACAAGATGCATTTTGAATTTTGTTATGAACTTTAAGAGTTTGGTTTCTGTCTAGAAATTATTCACTGCGAGATAGTGACAGACCAATGGTAATTATTGGTGGCTGATCCTGTATTCACTCTGTGTATGAAATAATAGTTTTTCTCCTATTTCACTGACACATAACTAACAGGTAGAGAGCATGTCAAGCAGTACTGTATGCTCCTTCTTTTTATTTGTATCATGGCACTTCATTTGAGCCTTCCTCTTAGAGAGCTAGTGAATAGATGAATGGGTGCTATGGCAGGTCACTGATGTTGAGACAGTGAGAGAGCTCTCTACTACTGACATCTGTCCATTATTGGCTGTAAATGGGGCTCACTGAAACCTTGGACCCCAAAGCTGTAAGCAATATCTCAGAGCCAGGTAGACAAGGCTTACTTAAACAACCAAGAGAATTTGCACATGGTCAGGTGATGTAATCTACTTGGCATATGAACATAGTGTGATATAGGATCCAAGAATTGATGAAATGCCAGACTCAGGAGCATAGTTCCCCTAGATATTCGCATTGGGATAATGGAAAAATTGATCACATTCCAACAAAGAAGGCATAAGCAAATATGATAGTTTAGCACACATAGAGCTGGAAACAAGACTACTTTTTAAATAAACAGGGTTCAGAGATCTTCTTTGTCCCAATTTAGTAATATTTCAACAGTTGTGATGTTGGCTCAAATTTCTGCCGGAATGTCTCATGCTCCTCAAGTCAACAAAACCCCAAATATATTAAGGCCAGAATAAAATGACTATCTTACATTATTTCTGGGGAAAGACATCAATCAATTCAACAAAATAACTTTTGAGGTCTGAGATTCTCAACTATTACTGTTATTAATGATCTGGATATGTCCATGCAGACTATAGTATCAAAAAAGACTTCCATCTCTTTGTCACAGCAGTTTTTAGATCACAACAACATATTTCTCAAACTCCTAAAATTTGATAAGATTTTTCATATAGCTTGACAAATAATGAGAAGCTTTCATACAGCAGGGAGATTGGGGAAAATGACACAAGCATGGATAAATAGTGCCATTTTCAAAAAACAGATTTAAGATATTTTTTAGACAAAGGCAGAGAATTGACATTAGACATTAAATTCCCTTCACCTAAAAGTCTGTTACATTCCATAGTCAGTAATCAGGAAGCGCTGGAATAAGAAGTACTTAGGTACTCACCCGACTGCCTTTCTCCGGAAGGCACTGACAGCCCTTGCTACAGTCTCTGCCATTGCACGGTCCAGTGTAGGATTTCCCACCCTAAGGGAAAGAGACAACCACAGCATTAGATGATGTCGGTCTCAGCTTTGTTAAATTTGTCGTTTCTTATTCAATGAGAAGGCGTTCCAGACAGATGGAAAAGAGAATGAGCCAAAAGACATTGTTAGTTGAGAAGAAGAAATACACATTCTTTAGCAGATTCATGGCAAACATGGTATGTTCAAAGAAGGAGTCTTTTCTAGACAGCATTGTAGAACATGTAATTGAAACACAACAATACAAGTGAATTGTAGCTTTCAGTGTTAAGACATTTTTTTTTAAAACTAAGCTCCAACAGAAAAACACATCTGATGAAAAGACATAGGAACAGTGTGACATTGACTTGACTCTGTGTATTTGTCTGAGGTTACAGGGATGATCATGTCTTTTACTTACTGTTCTGGACAATAATTACCGATGTTTATCGTTATTTGTAGGTTGTGTGATCTGCTGACTTGTCATGAGACCATGGTTTAGGTAAAAAAAAGAGACTATGAACCACTTCCTTGGCTAATCCCATGAACAACTCTATGGATTTTTCTTTTTACCAAAATGTTGTCAAAAAGGACAAGCAGACATTATGGCCGAGATTTGCAAAACAAGTTTGAACACTTCGTTTCCTCCTAGTTTGGTGCACAAACAAGCCAATTTGTGAGAGCATACTTCACATTCTAGGTCACAGAACGAGGACTGCTTGATTTTTACTTTCGTAAATTGCATGTACGAGTAGTCAACATTTGCGAGTGTGGTGTATTTATCTATCACATAAATACAGGAGCAGGGGCAGGTAACGGGCCGCATAGTGAAGCTCTTTTTGCAAATTTAAGTGAACACCTGCACGCATTCTGATTTGCAACACTCAATTCCAAATGTGATGGGAGTTGTTACAGGAAAAGCGAACCATGTCACGATCTTATAAAATTTCCCCACGATTGAAGAATTTCCACATATAATGTCACAGCTCAAAATAAATTGAGTGTCTTTTATCCAAAAGACTGCCTGCATCACATGAGTAATGAGAGCCTGGTACTTTAGTGGTGGTCTTTAAGACATCATTATCTCACTCTGTAACACAGGAGGTGGACAGACTAGGATAATTTTGTAGGAAAGAACATTTTGTGGCGTAAGGCGGCCCTAGGGTCTGATAATTGGGCAGTATGCCTATTCCCCGTTGGCTGCCCTTGGCCTCTGGCATATGATCAGAAATGTTGAGTAGGAAGACGCTTCAGGAGTTGCATGAATAATTGGGTAAGAGATACTTTTCTCATAGTCTTCAAACTTGTGATAATTAATGTGTGGTGACGTCACAGCTGCTGATGACAGATGTAAGAGTGGAGCTGGGTATAGAGTGGAGCTGGGTATATGTTTTTCGCATGTACAGTGCAATGCTTCCTAACATGTAGAAAAAGGTAGCTGAAGGTTGGTACAGTGATAAATAAGAACATGAGATTTTACTGTAAGTTCTGTGGCTTGGAAATCACTTTCCTAGAGTCCATGGAATGAGAGTGTTGCTGGACATACAAAAGGGTGTGGATGCCTCATGGTGTGACTTTTGTAATAAACAAAATATTCTGGTGTTATTTTTTTTAAATGTCCGTAAATCATTGTTAGATGAGTGTACAGTGCCCTGACAGGAGTGTCTATTGTTTGTGGTTAATGTTAGTGGTCATATAGCTCAATGATGTGAGCAACTGTAAGTTAAGGGGGGGATTTAGGTAGGTCTGCATAGCTTTATATTTGCCTGAAGTCAATAACATGAGTGACCTTGATTGAAAACTGGTATCTTAGCATAAAGATTATGCAAATTGCAAATCATGCCATAGAATGCTATAGACAATGCGTGAACACAAAAGCCTCGTCGGAAGTATAACCAAATTCAGGTGTAGTTAATTTTTATTTCGACAGAGCTTATAGTAAAATCCTCTTCATGAGAGGATTGAAATAGAACCTATTGAAGAGAGAAGAAAATATACCATACAAGACAGCACACAATGAAGGCCAAAAAGAACAAACTTTGGCAAAGCCAATCATCGTCTGGTGGGTGCCAGGCTTTTGGCTTCACCAATACTTGTTTTGTTTTGTCATGTTTGTTGCAGAACTTTATAATAGAGGAACCTGCCTGGCCCTCTTCAATCTGAAAAAGATGGCTAAAAGCAAAAATATATTTTTTCTCAAAAAGCACATAGAAGTCCCCGGTAGTTAAAGTAAATACTATGTCTAAGTGCTCCTTGTGAAAGGGAAGAATCCTGTCGCTCACAGTGTAAGCAGCCAATAGCTGTAGTGGGCCGAGCCACTAACCCATTCTCCCATTCTGTATGCTGTTGTGGGTGGAGGAAAAAAGTGAATGACACAACAAAAGAACCAATGGATGAAGAAGGCTGTCTGAAAGCCCCTACAAGTAAATTGCTTTTAAATATAACTCTTATATGAAATCAAAAGGTCCTGGCTGACACCTTACCTAATAATGTACAAGGTGACTATCAGGAAAGTAGGAGATTAATACTGTACAGGAGAGGCCATTTTGTAGGCAAATGTTATTTCACAGAACAGATTTAAGCTTTCATACCATCTTCTTCATAGCTCATTTACCCACATGATACATACCTGAAGTCAGTGGTCTTCTTCTAGTCAGCCTTCCAATTAAACGATGTTGGACCTGGCACTTTTTGCAGGGTTATCCCCAAACATTTTGCCTTTTTTCTCCTATTTTTTCTGACCCGTTTTTGTTGGCTTCAGGAGTCTGGGCACTTAACCACTGCCAACCAATGCTAAAGTGCATATACTCTCTGTCTAAATTGCATTGGTGATTGATTTATCCATTATTGGCAGCTATGATTTACTGGTAAGTCCCTAGTAAAGTGCACTGTGTGTGCCATCAGATGCTACTCGTGGGTCTGCAGCACTGATTGTGTCACCCATGGGAGCAGCCCTGCAACCAAGTCTCAGACCTGCCATTGCAGCGTGTGTGTGTGCAGTTTTGAACTGCCATGTCGACCTGGCAAGTGCACCCACTTGCCAGGACCAAACCTTCCATTTTACTGCATGTAAGGTACCCCTAAGGAAGGCCCAATGTAGCCCCATGGGCAGAGTGCAGTGTATTTAAAAGGTAGACATGTACTGGTGTGTTTTACATGTACTGATAATGAAATATTGCAAATTTCATTTGTTACTATGGCAAGGACTATCTCTCCCATAGGTATTCATTGGAGCTGCCTTGTAACCTCTTACAAGTATAACTTCCAATTAGGACGAGATAGAAAGTTGGAGTTCGGGGTCCCTGAGCTCCCAATTTAAAAATACATCTTTTAGTAAAGTTGGTTTTTAAATTGTGTGTCTGGAAATGCCACTTTAAGAAAGTGGTGATTGTCTTGCTTAACCATTCTGTGCCTCTGCCTGTGGATTCCACTCCTGAGGGAAACTGAAAGTTGGGTTGGTTGTGCACTCACTCTAGACAGTCACACAAAGGCAGCTGAGGTGCACCCTGCATATCCTAATGGGCCATTACCAAGCTGATGGGTCTTCCTGAGCTAGAGTGATGAGAGGAGTTGTCACTGACACCTGAATAGGGTTGTGCCTGTTCTCACACAAAACTGTCTCCACCCCACTAAAGTGTCTCTGGAACCAGGTCAGGGAAAGGCAGAGTCTTGTGCACTACAAAGATTTTCCTTTGAAGTTTGCCTACTTCAAAGGCAGTAACTGGTAGAAGTACTAGAGCTGTGACGCCATAACTTCAGAACACTTTTGGACTAGGAGGACATTCTGCCAAAAGGAAGAGCTGGAGGAGCTGTCAGGAAAGACCACCACTTTGCTGTGTGCTTTGCTGTGTTGGTCTGCTGCTTGCTGCTTCTGTCTTGGTCAGTGAAAACACTGGACTTTGCTTTCTACATCTTGCTTGCCAAGGTTCTCCAAGGGATTGTATGTGCTTGCCTCCTGTTAAAAAGCCTCATGACATCGAAGACTTCATCTGCAGCCCCTGAACTTCTCTGCTGGGAATTCTGACCTGTCAAGTGGTGCCAATTCCAGGTCTCTGACCTTGGAAGTGGCTTTGCTGCAAAAGAACCAAGAAAATCCATGCATCTCAGTGCCTATTTTTCTTGATGCAGCATCACTGTGCTGTTGAAAAACCAATGCATCACTGTGGTGTGGCCGAGGAATCGGCCCAGCACCTGCCGTACGGCTGAAGGATCACTGCAGCCCTAGTCCCAAGCACCGTGCAACCGACAACCATGGCACCCGCTCCAACTCTAACGCAAGCTCTGCTGTGCAGCTGAAGAAATCGATGCATCACCTGCTTCGTGGCTGGGAAATCGACGCTGCACCTGTTCCACCGCATGGACCCAGCATGTCTTGATTTTCAATGCATCGTCCCTGTATGCCAAGGTCTTCATCGACATTGCCCAGCAGTAAGGAGGTGAGGCCACGTGTCTGGAGATCGACGCATCACCTCCCCTCACAGTAATGAATCGATGCATCACCTCCCCTGATGACAAAGAACCAACGCATCACCTCTCCTGGGCTGCAGTATGGAATCGACCTACCCCTGGGATAAGGAATTAACGCATTGCTTGGCTGCGCCTGTTTTCGTCTTTGATTTTGACACATTCCATGTACTTTGTGATAAGAGTGATGCATCCATAGTTTCCCATGGACTGAACTGTTAGAACCTTTTAGAAGTAATATTTCTACTTGTGTGTGTTGGAGTTTTGCCATTTTGGTCTTGTATTCCGGTAAATATTGGTTATTTTTCTAAACTGGTGTGGTGACCTTTTGTAGTGTTTTCACTGTGTTACATGTGTGTAGCCACAAATACTTTACACATTGCCTCTGAGATAAGCCTGACTGCTCGTGCCAAGCTACCATGATACAAGGAGTGTGAGGAGGGGTTATTTTAGCTGTGTAATCCCTTACCCTGACTAGAATAAGGGTGTCTACTTGGACAGGGTGCAAGCCACTGCAAACTAGAGACCCCCATCCTAACAAACGAGGACACTGGCTGATGATTGTTAAGTGATTCAACTTGCAGACATATTTAACAAGTTTTATTTATTTTTCACCAGAAGTGCTCGTTCAAGGGGAGTTAGGAGCGTATGTGCTTTTTAAACAAGTCTTAAAATTCACAGAGCATCAATGGCCGCTGTGTGGTGTGAAAACCATAACAGCATCTCCAGAGTGATTGAAACATGGGGCTTGGGTGCAGACTATGACTGCCAAACCTAGGCAGTCTGTGCACATCCCTGCCAAAAAATAACCGGTTTCTGCAGTTTGCATTCGACTGGCCGAATATTGGGGCTTATTTATAAGCCCTTTGTGCTGTCGGTGCGTCACTTTTTGTGACGGTCCAGTGGAGCAGGAGCCTGCTTCATATTTACCAGGCAAAACTAAGCCACTTTTTTTGTCGTAATGCTCCCTTGTAAATATTGATCCTTTAACGCAGTTTCTGCATTAAAGAGGCATACAATGGGTTTTGCTGGGGGCGTATGACAAATCGTAACTCTGAGGCAGTGCCAAAAATGTATGCCTCCCCATGGGAGGCGTAAGGGAAGCACAATGAGGAGAAATATTCTGCAGCACACATAGAAAGAGGAAAAAGCCTCTTTTGATTGTTTTTGTGCAGGAAGGTTTCTCTTCCTACACAAAAAACAATCATCCCCTCAAAGCAGGCACTCTTGCACCATGGTGCAAAGGTTTCTGCATTGGCGCACGGCAGTCTATTGTGCACCAGAGCAGGGCAAAAGGACAGGAATGCGCCATATCTGATAGATCCGGCACATTCCTGCCTTTTCTTTTGCCATAGGACAGCGCAGCAGGAAGGCCTGCGGCACTGCCCTACGCCAAAAACTCAGAAATGAGGCCCATTGCATATAAAGACAACAGAATGGCTACAAAAACTTTGGAACCCACAAATGTTTTGGGTAGATTTTGAATTGCACCATCAGAGCATACAATTGTTGGTGGGTTCAATAAAAGGCATTATAAGCTGTTTTTTTTTGTTTTGGATTGGATTATCGTGGTGGTAAACCTCTGCATTCACAGAATGATAAGTCCCTACCCGGTCTTACGATATAGATCCGACACGATCTTCGAGTTTCGCCCATCCTTACTAGTATCATGGCCCATGGGCCAGTCCTAGACCCTTGTCACCACTTCTGATAGGAGGCTGCTTTGTGAAACCACTTAGCGTCTTATTGTCACTCCTGAGCTCCCCCTTCCAAATCTCATCTCGAGACTCTGCATCCTGGGATCATACTTCTGCCCAAAAAGGTATGGCATTTTTTTCTGTGTGTCACACTGAATAAAACCCTATGGAACGACAATGCCAAGCAATTCAAAAGCACACTGTCAGTGTCCTTACTGCAGTGGCAGCAATAAACTACCCATGATGCATTAGCATACAAAAAATACTAACAAACAACAAACCAACATAAAACCTATACAACCAATCACAACTACAGGACAAATTCGATGTTGAGTGAAAAATGCTTTATTCTTCAGAAACAGGATACCAAGAGAGGGAAATGTGTAAATATATTCAGGTTAGACCGGCATATAGGGCAGTCTGGAAGTCTGGCACTGCCAAATTGTTCAGCTTGATAGCACTAAAGGGTGGGCTGTTTTTCTTGGTCCCCTCACAGCACACAGGAACCCCCCACCCCCCCAAAAAAGACAAAACTACCTAAGGGAGGTCCTTTCAAGCTGGCCTGTCTAGCAGTGCCAAATTGCCCGAAGGCCGAGCAAACCACCAGTCTAACACTGCATACATTAAAAGGGCATTCACCATTACCCATGTGCAATTTATGTATCTTACTGCATTTGCCTACGCGTTTATGGCAAGTAAGACCATGAGAGGATCTTCTTGACAAATAGCATGAACGTCCCATTTGTGCACCCAGTGCAAGCAAAATTTCAATGTGCACAAATCACAATTTACCAGTAAGATTTTCGCCAGATTTAACTTGCCAAAGTAGTGTGGACAAAAAGCATGTGGGGCCGTATTATGGTAAAATCGCATTTTCATTGTTTGCGCCGGGCGCACCTTTAAAAAGGAGCGCTGTGCACAAACAGTGAAAATGCCCTCTATTAATGTGAATGCGCTGCGCCCAGGGCAGCCGCGAACTCATGCTGCACTGGGGGCAGCGCATTCAGGTGAAAACCGGGGCCGCTGCTTTACAGCCGCTCCATGTTTTCACTGTGCAGGGGGCACCCGCCTGCACTTTTGAAGGGGATTAGAGATCCCCTGGCAGGCGGGTGCAGTCAGTGACTGCACTCACCTGCAAGGGGATGTCTAGGGGGTCCATGATACCCCCTTTACCCCCACCAGAGGGCTTCCATCAGGGGGCGCACTCACTGTGTGCCACCAAGAAGGTAGCGCATGGTGAGTGCGCTTCATGATGGCTTCTTTGCCTCTGCGCCCGCCTCTGTTATATGGCGCAGGCGCAGAAGCAAAGGGATTCCCTAATGAGGGAACGCCCCCTGCAGATAGCGCTGGCGCTTTATGTGGGCCAGCACTATCGATATTACAGAAGGGACATTAAAAGCATCAGCGGCTCCTTTTGTAATACCAAAGTGTCCTGGGGGTGCGCAAAGAACGAGCAAACACTTGTTGCGCCCCCGGGGCACTCACTTCAATACAGCCCATGGTAGGTAAATTGTACATGGGCAAATAGCACACGTGCAATTAGCACGTGCGCATACGCCATGTAACTTGGAACTTGAAATCCTGTTTCACGTGAAATGACAGTTTGCACCTAAAATGGAGTTAGCCCTGTAGTTATAATCATGGCCTTAGAAGAAAAATAGTCACATTAACTCTTGCACCGTTTTGAGAAAGAGAAGGGATGAAGGTGAGTTAAGAAAGCTAAGGTTTGAACAGAAAGAGGAAAAAAAGAAAGAAATGCTCAGAAAGTTGTAAAATAAGAGGATCGAATAGGCGAGGAAATGCCAAGTAAAGTGTGCAGATGATGCAGGTCGGGAACCTTCTTTTTCAAACTGACAGGGACAATAGCACCGAAAGATGTGGCAATGATCCCTGCAAAGCTTTCCATGCAGCCCCTCGAGCTCTGCTCAGTGGTCCACCTACATACCCAGCGAATATGTGTGTGGTCAGCCATCTTAAGGAGCCCGATGACTTTTGTCACATGCGCAGATCCCCTCTTAGTCCTGTCTCTAAAGGCTGAACAGGTGCAGCGTAGCCAACCTAGATCACCTTGATCTTGGCCGGATGTACCAATTGCTCTTTGCCACCATTTGCTTCATACACAATGGACGGTGTAAAGACCGCCACATCTGCTGCCCTGTCCAACGAGCTCCTGTCTAATCCTGGGTTTAAGTGCACATTCCAGCGGATTGTCACATGAGGCAAACACTTCCCCGGTGGCTAATGACTTTGCAAGCCCACAGATCCTGCTTTGTCCTCAACGAAAAGTCATTCTGTGGTGCGGGAAAGGTCAATCTCAACCAATAGATTGGGTAAACGATCAGCTATTAACAATCGAAATAAGGCATTGGCAGATATTAAGAATACGGTGATGTCCATGGTTTTCTATGCTGGGTCATTTCAGTTTCTTCTAGCAAATTTTTGTACAATTTCATACATTTGGTAGCATTCCTTCTACTTGTGTCCCTGTTCATGTGTCTTAGCATCACGTCTGAGCTTGGCCTCTGAGTTTAGCATCACCTTAGCTTGGGTGGGTTGTTGCTACTGGATCAGGACCAAGGCTGATTCACATATGGTTAGTCTCCTGTAATGGCACAGGGGCGTTCAAAGCAGGGGGAAGGGATGCGTCTAGGGTCATTTACCAGTGGTATAGATTAGTTCCTCAATCACTTTGTTTATTGCTTAGGTGTCCCTCCTGTTGTTAATGTTTGGTCTACATTGAAAGCATAGGAGTGTCACTGTCCTTCCGTAAGTATATAATCTTATTCTTTACTTTTTTGTGCATGTATAGTTTGAGTACAGCTTTGAATGTTGAACTCCCATTAGGGGGAGACGATGTGGCATAATGGCCAGAGCTGCCGACTTTGGAACTGGGGAACCAGGTTCGAGTTTTGGCATCGGCTCAACATCCTGTGGTTCTGGGTAAATCACTTAATCTCCTTGTGCCTACCAAAAATGAATATGTCCTTGTGTAACGCAACTGGTGCTCATGTAAGGCGCTCCAAAACCTTTGTGTCGAGATTGCGCTATGAAAAACTGCAAATAAAAAAAATACCATTTGTTAACATTTTTCTTTAGATTGATTGTTCATTTTCAGCCAAAATATTCTCCAATGAGATTTGTGGAGGTCATCCAAAATAATCTAATATTTTTCGCTTTCCAATGGCTATGATGCAGCGCCTTCATATCTTGCCTTGTCTATGAGCTCGATTCTCAAAGGTATTTTGGCTCCTAATAGCCACTTAGGTGAGCAAAAACATTAATTTACGAGTATGAGTCCATTTTATTCATTTGTCTTCATAAATGGTATTCTCCACACAGACCTCAATTACGCAAATATTCGAACCTGAGAACACATCCCAGACCCCAAGGAAGAACGACCCACTGTTAATGGCGAAGGCCCCCCACCCCACCTTTTCTAAGCAGGAAGTATCTTTGTCAGGCTGAGTAAAGGCTAGCCTGACAGACACTCTTGATGATCAGGTCAGGCAGTCAGGCACTGTATTAAATGTGCAGGCGCCTGGCTTCCTGAGGGAAAATTTACCGGGCTAAAGATTTCACAACCCTGGGGGAGGCGGGGGCGTTTGTTCCTCAGTCCAGCAAAGTGCTTGGAAGACTTCCCTCTCATGATGAGGGGGCATGTCAAAGACAGATTCAGACCTGGATGCTTCATTGTTGCGCCCTGAGGTCCACGGGGCCCATTGTCCATCTGTGACGCAAGTCCCTTATACTCTTGGGCTTTCTTCCATTATTTTGTTTTTAAAGTGTGTTATGTGGAGTATATCTATATTTTTTTCGAAAGAGATGCGTGATGGGCTTAAAATGACTCCCTCTGTGGAGGCATATATAGGGGTTGACTGTGTTATTTTGGAACTGTCTTTTTTTTACATGTAAAAGAGAAGTTGTTTTGTATTTAGTTGCTCTCTTTTTCTTCAAATTCTATTTTGAGACTAAAGATTAATTTGTTTGTCAGTTTATTTAATGTCCAGGGGGCAGTTTTTCTTGCTATACTGACCCATAACAAGCTCAGCCAATGAGGGAAGGCAGCAGTTCCAATCCTTCAGGAATCACCAAGGCTTCCCCCCCAGCCAACCGGGAAGTTTATATTTTTTAATGTTGGGTGCATGCGTGCAGGTGTGTATGTATGAATGCATATGTATTTGGCATGCGTGCATGTTGTGAATGAGTGTGTGTGTGTATGTGCTAGTTGTGAGTATGTGTGTGCGCTGATACTGACCCCAGAGTTCCACTCAAATGTTCCAACCCAGGACACCAAACGTCTTCCCCTTCCTATAAAAAAGAGAAACTGCATTCCACAGGTGAAACAAGAATATACCTTAATTACAAAGCAGAGAACATGTGGTAATTGAAACAGAGCTGCAAAATAATATGTGAAATGGAAAAGAATAGAAAAACAGAATACGACTTGAGGGAAATATGTAAAACATATCACTTGCTCCAATAAATATCAGGAAATTCACAAACTAAAATGAACAAATGTCTTATAAAGACCTATACATAGTCCTTTAAAAATCCAGGCTTCCTAGACTTCCTGAGGGTCTTCCTGCACTCACTCTGCTTCAGAATGTTTCTGTAGGGACTACCCTACATTCTATGGAGCAGATTTATAAGCCCCTTGCGACAACTTTACGCCGCCGTTGCATCACTTCTGTGAAACAGCGGCATCGTAAACAATGCGCCACGTTGCAACATATTTACAATGTGACGCATCTAAGGAGATGCGTCACGTTGTAAAGCCCTGCGCTACATTATACCTGCGTCAGGTATAATGTATGCAGGGTGGGCGCTCCCACACAGGAAAGCCTCGTAAAAGTGACGCAGTGAAATCTACAAGATTTTACTGAGTCACTTTTACGACGCCACAGCGTCAAAACCTTGCATCTGCTTGAAGCAGACATAAGGAGTGGCGCAGCATGTTCAGAATAGGCATTCCTAACCATTGCTGGAGTTGCGTCGTACTTGTGATAAGACTCCAGCAATGCGCTGCCATTACGGCCAAAAGATGCATCACACATATGTCTATCTTTGCGCCACGGTGTGCCGCATTGTAAATGCGGCGCATCCATGGTGGTGCAAGGTTTTTTTTATGTGTCGCAAATTGACTGGCGCATCCCTGCTAATATTCAGGGATGTGCCAGTTCTGCCCCTATTGGTTTTTCCTGACACTCCAATAGTTTTCCCAGCGGAATTCATCATTGTATAGACTAGACATCTTTCCAGGCCTACTACTCTCAATGTTTGTGAATTTCAAAAAGTAGGAAATTTGCACCCATTCCATGAGTACTTCTATGGGTGCAGATTCAATATTTTCTGGTAAACTTGACACTATATACACTTACGTTTCTGAGAAAAACTGTCACAGACGTAGCAAATCCGAATCAGGGCCCCTAGACCCAACTGCCACGATAAGAATGCAATAGGGGATGTTACATCCCACCCTCACCCTTGAATCTACTCCCCTGCCCCTCCCACCTGGGCCTGGTAGGTCTCTCTTAGAACTCGCGACTATGGTCACATATTACACAACGGCCTGGAGTCCCTGCACCGGGATCACTTTTAAATGTATTTTCACTACACACACTCTTCATCTCTGCTGCAAGAAGACTCAATGGTAGAGTTGTGTAATCAATGATGTAGACAAGGCTCCTTTTTCCAACTCCTCGCCTTCACAACTCCTTTTATCAAGTGACTGATGGTCCCATGTACTAAGCGGAAGCTGCAAATAGTGGTGGACATGCCAGCAAATTAACTGGGCCAGCCAAGGATCTGGCTTGGCTCAAAGAGTCCATGCATGAGCCAAACCATGAATATGTTTGTCATGTATATTGTGCAACACACATAATATGATAGAGTGTCTTCAAAATTCAAAAAAGTGTATTTCTTCAACATGTGGAAGAATTTTAACTTAGTACATCAAATTATATAATTGCATAGACAAGCATTTATCAAAAGTAATAGTTTTTAAACATTAACTGAGAAACATGAATTGCTCACTCCTCAACAACAATGCCATTAGTGAATTAAGAGGCAACTCAGAAGTCATGTAACCGTAAGTGTGGCATAGATTCCTACTATAGATGGAGAAATATTACAGTTTATTAAATCTAAAAATAAGATGTGTGTGTGCATGGCACATTCTGAACCCAAGTATTTAAAAGTGCTATCATATGTCATAATAAAGAAAAAGGAGGATCTGTGAAATAACATGTTTGCCTAGGATCACACAATTTGGATGAGCAGGGAAGCCGGTATCGATTCCAAGATATCTATCTGGTTTCAGAATTTGAAATTCAGCCACCAGATCTATATCTCTGTCTCTCTCTGTCTCTCTCTGTCTCTCTCTCTCTCTCTCTCTCTCTCTCCTGTTGAATATCCTGTTGAATATCAAAAGCCACTCTTTTGTCTTTTATTCTTGGTGCACAATCAGAAAAACAAACGCAGATATAGCAGACCTGACTCAGGGCTCCCAGACCAAGAATGCATTTATTTAGGTGGTATAACACCTGTCTTACTCAAACTACGCCCTTGTGGATTAGTTGTGAGAGACTATCTGCTGCAACATTCTGATAACCTGGAATATGTCCCATTACAGAGCTAAACTCTTGGAGATCCATCACCCAGAGTCTGATTCTGTAAAACACCACATCCAAAGTCTTGGGAGTTAAGATCTCCCTCAGTGGTTTATGATCTGTGTTTACAATGAAACTTCCCACCACGAAAATAAATCCTGAATTCTTCGAAAGTCCATGATATAGCCAGTGCCTTTTTTTCAAAAACGTAGTCATTCTTCTCAGCTCCTCTGAGTGACCTGGAATCAAATGCAGTGGCCTATTCTCCTTTTTCAGCCTATGAGCAAGAACTGCCCCTATACCTTTGGCACTGGTACTCGTGATGACCACACAGTCTCTACAAGGAACAATAGCCTGTAGATTCGGTGCCATTTTCCAAATCTTCCATAACCTTTACAAACTCAATTTTGCACTCTATAGTCCAGTGAAAAAGACCCTTCTTTCAACAGATATCTCATGTGAAAGGTTTTCTCTGCAAGTCCTTGCACAAAACTGCCATACAATTCCAACATGTTAATAAGAAGCAGTTCTTTCTTACTTTTGGGGGACGTCAGGCTCTTTGCAGCATCCCCCAGATCCTTTTTTGGACGAACCCCACCTGCTAACACTTGGTGTCCCAAGAAACTAATTTCACGTTGCCCAAATTAGCATTTTTTAGCCTTGAAGATAAGGTCTTTTTCCTCACAACGGTGACGGATATCTTGTCAGATGATATAGAAATCCCATAGGATATAATGGGATTTACATTTAGGCGGATGGGATCCACCCACATCTAAATCAGGCCCTTTGTCCTGATAACACATCACCCATTTTATTCCAACACATAAAGAATCTATAGTCCGCTGGAAAACTGGAGAAGCAGAGACTAGACCAAATGCCATACGCAGAACCTTTTATGCTCCGATTGATGTAGTGAATGAGGTCAGTTCCTGTGAATCATCATGCAAGAGTACCAGCTGGTAGGTGGGAGGCAAGTCAAGTGTGGTAAAGATCATGGCAGCCTCTGACATTGATTACAACTCTAAGATGTTGGGGACAGAGAACCTGTCCACCACCACATCTCTTTTCAAAGCCCTTAGGCTAATGAACAAAAGAACATCTCCAATGGCATTTTTGGTAGCCACAACTGGGCAAACTATTTAGTTGCTTCTATTGGGGTGATGACTCACTTGACCAATATGTCTAACTCATCTTTAGGTTGTGCTTGCACTCCTAGGGGCAACCACCTTACTTTTGATACAACAAGAGTTGCACCATCCTTCAGCCTAAATGTGCGCACATAGGATTCACTACAGCTAAACATTCTTCTGTTATCTCATGGTTGGTATTGGGATTCATACAGACCCCCAATTCCTTTTGATGGGGCCAAACCAAAATATTATCACCTTTCCCATTATTCCCTTTGTCATACAATCTTTAAAAGAGATGACCCCAACAAACTATCCCAACATTTTGATCTCTTGACCTCATAACCACGTTGTTTAACATCCATTGGAGAAAGCACCACACCACCATTAAAATATTTCATAGTTGTATTCTCTGTCTTAATGGTTAGCCTTGAGCATAATTCGAAGAGCATCTTGGTGCATTCACCTTTTACTCCTACTGACTCAGATGGATTTCCTTCACGCTTGCTGCAAAGCTGTAGAACAACTTCTTCACACACCTCCTTAATCTCTTGCTCTTGCTGTGCATAATAGAACTGCAATGCCACAGGCAATACAATTCCCTACCACAATGCTGCACTGCACTTTAAGAGATGGACAATCCTTGAAAGTCGCGTGACTGCATCAGTGGGTGTAAGAGCGGGTGGGGTGGCCCTCCCTAACATAGCGTTATACCACCAGTCACCCCATATTTGCATAGCCTTTGAGTCAGCGGCGGCTCCTCCGCTAAGGCGGAGGTGCGTCACCCCACAAGAAAAATAAAATGATAATAGCAACGTTATTATCATTTTATTTTTTACTATTGTCGTCCGCTTTGAAGGTGCGGGCGAGGTGGGGCTGTGCCGGAAGCAGGGCAGGGGGCGGAGTGAAAAGCATACTCTAATGTGTGCATGACTGTTTGGCCGGCTGATTTGCGCCGGCCAAACAGCCATGCGCACTTTGCATGTTCCTCAGCAGGCTGCGTTACTCAGTCTGATGAGGAATATACCCAGGCTCCCATTCTCTGTCTGAGCGCCGAACCACAGCGCTCAGGCCAATCACCATGCTCCATTGCAGAGTTGTGACTGACTTAGGGGAGGGAGCCTGAGTTCCGCTTGTTCCTACTTGTTTCTTGTCCTGGACGTGAAAGAAGAGGATGCAGGAGAGATGGCTGCCAGGGAGGTAAGTGTACTGTTTTTATCTTTATTTTTCCCCCATTTTCTTTTTTTTCAACATCCCCTCCCCCCGTCACCCGCCCGCCTCACCACTACACCCCGGTAGCATCCGCTACTGCTTTGGGTGGAGTGCAAAATAGAGAAGCAATGGATACAAACAGTGGAGGCTCTAGAGGGGCAGGCTGTGTGAGACAAGAATGTCTCTCTAAGAAATCTAGATCTTTAGTGGGATATGTCTGTATGGGATTATGACCAACTCTAGAAACTAACCAAGGGCGTAGGGCCCGATTCACAGAACTAACTTAAGACAAAATCCTAAACTTACTACCATTTTGGTATTCACAGAAGGCACTTACTCATTTTGGTATTCACAGAAGGCACTTACTCATTTCGGTATTCACAGAAGTTAGGAGTCCTAACTTTAGGACTCCTAAATGCCTTCTGTGAATACCGAAAGTCTTAAAATTAGGATTTTTCTCAGTTTAGTAGTAGTATAGTTAGGACTCCTAACTTTAGGACTCCTAAATGCCTTCTGTGAATACCGAAAGTCTTAAAATTAGTATTTTTGTCAATTTAGTAGTAGTAAAGTTAGGACTCCTAAGTTTAGGACTCCTAAATGCCTTATGTGAATACCGAAAGCCTTAAAATTAGGATTTTTCTCAGTTTAGTAGTAGTATAGTTAGGACTCCTAACTTTAGGACTCCTAAATGTCTTCTGTGAATACCGAAAGTCTTAAAATTAGTATTTTTCTCAATTTAGTAGTGGTAAAGTTAGGACTCCTAAGTTTAGGACTCCTAAATGCCTTCTGTGAATACCGAAAGCCTTAAAATTAGGATTTTTCTCAGTTTAGTAGTAGTATAGTTAGGACTCCTAACTTTAGGACTCCTAAATGTCTTCTGTGAATACCGAAAGTCTTAAAATTAGTATTTTTCTCAATTTAGTAGTGGTAAAGTTAGGACTCCTAAGTTTAGGACTCCTAAATGCCAATACCGAAAGCCTTAAAATTAGGATTTTTCTCAGTTTAGTAGTAGTATAGTTAGGACTCCTAACTTTAGGACTCCTAAATGCCTTCTGTGAATACTGAAAGCCTAAAAATTAGGATTTGTCTCAGTTTAATAGTAATAAAGTTAGGACTCCTAACTTTAGGACTCCTAAACTGAGAAAAATCCTAATTTTAAGACTTTTGGTATTCACAGAAGGCATTTAGGAGTCCTAAAGTTAGGACTCCTAACTTCTGTGAATACCGAAGTGAGTAAGTGTCTTCTGTGAATACCAAAATGAGTAAGTGCCTTCTGTGAATACCAAAATGGTAGTAAGTTTAGGATTTTGTCTTAAGTTAGTTCTGTGAATCCGGCCCTCAGTGTTTAACAACCATTCAACCTTTCCGTCTTCTTACACCACTTATTTTAAAATCCAGACTTTCCCCCTGGGCTCAATAGTGAACAGTTTCAGAAGTGGAGGTAATAGGATTGCAGAACGTTGAGGGATCTCTTTCATAAGGGTGGGATTAAGCTTTTTGAAACTTGTAAAAGGAATTCTTAGTGGATGAATCACACAGGCTTCACTACTTTCAGTGACAGCACTGGGCAGTCTCTCAAGATAACAAGTGGACAGGCACTAGAGATCTAACTCCTTACAAGAAACTTTTCATTACATATTCAAACGCAACGGGTTTCGTCTCCAGTGTGTATTTGATTTGCCTTCTGATACAAGCACTAAGAGGGTATGGGCACATGTGAAGAAGGGAACCAAATCCTAAGGAAAGGCATTCGTATGTTCAGTTGCAGAAACTACTAAACCTGGTCCTTGTTTTCAGAACAGAAAAACAAAGTGAAAACGTATGTTTTTCTGGTGTATAACCCGATACAAAATGAGTCATGTGTGCGAGAACACCAGGGAGGATGTTGGCAAGGCTGTAGCGTAAACGGGGATGAGCTGTCCATCTGTTGGACATGAAACTATTGATGGCAGTGGAAAGACTAAACCGGAACCCGCCTGATGAGGGATATAAATTTGAGAAAGTATGGAAATCGCTCCTGAATTACATCAATGTAGGCTCCCAAATCCTACCATGTCCAAGATAACTACAGTCTTTACGGTTTATGGTTAATTATTACGTACATGCCAACATTTTAAAAGAGGAAAGTGGGCGAATTTTAAAAATAATCGGGAGAAGTCTTTCTCTCATTGACTTCTATTGAGGCTTGAATCGGGTCTATTGTCATCTACTGGGACTGAATGAAAATATAGGGGTTTTTTCTTTACGCCTCAGGAGCATGGAGAAAGCGCTATGGCAGGCAGAGAGAGAGCGTGACAAAAATGTTGTACACTGGCCTGCAGGTTCCTGCCGGTGCATACTCCGAGTCACACAAGACCCTGTCTGCAGAACTGCGGAGGACTTGGGGTTTTGCATACGGGAATCGGGAGGTGGGAGACTAGCCTTGAAATCGGTAGTCCACCGTCTGAATCAGGAGAGTTGGCATGTATGTTATTCTACTGAGGCATGAGAAATTGGGCGGTATCGATAAGTGACTTAATCTTTGATCTTTCCCCTAAGTAGGGAATAGGTCAGCAGCACGGATGGGTCTTGTAGGGCGGGAAGGGATGAAGGGTTACCCATAGTGAGTGAGGGCGGTGAGTGGGGCAGTGGCAGGGCCCTTACGCTGATTGGTGCTGCAACCGGCTGGCGCAGAAATTCCCCCCAGGATAATCAGGACTGGCTAGGTTAGGGTGTAGCATTCAGGGCAGCTTGCACCGCAGCGCGGGGACACACTGCCGAGTGTAACCATGCGCTTTATAAATGTGCCTATTATTATTATTATTATTATTATAGTGTTTGAGGGAACATTTTCAGATAAACTCCTGCTACAAAAACAATGTGGAATGGAAATTTTCACTAACTGGTGAAGTTTCGCGAAAGTAACAATCCTCGTAAAACTTCATGAACATCAAAAACCCTAATACGTTTGTTTCCTTCACAGAACTTTAGCATCAAAATTACAATTTGACACATCCTTGGAACATGTATCCTATGTGCATTAATTGCAGAAAATATCAGTTGTCGAAGTATGTGTGATACTTGACTCAGACTTGAGTAGTTACCTCAATGCAAATCAACCACACAGGGCAGGAAGTTAGAGTTAGTTTAGTTGCAGACTCTACCATTTAACCTGGGGCCCTATTTCATTAATATGGACCACAGTCTCAGTCTGTGGTTGGACATCAGAATATAATTTGCCGATAGATAGCCTGACAGAGATGTTGTGTCCTATATATAGTTTACAAAAATATCTTCGCATTGATCATAGATTTTCTATGGGGCGATATTTTTGTAAACATTATTTTGGACATGCTCTTTCAGTCGGGTCAGATTTTGGTTATGATATTCAGGTATCATATCACACTGCAGTTGGTTTCAAGAAGGTCTGTGCTCCATATTACAAAACATGTGCTGTCCCTGGTACAGGTGGGAACTCGTGCCTGCTTTGGGGACACTGTAGCATTGAATAATGAACCGGTGCTTTGAAGCTTCTGTTAATGAAGAGAGACTGGCCAGTTTCGAGAGGGTATCGCTGCAGTCTGGTGCAGTATCAGACTGCCCTCCCCCTGGGTGGTTCCTAGGACCTCATTGCCTCCTCTTCCTTACATGTCTTTAGTCAAAGGATTCCCTGTGTTCCTTCAAGAAGAGCCAGGTAGGACCCCGGAGTGGTAGGGAGAGGAGATAACCAGCTTTCAACGCAGACCTCTCAATTTCACATACAAACCGATAGCTGCATACACAAGAATTACAATCCCCTTACAGTTCAAGCCTCCTCATCCACCCAAGCCGTAATGCAGCCTGGGTGGAGAACGTGCTAAGTGCACATGCAAGTTTGGCCGGCCTGAGACTGGCAGCCAAACATTCATGTGCACTTAGGTAGTGAAAACCACTCCTCCCCTACTCTGTCAGAAGAGCAGCTCCGCCCCTCCCCGCCCACCCCACAAAGCTGCCACAACAGGAAAAATTAAATGATAATACCATTGAGTTATTATAATTTTATTTCTTCTTAGACTGATGAAAAGCAGTGGAGCGACGCTCCTCTGCCTTAGCGAAGGAGCCGCCACTGCTAATTTGTTAAAAACATATGTGTGGGGCTAGATATTTTTTCAGCCATGGTGCTACTGAATGCTGTTGTAGCTGAGCGTCAGGGAGCCTTAGTCTTGATTCGACCTCATATCTCTTTCTTCCACCACCTTCCACTCCTGTCTCTTTATTTCACTCTAGCAAGTTCATTTTTGTTCACATTTTCTCCCTCTACCACTGATTTCCTGCCATCCACTTCCTGCTTCTTTCTTCCTTTTCTGCTCTTTGTTCTGGGTCAAAGTATAATAATGAAAAATATGTCCAGGATTAAAAAATTGAGCACTGATGCTTACCGTTTTCAGGAACCGGCACAAATTAAGCACTTCTCTCTCAGGGATAACCTGAAACAGATGAGTAAAGTCACAGGGCACGCTGCTGCAGAGAGCGGAGACAGTCTTAAACGATGCTCTCTTATGACGTTGGAGATCATGGTATGTTATTTGTTTTAAGTTTTATTGCTGCTCTACCCTCTATCTGATGGTGTACTGTCATGTTGCATTAGATGTCTAATGTACCACTTGGCACTGAGACAACTCATTTCTGTACTGCCATAATGGTTCACTTGAAGCCATTTGCTGAAGGGCACAATGTAGGACTTATAATGCCTCTTAAGGGCCGCCTCCAGTGCACTGCTGCAGTACAGCGCTTGCCTTACACATTTTTTGCAATTCACAGAAAATTATTGGAGTGCTGCAGAGGATCTCTGAAAGTTTCAGGTTTCCAGCAGTGCTCATGTAAGGATTTAGGTTTGTGTAAGTGCACCTGCATGCACATGTACATAATTAGCAAAAGTGCATTTTCGCACGTGAACTTTCATTTTCCTTCACAGGGAAATTATTCCTTACCCCGGAGATACTCCTTCACCTACACATTCAACCAGTTTTAGGAATACTCCGGCTCCATTCGCACACCGGATACCGATTTACTCCCGCCCTTGACATGAGTAAATCCCCAATCCAATCCAGGGTGGGAATGTACTTTACAAGTATTTGTAGGGGTACACTTTTTTTTTTTGCAATGCCTTCCTATCTTACAATGTCCCTCCTTGATTCTGAGAAAGAATTTGTTCCTGCGTAGTATTAGACCATGTCTAATTTCAAGTTTCGTGAATTAGAAATGTGAATTTGCATTTGCAAATCATGTCATATGGGCACTTAAGTTAAATACCAGTGTAACAAGTTAAAAATTGAAAGTGGCACATTATGACCACATAAAACACACCTCTGAACATATAAAAATACGTTCATGATTCTCGTGTGCTGTATGCCCCTGGAAATTACTGCTTTTCAGGTGTAAATATTACTGGAGACTGGAGAAATACCTAGATACAGTTAAACATGAATGTCCAATCGTTGCACCACCGCATGAACAGTAAAACAAATTACAAGGTCTGTGTCCAGAATTGTATTCTTCAAATCTTCTTTTTTATTTAATAATATAATGAATTTGATTTGAACGTAACATGCAACATGTAGAGTCGACCAGCCAACGCGTTTCGTCCAATACAATGGACTTCTTCAGGGCCAATATGAAGTCATCATACATATGGAGCCATTATATCTGTGGCAAATATAACTGGTCATCGTGTTGTCATGTGACTGGAAACGGAACAGTTTGATCACTTTGCATATGATATAAAACAATTGTAAGCAGCTATATCCTAATATCAGATGCCGGTAATGTGCGGTGCATCAAGAGTCAGTAAACACACAAATAAGGATGGCCCAAAACAGATAAAGCCATCAGCTCAGCACCATAATACGCACTGAAGCAGAGTGCAAAAGGGATTCTCCTTTCCGGTATGTAATCGATACACTTTTCAAGATTATGTCTAGTCTGTTTCTGTTGCCCTAAAATTTGCCAGATAAGGGAAATGCAGAACACAAAATTAATGACTTTTGCCCAGAATCACACAGTGCTGAGTCTCTAACGCTGGTCTTTGGCTTTGACAACCAACAAGCAAATGATTGGGTCACATATCTTCGTGAGTTTGCCTTAGAAGGAGACATTCTTTGCCTCAGAAAATTGCATCCACAACAAAAGCAAAAAAAATAGAAAAAATGAACAAATGTCACAAAAGGGATTTTTCATCCTGTATCCCCACGGATTGCCTCACACAGCTGCTCTGCAGCCAATCAGAACCTACAAGCGCACGCTATGACTCCCTTATTGACACTTACAAGACAGCGCCTCCCATGTATTACTGCTTCATTAAACGAAATGAAGTTAACAAAATTCACAATTTTACAAAGACAGCATTGTGTCTGTCTCTTATTTCCTACCACGAAACGAGAAAGTGAAATATATGCACACAAAATGAAGCTGAAAGAATGTGAACGGATAGGATGTGTGCATTGTTTGTATGAAATGGTTATGTTCCCCAAACAATACTTTTTTGTGCATTTCCTTCCTTTCTCACAAATCCGTTCTTGTCCACACACATGAGCGTTCATGCCGACGCACCCCCAGCCAACAAGAGACACTCCTTCACAAAGAACACACAGATTCCTTCAGCCTTGGCTTCTCCACAATTTCGAAAAAAAACTCCAAAATGTAGAAACAAAAGCTCAATTGTCCCTTTAAACTATGATTCTGTACATACTCAAATTGCCGCATTGCCAGCATCCTTTGGAGAACGTTTGTGGAAGTCTTCAGGGAGACACTATTCAATTTGTAAAAACACATAAGTGCTAGGACCGATTTTTAGGTCTTGCTTGACAGTTCTGGGCTCACCTGACCTTATGTGATCAACAGAATAAGAGCATCAACCAGTACTAGTGAAAGACGGGCTTTGTCTAAACCCACATGTGGTTACTTTGAGTATAACAATGGATTGGACAGAAATTGTGCACTTCTGGCTGGATACTTCTTATATTGCAGTCTTACCAACTAATCAATCAACCAGCATTTGTAAAGCGCAACATTGTCACCCCTATGGGTATCTGGGGGCTGTGTCTGCATCGAAGAGCCAGGTCTTGAGTCTCTTTCTGAAGTCTGCCAGCAAGGGGGCTGTACGGAGCTGGAGGGGAAGGTCGTTCCAGGTCTTGTCAGTGATGTAGGAGAAGGAGCAGCCACAGCTGCAAAGGATAAGGGAGTGTCTGCGAGAGCTAGTGAAGAGGAGTGCAGGTGTCTAGCGGGATGGTGGAAGTTCAGTCGATGGTTGATGTAGGCAGGTCTTAGGTCATGGAGGGCTTTGTAGGCGTGTGTGAGGACCTTGAATTTACATCTTTTCTGAATGGGGAGCCAGTGGAGGTCTCTCAGGTGAGCGACGATGTGTGTTTGTTTGCGGAGGTCGAGAATAAGTCTGGCTGCAGCGTTCTGTATGGTCTGGAGTCTTCTGAGGAGCTGGGTAGGAATGCTAGTGTAGAGGGCATTGCCGTAGTCGAGGCGGCTGGTGACAGGGGCCTGGGTGACGGTCTTTCTGATGTTTATTGGAATCCATCTGAAAACTCTGCGTAGCATGGAAGTGCGTGGAAACAGGAGGAGGCGACTACTTTAACTTGTAGTTTCATGGTCAGTTGACTGTCGAGGATGATGCTGAGATTGCATGTGTGGTTGTTGTTGGTTTGGGTCTGAGTTCTGCAGGCCACCAGCTGTGGTATAATGCGGAAGTGTTCTTCTCGAAGATCAGCACTTCGGTTTTGCTAGAGTTGAGTTGGAGGCAGTTATCTCTCATCCATTCAGCTATGTTGGTCATGGCGTTGCAGAAGTTGGTTTTGGCAGTGGAGGGGTCCTTGGTGAGCAAGAGGATCAGTTGAGTGTCGTCTGTGTAGGAGACTATGCTGAGTCCCTGGGTTCGGACCTTGTCTCGATGGGAGTCGTGTAGATGTTGAATAGCGTAGGGCAGAGGGATGATCCTTGAGGTGCAGAGCTGAAGGGAGGCAATTGGAGGCTCTGTGTGTTGTCCTATGAGGAGGAGGCGATCCACTTGAGGGCATCTTGCTGTATACCTGTATTATGGAGTCTGTTGATGAGGGTGCTGTGGGAGTTGGTGTTGAATATTGCAGAGAGGTCGAGGAAGATCAGGGCCACTGTTATTCCGTGGTCGAGGAGTGATCTGATGTCGTTTGTGGCGGCAATCAGTGCAGTCAGTCTCAGTGCTATGTTATTTGCCCGTGAAGGTTTTCCTCTCACCTAATATGGCTGTCACATTTAAATGTAATGATGCAACCACAACCCTCCATTATGCTTTGCAGATGTTTCCCTAGTGAATCAGTTCACAAGAGAATCCCAGCAATAGTGCCCTGAAGTAACAATAGCACACATCATATACATCATCTAGTACATACACCCTGTACACCATCAACTAATCTTAGTGGCTAGCAGGACACTGGCCATTTCAGCACCTGGTTCAGCCTTTAATCTCTGCTGCTACCTAGGCACCCGGAATATATGCCTGTGCCACCCTCTACAGGCCTTTGCCGTTCCTGTTGGATCTGGACAGCATCCAGCTCTAGCTGGGCAGCCCCTGCCATGAAGTCTAAGAACATGCCAAGAGCCAATGGGAGAAGTAGAACATCACATTTGAGGAGCGCTGACCATCACTGACCATCACTGTCCTGCCATGCACAGTCTCCATCTTCCCCATACCACCAGCTCCCTCTTACCAGAATGGTATTTGCACACACTCTAAAGGTATTTGCAAGGTGTTTATCAGCTGCTGAGGTTTGTGCAGGTGGACCCTATTCATAATGTTCTCATTGTTCCCCTAGATTTTGTGCCATCCCTTACTCCTCCTTCAAGTGCTCTCCTAAACACTCGGTATGCGCCCTTCATACTACCTCCTTGGTCACATACATCTGCCGCCACCCCCCGGCTTCACTGGGTGCTTCTCCTCTTTTACATGCCTAGAGGGCCCCCACAAAGCTGACCCACTGGTCTCCTACCTTCCTCGAATTCTCCCTGCTCCTTTATCAGACACTCTTCTTCTGGGCTCTGATGACCCCATTCATGCTGCCCCTGTTGTCTCCATACCTCTCCTGACGCCCTCCTGCTCCTCCGTCTTGTCCCTCTTCTTCTGGGCACATGGTGGGACCCTTTCATGCTTGCCCCTTTGTCTCGTATGACTCCTGCAGCCCCCTGCCCCTCAAGCGGGTGCTATTTTCTTTCTGGTCACCGAGTGACCCAACTTCATGCTGCCCCTACTGTTCCCATGCTCTTCCGCTGGGCCTCTGTTCTTCTTTTGTGTGTCTAGCTGTTCCCCAATCTTGTTGCCCTGTTATTCCACTTATCTCTCAGGCCACGGCCTTCTCCAACATCCCAGTAGATTCCCATCACGGTGGTCCAGTCAGTGTCTGTGTGAGTGTTTGTGTGTTAGTGTATTGTGAGGTCCAGTGTAGGGTGAGTTTGTGTGAGAGCAGGGTTAGTAGTTTGTGTGCATGCAGTGTGACTGTTCCGTCTGTGTGACTGAAGGCGCAGGGCTCTGTTTGTAAGAGTACAGACTGATATGCCAGCATGAGTGCAAGGTAACCAGTATGCCAGTCTGAGTGCAGATGGTGGTGTGTGTATGAATATAGAGTGGGTTGTGCCTGTGTGAGTGTGAGGTGAATGGTGAGTAGTGTGCTTGCGTGAAGGTAAGGTCTGGCTATGTGGATGCCGAGTGATAGGTGTGCAGGGCAGAGTGGATGGTTAGCCTGTAACTTAAGAGTGAGTGATTTGCCTGTGAGAGTGCATGGTGTAGCGCAGGGTTCTCCAAAGTCGGTCCTGGAGGGCCGGATCCATCTCATATTTTAAGAATATCCCCATTTAGATAAATTTAGTTATCTTGAAAATCTGGCATCGATCTGGCCCTCCAGGACTGACTTTAGGGAACCCTGGAGATTAAAGCTAGAATTCTTGGCATTGCAATGTTTGTTTGGTCTGGCCTTGAGACATCTTTATCTGTCTTGTAAGCATCATGTTTTCCTTTAAAGTCATAATAAAAATACACACATTCATATACATAGAAGGATTTGCAGTCAACCCTTTGCGCCCACCTATTGGTCTGCTCAATTGTTAGTCACCTTTTCCTTCTACCCACCACAGCACACACCGTGGGGCAATGGGCCAGGTCACTTCATTGCGATTGAAGGCACATCTGCTTAAAAAGTAGTCCACTTCAGTGTAAATGCTACTGAGACAGTCTATGCTTTCATTTCTGTTTTTAATTCCTAGATTTTTTTAAATTTATTTTTGCGATGGATCGGTCATTTTTTAAAACTTTTTTTGCAATCATATGCACTCCACCCTTAAATGGTATTTTTGCTTTTAACTATTTATAAACTTTTAATGTTCATTGCATATGTTTGCAAAAAAAAAAAAATAGAAAACAAAAAGAAATTGCATTCCTGCTAAAGCCAGACTAATTGGCTTTTCTTATACGCTTTTTCCTATGATGGCTACCACCTACTGTCATTGATGACACGACCCTCCCCCACCACCGGCACTGCGCCTCTGTGCTAGGCAGCTCACTAAGGGGCAAGCCCTTTTCCCGTCCGCAAACGGGCCGATTCTCAGAATCGGCCTGTTTGCGAACGGGAAAAGGCCTTTTGGGATGTATCATCCCAAAAGGGCATCGCAAATTAGAGAATCGCAAATTTGCGATTCTCTATTTTGCGATTGCATTTAAGGAATTGCAAATTGCGATTCCTTAAATGCAATGTAACAAGCACCCAAGTTGTGCGATTTCTCCTTAAGAAATCGCAAATTACCACCAACTTCAAGTTGGTGCAAATTGGCGATTTCTTTGAAAGATGCACTTTTTGGTATCTTTCAAAGTGCCATGTGGCGCACATACATGCCCTTAGGGCATGTATGTGCGCCACATTCGCACACATGCTCATTTCAGGGGTGCATCAGGGTGTCCTTATGACACCCTTGCACCCTTGAAATTATTCTCAATTTGCGATTCTCTAATTGCGAATCGCTAATTGAGAATGTCTTCTCATTCATTCCTATGGGCCTCCTGGCCCATAGGAATGAATGGGAAGGTACTACTTAATTGCGATTAGCAATTTGCTAATCGCAATTAAGGAATGCTAAGAAATCGCAAAACATTTGCGAATTTTTTTTTACATCCCGTTTTGCAATTCTCAAATAGCGATTCCCTAAAAATCGCTATTTCAGAATTGCAAAAACGGAACTTGATACATATGCCCCTAAATCCCCACATGCAAGTGGTCTGGTCAGGGCAAGGGGATGGTGAAGGGCTGCTTTGTGCTTTAGATTCTAACTTAATGTTTCTCTTCTGTCTTCTACTGCTGGTTCCAACATCTACACGTTATGGTACAAAAACATACGAAAAAATCCCCAAAAATATATGGTTCATGAGTAAATTGAGCAAAATAAGATACCCTTGATGTAAACACGTCTGGACATTTTCTAACAAATCAATTATAAAGTAGTGCCTTTTAATCAACTTTCAGCAAGATTTCCATTCAAAGCACAGCATTTTAGAAAAAAACTGTTGTAAAAGAAGGGGAGTTTCCTCTTGCTCTTTGTTACTAACACGTAAGTAATCTATAATGTTTATATAACACGACTCAGAGGCCAAAAAATTGAAATGGGCGAACTAGTGACATTTCAGGTTAAATTGATTAATACAATGGCAAATTACAGAAGAGATAAACGAGAAATGGATTGGTGCTGTAAATGCACTTGTCCTCTCCCATCCTCGGATACATACACTAAAGATCACCATCAACCACAACAGGGACGCTCTGGCGTTCCCTTTAAATGCCAAGCATCAGAAGTGACACTAACGCACATTAGAGCCATCCCCGCAAAGTTGTACTTTTATCACACATACCCTCCATGTTTTTATAAGTGGCTGCATAGTCTGTCCGGGACAGCTTTCGAATTCACTGGAATCATTAAATCTGAAAAGCAGCAGTGTATTTTTAAGCTAAGAAGCTGCCGGGACTGTTTTTAATGCAAAGTTCCATAGGCCAAGCCCAAGTCGAAAGTGTCACTGAAAAACCCACTAACCACAGGTTTTGCCCCAAAAAATAAAAGTTAGAACATGCAAACGTTTCTGTAAGTTTGTAAAAGCTTAATCATCAGCGTAGAAAGGATGCCATGGGCCCCGCCCCTTTGACTGTTGTTGGGGTAGTAAAATACAGCATTGTCAAGGTTTATTGTCATGTGGAAAAATTACATAAAGTTGTGTAATGCAAAATTTCAAGTAATGAAATTTAGTTTAACATGAAATTTGAACATTATGTGAAATTTTCTACGCAATAAAAATTTCTCCCAGCAATAGATGAAGCATTAATGACTCAAAGCTGGAGACAGCCCAACTTCACCTGAAGGATCAACCCCACAACACTTGTATAGTGCAGACTGCCCACATTTGGCTCAATTGTTTTCTCACTATCATAGAGGGACTATTTATGTGCATCCCCTATTACTTCTTACTCCCCTATGTGCATGAGTGTTACCTTCACTAGTGCAGTATACATTGATGCAATTCTTGCTAACTCTACTCGATGATGTGAGTGTGTATCACTGAATAGAAATTGTGTATCGCAGCTATGGTTTCCGCAGACACCAAAATTGCACTAACGGATAGGAAATTCCTTTTAATCGATAATAGTGCATGTTCAGATAATTATTTGCCGAGTGAGGGCCATGATCCGTACTCCAGATTTAAGCTCTGTATACTTGCACTGAAAGATTCAGGTCCACAAAATGGTAGGGTCTGAAGGGTGTTTTGGACCTATGGTAAGCTAGTTTTGGAAATTACTTCCAGGATCATGGAAAGACACTCCAATAAAAACTGCATCTATTTGGGAAATGCTTGAGGCAAATACATGTAAAACCTGGGTGCCACCACCTTGCAGTGATTTTAGAGGCAGGCCATGTCACATGGGCACCTCAGGGTGTCTTTTTTCCTATTCTAGATTCCCCACATTTTTCTGCTGTGTCCTTATTTTTGGGAAATACACTTTTCTTTTTATGGACTGTTCCCTTAAGTGCACCCTTTGAATGCCAGCTGTACTCATCTGATCATGACCTACCTCACGACTCTCTTCTAGCCCAGTTAGATCTCCTGATACACCTGGCAAGCACTAAAAAGAGGCATGGAGTCTGTAAGAAATTGGGTTACTGGTTGAGGAACGTGAAACTGTTCTCAAGCAGCAACCACAATTCTCTTCCGGGTGGTGTCACAAGCAAGCCCTAAATTAACCAGTGCTCAACCCTCCGGTAGCTTGGCACAGAGAAGTAAGACTTAACTCAGAGGCAACGTGTAAAGTGTTTGTGCAACACTTCAAACAGTAACATTTTGAAAACACACCACACATTTTTAATAAATGAAACAAGACCAAATCGATAAAAATCCTATCAGTGAAACCAGAGATATTAAATTTAAAATATTTTAGAAAAAAGTAGCAAAAGAAGGTGTATAGCGCCAACTGTGGATATCTGGTCACACCTGACCCAAACAAAATCACAAGTTCAGGCCAAATACGATGGAGAACGGGGCATTTTCAATATTGTACTTTTAAATCTGACTTCACCATAAGTTAGGATTTTAAATTCCAATTCCAGAGACACCAAACATCAACTGGTTACCTGTTCCCATTTATAAATTACTCTTAAAAAAGGGAAAAAACGAATTTAAGAGTTTTTCACTACTAGGACATATACAATTTCAAAGTACATGTACAGTGTAAAAAAAGCACACACAGGCTGCCAGGTCTGAGACATGTTTAAAGTGCTACTTAAGTGGGTGGCACAATCAGTGCCACCCACTCGCAGCATTTAATGTACAGGCCATGGGTGCATGTAGTAGCACTTTAATAGGGACTTATATGTAAATTAAATATGCCAATAGGGTATAAGCCAATGTTTCATGTTCAGGAGGGAGAGCACAAACACTTTAGCACTGGTTAGCGGGGGTAAATTGTGCAGAGTCCTAAAGCCAACTAAAATGAATTCAGCAAAAAACATAGGCGGGCTGAAGTCAAAACCTTTGGGGATGACCCTGCATAAAGGGCCAAGTCCAACAGAGTTGTATGGTGTATTGTAAGTTACGACCAGATGCATGGACAAGATGTGACCTCATTGGCTTAGGTATATTAATTGGCTACATGACAGCTGCGTAGAATTGATTTTAACCCTCATGTCACACGGGTACATCCCAACAAGCGCAACTCAGCATACTGTCTTTACTAGACTGGTATTTTGGGTACAATCGAGATTTGCAGTAATAACACCTGCAATTGAAGGTCCTTGAGGCAATTCATTTGTGGTGCATGCTGTGTAAATGGCCACTACTGTGACCGTTCTGAAAAATTCAGATATGTATCAGAGATCTTACAGAGGAAGCCATCTTAACTATGATCCACGCAGTCCATGTGTTGTCCATGTGCAGAACTGTATCATCTGATTTCAATATGTGTTGGTTGAGCGCTTACAGTCTGAGAATCATTTCCATATGCATGCGCTACACTCACCACGGGAAGTTCAGTCAGCCGAGTGATAATTAGCAACTTGGAATGCAAAATTGGTGTGCTCGCTAACACGGTACGTTTATGTGGAACATTCTTTTCCATTCACAATGATGCACACCATGATGGGCAATTTTTCCACCCAATGTTCCACTCACAAACATCTTGCCTGCAGAAATGTCGTGGGCTTTCAAATCCTTTTCATGACCAAAAACGCAGATAACCTTCGTGCATGAACACATTTACTGCTAGACAACTACATTTCCATGTAATCAGATTATTGGGATGGAAAGGCATCTGCAAGCCTCTGGAGAGTGTTTCCCTGCTTTATGTTGACATCCTGACAAGTCACTGGAAAGTTGCTGTAGATTTTTACCTCAGTAAACATGGCAGTTCTGATTGTCTACTGAATTTCTCAGTGTTTATATGGATTGTCCCCCTAGAGCTTGCCTGTTTTTTTCCTATTCTCATTGTCGCAATTGGGATCCGCCCATATAGCATGTCTGGATTTTTTCCCTTTTAGATCACCAAGTTTTGGACTTTTTACTGTGGGTGAGTCTTACTACATGTGGTTCATCCACGGTAATCCATGGCAAATGGACTGCACATGCTTACCATCAGCATTTGCTTTTTAAGATAAGGCCGCTGCAATGCAGCAAGGTTAAGGGGCACTTGGGTGGTTACACTTGCACACACTTGTGTGCATACATGTACAGGCTGCACATGGGAGACTACTGTCATGCGCAGCCCGATAACTGCACACAGGTACTGTTTTTTCTGAAGTGATAATTTATTCTGCGCATAGGGAGAAAACTGCGTTAGAGTGCAGTTTCACTTCCGTTTGGCTTACAGAGACCAGTAACATATCGAATTGGGGTGTAACCTATGCGGAAAAATCAATTCTTCAAGTTCCACAAAGATATCTGTACAAATTATGGGTCATCCAGATTTGTCACATTTCTCTGGCTCAGCTCATGATCAGAGTCCTGGCCATTTGTCACCCTGATGTGCTAGTCTAATTGCATTTTTCTCCAGCAGCAGAAACAAAGGCCTCCCGACACACAGATAGCTTTTAACAGTGCTTTACTCAGCTCCTGTGGTGGAATGGGGTGGGACTGAAGCATCTGCATTAATCCATCAGCTGTCACACTGTGCCAAGGATTGGACTGCCCAAGCCTACTAAACAAAGGAGGGCACAAAAGGAGGCTCCCCTTTGAAAATCTAGGGAGGAAGACCCTGGCAGTGATACCAGTGAGGGGCGGAGCTGAGGCCCCCAGAGGAGATGTGACTAAAATTACTCCATTGTTATCTTTCCCAGCATGCTGTGCAGGAGGTTTGGGATGAGGTAAAGAGGTGATGTGCCACCCTAGGACTGGCCAGGGGTACCCGGCTTCTGGAACCTTCTACTTCCCTTTAAAAACTCTTGCACAACAGGGAGACTTTCTCTTGCCTGGTGCACGCTGTTGCTGGACCCTGGGACTGCCATGGAGACCTGGAATAAGGAACCCCTGATGCCCAGAAAGGACTAAAGACTCTGCCCAGTTGACCCCAGGAGCAGTGGGTCTCGCCAAGGCCCAGAAAGGCTGGCTCCTCTACACCCTCTGAGGCCCAGCTGGGGGTAAACCTTGGACTTTTGCCCCCAAAAGCAAAGACCTGGAGGAAAGCTGGCACAGGGAGCCAGAAGAACCAGCTCACTGATGACTTCACTGCTTTGGAGGTGATGAGATCTGCTGTAACTACCCTTGGTGGCTAGAGCTTGTCACCAGAGTAAACTGAGCCCAAGACCATTCAATTCAGCCAAACGAGCCCAAGTTATGGCATTCTAAAGTTTGGTGACTTTTGACCTTTTCGGCGACTAAACTTAATCTACCCCCCGGGTGGGCCAGGGCCTGAGTGTTAACACACGATTTATGTATCTAATGTTTCCTAAGGAGGGTGCGTGTGAGGGACCCCTTCCCACACTCTCCCTCTGGGCCGGGGATCCAAACCCCTTGGCTGTATTGATAATGGAAACGGCCAGGACCCCATTCCCGACCCCAGAGCGCCAAAAGGACAGGAGGTTGCACCGTCATGGTAGTGGGCCTGCCCCGCTCCCCATTCCTGAGTCTGTGGGGAGTGGGCAGCCACCACGGTGAACACATCTGCCCACCTGAGCAGGCAGGGAAGAAGAGACTGCTGGCAGGGAGCCAGTGGGGCAGCTAGGAGCTTACTGAGCTGCCACCACCATGAGGAGCACACAAAGGTGCCCGAGTGACACTGGGCAGCCCCCAAAATTAAGAAAAACAAGAAAAAGCTATGCAACTCTCCCCGGCACAGAGGGTAAAGCCCCATAATGCCCTGCAGGGCGCTTCAGTATTTGTGTTTCTCCTCCTGTGATAGCCCCCAAAACAGACAGGGGCACCACCAATGTTAAAAAGAAGGCAAGGATGGGGGTGCGGCTGGAGTGCAGCAACTACCCCAAGGAAGTTTTATAAAAGTAAAGACCCTATGTCTTCAGGGGTCAGAAGACCTGGACCTTTCAGGATTTTATCACTGTTTTTACAGTGCTCTCCAAGCTAGAACTTCTGCTCTGCTGCTGGGAGCACAGTGCTCTCTGGATGCTTGTTCTATGGCTGCGTTTATGGTGGTCTGAATAAGGTAATGATGGACTATGCTGTTGCAGGGTCTTCTAGGGGCCATGTCTATTATTGAAGTATAATGAAATTAAATTGTGATGCCCTTAAGGGGTTGCTTTTATTATTTCATTTTTATGGTCAGAAAAGTTTATAACAATTAAATGCTATATTGAAATGATAATGTTGACGGTGATTATGGTTCACAGTGCATGAGCTTTATTAACAACAATAAATGTATTTACCCATGATTGTTATTTTTAGTGATTGCATTTACACACAAAATGATATTGTCAATATGTGGTTTGCTACCCTTGACCAAGACAATAGACTTACTTAATATGTTTGTGTGACAGCTTTAGGGCGTCAAAGGTGATTATGCAATGCCAACTATGGAAGGTTCCTCTTGCCAATGTACATATTTGCAAATTACTGCATAGTATTTAGTAGTTTGTGTGTAATAAATGTACTTTTCCTTTTTCTAAGGAAAAAGCCCTGACAATGTATTAGTGGGTGTTATCATTATGTGTCAGTAAATGGTGATTACAAACTCACGCCACCTCCCCTGATTAGCCCTTGAACCTCTCTGCTTAACTACCCTGAGAGAGTCAAGCGCTACAATAGGGTGCTTGGTTTCCAGTAAGGAGAATTGTGGGCCTATTACTTGTGCAGGCCACACAAATAATAACCAAATTTCCTTCAATCATTATTACTGTTACTCTTATTATTAATATTAAAAGTAGTAGTAATAGCAGTAACAGTAGTAGTAGTAACATTAAACAGGCATTTTAAAGTACAGTGTACATCGTACCATGAGTCAGTCTGTCCCCAAAGTCAAGAAAACCGTCTACTAAAACAATTAATTGTTGGAGAAAAGTAACATGCTGAGTTTTCAGCTGAGAGGATTCATTTTGAGGGTACAATGGCGTGGAGTTCCATAGGAAATCCAAAATAGCTCTAAACACTCTGTGTGAGAAATGTGATTATTTATTGACGGGCGAAGAACCCACATCAAACAATAATCACAATCCTTGTCAGGGTGAACCACAAATCTCAATAAATAAACCTGTGCTTAACCTTGTGATAGGTTGTCACAAAGCAGTCAAGATTAACTTAGAGGTGGTATGTAAAGTATTTTTGCAACACTCAGGCAGTAATAAAGTGAAAACCCAACACAACTTAAATATAATTGGATGATTAAAATATAATCAGTAAACTCAGAGTTATACGTTTTTAAAGTTTAAGGTAAAAATTGCACCAAATGGCATGAAGCGTCAACTGTGGGTATCTGGTTGTGCCAGACTGGGTCAAAGTCACAAGTTCTGGCCAGTCATGCTGGGGCATGGGCTGGATACAGGACCAGGTTAATCCCACTGGAAGTTTTACCTTCTGACTTTGATTCGGAGACTGTGCAGCGCAGCTCAGTGGTGCTCTGTATCATCCTATGCCATACTGTGTTGGACACAGTGAGGCTTTCAGTTTGGAATTGCACGGCTCTGCGGGGCTCTGTGTCACTCTGTTCGGGATCCAGTGGAGTCTTCAGTGAAGAGCTGCATGGTGTTTCTTGGCAGGACTCTGCATTGTGTTGCATTCGTTCTGGTGAGGCCTCTAGCAGGGAGCTGGAGGACATGGCTCTGTGTTGCTTGCCATTGGATCCAGTGTCTAGGTCAGTGGATGCGCAGCTCTTTGGGGATCTTCGTTGCTCTGTGTTGGAACCAATGAACCCTTCAGTTAGCAGGGAGAAGTCCACTCTGACTCGAGACACGGGTCTAGGACCTTGAGGCCAGGCAGGGCTCACCCCATAGAGACCAGCAGAGGCGACCTGGTCCGGTCCAGTTGGGTATGGTTAGCAGGAAAGCAAGAAAGGCCTCTGGTAACTTGTGTCCCTATAGCTCAAACAGGAGGTCAGCCAATTGACACGTGGAGCCACTTCAGTGGTCCTGGGTTCAAGGCAAGTAGGTCCAGTCCTCCTTCTTCTGCCAGAAGGGCAGTGCTTCTTCTGAATCCTCTCAGGTCCAATGGGGTTCTAATTTCAGGTCTGAGGAACTCACTTTTATGCCCAGTGCCAGCTTGTGTGAGAGGTGGGACACCCCTTGTCTAATCTGGTTCTGGTCAGTTCTTCCATTTTCCTTGGGCTTGGCTCCAGCATGGTTAGTTGACAAAATGCAGGGGAACGGTTGGTGTCGGGTTCCTTTGTATGTGCTGGGGAATGTTCCTTTGAAGTGTTATCAGGGCAGGGCGCAGTTCCTATCCATCCACCCTGTCAAGCTACTCCCCTCTACACCCAGGTTCCTTTGCCCACTGTCTGGCCTTAATTCACTTTTTTCAGTGGGAGAGCCATCACTAGCCCAAGAGCAACAGGCCACTCACAGAAAGACACTAGAAACTTTAGGCAGCGAAATACCAACTTTCTATAAGTGACATTTCCAAAATCATATTTTAAAATCTGGCTTAATATGGGCTTTACATTAAAATTAGTACAAGAAGCTGTTCCCAAACTGAATTTATAAATTACTAAATCTATTACGGTAAGCCAATGTTACTCTATGGGAGGTCATCCTTGTCAAAGTGAAAAACGTCTTTGAAGTTTTTCCACGGCTAGGGACATGTCACAGGTTACATATACATGTCTTACTTTTTAAATACCCTGTACCTTGCCCTATGAGCCTTTAGGGCTTACCTTAGATGTACCTTATAGGTATTAAAAATTAAGATTTATGTTTGGCAAAGGGGTTATTTGGCCAAAAAAAAGTTGCAGTTTAAAACTGCACTACAGGCTGCAATGGCAGGCCCGAGACATGCTTTAGGGAGCTACTTTGGAGGGTGGCACAATAGGTACTGCATCCACTATTAGCATTTAATTAACAGGCCCTTGGTACAGGGAGTACCGGAAACTAGGGTTTTATAAGTAAATTAAATATGCCGATCAGGTGGATGTCAAGTTTACCATGTTTAAAAGAAAGACTGCACACATTTTACTGCACGGTAAAGTGTGCATACTTCTAAAGGCAACAGAATGGGTTCAGCTACAGAAGACAAAACTCTGGGGAATACCACGCAAAAGACGGCCATTTCTAACACTCTGGCAACTCATTTCTTGAGTTTAATTTAAACACTTCAGGAAGAAGCTTAGTAGCAGATCTAAGCACCATACATGGTGAGCAGTTTCTCAGAAAGTTGGGTCCTTGTACTTCATAGCTACAGCTCATCATGTATGAGGATTTGAATGCCTCAAGCAATATACCTAGAAAATTGGACTTTTCATTACAATTCTTCATACAGAAAATTGCTCTTGCTATTGAATCCTGAATGTATTGAAGTGTTGCAATGCATTTTTCAGCAGTCCTAAATACAAGTGTTGTTAAAGTTAATTGATAGGATATGAAGGTAAATCCCTTATCAGCACGCCTAGATTGTAGAAACAGGTTTTCATTGTCATAACGACATGCTGCATCGAGAGAAGCTCAAAATTAATCAGTGCACCGAGATCCTTCAAGGCATGTGTGAGATGCTGGCCTGGCATATGACGTCCTATAATGTAAGTGGGCACCTTGCATTAGTCCAGACAACCCTTATGGTGATTTAGGAGGTCTCCGACAACTTTAGAAAGCTGTCCAAATGGTAGCTGTGGAGATCAGCGTTCAGGCTTAGTGTTGAAGGAGTGTAAAGCAGCAGAATGCAAACTTATAGTATGGATTAAATGAAAAAGAACCACACAAAGTATTTTTTTTAAATATGCATTTATTATATAACACTATCTAGTATGTTACAGTATCTCCTACAAAGAGATAGACACAAAGCACACCCTACTTAAGCAAAGAAATCACAGTAAATAGCACTAATAAACAGAGGGCCCCGGGGGGACTAAACCATATACTAAGAACGTGGTATAAGAACTACGACTCAAGTCAGGGCAATGACGAGAGGACGTAGAATGGCTCGGGACCCACAGAAGCACCAAAGGTAAGTAGATAGGGACCCCACGGAGAGCGTGTGTAGTGTGTGAACACGACTGCGTGCTCCATACAAGTCAATATGCAAGCCGCGCTTGGATTTTTAAAGATTAGGGACCCTTTCCAGTAGAACCTGAAGAAACCACATGGAAAACAGAAGGTTAAGGGGAGCCACCCCACCCGTGGATATCGTGGTACCTAAGTTACCTATCCCAGGGAAGCCAGGTGCATAGGTGTAAAGAGGCGTCGGAAACCGCCGTCGAACACAATGGAGGACTTTAGTGCCGCTGCTTGAAGAGAAGTAAGTGTCCGGAGGAATCCAAACGTGGATTCTTGAAGAGGAGTACCTAAAAGCAGAGAGGACAGAGTCTATGTCACTTGGTAGTGACCAGGAGAATTGGAAGAAGGATGCCCTCCGATGTCGGGTGCTTCAGGAAGGATGATGGTGACCATGACTCTGCAGCTACGGGGACCAGGCGACGCTGAGGATGACCAGGACCCAGATATGACCTGCCCCATGAAGGATGTTGAGTACTGAGGGGTCGGTGTCCTGCGGGAGCACCAACAAGCTTTGGCAAATGCCACACACGCAGGAAGTCAAGAAGGTGCACGGTTGGGACCAGCAAGGTCCAGGAGACTAACCACAAGCAGGGGAGTCAGGGCAGGCCCCAAGCAATCAGGGGAGCCCAAGGAAAACAAAGGTGACCCTCAAATGGACCCACAGGCCAGAGGCATAGGAGTCATTCGGGGACCTCAAGCAGTTCACCAAAGATGCAGGCCACGATTCACACGATGCGGTGTGGTGAAGATTCTAGTCACTGGAGGTGCATGAGACTGGTGCTACTTGGAGCCCGAAAATCTTTTTGAAAAGATGTTAACAAGCCTTTGCAACTGCAAAGGGGACGTGGTACACAGGGGTTCAGTTATTGCAACCCCCACAAGGACTACTGGCCTCAAACCTGGTAAGAGGGTAGAGCAGGGTTCAGGAGCTGAGACAAACTACCACCTGTGTTGCAGAGCCCATGGAGTCCGGAGGAGCTCGGGATCTGCAGACCTGTCAACTTAGTAGCGGTGCCTGCGAATGCAGGGGAGTGACACCTTCACTCCAAGGGAGATTACTTTGGTTGTCCTTGATGCTTCACAGGTCTTGAACGGTTCCTGTATGATGCACAGGCACAAACGATGAAGCAGACTGGAAGGAAGATGAATTCAGGCCCAAACTAAGTCCAGCGAAGTCCAGAGTGTCCAGACGGCAGAAGTGCAGTGGTTTTAGTTCTGAATCTTATCCCACAATGAATCTAGAGACCTACACTCAGATAAGCCCTTAAGGACCCTAACAAGTGGGTTGGGAAGATTCAGGGGACCCTTCCAGGGGAAGGTCTGGACAGGGGGGAGGTTACTCCCATGTCCTTTGTCCAGTTTCGCGACAGAGCGGGAGCCAACAACTCCCAGGACTGGCTTGAACTGGACTATGCACAGGGACACCAAATGTGCCCAACATGCAGACTTTCAGGCGCTGGCAAGCACACCCACCCAGCCCTAATACACTTAATCCTGTCTGGGAGGTGGTCACACCTCCCTGTGATAGGATGCCTATTGTTCTGTCTTCCCCTGCTCGAACGTGGCTCAGCAGCAGGAGGTTAGAAATGTGTCTCTGGTCAGCAGCAACCAATTTGGGTTGTCCGGGACTAGAAGGCTGGTACTGGGAACACTGAGAGCCTAACTGAGGGCTCTTCCAGTGCTTGGAATCATACCTCCCACACCGTTTAGACTCTGATGTGCTCACTCACACTCTCATCTCCTCACTTATTTCCCTCACACACTCAGGCACTCACTCACACACTCATGCACTTGTTTACTCACCACTTTGTTCCCTCACTCCCACTTAATCACAGCGGAGAAGTAGAAATCACTTAAGGATGTATATTTTTTTTAAATACTAAGAAATCTTGAATAAATCTATCTAATATATAGACAAGTACTGATGATGTGGAGCATGATCCCCTGAATTATCTTCACCCGAAGATATAAAAAACCCAAAGCTGGCTGACATTTAACCAACTCAAACTGAACGCTCTCAAGACAGAATTCCTCCTTATTGCCCAACTCAAACACCCACTGGACATTGCAGATTGGATGAAACAAGTTACAGCTTTTAATTGCTTAAAACACATCATAGACTCAACAAGATCTCTGGGAATAACACATCAGAGAAGACAAGTACCTGAGCATGCAGGAGCTCATCAGCTTTATTACCAAAGAAGCTAACTTCCGAATGAACATCTTAAGAAAAATTAAACCCTTCCTTCCCTGTGATGACTTCAGGTCAGCTGTTCAAGCCCTAGTGATTCCCAGGTTGAACTATGGGAGTGCGACCCTCTGCGGTCTTCCCAGATGTAAGCTTGTGCCACTAAGGGTCTCTCTTAACTCTGTTGTTAAACTCATCACAGGATCCAAAAGAAAAACTCACATCACTCCTGATCTGATATCTTTAAATTGTCTCCCATATGAGGTAATTCACTGAAAAATAGCCTGCATGACCCACAAAGGCATACACTTCAACACCTTGAGTTACTTTGCTCAAGAATTGGAGCTATCGGGTGGCTGTAGAGCTTCTAGAGGTAATAGCACCCTACTGCTGAAACCACCGAAGTTCTACAAAAAGAAAACACATAATCGAAAATTCTCAGGTATTGCAGCAAGAATCTGGAATGCCCTAACTCCTGATATCAGACGGAACCACTCAACTGCTTCATTCAAGAAAGAAGTTAAAGTAATACCGATGAATACATTTCTGCCATGGGATCTCCTCTCCTGAACACTGTGTATCCCCTCAGTCTCACACGCATGCTTATCCCTAGGATGTTTTTGTGGTGGTCACTCTTGAGGATTCTATCAAAACGTGTTGCACCCTTGATAATTATGTTGTTCTGTATATTTTCGATCTCATTTAATATTGTAAAGCGCTCTGATTACCGCAAGGGTAATGTTTGCGCTACATACAACTTTAAAATAAAAATAATTAAAGTAAAATACGGGATTTGCAATAAAGAATAATACAGGAGAAGCAGAAGAAGCAGAAGAAGACAAGCTACCACGTTAAAAGGAAAACCAAACTTAACTTACTCATAATAGTCACCCAGGCCCAAATGTATGAACATAAAAATACTAAAACCTATATCAACTTATGAGTAATTTTACAAGAGGAACACGAGGATAATGAGTTTGAATTAGCAGGCAGCAGGCTGAGGCAGAAGGATAGCTAAGTGCAGGCTTCTTGACATGGTGTTGAGGTCCTACACATTGCCACAGGTTGTTCAGGTGGCCTGATGCGCTTACTCCATTGAATAACCTCAGGAATCAACAGGAACATGGTTCCGTCAAAGACAAAGGTCATAAAAAATTGCAAACTGTGCTTCTGCGAAAGAAAAACAATCCAGGAGGTCAGAAACACTAGTTAATCCACTTATGAAAAAAACGGGCAACGATTCGGCCAGTACTAGCCGGTATAATTGTGATGGTATTTTACTGGTGAAGAAGTTCCTCTTGATTGTGATTTTCTGCCCTCGCAATGAGGGTCAAGCATGGAAGTTGGTGTTTGCGCACTGATCTCCACCATTTTGTAAGGAATGTGCTTCCGCACCTTGAGGCAGTCAGTCAGGTGACATGGGCAGTTTAAGCACTGCAGTGAGCACATGCTGCTCTCCACTGAAGGGCAGCCGGTCATGCTGTTTGCCTCTCAGCCATGTAATAAGTCACCTTCTTTCACTTGCTACCTAATAAGTCACTGTATGCTATATTCAGTTGAGTTGTTCTGAGCTGGTGCTGTGTGAATCACCTAAAAGTTCAACAAATTAAATATATTAACCTTTAACTTGAGTTGTGGAGTTAGGCAATGGGACCCCCTCCCGGCCTTGTCCCCGCCTCTCTTTGATGTTATAATGTACTGCGATTGGCCAACACTCAAGGTAGTCTTAGCTCACAATTATGGACTGATTGCCTGATGACGGCTCACCAGCTTTTTCCTGTATTCCTCTTGTCTTTCTCCCCTGAGCTCCCATCCTTCACTCTCGCCCCTCTGTCCTACCCCCACCCTCCCACAGCCTGTTTCTGAAGTACATGTAACCTGCCACACCTGCAGATGCCTTAGTAGAATACCTGTCAGAGTACATGTTAACATTATATGTACTGGGACATTAAGATATGTCATTTTATGTAATTTTAGTCCCCACATAGACAGCTGATTTCGATGCCATATTTTTGAGGAAACGTTTTCGATTTTTTATGTCCTCTAAATGCTAAATATGTTTATGCCTGTTCCATGTGATATGCAATTGAGTTAATAAAAAATAAATTCATATAAATACGAACACTAGTTGACTTTTTTGTAGCATTGGCTGTAAATCACAGTGATGTTATTCCTCATTTTGATTGTGTGCTATGCCTGCCTGTAGTATTACTTAGTGGAGCCACTGCCCGCAAGCTGTCGACCTCCCCTGAGCATTTATTTTCAGAAAATCCATGTTTGAAAGACCTGTCAGTAATACCGGGTGGGCGGGGATATCCCTCCGCCAAAAAGAGTGCTTTCCACCTGCAGCAACAGAGAAAGAAGCTGCAGGATTCTGCCGATCATAGAGAAAAAAAAACGGTCGGCCCATTGCAAATGACAACTGCTGGATCTACCTACATATGTTAAGTGGGAAAAACAAACACATTTTACTGAAGAAATAAAACTACTTTTTGAAACCAACAGACCAATAAATAGCAAACAACCAAATTCAAGATGCGACTCAAATCACATTTGCTGTTCTCTAGAAGTGCAGAAACCCTAGATCTAACCAATGAATGCATTTGTGATTGGTCCTCTTGTCTCTCAGGTGTTCACCAATGTTCCCAAAATATCCTCGCCCAATACCACCCACATTGTTTCCTTCTTCCCTTCAGGTGTCATTGATTCTTAGGAGTGTTCATGGATGTTCGTGGTGTCATAAATGCTTAGGGCCTAATTTAGGGCTTGGCGAATGGGTTACTCCATCACAACTATCCCATCTGTTGTGTTACAAGTGCATTATATCCTGTGGCTTGTGTAATACGGCAGTCAGAATATCTTTCACGTTTGTGACAGAGTCTCCCATCCTCCAAACTATCTCAGGCCCTCACTTTTAGTGTATCTGTTCCTCTCTGTACGCCAATCTTTTGTCAACTCATTCCTCAGCCGACCAACTGCGTGACAGTTCTTTTTCTACCTTCTTCCTCTGTATCTGCTTCAGTGGCGGCCGATACATTTTGAAAGTGAGGGGGCATTCCGTTTATCCCATCAGACTGTAAATTTGGCAGCCATGGAAAGCAGATGACGTGTGTCAGGCTTCTAAGACCGCTTGACAAACGAGGCAAGGCGCACTTGTACTCACAGTTTTCAGCTTGGGCACAGTGTTTTAACAGATGTGTCTCTCGGGCCTGGCTGCAGCTAGTTGAAGGAAGGAGGGAAATATGAACCCAACACAAGCAGTACTTCAAATCCCACCTCCTATTCTCATAGGCTGACAGTATCAAAGCTCAGCCAGTCAGAAGAGGAGGCGGGATCCTAGAAGGATGTTCTGAGCTACATCATAGATCCGAGTGAGCTGAGTATTCGACGAAGCCCTGGAGAAACTGCTGCTTTAGTTGGCAGCTGCTTACCCTCACAGACTCACACTGCACATGTGGAATTTGGGCGGTATTGAAGTCATACTCCTCACCTGCTCAGCGTGTGTTTGTACACGACTGTGCTGCACTGCTACCAGACTGGACAGTAAAAGTGCCGCAGCCTTGGACCAGTCCTTCAATCTCCTTCTCCTTCCTCTGAGACTGGTGGTGCTCCGCCCCCATGCCCTCATGCATCAACCGCCCCATATCTGCTTCCTGAACCTGCGTACTACACCTGATGCTTGTGATTTATCCAACCACTGATGTAGTTGTATGGGCTATCAGTGAAGGAAAAAGTGAATTGCCACCTTATTCGAGGATGAATGCGTCTTCTTTTGCTTTCCATTCACCTAACTTGTGTTAAATTACTCATCACCAATACCCCGTGTATGCTAGTCTATCTTACCACAGCCTGCATACCTAACAATCACACCCACCAAGACCTCAATCCACTCTTTTCTTTACAGCCAACTGCATCATTTGTTCCATCAATTAGTGCCACCTCTTGTTTTCAGGTCTGGTGGTGACTTCATGCCATTAATTTTTCAAAAAAATACAATAAAAAGTATAGAGAAAGAGAAGGTGCTTTGGTCCAAACCTCCTTCAGGCACTGACTTTTGTGTGTTTTTCATTGTTTGCCATGCTTGGATGGCCTGAGGAGATGGTTACATAGTCTTCTTTGTGTTCATAATAGTTTTGGTTGAAAGAGCATAAAGCATTCATTTTGCTAAAGTGTAGATACAACATGAGGTATAGCTTGTAATTAAAAGCCAGTAGTTGTTCTTTTATGGAGTTACTTTCCAGACACAATAACATTTTAATTGCTAATTGCTGGCTTTTTGCGGGTGCCTTAACCTGTTTTAAAGACACAGTGCTGTCCATTAATCGCCCTTTTCCATTCATGTGTCTACTTTTTTGTCTTGATAACATATTATTGGACTTGCTGCTCTTTTCATTTTCAACATAGACGTGCACTAATATAGGCTTCTGTAAAAAGGCAATAAAAGTGCTAATCCTTTCTCAAAAGAAACTTCTGAGGAATATTTTGCTGTGTATGCTTTTTAGCTTCTCTGCACACAATGCAAACTTCTCCTTCTGACTTCTTTTCATAGCACTCTTCTTTGAATTTACAACTTCACTCTAATAATGCAGTCCATTCAGCTCAGGGTTCCAGCTTTCTCCTTCCATACTGTTCTAGCCCAAGATGTTGCCCCGTAACGGGATTTTCTTTTTAAGGGAGAACGGCATAATCAGTCTCCCAGCTATCATCAAACGCTACCTCAAACAAAGAGTCAGACCTATTGGTTTTGTCAGTGCTATTTGGGCCGGGACAATTTTATTCTGCCCACATTTGCCAGTGCTGTAGGCCATTTTAACTTTCTGGACGATGGGCTGCTTTAATCCAGGTTATTATTTAATACTACTATTAAAAACATCAACAACAGCAATCATAAAAATAACCATTCATACAGAACACCTCAGATCAGTAGTGACACGTAGTGGCGTTGCAGTGCGCGCAATGTAATTTGTTGTATTTATTTATTTATTTATGTACTTACCTCCGGTTGGCTGTATGCCGGAGTTTACTACCCCCCACCCTGTCCCTCCCCCGCCCCACCCACCTGCCCCGTCCCGCAGCACTCCCACTACGAGCCGCTACTGCCTCAGATTACCTGTTAGAATTCTATTTCTTTTTACATTTTATTTTTTTCTTTATCCCCTTATTCATATTTAATGGTTTACTCGTGCCTGATACTTTGTTTTGTAATGCATCAGCCTGCCTTTGGGATAGGATGGATTTAAGAAGTGTCTAAGTACTTGATCTCAAACTAATAATTTCTTAGCCCTTTAGACAGCTGTTAGTGTCATCCAACTCAGTGGTACTCATTTTTATGAAGGCTGGATTGAGATAAGGCTACAGTAAGTCACCCAACTAGCTTTCAAACCTATAGCTTGCAGGAAATATACAGAATTGTGAAGGAAATGCTTAACCTATTGAACTCTACAAATTGCATGTTTTGACTAAATCAAAATGTTCCTCTTTTTAATTGTAATATTACATTTTTATTTTTAAAAGAAATGGAGAAAAGTAGACTTGAAATTACTTTAACACGTGCTAGTAGTTATTACATGTCATTTCTCAATTACCCTTCTAACGAGCCTGTCGTTATAGCAGCACTAAGCTCTTGCATTTATCCCCACTCGATTTGTTAGTGTAATTTGCCCCCAGGCACGCATATCATGGACGCAAACGCTTGTGGTCCAGACTGCACACCAAGAATGCACTTACCATAGTACAAACAAGTTCCATGCTGAGCTATAAACATACAAATATTTCACTTCCTCTGCAGCTGAATTTAACTGATGTCAGCCGCCCCTTCGCTCACATCCCTTCCTTAGCTTCCCACCATTTTAAAACACTCCGCTCTTTAGAGTAACAGACGTCAGGAAATGTTGAAGGCTGGGGATTCGAGAATGAGAAAAACAGCCGAAACCCACACTGCATAAACATCTGGCTAGCTCCAGTAGCTCATTTTCACCGGTGTGTGCTGGTCCAAATCGTTTCTAGTAATGCCACGTCAAGTTGTTTCAAGTTTCCTATTAAATAAATTAAAAGTCTGGCCTCTCGCTAATCTTCAACAAATACCGAGACCATCATGACGTGCTGGCCACCTCTTCGATTGGATAAAGGGTATCGTTAAAATATGGATGCAGTGGTATTTCCAGCGATACCGACCCCAGTAACTTAGCACCGGTGACATCATTGGCGTAACAAAGGGGACCCCCTCAGCACAGTACCCTGGCCTGAGAGCTCCTGAGTGAGTGTGTGGGGGGGGGGGGGGGGGGGCTCCATGTAATTTGCAGAAGGGATAGGGTGACCAGGCGTCCCAGATTTGCCCAGACAGTCCCGGTTTTTCGACATCTGTCCTGGCAGACCTCAGGAAATTAAGCTGATGTCCCCGGTTTTTTGAGAGGGTCGGCTGAAAAGTGTGGGAGGTATTTTTTTATGTTTCACAACGCAGGGATAGTTAGCAGCTGTTATAGGAAAGCAATTTAATTAACAGGCATGCAACTGGCTTTAAAAAATGCATTTGATGTATTTTCTTAATGCCGTTTCTGCAATTTTCTGTTAAGGAGCACTGTCATTCTGTGCACTGTCGAAGTAAAATGGTAGTCCTTCTTCTATTTTTGGGAAATGTCCCGTTTTTTTTGCTTTGAAATTCTGGTCACCCTAGCAGGGACCCCCCCTCAAGTTTCGTTAGGCTACTAGGTGACATGGGTCCTGGTGCAAGCAAGGAAACTGACTCCTTTGACTGATGTTGGGATAGTAAAATACAGCAATTATCAGAGTTCAGTGGACCCCTTAGGGCGCTGGGAACTGGTGCCACTGCAACTGCTGAACCAAAGGTAGCTACGTCCAAGACCTCCCCCCATTTACATGTTTCACCAGATGTAGCAAAGCACCAGATAAATCCCACTGAATTTCCGTGTACCTTTTACTCCTGCTCGAAGCAGGAGGATAATGTGAATGGAAAAGGACTTTGACTCAGAGGCAATATGAGGAATTGGACCGGCAATTGTGGGTCCAGCATATTTTCCTCAGTTTTGAGCCTGTATGCTCATAATGCCTAGTAACGGGGAAATATTGACTGGAATCAATACCGCTGGCCCTGGTATCTCCTTCTCTAATTATTGGGCTTTTCTTAATGAGGCTCATAGAGTGGTGTAGTGATTACTGGTGAAGGATTTCCTCTTGGTTATGAATTTCTTACCTCGGAATTAGGGCTAATCATGGAAATTGGTGTTTTGCGCACTGATTTCCACCATTTTTCTTTCATTCGAAAAATGTTCCCTGTTCACCGTTTGCCATATTTTTCTGGCAAAATGTCAACAGGGAAATCACGAGTTGTGCACGTTTTCCCGCTGAGTTTGTAATTTCAATTCAGACACATACAGGAGTTTGTGCTCAAATTAGCATTGTCAACTTGTAATGATACCTTTATTAAGTGACAAGGCCAGGAATAATGTGAAAAGTAACAGTTCAGCTCCAGAAAACCAGTGAAGGGCCGCTATCAGGATTGGCCTACTAGGCGAATCTGTGTTTGACCGGGCCTTTACATGGAATGTTCACCTATTTATTAGATGTTTAGGCTCTTTATGAAACTTGTCTGTTATTTAAAATGTTTCTCGCACTGGAGGAAAAGTGCATACATTAAAGCACACTAATATGATTAGAGTTTTGGTCATCGCCCCATAATCACATGAAATGAGTGGCACTCTATTCAGTAACTTGTTCACTGAATTGGTGCCTCCTTGCACTTCAAGGGCCCGATTCACAGAACGAACTTAAGACAAAATCCTAAACTTACTACTTTTGGTATTCACAGAAATTAGGATTTTGTCTTAAGTTTGTCTTAAGGCAAACTTAAGACAGACTTAAGACAGACTTAAGACAAACTTAAGACGGACTTAAGACAGACTTAAGTTAGGATTTTGTCTTAAGTTTGTCTTAAGTCTGTCTTAAGTCTGTCTTAAGTTTGTCTTAAGTTTGTCTTAAGTCTGTCTTAAGGTTGTCTTAAGTCTGTCTTAAGTCTGTCTTAAGTTTGTCTTAAGACAAACTTAAGACAAAATCCTTACTTCTGTGAATACCAAAAGTAGTAAGTTTAGAATTTTGTCTTAAGTTATTTCTGTGAATCGGCCCCACACAGTCTGTGTCCCACCCACTCCAACCACCCTGCCCCCCTCACAGCCAAGGAAGACAAAAGACATACTGGGGATAGGGAGCTACTGTGAAGTGCACAAATGAATGCAGACCAGTTTGGTAGATGTGGCTTCTGTTTATTAAGTGCAGCCTTAACAGAGACCTCATCCACATTCAAGTCCCATCAACTGACTGAGCTTGAAGCACAACACATTCCATCACAGAAGCCACCCCACAGTCTAGATCCCTACATCACTCCTTAGATACAGAGCACCACATCAACCTGTCGGACATTTCTCAATGGTTAATGATGAGCACATCAAGCATCCTTAAGTTGTTATGCAGCAACTCTAAAGGAAGATTTGCAAAAGAGAACTAAAACATTCACAATCAAGACACTTACAGCACTAACAAGAATGTTCCTGCTGCACTCTTGGGCTAAATTGCGATTGGGTCTCCTCCAAAATAAAAATAAACCATGCGATTTAGAGTGGCTGTAATGCAATGCTTTATTCAGACGCTACTTACGAAACGTCTTCAAGAAGAAAGTGTTTTTAATTACAGAGAGTGAGAAAAAACATTGACTTAGGGCTTTCTTTCTTTTCCCTAATGACAGATCCAGGTTTTTCTTTTGACCTTAAAAAATACCCTGACCAAGAGAATGCCTTGTTATTATCTGTTATTATATGAGACTTCCTTGCAAACACTAGCAACAGGAGAACCTGACATGGATTTGGTCTCTGATGTGTACATTGTCACAAACACCCCCCTTCATTTAGATCTGGACAGTGTATGCACTGTTTGATAACCCATCTCTAATTGATGATGGATGACATTGATTGATTGAGCCATATAGAGCTCTACAGTTTGAGGTTTCTGTTGGGTTTGATAACTGTCTCGTCACTTGTGGCTATGCAGCTGAAGAACAGTACCACTTTGCCTGAATATTAATTGTCATACTAACTGGGGTCCTAATATGTACTGTGACTTTGAATGTTGATTTAATCACTAGTGGTACATCTTTATGTATTATATATGATCCCTACTTTTTGTTACAAATGATCAGCATGTTTTTATCCTTAATGATAATTAGCACAATAGGGACTCAGAGATCCTGTGCAGTTTGGCGTATGGATGGGTATAAAGAAGCTTAAAGACACATCACTAAAACCATATCAATAGGGAATTCAAACACGTTGAGATGATGTAATACAATCATTTGTAATATGAAAGAGGTGACAAGGAACCTGGTGAAAGAATTGATGGCTGACTTGGGTGAACCATAAGAATCAGATTGGGAGGAAGAGCTTGACCATCCAGGTGAGATAGCCATACAGTCTAAACTGAAATTGGTCCAACTCAGTGTATGTCATAATAGATCCAAGCTGTGTTATATGTGCCTCACTGGAGACACAATATGTTTCAGGTGTCATTGGAATCAAGGTAAGTTTCACCATACACAACAGGATTGTGATGCTATGCGGAAATTCTGGACCAGGGTGATTGCTGAGTTAAAGGTTTGGGATGCAGCTGTGCCTGTGATTAGCCACACTCGGAATGTAGGGGTAAAAGGATCTACCCAGACATAAAGATATCTAGAACTGTGTGCCCAGGGTCCAGTATTGGCTATAAGAGATATACCATCTAGCCTTGAGAAAGTCAGTTTTACGAAACACGTGTCGGCTGCCAGTGTGTTTTGTATTTGGATTTTGAGAAGAAAATAAAATAAAGAGAAAAGAATATCTTACGGACTCCTTTTGCTTACTACATTGGTTACTACCTATATTACAGTATGGACTAATTCTGGTGTGCCTCGGCATATGTGCATGTCAGATATTGAAAGATGTTGGGACAATACACTGACCCAAATATACAGATTGGGTGTGAGTTGCAGCGTGGTGCATGGGCATGCAAAGACCTCCGCTATGCGTCCTATTAATTTTATGGATGCTGGCTAAATTTAAATTCGTCGAGCGGAGGGTCTTCTTAGGAAGATACGTGGTTATCAGAGACTGGTTGATACGAGGGCCTGTGCCTATAAGAGTTTTGTGAGCGTTGCATAAGGCCTTGGAGGAAATCCTCTCCTCGATCGGCAACCAGTGTAAAGTTTTCAGACTGGGCCTGTCCGACAGCGTTCTACAACAGCCAGTCAAAAGTCACGCCGCACAGTTCTGTGCCACTTGAAGCTTCCTTAGAGTAGATTTTTTAGCTCCCAAATACAATGAGTTACAATAGTCCAGGCATGAAAGAATCAGGACCTGGGCCTCGACTCTTCTTGACTCTATGGGCAATATGGGGAGGACTTTCCGCAGCATTCTGAGAATGCTGTGACACGTTCCTGCCACTGCCACTGCTAACTGGTCAGGTTTGAGAGAATTGTCTGGCCACACACCAAGGCTATTTATCTTGGCCCTCGGGACTGGAGGGGCACCCAGGCAGGGAGGCCAGGACAGTGTGGGGACTAACTTGGCTGAGTTGCCCAAGTACATGATTTCAGTTTTGTCCCCATTGAGTTTGAGACACGAATGTTGCATCCAAGTCGCAACCTTTTCCAGGCAGAGTTCCAGGCTCGAAGGATCAGACCACAGATGGTTTAGAGACACCACCAGCTGAGTGTCATACGCGTAAGTAACTACTTTAATCCCAACGGCTGGATGACCTCGGCCAGTGGCCTCATATATATTGTTGAAAAGCATGGGACTTAAAGAGGATCCCTGGGGCACTCCATAGTTAAGAGGTAGGGGCCCCAATGTGGATTCCCCCGTGAATACCTGGAAAGTCCTGCCATTAAGAAAAGATTAAATCCAAGAGATGGCTCCTCTTGCTACCCCGGCCCTTCTTAGCCTTTCAATGAGAACATTGAAGTTGACCGTGTCAAAGGCTGCGCTGAGGTCTAGGAGGATAATGGCCGCTACTCCTCCCTGATCTACTATCCTCCTAGCTTCCTCCACCACAGACGTCAAAGTGGAATCTGTACCTCTTTGAAGGATGTTTACATATGTATTGATGGGGACGAAAGTAAACTTGGAGCCAAGATGATCACCTCACTCAAGGTCAGTACGGACACTTTTTCCAGTCCTGGAATTTTGTGTGGCTACCCAATGCTTTCAGGTGTTGTAGTCTTGTTTTGCTTCTGCTGAACTAATTCGACTAACTTACCTAACATAAACTTTGGCACGTAATAAGTCACCATGCATAAACTCTATAATTCATACAGTATTGAGCATAAACATTTTGACATGGTAAACATCAAGCATACAGTCATACAATTAGAAAAGAGTACAACATTAGAGTTGGCAACACAATATGCGACTCCTCCTACAAGAACTTAGCAATAATTCTCACAAGCCAAATCTACATCAAGGGTACTGTCATAGTGGTAACCAACACAACCCCACTTGCCTGGTATAGTAATCTATGAGAATCCATGTAAAAGTACCTCCTTACAGGCTTTAACACAATGTGATTACAATCCACTCTGAAGGGTCTACTGGCTGTAACAGATGATTTTCACAAGAAATAAGTCAGGCTACTGCCCTTGTCATAACATTTCAGAAGAAACAGAAGTGACTGATGACATCTGACATATGTTTTCCCAATTAACCAATCTGGTCTTTATCATTGGCTTGTCACCACACTCAACTCAGACTTAGAGTATATTGCTAAAGCTTTCCCACAAGTCAAATCTTTGGGCATACAGTCAAAAAATACAAATATGTTCAAAATGACAGTTGCCAAAACAATATATAACCCCTCCTAAGAGGGATTAACAAACATTACCAACATGAGAATCTTCTACACCCATAATATGGTATAGAGGGTGGCCAGCAGCTAAATCCAAGGCTATTGCAATAATGTGTGAGAATCCTTATAGCACAATACTTGTCTAAAGGAGTTAACACAGTTTGAGAACAACCCACTTTTAAAGGCCTAATGGCTTCAACATATGCTTTCCATAACAAATAAATCAGGCCTACAGCTTTTGCCATAACCTTTGATAATAATCTGGTCAGACGTGTGGCATCTGATATAACTTTTCCCAATGGAGCAATGAGACCTATAGTTTTTATCAGTGGCTCGTCACCATAAAAACTCAGACCTAGGGTATTGAGCACAAGCTTTGTTGCAAAGCTACCATCAGTATACAGTCATAAAATTACAAATATGTACAAAATTACAGCTGCCAAACAATATACAGTCCCTTATAAAATGGTATAATGAGGATTCTCAAACAACAACTCTATCTCTTCAGTCCGTCATTGTGGTTAACAACACCAAAGGCCTGGACTACTATGGTAAACTCCAAGATTCCATGCAACACTTGTCTACTGTAAGTAACTTGGAGCATTAACCCTTAAAGTCCTTTTGACTTCAGCATATTATTTTTACAATAAATAAGCCAGGTTTCCTGCCTTCGCCTACATTTTTCATAATAAACAGTTCAATCCTACAGGCTCTGAGATAATTTCCCCGAATGAACCAATCAGGCCCATCCATACCCTTTATCATTGACCTATCATCATCACCAACCCAGGGGAAACCGTCTTTGCAACGCGTTTTTTACAACGGAGTACCTTCACCACGCATTTGTTACCCCACATTTGTTGAGCACGTATAGTCCTTTACCAAACAAGCCTTTAGCATTTAAGATAAGTATGGGCCCCCCAAAAAGATACAAAATAAATATACATATATATTTAAACTTACCTTAGTAATGCATTGTAATTGCATGTGAGGTAAAAGCATATGCATGCTAAACAAATGCAGGGTAACAAATGCATTTTAAAGGCATTCAATCTTTTTACTAGTGTTGTACCATCATACAAACCCAACCCAGGCTTGCTATATTGAGCATAATATTTTTACCAGCCAGTTTCTAGTCAAACAATCAACAAAATTAAAAAGGCATACAATTACTGTCACCAAAATAGCATGCAACCCCCCTCAAGAAGGTCTAATATGGATTATCATATTGCAAACCTTCTACCCCAGCTGTGTATCTGAGGAATTAACCACCACCAAAACCTTTGCTTACTAAGTAAAACCAGGTAATACCATGTTATACACACCAGTTTACAGCCTTCCACAAAGTGGAGTAACAGCCAAAATGTAAAGGCCTATAGGCATTAATACATGAATATCATAATAAGTCAGACATACTACCATTGTCATAACTTTTCATAATAAACAGATCAGACTTATGGCATCTGGCATACCTTTTCCCAATAAACCAATAAAACCTATAGCTTGGATTATTGGCTTGTTACAATAATCAACTGGTGCCTCCTGTATTTCACCTAAACTGGCAACCATTATGCAAACATTCATAAATTTCTAAGTATATACAGATATATTTGGAAGAACAATACGCCGAAAAGTGACTAACATTGTAAATATTTAAGTTCAAGTCACTGTCAGAGTTTGTAATGACACCAAACCCCCAGCCTACTATGGTAATCTGTGCAATTACATGTAACAAATATCTGTCTACAGCCTTTAACACAATGTCATGTCAAGCCACACTTAAAGGCCTAATGGTCTTAACAAAAGCTGTTCAATTGGCCGTAAGTACTGCCCTTGTACTGCCTTTGTTGCAAGTTTGCCTTATAAACAGATCAGTCCTATGGAATGTGACAAAAATTCCCTCAATGAACCAATCAAGCCTATAGCGTTTATCACTGGCTTGTTACCATCATTTCTTATGTCATACTGATTTTGCATAAGCTTTACCACAAGGAAACCCTCAGGCACACAGTCAGATATACACAAAATTGCAGTTGGCAACACAATATTCAAACCCACTTAAGAGAGTAAACAAGGATTATCAAAGTGTAAATCTTGTACCTGCAGGGTTTGGTAGAGAAAGAAATCATAAGGGAAAACAAACACAAAAACGCACAACTACTACATGGATATCAACCAACAATGCAGGAGTAAGAGGTGGTTTTATTAAGGCCTGCCCTTTACCTTCACTATTACATAAGTAAACAACAATATGGTTAGAAAGGTATTTGTTGCATGTACAGAGGGTGTATGCCGACGTGGCCCTACCAACTCGTTCTGCAGGATTAATTCCTTAAAAGGATGCAGAACTCTCACCCATGTGTGTGACATGCTTCATCATCGGATCCAGATCCTTACTCCATTAATGGATGGTGTGGAGGTGGGATCCTTGATTTCAACAGATCTTAGCATACACTTGTTTCCTTGAAGCAGCATGCAAAGTGTATGGCTGCTGCCTTGTGATTCTTATGGGACTGAATACATTAAACTTGACTAGAGGTAGAAAACTGTCTTCTTTATTGGGGTCTCCATATTGAGCATTCTGAAACATAGGTCTCAGATAGTGAATGAAAAATTTGTGCATTAATAAGTATGCTATCGTATGTCCCTACAATGAGTAGTAAAAGTGTCATAATATTGAAATAATGAGTGACTAATCTTTACTAGACAATTTTGTTTACATTTTGTATACCTTCATTCACAAAAATAACTTTAATGATTTTTGATTACTTCATTTTACGCTTCGTTGTATATTAATTGGACCCACTCTTTTATGTCAGTTTTGCTTCAGGGACAATGTCAAACTACACATGTATGTTAATATCTCATTTGAATCAGAGCATTGAGTCGGTTGTATTTAAGAAAATCTTTTTGTATTGCGTTCCAAATATTGTTAACAAAGTTTCCAGCGGTTGTGGAATTTTTTGTTTATGAATTTAATGGTGAGAAATCTTTAAAAATAATATCTACAACACAGTATGCACATCAAATGATATTCTGACTACGATATTCTGGTACCAGACATGTTGGGTCTAAGGGCAGATTCCAGGCTTGAATTGCAACCATAAATGACTGGATGAGGACACACAGATTTATGCATATTCATGATGAAACTGAGATGCAGGTGATTGGATTGTAGTCACAAGCTCTCTAACTTTTAATTCTCATCTGCTGAAAGGGGCTTCCAACCAGCCCTTTCCAATGTGGCTATAGATTGAAAATTGATCTGGTATTAAATTCCTTAGTCAATATGGCATCCAATGCTTCTGGTTTTTAAATTGACAATTCAAGCAAGCAACCACTGTTTATGTTAAAAAATCTGATTCCTGTCTCCATGTTGTTTTAACCTGACTATGATAATTTCCTTATTTCAGAATACTAGCATGCCTTATTCAGATACCGCTAAATATTTAGAAAATGGCACCGCATTATTTGCCTGGAGCTCACAAGTGCAACCCTATTTTGGTGAAAACAATAGAATTGTGCTGACTCCAATGAATATATGTCACACCATTGTGTGGTTTCACAAGTTAAGTATATGCAGAGTACATTTACAGAACTTAATATCTGCATACCTTGACAATATGCTGGTTTTTGATATTGTGCAAACTATCTTTGTAAATCGATATATACAGGTATAACGTCATTCCCAGGTGAGCAGCATGTAAGCTTTAAAACATTCTGTACAACTCACAAAGCCCATCACAAGATCTACCTTACTTTCATTACTGATTACATCGTTTACTACTCTTATTTATGTATTTATTTTATTTTTGTGTTTTATAGAGTGCGAACTTGACCTGTTAGGGTATCAGAACGCTTTACAGGAATCATAAAGTTGTACAAAGGTTGCGAGTTACAGAGTATATAACGAATGGAAGGGGGCGGGAGTGCTGGATACATAAGGAGTACAGACACATATGTACAGTTTACATTTACAATTTCTCAAGAACAATGTCCCAGGTTTCTTGGTGGGTCAATTAGGTGATCCCAAAGGAGGCAGTAGTTGGTAGGTAGTCAGGGGCTCTGTGGTGGATAGAGGAAGAGTTTAAATGAGGAATTTACCCATAAGGAAGGTTTTGGCATCATTTTTTAAGCATGCCAGAGAAGGGATTCTTCTAATGGCGGGTGGGAGGGAGTTCCATATTCTTGGTGCGGCCCCGGAGAAAGCCCGAATGCGAGGGTTTTTTCCAGAAACGTGCAGGTTGGAGCAAGAGATCTCTGGTGGACCGGGAGTTTCTGATTCCTCCGGATATCACAAGTCTCTGTGTAAAATATGCAGGGGAGTTTGCGTATAGAGCCCTGTGTGTGATACATGCCAGTTTAAGCTGTATTCTGGCCTCGAGAGGAAGTCAGTTCAGAGCTTTCAGGTGTGGAGAAATGAGGTCAAATTTCCTTGTGCCGGTAAGTAGTCTGGCGGCCGCATTGAGGCAGGCTTTCAAAGGAGCCAGGGAGATCTTGGGTAAACCCGAGAAGGTGGAACAGCCAAATTCCAGTCTAGAGATGACCAGTACTTGGACAGATATTTTTAGGTTGGGAGCGTCGAGGAAGGGTTTCAATTTCCTGAGGTAGTTCAAGTGGAACGTGGCTGATTTAGCCATCGAATTGATGTGGTCCTGCATGTTCAGGTTGCAGTCCAGGGTGATTCCCAGGGATTTGGCCGAGTCCACGATGGTCGGTGGGCAGCTTAAGGCTGTGATAGCCTTAATCCATATCTGAATGTCAGAGTTGGTTTTTGAAGGGGAGATTAGGAGAAATTCTGTTTTCTTTGCGTTAAGTTTTAGTTGACGATTTCAAGGCCTCATTCAGGGAGATAATCTCCTCGAGAGATGAGGTTTTGAAGTAGATCTGAGTGTCCTCAGCATACATATGGTAGGAGATATCCGCTGTGCGTAGAACATCGGCAAGCGGTTCCAGGTAAAGGTTAAAGAGGGTGGGGGACTGGGTTGATCCTTGAGGGACTCCAACCGTGACCGGAGAGGGAGCAGACAGGTTGCTGTTAATTAGGAATCTCTGTGATCGGTTTTGGAGGAAGGACCTAAACCATTCTAGAACAAAGCTGTCCAATCCCATCCTGAGTTTGAGCCGTTTGAGTAGTTTTTCATGGTTGACCGTGTCGAAGGCCGAGGATAGATCTAAGAGGATAAGTAAACAGGTTTTGCCTTGGTCAAGGGTTCAGAAGGCATCATCAGCAATGTGCAGCATGGTGGTTTCAGTGCTATGTTCAGGTCGGAATACGGATTGGAAGTCGTCGAGTAGGTGGAAGTTGTTGATGTGTTGACTTAGCTGCTGAATTTGTCTGGGGAGGCTGGATCCAGCGACGGCTTTTTCAAAATGGGGAGGACTTGGCCGGCTTTCAGAGAGTCAGGAATTGAGCCCTGCCGGTGCGAGGCATTGATTATTGCAGTCCAGCTAGGAACGATGGATTGGGCGGCGGCAGCTAGGCAGTTGGAGGGGAGCGTGTCATTGAAATGGTTGTTAGGGTTTAATGTAGATAGGGTTTTAGAGACGGAGTCTTCGTCATAGAGATTAAAGTCGGTCCAGTGTGCTCGATTTTAAGGTGAAGCCAGTGAGGGCAGCACGGAAGGAGGAGGCTGGTCAGGGAGGGGTTGAGAGTATGTGGCAGAACTACGTTCATTCCCTAAGGCTGTGATTTTGTCAGCGAAAAAAGAAGAGAAATCCTCAAATAATGTTAGAGACTTGGGTGTTTCTTTCAGTGTTTTGTCCAGCTTATTGGATTGGTATTTAACCAGTTCGAAGAGCTTGCCGGGTCTGTTCTTGGCGTTCCCCAATTCAGGTCTGAAAATTCTTCTTTTGAGTTGAGGATGTTTTTCTTGTAGGCATTTCTAGCCTGGCGGAGAAGTTTTAGATGAGCGGCAGAGGGGTGCTGTCTCCAGATTCTTTCACATTGCCGGAGGGATCTCCTCTCATTGTTGAGGGAACCGGTGAACCAGGCGTTTCTGTCTTTGACTTGGGTTCTTTTTAGTTTTAGTGGGGCTACGTCATCCAGAATGTTCGACATAGTCACAGAGTAGTGATCATTGAGGTCACTGACCGTAGTAATATGCGAGGGGGGGGAGGTCGGTATTGCAGCGAGCCTCTCGTTCCCTGTGGTCCAGGTTCTTGGTGTCTCCGACCCAGCGTTTGGGAATCACTGGTTGTGGTGCCTTTGTCTTGTGGTTGCCAGGTAGTAGGAAGGCGATGATGTGGTGGTCGGACCAGTCACATGGATCTATAGAGATTAGCTTAACTGTAGATTCCTTAGATATGATTCAGTCAAGAGTGGACTCTTTCAAGTGAGTTGGTAGTGAACAGGCTTGGGTCAGGGCTAGATCGGTCAGGAGGTCTTTGATGACGTTGACATGAGGATCCTTGGAATCCTTCCAGTGCAGGTTGAAATCACCCAGGAAAATATCTTTAGCATTGGAGGAAATCTTAGCTGTGATGATTTCCATGAGGTGGTCCTTGAAGGAGTCTTTCATTCCAGGGGGGTGGTAAAAGATGTGCAGATTGCACAGTTTAGTGGAATTGCTGCAAATGGAGAGGGCGAGGTATTCGCAGGAGTCGGTGGTATCCGCTGTAAGTTCCGTGACAAGGAGGTTAGAGCGGTAGATGCAGGCGATGCCTCCTCCTTTCTTGCTAGTTTTCCTGTCTAGCCTTACAATGTTATAGTTGGGAGGGACTAAGAGGTCCAGGCATGGAGATGGGTATTCGTTGTGCCATGATTCTGTAAGAATTGCTATGTCGAATTTTTTTGATCAGGATGAGATCAGCAATATCGGCAGCATGCTTAACTGCCGATCGGCATTTGATTAGGAGATCAGATTGATGGGGGTCGAAGGGAGTGTCAGGGGTCAGGGCGGCCAGGTGTACAGTCGCTAAATTGCTTTTAACCACACTTCTGTTATGGAGGGTAGCTGATCTGTTAGGGTTTATAGTGACCATGCGGATGGCGTGTTCGGCACTCCTATCTAGTAGGCAAGGCCTAACTGGGGCTGAGTTGTAGTCCCAGATGATGGCAAGGAACTCTTCTTGTCAACTCCCACACTTCTCTTAGAAAGGGAACTGAGAAGGTGAAGTTTCACTTCTGGCTCCCACCCTTTGATGTTTCATTCCATTTTCCATTTTCCTTTTGTTGGTAATACACCATTATTGATAAGATAGATGCCTAATGTTCAGTATTGGTTTATTTCTACAGTTATTCTACAGTGCCAAAGGTGCTATCACATACTTCAATACCTCACCTTAGACAGAGAATGTACTACGGGATGAAATCAGAGAAATAGCTAGAACAAGTACTGCACCTTTGTGAACCAGACATATATGACATGAATGGAATCCAATGAGATGCGGCTTCTGCGGCATGAGCCTCTCTATCATGCATTTGGCAACATTACACTTAACGATACAAGGATAAAATGAATGACTGATCAGGAAAATGGGTCTAGAGAACCTAATGAATTGTATGAAAACTGTATGGAGGAGGGGTAGGTCTACAGGATCATTCTTCACCGGTTAATTAAGAAAAACTGAGATGTGGTTGAGAGAGATATTATGAGACCTACTTTGATGAAAGTTTGAGCAGGAACAGAATCACTCTCTTGTTTCAATATCTTTTGCAGAGTGATGCTCGAGTCTTTCAGTTGAGGCCCATATTTAATCTGAGCAGCTTATAAAATAGAACAGTAAATTCTCTGACAGTAAATATTTATGGAAAGGGAAAGGAAAATAGAAATTCTCATATGTCCACCAGAAACACTTACGAGTAAGGGCGGTCTGATCTTACATTGGTAGAGATTCAAGATGATACACTAAACATATTCAGATCCCAGTATTGGATATAAAACAAGGGAGTAGCTACCATTAGGAGAGCAGGTTCAGTAGCTCCAGGACCCAGGCGTATGAAGGATCCAGCGTACATTAACTATGGTTGCCTTTTTTTAACCAGTAAGGGAGCCAAGATGCCCATTTCACTTACTTGTATTAGGGCCATGGACTCTCTTGTCACAACATTTATGTCAAACTTTATACGTAGTGATTCTAATTTAGCCACAAATTCGTAAGAACTGCCATCCAAGATCATAAGGTGGAGGACATAGTTTTTAGAACCATGAACTACTTAATGAAAGCAGTCATATTTCAAAGAAATCTCAGATACTTCACTTGTGGGGAGTAGGGGTTTCACAGTACAAGGCAGTACAAGAGGACTTTATGGTAGGAAATGAAATAAGCAGATACAGCATCCAGTGTAATGCATATCTAAGTGCGTTCCAAAAATTCTCTTTCACTATTTTCCCTATTTCCATCACACCCTTCACTCCTTCTTGCCCAATTTCCCGGAGGTTACAAACTTAAAACCTTACCACAAATAATTCTTATGCTGAATTTGGGTTTTCCGCATTTTTATGCGATACTGAGATCTGAGGGGCAAGAAACAGTGTGATGTCGCTCTGTGGTCATTCTATCAAGCAGATATGATAATTAAGTCGGGGATATTAATGAAAAGCCACATATATGCTTTTTGTCTTCTGGGACCTACGTGCACTGGGCTGGGAGAACAGTAATTTGATGCCAGTTGTTACCAGTACTATATGAAACAATAAGAAAGAGGCCATAACCTTGAGTAGTGGCAACTCAATTACATGAATGTGATCTAACCTAGTTTAAAGGCTGCTGGTTCTATGGGTAAACATAGTTACAGTATTAAAAAAGGAATGGAATGTGACCAAGGTATTTTGGATGACACCACTACTGGGGCAGTTTTTGACAGGTAACTCCCTTGAACAAAAGTAACAGCATGAGCAGAAGTTCTAGTACATCTTAAATGGCAGATGGAAATGGCCTACCCTCCTTGTGTGGAATAATGAGGAGACGGCCAAAAGGTGTTCGTAGGATGTTAAAAGATGGTGCTCTTTAGAACATCTTAGAAGTGCTTAATGTGCGAGAAGCAGATTTCAAATATTCAAGGTCAGCTGCATCCATGTTTGTGTTTGCAAATAAGACTGGACCATCAGAGCCAATTCAAAAGAACCTGAGATCCTCATATAATGATTCAGGATGTAGCAAAGCTTGACATTTGAGGGTCCGGTAAACAATGATGTGTCTCACCACAAACACATCCATGTCAGAGCAAATACTGATTAGAGGGATGAAGTCTTTCTTACCATACATACGTGTACCTTAGTTCTGGATCCAAAATATCAGCGTTTGATGGAGAATTTTGACTTCCTACGGCTGAATCTGGAGATGGTGGGATGAACCTGGACAAAGGCCCTTAATGCAATATCCTGAGATAAGGTGTTTGCTGTTTGCAGTAAATGCTTCGTATTCTCAGACTTCTTCTGGAAAATGAGTTATTACAGGTGGAATCTGTGTTTTCACTTTCCATTCTCTGGAAGTAATACAAATTAAAGAGCAAAAGGTCTTGGGAAGGACCAACCAACACCTACTTCTGTTCTTATTGAATAGCAATTGAAAGAGATGGAACGTATGAAAATGGTACAATTCTACAATGCATCTTGAAGAAATCTATGGATATTCAATGAATATGAGTTGGTACTCAGCATTGTGCCTGAGTCAAGTAAACCAGATTATTGTAAGAAACTACAGAATGACTTCCACTCTACGAAGGATACTGAGGGAATAATATGTTAATAATATAATAAGATGTGACTGAGTCTGAAGGGAAGTTTTTCTTTTTTGTCTATTTAAAAGTTGGGTTATTGCATCACAAACATGGATCTATCTTGTTTTTAGCCCAATATATCTCTCCAGTTTGAAAGATTATTTAAAGTTGAGTTTGCTAGCTTTCTCAGATGGGTGTCCGGCAAGACTGAAATAATGACTCTTCCTTTTGGCTTCACTTACTTCTCCAATACTGCACTCTGGAACCATATTGTGCTACTCTTACTATGCACTCTCAAACTGAGAAAAAGGTGTTTTGAGATAAATTTGCATCGCAAATATTTGTGAACAATTTCAAGCAGATCATTTTTCTATTTTCCCTTTCTGCTTCCTTTGGTGTTCTACTAAAAAGCAAGTTTTTATATCGACCTACACTTAAACCAACTCTAGATTATCAAACCAACATATCATCAAGGTAAACAGATGTAGAGTTAAAAATAGCAAATCTACATTTCCTGCATAAATGCTTACTTTGACAATAAGTTGGTAGTTGATATTATGAAGTCGAAGTATGTACGAAACGTTCTTGCTTTAAATTTATTCGACTATTAATAAATAATCATAAAAGTACATTCATAGATTTACATCGAGTATACACGCATAAAGCTGTTAATTAAAAATCATAAACAATTCTCATAATAGAAGAATAAAACTCTCATAAAAAATAATATGACACAATACAACAATATTGTACCACAAATAATTAAAACATCAATAAATTGTGAAATCAAATGGCAGATTTTAGAAGAAGGCTCGCAAGTAGACAAACATCAGGTGTAAGGAGCAGCTGTAGACAGTGTAGGGCAGGTCTACACCTACTGAAACCCTCTATACTCAATACATGGAATAAGAAACGTTTAGACAAGTGCTCCTATAATTTGCAAAAAAATAAGAAGTGGAGTAAAGTCTACAAAGATGAGTCATCACAATAACAATTACAAATAGACTTGATGTCATATTGTTCTAACAGAAAGGATAAATACCAACGTATAATGCCTAGTGAGAACATTGTAAGGAGAGTCCACTCCCAAATCTGTTACATAATCCAGGTAGGATTTAATACCAAGGGATGTCTGGTCAGTAACTGAGCTCTATTAGAGGTTTTTTGGTGTTCCCCTGCCTCTCCCTCTGCCCTGCTGACATTTTTAAAAGACTTATCAAACTTGATGAAGCGTAGATAGATTGTCTACCCAAATCTGCTGTGTTAAACTTAATATAAAACAGCCAGGGAATGTTATGGCCAAGTTCACATCACCTTGAGCCAAATAGAGATCCATAGCAATAGAGAGGCCAACTTAATCTGATCTACAGCAAAGTCAAACCCTAGCTCTTCATGGGCTACAAAGTATGTACTGCTGGAGGGAAGATCCAAGAGGTATTAGCAGAAACCATTTTCCTCCAATTAGAGGCTGATCAAATTTTGATATCTCCAGGTACCAGCACCATAAGGTAATATAGGCAAACATTTCCTTCTTTATCCACCATGGGGGGGATCGGTTTCTTACAAATATTGGCTGCCAAATTGAACAAAAGCCCTTTAGATTGATGATACTTTGTTTTCCTGGTCGAGAGACAGACGATTCAGAATAGGGCTGAATGAAAAATAACCCCAGGTAAGGAAACTGACTGACTTTACCAATGGATTGCCCTAAATGGAGAAGCAATGCTCTAAAAACTTGAAGGGCGGCAGGGCATTACAAAAGGTTTAGGACAGGTTGGTTTTAATATTCAAATTCTCCATTAAAGCAACAAAAGTGTCTATTAGTTTTTTCAGGACATTGGGAGTTTGGGGCAACAGTACAGCATCGTCTGTGTATAACAAGGCTGGCAATTTCAGATTCTTAACATGCGGCATATCCTGTCCCATCTGAATCAATGTAATATTTTGATAATTAATATATAAAAGAAACAAAATGAGCACTAAGACACAACCTTGTCGCACATCGCAGGATAAAATGAAATATTTGGTGCATTCTCCATGTTCCTATATCTAATACAGGCTGCAACATCTTGATGCAAAGCACAAAGAAAATCCATAAATTCCTGGATCATAAACATTTTGCATAAAATCCTCCACGATTTGGACCTATTCACACAATCTAAGGCGCTACTAAGCTCCATCAGGGCGATGTGTATTATGCTTGATTTGGTGTAAATTGATACATTGTTCTAGAGTAACCAAACCTTCTCTGAAGCCAAACTGGACTTCGGACAGGATTATGTATGGACAAGTCAATAGTATTGACATAAATATTTTGACATACAACCTCTTATCCCTGTGTTAAAACAATCATCCATAAAATTATCCTTGGTGTTTTTCAATTTTGGTAACTACACATCTCCAAGTTAACAAATTACATTTTATCGGAAGTGTACTTTTCCTGTACATTCTGCAGCTCACATACATGCTAAGAGGAATAAGTCTCTAGAAATAGTTTTTGCACAGTAAGGTATTCCGTCTTGCAGAAAAACTATTCTGATTGCAACACAGGCACACTTACATCATGGTGCAAAGGTGCTTGCAGTGGCGGTAGGCAGCCAGAGGTGCGCCAGCACTATGAGAGAGAAGAACTGCACCATATCTTTCTGCTCTCTTCCTTCCACACAAAGCAGGGCATCATGTTTCCTTGCTGCTCTGTGTTGCATGAAATGCTAGTAAATATGCTATGGAGTGTATATGAAAATTCCCTGAACATTAAAATCTGGCACAGCTAAAAGGTGCTCACACTGAGATTATGATGGCCACCAAGTTCTGAAGAACTCCTTTAGAACAATCCCCTGAGGCACGACTGTGGCATGGAAGAAAAAAGGCAGACTTGAACAATGAATTTCTTATTGCTAATTAAGTTTAAATGGAGCACCTTCTGTTTCCCTGTTTATCAAGTGGCGCAGGAGTCATCAGTTGGTCTTCACACCTGTAACATGCACTGCTGACAAGATGACCCTAAGAGGCAATTCAATTTTATACATGCATGGTTGAGTAGAGGAAATGGCTCCTTACTCTTTAATGTCAATCAATCAGTCTAGATAGGGCACAGCCACACTTGTATCTTCTGATCAGAACAGTCCTGTGTGACAGAAACAGAAGTGTAGGATATCCATCTGCCAAACTCCTCAGTTTTCAGTTTTCTGAAACACTCTATTCTGATCCCTGTTAAGATTCAGATCAATGTAGTGCAGATACATTCTCTTGGAAAGTAAAGCTGACATATTTCAGCCTGAAACCAGCTATTGCACCACCCAAAAATCCATTCATTTGAAAGTGTATTAAGGAAAAATGTGTGAGTAGAGCATTCTAGTACAGTAATCTTAAAAGCCACCACAACAATAAGCTTGCTTTAATCTAGTTCATGTTGGCAGCATCTCACATGTACCAAGATGTGTTTAAACGTTTTTGAATCCCAATATCGCTTTAACCTAATTATAATTGTTACAACATTATTAAATTATTCTAATTTATTTATATTGACCTTTGTAGGAGCACATGCTTGTGAGTTGATGTGAGATCCAACAACGTTTGTATGTCCTACAATTAGAAGAGTAGCAAAACATAATTTTGGAACAGTTCTTGTAGGACCTGACCTCCAACACTGTAGCAGTGTCTCTTCAATATTTAAAAATGGCCCCTCAAAAAGAGGAGACTTTGGATTGGGATCAACTTCACAGTTCAACCAAGGGCCAGAAATACATTTCTATATGATGCACTCGTGATTTTAAATTAGACAACGGAGTCCGAAAGAAAGAGTGAAACACTCCCCTGATCATTCAATAAATATCTCTATCCCGCTCTCACTTACTCTCTTCATCACGTCCATTGCATGGCCATTCCTTCAGAAGGGAGCTAGCCTAATGGGCATCTCAGGTAAGATAGGTTGGCACCCGTGTGAACCTCAGTTATATCTTCTTCTGCTCTTATGGTATCACATGCTTTCTTTAAATGGTGCAAGTTCCTTCCACCTGCTCTCCATAGAGATACTGGCAAACTGAGATTTGTTTGATATAAAATGTACCTTTTTATATATTGATTTGTCTTGGATTTGCAATGCCAGACTTAGCCCAATATACTTTAACTAATGAGGACAGCCTAGCCTTTGCACTTCTCAGGGCAGCCTCAAGAGTTCCTTTATTATGTAATAGAGGCAACACCTTTTCAAGGGGTTCATCCCCTACAAAATGGCTATATTTTTGCCAATAAAGCATCGGGTGACTTGGGGCCACTTGTTTGCTCACATGCCAGAGCAACATTTATTTTCAATGAGCTGGGAGGAACATAGCCTCACTTGAAATAGTTCAGAGAGCCATGTTCTATATCCAGGAAGTCAGAAAGTATTTACCATGTAGTTCATTAAGAGCAATAACTTTTTGATTATATTATTTTAGCCTCTCTCTGTTCCCCAAATAATTTGATCCCTATAGCTGGTGGTGTAATTGCCACCTTACACACTTGAGAGTAGAACCTGTCACAATCAAATTTCCCTACAAGAACGGCAAGAGTAGGCCTCAGTCTCAGTGGTGTTGAAAGGGTGAAATGAATCCTAACACAAGCGAGGAAAATGCCTCCCCGTCACCTGAAAGGGCAGTAAGACAAAGCCATATATGGGATGCAGGGGAGCCCTCGCGGTAACTGTGCTTGTTGCCACCACAACAACTGTACTCCTCATAGTCACGTCCCTCTAGGGCAGAGGTCTTCAAACTTTTGGATGCCGAGACCCTCCTGTCAACATTTTGAGGCGTAAGGACCCCTTCCTGACAAAAATTTCTAAACCTGCACTCACCAACAATGCACCTCATCTCTCTATAGCACCTTTCTGACAAACATTTAATTCTTTTATAGCGCTACTCATAGTTTACTCACACTCATTTCTGTGATCTGCATGGTACATATTCTTTGTAGCAGGCACATTAACCCTCTGCACTGTGTGGGTGACAAGAGTGCCCATGTGAGGGCAAGGTGAGTGATGCAACAGTGTGAGAGTAGGACAAGAGGAGTGACTGCCGGGTGAGTGAGGTGGCGTATGAATTTACGTGCGGATGCAAGTTCAGAATGGGATGAATGAATGTATGATTACTGATGGGCTTGTTTGAGTGAGTTGCATATTGAGCAGTGAGGGGAACAGGTGAGTGAAGTGTCACATGAGTGCAGGATGAGTAGTGTACTTGTGTGACTGCAGGGTGAGGTATAGGGTGAACAGCGCAAGTGCATTGTGAGTGCAGAGTGATCACTGTGAGTGCAGGGTGAGCGGGTGAATGGTGTGAGTGCATGGTGATCAGTGTGAGTGCATTGTGATCGCTGTGAGTGCAGGGTGAACGTGAAAATGGAGGGCGAGAATGAGGAATGAGTTGTCTGAATGCAGGGTGCATTCCCAGACCCATGAAGTAACTCAGCATGTTATTGAAGGCGGCGTAGAGTTTAAGATCTAAGTTAAACTATTGCGGCATTAATCGGGGATTGAGGGTGAAGGAAATAAATAATGTGCTGATCCTGCAACAAACTTACAGTCCTATGGTTAGGGTTGCCAGCAGATTATTTTGATGGCCCAGTCGGTACAAAAATAAGCAGTCACCTACAGCTGTATTTTCAGCACTTATCTGTGCATACTTAGAACAGCAAATATAAATAGAAAGCACTTTTAATTGTGTTCTAGGGCTGCCTCAATGATACTGATAAAGAGAACAAAGACAGAAAAGTCACATAACGAATGCATACATACTTTTTTATTTATAAGTCTATTTAGTGTCAAGAGGAGATCTTTACAGGCTCTTTAAACAAAACATGGCATGGCATTTTTCTTTTAGCAACCCTACTTTATATTCCTTTTCATTAAATGCATTCTTACACTACAGCAGTAAATGTAAAATACAAATGCAAGGAATAGGCCGAGTGGGGACCCAGGGGGTACTGTAACCAGGAAAAAAACTAAGCCTCTGTAACTAGTTTACAAAGGCATGTAAAAATGCAAATGGTCTTTAAAGACCTGTGAAAAACTTGCTGGAGATAAGACTCCAGACACTGCCCCCAGCCCACAGCAGCTCGAGTTGCACTGCAGCAGCCCGGGCTGAGACACAGGACGGAGGAAGAAGGGGGGCTGAAGCCCTTGGGCCTGGGAAGAAGTGTGACTGGGAAGGCGCGACCCCCTTTGCATCGCTCCACGGCCCCCCTGGGGGTCGCGCTCCACAGTTTGAAGACCCCTGCTCTAGGGGCATTGATCATTAAATAGCATTCCAAACTATCTTGTCTTATAAGAACTGTCGTTGACAAGAGTTGCTGTGAAGATCGATGAAGGCGTCCATGGTCAAGAAATGGATGTTTTAAAATGGGGGCTGATGTTCCTCTTTTCAATGACTGCTGATTTAATGAAACCCCATCTGCTCAAATGTTCCCAGTTTTATGGAGTGAGCAACCTGAGTAGGCAGAGTAGTAGATCCTTCTGCTAAGAGGCCCTACAAGGTAACTGGAAATCTGTTCATTTTTCTGCCAGGGAAAATGATTCTATGCATATATTTAGCACCAGTTTTGAATTTAGCCTTCTCAAGGGAGAGAGGTGTGAGAGCAAGTCAGGACAGAATGTGTCTATCCTGTTATGGATTTTTCCTTGGATATCTTGAAGCCTATCATCAGAGAACAGTAACAAGCGACCATCTCAGATGCCGCTTGTGCCATTGGTAACTACTTCCCTATTTTGGAGCCAAGGGGCATGAAGGCTAAAATGTGTTCCAAATCTAAAAGACCTTATGCAAACAGATGCAATATATGGAATCTTGGAGTCTTGGGTTTTTTCCTGTACTTAAAAAGTCAAAAAAAGTTTAAAGAAGCAGTTAGTTAGACCTTTGGTTCCGTATCTCGTCCCAACCACAATTCGGTATTAAGCTTCACCTTTGGGTTCTAATTTCACCCATATGATGGCCTTCTTGCACCATAGTCACGCACATGCCCCTAAAGCTAAGATCATTGGCTTTCGGCCAAATTCTGATAATCCATAGAAGGTGAATAAATGCTCTGAGACTCATAACTGTTTCTCTCTCCACTGCTAAGTTTGATTTAACTTGTCTGCTGTAGGATCTTAACATGTTAGTGAGATTAACACATCTTTGCTCCTCCCCCACTTCTCTATTGAAATGAAGACATATCCTTAAGAATGGAACTTTCCCGTTATATTTTTAGACCGCAGCTAATCACTTTGATATCCACCCTATGATCAATGAGACAGAACCTTGGAGTAACAATCTTCATATGCTGTGTGCTATATAAGAGTATGTTTTTGTGGCTACCACTCAATCTTTACTTACCTAAATCTTCCTCTTTTAGTTTCCTTCTTGTTTAGTCCATCAGCTGTAGAGGACAAGGTATTTCCTACTGAGATGAGGCATGGCACCAGAATAGCCTAAGCAAAATATTGTCTGCCAGAAATATTGTGTCCTAAATATTGTTTAAAAATATATCCCCCCATTGGAGTAAATAATAGAAAATCTCCACGCGAAAGGGCCAATATTTCAGTGAACAATATTTGGGACACAATATTTCTGTAGGATGATACTTTTACAAAAAATGTTCTGAAGCACAAAGGAAGAAGCATCCTATGACCTCATGACACAATCATAACGTACATAATCACTTCTCCTTTTAAAATGTTTTCCTGATACTAAAACCTAATTGGTCACCCAACTATCCACAAAAGGCTTCCTCTCAGTCTCCAATCATTTCAGCACCTATTTTACTAGCTTTAAGGTTTTGTGGAATCCATGAAGGATTAGCCTGCAGAAGTCCAAAATTGCTTCCAAGTTTCTAAAACAAGATAAATAAAGAAGTACTTTCCAGGACTATGTCCCTATCTAAGTACATACGATCAAAAATATGATCCCAAAATGTTATTCATTTTAGTGCAAACTCAAAACCTGTTTTTACTGTGAAAACGCTTGCTGGGTCACAGCCATATTAAAGTTTTGAACATGTCTGCCTGTTCTCTTAGAAAAACACTAAACACAACCTTGCCTAATGTTCCTGCCCGCAACTTTAAACCAGTCCCTCATTATTGGGTTAGTGCTTAGATATTATTGTCTTTTGTGGTTCACAGGGCGTTCTCCATCCCCAGTTCACACTTGCAAAACAGCCTTGTTGCTACCAACTTAATCTGTGCCACAACAAAAAGGTCACATATGTTTGAAATAAAGGTTTACAGAATTCACACTACAAAATAATTTTTACTAAAAATATCAGATTTTGAGTTTTTTTTCAACTAGCCTCATATTATTTATTTATGTTTGTATTTATTGGGAATTTTTTTTTTTAGCAATCCATTTTGTACCACTCAGCTCACTGGCTGAATGTTATAATGTAAGTTAATCTCTTTGATCGAGTGGCTGTAGACTGGAGTGAAACGTGTAGACATTTTTTATGGAGCTCTTAGATAAGATTGCATGGATGGATGTCCTTTGAGTATTAGGTTTGGGTTCTTGCTCATGGGACAGTGGTGTAACAAAAGCTCTTGCAGCCCCTGCTGTGTGGGAAGGCCCGAGGTAGGGGGGCCCCCTCCGACACTGGCAGGCCCCTGGCCTGAGAGCTTCAGACTGCGTCCAGAGCCTGGGGGTGCCTCCATATACTTTGCAGGAGGAGCCCCCTCAAGTTTCATTACGCCACTGTCTTGGGAGTGTTGTTAGCAGGGGCGGCTCCTCTGCAATGGTGGAGGAGCATTGCCCTACTGGCTCAGAGCCAGCAGCTCAAAAAGAAAATCATGTTTTATTATTGTTTTATTTTTCAGTTGCTGGCTGAGCCAGAGTGCAGTAGGGAGGGTCAGGCTGAGCAATGGAAGGAGGGAGAAGGGAGGAGGAGTGCTATGTGAACTCTAAGTGCGCATGTGTGTTTGGGCAGCCGTCTCAGGCCAGCCAAACACACATGCACACTTAGGCTTCTCTAACCCGGCTGCATTGATGAGCCAGGTTAGAGAATCAGCACAGATTCATTGGTCTGAGAGAAGCATCATTTCAGTCCAATCAGGCCAATTCCCGCGTTGCTCTCATAACATGAGAGAAGATCAGGGCTTGGACAGGGAGTCTGATCAGCCTTGGTGCCTGCAGGGATAAGGAAGAAGAACGCGACCAGGAGTGATGCAGGAGGCTGCAGGCATCTTAAGGTATGATTTTCTTTTCTTTTTTTTATTATTAAACTACCCCGTGCTTCCCCTCCTGACAACCCCCCCCCCCCGAGCTCACCACTGTTTGTATGTGGCAGCCGCCACTGGTTGGTAGTCTCAGAAAGAATGTCCTTTGAGTATTAAGTCACTGTACTTCATGAACGACAGGGGTGGTGGTCTCAATAGTAATGTCTTTTGTGGATTGTGCCAGGAAACCCGCACATAGAGGTTTGTGGTTCTGTGTAGAATGTCAGTTGGGCATCTTTTCTAGGTACCTCTCTTGAGGGAGGGAAGGTGTTGAAAATTGAAATGTCTATTGAGCATGTTGTCATGGTTCCTCGTCTGGGGACGGGAGGCAGGTGGAGGCAGGCAGAATGTCCTTTTGGAATTGTACGAAGGTGTCTTGCCAGGCCTTTGGGGTGGCTGTCGTAGCTGCAATGTCCTTTGGGTATTGTGTCAAGGTACCTCGCTGGGGAAGTGGTGGTGGTGGTTATCCTAGGAATGCCCTTTTTGTATTGGGCCAAGTTACCTCAGTAGGAGAAAAAGTGGTGGCGCAAGTAACAATGTCCTTTAGGCAGTGGTACCCAGCCCCTCACTAAGGGATAGGGAGGTGGTCCCTTTCAAAGGAGGTGGTCCCTTTCAAAAAGTAATATGAGACCCTCATTGGAGGAGGGGGTGGGCCTGTTATCATTGAGTTAGAGGAGACAGATGTTCGAGTTTCAGTGAATATATGCTTCAGGAACGTTCGACTAGCAGCAGTTTGAAAATGTAATTGTCATTATTTAGTTGATGCTTGGGAACATATTTCATTCATATATAGAAGTACACATTTAATAAACCATAGCGTGCTGCAAACTATAGCAACCTGCTGCCAAGCACACCATCTCCTTTAACCTGAACAAAGGGATTGCCTCCAGCCTTTCTAGACAATGTTTAATTGTTCAGAGCTGCATCATCGCACCTGGGCAGCCATTTCACACTGTGGAGGAACGTCTGAGTCTGAAAAGTATTTTAATGTACCCACAAAATTCCCATTTCACTTTGTGGTCTGCAGGTAATTCGGTTTGGATTTTCTCAAAACTGTCGGGCTCATGGAAACAAGCAAATATTATTTAATCTGTCAGTCATTTTGCCTTCTGTCTTTATGCATTCAATCATTTTATCAAGTCTCTTCAGCCTCACTCGACTTCTGGCACTTTCCAGTTGCAAAATAATTATCTAGACATGTGTCAGCAGCTAATACCAACGATTGTGTTTTTATCATCTAAGCCCCGAGGAAGTGGTGGTCCCTGGGGCATGTGGGGGGGCTTGAGCCCCTCTACACAGATTATAATTTTTTTTAAATAGCGCACCGGGAGGTGGTGGTCCCCGGGGCTGCGTGACCCCCGTGGGCCCCCGATATACATTTTCTGCATGCCCCGGGGACCTGGCCCACCCGAGGGATTAAAAATAACAAAGCGGGGGAGCCCGCACTTCATTTAAAAAAAAGAATTTAGGCCAGGAGGTCTGTACCCTGTCCCCTTTTCTTGTTTTTCATCCTTATTTCTCTGTTTCGAGTCACAAGATGGCTGCCAACACTTCCTGGTTTGGAGTGTTGGCAGCCAATCAGAATGAAGCTTGTTCTCAGGAGGGTTCGTGAACCCACCGCGGCCATAGATATCGAAACTTTTTCTTTTTCTAATTTCTCAGGAACTACTGAACGGATTTACACCATTTTTTTTTTTTTAAGGGATCTTTCTGAACCAAGACCTACCTATTTGCCAAATTTGGTGTAATTCCGTTCAGCAGTTCGGGCTGTAGCTTTGTCTAGTTTCCTATGGAAAATAATATGGGGAAAACTCGTTTTGGAACCCCCTTTTTTCTCGGGCCCTACTTGACGATTCACTCCGAAACTTTCAAGACATTAGCTGACTGAAGCCTCCCACTAGGTTTGAAAATTTTACGAAGATTCGTCAACCGGAAGCTAGGTCCTAACTATAACTACCTACTGGCGACCGCCAGTAGGTAAGATATTATATATATATATATATATATATATATATATATATATAAATATATATATATATATATATATATATATAAATATATATTTTATTTCAAAGGCTCTGCATACGGATCAATCAATCAATCATTCGCATTTATAAAGCGCGCTACTCACCCATAAAGGGTCTCAAGGCGCTGGTGGGGGGGGGGGGGGTCAGTGCTCGAAGAGCCAGGTCTTGAGCTGTCTTCTGAAGGAGAGGTGATCAGGTATGGCGCGAAGGTGGCTGGGCAGAGAGTTCCAGGTCTTTGCTGCCAGGAAAGAGAAGGATCTTCCTCCGGCGGTGGCTTTGCGGATGCGGGGTACGGCTGCCAGGGCCTGTCCGGTAGAGCGTAGAGTGCGCGGAGGAGTGTAGAAGGAGACGCGGTTGTTGATGAGTTTGGGTCCGAGGTTGTGAAGGGCTTTGTGTGCGTGGGTGAGGAGTCTGAAGGTGATCCTCTTGTTGACTGGGAGCCAATGGAGTCTCTTCAGGTGTCCGGAGATGTGGTGGTGGCGGGGTATGTCCAGGATGAGTCGTGCGGCAGCGTTCTGGATCCGCTGAAGTTTCCTCTGCAGCTTGGTGGTGATGCCGGCGTACAGAGTGTTCCCGTAGTCCAAGCGGCTGGTGACGAGGGCGTGGGTGACGGTCTTCCTGGTGTCGGTGGGGATCCAGCGGAAGATTTTGCGGAGCATGCGGAGGGTGTTGAAGCATGCCGAGGTCACCGAGTTAACCTGTCTCGTCATGGAGAGGGATGAGTCCAGGATGAAGCCTAGGTTGCGTGCGTGGTCGGTGGGTTGGGGAGTGCTGCCTAGGGCGGGGGGCCACCAGGAGTCGTCCCATGCGGTGGGAGTGGGGCCGAGGATGAGGACCTCCGTCTTATCTGTGTTCAGTTTCAGCCTGCTGTCTGTCATCCAGTTCGCTACTTCCTTCATGCCGTCATGTAGTCTGGTCCTTGCTGAGGTGGGGTTGTCGGTGAGGGATAAGATGAGCTGGGTGTCGTCGGCGTAGGATATGAGGTCGAGTCCGTGTTTGCGTGCGATGTTCGCCAGGGGGGTCATGTAGACGTTGAAGAGAGTGGGGCTGAGGGAGGATCCTTGAGGTACGCCGCAGATGATCTCCGTGGCCGTGGATCTGAAGGCTGCGTAACGTGGGCGCGCGGTGCGTGAAGTGCACCGCGCGCCCACAGTGCGTGCACCGTGCGCGTACGGTACGCGCACGGTGAAAAACCTTAAAAAAATAAATAAATAAATACATAACTTGGCATTTAAAAAAACGTACAAATTCACTGAAAAAACCATAGGTTTCACACACGTTATAGTTAGGAATTAGCATTTAAAAAATCTTGCAAATTCACTTAAAAAACCATAGGTTTCACACATGTTATAGTTAGCTGGACATTTCACTCGTGAAAAACCATTGAAATTCCCCCGTTATAGTTAGTGCAGGCAACTATAACTCACGCGACCGCAATCCTCTGCTGATGACGTCAGATATTACATCACTGATGACATATGTGTCTTTCTGAAAAAAAAATATTTGTAATATATGTATAGCTAAAGATTAATGGAAGAAGACATGGGTAAATAGGTGTCTAAATACAGTGATGTAATATCTGACGTCATCAGCAGAGGATTGCGGTCGCGTGAGTTATAGTTGCCTGCACTAACTATAACGGGGAAATTTCAATGGTTTTTCACGAGTGAAATGTCCAGCTAACTATAACATGTGTGAAACCTATGGTTTTTTAATTGAATATAGATATAGATATAGATATAGATATAGATATATATATATAGTGTTTATTTTATTGCTAAAAGGTTATGACATTTAGATTTAGTTTATAATTGCAAAAATTAATAATTAACTTGCTTTTAAAAACTTGTAAACATTGATTAAAAAAATAACATTGTAAATTAATTAAAAACATATCTTCTATTTAACTTTAGTAAATATTAATTAAATATTAAAATACTTGCGAGGGAGGGATTTTAAAATTTGATTTAAAAAAAATATTTATCAATTAAAGTATGTATTTTAATATTACATTATTTATAGAAAATGTAATTTGATTAGTTAATGTGCTGTAACATTCTATCAGTTCTAGGTTAAAAATAATTATTATTTTAAGTTAATTTACATTTTATTTTGTATTAAAATTTTAAAATTTATTATTTGTACTTCTACTTTACCATCTGACATCTCCTCCTACGTGTGAAAGGTTGTTTAGTTGAAACTTTACACTCATAAATTCTATGTTAGTGCCTCCACCCTCTGATTTCACGCGATGCAGACATGTAAGTCTATACTTAGATGTAAATGTACACTTGGAAATGGTAAATAGCAAGAAAGTGTGGATTTAAACTTAGGTATGTAAGTAAATTTACACAAAAGTAAACTTACATCTCTGACTAGAGCCCACATTGTCCACATTTTATTTCGGGCCTTTCCTGTGCAGGTGATAGGCCCAGTCATTCATGGGGTTTCATTTTTATCAAGATAAGGTTGGGAACTCTGAGTGGTAAGAATTTTGTTTATCTCTGCAGATTCCAGAACTTTCCTTCACAATAATGCCAGGAACATCAGTGATCTTCACCAAATTGTGATATTTGCAGGATATCCTTGGTAAGAAAACATGATGGAGTCCATGCAAGTCACACGACCCTGTACTCCCTTTTCACAAATGTCTGGGTTTGGCAGGTTTCCCTGCCTGCCGGCTGACCCTGGGTCCAAATACCACAGCTACCCATATCCCAAGAAAGATTGAAATTTCAAGGAATAAGTAATTAACGTTACATTTTTGTACTTTTCCTGTTGCGTGTGATAGGCCGACGTACACAAGTGTGGAAACGTTTTTATCAAGAAAAGTGTGGGAACATAGAATAGTAGAGCATTTGTTATTATTTGAATTTCAATTCATTTTTGGCTTCCAAATGTAAGTCAGTGTGGCAAAAAGAACACACTTTGCAACTGCCCTCTGAATCGCATGATATTGCGGTTAGCCCTAAATTCAGAGCCGTACAAATAACCCCTATTCTCAAACTCAGATTCTTGGGCACACTTCAAAAATACACAGCTTTCCTTCTTACCCATTTTTCATTCATTAGACTTTACATTATAAATTGATGCATGGCGGGTTACCCTATGAAAAATAATTATAAACTGCATCTCGGTTGACGGCTCTAGTTTTCGTGTATTTTTGAACAACCCACAAACACTACATATATGTGTGACCAGAATAGTCTGACTGAAGTAAATGTATGTTACTTTTGTAAATCAGCACTGGGCAAACAAATACAGAAGAAAAACATTGTCTCCTATTTCAATTTTTTCCTAATTAATTGTTTTAAGTTTTGAGTTAAATGATTAGTTTCTTTGGGATTTTGGGGAATCAATGAATGGTCTACACAAATGACCTCTCGCTGGATTCAGAATGTTGCCTACTTTTCAGAAATGTATAGCTTTATAGTTCCACCCATAGTTTTCACACCTGTTTCCAGCACAAACTGCATGTGTGTAGAAACCATAAAATTTGGGCAAATCACTACAACTCAGAAAATTGCAAAAATTGTGGAAAAAATGTGTTTTTTTTCACAACTTTGCTTGTCCTCGAAAGCTGAGAGAGGATCGTATTAGGACTGCAGTCCTTATTTTGAGGCCATTACTAGAACAATAAAACACATACTTTCAAGCACAGTATATTTTCCCATTTTTCGGAGAAAAAAACAAAAGTTTGCTGCATTTTGGCTATTATTTCAGTTCTCTCCAGGGGAGTTCACAAACCTTGGACACCTTTAGAATCACAACGTGTGGGAAAAAGAGGACGCACATTTATCCTTGTTTCCTTTTGTAGAAAAAAGTTATGCAGGCATAAACACAGACTGCCCTATACATCAGTAAAGGCGGGGGGAAACCTCACCAGTTAAGGGGTTAAAGGCAGACCTATTGGCTTTGCCAATGCTTGCCCTCTTCAGGGGACTGACTCTCAAATCAAATTTCACTTGTAAGTTTCACTTACATGCAGAACATAGCTGTGAAAGATGCTACTGTGTCTGACAAATGATTACACGTTGCAGGGCCAAATGGGGAACATCTACTCCATTTTTGACTCCATGAAGGCATCATTATAAGTGGCCTAGTTTAATCCCTGTTATTTCTCCGCACCTAGAATTTCTGTTACCGTCCCATCAGAATTTTTGGACCACTTGTAAAAGGTTCATAGTCTTTTGCTTTTGGTTCCAGCTGAAAATTACTTTTGGTAGAATCATTGATGGTAAAGGCTTACGTACTGTCCTTTTCCTTGATTTTGTGTGCTGTGGCTGTGCTTGCCAATCACATTTTCCACAAAGTATTACATGACATATCTTCAAGGAGAAAGTGGTTAAAGAGCACAAGTATAATGTGCTCTGTTTCTCTAAAAAGAGAGTCACCTTACAGCTCTAGCTTTCCACCCCTCCCCCACCTATTAAATTCATCCTGTCTCACACTTCCTATTTTCTACAGCCTGTGCCAATAATCAGTGCTTCATTTTAGCTGGTGGTTTCCGGTGCTCAGCACTGGCACTTAATTGTCAACACCGGCACTTATGACAGTCTTCGGCATGGTGGCGCTGTCTGTCTAATTTAGAGATTAGCACAACAACAGTTGTTTATTAATTCTATATACATTAAAAATGACTTATACCTGCCACCCAAGCAATTCTAATAACTGTGGAGCCTGGAATAGTTTAAATTGTCACTCGTGTTACTGTGTGGTGGTTAGTTATTATTAGTGGCAGTGGTGGCTGGAGCAATGGGTGGGGCAAGCGACAGTAATTTCCTGGGGAGGGCCCTGGTTAAGCGCTGCCACTGATCATCCAAGAACCCATAAAGATGTCTCCTCCAGAGATGGCATTGTAGAGAGAGCTACGGGAAGCAATGGGACCTGAAACTATTTGCTTGGCCGACTTCGTTAAAGTAAAACTGGATTATTTTTGGTGCAGCCTGAGTTCTATCTCCTTGTGATACTTCTTGAAATTATTTCTCTATACTGGAGAGATGTTCCCTTGTTCATGAAATCCATGACTATTGCAGGTAGGGAATATCCAGTACACAGCCCATAATCATTTATTTAAATAATTTTAGACATTTTTGGGGGTTCTTGTGTAGCTGAACAGCTACAACAATGAGCTTCTTTGCAGAGGTGTGATACACTGGCCTTAGTCGAAAAGGAAGAATTTTAAGCTGGTAAAACTGTTTTTGTAGGCCACTAGACCATGAGGAAGAAAATATTAGGCTGACATGAGTTACATAATAAAATGAATGCCAGCAGTGAGATCTGAGGGTGAAAGGCCACGCGCCTCCTCTACAATATTTAAATACCCTCCCCACCAGCTCTTTCCCAGGACATTGACATGTGCAGGACACCACACTCACTACTTCCTATCTATCTTCTTTTTCCTTCCATTGACTAATTAGGAGAACCATATTGGAAATAGAAGCTAGGTTGTGAATTAGGAATGTCCGAAATGATAATCTTACCCACCGGCAAAGTTTGAGAAGGCATAAATTATGCAACTTCATGAGGATGTAAAGTTTATCACCTTGGCCAAGCTTTGTCTGCAGGTGAAGTTTTTCTGTACACATTCTTCTGCAAAAAATACGAGTTGTGGGTTATTATGCTATAAAACCTACTTATTACATGGATTTTCACACTGTAATTTTTAAAAAACGAAAAAACAAAACAACTCGGGAGAGGAGTTGGCCTAACGGCTAGGGCGCTCGACCTCGGACCAGGGGAACTGGGTTGAGTCTCGGCAATGAAGCTGAACATCGTGTGATTCTGGGCAAATCACTTAATCTCCCCGTGTCTAACAAAAAAAATGAATGTGTGTCCTCATGTAAGGTAACTGGTGCTATGTAAAGCGCTCTGATACCTGATTGGATTCGGGTCAAGTTTGCGCTATATAAAACTGCAAAAAAATTGATTAATTAGTGTGATGATATGTGATGCTAGTTTGAAAGACTGCCCTAGGAACCTTCTGACCTTGTGCAGTGAAAGTTCAGCTTAATGGCCAACCGACCTCTTGTTGAAGACTCTACCGCCAGGACATCTCTGAAGCAGCTTTTAAATACATGAAGAACATGGTCAGCTCTCAACATGACGTATATTTGTAAAGCGCCCATTCACCCATAGGCGTCTTGGCACTGAATAACAGATGTTTATTGTTACCCAACTTGATGGTACTCATTTTACCGTCCTCAGATGGATGAATGACTGAGTGGACCCACTGGGATTTGAACCTGTGACCATGAGGTCAAACACAGGCCCCTGCAGTGGACGCATTAGTCCACCGAGCCACCAGACCCAGCTCCTGGCTCCGTGACAGTGCCGTAGCCATCTCAGCAGGTGCAGGGGCACTGCGATCCTGGCTTTGAGCAGGGGGTGTAGCTATCAATGGTGCAGCAGGTGCAGTGACACTGGGACCCGGGGCTGTGAGCAGGGGTGTAGCTATCAATGGTGCAGCAGGTGCAGTGATACTGGGACCCGGGGCTGTGAGCAGGGGTGTAGCTATCAATGGTGCAGCAGGTGCAGTGACACTGGGAACCTTTGGTGTGAGCAGGGGTGTAGCTATCAATAGTGCAGCAGGTGCAGTGGCACTGGGACCATGGGCTGTGAGCAGGAGTGTAGCTATCAATAGAGCAGCACGTGCAGTGACACTGAGACCATGGACTGTGAGCAGGAGTGTAGCTATCAATAGTGCAGCAGGTGCAGTGGCACTGGGATCTTGGGCTGTGAGCAGGGGTCTAGCTATCAATAGTGCAGCAGGTGCAGTGGCACCAGAACCCGTGGGCATGAGGTTCCCACTTCAACCAATATTAGTGCCTGTATTTGTAGTACAGCAGCAGGTGAGGGGATATCCTTACTCGCCCTGGGGCCCATGGAGCCCTTCCTACACCACTGGGTGTGAGTATCTCCACACAGCACACTTATGACCGTCTTTTTCTTCTCAACCACATGGGAGAGCCGGTTCCCTTGCTCGCCTGAGTGCGTGTGACACCCTTGCTACGACCCTGCTCCATGATGATTCTAGGGATGCTTGTTGGGTCAGGAAGGGAGAACAAGGCAGGAAGAAAATGCAGCTCGAGAAGTGTGAAGGTCACCTGATCCGTCCTACATTCAAGGCCTATATAAATTGCGCGTGGACTCAGTGAACGCCTTCGCCATTGAAGAGCAGCCTTTACGCTACACCTAAGTTAGGTGACCTAACGCATAGATGCTACTCTAAGGTTGCTGAGAATTGAACAATGAACAACCAACTCCCCCCATGCTTGAGGTGAACTTTCGCTGTTTACTGAATTATTGTGACCAGAGCTGTTAAACATTTACTAAAGTCACTTAGAATGTGTTTCTGCCAGACGTTCCTCAAATATCTCTGAATCAGCAAGGAATGCAAATGTGTCACACAGAGGCTGTATTGTGTTGTTCAATCTTTGTGGCTGCTTTCTCACTTAAGCCTGTCAGAAAACAGTATGTTGCCCTATGAATGTGGAAATTGTTGCTTTATTCTACTAAAATTATAGTAATATAGCGTATACTCATAGATCAGAAAACATATTATACAGGAGCAGCAAAAAAATAACAATCAAACCAAACTTATGGTTGGGGCAGAAAAAAAAACGGATCTTTGGGAAAGCCAACAGTTATGGCTTTGGCAAGTGGGTTCAATGGTTAATTTCTTATTTTTTTCTGCAAGCACATGGCACAAAGAGAAAAAAAAGAAAACATGTTTCCCCCGGCGTCCGTGGAGAACGGGTAGGTTTTCCCGTACACGAAGGAAGAGCAATAACTGCCTCTGCCTGCTCACGGTACTTCTGAAGAAGTCCATCCTTTATTTGGGGAGGGATGAGAACAGGGTACACGCATAACCACGTGTCCCAACCACAGTATTTGCTTATTAGAACCTATAAGAAGGACACATGGGAATATAGGGCGTCTTTTCCCTCACTCCCATATCTACTCTCTCTCACTGGTCCTGATGAAGCGCTCTAGGATCCACTAGGGACCAATACATAGCACGAAACATGTCGACCCCGTCTTACACTTAACACCTCAGATACTCACCACACGGGTTGAGAGCAGCGGGATCTTATTTGCTTGGTTTCCCCTCTCATTGTAGCATTATCTTGCGTCTCCATCCCCGTGATATTTTTATCCTGATCCAGAGGACCTCCCAATAAATTGTCTAGGTACCCTGGGTCATTTTACCTTGCACTCACTATCACTTCCCGACCCACACACCCTCATGCACAAATGCGGCAACTCCTAGAAGATCTCCGCCAGAGAGCCCCTTAAAAGAGCCCGTGAGGGACTGCAGCGCCACCCCCACGAGGAGCACTTGCCCAATGATGATGCTATACACTCGCAAGGGTGTGTGAGGGCACCACGAGTTACATATAGGAGTACTCTCTCTCCTCTCTGCACACTCAAATCTACCTGGAGACACTTTACATCGCCTGCAGCTTACTTGGCTGCTGTATACTTTCCCCTTGCGTTTTTAGGAACTGATACACATACATTGTTTATCCCCTGTAAGTCCGCCATATACGTAAAATAAAAAGTTTACGTTTAGAAAACAATCCCATATGTGGCTGTTTTCCTAATGATGTTATTTAAATAACAAGTCTTTCTGATATGCCAGGCCTTTAAAATGGATAAGTGGAGCCTAGTTGCTCAATGGGAACCTATGAATTTTACTCCTATAACTATTCTGGTAATACCGATATGCACTTGTAAGAATTCAAGAAGCCAATAGACGACCACCAAGTCATAGATTGTCTTATGCACTTCCATATATAGAGGCATTGAAATTGGCTTTGTCGCAACACCTTATGTTTTTTGGGAATTAAGGGCCATATGTATCAAAAAAGAGCTTTGCGATTCTCAAATTGCGATTTTTAGCGAATCGCAATTAGAGAATCGCAAAATGCAATGTATGTAGGATTTGCTAAAAATTTTGTGAATCCTACATATTCCTTATTTGCGAATCGCGAATTGAGATTCGCAAATAAGGAATACCTTCTCATTCATTCCTATGGGCTAGGAGGCCTATAGGAATGAATGGGAAGATATTCTCAATTTGCGATTAACAATTAGAGAATCGCAAATTGAGAATGCAATTTCAAGGTTGCAAGGGTGCCAAAAGGACACCCTGCTGCACCCCTGAAACATGTATGTGTGCACATTTTGTGCACATACATGCCCTAAGGGCATGTATGTGCAACATATGGCACTTTTAAAAAAATCAAAAAAGTGCTTTTTTAAAGAAAATCGCAAATTACCACCAACTTGAAGTTGGTGGTAATTTGCAATTCCTTAAGGCCAAATAGCAAATTTCTGGTGCTTCCAGAATTGCATTTAAGGAATCGCAATTTGCAATTCCTTACTTGCATTCGCAAAATAGAGAATCGCAAATTGTGCAATTCTCTATTTTGCGATGGCCTTTTGGGATGATACATCCCAAAAGGCTTTTTCCAATTTGCAAACGGGCGATTCTGAGAATCGGCCCATTTGCAAACAGGAAAAAGGCTTGATACATATGGCCCTAAGACCCTTCTGCACCTTCACTTAACAGGGCCCCTTAATTAGGCCCAATCCTTGCTTACAAGATATGTACCTGGTAGCCACCCATGTCACCGACAGGGCCGCACCGGTCATCGGGCGATTTCCCGGGATACTGGAAAGGTGGGGGGGATGTGTGGGGGGCTTTTGCAGCAATGGGGACCAGTTTTGTTACTTCGTGCCGGTTTTGCTGCAGTGCTGCCATATCGGCCCCCAGTAACAAATGCAGCAAGCAAGCATTTCCAGCCTCCCGAGGCCAGGCAGTGCTTCCCCAAGGCTGGTTCAAGAAAATTGCCAGGGCTTCTTTGGTTTCCCAGTCCGGCCCTGGTTACCGATATATCTTTTGTACTGCTAGTAAAAATCTCAAATAAAGTGTTCTACTGCCTACGCATGTTCTGTGAAATCCAGTCTCTGCTGCTCCTGCCATGTTCTTCAGAATAATAATTTGCCATGTGTACCATTGCAACAGCACTCTTAGGGCCTTCCAACCATGATGACTATCAAACACCGAACCATGATGCCACCTCCTCCTTTGATTGAAATATACCGATCTCTTCTCGTCAGTAGTGAAGCGGCTTCAGTTGCTTCCGATCAATGTTTTGAATTCAGAACTTCAGAATGTCTGATAAATACTTCCAATAAAGACTTCTCCTCAACCCCAATGGTGCATTGACCCCAACAACTTTGAAGCCAGAGTTTTCAGCTTTTAATAGTAATAGTACATTTTCAGGCTATAAGATTCTGTTTGGACTTTCAGAGGAGGTTGACTCTTGGAAGAAATCCCCAAAAGCCTTGTACTTGTTTATTTGTTTATTTATTTATTTGTTTGTTTGATTATTTATTTATATCACATTTTATAAAGCATGACTCAACCCAAACAGGGTGTCAACACGCATTACAAGTAAAGCAACTTTGGAGAATGGAAATCTCATTACAGTGAAAGTGGAGAAAAACAAATTGACATTAAATGTTAACACAGACCAGTCGCCCAGGGAAAATGCGTGTAGATGATCACTTATTAAAAAGGAAGATGAGAGAGAGCGATAGAGAGAAAGAGAGAGAGAGAGAGAGAGAGAGAGAGAGAGAGAGGTAGACTTGGTATGTGAAGCAGAGAAGGGTTAACTGGGTAAATAATCGCAGGGGTGGTGCTAGGTCTCCAATGAAGATAAGAGGACAGATAGTGGAAGAGTTTATAGAGGAGTGAAGGAGAGATTGACCTCCCTCCACAATATTTTCACCCCTGCTGATCCTCCATCTTGGTATGAATATTATTTTTGACTTTTGTGCCAATAAGTGAGCTGCCTTCCTACCTTTCTCAAAATAAACTTGCTTAAAGCCAAGTAAGGCCCTTTTCAATCTGTTAGTTAGTTTTACTCTCAGTCATATCGTGGCCAATTTGTTTAACATTGGGGAACTTTAAATCTTTTATTCCCTCTCCTGGCTCAGTCATACCTCCTGCTCTATTCTAATTTTATTTGGTTTTCTCCAATTCCTCAGCACCATGGACTTGCCAAGGAATATTGCCTAATAACTGATTTTCATGCTTTCCACAAAGTTTTATATATCATATCTGCATTTTAATTAAATCGAAATTACTCCTTGGATGCGTTTCTATTTCACCCTTTAATAGGTGTTCGAGAAGCCATCATACAACCCTCACCCCCCACCCCTCCCGCCCCCTGCTGCCACAAGTTGGAGGCCACATGAGCTCTAGACTCAACCTCTATAATCTCAAAACACCACTGCATTGGTCTGCACTTCAGTAACTAGTCTCCATTACTCCTCAATCTACAAAAATGCACCCTATCCTGGTGAATCTGAATTTACAAGGTAGAGGAAAAAGTTCTTCCTGTCCATGGGATGAAGTGTTCCACATCAATCGGTTAACTTCAGGTCTCAAACATATCAGGGATTATGTTATGCATTGTCATTGTTTGCACCGAGTGCACCTTTTAAAAGGTGCACAGGCGCAAACAATGACAATTTACCCTTTTACGATGTATGCGCTGCCCCCAGGGCAGCCGCGAACTCACGCTGCCCCCGGGGCAGTGCATTCATGTAAAAACACGGAGCAGCTGCTGGCAGCCTCTCCGTGTTTCCACAGTGCAGGCGGCAACCCGCCTGCACCTTTAGGGATTAGAGCTCCCCTTGCAGCTGGATGCAGTCCCTGACTGCCCCTGGCTGCAAGGGGTTGCCTGGAGGTTCATCGGACCCCCTTTCTGCCCTCCAGAGGGCTACTCTTACTGTGTCACCCCCTGAGAGCTTTACTGCCTCTGCAGCCCCGTCTGTAATATGGCAGGGGCACAGAGGCAAACGAATACCCTCATTTGCATAGGGCACACCCCTATGCAAATGAGGGGATGCCCCTTGAAGATAGCGCTGGAGTGCACCAGCGCTTTCGGCATTACTGAAGGGGACGCACAAGCGTCTGCGCCCCCTTCTGTAATACCAAAGTGCCCCGGGGGAACGCAAAGCGGGCACAAACACCTGTTGTGCCTCCAGGGCACATATTGTAAGACGGCCACCAGGTCTCATACATAGGCCTTTACAGTTGCACTTTATTGAAACATGCATCCAACCCCTAGTACTTTACTCCTTGGGATTTGTCCATTGCAAGGGGTGAGACGGCATTAAAATTGACTCCTATGAGGAGGTCCCCTTCCATAAATGTCATACTGTGGAGGAACATATCTCTGAAATGTTCTTCTCATGCTCATTTGGTGAACACACAAAGAATATCATCAGCACCCCACTCAGTTTACCCATGAATGCATTTGTTTGCACATTGAATGACATCACGTACATACTGTGAAAAGCCTAATCTAAACATGACACCCCCTCCTCTATTTATTGACCAGGATATGGGAGTAATATAGTGTCACCCAGTTACTGCTCTCTAATCTAGTCTTCCACTTGTTTGAAGTGATGACATTGATCCATTCTTTTTTATTCTCATTAATAATTCTCCCATTCTTTTCAGCATGAGTTCACTTCTTTGACATTAAGTTTCCATTTTGACCCTTGTGCCGAGAAATGTTGTGATGGCCACACTTTCTTTTTTCCAACCTCCATGTCACAATTCCATGGAAAGGATTAGTGGTGACACATTTCAAATCTATTTAGTGCTATGTATAATTTTATCCCTAATATTAAGTAGCAATGCCGTCCCCTAGTATGACTTTATTTCTCCATCGAGTGTTTCATGTTATAGTATCTGATGCCTTTATAATCTGCAAGTTAGCTTTGATATATTTCTTTTGCACCATCCGACCGCTGTCATTTTGCCTGTCATGTGTACTGGCTTCCATTTTGAAAATTCCCAGAAGCCGCTCCTCTACAATCCACCCTTCTCTTGTCTTTTGTATCAAACAACTAAATTAAGCATGATCTAGACTTCAAATTGTCAATGGATGGAATGGGCACTTCATAAAATTTAGAAACTACATTCTGTCTTTGCTCCTTGAATGTTGCTGCCCAACAATTCTGGAGTAGACAAGAAAGATTTATGGACACTCACAGCCAGTTTTCAATTTTTTGATCAGTTCTCTTTAAATCTGACTTGAGATTTCCTTGATTTAATTTAAATTGAAAATGCTGTTCCTGAACAGCATACATCATGCTTGGACTGATGATACACTACACCTTCTTCTGATGGTCTGATGATGCTCTTCAGAAATCAAGGCTAGTACCATACATCAGTAAAGCCAAAACATGTATTTGCTTCTTAGAAATGTGTAAGGCTGCCACCTGGTCTTCCTTGCGAACCTACTAGAAGTACTATTATCTGGTCTCTGATTTAAGAAGTGATGGGAAGCTCAGAAATGTAGCTAAAACCACATTGCATCTTATTTAGTTATTGTACGCCTCACACTTACTCACATAACTATTGTAAAGCTAAAGAAAATGTCAAGTTCTATTTTTAACAGATGCAGTCCATTTAAAAATAGAAGCCACTTACCATTAATCTTACAGTGAATTTCAGTTCATTGGGCATGACATGCCTCACAAGCTGCCAAGGGCTCTAAAGTCTGCCTTCCCTCTAGCCTGTCATCATGCTGCCACAGATGGCTTTGGTAAAGAGTCAGAGGGAGGGTGCTAATTAATGCCAGTGGAATTTCAGCTTCAAGTGGCTTTAAAAATCTGGGCACTGCTACCGGGTTTACTCTGTTCTGGCCCTTAAAATCCTAACCACCCTGAATCCTTAATCTGACACAGATTGGAAATGTTCTCAGAATATTACATACAAGAGCTCAACACAACTGCTCAGATTATTTTAACAGCTTGTTGTGTCATGTGGTAAGTGAATGTTGCATAGGTTACCATTGTTTTGAAGCCACCTTCCAAGTCTTCGGGTACACCTTCGTAAAATACAAGCCTATGAGGGTCACTTAGAGGATGATAATATCCACCATTTTTCAACATTGCCGGTAATTACTGTAAAACCCAAACAATAATTACTGGCGTTGTTTTCTCATAGCTAATGGCTTCTGGAAACATATACGTTAAGAAATCCAATAATGACCTGTGGTAACATGTTACTGCATGTTATTGACCACTTGACCATCAAGTGTTTACCTATGGTCATAACGGACTGAGGAAGCAGTCTTGCCCAAGTGGTCCATTACTGCTATATTGACTGGCATGCTGTACATGTGAACTTCTGTCCAAGAATACAAAAGGGCCACTTTGCAAATTTGTTTGCTTTGACCAGGAAGGTATCAACAACTTACGGACTGGCAGTGGCGGCTCCTACGCTAAGGCGGAGGAGTGTTGCCCCACTGCCAGGGAGCAGCAAAAGAAAGAAAAAATAAAATCATAATAACGTAATGTTATTAACATTGTATTTTGTCCTCCTGCTGTGGCAGCGTGCGTGAGGGGGTGGGGCGGGGTTGCAGAACTGGATAGGAGTGGTAGAACACTCCTGTGCGCAGTGACTGTTTGGTCTGCCCTCTTGGGCCACCCAAAACAGTACTGCGCACTTCCATGTTCTCCATGATGCTTTACTGACCACTTGCATGGAGAACATGCCCACCTCTCCAGCCCCTGGATGAGCGCGGTGTCACAGCACTCAGACCAACCACAATGCTGCATTGCAGCTGTGTGATTGGCTGCGGGGAGTGCAGGGGAGCCATGGTGCTTCCTCCTTCCTCACAAGTAGCCAGGAAGAGGACGGGACGGGACACAGGAGAGGCGATGGTGGCCGGGCTAGCCGGCCAGCCGGGAGGTGAGTGATTTTTTTCTCCTAATTCCCCCGCCCCTTCTGCTCCCCCACTGCTGCTTCTAGGCAGCAGCCGCAACTGCGGACTGGTGCGCTTGGCTCCACAATGAGCAGGGGAGACTCCTTCATCGTACAGTACTTCCCGCCTTAACACCTTGTGTTCGTACAAAGCATTCAGTAAAAGTGCTCGCAATTTGCAAACCGACTATTAACAAATGCATAGGGTTTTGCAAACCAACATATGTTTGCTAAATTCCGATTTGTAGCGGGTTGCAATTTGGCATGCCTCATTAATAAGAAGAGGTGTTTCATAAATTGCGACCCAGTATGAATTGATGTCATCACAGGGATGGCGGCCTGCTGGGGTCAGTAGACAACCATATCTGTGATTGCTTTCAAATAAAGCTTTTTTTTCCAACACAGTTTGGTTTCCTGCTTTAAAAAAAAGTTTCAATTTGTTTTTTTTACCAGTAAAAAATGGGTTTTTACAGCATTGACAGGGACCCCTTCCTGTTTGCGAATGGGTTACCACCAAGTTTAAAGTGTTGGAAACCTACCAATGATTTTAGAAATCACGAATTGTAAGGGACACCCTAAACACGCCCCTTTCAATTTGTGGTTGGGTATTTTGTTGGAAACCTATTTTGCGATTCGATAACGAGTTACTGAATCGCAATTTGGGTTCTGAACATGCCCAAGAGCTATTCTGGGGTCGCAAAGGCTCCGATTTTGCGACCGCAAAATAGTTTTGAACATAAGGCCCCATATCTCATTTCTACCAGTCTGGTCTAACTACATTGTCTGTCTGTTTCAAACATCATCTTCAAGACCTCCTGTGCCACATATATAACAGACTCAAATAGTCTTCAAGGCAGAGCTTGCCCCCCTTTCTTCCCTCTCATCTCTCTGATTCTTGCACGCAATGTGTAATCACCTGTTTTACTCATCATTGTACAGTGTTCTGGTGCTGTGCAGCTACGCGTGTGATAAAGACAGAAATGCCAATACCTACATACATACACAGCAGAAAAAATGTGTGATTCTTTTTCTTCGTGGAGACATGAAAGTTAATTTTTTATTTTCTACAAGTAAAAGTTGGATTTTCTTGCACAAACTGTCACAAAGAATTACAGTTTTCGATTTGAAGCACTATGACAATTTCACTGTCCCTTCCTTCACCCATCCCCAAGCTACAACCTGGGCACCACCTCCAGTTTTGCTTTCAAGAACCAGTGCACATGGAGGCCCCAGCACAGAGCCAAGCATCCTTCCTCTCACAGGGAGACCGGAAGTATTTACTTCAGAATTAAAGAGAGAGGAAATCTGACTTGGCATTTGTGTGCAACAATTCTGAAAGCAGAAATATCTCCATGATTTATGTGCTGGTTTTCATTGTTTTCACTGCCGTATGTCAAAGTCTTCATAAGACTAAACATCTGGAAAGTATCATGACGCCATTTTCTGCGCTGCTCCAGCGCATATGTGTTTCTTTTTGGTGTTTTGAGCATATATATGTGTTAACTCGAAATATCTCTGAGTTAATGCATGTTTTGCAGACAGCAGGGCTTAGAAACACAGGGCAGTGATTGCATCTTTGTGTTTGCCAACTCTGCTGTCAGAAAAACATGCATTAACTTGGAGATATTTCTAATAATGTACGCACTCAAGATAGGAAAAAGAAGCACACAGGCCCCTTCTCCATTACCACAGGGCAGAAAATGGTATCACGATATGGACCCTGCTATATAAGCACCCGGTGCCCGACTCCAGGGTCTCCGAGTTGAGGCACCACACCTGACGATTGCGGGTAAGCCTTCTGGGTGTTGTTGCATGCACACCCTGCCTTCGACAGACTTTGACGATTGCGGGTAAGCCTTCTGGGTGTTGTTGCATGCACGCCCTGCCTTCGACAGACTTTAAATATGTTGCAGTTTGAATCTTACCTCAATCTAGGTGAAGTGTGTATTAACAGTAGTGAAATGTTGCTTTATTGGGTATTTAGTGGCACATATTCGCAGCTGCCACTATGTTTGAAACAGTAACCTAGCCATCTATTTTCCTTTTCAGGTTGACTGACAGTGGATCCCCTCTGAATTTCCCAGTGGGCTACTGTCCGGTTTTGTATCAATTTATTTTGAGCACTTTCTTTGAGCAGGAACTTTTGTGTTTTGTGTTTTTTGAGGTCCTGGCAAAACACACCCCTTCTGGCAGAAACATGTTGACCTTTGTTGGTGACCCTTCCAAGCAGGACTAATCCACTCCTGCAGTGTCCCTTGTTTTTAATCCTGGCTCAGGGGCCCATGAATAAAGGTGTACGCGTATCCTTTAGCTGGGGCCGGATTGGAAACCGAAACCGGCCCTGGCAAACTGCTCGGCCGGCCCCCCTGGGAGGAGGGTGGGAGTGCGGCCGAGGTGTTTGCCAGGGCCGGTTTCGGCCGATTTTGTTACAGGGGGCCGAAATTGCTGGCCCCTGGTAACAAAAACAGACCCCCAGGGGCCCAAAACCGGCCCCAACCCTGGCGGCCCACCGGGGAAATGCCTGGTGCCTGCTACGGCCAGTCCAGCCCTGCCTGTAGCTAGTTTTAGTTCACTATATCATTTGTTGCACATTCTGCTTACCTCTTCACCCCCGCTCACCATAGTGTATCTACTGCATATGTAGAGCTCCTCCCTCATAGTGAGGGAGTTGTAGCCCGCACTGTGAGCAGCCGTCACGATGCAAGGAGGTTCCCGGTGATGAATCATGCCTCCTTAGGTGGGTGAGGGAACTCATCCTCAAAAAGGAATATCCCATCAAAGTTAGGTTACATTTGTTCCTTCTTTCCTTTTTATTACCAAAGACCCAGGTGCTCATTTAGTGTGCTTTAATGGTATAAGTTGGGAGCCAACACCTGCGGGTCTATAAATCTCCCTTGGCCCTCTCTTGTTGTGTTTGAACTGATGTGTTTCTTTTCATAAACCCAGAATTATATGAATACATTAAAGTTATGTCCCCTTAAAATTGGTATCCGTTCGGTCTGTCCCTTTACAGCCCAGAAGAGAATAGAGACTGTTGTAGAGTTGGGTGGCAATGGAAAATCCTCCAGTTTTTTTTCTTTTCCTTAAAATGGAGGAAAATCCACAAACAGATCTTCTTCCAGATTCAGCACATCCGCCAGACATCAGAAAACACTGTACACACATCGCAGCATAATCTGCCTTGTGAAGATTTTTAGTCAACTGAGAAAACATGTTGATCTCTTATGGAAGGCACTTTGAAGATGGTCTATTGGATCATTAAAACATAATAAATAAAACAAGTTAGACATAATTATTCATTGAACAGTCATTGGTTGCCCAGAAGTTCTAATTAATTCCTATTACAAGCCTATGTTAACATCTGTTTGCAATCTTGTTAAAATGCCTGGCCTGTTTCCTTTTACGCAATACAGTCTTATGTGGAATTCTCAGTACTATAATCCTGCCAATCATCTCTTTTTCTGGAAGCAAACTGAGCATTCCTACAGTTTATAATGTGAATTGGCTTCGGCCCCAAAACATTCCTACATTCTGGCTTCCTATTTTTTTTTCTTGATTGCTTATTCTTCATTATCTTACACAATTAATTTCAGCTTGCTGTTGATACATTTAAATCAGTTTATACAAAATGTGCCTGATGCTCTCATGTTGTCCTAGCTGAATCTGAGGCATTTACCATGCTGGTCTGCTACAAGATATAGGCTTGTTATTAATCTATTGATATCTCAAAAAAAGAAAAATTATGGAAGATGTAGAAAATGAATAGTGCCTGCATCAGGTTTATTGTCAGTGGCAAAAACTGAAGATGAATTCAAAGCTATATAAAGAATTATTGATGGTAACTGTTAGACCTGACATCCTGGTGTGGTATTTTCCAAACCCTTTGCCTTTACCCCTCTCGTTTTGCTCGATTTGTTTCTGTTGGCTTTAGGACTCAGTGCACTTTATCACAGCTGGCCAGTGCTAAAGTGCTTGTGCTCTCTCCCTAAAACATGGCAAAATTGGCCAACACTTGATTGGCAAATTTAATTTGCTTGTACGTCCCTAGTAAATGGTACCATGTGTACCCAGAGCATGCAAATTAAATACTCTTAATGGGCCTGCAGTACTCATTGTGCCACCCACTAAAGTAGCCTTTTAAAACATATCCCAGGCCTGCCACTGCAGGCTGAAGTACAGTTTTAAACTGCCATTCGGACCTGGCAAAATAATCCTTTTGTCAGGCATAAACTTTCATTTCTAATATTTATAAGCCATCCCTAAGGTAGACCCTAGTAAAGGTTCATGTGTATTTAAAGTGTTACATGTCCTGGCAGTGGAAAACTCATAAAGTCATTGTTTAGAGTTGTAGGTCCTGTTGTAGGGCCTATCTTTCCCATAGACTAACACTGGGTTACCTTTTTACATTTGATAAGTGTTTACTTTGGATTGGGAGCAAATAGAGCTATTCTGTTTTCACTCAAATGAATTGTAATTTTAAATCCGCTTTAATGGTAAAGTCGTATTTTAAGTCACAAATCTGAAAATGCCACTTTTAAAAATATGGCATTTTCTTTTCCTAACCATTTGTTCCTTCTTTTTTTTATTTGGAACACATTTTAATAAGGTATATTGAATAAAAAGAAAATACCGCAGTCCTGATGTATTTCCCCACCCCAAAGTTCTTTCCCCAACTGCACAGCCCATGATGTTCTGCGGTTCAGTGCTAGGCCATCCCTTTTGGCAGTGAAATGCCCTAACTTCTTCATCTATGAGTAGATGAATCCGATGGACTGGCACCAATTCGATTCCTCTGTATTCCGCCCACCACTTCCATATTTTCAGGTGTTTTGGGGGGAAGCTCCTAGCTTCATTCCCATGCAGTTGTCCATTCCCTTTTTTCACACCGATAATATGGAGGGGCTACCGACTTCCACTCCCTGGCTATGCCTCGTTTAGCGAGCCTCAATTCCAATCTAAGTAGGGATAATTTATATGTATTCCACCCATGTCGTCCATAAGGTGAAGAAGTAGGTCACCTACATCAGTTGCCCAGGCAGCGCGCAAGTCTCCAAATATATCCAGCAGGTTTGAAATTAGACCCTGATAAATCATAGCAATTTTATGATCACCCAAATCTTCCATAAGGAGTTTATCCTCCAGAGGGTTAAATTCTGGAAGGCCCGGCAATGCCCTTATGTGTGGGGTTAGCGTATGTTGGGGCTGCAGATACTTAAGGAACTGGCTGCGATTTAATTGAAATTCAGTCTGGAGTGTTTGATATGAATTTAGGATCATGCCATGCATGACATCCCCCAGCATGAAGATCCCAATAGAATCCCATTTCCGGAATCCCTCCAATGTAGCCACCTGTGGGAGCATAGATCAACACCACAGTGGCATCTGTTCAGTGGGTCTGCCCCACCATCTCATCCTTTTAAGGGTTGACCACCACAAAGTGAGCATCATCCTCATCACCAGGGTAAGAGCAGCGGTCCCCCCCCCCCCCCAGACAAATAGGCTTGTAGCTGTGTCGCACCCATCACCATTTTATCTAGAGCATAAGCTGGGTCTCCCTGTGTATCATGCCACCAATCGTTTATGAGCTAGAGTTGAGCTGCTATATAATAGGACTCTATATCCGCTGCTGCTATGCCTCAGCAGTATGTCGACTGGAAGCATTTGCCGAGGGCCATGCGAGGAGTACCCCAGTCCCATAGGAAGGGAGTCAGAATGGAATTCAGTTTGTGAAACAACTGTCGCAGGGTGTCGAATGGGAAATGTTGCAGTTGATAAAGGAACCTAGGCAATGAAACCATCTTGAAAATTGGTGACCATCCTGTCAGGACAACGGGAGCCCAGACCACATCTTGATATCGTCATTTAGACATGTGTTTATTCACTCACCTAGGTATAACAACTGTATTCTCAACGTTTGTCTCGATCTTGGGGGGCATTAATCACTATGTAGCCTTTGAGTTTTTTAGAGAGAGCTGCCACATTAGTTGTTTTCATATGGTAGTATCGACATTTGGAGTAATATATATCATTTTTAAGGCATCCATCTAGGTATGTTGAGCATGTGTTTAGTGGTTGCTAAACAGGACGATTAATATATGCACCATTTTGTTGGGGTTTTGGAGACTTTACAACATTGGAATCAATACACGTGTTAGTGTTCAAAATCCTACTATATAGATTGGGTTTCGGAACCCAGTTCAAGATGGCCGCCACTCGTACTCGGTGCAAATCTTTTTACAGCTTGTTTAAATATAGAACACATTGGAGCTTAGGTCTAATACATCCGTATTTGAACATGGAGCTTGGTGTCCTTTTGGTCACATTATTGGCTAGTAATAGAGAGCCGCAATGTTGCTGGATCGTACTTGGGGAAGTTTAAGATGGCAGACACGCCGCAGATCCATACGCGTGATCAGCAACGTGTGCACTCCATCAAGTGCATAAAGATTTGGCGTGTTGATGTCGCAGCAGCCTGCTCGGATCGTCGATGTGATTTGGACAATATAGCAAGGACTGGGAGTAACTATATATGTTGAATAGTGGAAGTTTCCACTGTACCAAGTCCGTATATGAGTAGATAAGAATTAATGGCTGGCTTTATAGAGAGGACAATCCAAATTGATTTTGTAGTCTGGTAAGACCACTCTACAGGGAGTGGATTGTAAATAATAATTCATAACCTTTGAACTAGAGTTACTTTTCTGTTTCATTTTGAGTATTGATTGTACCCCTCTTTTCCCAGTACACAATGGACATATTGGCAGGCAGTGTACACCAGGCGTTACTCTTCACAATATAGAATATAGAGCACTGATGTATGTTGCACGATTTTTGGGTATATCTAGGTTGGTGTTTTTTTGCCCTTCAGCAGGGATTTGGTCACTTGTGACTTTTATTGTAAGCAGGCAATGTATATGGTCACCTGATGTATTGATTAGTTTGTTTTTGTTAGTATTCACAGGATCATATTTTCCTACAACGCTGAATCCTGAGGATGATCTTGCTGACACTTTGGGCCATTGAAGACCGAATCGTCAACACAACAGTCTTATTAACTTGAAGCATTCTAAACTGTTTTTTGTCATATCCCAGCTGTGCGAGTATCTGGATGATTAAATCATTGAGACTAGTGATGATTTCTACATTTTTCTGGTTAAAAGGAGTGATTGCACTTCCATCAGTCCCCTTACTTGATAGAGTCTAGAGATGTGTAGAGACGTGTTGGTAGTGCCAGTGCTGTTCTAAAAGAAATGTACATATTGTTTATATATGAAATGTGGATTATACTAATGATGTATATTGTATAAAGTGTATTAAACATATAACAGATTGGATACAATTGAAGTAAAAGTATCGGAATCTTGTAATACATCCGTGACTATAATTATTTGATGTATGATTAATCACTCGGATCACGTATGTGACCATGGTGAAATGTGGTAAGAATATGTGTAAATAATTCCCCAAGGGATATATTGTATGAGTTAATTATTCTACCCAGTTCCTTCGGGAAGATTGGGTTGTCCTATTGTGTGAATAGTAAAAAAGAACAAGACATCATGGCGTATAATATGAGCCTTTCTGACCTCTTGCCACCCCACTTGAAGCCCCGCACCTGAGCATCCATCCGAACCCAGATCTCCAGGGGTTCCATGGCAATGGTGAAGAGCAGGGGGGACAGGGGACAGCCCTGCCTTGTCCCCATCTGTATAGAGAAAATATCTGACTGAGCCCCTGCCACTCACACTGACGCCAACAGGTCTGTATAGAGCAATCAGAGATAAGATAGGAACCTTGGGCCAAAATTGAGGTGCTGAAGGAGGAGAAACAGATAGGTTCAACTCACTGAATCAAATGCCTTATCTATGTAGGCAAGAAGAATCTCTGACTCCCCCAACTCATCGACCATTGCCCGTGCAACATAAAGTTTTCATTTATTGTGGCAGGTCGCCTTGTGAGGCATGAACCTGGACTGGTGCGAGTGGATTAAATATGGAATGTAGGCTATCAGTCTATTTGCCAGTGCCTTGGCCAATATCTTGACTTCTAGGTTTAAGAGGTAAATCGGGCTGTATCAAGCGGGTTCATCTGCAGGGTGCCCCAGTTTTGAGAATACTATAATCTCAGCATGGCGCCAATCTGGTGGCATGACCCCAGTTGCTGCTGCTGACAACGTAGCCTCCAGAAGGTGAGTTTGAAGTTTAGGGATGTAAAGTTTGAAAACCTTACTAGGAAATCTGTTTGGCCTCGGAGCCTTGCCTGGGTGTATATCTGCTACCGCTGTAAGGAGTTCCTCTCCTTTGAGTTTAGCGTGCATGACCTCACGAGTCTCCGGAAATAGCTACCTAAGTGGAAGCGCCTGTATAAAGTCTTTGATTTGTGTCTCCGAGAATACCTCTTTCCTGGCGTAGACCCCCTCGAAATAGGTTGCAAAGGTATTTGCTATGTCGCTCAAATCTGTAGGTGAGGTACCTGCCACGTTCTTGATTAGAGGATTGCGGTGCTCTGGGGAGCCCTGGCATAATCTATAGAGTAACTGACTTGATTTATCCCCCACTGATACATACAGCTCTGAGAAGCCTGCCATGCTAAGCATGCCTCACCCATCAGGGCTTGATGGTCTGGTGCTGCACCAGTCCTCGCTGCCTACACGCTTACCTAGCCATCTGGTTGGTGGCTGCGTTGACCTAATTCCCTAACTTCTGTTTCTAGAGCAAGTATGTCTCGCAGCCTACGCCAGAACTTTCTGGTGTGGGCTTCAGGGCCTCCCATAAAGTTGAGGGCACTGCACATGCCTATATTATGTGCGAAGTATCCGTCAACGGAGTATTCCGTGTGTTTGCGGTATTCTGGGCTCTGAATATGCCACGGCAATAGGCGCCAATGTAACGCCGTGCATGAATGTCCCATCCGATTGTTGCCACCAGAGAGTGATCTGAGAGGTGTGTAGGGAGCACCGTTATGTCCCATACCCGGTGTAAGGGGTTGCTTAGGACTAGGAAATAGTCTAGACAAGAGTAAGACTCATGTGTCACTGAATAAAAGATAAAAGGTATAGCGACCAGGGGAGGAGTTGTGGGCCTGCCACACTTTACCAATCCTCAGCGCCGAGACAAAGGAGGATAGGGGAATCTGGCCCGACGCCAGAGGAGGCCCTTGTGGGCACTATCTATATACTGCTGGGGCAATTTGACGTTCCAATTCCCCCCATCACTACAAGCCTGTCTGGCAGCTCACCGCACAACCCTGTCAATAGTTTGAGAAAGGAGTGCCCAATGGGGGCGGTGTATAGATATTCATAAAGGTAATAGTTTCTCCATAGAGCATCCCTGTGACTGACGTGTATCTACAATAGTTATCAGCCCATGTCTTGAGATGCTGGAAGATAACTGTCTGTTTATTCAGAATCCTGGTGCCCCTGGAACCCTGTGTGAACCCCGAATGATAAACCTGGGTGTATCCCAATCTAGCAAGCATGGGACCTTGTTACCTATGAGGTGAGTCTCCTGCACTAGCAGGACATCTACCCCCAATCTCTTGGCCTGCCTCAGACTGCCCCCTCTTCATCTTATCTAGTAGGCCATTTACATTCCATTAATCTAATCGGAGTAAGTTCGATGAACACATCTGCGACTGGGAACACATGATTGACTGTTGCTGCCATGTCTACCCTTGGGGTATGTAAGGTAGTGGACACTTCATAGGCACCAAATGGAATAAAGAAAAAACCTGGAAACATAACAATAGTGGCAGCATTGAAGAATAGCAGACTATCATTCCTAAGCAATAGTCACCACAAGAACAACAAATATGTAACACCCCCACCTCATATTCTGAAAACTGGAAGTATCTGTCGTGGAATGGGATGCCAGCAGACCCGAACTAGGGACCTTAGTCTTATTCTGCCTCTCACTTAGAGAAGAGTCAGGCTCCATTTGTGGAGCTGTATGCGGTTTAATTCAGATCCTTTCATTTGTCAGCTGAAACACTTCTTCTGGAGAGTGAAAAAAAAAGTGTCCGAGATTGATACAACACCTTGAGCCTTGCAGGATACTAAAGCATGTATCTGATATTCAATTGGTGGAGACGCTGTTTTGCAGCTTGAAAGTATTGGCACTGCTGTTGCACCAACCTGGTACAGTCTGGGAATATCATAACAACATGTGATTGGTACATGATCATTTCCTGTGTTCAGGCATGTTTTAGGATGGTGTCTCTGCCCAAGTAGTTTAGAAGTTTTGCAATTACCCGGTGGGGCCAGGCCCCTGGTGCAGGCCGGTGCACCAAAGCCCTATGGGCATTCTTAACCACAAAACATGGACAAAGGGCTCCACCAGCAGGAAGTCCCGCAGCCATTGATTCAAGAAACGCTCCATAGAGGTCCCCTCGCAGCCCTCTGGGAATCCGACAAAGAGCACGTTATTGCGGCGCGCCCTTCCTTCAGCATCTTCGAAGCGTGCTGCCAATTCCTTGGTCACAGAGGTAAGTTTGGACATAGTAGCTTGCAGGGCAAGACGGAGACTTGGCTCTCCAACTCTGTAATCCGTTCCACTGCCTTGCAGAGGTCCTGTCTTAGTAGTATCACATCCGGAATCATAGCACATATCTTGGTGTCTAGGGCAGAACGATTGGGTGATGATAGCTAACAGGGCTGCATTGTCTGGGACCATTCCAGTCTGGCTATCTGGCACCGTCTGGGGCACTAAGCCACAGGGCTGGATCTATTTGTCGAGAGTACCTTGTTTTGCTGCTGGTAGTACCTTGTCCTTTGTCATGTTGCACAGATGATCTTGGGCACTCTCGCCAGCTTCTGGCAAATCCAATCTGCTTCTGACCCACCTTGGGGCAGTAGGAACAGTCAGATCCACAGCCATCGAAGGCCACAGGCTCATATGGTCACTACAGTAGAAGATTGTCACTAGGCCCGGTCCAAGCCCACTATTAATGAGGGGGACACACCCTGTCGCAATCCGCACCGAAGCTTAACCCGACCGTATTCCACAACCAATGTGTCCACTCTCTATACCTCCACCTAGAGGGGTTCAGTTTATGTGTGTGCTCATTCCAGGACCATGGCAGGCACTCCCTCAGCTCCCATGGCATCTGCACCCACGAGCCAGCGTCTGGCAGTCTCTGGGGTGCTTGCATCGCTCAGGGGGCCAAAACCTCATCGACCCCCCCTTCCGTGCGGGGTCAGGGCTCTTAGGCAAGCAGGATTATGGCTTGGCAGAGTAGCAGGAGGCCCGTATATCACCAGAAGGTGTGTCCTAATTGCCAAGGAAGGGGTGGCCCAGTGGGGCCCACACGGGCCTATGGCAGCACGCAGATACCTTTATATGCTGGGACTTATGATGTGCCGGTGATCACATGCAGTGGACCATATCGCCTTACCAGGCCCTGTGTGCTTCAGGCATGTCCCAGCACACCGCCGCTGGCAGCCCTGTGACTCGAGGACCTGGCTGCCCTTGCCGGCAGGATGCAGTGTTGGGCATTGCCCCCTCATCCACCGGGGTCCGCGTTGTTGTTCTCGGAATCTGCTGATCCCCCCCCTGGTGGCTACCTATTCAAGGCAGACACGCTGCAGCAGTCTGTGTGTTCTCAGTGCCCTCCTCAGCCGGCCCCAGTGTGCCTTTCTAGGGATCGGGGCAGGCCCAGAGCCAGTGTCACCTGGTCCGCTGGTCTCTGTGGCCCAAACGAGCTCAGGGCGCACTGACCTCCATTGTTGGTAGCGCCACTTCGCAGCAACTCGTCAAATCCCTGGGACGCAGCCGGCAGGAGCGGTGGGCCTGGCCTCTCTCACGGTGGCACTGCTCGCCGTCGGAACTTAGGGCTCGCCCGTATGGTGTCGAGGGGGATTTGCAGGTTTGTGGTGTCCCGCAGGATTAGGAAATGGTTGGCAGTGCATAGCCGAACTAAGTTGCGGCCGCCATGTTCAGAGTCTTGGCCACGCCCCCCCATTGTGCTTTCTGACATTGTCCTGGGTAAAATGGCTGCAAACGGCTCTGCTGTTGGGGGTTGTGTATTGCTCCCAGGCAGTAAGACAAGGGGCACTTAGGTGTGGACAGGATGGACTATCCTGGCAGGATTACCAAAGAGGGGATGTACCTAGCCCAACTTACACTTCAAAGGTCTTTGCCTTCTGCACACACAAAGAAAGCAGACACCAGGGTTTCCCTGCCCTTTGTCAGCCCCAGACAGTTTGGAACATTGTCATTGGAAGGGGGTAAACTTTACAGAAGCAAATGTGGAGGTAGGACAGGGAATATCCCCACACAAAGGCAGGCACCATGTGTAAATATTGAAACTCTACAGCCATTCATGAGAACACAAATGGGCCTCATGAAGTTACAGAAGAAAGACTGCCCTTCTGCCAGAGGTCTGCCCTTCTGTTTGAAGGACTGCCTTTCTGTTTCAAAAGGAAGGCACGACCTGCTTATATTCTTCCCAGGCTACAGAGAGTGACCACAAGGCTGACGTTCTGTGTGACTTATAGGGATGCAACAAGCTGCAAAATATGGTCTCCGTGCAACTGGTAAGCTGACCTGCTGCAACTCTACCTGCCTGGACCTGCAACTGGACATGCTTGAGCCCTGCTGGAGCAAGTCCTTGATCCCTAATTGGGACATCCACAAGTTGTGGACCCTTGGATGGCATCAGAATGTACTACTCGTGAAGAAAAGGTGAAAATTCTGAAGTGTGGCCTCCTCCCGACCAGCAAACAGGCTGTTGCCAGTGACGACTGCTAACACAAACTTCCGGTAAGAGCTGCTCTTAGTGCCGACACCGACAGCCCACGGTGACCACCAATGCAACGCTACTGCAGTGACTGTCCGCAATGCTTGATTAGATCTTCATACTACAATGACGACCATGTGCGATGCCCAACCTCCTCCAATGTGAACAGAACTATTTGCACCGGATATTTAAGGTAACTTTTCAGCGGGACTAACCTGGCACCTCTATCTAACCCGCGCTTCATCGGGGTCGACCTAAATTTGTGATTTTCTCTTGGTCTAGTGCAACCAGTTGACTGCGATTGGTGCTTTGTGCTTTTAGGTGCTATTTTTACTAGAAAATTGAATATCTCTGGTTCTGCTGATTGGATTGTTGTCATTATGGTATTGGTTACTCAATTTTTCTAAATTATTGTGGTATTTTCCTTGTGTTGTGTTCTCACTATATTACAGTTTGTATGCTGCATAAATACTTACTGCTTTTGTGCCAAGATTCCAGAGGGTTAAGCACAGGTTCACTTGTGACTTATTGTGGTTCACCCTGACAGAGATTAACGTTTGTTGCTTGAGTAGGGCTTCCACTCCTCTCAACCAACAACCCAATTCCTACAGTGTGAGAAGTTGGCCTGGCATATGCTGGTCACTAGTTATAGTGGCCACCTTGCACCAGTCCAATTCGACTCTTATGGTAGATAGGTTTAAGATAACCTTTTAAAGAAAGCTATCCTAGTGGTAGCTGTGGAGAGCAGCCTTCAGGCTAAGTCTCAGAGGAATATAAAGCAGCTTGTTTTACCTTATAATCTCTTGAATTACCAAATGAAAGGACACCACACAGGTATATATATATCAAATATATATGTATTTATTTCTAGACACACTCTACTAATATCTTTATGAGATTAGAAGCCAGATACACATTCAAAATTCAACGTTTCTCAATAAGTTAAGCACAAATATGGCTGGGGCCCTAGGGGCGTAACAGACCATATACCAAAAAAAATGGGTTAGGAAAGTCGACTTGCTAAATGACAAGGCCTAGGGCCTGTAAAATTACTGGGGCTTCACCACTGCAGTGAAAGCAGGTAAGTAGTAGGCCCACGGGAGACGCGTGCAGTGTGTGAACACAGCTGCGGGTTCCCTATTGATTATAATGGAGCAAGTCGCGGTTTGATTTTTAAAGTTTTGGGCACTTCGAGGAAGTCTACAAGCAAGCCACTTACAAGGTAAGTAATTCCAGGGCCAACACACACTAGGGCACCGGAGTGCACGAGTTACCTCACCCAGGGAAGCCGGGCACATAGGTGTCTTTTGGTGTCGGGTCGCATCGCTGTTTTCTATAGAGACCAAAGAAGACTTGCTGCTTGCGTTGACTGAAGAAGTGTCCGGTGGAATCCAAGGGTGGATTCGAATTGCAGATGACCTGAAAATTGAAGGGACAGTGTTCAAAGTCACTTGTCAGTGACCGGTGGCCAGGAGGATGGATGACCACAGATGTCGGGTGATTTCAGGTCATCGATGGTGTTTTGACTCTTCGCTCACGAGGTCCAGGAGAGTTCGACGATGACCAGCAGCTGCATTCGGAGTGTCCCATAACGTCTGCAGCTGACTGCGGTATCAGCAACCGGATTGGAGCTAACAAGCCTCGGCAACTGCAAGTCTTGTGTAGAGTGAAGAAAGTCGATGGTGCAGACCAGCAAGGTCTGAGGGACTCACCCAGCATAGGTAAGTGAGGGCAGGCCTGGAGCAACCAGGGGAGCACTTTGAGTTGATAAGAAAGTCTTCGGGGGAGCCACAAGCCAACGAGCAAGGGATTGCAAAGACGCCTCTTCAGGAAATGCTTCACAGGAGCCCACGGTCACTCGGGACAGGTTAGGCCTCTGATTTTCACTGCAAAACCTGCTGGAGGCTTGGGCCACAAATGGTTCAATGCACAAGTTTGTAGAACACCGTGAAGGGGTTGCACTCGACAATAGTGCACGGTCCCTGGGTATTGCTGTTCCTCGTCACTCGTGGGGTCCATCTTGCCACAGCTCTGCTGAGGACTCACAATGGCTGTCGAAAAGTCAGGAAATCCACTTCCGGGGCTGCAGGGACTTCTAACTCCAGCGGGAGCGGGAAAGTTTGCGACCGTTGATTAAGGATTTTGGTGCCTGCCAAGCAGGGGAGTCACTCCTTGACTCCAAGGGAGATTCTTCTGTCTTGCAAAGGTAGTGGAACGTCGAAGGGCCAGGATTCGTCTTTGTAGAGCGTCATCCAGGGTTATCTGTTTTGCAGTGGCAAGGTTTGCTATCTTATACTGAAGATAGGGGAGGGACTAGCTTTATGACCACTCCTCTGGGAGGGTCAGGGTAGAGGGTGGTTACACCCACTTCCCTTTGTCCAGTTTTGCGCCAGAGCAAGGGCAGGTAGCCCCTGAACCGGTTTGAGCTGGCATATGCACAGAGGAGCCTACTGCTACCCTAGTGCAGGACTTCAAAGCACTTTAGGAGTGCACCCACCCAGCTCCAATACACTAAATCTTGTCTGGAAGGTGGTGACACCTTCCTGTGACAGGATGCCTTTTGTTGGGCTTCCTCCACTGAAGTTTCAGTCAGCAGCAGGAGGGCAGCCCAGTGTCTGTGCTGGTGGCATCCATTTTGTGATGCCAGGGCTCTTTCAGATTTCTGTCGTTTTACATGTCGTCCCCTCCAGAAGGGTGGGATCATGCTCCCACATCATGGACGGATGTGGGGGTATGATTCCAAGTTGTTTGACACCAAACACGACATGTTTTGATGCAGTCATACCAAAGTTAGCATTTTAATGCACTTAAGAGTATATGGTTTAACCGCATCCACAAACAGCCATAGAGAATAGACTCTGGTAGCTGCAGAGGGGCCCTGCTCATGCAGAGGCACCCCCTCACATTGTAAACCAAGCACCCTGCCCTCAGGATTGATAGGGCCTGCCATAGGGGCGGCTGATAGGTTTATATGTGTGTGTATGGGGAGATATAGAAACCTATACCTCTGTGAGGAGTGCTAGCACTACCTCACCCAGGCTGCAGTAGCAGGCCTGTGGTGTCAGATTTAGTCTGCTTCCCAGGGGTGGCATAATACATGCTTCAGCCTCTGGTAGGCCTGTGAAGTACCTATGCCCTAGGTACCTAAGGTACCATATACTAGGGGCTCATAAGGTACCACAGTATCCAATCACTAGTGCATCTAGTATGCACTCAAAGTCGTTTAGAGAGAACAGAGAGACTGGGGCCCTGATTAGCAGGGACCCAGCCAGACTATAGCCAGGAAACCAGTGTACACATCAGAAAAAAAGTGGGGGCAACATAAGTGCAGATCCTAATCTCCTACACACAGTAACAGAAAACAACTGAGATGTGTTATTACAAATAGATTCTGAGTAACATCAAAGAAAGGGAAGCTTCAGTTGTCTATGATATCACTCAAAATCCCGCAGTAAAAAAACTCATTGCTGTTCACTTTTTACCCATGCACAATCTTATGTTAAGTATGACCACCCAACTCATCTGCCCCTGATTTCAGCTGCTATGCAGGGGCAGAGGAGTAATGGAGAGATATATATAACATGGCTTCTTCGCCCATTCAAATGTAAAAGAACAAATATTAACACCGGGCCTCCAGCTACCCAATCCCCACCCTCTGCTCCATCCTGTACCTCTCCTCTCGAAGCTGTGCCCTCTGCCCTGCATCAGAGAGGCTTGTAATTCCTTTGTGACAAAGCAACATCAGGTAATAACTTTTGTTACCCATTGTTGCTACTTTTATTACCCATTGCCATATGTCTTAGCAGTGAATAACCTGATTTAAAAAATGGTGCTACCCATCTTTCATGTTATGTATGGTCCTCAAAATCATCTACCCCTGCTTGCAACTGTTACAACTGATATAACGCTACAAGAAGTATTGGGAAGCCATACATAATATGGCCTCTCCTCCATGTGCCAAATGTAAAAACAATGCTATGCGGATTTATAAAGCACGTGGCTCCTGCAAGGCTTTCCAGCGCTGAGTGAGTCCTAGCTAGTAAGGGAACAACAGGGACAGGGGCAGTACATATCTATGGCTAATTGTTTTAGCACTTTTCTGAACCATAGCTCATTCATTACTTTACGTACCATTTTTAACCAAACCCCTACCAACCCCCACACCCACTTTCCCAGCCTTCTTTTCACCTCCTGCAGCAGTGCTTTCTGCTTTTAGTCAAAGCAGACAAGCAGTGCTGTTCTGACAGGGTCTCAGAGAGCCCTGTCAGCTTGACTTGGAAGGCCTTTATGACATAGCAAAAAGAACTATTGATGGACAGAATGCAGAACAATGTCATACATTCACCCCAGTACAGAGATCTGACCCTAAATCCATCGTTTTGCATATGGCTATGTCTGAACTGGGGTGGCGAGGTGAGCAAAATAATGATGGATTAAACCCAGATCTGTGACTGGGGGTGAATGTTTGACAATGTTCAACATTCCGTCCATCATCTTTTGTGTTGCATTTTTACCCTAAGTGGGAAGGGTATGCCCAGACGTGGGTCCCGTGCTCACTACGCCACTGGAGTCAAGCTATCCTGGCTGATGAGGGCTGAAAGCCCGAAACCGGTCCTAGGATGCTTGATTCCTGTCCAGGGAAGACATGGCCTGGCAGTTCGGTATGGACTGTTCCCATGAGGCACAGGGTCAAGACTGATTTGCATATGGCCATGTCTGAACTGGGGTGGCGTGGTGGGCAAAATAACGATCGATTAAACCCAGATCTGTGACTGGGGGTGAATGTTTGACAATGTTCAACATTCCGTCCATCATCTTTTTGTGTTGCTTTTATGACATTGCAGCAGTGGCTAAATAGTTTTTTTAATCAACTGTTGCTATGTCATAGCAGCGAATTACGAGATTTAGAATTTGGTGGAAATGATAGAGGTTTCCTATTGAAGCCATGCGTAACAAAGATATAAAGATGCTGTGGCCAGAGTCCCACACTATGAATGGTATAAATAAACAAACAAGTAAATACATAAATAAATATGTAATTGGTACTGAGACAGTAATTTGTGCTATTAAGTAAAATAATTACCTTATTTGGCCTTTGTAGATAGTACTTTATTCCAAAGTTTGCAAAAGAAAAGTTTGAGTAAAATTTACATTGCTCAATTAAATTTGATTGACTTGATTCAGACGAGTCAAGGCTATCAGTACCCATGACAAGCAAGTCATGAAAAGCTAGTACCGGGGCTGGAGTGGAAGCCCTTACTCCTAGGGTTGCAGATTTCTGGAGATAGCGTTACCTATTTGCAAAGACACGTAGTCTTTGCTAATCATTTCTATGTTATGGTATTCAAAATCCTTGCTCTCCAACAATAAAGGAAGTCATTGATGTATTGCTGCTAAAGAGATGGTACAATCCTTGATTTTCAAAAAAGAGCAGTCTTTGTGTGGATTTCTTGCTGTCATGAGAGGACAGTCAGGGTGTTAGACAGCCTTAGATGTAAAAGTCTACTGACCCAGGTTTGGCAGAACCAGGTGGCACTGCTGGCTCTCAACTTGGAGAACCACAACCACATTAAAGCAGACTCAAGTGCACTCCACTAACTCCTAGCAGAAGCTGAGATTACATATAGGAGTCTATGTGCCATGGATGTTAATAAACTCCTTGGGGGCCAGGCTTCATGTAGTAGGTTGTCCCCATTAAATCCCAACAAGAAAACCTATCGGTAGCAAAGAGAGCATGCATTAGACAACATTACAATAACAAGAACAAACAGCTGATTCCATGGGGCAGAGGGTCCCAGTATTCTGACTCTAGAAAGCAGCCAGACTGTCTACTCTTATGCAAACTTCTAAAAACCAACATTTTCTCACAAGTCTCCACTTGAGATCTGAGACCACAGAATGCAGTTATTCAGTAAAGTGGGACAGCTGGATTCCAGCTGTTTGTGATCTACATCCTGCTGTTTCTCTGATCAGCAGCATTTTCTCCTCATTTCCCTACTGAGTAACCTCCCCTACACCATCACGTACCTGTGGACTATTGAGAAGCTGAACTGATGGCATTGCATAGAGCACCCCACCCTCGCCAATCTGGAGGCCACCTGAAAGCATCCTATGGAATTCCACAATTTTGTTAAGTACAACAAAGGCCCCTAAAGTTAAAAGTCGACTTGTTGAGTACTATGGAAATGCTAAATATATGAATCAGTCGGTAAATAAATCAACAGTTACATTAGTACATTGTTTGCCTGTAGGAGCGTCTGTCTTTCATGCCTGTATTACTCTCTATGCCTGTTCAAGACATTTTTTGAATTCTGATGATGGTATGGACTCCAACAACCTTTTTTTAGGCTGCAGCAAGAACATTCAATGCAATTACAATTCGTAGGTTACACCTGAGCCTCGTCCAACAAATCTTTTCCCAATTAACCCTTTTCCCTTAGACAATAGCTCCTCTGTGTTTATTTCCTTGCGACACCAAATGCCTCTGGTATATCTCTCCCCTCCCACCACTCTTCTTGGCCACATACAAGTCTACCACAGCCTCTCTCACAGAACATTCCTGATGGAAAACTTTCACAATCATTTGAAGATCCGGTCTCCATAACCGCACACAATACCCTAGGAAAGGGTCTTTAATAATGCATGCATCAGGGCGACAACTTTATTTTTTTCTGCTTAGCAATTCCCTTTTTTGTCTGTATACCACTGCTTCAGCGTTTCTTCACACTTTGCTTCCTTGCCACATTATTTGAAACTGTTGAAGATCCTGGATTACCGAACTTGAAGGAGTTGCATTGTTTCCAGCACTATCTCTCTCTCTCTCTTCTGTTCTATATCATCATAATTGCATTGATAAAAAGATTGGGTAAGTCTGTTCCTACAACTGCTACTTGCCAGTCTCCATCGATCGCTCGTCTATCACCAGGGCAAAGGTCAGTAATCGGTGCTCTATGTTGGCTCTACACTTATCTAGTGACTATCCTAGATCAATACCCAAGACCTTCCTTCACAGAGGCTCCTCAGGCTGCCTAAAATGCTCTTGTGTTGAACAGGGTCTAAACAAGCCTTCACTTCATAGGTTGGGTGCTGTGTTCCTCCTAGTGTAAGGTGGAGCAAGTGCTAGGTAGTACACACTGCTAATTATGTGATGTTGGGTGCCGCGTCTCGATTGGTCTGCATGCTACTCCAGATGGGAACACCAGCAGCACCCACCACATGCGCACTGATGAGCTGGCGTGCCTCACTTGCATGTGGTGTTGTCCCACTAAATAAGGTCTCGCATTTGAATATTGGCCCCAAAAAGCATTTTGATATTTTGAGGCCATCAGCTGAAGGGTAAAAAAATACATTCGTAGATAAGCATTTAGTAGACTACTTTTACTGCCATGTCCAGATGGTAGAGGTAGGTTTCTACAAAATCTTCAGGTGTGTGAGGGGTGTTCCATGAGACGCATGGAGGCTATCTTTCGAGAGGAGACAGTGGGGATGTTAAGACCCATAACCACCTTCCACCGAGTTCAGCAATTTCCTCCAGCCGCATCTGTTGTCTGATAGAAATAACCCGAATCAAAATTACTTTTTGAAAGCTATCTACTGTCAGACATTTTCATCAAGTGAAAATATTTGCCACCAACCAAAGCAGGTGAGAAATATTGTGTACTGTGGCTGAAATGCTTTTCAGATATCCCACTACATCAAGCCAGTATCTTTACCTCGATACCTGGTTGATACCTGGTTCGAAATACCAACAAAACAGTACAATATGTTAGATTTCCCTGGCATCCTCTTTTCTTCCCTTAGTTAATCTAAACTACAATGACCTTTAATCCTAAGCTTTGTGTACATTCTAATGCATTAAACCTCTACTAAGAGGAGACTTACTGGCCTAGAATTTCAGCTTCCATGCCAGTGACCAGGGTGAGACATATGCTTCTCTGAATTTAGGCGAACAGCACTGTCACCAATCACCCAATTCCTCCATAACAACATCCCATTTTTTTACAGTGTGCCTAATTAGAACAGGTCTTATCTAAATTTTAACGTCAACCCATTTTTTTTATACTTGTACCTTTATCTACCTTCTTCTACATTTCCATTTAGTATTAATCTGTGAACATAAATAAGGATTTTTCGTTTTGCATAAGTCACAGAGGTATTTGTTCAATAACTCACTGTTTACTAGTTCTCTACACAGCTTTTGAAATGTGCTGTTGAATTTGCAGCGTCACTATTCCACTTCAGCTCTTTCTAAACATTTTCTTGTTTCTTCAGTTTGTTCACGAGTCCACATTTCTGCCCTCCTCCTGCTGAAAACCTGTGCAATTCTTAATAAGATAAACCTTTGCCCTTAGCTCTTTCTTTCAAGACTGCAATGCTTGTTTAGCTAACATGTTGTGATGAATATGGTGCTTGTTTAAATGTCTCTACTATCCTCGATAGAGATCTCAAACTTAAAGAAAACTCATTCTGTGTTGTAGGTCACAATATCATGTACAGAAATATCAACTATTGAATCAATAGAGGGATATCCCACACCTCCACTGGTTCAAACTGCAAAATAGTACTTGTGGCCATGGCAATGTATGACATTCGAGGTTCCTGATTATCACTGATGGCTGTATCCCTCAGAAAAGATGTCGTTCTTCATTAAATGACTCTCACCTGCAACTATTTTGTGCCATGCTTCATCATTGAGTTCTCATTCGGAATGTAAATACATCTGGAAACCTCAACCTCTGCGACAGAAGAACTCTTTAGAAATGAATCATGACAAGGGATCTATAAGGCTGTTCAATAAAAATGCCTGCCGAAATACGCAATATCAAGTACGCCAGAGCGATTACCAGTGGCTGAGATTAATTCAAGCACTCCATCCATCACTTGTTGTTGCAGTTGATGCCCCAAGTACGATCGGCATGCCCAGATATGGGTCTCATTCTCATTGTGCCATAAGACCCAAGCTACACCCTATTGACTAACTCTAGCTAGGGCAAAACCGATCTGGGGTTGCTTTTAGCCCTTTCTGAAGGGGGACTTGCATGGCAATTTGGTACAGACTGTTTCCATGAGGAGCAGGGTTGGTACTGAATTGCAGAAGGTGGGTCTTTGTCTAGAGTGACATGGTGGGTGAAAAGGTGCAAAGACAGAATGTCGAGAATATCGTTGACCAGAATATCGACTTGAAGGTAAGAAATATTGTTTTCTGCAATATCAAAGTCAGTAATATCTTTTGTAAAAATATCGTTGTTAATAATATCGATATTATATTAGTGTTCTGTATTTTAGTATATATGTTAAAAGTATGTGATCTAAATTTTTTATATAAGTATAGCTGTTTTTTTTTATGTATGTGTGAAATTTTTAGAAGTGATTAATTTTATGTTAATAAAATGTTGCGTATTTTAGTTCTAGAGCGGGTTGTGGGCTATAGGGGAATGGGGTGGGAATTAATTTAATTATAATAAAGTAATTAATAATTTTTATTTGTTAGTATTTATAGTAAAGAAATATGATTTAATTATTAATTGGTGATTATTTTTTATTAATTAATTGATAATTATGTTAATTGTGTTATTTTTTAGGAGCAGGTTGTGGGTTTATAGGGGGAAGTAATTTAATTATAATACAGTAATTAATCATTTCTATGTATTCGTATTAATAATTAATTTTTTATTAATTCATTTTTAATTGGTTAGCAAATTTTATTAATTCATTAATTGATAAATTTTAGGAGCAGGTTGTGGGTTAACAGGGGAATAGGGTGGGAAGTAATTTAATTATAATAAAGTAATTAATAATTTTTATTTATTAGTATTTATAATTTAATTATTTCTTTATTAATTAATTTTTAATTGATCAATTTTAATTAATTAATTAATTGATAATTATGTTAGTTGTGTTATTTTTTTCTTTTAGGAGCGGGTTGTAGGTTTATAGTGGAATAGGGTGGGAAGTAATTTAATTATAGTAAGGTAATTAATAATTTTTATTTATTAGTATTTATAATTATTTTTTTATAAAATAATTATTTGGTGATCTATTTTAATTAATTAATTAATTGATAATTATGTTAATTGTGTTATTTTTTTAGAAGCGGGTTGTAGGTTTATAGGGGAGTTGGATGAGCAGTAATTTAATTTGAATAAAGTAATTAATAATTTTTATTTATTAGTATTTATTTTATATTTCGATTTTATAGTGTTTGTGGTAATTCATTTATTATTATTAATTAATAATTGTTTGTTATCCCGGCCCCCCCTCCCCCTTTTTCACACGAATAACTGTGTACTTGGCTGCGTCGTCGCTGTTGTCCCCCGCCCATGAGAGAACAAGTCCCTGTTAATGGAGTTCTTTTGCCTGGTATAAGTTTCTTTTTGTTGTTTTTCTTTATAATATAGTTAATAAGAAACCTTTCTGTAGTGCTATGTTCAGTTGTGGGCGGCTGCAGCCGTTAAGCGGGCGACTCGCTCCGGCTCTTATGACTGCTGTATTATTGTCTTCCTCCCCTTTTCTCTACCTTAGCGGCCGGCCCATGCGGTTGTAGGCCCATGACTGTGAATATTCGATGTGTCAATAAAGGTTTTAAAAAAAAAAAAAAATTGTTTGTTAATTATAATCAATTAATTGGCAATTATGTTAATTGTGTCAATTATGTAGGAGTTGTTTGTGCGTTTATAGGGGAATATGATGTGAAGTAATTTATTTAAAAATCATTCATAATTAATTTTTTATGATAATTTATTTATATTAAATATAGTTATTTGTTTGTAAAATGTTTTTTAAAACTTTTATAAATTAATGTTTGTTGTAAATTTTTAGTTCTTTTTGACATTAAAATATTTTTCTATCTTTTGTAATTTTTTATATTTTTAAATGTATTTTATTTTTGTTATTAACAATTTTTGTATTGTAGTTGGTATTTTGTTTCTTTTTTATTTTTATTTAACTTTTTGGGAAATATACATTTTTATTATCTGCTATCCAACACTTTCCATACTGTTGCACTCTCTGCAGTGGGAATAGTGATTTTTACCCTTCGCTATCCAACACTTTCCCTACTGTTGCACTCTCTGGAATGGGAATAGTAATTTTTTCCCCTCCGCTATCAAACACTTTCCCTACTGTTGCACTATTTGGAGTGGGAATAGTAATTTTTACACCTACGCTATCCAACACTTACTCTACTGTTGCACTCACTGGAGTGGGAATAGTCATTTTTACCCCTCCGCTATCCAACACTTTCCCTACTGTTGCACTCTCTGCATGTATTCAATGACTTGCCGTGTCCATCTTGTTTTGTCCCTACCCTGGAAAATTTACATTTTACTTGTGTCCTTCCACTGTTGACGTTTAGGGAACTACTTTTTTCTTTTGTCTTAAGCACTCCACAAAAGAGCATGTGTTTTCCAGATGCCTCTCTAGTATGTTTCTCATTGCCCCTACATGCTCCATGTTGCTCTCATTCACCCATGTGCTATTCCAGTGATGCATTGCCTTTGTGTGCTTCTCCTCCATGTACTGCTTTCATGCCGGTGGTCTTCTCCTCCTCTAACTCCATGTTGCTTTCTTTCTAGTCTGTTTGCTTTTCTCTGCACCTACTTGCACCCGCCATGTTGTCACCCTCATCCGCACCCTCTGTGATGCCACCCTCACCTGTGTCCCCATGATGCTTCAACCCACCCATGCGCCCTTTTGCTTCCACTCTCCCAGCCTCGGTGCTTCGGCCCCTTGTGTTGCTTACTTATTTTTCTTCAGCCCTCTACAGCATAGAGCATTGGGCAATTGGTCAGCCTCTTCAGCCACTGGCTAACTTCACTGTGAGTGACGGCATTCTGCCCTTTAACAATGAGTACATCCACACACAAAGTAGCTCCCCTTATGATAGAAGCTACAATGTTTGCTTTTCAGACAAAAAGTATTTTTGCTTTTAGGCAATTTTTTAATTACTTTGATGAGGCCTGCCAGCTCCTCCAAAATTAAATCTTTACAAAAGCCGTGACAAAACAAGCATAGGCAAAGCCAAAAGAGCTGGCATCCAAAGCTAGACCCATTGGCTTCGCTTGGCCTGTGTTCAGCACCATACTGACGGAGTAACCTACCATAGTGCAAGAATTTTCTGCTGAACAGCAATGCAGACAATGCTCACAAAGAAAAGAAGGATCTCACAGAAAAATGTACCTTACCTCGCTGACATTGCAGTACTCCTTTTTAGGGGCCGATTCCGATCCGGGTCGGAAAGCACTCTGACCGAGTCGGATCCGGAGTGTTTTCCGACCGAGCGAGTATGATGCGCACGTATGCTGTCGGACTCGGTTCGGTCGGACTCCTATAGAAGTGAATGGGAGCCAGTTGTACGACGCGTACATGCGCTCCCATTGACTGAATGGGTATGTCTCGAACAAGTGCACCCCCTACAGTGGGTACGCATCAGTGCCATCCACACCGTACATGCCTGTGTTGGGGAGACCCATAGGTCTCCCCCTGTGTGCGATTCGTACGCTGCGGGTGTCGGGGGGTCCGACGCGGACCTCCGAAGTCCGACTCCGGGAGCTTTTGCGAGCCGGACACTCCGGCTTGCACAGGCTGTCCGACGCGTGCATCGTACTGGCTTGGTCGGGAATCGCATCCATTGCATGCCACGGTTAACTTACGACCGAGACGTACGGAGCGGTTCGGACCCGGAAATGACTTGGTCAGTGAATTTCATGTAGCTCGCATCGTACTGGCTAGCTCGTACAGCTGTACGAGTCAGCCGGAAAACACGCGTACGGCTCGTAGTTTTTCCAGCCGGATCGCGTTCGGTGCCCTTCCGACCCGGATCGGAATCGACCCCTTAGTGCTGTTTTCCTTGGCACAAGATGAAGTTAAACAGATGATCAACATTTGATCCAGTGGTAATCCTACATGTGATCAGCTTGTTTATAATAATGTTCTCTTGAGTGCAGACATTTCCTAACTTAGTGATTGAGTGTTAGTCATCAGATTGCAGAACAATTCATCACGTGTTGTAATTGGCCTGTGAAATATTCTTATGTTTAGTACTTTAAGACTGAGCATGTAATTAATTTCATTGGGAGTGCAAGAAAAATATACAGTCTGACACTGGAAGATCTCTCAACCGTGCCATCCTGAAAACAAAACACTGCTAATGTTTTGGTTGGATCCCAGGCCCATGAAGAAACATGTGCTTGATTAGCAAAGCTGAATTTAATATCACACTAAGGGCAAATAAAATTCAGCGCGAAATACCAGTCACCACCAACAAGCTGTTATCAGACCAAGGGGAGAATCAATCTTAACATTAACAAGTAAATCATTACCTCTTTTGGATCGCTCTAAGTTTTTTTTATTATCTTATTTTGCTTAGATGTTAAGGACCAATAAAAAAATGCTTTTCTCCATGGTTCTCAGAATATCAATAAAACAAGTAGCTGTATGGCACACGTTGCAGCTCTTCACAATTTTTTCCTTGTATGTGAATGAATGCTCTTTTATTGAAAGGAGAAAAGGGCACTATCTGAGCCAGCACAGAAGAATTTCAAGATCATGCCCTTTGCCAAGAAGCATTAATGCCACCATTACTTGTTAGCTGGGCTACCTGAATGCTCTATTAGGTAATTGTAGAAGTAACCCAGAAAGGTTGCAATTACAGCAGAAGACTTTAAATGCCATAGGCCTGATTCACAAACTTGTTTTTGCAGTACATAAAGTAGTATTACAGTAGTAAAACTCACGTAATACAAAATGCAATTCACAAACCTACAACCGGAGACCTCTGCTTATCCTATCTTTTCTTTGTGGAGATCTCCACCAACAGGTGAAAAGTTACTTGTAGCAACCTTACACTTGTTTTTGTAGCAGGGTCTACCCCCTCGTTTTAGGGCGTGGAGTCATGTAAGTCTACACTTAGGTGTCAATTTCTACTTTTTGGGGGTGGATGCAAGACAGTAGAGGTTACACCTAGGTGTAGGAGTAGATCCACAACTGAATAAAAACACAGGTGTATATTTACTTTTGTAATTCGGGCCCCACTGGTCCCATTGTTCCACAGATGGTACAGCACCACTTCTCTGAGGCTCTCATTATGAATGGACCATTAAAATCTCTGTTATTTTCATGTTCAGAAATAACTGGGTCCCAAATAATTTCAGGATTGGGTATATAACAGGAATTACGAGGCTTGTGGGAAAAACAGGGAAATTCCTACATGGTTTTCCCATGATTTATACAGGGAGATTTCAGCTGCTTTCTGTCTATTGGAATTTATAGACCAATCGTAACTGAGGCCGGAGAATACTTCTCTGCTGGGTAGCATTCTCTATGGCAATGTTGTGTAGTATTACTATCGTTGACCTCATTGTTTCTGGCTACCCCCATTTTTTTACGAATACTGTTGTTGGTTATAATGCACTGTTGGCAGTGAAATATACAGCGGTTGCACTCCTCTGCAATTACTTAAGTGCAATTACTTAAGTGTTTGGCAACTATACCACATCTATACTGCAACCAGTGGCCAAAGATTTTCTGTGATTTTAGGCACATTTTTGGCCTGAATACATTTTCTGTAATTGGATTTCCCAGTGGTAAACAATTACCACCGGTGGTCATGCACTCACCAACAGCTGTGCTGCTCACCACTTCTGTTCCGCATCAGCCACCACTGACAGTTTTGTTACTCTAGCTTTATCCAAAAAGAGCATGTTTTACCTTTGGGTGGTATTTGTTATCTCTGAGGGTAATACCCTTTCCAACAGGATTAATACTACCCTGGTGTTACCCCAACAGGCCAGAATTTACCTTTTGGTATTATTTGTTATCACTGGTAGCAGTGCAGTCACCCAAAGCAGTTATGTTAACCCATTGTTAAACCATTCTTGCAGATTTTACCTTTATGTAGTATTTTGTTATTTCCCTGGGTAATGCAATTACCAACAGTAGTAATACTACCTTGGGGACATATTACAAACAGGGTCCAATATGTGATTGCACCGCGGCACACCATCAAATTGCACTCTATTTTTGATAATGCGCTGCCCCAGACAACCCACAAACTTGAGCTGTGCTGAGGGTAGCCCATTAGTGAAAGACAGAGGGGCTGCTTTAAGATGGCTGCACACACCTCAATTTAAAGGGCGGACGGAGATCCCCCTAGAGGCAGGTGCAATGAGTGCCGCCTGCAGGATGATGTCTGGGGGTTCTATTTAGAGGGCTATCTTCAGGGGTGCACTGAATGTGCACCTCCTCTTTGTGGTACACAATCAGTTTGTCTAATTGAAGGTTTTGTTTCCTCTGTACCCATATCTACAATAAGAGTGGGCGCAGAGGGAAAGTGTTTCCCTCACTTACGTGGGGCAATGTTCCCATGCAAAGAGAGAACGCTCTCTTAATATATCGCTGGCGCTATGTGGATTGGAGAAGGGAATGCACAAGCATCGGCGTCCCCTTTGGTAATACGACACTGCCCCAGGGGAGCAAAAAACAGGCACACATTCCCGTTGTGCCCCCGGGGTACTGTCAGTAATGTGTTTCCGGCGTTCACCCAACAGAGCAGAATTTATCTTTGAGTAGTATTTTGTTATCACTGGTAGGAATGCACTTATCAAAAACAGTAATATTACACCAGAGTTAGTTATCAGTGTTGGTATTGTACTTTTCAACAGCATGAATATTACCCCGATGTTAACCCAATAGAGCAGATTTTACCTTAGGGTAGTATTTTCTTATCACTGGATGCACTTACCAAGAGCAGTAATGCTACCCTTACGTTCACCCAACATACAGATTTTATCTTCTGGAAGTATTTAGCCATTTTGTAGACAGGCACTGTTACACTACCTGTGGTAAGTACTAAATAGCATTGGTGGTATTTATAGCGCTCCCACTGTTGCGAGGTCCCTTGAGCATAGACCAAGATTCTCCATTACCCAAAGTAGTGTTCTTGTTTCTTGGTGCGAAGTTCTAATTGGGCTACAACTCAAATAAAAAATGACCAAGACGTTTGCTAAGAGGAGAAGTAAAGCTCTTTTCTTCACTAGTGTCCAGTCTCTGGTAATGGTACACCTGCTCCAAAATGTTTCCATAGAGATGCCTTGAATGAATACAGCAGGGCCTGATCATATGCCCAAAGAGTGGGACTCAAGACAATTGTTGGTCAAGTGCTGAAACTTGGAACCCAGCAGCAGCAGCAGCCCGTGCAGGTAAGAGCGGTGAGGTGGTGGGGCCGGGTTGGGGAGGATCCAACAGACGACCATGAGGGAAAATTAAATAAATAATTCATTTTCCCTCCTCGTCGTCTTCTGTCGAAATCGCTCCCCACTCAGCCACACCGCCCCTCCGCTCTTACCTGCACGGGCCACTACTGGTCAGCAGCTTAGCCACTAGAGACCCTGTCACCTCCCTAAAACCAGCAAAGGACATTCTTAGAGATGAAGCAACATCTGTATTCTATTCATCGGTAATTTGAAACACAATAAAAGCAACTGCCGTAGCACAGACCTCTAGGGTCTGAAATGTTGTCATGTCTAGACTTTCAGGTTTGCGTTGATTTTTAGCATGATTTCAATTACAGCAGCAGGCATCCACTTCAAGCAGGCTGGCAAGTGCTGCACAGATGGTCTGCATACTGGGGTAAAGCCTGCACTTGTTCTCACAGTTATGGGTGGTCTGTACTCCGAGCACATCTGTGGGGCTTAACACAGTCACGGATGGATGGTTTTATGAATCATATGTATGTCTCACAGCACATGAAGAATCTCAAAAAGTCAGTGTATGACATGTCATCGTCCTTTGACATGTATTCATTGGACTACAATTGAGTTGTAGAGGTTGAAAGAGGTTTAGGTTTTCGGGTGACTCGTAACCAAGATGGTATGAAGGTAAAGCTTTTTGCATCGAAAACGGGCAAAGACCAATAACTTGGTCACTACTCTCACCTTTACCCACAGTGGCAATACCTGTAAGGAACAACACCGGTGCGGATTGGCGAAGATGGTAATCCCAGGTTATGTTCAAGTATTATCCTCAGTGGTACAACATTCTACATGATTGTCAATCAGGAATCCATTCAACTTATGGTTGTATCCTGTGTACATAGAGCACACCTAGCTGGGAAGAACTGGAGATCTGCATAAGTGTATCAAGAAAGAGTCAGGATTGTGTGTATGTCAGGTAGCATATTGTGGTTGTGGAAAGGATAGACGACTGGGAGGTCATCTTCAATTTTAAGCAAAAAGCTACTAATGGAACTCTTAACAGTAATGAGCGGGTGCCCCTTCTAGAGGTGAGTTTTCAGCAGGGGTGGCTCCTCCGCTATGGCGGCAGAGCATCGCCCCGCTGCTGAAAGGCACAGACAGAAGAAAAATAAAATGGAAATATAACTATTTTATTGTAATTTTATTTTTCACTTCCAGCCTGCGGAGTCTAGGGTGGGGCCATGTCAGAGCATCAGCAGCAAAGGTAGGAGGAGTAATAGGCACTGAAAGTGCGCATTTTGGTTTGGCCCGCCATCTTAGCATGGCCAAACCAACATGCGCACTTTGAAATCTCCAGGCTGTTCCTGGGAGATATTATCAGTGCTAAGGGGCACAGGCTCCCAGTCCCTGCTGGAGCGTGAAACCGGCCCACTCCGCCCACTCTCAGTGATTCGCTCATGCTGGGAGTAATAGCATGAGAGCAGCATTGTGGAGAGTGGGGAGTCTGGGAGCCTGTGCTTATGTGGATTGCAGTGGCGGTGCGGTAGCAGAAGATCACGTAGGCAGCGGCCGGCAGCGATGGGTAAGTGTATATTTTTTAATTATTGTTTTACCCGCGCCCCCGATGTCAGGTTGGCAGCAGCAGTCGCTGGTTTTCAGTTGTTTTCCGAAATACGAAAGTGATGTAGCTAGCCTGCGGCAGCATGTTCAGTGACTTCAGAAAACTGAGGGTATCAAGTCTTAATTAGCCCATAATGCAAAAGGTTTGCTTTCTCTACTTGATGCAGATCAACATGAAGACAGCGTCAACCTCCGCTTCTCAGCAGCTTAGGATATGGCATAAAACAAATTCTATTGGACTGACTTAAGTAATTGGCTAGTGTCACAGGATCTGACATGCCTTGGTGCTGGTCCATCTTATCAGAATTAAGAGCACAAATTAGAGTTGCCATTGCCACATTGTCTTCTAAACACATTTCCTTAGACTTCCTTCAATGTTCCCTGCTATCGCTGATGTTCATCAGTTCCAAATGTAAGCGCATGATACCCAGATTGACATTTGGCTTGGCAACAATGCTGAAAAAGGAAATGAAATCACAGCTGTCAGTTTGAGACACAAACACTGGTTAAAAGCCAGCTGCCTGAGTGACCTGAAGTCTCAAATATTGATAAATAGTGGTGGGGACATTAAAAAGTCCTGAACTGGGAATTATGCCCTTCGATGCTTAGAGAGTCAAAAGAAAAGTTGAGGGTTGGTTTGGTCCAGAATTCTCACATATATCAGCAATGAGAAAATATCTACAGTCAACTAGGAATGTTGGAATGGACCTTCATTCTCCAACAGATAAGTTATTGCATCAAAATCAGCAGAGCCGGAAACTTCAGTTGATCCAGAACCAAGCAGCCAGACCTACTTGAATCTGCCAAAACCCGCCCACAAAATGCAGCTCCGAAACAGCTACATTGATCCTTCTGCTTCTCAAAATAAGATTCCAAACAGTCTGAATTGTCTTGGGGTGATGCCATAATGCCTTCAGAAATGGGCTTACCACTATACTCCCTTTCACAGTTCTAGGTTGGGAAATTTATTGCACAAACAATATGGGCCCGATTCACAGAACTAACTTAAGACAAAATCCTAAACTTACTACCATTTTCGTATTCACAGAAGGCACTTACTCATTTTGTTATTCACAGAAGACACTTACTCATTTCGGTATTCACAGAAGTTAGGAGTCCTAAGTTTAGGACTCCTAAATGCCTTCTGTGAATACCGAAAGTCTTAAAATTAGGATTTTTCTCAGTTTAGGAGTCCTAAAGTTAGGACTCCTAACTTTACTTCTACTAAACTGAGATAATTCCTAATTTTAAGGCTTTCGGTATTCACAGAAGGCATTTAGGAGTCCTAAAGTTAGGAGTCCTAACTTTACTACTACTAAATTGAGAAAAATCCTAATTTTAAGGCTTTCGGTATTCACAGAAGGCATTTAGGAGTCCTAAAGTTAGGAGTCCTAACTTTACTACTACTAAATTGAGAAAAATCCTTATTTTAAGATTTTCGGTATTCACAGAAGGCATTTAGAAGTCCTAAAGTTAGGAGTCCTAACTATACTACTATTAAACTGAGAAAAATCCTAATTTTAAGGCTTTCGGTATTCACAGAAGGCATTTAGGAGTCCTAAAGTTAGGACTCCTAACTTCTGTGAATACCGAAATGAGTAAGTGCCTTCTGTGAATACCAAAATGTGTAAGTGCCTTCTGTGAATACCAAAATGGTAGTAAGTTTAGGATTTTGTCTTAAGTTAGTTCTGTGAATCGGGCGCTGAGTATTTGCAAGGTATATAGAGTCAAAATGATCAGAGCAATGGGGCCCAGGTGTAAAATGCCCTGAACACTGAACTGAGGGACCAGTCTGGCCTGCCAGCCTTTAAAAACGTCATGTGGACTGATCCTCATTGAAGAGGCTATGAAACCATCAACATATCTCAAAGTTGCTGGGTACCACTTCTCCACTCCCTTCAGGAACCAGGCTTCATTCTCCAATAAGTGTACCTAGACCAGTGCTTATTCACCTGATTCTGATTACAAGGCAGTCTAGAATCTAAAGATGATGTAGTATTATTCCCAAACCCAAATAACTCCCCAATTTGCAGTGTACGCTTTCCAGTCCTTAATTTGTAAAAAAACTAAATGCTGGTCCCCATATTTATTTTTGTAAAGCTGAACAAAGAGCGGGTTTGGGCCAGGGGGGTAAGCCCTACTTGAATTCCCCGCAGCAATTGCAGCACCAATAGCAGCCGAAGCCTAACCACCTCTGATAGATGCCCACCCATTGGCTCTATAATCAGCTTTTCCACGGAGCGAATTCACCCAGCCTAGAAGTGTGAGGAACAACCCTTCTTTTATTTCCATTGTGGTTTGTAAAAATAGTAGAAGGATTACCAATGCACTGTATGGCCGTCCTTCTGTTTCCATGACCTTAGAGGAAATAAAAGAGGGACTATTCTGCTGTCTCTTGCTGCTTTGCCAAGTAAGACAGCTGCAGACCAGGACAGAGTGGGAGGCGGAAAAGAATTCTGGTCCCCTGAAATTAGAGCCATTGATGCTAATTGGCAGCCACCAGCACAAAGTATGCTCTGGTGCTTTCACTTAATATACCTTATTATGTTGTTTTACAAAAATACCGACGTCTTCAGTAGAGAAGCTGTCTGCATTCTTGTCGGGGTGAGTGGCCACTTCTATTTACCAGTTATATTTGATTTCCACTGGATGCAAGGGGCATCATATGGTTTTCTGAATATAGGAACTGTTATTTAGGAAACCCACATTCAATGCCAGCCGCTTAGTAGTATCTAGAGGTACCCTAAGGCTTCAGTGTTTCTGCTGGTTACATAAGGTTCATTAGAAACTGGTCAAATTGGATTCCCCCCTCAGGAATAGTAGAGCTGAAAGACTCAGCCCTGCATGATCGAGGCTCTAAGAAGATCCTTTGAAGGATTGAACAATGACCCACTCTTTTATCATGCTTCATATGTCCCATATGTGGTTCTTAGAGAGTGACACTTCAGTTTCTGAGGTCTAGAACTAGCCATCTTCATATTTATTTCTTTTTTCCTCTTTGAAATCTAGCTTGAACAATGAATTTTGGTGTGGCAATTTTACCTACCTGACCTGAACCCAAAATTTATTCTGTTCACTTTGTTTACAAAAGTTGTCTAAAGGTAAGACAGATCAGAGTAGGACTTATCCCTACCACTTCAGCGCTGATTTGAAGTCACTTCAGGCAAAATATACAGCTATCCCTCTTTGTAAGGGACAATACCGAATTTGAGACTAAGATTTGACAACATTTGATCTATTTTAATCTTTTTACCTCCTAGGAATTGTTTGTATTATTTTGCTTAAAAGTTTGAATGTTAGTAGATATGTTACCTAGTAATCAGAATCTCCCTTGTCCCATCGAATAGATGTTGTTGGTCCTGTAGGCACTGGAGTGAACTTACGAAAATCACAAAGCAGCATAAATGACATCATTTATCCTGCGACACTCTGGCCATATCGCCTGAAGTAATATCACATGAGGTTTGATGCTAGTGACACTAAGGGGAGTGGTATAACATGATCCTTGACTCAACTGACTCAAATGTGCCTGTTGTGTGTATTGTTGATGAGCTCTAATCTAAATTCAGAAGGTTCCCATAGATGAGCTCCCAGAGGTGAGCCTTATTGTCACACTTTCGCCAAAGGTTCTCCCCTGCTGCTGTTTCTACAGTCATACACCAGCTCTCCAGAGAGTCATCAACAATACTCAGAACAGGTGAATATTTCTCCGCTGACATACACAAATGGGTACCACGAGTATGCACGCTGGTTTAAATGCGAATGGTAAGTGAGGTAGGACATCAGGGATACTGGTCATGACGAAACCCAGGGACCCCAGATAGGGGCCTACAAAGGGCTGAATCATGTTGATCAAGTGGATGCAGGGGAAATTAACATCCCAGGTGTTAGACCTGCCAGCCTTAGGGTGGTGTTCCCCCAAACATTTTGCCTGCTTTCCTTCTCTTTCCGCTGATACTTTTTGCTGGCCTTAGGACTCTGAGCACTTTACCACTGCTAAACTGCATGTGCTTCTCCCCGGAACTTAGTTACATTTGGTTAATCCACAATTGGAATATTTAATGTTTCTGTAAGTCCATAGTAGAGTGCACAATTTGTGCTCAGGACCTGCAAATTAAATGCTACTAGTGAGCCTGCAGCACTGATTGTGCCACACACATAACTAGCCCTTTAGATCTGTCTCAGGCCTGCCACTGCAGAGCCTGCATGTGGAATTTGACTGCCATTTCGACTTGCCATTTAAAACCCTTTGCCAAGCCTTAAACGTCCCTTTTATTACACATAAGTCACTTCTAAGGTAGGCACTATGTAGCCCATGGAGCACGGCGCTGTGCAAGTAAAAGTTAGGAGATGTACTTATGAGTTTTGGATGTTCTGGTATTGAAAAACACATAAATTCGTTTTTCACTACTGTGAGGCCTATTCCTCTCATAGGTTAACGTTGGGAATTCCTTATTACACGTTTAAGCTGTAATTCCTGATTGAGAAGGAGGAGCTCTGTCGTGTTTTATGTCTTTGGAATCGTAATGATAAATCCTCTTTACTGGTAAAGGTGTACTTACCATTACTATTTTAGAAATGCCACTTTTAGAAAGTGGACATTTCTCTGCTCCTAAAGCTCTGTGTGCCTACAGCCTGTCTCCAATACATGTCTGGGGTGTGTGACAGCTGGACTTTGTGCATTGCCTCAAGACAGCCACACACACAAAAAGATTAGGTAATTGTAGTTGTAATTGTAATTGCATTTATATAGCTTGGTCTGAGTGCCTGTCTACATCCTTATGGCTCATCCTGGGCAGGATAGGAGGGAAGAGCTGACACGTACACCTGAATAAGCAGTGCCCAGTCCCCAAACAAAGGGTTGATTACCCCTCGTAGTGAGTCTGGAGCCACGGCGGGAAAGAAAGGACCTCTGGGTACTTCAAAGACCCTTCTTTTAAGCCACCCCCAATTCAAAGGCACAAGTGGGTATAAGTACTGGGTCTCTGACCCCACCGAATCAGACTGTACTAGACCTGTAAAGAACCTCTTTCAGAAGAACTGCAGTGCAGCTACAAGGACTGTCACTCTGCTGGACTGCTGCTCTGGAATAACTGCTTTTCTGCTGTTCCTCCCCTGCTGCCTGCTGTGCTCTGACCCAACTGAGGGAGAGCGAGACGCCACCTTGAACCTAGAGTGATCTCCATGGGCGTGTTGGCTTGCCTCCTATTGCTTGATTCTCAGGGATATCAAAGTCACATCACCTGCTCCTGTGCCTGTCCCATTGGAAGTGAACCTAGGTGCTTGCTCCAGTGAAATTGATGCTTCTTCAATTTGCATGTAACAGAACCAACACCTCTTGGCTCGGTGCATCGTCTTCAGAACAGGGGCATCGCCACCATTGCGTGAAAACACAAAGGAATCGCTCAGCCGCACCCAGCATCTTGCTGTTGCGAACAGGATAAAGGTACTTTGTTCAGCGGGCTTGCGCGGTTCTTGCATCCAGCCCATGCTCCATTGCAGTCGGCCAGAACTTTTGACCTTGCCATGGTCCAGTGCTACCAGCTAATTCCCATAGTCGCATATTGCTTCTAAGCACTACTTTTACATTTAATCTTCAAAAACTCATATCTAAAATTCTACTTATTGGATTTTTGTCATTTTGCTCTTGATTTATTTATATATTATTGCCTATTTTTCTAGCCTGGTGTGGAGTCTTTTTGTGATGTTTTCATTGGGTTACTGTGTGTTGTTTTGCACAAATACTTTACAAATTGCCTATGAAATTTAGCCTGACTGCTCTGTGCCAAGCTATCAGAGGACGTCCATGGGTTAACTTTTAGTGTGTATCTTACTTACCCTGACTAGGATTGCGGTTCCTGCTCGGACAGGGTGCATACATCTCCCGACCAGAAACCCAATTTCTAACACCAGGGCATCACAAATAAAGTTTTAACCATCTCCTAGGCCTTTCCAATATTCAACAGAATAGCTGAGAAAGGTGCAAGATTTTTTTTAACTTGCAGATTGGATCCTGTTGGAAATGCGGTCTCTAGTTGGCAGTGGAGTGAACCCTGTTCAAGTAAGGACCCTCACTCTAGTCAGTGTAAGTGAGTTACACACCTACGGTAACACCTCCTTAGTAGCTTGGCACAGAACGTCAGGCTTATCCCAGAGGCAATGCGTAAAGTATTTGTACACACACACAGTAACACAGCGAAAACACATTAAAAAATGACATTACACCAGTTTAGAAATAAATCCAACATACACAAGTCGAGATATGAATTTTCAAAGATTGAATAAAGTTCAGTTCTTAAAAATCAATGGTTGTGCTTGATAAGGACAAAGTACCTTAGATGCGTCAAAAATCGAAGATGATGTGAGCTGAAAAAGCGGGCTATGCATAGGTTCCTTACTGCTGCAAGGGAGGTGATGCATCGGTTCCTTACTTTTAGGCAGGGGATGTGATACTTCGGTTCCTTAGTGTCGCAGGGAAGGTGATGCATCATTTTTGGGCATGCAGCCTCGGTTCCTTACTGTGGTGTGGAGTCGATGAGAAAATTGGTGCCCAGGAAGTTGCGTCGAAAGTCAAGTCGTGCTGTGCCGATTTCACAGCGATGAAGCAGGCAGTGTGTCAGAGCTGTGCATCACAGACTTCGGTGATGCTGTGCTCGAAACTCATGCAGCAGCGGTTCTTGTGAGATGCTGTGACGTAAAGCTGGGACCTGCGTTGTAAACCGAGATTGTTGCTTCAAGCAGGGACCACAATCTGGGCATGGAGTTGTGATGCGTTTGGTTTTGCAGCGATGCACCGGCACTAAATGATTCTGGGAATCGATGCATGGATTTTTCTTCTTGATGCACCAGAACTCAATTCAAAGGCGCCATGAACTGTATTTGGCACCAGACGGCAAGGCAGAACGCTCAGCAAGAGAGCCCAGGTGCTGGTAGGTGAAGTCTTTGATGGCCCTGAGACTTCTTAACAGGAGGCAAGCTAAACTCAAGCCCTTGGAGAACCTTGGAAGCAGGATGTAGAAACAAAGTCCAGTCCTTTCACTCCCAGGACAGAAGCAGCAGCAGCAGCAGGTCAGCAAGGCAAAGAGCAAAGTGGCAGTCTCTCCTGACAGCAATCCAGCTCTTCCTCCTGACAAAATGTACTTCATCCAGAAGTGTTCTGAGTATATGGTGGCCCAGGCCCAGTACTTACTTCCATTTCAGCCTCTGAATAAGGCAAACTTCAAAGGATAGTCTAGTCTTGTAGGTAGTGCACAAGACCCTGCCTTTCCCTGCCCTGGCTCCTAACACACTACAGGGGTGGAGACTTCTTTGTGTGAGGACAGGCGCAGCCCTATTCAGTTGTCAGTGTCAACTCCTCCCACCACTCTAGCTCAGGAAGACCCATCAGCCTTTTGATGACCATCAGGATATTCAGGGCACACCTCAGCTCCCTTTGTGTGAATGTCTAGAGTGAATGCACAAACAACCTAACTGTCATTCTAACTCTGATGTTTATTCAGAGACAGGCAGAGGCACAAAATATTTAAAGTAAGAAAATGCCAACTTTCTAAAAGTTGAAATAAGCAAACAAGATGTCTGGGGGGGTTATTTTGATTAGAGTTGTGATAAACCTTAGACCATTAATTCCAAAGTTTTCAACCCTTATTTCGCTTATTTTTGATATTTCAACAAATACATTTATAAATGATTTGCTGCCGGTTTGAAAGCAGACTACCATGTTGGATTGATATTTCCCGCAGTATAGAGAAAGAATTACAGAAAATAGATATGATTTGGGAGCAGCTGCTGTTTAAAAGCGTCCGCATCAATTATGGCTTTTTTCGATTTTAAGATAATGGACTGACACCACTGAGTTGTCCCACACGTCACATACATTTGAAGCTTCGATCACAATATAAGATTTGAAGCAACGTTTCTGGACATCAGTTCCTGTGTAACAACCCCACACCACAATTAATAGCCAAAATACCAAGTCCAAGTTCTGAAGAGAATCCCGGATTTGTTAGGGATTCGAAACACGTTGGCTTTGAGTATGGGGAACTGTTGATGGGGTGTGTCATGAGGAATGTTAAATAATTTCTTCTTCAGCTTCTGACAACACCCACCAATAGGTTAGGTATCCCCATCCTCTGACAGGCAGGACAGGAAACGTGTTGCGAAAATGAGTAACTGTCCGTCTGGTGTTAATATGAATGTAGGACTGGTTTAATTTCGGTTGGCACACATGAGTTATTGATGTTTTTCTTGTGATTATTGATTTGTTGTTATTATTTGTTTGCAAAAACGTTCCCTATATTATTATTTTTTCTCCCCAAAATTTTTTTTGCACTATGTAAATGTTCTATATAGTTCTTTTTCAAATGTTTTTGAACTGTGCGATTTACTAATGTGGTGTTTCTTTGAAAAGACATGCTCTATTGATTTATGTATGTCTTTGTTGAAATATCAAAAATAAGCAAAATAAAGCTTGAAAACTTTGGAATTAATGGTCTAAGGTTTATCACAACTCTAATCAAAATAACCCCCCCCAGACATCCTGTTTGCTTATTTCAATATTGAGGTGGTCCAGTCAGGGGAGTTACGGACCCAAGCCTTGCTTGATCACAACTTTCTAAAAGTGGCATTTGCAGACCTGCAATTTAAAAACCAACTTCACTAGATGATGTGTTTCAAATTGTGAGTCCAGAGACACTAAACTCCAACTTTCTATCAGCTCCCAATTGGCAGATACACGTGTAAGATGTTACAAGGCAACTTCAATGCTAACCTATGAAAGAGATAGGCCTCACAGTAGTGAAAAACGAAATTAGCAGTATTTCCCAACCAGGACATATAAAACACAACAGTGCACATCCTACCTTTTAAATACACTTCACCCTGCCCATGGGACTACCTTGGGCCTAGCTTAGGGTGCCTTACATGTAATAAAAGGGAAGGTTTGGGCCTGGCAAGTGGGTACACTTGCCAGGTCAAAATGGCAGTTTAAAAACGCACACACAGACACTGTAGTGGCAGGCCTGAGACATGTTTGCTGAGCTACTCAAGTGGGTGGCACAATCAGTGCTGCAGGCCCATGAGTAGTATTTGATTTACAGGCCCTGGGCACACGCAGTGCACTATACTAAGTACATATTAGTAAATTAAATATGTCAATAATAGCGAAACCAATTTCCATTTCATTTTAGGTAGAGAGTCTGTTCACTTTACCACTGGTTAGCAGTGGTAAAGTGCCCAGAGTCCTAAAGCTAACAAAAAGAAGGTCATAAAAACGGGAGGAAGAAGGCAAAATGTTTGGGGAGAATTCTGTATAAAAAGGGCCAGGTCCAACAGAGCCCATTCACCACTACCCTAATATGTACTTCCTACTAATACAGGGAGCCCAGTCGCCACTAGTGCTTTCTATGGGAAGTGAGGTGGGTTGATGATGAAGCATAGCACCCAGAGTGATGTGTGAGGCCTTGCCTTACAGTTATGTATTTCCTGGTCCTTACATATAGGGAAACAAATAGGACATTGAGGTTCCCTTAAGAATTTTGAAATAAGTGGATGAGTACTCCTGATGGTCTTGATGGACAGATCTCATCTGTTCTTTTGATTGTTCAGACTGTGAAGGAAGGATGCAGATGAGGCCAGCCCACTTCTTCCTCTTGCTCCCTCAATCCCAATAGTTGGGATCATATAGTCTGGGATGCCATTGTGGGCTCCACCTCTGCAAAATACTCATCCCTGACTCCCTTCTACCTTGAAAGCATTCCAGCCAATAAGCAGTAAAAAAAGGGAGGTATGTGCAGCCAGGCAAATGTTTCTGTACTCTGAAACCGCACCATCCGCTGGAGGATACATTAGGACACTGGGGCCTGCAAGTTTAGAGAGCTCACCAGACATCAACCAAAGTCTCTACAACGCCTCACTACTTCCCATTGCTGTGCAGTGTGAGAGGCAGAGGAGCAGTCTGTTAGCAATGAGGTCTCATCCCTTTCCCCTGATTCTCTTATCTCCAACCTATTGCAGATGATGTAGAGAGGAGTGGATATGGCATTATGGTCAGAGCTGTCAATTTTGGAACTGAGGAACCAGGTTAAAGTATCGGCGTTGGCTCAACATCCTGTGATTCTGGGAAAATCACGAAGGGCCACATATACAAATAATTCTGTTTGCGACTTCCTAATAGCGAATCTTTGTGATTTGCAATTAGGAAGTCGCAAACAGAGATGTACTAATGTGTCTCAGACACATTTAGCGATTACCAGTGGGTCGCAAATGGACCTACCTCATCAATATTCACGAGGTAGGTCGCAATTTGCGATCCGCTGGTAATCGCTAAAAACAAAGGGATGGCGGCCTGCTGAGGACTGGAGACCACCATGTATGCGTTTGCTTTTAAATAAAGCAACGTTTTTTTTCTTAAATGCTGCCTGTTTTCCTTAAAGGAAAATGGGATGCTTTTCAAAAAGAAAAATTAAACTTTTCAGTTTCATTTTTTAAGAGTAGGCAGCGGTCCGTGGAACCACTGCCTGCTCTTAAAAAATGTTTTTGCAACCATTCAACCATTCACAAAGAGGAAAAGGTCCCCTGGTGACCCCTTCCCGATTATGACTGAGTTACCACCTACTTCAAGTAGGCTGAAAAATACGATTGCATTTTGGTCGCAAACCATTTGTACATAGCACTGTGATTCACTATTAGGAAGGGATGCCCTTAACATGCCCCTTCCTAATAGGGACTCAGTAATATGTTACCGAATCGCAAAATGGGGTTCTGTACATCCAAAAAGGCTTTTTCTGTGGTCCCAAATGGCCTGATTCTGAAAATCGGGCCATTTGCGACAACAAATATTCTGCATACATGTGGCCCTTAATCGCCCCATTCCTGAAAAATGAACATGTCCTTGTATAATGTAACTGGTGCTCTTGTAAAGCGCTCCAAAACCTTTTGGTCGGGGTCGTGCGCTATAAAACTGCAAAACAAAAAAATACTGGATGAGTTTGTGGGATCATGGGAAAGGAGGTTTATGCCCATGCAAAGGATCCCCTAAACGTGCTGCACTCACAAAGGCAGGCTAATCTATCCTTCTTTCTTGGCAATTCTCCCTCCATGTTCTACATCATATTTTGGTGATATGGGAAGCCAAGGAACCCTTTTCATCCCTTCTTTATCCTCTAAGTCGCTCTGCGACCAATAGGAGGATGTTTAAGGGGCGGGGTAGGGAGAAGGGGCATAAGCTACATGGAGAAGACATGACTCTTAAAAATGCCTCTACCTTTTAATTTAAGGCTTTCTCCACCAACGCTGGGGTCACAGAACGATCACATTGGTGGCTATGAAGATTATGGTCAAGAAAGGCTATAGTTGCCGCACTTGTTCCTCCAAAATCATATCCAGGCCTTATGGGTGCATTTTTGATTTTATTTTTATATTTTCAGCCAGCAAGACTAGGATGACACGTAATTTGGATATTTTTATGCGCAACTGACATGAATCGGTAAAATTATACACATTGCTTATTATTAGTGTGAAACCATAAACTGGCATCAATTAAAATCAACATTAAGAAAGTAGAACAGGAGAAGGGCTGCCAAGTGCGTTATTTGACATCATCAGGCAGCGACATCAGATGCCACCTTTTTGGCTGTTGTTAAATCATCAGTTTAGTAGTCTGGGAGGGCTAGATTCTAGTACTCCAATACAAATATTCTGTATCTACTTTCTTTCATACAAGTGTAAAGTAGTTTAAAACAGATTTAACTTATTCTTCATGGGCTTGTTGGTCGTAGAAAAATATACTGCCTTTTGCTGTTTTTTCAATTTTTTGCCAGCCTTGAGCGCAAAATATTATGGGGCATATTTACTAGGAAGTGGCGGAGTGAGGCGTTAGCCACCTTGGCTTAACGCCGCGCTCCGCCATTTCCAAAACGCAGGGCTGCACAGTATTTCCACGGATAAGGTGCAGCCCTGCGTTTCCCCCTGCGCTGTTACTAATTTTAGCTTTCTAGCATCAACGCAGACACCCTTGCACCATAGTGCGAGGGTGCCTGCGTTGTAGGGGAAGATTGTTTATGTGCATTAAGTTGTACCTTCCTGCACTTAAACAACCTGAAATGACATTTTGAAACTTCTAAGAGTGCTGCCTAATGCCACACATAGAAGTTGCGGAATATCATTTTTTAAAAATTGATCGTTTATGTGCAGGAAGGGTCACCTTCCTGCACATAAACAATTTATGGCCTTTTGCTACTTCTATGTGTGCTGCACAACTCAGCACATAGAGAAACAGCAAAAACACAGAGAAATGAAACATTTCCCCCAATTGCACCTGTTTAAGATCAGGTTTTCCCTGGTCTTAATTTTGGCAGTCCCCCATATTTACACTGCCCTTAAAAATATGGGGCAGCGTCAAAATCAATGGAGGTATTGGTGGAACTCTCACCACAACATCCATTGCCCGCCCCTTTCCCGCTAAGTATAGCGTGAAAGGGGGCCTATTTACTAGGCAGCGTTAAGCCACGTTAAGTGGCTTAATGCTGCCTTGTAAATAAGTGACGTTCCTGTGGCCATAGGGGCTTGTAAATATGTCCCATTGTGTCAACACTTCTAATGCTGTTACAAAAAGCTCTCACCAGCAGAGATTGTATAACAGCTGAGCGGCTAAGGTAAAACTGAACTGTAGCTTGTGATTTAGCAACTGGAACAACATTATTTCCTCCCTCAAAGATTGACCAATCGTGTTCGGGCTGTCTCAAGGAAAAAAAGATCACCGTGGATGGGACACTATCACTAGCTGGCTGGAGTGGGCGGAGCTACGCCTCCCCTTAAACATAACATAACATGTATTTGTAAAGCGCATGTTCACCCAAAGGTATCTTGGCGCTGAATAACAGATGTTTATTGTTACCCAACTCAACGGCCCTCATTTTATTGACCTCAGGAAGGTGAAAGGCTGAGTGGACCAGCTAGAATTTGAATCTGTGACCACGAGGTTGAGCACAGGCCCCTACTGGGGACGCATTAGTCCACTAAGCCACCAGACCCGGCAAGTCCGATATATCTCAGACCATGAGATGCACTTGCACACATCATGCTGTAAAGTGCAGGGTCGGTTTGGTAACGCTGGCACTCAGGCAATGCCCGAGGGGCCTTTATCCAAATTCCAGCAGTGGGCTGCTTTTTTGAGCAGCCCGGGAGGGGGGGGGGGGGGGGAGTGGGGGGGGGATGGGCGATTTGGGCAGTGTCTGCGTTGTTCAGATGCCGTTAGCAGCCCAGTGGGTGCCTGAGTGGCGTTTCTGGAGGTAGATGGGTGTCCATCACCCCTTTTATCAGTGGGCGGAGGTGTCACTCACTTTCTCCCGTCACTCCGTCCCATTAATATATTCATATTGAGCGGGGGTAGGGGCCCTGAGCATAAGTGGCCGCACTTGTTTTCAGGTGTGTTTCACCAGTGTAAACTAATCCGTGCATTTTTTTAAACACCCCTCCCCCCCTTTTAAATTTCGCCGAAGCAGGATTTTGCGGAAAGGCAATATGCAAAAGTGGGCTACTTTTTTTTAGCGTGCCCCGGCCCATTTTTAATCCTAATCCAACCATTGCAAAGTGTGCCCCATTTCCTGCTGAAAGCTTGGTCTTGTTACTCTTGCAAGATGGTAATATATTGGTGTACCCAGCGTGCATTTAATTTACTAAGACACATTTGGTTATGGATTTATGTGGCTCTTGTTTGCTGAATGACTCGGGGTACTTTCTCAATTCTCAGAAAAGGAAATCCTAACAACCTCTCAGTAGATAATGTATCTTTTGTCAGGGACCTTTCCTCAGTAAGCACTCCTGGGAGCAGTAGAATGAATCAGTTTTCTCAACATGGCTCCGCCCCTTCCTTCCTTATCCTGATATGGGCTGACATATCCTGCCCTGGGCTGGCTGAGTTCTCTCCGCCTGCCCTTCTCTCATTACAAATCTTGGCCCGCTTGATAACCCTTCACAATGCTTCCTGCTCCTTCATAGGGTCACTATGACCAGCTCTTTCCTGTCAGTTTTAGCATTTTTACACCACTTTCTTTAAAACAGTCACAGCAACAATAAAAAAAAACCTATTTGCGCGACAGTGACCTCATCTGTTTGCTGGTGGGTCTTAAGTTTCTCACAGAACCATTGAAATCGTGGCCCCTTTTGTACTAACGCTTTTGCTGTACAACAACGTCGCAAAACACTAAGCTCTTGCTAGTCAGTGGGTACTTTCTGTTAAGTCCTTCGCATTCTTTCATGTTTTGTATCCTATTGATTGTAATTGCAATTGCATTTATGTAGCGCTTACTACCCCTGACGAGGCGTCGAAGGGCTTTTTCGGTGAACTTTTACAGTCTCGTCCTGAGTGCCGCGGTTGGGTGAAGAGGTCATATTAGTTGACGATCAACCGATACCGCAGGGTTCCTTTTTTTTTACTCGATGAGGATTTACCGCATCATTATGAATTCCACAAGTCAGAATGGGGGTAATTCAGTATTGCCTTGTGTTTTCCATCATTCCCTGCGGCAGAACTGGAAATATTGTAAATTCTCCAAACCTTATCAGGCAAAATTAGGGGGATGGAAACTTCACCGCATGTGGGCAATCACCGCACAAATTGTAATCTCGAATAGGGCGCAAATTCCCATTGGTGCCCGATTTGGGATTATCACAGGCCTAAGAACACAGGACTCCGTTTAAAAAATACAAAAGACAACATTAATGCTGTTTCGTGGTATGCTCCACTAAGTTTTACTTTGGGGCTATAGCACTTTGGAATGTTTTTCCATTACAAGATGCTGATATATCTTGCATTTGGTTCATCATTATGTGGGGTGGAAATTGTCATTAAGGAAACCAGTGGACCGTGTAGCGTTACAACAGTGGCATGGAATGTACACAGTCACTCCCATCACCCATGACGTTTGTTGCCCTTTTCAACCTTTGTAATGTTAATACTTTCTTTTGAAAAAGTGTTTTCGGAAGTGTCTTTCAGATTCTCAAACCACCAATCGCCACTTATTAGAGCTCTTAAAGCAGGGAACATTAAATAAAAAAGTAAAGGACGATGTTTGTTTCTTATAAAGATTTTGAGGCGGAAAGCAGCGAGATGTATGTGACAATGTATCGAATGCGACTATGGACCAATAGAGAATACGACCAGTGTCAGTGTGCCATGTTAATGCTGACACAACACCCACCATTGAAATAATCAAGACCCCCAAGGCCATGCCAGACATGTGCACTGGTGCTGGAAACTGTCAACACACCCGGCATAAACATCAACTCAGCACATACACACAAGTGTGAGATCATGGTCCAAACCCGGGAAATTCATAGAAGGAATGTGGACATCTGTAAAGGAACTGCAAACATTTAACCAGAAATGGAATTCAGTTACCTTGAAGGAAGGGAAACAAGCACTGGCAAAACCAGCAGGTTTGGTTTATAACTGAAAGTGTCTATTCGGTTACTGCTGAGTGTAAGCACTCTGACCATCACCACCACTGACTCATTCTTGCATTCACCAACTTTACTTATTTGCAATAAAGCACACACACACACGAACATATCAGGCATATGCAAGATATAGTTAAAGAAAAAGTTAGAAAAACTAAAACAAGTCCTCGTTTACACATGGAGGTCGTATGATTGAAATAAAACATACAATTAAACATAGAGGTGGATGGGCATTCTTCAGAGGTACTGCACATAGTGAGTTCCAACATGGTTGCCATGTTCAGAATCAACGTAGTGGACATCTTGCAATGGTAAACAAAATGTACACTATAGACAATACCATTCCAAGATAGCTGCCCAGTTTCGAAGCACTGCCTGCGAAGGACAGGGTGGATTACAGATTAGGCTGGGCAGCCTAGTAGCAGTGTCTAGGGCAGTTACCTTTCTGCCACCACTTTCATAAAGTGCTCACCACCATGAAAGGGGCGATGGACAGGCAACTTGTAATGCACCGCCAGCCTATTGCTGCCCCTGTTCGCTGCGCGACAACCACGCGACAACCGCCGGATCTTGGATCCCCGGCAGACATAGCGGTCCTGTGGTGGTCCAACCGCCACACTCCTAATACTGTGGGCAGGCCAGCAGTGTGGACCTGTTTGGACCGCCTATGGACTGCTGTACACATAATAAGGCCCTAAGTGATTTGCCTAGACTCACAGGATGTTGCACCAAGACTCGAACCTGGATCCCCAGCTCCTGAGTCGGCAGCCATGGCTGCTGTGCCACATCCTCTCCCACGTTAGGCCTATGCTTTTTGACATGACTTTTCCCTATGACTAAATCAGGCCTATAGCCTTTAAAATTGGCTCGTGCCCGTAACACAATTCGTTCCAGTTCTATTTCCCACATGTTTTCCCACAAGCCTACCTTCCAGCATACGGTCATAACATTTCTAATATGCTCAAAATGACAGTTCCTCAAACAATTTACAACCGCTCTTACAAGGGCCTAACAAGTATTTTAACAATGCATATTTTCTACAACCCAGATTTTACCAGCAGGGGTAGCCAAAAGGAAAACTCATGACTACTATGGCAACCTGTGAGATTCATATAACAAAATACCTGTCTACAGAGTTTAACACAATGCGATAACAACCCGCCCTTTAATGTCATTTGGTTTCACATACTTTTCACTATAAATAAGTCAGTCGTATTGCCTTTGTTGAACCCTTTCATAATAAACAGATCATACCTATGTCACCTTTCCCAATCAACCGATCAGGCGTCCAGTCTTCTTAATTGACTCTGCACCTCAACCAGCCCAGGCTGACTGTATTGCACACAAACGTCCCCACAAGGCAAACATCAGAGCCACAATAATGACATTATAAGTATATACACAATTACAGTTGGCGAAAAAACATACAGGCCTTCTTGAAAAGGGTAAACAAAGATTATCACAGTGAACGTCTTCTACCCCCAGGGCTTGTCAGAAGGGCTACCCAAAACCAGAATCCTAGTCTAAAACAGCATTCAATTCAATTAATCTTTATTCAAATAGCTGGGACATACATAAATTACATAAAATTCCGACATATATTAAAAAATACCTTGCCTACCACAGAAATATGTGACAGTCCATGAAACAAAATACCCGCCTGCAGCCTTTAACACAGTGCTATAACAATCCATCCATAAAAGCCTGTTGACTGTAATAAATGCTTTTGACAGTAAATAAGTCAGGCCTACTGCCTTTATCATAACTGTTCATAATAAACGGATCGTCTCTGTGTGTAGGAAAGTGCTTGTTTTTGACATGGTCACCCCCACTTTTTGCCTGGTTTTTGATGTGATTACGACTGGAAGTGCACTGGGTTCCTGCTAACCAGGTCCCCAGTGCCAGATCTCGTTCCCAAAACTGTGCAATTGTTTCCCCACTTGGCAATACCTTTGGAACTCTCTGTAAGTCCCTAGTACAAGGTACCCCTGGTAGCTAGGGCAAGGGAGCTAAAGAGGGTCCTTGAGGGCTGCAGCGCGAATTGTGCCACCCCAGAAGACCCCTCACCAAACACGGGCAGACTACCACTGCAGGCTACGTGTCTTGGTGCAGACAAGAGTGGAAAAACGATATGGCTCACATCCCTGCGTGACACTGCTGCGGACACTGCATATAGTATAGGTAAGTAACCCCTACAGCAGGCCTTACAGCCTTAAGGCAGGGTGCACTATACTACATGTGAGGCCATAACTGAATGGGCAGATATGCCCCTGTGCTGGCCAGTTCCATTACTGCCAGTACAAGAGAACAGGGAAACTGTTTTAAGTACATGTGCTGGACACTGGTGAAAACGAGTTCCCAACATAGATGATGGCTTCCCTGAAGATAGGGATGTTTGGCATTAAACATCTTGTATTAATAAACCCACACCGACGCAGGTGTTGGATTTATTAATACATGCACCCAGAGGGCACTTTAGAGGTGTCCCCTGAAAACCTACCAGTTGCTGGTGTGCTGACTGACTGCTTTTCGCCAGCCTGCCACCAGAGACAAGTTGCTGACCCCCAAGGGTGAGGGGCTGTGCTCCCAGGAAGCCAGAAATCAAGCCAGCTTGGGCAGAGTGTGCTTACACCCCCTCCCACAGGATGACCTGTAGATTAACATTCCAAGGCAGGGGAGCTTCAAAGAGCCCACTGCCTTTGGTATGCAAATCTGGCTTTTCTCACAGGAGAAGAAGCTGACACCATTTGTCCAGATGCTTTTGGCACCTGGACAGGTGGGAAAATTAGCTAGTCAGATAGGCTTGCCCACGTTCAGGCCAGTAGCACTCTAAAGGTGGGCTACCTGAAGTGGAGGTGACTTTTAAGAGTTAGCCATCTTGGTGATGGCACATTTAGGATCTCTGTGACAGGGTTATGCCCACTTCCCACAGGATGTGGTCATATGGGGGCGTAATGACCCCAGGGGTAGGTAGCCCTATGACTACAACCCTGCACACCCCTAACACCCCTGTATTCAGTATTAAGGGGAGACCCTGACACCAGAAAGTAATACCCTGGTGGCCTATGAAGAAGAGGGACACCAAAAAGTCCGCAAAAGCAGAAGACTGAAGAAGAGCAACTGACTTTGCACCAGCCCTGCGGGTCTGTCTGCTGTTCCCTGTCGAAACTGCCCCAAACAAATGTTGTCCTGCAGCTGTCATGCCTCAAAAGCCTGGGAGCATGGTTTGCCTTCAATAAAGACTCAATACCTCCAGTGAAGTAGCTGAGTTACTCCCCTGCATCCTGCAAGCACTCCAAGAAGAACCATGAGGACTCCGGGACTGCCAAGCACCACTGCACAAGCCCCCAGCCTACTTTGAAGTGGGCCAACAGTGTCAGCGCGGACCCCAATCCCTCAAGAGACTGACTCCACTTTGGGTTCACCCCTCGTGAATTCCCCGATGTCGCCTGCAGCCTCTGTTGGCAGGCCCCCTCAACCGTGTGTGCTCCCTGATGAAAAAAGCCAACATCACAAAGACCCTCTGCACCCGTTCGCCCCGAGGAGAAGAAGACTACCGGTGTCTTTGCATCCCTTAGCATTGCAAGATTTGAGCCGTTTGCGTGGTTCAAACCGACTGGTCTCCCAGTTAAAACCTGCAGCCTCTTTTTACGAAGACCAATCCCCGTTGACTAACATTGGGCACCCGACGCTGTACTGCACCACTGCACCCGGTCGCCCTAGCACTGCTGGAGGTGATCTGCTGGTGCTGCCTTAGACCTTGCCTGATACTCATCTTAAGTCCCAGAAATGGACCTCGTAAGTCGCTGTATCGTACCTGATTACTGTACTTGTTTTTCCTCCCATAGGATACCATTTCAGCTCTGAAAAATGCACTGTATCAACTTTTTTTAAACATAAAGTATTTCTCTTGCAAAACGTACCTACCTGATCATATTGATTCTGGTGCCTAAACAGATATAAAGATATGTGTTATTTTTATAAACTGCTGTGGAACTCCTTATTGAGTCATGTGCATCATTTATTGACTTTTGTGTGTATATCCGGAGTCTAACACTCCCCTCTGATAAGCCTAAGGCGGCTCAACCACACTACCCCCTAGGAGAGCACCTTGGGATTGCTAAAGCAAGCCCCTGTCCACTCAAGAGAGAACCCCTGGACTCTTTGCACAATACACCTAATTTTGGTATATCATATAAATAGCCAGATTCCTACACGGTGCATCTGATATAACTGTTTACAATGAATCAATGGAGAGCATATCCTTCATCATCGGCTCGTCACTATAGACAATATATTTCCACTGGACTGAGCATAAGCTTATCCACAAGATAAGCATCAAGTATGTAAATCATAAAATTACAAATATGTGCAAAATGACAGTTGGCAAAACAATATACAACTCTCTCCTCCTAACACGGATTATCACAATACAAATCTTCGAACGAAAGGGTTTGTCAAAGGGAGTAACCAACACCAAACCCCTTGGCTACTATGCCAATCTATGAGATTCTATATAACAAAATACCTATCTACAACCTATAACACAGTGTAATAGCAACCCCCCAATTAAACACAGATTGGCTTTAACAAATGCTTTTCACAGTAAATAAATCAGGCATACTGCTTTTATTAAAACGTTCATAATAAATAAGTAAGGCTATGGCATCTGACATAATGATTCCCAAACACTCAATGAGGCCTATAGCTTTTATCACTGGATTGTTACAATAACTAATTCAGCCCTGCTATATTGAGAATATGCTAGCCCAGAAGGCAACAGTGAAATACAAGCTCTCTCTCTCTCTCTCTCTCTCTCTGTCTCTCTCTCTCTCCTCGTATTACAATGACGGCAGTCGGAGTTTAAACCAGCAGGAGAATCCAATTTGGTTCCGATGGGTTCAAGGAGCCTGTCCACTAGTCGGAAAGGCCTCGCAATCCCCTAAGGACGGTATTTCTGCCGTCGGGATTATGATGCCACTTTCCAACAGCAGTTCCATATCTGCCTTTCTGGCATGGAACTGCTGTCGTAAAGTGTCTTAGGGGGCCCCTAGCACGGCCCCCCTGGCCCTCCGCATGCGGCCTTGGGTGCCCATCTCTGCCCCATGTGGCAGGCACCAGGCAGGTGAGTTATTCATTTGTCGAGGCGTATGTGCCACAATAATCCTGTCTGTGCTTTTGAATTCATGAAGTCTGAGAAGAAATATTTTTCAACAAATTACATCTTCATTGCTCTTGGCGTGTGTGTAGGCCAACCTTATTTTTGATGCTTGTTTGCACGCCTACATCACCTAAACCACTCTCCATAAATATTCTTAAGGGGCGTGATGTATTTTCCAGGATCCTTCCAGAGCTTTTGTTTTGCTTCCACAGCTATTGTTTTGATTCTTTTCTGTGCTATTGCTGTGGGTTGCCATCTGGCCTTTTGCTTTCTGGTTTGGAATCTGTTGCGATGTAGCAATGTGCTATTCCCTCCTTCATCCAGGCATCCTACTCAAATAATTCAGCTGGCACCAACAAGAGAACATTCTTGGAACTAGCTCCTCTAAGAGATTTAGCAGTGCTGGCAGAGATGATCACCTTCTTAGGCATCTGGTGGTCCCACTGCATTTCTCTCTTATTTTTGGGTATTTACATATTCAAAGCCTGGCCTATCCTTGGAGCCAATGAACTCCGATCACGATTAGTGCAACATGGTCACATCTTTTGGCCTCGACTACCATCTTTTTTTGTCGGTTGCAGGATGGCTGTGAGAGATGTTGTCATGACTTTTGGCAGTCCTTTGGGGGTTGCATGCCCTCCATATACATGGGATCTCAGCAGTGGACGTTATATACCGGGAGGAGGAGCGAGAGGAAGGCGCTAGCAGCCATGTCACTGGCTGACGCCTGCTTTGCCATGACTCACTTATAAACAGTAAGTCAGGGTTTCTAAAGCTAGCACATTTTTACAGATGGTATAAGCTGGGTCACCAGTGGAGTGGTGTGGCTCACTGGTTAGAGGCAGCAGACCCGGAAGCAGAGGACGGCCCGGGACCAGGGTTCAATTCCCGACGCGGCAGGGTCGTGGACCAGGGCCAGCGGACTCGATAATTCTCGCCTCGGTGCCTACTCTAACCAGGGATCACACTCGGCAACTCTGGGCATTAGCTTGCCTCATCTCCACAACAGCCCCCCACATTTGCTGGGGATGCCTGGTTTCACCTTGGAGATACCCGGGAGGGACCATCTCACAGGGATAGCCAGGACGGGTTCCCCAGCGGTCTACAGCGCCAGGACGCCTCAGGGTAGCAGTACGCTTTACAAGACACGTACATTTACATTTACATTATCTTCCCAGTCCTGGCTGTTTTCTTGTCCCAATGGGATGATATTACTAAGGTAGGCAGGTGGTAGTTATAGAAGGTCAGGGGAGGGGAATCACATAGTAGAGCTTGTCCTTTTTCAATAAATCAACTACTTCCACATCTCACGAGTCCAAATGGCTTTTATTTCAACAAATCAATAGATTAATTGCTGCCTCGGTCAGGAATGAGTTACTTCAAATCAAGCAGTGGTGGGTCTCTGAAATAGTCTGAACAAAGTATGTTTCTTGCCCCTGATGTGCGTGTCCTCATGGGATGTACCAGAGATGAAAGTTTTATTCTGCCCACGTATGCAATAATGGTTTTAAGGGTTGTGATTGATGCTCATGTCAGCAGCTCCGCCAGCTCGTGTCAATTGCAGTGAATGGTTGGTTAAAAAAAAACACAGCATGCATGCTCAAGGCTGTGGCATCCCTTTATTTGCATTCCATGAAATTAACTAAATTGACCCAAATATCGGAATGGGAAAAAAGAGAGAGCGAGAGATTTTGAAAAAAATCCATCAGGTAGTCCAGTGACAGAGGCAGCGAGCAGCAATGAAGTTGGCCAGCCCCGAACAAAGCATTCCTGCTGTCAGTCAGAAGCAGAAACAGGCAGGTAAACTTGGAAATATCTTCACCAGACCTGGAAAGCACTTGACCCCGTCACTTGCAGCATTCCAGGAGCTTTACTTGCCATGGTGAACTTATTTTGAAAAATGGAGAGACTTAAGTGCCTTGCACAGGGAAAACTTGAATTTAATCTCCACGACCTCAAATTAAATGCCACTTACGCGTCCATTCAGAGTTGTGGGGAGTGATATCTCAGCAGGACACCACATGACTGGATTCCAAGTTTTACCAGATGCAGCAATACACAAAGGGGCAGATTTACAAGCCCCTTCCGCCACTTTTGCGTCACTTTTCCCATGTTAAATGTGACGCAAAAGTGGCTCAAGGTGCTTGTAAATCTGCCCCAAAGTGCTTAACTTGCAAAAAACATAAGTGCGAGGCTCTTGTCAGGATGCTACTGCAGCTTGCACCACACATTGCCCCTGCTATGCTGCCAATGTTCGTAAAAACACAACTACTAACCATCACATTCCTAGAAGCGTGACAATTCGGACTATTTCAGGCCCCCAAAGCTATAAGAATAGCTTGGGCAAGTAATACTTATTTTTAAAGTATAAAGAATTAACAATTAACTGTTGTAGTGGTCATCTCTAAATTAGCCAGACAGCGCCACCTTGTTGCAGACTGTCGCAAGCGCCGGTGTTTACAATTTAGTTCTGTTGAAGAGCACCGGAAATCACTGGCTCAAATTAAGCACTGCACACAGTGCAACTAAATGTTTTTCCATGCACATCTACCGCCTGCCCAAAGAAGTTTGGTAAATGTATGCAGGACAGGGACAGGAATTGGGGAATCACATTTTTTTATTGGAACAGAAATTCCAAGCCCTGCGTGTTATTTTGCATTCCAGCTTGGTAACAGAGGTGGAGATACTAATTGCATTCGGTAACCTCAGAGTATCTATCTTTCCAAGTACTGGCCAGATCTCAAAAGGCCCTTAGTACACTTAGAAACAACTTTTTCTTTCTCACTTTGCTGCCATCTTGCTGGAGGAACTGGGGATAAGCACCAACAATTTAGCAACAGCAAGAGTAATGATACGCTATTTAGGAGAAGCTTGGGGTTGATACCCGTCTACTGTTGCTTAGCAACACCTGTGATTAACCAATCAGGCTGCCTTCCTAAAAGTGAGCAGGCATTTGAGAGCATTAATAGGCAGATAGTCGTGATTGTTATCAATCACCGATTATTAAAAAGCGGTATGATCGTGTTTTCCGTACAGATTGTAAAAAAAAATATACAATGGTGGTCATGTAGGGCAAAGGTTGCGTGATGTCATTTCTGGTGATTACGCAAGGGTATGTGAAGGTACTACTGCTATTCTGGCAATTTATTTTGGATGCGGGGAGGTCTGCGACAAATATTAGGCCCAGGCACCTTAATAAAAGTGTCCCCTATAAGTGAAGAAAATAGCTAAAAATAAAAATGAAAAGTGGTAAAATCAGGGAAATCAAAAGTAATAACCGACCCACCTGGCCATAAAACCAGCCAACAACTGCTAAAAAACCGGCCCACCCACTGATCTGTCAGGCCCAAAAGGCCAGTCCAACCCTGGCAGTATTGCCTCCGGAAGGGGAGTGAACCTATCATTTTAATTTGATTGATTGTTCTGCATGTTCACACACCTAGGGTCCTGGTGGAATGCACTGCTAGCAGTGCCTCACGAGGACTCCCCTCACCCCATCAAAGACAGCCAGTACATCATAAACCCACCATCATTAAAACTAGTAGTGGCTTGCAGGCTGAAGGGCCCCTAAAAGAGTGAGAAGAACAGTGCTTAACTAGTGCCGGTGATTGCAGGTACTGAGCACCAGCGTTAGTCATCATAGGACTTTCTCCTAGAACAAAGGGGAGGAGTCAGAAAAGAGAAAAGAAGGATGAATGGCAGAGGACACCTCTCACCAACTACTAGATGAATAGCTGTTTTTTATGCTAATTTTTTGTAATTTATAAAACAGTCAATTTAAAACAAGCATTGACAAAGCCAATATGTCTGCCACTGACCACCAGCCTTTAGGTTGTGCCAATGCTTGTTTTGGCTGTCATGAATTTTGTAAAACTTTATTTTTGGGGAAGCTGCCAGGCCCTCAATAAGCTTAAAAAAAAGAAACATTGGTTCAAAGCAAAAATAGTGTTTGGGTTTCAAAATTCACACTGTCATATTTGTCCCTTATCCAGAAGGGAATTGCTTAGGGTGGATGTTCTCTTTGTGAAAGGGCAGAATGCTGTCAGTCACAGTGAAGTTAGCCATTGGCTAAAGTAGGCTGACCCACTGCTGCATGAGGTATGCTGTACTGGGCAGAATAAAAATGTGAATGACGCAATAACAGACCAATGGAGGAAGAGAGGTGGGTAGAAGCTCCTATAAATATACATTTAATTTTAGTAAAATCAACCATGAGCAAAAGGTCAGCTACAGCCATTCAGAGCATAGTACTGTGTACATTTGGGTTATGGGAGTGGTAGACTCCTACCTAGAAAGTGTTGCATACCATGTGAGACAAAGGCCTCTGCTGGTTTTGGAAGGGAAAATATGCCTCTATAGGGTTCACTTTTTGAGATACTGGTATATTGGTTGAAAGGTATACCTTCCCTGTTCAGGGCGACAGGGACAAGGGTTATCTCACTGAAAGAATGTAGGCTTTATGCTAGGAACTAAAGATGTGGAAGCTTATTCCCTACTTACCATTCCTCAAACATGACATCTGAAAGCATTATGAGCTTGGATTTCTACCAGTCTTTTGAAGGGCCAGTGTTTTGAATCTACTTCAAGGGGTGGTCTTAGAACATTCCCAAGTTTGGTATTCTGTACTTGAGGTTGGGTTATTGTGTTTGTGTTGAATGACAGGACCCTCTGATTGGCTAATAGCAGGGGGCAGCTCTACCGGCATTCTGTCTTTTCTGCAGGAGGCCTTCTGGGAGGTGCAGGGAACTTTGAATGTAATCTTTGACCCCATGCAGCATGAAGATGAAGATTGGTAAAGGGTTGAATAAAGGTGAAGGTTAGAGGGGCACAAATAAATCTTAACTATTATAAGAGGTAGCAGCTAATAACATTTGAAAACATGTCATCCGTTGTTACATAATTTAGAGGACAATCTGAGGGTCTTTGCCATTGGACATGTACTACCTCCAGTCTCACTTTCCCTTAACTTGCGGATCACATCTCAAGTCAAGCCCAGCAGGCACTGGGTGCAAGGTTTGCCTTTCACCCATGACAGGTACTAATGCCTCTGCCCTTGAGATAGCATGACAAAGCTTTTGCATGATAAACCCTAGCATAGCATATGACCTGCAGCCATGCCCTGCAATGGGTTCACCAACCCACAAGCCAGCAGGGCATGGGGTTGGGCAATGTTGAGTGGGTGCTGTTTCATTTCATGGACTTTGTCCATGACCTTCCCAATACCCTTCTCCAGTGCCCACTTGGCTGCACTCAGGAGATACTGTATACATGGTTTGCCTTTTAGTCAGGTCTAGCGCCCAGCATCACATCTCCAGTTCTTGCTGAGCAAGATTTGCAAAGGCACTGGCTGCAGGGTATAGTCTCTTGCTGTGACCCACTGGCATTTCCCTAACTCCAAATCAGCTCTGTGGGGTCCTCTGATAATACTTTTGATTTCTTCCTCACCAATAATTGCTACCTTTATTTCAATGTAAAATTCATACTTTGGGACCCCATATCTTTTGTTTCTCCTTGACTGGTTTGAAAGCAACTTTGCAAGATGATATTTAAGTGAACTCGTTTTAATGTTTGGACATTTTGTGCATACTTACCATGCAGAGCTATAGTTATATGCCACCCACAAATGTTTTCTTCAGCTGCACAAAATATCAGTATGTACCAATTACAACCGGTACAGGTATAACAGATTTGTAATAAGACGGTCAGGATATCAGTTACGTTTGTGGCAGAGTACCAGTCCGCCAACTGTTGTGCTGTTGCGCGTTGGACCGACACGCGCTAAGGAACTCATTATTAGTTCACAGGATACATCCATTCCTTGGCTCAAGCAGACAGGCCAACGCTGTTGTGTGGATGCGCGCTGACACGGCACGTGCTAGAGAATCACAATGAATAGGTATCTCTTACCCATTTTGCCTTCGTGACCTAGCCGTTGGCAGTTACTAAGAGACACAGGTCGACGTACCTGCACCTCTTGTATGCTGCATCATTATTCCTATGTGCTGCATCATTAATCAGAGTTCCCACGAGTTCACACACATTGCTGTGTGACACCATCTCCTTCACGTTATTATTTGATTGAAAGCGCTGTGCTACTTTCTGATTGCCAGCCCTCCCACACCCTCCCTTGGGCACCCGGCTGCGTCCCATGTGAGTATCCTTCACCCCCCTTTTCGTATCACTCACCTGTGGCACACACTCTTCACGCGGCTGCGTAGTCATCCAATCAGATGTCCCTACATTCTTAGGTCCTGAAGAGACCCTACATTGCACAAAGGATCGAAACGTCATCAACAAAGAACTAAAACTAACCATTAAACCAGCGCATATCATTGTATATAGTCGCTGTCTACTTTGTGTGCATTTTATAATGGTCGACTTTGGAATACTTTAGAAACCGAACACATTTGTCACAAATATGTCACCAATGTTTTAGGTTCCAGTTTTCACTGGGGACACCTTGCACTATTGCTCTTATCTCTCTCTGTATATATATTTTTTGAGAATTATAAAATACAACTGTGATTAAGTGAAACAAAGGTGTATTTGATCTCTTTTCTTTTTGATATTACGTTAACCCTTCCTATTGCGATTGTGCATATTCTTATCATTATAGATTCTTGTATTATTCCACAGGAACCACTGTTTCTGATAATAAACTGTAAATCAGGTTCTATGTTGACTTCTGGTGGTACAAAGAATAAAGTTCAAAATCCTCTGCTTTGCTCTCAAAACTCAAATGCCATTTACCTAAACGTTTATTCAGTCACTGTTTCCAAACTACATGCTGATGTGGAACTAGAGAATCAGTAATACAAAGCAGCTGGTTCAGGCTAGATCCAACTGAAAGGTAAGACTGTTTGTTGGACTTGGCCCTTTTTGCATGGTTATCCCCACACTTGTTGCTTCTTCCTCCTATTTTTTCCTGACCTGTTGTTGTTGGTTTTAGGAATCTGGGCACTTTACCACTGCTAATTAGTGCTAAAGTGCATATGCTATCTGTGTAAATTGTGAACATGATTAGTTATCCATGATTGGCATGTTTGACTTACTGGTCAGTCCCTAGTAAAGTGCACTAAGTGTGCCAGGGCTGGTAAATAAAATGCTACTAGTGGGCCTGCAGCACTGATTGTGCCAACCACAGGAGTAGCTCTGAAAAGGTAACTCAGACCTGCCACTGCAGTGTCTGTGTGCAGTTGTGAACTCTCATGTCGACTTGGAAAGTGCACCCACTTGCCAGGCCCTAACCTTCCCTTTTCTTACATATAGGCTATCCCTATGGTAGACCCAAGATACCCCCCTGGCAGGGTGCAGTGTACGTGAGAGGTAGGACATGTACTGATGTGTGTAACATATCCTGATAGTGAAATACTGCCAATTTAGTTTTTCACTATTGAAAGACTATCTTGCCCCATAGAACAGAATGGGAGAATGCTTTGTAACATTCTACAAGCATATCTTCCCATAGGGATAAGATGGAAAAATAACGTTTACGCTCGCTGAACTCAGAATTAAATAACACATCTTTTGCTAAAGATGGTTTTTATATTGTGTGTTTGAAAATGCCACTTTTAGAAAGTAGGCATTTTCTTGTTTAACCATTCTGTGTGCCTCTGCCTGTTTCTGTATTGACTGTCTGGTTTTGGAGTGACAGGGGCCGGGGAGGTGCATTCTCTCAGACAGCCACGGGGGTGATGTGTGTCCTGCCTTTCCTGACTGAGTCAAGGCTGGGCTGAATAGACCTGGGCTGCATTCAGAGTAGGGGGAGGAGTTCTCACTAGCACTTGAATAGGCCGGGTCTGCATTTAGAGTGTTGGGAGGAGGTTTCCCTTGACACCTGAATAGGGCCTGTCTGCCTTGCACAATGCTGTCTCCACCTCCTGCTGGGCAGCTGCACCAGAGAGGTTAGAACTTGTTTGGGCTGGGCTTAGATACCCTTGCACAAAGAGAACAAAGACATTTTGGGGTATAAGTATTAGACCTAAACCCCCTGAACTTTAGACTACTTCTGGAATCAAGAGGAACCTTTGCCAAGGAGAAGAGCTGTGTCTGGGGTTGGCCTGCAGTTGCTCTGTCTGCCAAGGAAAGGAGAAGGACTTTGCTGTGTGCTGTGTCCCCTGCTTGAAGAAAGTCTCCAAGGGCTTGAGTAGAGCTTGCCTCCTGTTTTGAAGTCTCAGGAACACGAAGACTTCACCCCTAGCTCCACTGAACTTCCTTGCTGGGAGTTCTACCTGCCAGGAGTACCTATGGCTGTGTGTGGCCTCTGGAGGTTGTTTCTGCTACTGGGAGATAGAAAGCAACACAACAACAAGAAAATCTACGCATCGCTCTTCTTGCAACGCAACGCCATGGCACGAGAAGAATCTCCCCGCACCGCCGCTGCTAAAAGTGATGTAGCGCCTGTCGCCGCTGCAAGAATCGACGCATCGAGGGATCGCAGCTGAAGAATGATGCAGCGCTGCTCAACGCCGGCTCATCGTTTGCCGACGCATCCCAGATTTCCACACATCGTCCCTGTGCGGCAAGTTTTACCCGACACATCACCCGCGGATTGGAGTCGTCTCAGAATCGATGTAGTGCTTCGCCCTACAGGCCGGAACCGACGCTCAGCTCCCCTGTGTCCAGTGGAACTGTCGCATCACATCCACGAAGGTCTCAGGAATCGACGCATCGATTTGTTTTTCGATGCTTCCCATCGCTGCAACTGTTTGGCTTGGTGAATTTTGTCGCAATGACAGGTACTTTGCAAGAAATCAAACATCCACAGTTTTCTATGGACTCAGTTGCTAAAACCTTTTGAAAGTCATTTTTCTTAATACTTGTATGTTGGTCTTTTGTCGTTTTGGTATTTTTAAGTTTAGATAAGGATACTTTATTTTCCTAAACTGGTGTGGTGTCCATTTGTGGTGTTATCACTGTGTTACTGTGAGTGTTGGTACAAATACTTTACACATTGCCTTTGGGATAAGCCTGTCTGCTCGTGCCAAGCTACCAAGGGGGTGAGCAGGGGTTAACTGAAGTGTGTATCCCCCTTACCCTAACTAGAAGCAAGGGTCCCTATTTGGACAAAGGTACCTACCTCTGCCAACTAAAGACCCCCATTTCTAACACTGTTGTTAAGATATAAAGAATCAACCTAACTTGACAGCCTTCAAAAAAAGAAAAAGCCTCTTCTGACAATAGTTTCTAAGCATTCATGAAATCATTGGGAGAACTGCCCTCCATGAAGGAACCGAGCCCCTGTGTATGAAGGAAGACCCAAGCAGGATTTTTTATCTGAAATTCCTGCCTTCAAAACCCAACTCTCTACAACTTCAGTTTAGGTTTTATCCAAGAAGGGATGAGTAATTACTGTGAACTGATACCTTTATCGTCATCAGTGCTATCAAGTGGCCATCCCTCAAATGGCAGTGCCTTACAAAACATTTAAAACAAATAAATGACCTATTTCACAGACCTTGGTGTACTTCTGTATAGCATGGATGTCACATTCTAAACGTGATAATTCACTGCTGTGAAGCAGCAACGGTGGGATACAGATCTCGTAACTCACTGCGGTAGGGCTCCGGGATAGTTTGGTTGCCAAACTCCCCCCTACTAAGGATATGAACACATTTACAGCCATCACATGGAATATTGCAGGTTTGGGGCAGAAACTGTCGAACCAGGATTGGCTAACATATATTTATACTTTCGACTTAATATGTCCTCAAGAGACCTGGATGGAGGGCCCTGTCAGTTTAGACGGTTACAGGTCATTTCACACCCCAGCGATTGCTTCATCTGAAAAAACCAAAGGGCAGCATCGTGACTTTTAAAAAAAATACTTTGAGATTCGACGTTTTATCTTCCTATAATGAGTGTCAATTTCTTAATATGTTACATCTCAAAGGCCCTGACGGCAATACTATTTTATTGATCATTTTTTACAATAACTTGTTCGGGAGTGAAATGTTCAAAGTGGTTGCCATAGTGGAGGAAAACATTAATAGGATCATAGGTGCAAGTAAGAAAGACCCATTGGTGCTCTGGATAGGAGACTTTAACGTACACCCCTGCCCTGCTGCTCAATCCCCAATTTGCGGCCTTGTAGACAAGGTTGGGGGACCAAACATTCATTTTACACATAACCCCGATGGGAATGCTCTAAATAAATTCATTTTTATAAATTACCTGGAGGTTATGAACCCTCTATCTGAATCTACAGGTCTCTCTCTAGAAACTTTCTGTTCCCCCTTACATAGCTCCTCCATAGATTTCATAATAGCATCAGCCAGGATGGGTGAAAACCTCAACAAATGCAACAATGCAACATTGTTAAAAAAAAATCCATGTTACATTCAGCAGAAAACAAATCCGCATGGTCTCACTTTATGCAATAGAAGACATGCCTCTTTTATTATGTGCATACAAATATGTTTTAAAACTGTCCTTCAGTTTGGAGTTTATTCTGAGACGGCGGGAAACACCTCTCTCTTTAAGAAACAGTTGTATAAAACAGTATTATACAGCACATGCATATATAAGGTAAGTCTCTCAATAGTGGGTGCTTTAAGATACAGCATACCTTACAAAAAATAGTAACATTTTGAGAATATTTTCACGCTTCGAGTGCCATGTTGAAATAACTGAAGCTTTAGGTCAGTTTTTGTGGTTTAGCATGAACTGGCGCAAAATGAAAAAACATAATATTTTGACAAAGAAGGAAACATTATTTCCATACTGTTCGAATTACAATTAATTATGAAAGGCGTTTTTAAAATTCTCCAGAAAAAATACTTTATCCAATTCCATCAGCTGGGGGAATTGATACTATATGGATGGACAGCATTTGCACATCTTTTTTTGAAGTGTTTTCTACTGTTTAGATTTCATACATTGTGATCCGTTTGAGCTACAAACAATCTATTTTTAAATCTGGAATTATGCTGTAGGTGTTATATACTGTAGTAAGTTTTGCAAATCAATAGTTATGTGAAAAATACTGTAACTGCATAAAAACTTACATCCAGTGACCATCGTCTTGCACAGCTGCCTCTACCTTACCAGTTATGTTAGGGTTCTATACCGTGAGCTGCACGAGGCCATGCATATGCCGACTGCTGACCCAGGTAGAAGGAGTTACAACTGGTCACAGTCAACAAACTATGAACAAAAAAGCGGCAGCTAACCAGACACATTACTTTTCTCTGGAACCAAAATCTGACATGTTTGAGCAGCAAGTGAGTTACTATATATGTAAAGATGCACATCAACGACTTACCGCCTGCACTTTCTCTGCTGCTAGTGTGATGACCACCACAAGTACCAGACACCTAGGAGAAGAAAAACACAGGTAAAGGAGTATAAACACCACTTCTTGCTGTCATTTAGCATCAATATGTCAACTGTCTACACAACAGAGTGAGGGAATGTGCTTCACATAGGGAGAAGAGATAGAACCATGTGTGACAACGGTAGTATTACCCACAGGCGCCACTGGGTAGTTATAGTTAGGTCACCGTTTCAATAGGAAATGCCTTTTTTGTTTTGCTTATAACGTTGGCACTCTTTGACAAAACTTCACAAAACTTTCCCCAAAAGTGCTCCTTTTTGCCTGGTTTGTGCATGGAAAGTTTCAGGTGGTCCGTCAATATCCTCAAGCCTTTTCGATAGACTTTTGTCAGAAGCGTCTTTGTAAAAACGGGAAAATGGAATTACAGCAAAAGTGGCAGGAACCTAGATCTTCGTTCGCAGATGTGCGTTTCATGATTTGTGGTAAATTAACGCAGTAGCTGTTGAGAAATTAAGATTTAAAATATTTATACATCTGGACGGTGGGGTCCAAGGGACTCCTGCAAGAGCCTCAGGGGAACGCCAATTAAAAAATAGAGCATTCTGACTGGCCCAGGGAGCTTTTTCCATTTGGGCCATCTTGCTCTCACGGGAGTGAGCTCTCTGATTGGCTGCGAGCAACATGAAAAACATGTTGCTGCCAGCCATTATAGGTCTTGGGGACTTAGGGCCAGGTTACAACATTGGCGCAGTTGTGCCAGCTCTCCGCCGGCACAGCTGCACGTAGACGCGCAAAGACCGCCTGCCTGATCTCAAGTTTAACTCGTGCAGGCTGGCGGTCTTTTTGCCATTCCCACGGCGGTGCCAGAAAAAAGACACCGCAATGGGAATGGCAAAAGATTTCCAGCATGGCATGGATGGTGATGTCCATGCTGTGCTGGAACTGGGGGTGCAAACAGACAGGGGGGCACATGGTGTGCCCCCCTGAATAAATCCCCCTTGCTAGGGTGATAGTAGGGACCCTGCAGGGCCCTCTTTTTTTCCCCACTGCCAGTCTTTTCATGGCGGACTCACGCCCATGAAAAGGCTGGCAGTGTGGAAACTCGTAATATGCTGAGCAGGACTGCACCAGTCCCGCTCAGCATGTTATATTGGATGTCTGGCGTGCCACCGCCAGGGAACTGCGGTTCGCTGGGGCAGCCGACGGTCCACCACCAGAACGACTCAGAGAGTCACAATCCAGCAGACGGGGCACCGCCAGTGGTGCACCACTGCGAGTGCGGTGGTTGTAAGACCGCTGCATTAGTAATCAGGCCCAAAGTTTCCTCTCAAGCAGTTAAAAAATAATAATAATATAAGGGGGTAGGGTAGGGATACCCTGCCCCCTAGGCCTTGTGGGGGGACCAAGAAGGACCCCGCCCCCCGGGGTCAAAATAAAAATTGGCCCCTCTAAAGGCCCCGGGGAACCCATCCCTCAGGGCCGTATTGTAATTTAAAAGGGAGCAGGCCATGGTCCCCTCTCCTGAGCCTTTATAGGTGCTGGGAACTGCATTACCCGAGGCAGCCTCAAGTACTAAGTACTCTGTCTTGGTGAGCCCAACCCCAGGATAGAGTAGTTTCCCTGCCTGCACTAGCATGGGCAGGAGAACATGTTTTCTCCCGTCTAGTGGGAGCATTTTTAAATCTTCCCCAAACAACAGAAAACACATAAGTCTGCCCCCAGTTGGCGGGAGATTTATAGTTGCTCCGTCTGGCTGGGAGCAGAGTTGTGTTCTGTTTTCCTGCTCGCATCACAGAATACATATTGCTCCTGCCCGGAGGAAGCAAGCATAAATAACTGCTCCCTCCGGGTGGGAGCATAGTCAGCTCCCGCAACATGCGGAGAGCTGACTGGGGCTGTGGGGGCCCTGGGGCCACCAACATGTGCTCTGTGGGTGCCCAAGTGGGCACCGGGGCATGCACCTCTTATCCCAGGGGATGGGGTTCCTGGGGCCATAAAGCCTCTGGGAGGGGGCCAAGCAGCCCCCCTCCGATTTTAGACAAAAAAAGAGCCGGGTGGGGTCCTTGGGCCTCTGAAGGCTCGGGGAGGGGGGCCGCTTGTTCCCCTCCCATTTTGTGTTAAATTCGGCCCTGAGGGATGGGGGCCAATGAAGGCTTGTGAAGGGGAGTCCTGCAGCCAAGGTCTGCTTTTGTTTAAAAGAATACTTGGAAATTCACAGAAAAAAACAAAGGTTGAATTAATGTTAAAGTTAGATGAATATGTCAGTGACAAAATTAGCATTTTGAACTAAATAAAAACACAGAAATTCACCAGTTATAGTTAGCAGAGCTAACTAAAACGTGCACCCCCGCCATACACTGCTTATGACCTCACATATGAGATCACTCATGACATGTTCTATGACATCACTTATGACATCACTGATGACATCTCAGATGACATCATTGATTTCCTCACTGATAACATGACTGGTGACATCATCCAAGCTTCTTTTGTACACATCACTCTATAAAGTAGTATGGCATTAGAGGTCTGAAGGTAAGTATAAACTAGCTCACACTAACATGAAGCATCATTAATGCCATCACAGATACAATTCCCTTAGGTGTAGCAAGCATGTGTAATGTGCAACATTGACTCTATACCATACACTTCACAGGTAACCTAGTTCACATTAACAATCAACCACAGATCTATGGGAAGCCCTTATTGCACACGGTGTTCAAGCTGTAAACAACTGTTCAAAGAAAGCCAAGTTCCTCAAGAGACTCAATGTCTGTGTCAGGTCCCCAACCAAGAGGTCACATGTCAAGAAAGGAATGATGGTGGCTGTGTTGTCAAGACTGTGCAAACAGCATTTGGTGCGAGGTCGAATGCAACATGGCGGCAGAGCGTTCCATAATCCGAAACGGGTTAGCGCTCTAGTTGATCGGGCAGAATTGCGTGATACCGGTGAGGCGCGCGGAGAGCTGCGCACTTCACCTGAACCGTGAGAGGAGTAGGAGGTACCTTCAACGCGTCGCGTTTAGTCAGGGAAAAGAAGATACGCGTCGCGAGAATTCTGAGGAGAATTAGAGATTGGAAGCAGCCAACAACCCCAAGTAAGACTGTTCCATATTTTCTACCACAGAAAACGTTCCGAACTTCGCAGCAGCGGAAGTTTAACTGAAGCACCGGTTCATGTGAATGAAATTACAGCGTTCAAAAGACAACACAAGTTCTGACGTAGCATAGTTTTTTGGGTTCGAGTTGAGTTAGCTCAAGTCAAAGAATATAACAGGTTTTCTGGTACACTGAGTAGTTCCGATTCCTGTCAATAAGAAAACATAGGGAGTGGATACTCTTGAGGGCAGAATACAAATGACACAGAAAAGTAAGAACAAAACTACAGAGAAGCAACAGTAGTTAGAACAACCAATAAGAGGTGAAGAAGAATAAGAAAATAAACCAAGGCTTCCGTTCTCTGTCCAGTAAGTGAGTTTAGAGAAAAAGGGGCTAGAGAGAGATCAGGAAGGGAGAAGGAAATATAATAACACCAGATTTTTATCTTACAGCGAAAAAACATAAGAACAGAAGAACGAGTAGCATAGAAGAGAAGCAAAGGCACACAGCAATCAGGGTGGGTACAATAGAGAATAAGGAAAGACACAGGAAGGAAGAAAAGGGAAGTAGAAAGTGATTTACATGTAATTGTTTATTACAGCTCACGAACAACAGCAAGAGCCTGAGAAAAGATAGACTACATAAGAAGAAGCAGAAAAGAAGACCACCAGTGTGTGCATTCTCTTCTCTGTCCAATTCCCCTTTCCCCCTTGGGGCTCTTCTGGCTACGCATTTAGAAATTGTGGAGGCCGGGGAGTTCAGAGGAGGAATTGGGAGCTTGCGTCATCCTGCTCCTGTGTCAACCACCAGCGAGAGAAGAGCTGGTTCTGACAGAGTGAAGTGCCCACGAGGTATTGGCACCTGAGCAGAATGGCGGAAGGTTTGGATTTGAAGAAGCTAGGAAACATTTTGGATGAGATACAAAGAGAACTAATTACCGTTAGAGAAGAAAACAGGGAACTCAAAAAGGACACCACAGAACTGGCGCAAAGAATAGGGAGTTTGGTTGCGGGAGATGAGTATAAGATATCTTCCCCAGTTTTGGGTTCATTTGAGGAAGCAACTCCGTCCCAGTCAAGGGGTAACACACAAGTAATACATTCTTTATCCCCGGTGATTCCCTTAGCACCTCCAGAACGCTTTAGTGGAGACCCCCAGAAGGCCCAAGTCTTTTTAACTCAATGTTCCTTGCACTTTATGTGCAGACCAGCCTTGTTTCCTGATGCTCAGTCTCGAGTGGCATTTATCCTTTCCTACTTAAGTGGGGATGCCGCAGCTTGGTCAATGCCTTTGGTCACCAGAAACGACCCTGTGCTATTCAATTTAGAAGACTTCAAGAAAGAGTTCATGCGAATTTTTGACCGTCGGAAGGTGTCTCAAGCTACCGACAATGAACTTTTAGAGATCCGACAAGGAAACAGAGAGTTAGTTGCATACTTGGCCCAATTCAACAAGTTGGTGTTAGAAACGGAATGGCCAGAGAACAAACGAGCCGCAGTATTTTATCGGGGGCTAAAGGATGAGTTAAAGGATGCCTTAGCACAAGTTCCCAATCGTCCCACAGACATCTCTGCTTTGGTGGATCTAGTGTTGGAGATCGATTTTCGCCAGAGCGAGAGAAGAGGCGAGAAGAAACGAGATTATCGACCCAGTGTACCGCGTTTTGATAGAGCCAGATATGAACCTCACAAGGAGCTAGATACCAATCGCGGAACCGAGCCTATGCAAATAGGAACTATCCGTGGACCTCTTACAAAGGAGGAGAAGGAGAAGAGGCGGAATAATAAGTTGTGTCTCTATTGTGGAGGAAGTGGGCATTTTGTTCGAGATTGCCCCAAGAAGCCCAAGACGCAGTCGGCGGAAAACGCCACGCGCCACCAGTAGCTGGAGTTGGACTGGTGGTTGCAGAAACAAAGTCAGCTCCAATGAATCATGCTTTGGCAAATACGTTACAAGCAGACACTCCTCATTTGGTGATATCTGTCACTCTGAGCTATCGAGAACAAAAGAGAAATCAAATAGCTGTGATGATAGACTCGGGAGCGACAGGTAATTTCTGCGATTTACAATTCGCAAGGAGAATAGGATTACTAGCAATCCGAAAGGAGAAGAGTGAGCCCGTCAGAGCAGTGGACGGTACTAATCTGTCATCAGGCCCCATTGTGAGTCACACAGAGCCAGTGCATCTAGAAACCACAGAAGGTCATCATGAAATATTACAATTCAATCTAATAGACGCTCCGCAATTTCAATTGATCTTAGGGTTACCATGGCTCACGGAGCATAACCCCACCATAGATTGGGCCGCAAGAACAATGACCTTGAACTCGGATTACTGCAAGGAAAATTGTTTCAAAGACTGCAAAATTGAAATAAAAGAATCACCTGCTTATCATTTAAGTGTAAACGAAAATTCAGTTTGTTTGATAGACACGTTAACCTTGCCAAAGAAATATGGAGAATATCAGGATGTCTTTAATGAAGCTGAAGCAAAGAAATTACCTCCTCACAGGGAGTATGATTGTAAAATAGACTTGGAACCAGGAGTGAACTTACCCTGCAGTAGAATCTATGCTTTGACCGAACAAGAGGATAAACATTTAAAGAAGTATCTGGCGGAATACTTAGAGAATGGGTTCATCCGACCTTCGCAGTCTCCAGTATCCTCCCCTTTGTTTTTCATTCCAAAGAAAAATGGAGAATTACGCACGTGCATAGACTACAGGGCAATAAATCGAATAACAATCAAGAATCGTTACCCTTTACCTCTGATTTCCACTCTTCTGGACCAGGTGAAAGAAGCTAAAATCTATACCAAGCTTGATCTGCGAGGGGCTTATCACCTGGTTCGAATCAGAGAAGGCGATGAGTGGAAGACGGCGTTTAGAACGAAGCAAGGTCTATTCGAATACCAGGTGATGCCATATGGGCTATGCAACGCGCCAGCTGCATTTCAACATTTTATCAATGATGTATTGAAGGATTGCATAGACCAAATAGCAATTGTGTATATTGACGACATATTGATTTACTCGACAGAAGTAGAGACACATGAAGAACATGTCAAGAAGGTACTACAAAGACTTCGTGAGAATGGGTTATTTGTCAAATTGGACAAATGTGCATTTGATGTAACCACAGTCGAGTTCTTGGGATTTGTACTTGCTCCAGGAGGAATCACCATGGATGAACATAAGATAAAGGCTGTGACTGAGTGGAAATCCCCTACCTCAGTTAAAGAAATCCAAAGTTTCATAGGATTTGCCAACTTCTATAGAAGGTTTATTCAGTCTTTCTCAAAAAAGTTAATCCCAATCACACGTTTATTGAAGAAAGGAGTTCCTTTCCAGTGGGATGCGGAAGCAGAGGCAGCATTTGAGCAATTAAAGAAGGATTTCACCACAGCGCCTATTTTGTTGCATCCAGATCCTGCAGAACCATTCTTTGTTGAAACGGATGCGTCAAATCTGGCCTTGGGAGGAGTGTTATCGCAGAGACACAAAACTACAGGTCAGCTCCATCCAGTGGCCTTCCGCTCTCGAAAATTAACACCTCCAGAAATTAATTATACAATCACTGAAAAAGAATTACTGGCCATAAAGGATGCTTTCAAGGAGTGGAGGCATTATTTGATGGGAGCTCGACATGTAGTAACAGTGTATACTGATCATCGAAATTTGAAGTTCCTAAAATCAGCCCGAACTTTAACTCCCAGACAGCTACGCTGGTCCTTGTATTTCTCTGAATATGATTTTGTAATCACCTTTCGACCTGGAGCCCAGAATGGAAAAGCGGATGCCCTATCTAGATTAGAGACGGAAGGAGTCACGGAAAAGGTTCTGGATCAGGCAATAATTCCAGCGGAAAAGGTGATCAATGCCGTCTTGCAAGAAACCGTAGAAAATCAAGAGAAAGAAGATCCTTTGAGTTGCGAAGAGATGAGGAGTTGGTTAAAAGAAGATTCCAAAAGAGAAATTCGAGAAGGACTACCCTATCACCATGGAGCATTATACTTGCCCACTCCAGAGATGCAGTTAAAGGCCTTAAAAGAATGTCATGATAGCATCTTATCAGGACACAAGGGAATTAACAAGACTAAAGAATTGGTACGCAGACGATTCTGGTGGCCAAACATGATCAAGGATATACATCAGTATGTGGCGACTTGTGAGACTTGTGCAAGAGGAAAATCAGAAAGGAAACGTCCACAAGGCCTGTTACAGCCCTTGCCCACCCCTCCGTTTCCCTGGCACACTGTGACCTTAGATCTCATAGTAGATTTACCCTCTAGTCATGGTTATGATTCCATTCTAGTGTGTGTGGACGCCTTTACAAAGATGGCGCATTTTGTGCCCTTGAAGGGGGTACCTTCTGCCCAGGAGTTAGCAGATGCTTTCAGTCAGCATGTAGTTCGTGCACATGGTATACCTAAGGTTTTGGTGTCAGATAGGGGCTCTCAGTTTCTGTCACATTTTTGGAAGGCATTCACCAAGCGTTTAAACATAGAGAATCGATACTCCACTAGCTTCCACCCAGAGTCAGATGGGCAAACAGAACGCACAAATCAGGAACTGGAGCAATATCTGAGATTGTGTCTTTTAGAACAGGAGGGAGATTGGCCTGATTATTTATGGGCAGCAGAATTTGCACATAATAACACTACAAATGCATCAACTGGATACACTCCATTCTTTCTGAATACAGGTAGACATCCACAACATTCCTTAAACTTCCAAGAAGTGGGTGTTCCAGCAGTATCCAATTGGGTAGAACAACTGACACAAGCCCATAGTAGAGCTATCAAGAATCTGACAGTAGCGAAGGCAAAATATAAACACTACGCAGACAAAAAGAGAAGAAAAGAACCAGAATTGTTGGTAGGAGACAAGGTTTGGTTAAGTACAAAAAATATTAGATTAAAAGGGGTTAGGAAGTTCCAACCACGATACATTGGACCTTATCCAATTGCAAAAAAGCTTAGCACCTTAAATTATCAGCTAAAATTACCTAAGAGGTTGCGGATACACCCAGTTTTTCATGTTTCTTTATTAAAGAAGGCAGAACCAGAAGTTAGATTGAGTAAGACCCCAAAGCCAATTCAGACTGAGAAAGGAAGCGAGTTTGAAGTTCAACAAATTTTAGATTCCAAACTACAGAATGGAAAGTTGTATTACTTATTAGATTGGAAGGGTTACGGTCCGGAGGAAAGATCCTGGGAGCCAGAGTCTGAAGTGAATGCTCCACGACTAGTAGCAGAATTCCACAGAAGATTTCCAAGCAAGGTCCGGAAGGAAGGAAGATCTTTGAGGGAGGGTACTGTCAGGTCCCCAACCAAGAGGTCACATGTCAAGAAAGGAATGACGGTGGCTGTGTTGTCAAGACTGTGCAAACAGCATTTGGTGCGAGGTCGAATGCAACATGGCGGCAGAGCGTTCCATAATCCGAAACGGGTTAGCGCTCTAGTTGATCGGGCAGAATTGCGTGATACCGGTGAGGCGCGCGGAGAGCTGCGCACTTCACCTGAACCGTGAGAGGAGTAGGAGGTACCTTCAACGCGTCGCGTTTAGTCAGGGAAAAGAAGATACGCGTCGCGAGAATTCTGAGGAGAATTAGAGATTGGAAGCAGCCAACAACCCCAAGTAAGACTGTTCCATATTTTCTACCACAGAAAACGTTCCGAACTTCGCAGCAGCGGAAGTTTAACTGAAGCACCGGTTCATGTGAATGAAATTACAGCGTTCAAAAGACAACACAAGTTCTGACGTAGCATAGTTTTTTGGGTTCGAGTTGAGTTAGCTCAAGTCAAAGAATATAACAGGTTTTCTGGTACACTGAGTAGTTCCGATTCCTGTCAATAAGAAAACATAGGGAGTGGATACTCTTGAGGGCAGAATACAAATGACACAGAAAAGTAAGAACAAAACTACAGAGAAGCAACAGTAGTTAGAACAACCAATAAGAGGTGAAGAAGAATAAGAAAATAAACCAAGGCTTCCGTTCTCTGTCCAGTAAGTGAGTTTAGAGAAAAAGGGGCTAGAGAGAGATCAGGAAGGGAGAAGGAAATATAATAACACCAGATTTTTATCTTACAGCGAAAAAACATAAGAACAGAAGAACGAGTAGCATAGAAGAGAAGCAAAGGCACACAGCAATCAGGGTGGGTACAATAGAGAATAAGGAAAGACACAGGAAGGAAGAAAAGGGAAGTAGAAAGTGATTTACATGTAATTGTTTATTACAGCTCACGAACAACAGCAAGAGCCTGAGAAAAGATAGACTACATAAGAAGAAGCAGAAAAGAAGACCACCAGTGTGTGCATTCTCTTCTCTGTCCAATTCCCCTTTCCCCCTTGGGGCTCTTCTGGCTACGCATTTAGAAATTGTGGAGGCCGGGGAGTTCAGAGGAGGAATTGGGAGCTTGCGTCATCCTGCTCCTGTGTCAACCACCAGCGAGAGAAGAGCTGGTTCTGACAGTCTGTTCCAAAATGAATGCCCAACTATGGACAGCTTTTATTTGTACCAAACCCCTCACAGTCACTGCGCCTACATTGATAAATGAAGTTGATATTAGTAGAAAAGTGGATACTGTAAAGAGTGACATGGAGAGAGTTTACTCTGTACCACACTGTTTGCAGACAGTGAAACTCTCATGAAAAATACACCACACAGTATTTAAACATTTCTACTAAGAACAGTTGTGAGAAGTTGGCCTGGCATATGCTGTTCCTAGTTATAGGGACACCTTGCACCAGTCCAATTCGACTCCTATTGATGGTAGGTTTAAGACAACCTTTAAAGAAAGCTATCCTAGTGGTAGCTGTGGAGAGCAGCCTTCAGGCTAAGTCTTGAAGGAGTGTTAAGCTTATTGTTTTACCATAATAACCTCTTGAATAACCAAATGAAAGAGTAGCCCACACAGGTATATATGTAAAATATATGTATTTATTCTAGACAGAATCCCACAGTCACTTTATGTGGCTAGTGGCAAAGTTACAATTCAAACAAGCATTTCTAAACACAATAAATAGCACAGAAATCAATGGGCCCCAGGGGGGGACCAAACCATATACTAAAATAGTGGTATAAGAACCACGACAATTCTACAGGCAATGCCTAGGGCATTCAGGATCGCTGGCCCCTTAAGAATCCACCCACAGTTAAGAGGAAGGGGACCCACGGGAGGCGTGTGCAGTGCGAGAAGTTGCTGTCGGGATCGCAATGTTAGCCTATGGAGAATGTCGCGGTTGAATAATTAAGGTTTAAGGACACTTCTAACAACAGTACAAAGTTAAGGTTTGAGACTTAAGGCTTTGGAGAGCCCACCACCACGGAAGTACCGAAGTACCACTGTTACCTGCCCCAGGGAAGCCGGGTGCATAGGTCGATTCTGGTGTCGGGTCGCGGGCTGATTTTCTATGGAAAAGGAGTCCAAACTGCTGCTAGCTGGAAGTGTCGCTGAAGTCGTGAAGATTAAAGTTGAAGAAAAGACAAAGATGAACCTGAAAGCAGAGGGGACAGAGTCTGGGTCACAGCACAGTGACCAGGGAGCTCACAGGAAGGAGCTCGTGGATGTCGGGTGCTTCAGGTGTGGAAGGTACAGCTGGGCTCTGCAGTCACGGGCTCCGGGAGGCTTCAAGGAAGGCCAGCTTCTGGAGGGCGACTGTCCCACGTCGGCTGAGGGTCGCTGCGGTGTTAGTGTCCCGATTGGATCCACTAAGCATTGGCAACCGCAACCCACGCAAGATGAACAAAGCAGCTACTGGTGCAGACCCACGGGGTCTGAGGGTGCTCTCCTTTGCAGGGAGCGTAGAGCAGGCCTGGAGCAACCAGGGGAACTCTTAGAAAAGAAGATTGTCCTCCGTCAGGGCCCACAAGTCGAGAGACAAGGGACCGCGGGAGGCAGCAAAATGGAGTGCGTAAAAGGGCTCCCACGGGCCACCGGAGCGGGCCAGGGAGCTGAGGGTCGGCAAAAATGCTGCTTGAAGGTTGGCTCAAGAATGGGCCAAAGCACAACTTCCCCACTGGTCGGGGTCGTGTGCTGGACAAGAGGTGGCCGGTGTCTCGGGGTATGCGGGGATCTCGACACCCACGTGGTCCAGGGTGCTCAGACTTGCTGGGCACACTCACAGGACGCTGGGATGCACTGGAGACCCACCTCGAGGTCGCTGGAAGGCGTCGAAGGTCGTGAGAGCAACGAAGTTCCAACCGGGTATCTTGTAGTCTTTTAGGTGCCTGCCAAGCAGGGGGATAACTCCTTTATCCCAAGGGAGATTTCTTCAGTCAGCTGGGCAGCAGCTCGTCGAAGGTCAGTTCTGTGAAGTCCTGTACGAATCTGAGGCTCTAGGGCAAAGTTATTCCCATATATCCCCAAAATTAGGGGATGGTCCAAAATAGAGCCTACCAATCAGAGTAGAGGCGGGAAAGGGTGGCTACACCCACTCCCCTTTGTGTGTTTCCCGCCTGGGCGAGGGGCAGGATGCCCCTGAACCGGTTCCAGGCGGTGTATGCAGAATTGGGGCTCTGCAGCTGCCTACGTGCAACTCTGAATGGACTTTTGGTGCACCCACCCTGTTCCAATCCACATATCCTGTCTGGGGAGGTGCTGGCACCTCCCTGCCACAGGAGCCCTATTGTCCAGATGGCGAGGCTGGGGTTTTCCCCAGCAACAGCCAGCCAGAGTCGTGTAGGTGGCGAACAGTAGCCATTTTGTGGTACATGTGCACTTTTAAATTGGTTTCCAAATTCTACCGCTTTTCCCATATCACCCTCCTAGCAAGGGGGAATCGTGCCCCCATGCCCATGGCTGGACTGGGGGTATGATTCCTTCATGTTTGACACCAAACACGATATGGTTCTGTGTAGCCACTCCAAAGTTACAGCGATGACGCAATAACTTATAATGCGGTTAAGAGTATATGGTATGGCTACACTACAAACAACCCAGTAACATTTTTACGAAGGTTGCAGAGAGGTCCTACTCACGTAGGGGTCCCCCCTCACACATACCTCAGCACCCAGCCCTGTAGGATTACCAGGGCCTGCCATAGGGGTGACCTATGAGAGTATATGTGTTGTATGGTATGGGACATAGGGTACCTACATCCCTGTAAGGGGTGCTAGCACCACCTTACCCAGGCTACAGTAGTGGCCTGGTGGTGTCAGTTTGGGTGGCTGTCCCAGGGTGGCACAACAAGTGCTGCAGCCCTGGTAGGCCTACTGGGGGCCCCATGCCCTGGGTACCTAGGGTACCATCTACAAGGGACTGGTAGGGCATGCCCAGCATCCAATTATGTTTGTACCTAGAGTACTCACAACAGTTTTAGGGAGAAAGCAGATAGGCTGGGGTCCTGGATAGCAGGATCCCAGCCAGACTAGTCAAAAACCACTTAAATACCAGGCAAAAAGTTGGGGGCAACCATTAGTCAGATTCCACTCTCCTACATAACCCCCCCCCAAACGAAAGGAGATAAGGCTAACCTTGTCCAGATAAGCCTTTATTTCCTGAGTGGCCATATAAGGAAGAACCTGTACTAACATGGTTGCTCCCTGTGTCATGGTCCACTTGGGAAATCCTACCCCAAGGGGTTCTAGAGTTTCTCCAAAGTCTAGGGAAATTACCTGTATTGGTTTTTGGGTCAGAGGTGGGCTGGTGGGGTGTCTGAGTCTGGAAGTGAGACCCTACTTGGGTTGGTCTCAACCTCCTCAGATCACTGGCCACTATGGAAGCCTTTCTGCCCATGACTGTGTCATATCTGGCCTTAAGGGTCAACCTCTGGCTGCCTACAGCTGGGGGTTGGATCCCTTTGGCTGGAATAGTGGAGGGCACTGGAAGGTTTGGGGCAGCTAGGCCCCAGGTTTCCCTGTGCTCAACAACATCCATTTGAGGGGTGCCTATACCTAGGGGTAAGGGGGATCCCTCAGTTTGTAGAGGAATATTCACCTGGCTGAAACTACTCTGCTGGGTGTCCCTAATCTGTTGATGAGGGGGTTCCTCTGGGCAGGGGCCCAATAAGGGTCCACTGACCTCCCTGATCTCTGCAGCCCTGGGCTGACTGAGGCAGGGTAGAGAGGGGCAGGATACCTGCTCCAGACTGGGTACCACCTTGGAAGGATCCCCTGCCATCAGAGAGGTGGGCAGGTCAGGCCTGTCCACTTCTGGGGCAGTTACTTCACAAGGGGCAGGATCAGTTCCCTGAGAAACTGGACCTTTACCTGTAGTCTGGTGGGGGGAAGACTGCTCTTCCTCCCCTATGCTCTCTGTTTGTGTAGAGTGATCCATAGTTTCAGGCTTCACTCTTTCTATTTTCTCCTGGGGTGGAGGTGAGGCCCTCAGGGTCTCATCCACTCTCTCAGGAATTCCTACCATTTTCAAATGGGCCTTGTGGTCAACCTCAGCCCAGGCTGAGATTTCTAGATCATTCCCCAGTAGACAATCTACAGGCAAGTTTGGGGACACTGCCACTCTCTTGGGGCCAGTGACTCCTCCCCAGCTGAGATTTATCACTGCCATGGGATGATCTGTCCTGATTCCATCAATGTTGGTCACCTGATAGCTAAACCCAGGTAAAAGCTGATCTAGGGGCACTAGCCTCTTGGTCACCATGGTGACACTGGCCCCTGTGTCCTTATAGGCCACAGCCTTCTGACCATTGATCATTGGTTCTTGTCTGTACCTGCCCAGAATACTGGGGCTCATGGTAAAGTTGGCAAACCCCATGCCACCATCACAGACCATAGTTGCTAATGCAGGGGACCTGGCTAGGCCAGAGTCCACTGGTGTCCCCAAAGAGAACCCAACTAAGTTTTTGGGTGCACTCCCACCACCTGGGGGATTACTACTAGTAGTAACAGGAGGTGTTGGAGCTGGTTTTGGAGGAACACTTTCTTTATTGCCATTCTTAGGACAGCTGGAGTCAGTTTTCCAGTGGCCAGGTTTCTTACACACATGGCAATATGGTTTCTTGGTATTAGAGGAAGGATTTTGGGACCCACCCCCAGCACTGGTTTGTTGGGGCCCTTCAGAGGACTTTTCTTGTTTATCATCCCCACCTTTCTCTTTGGGCTTAGTGGAATCCTTCTTCTGGTCACCAACTTGGTTCTTAGGCCTGATCCTGGTTCTGACCCATTTGTCTGCCTTCTTTCCCAATTCTTGGGGAGAGGTCAGATCAGAGTCCACCAGGTGTTGGTGTAAAAGTTGGTTCTGACAATTATTAAGAATCTGCTCCCTCATAATGAGATTATACAATCCTTGATAATCATTAACTTTACTGCCATTTAACCAACCTTCCAGTGCCTTGGTTGCACAATCCACAAAGTCTACCCAATCTTGATTCTGTGCTTTCTGGGTGTCTCTGAACTTAAGTCTGTATTGATCAGTGGTTAAGCCAAACCCATCTATTAAAGCAGCTTTCAAGATATAATAATCATCAGCATCCTCTTCTCTTACAGAGAGGAGCTTGTCTCTCCCTTTATCTGAAAAGGAGAGCCACAGGATTGCTGCCCACTGCTCTACAGGGACCCTCTGTACTCTACAGGCCCTTTCAAGAGCAGATATCCATTTGTGGATATCATCCCCATTCTGATAGGGGGGCACAATCTTGTGGAGGTTCCTATTGTCAGGGACTCTCTCTCTAACTCTAGGGGTTTCATTACTGCCACCAGGGATCTCTAGACCCCACTTTCTTGAAGCTTTCTGAAGCTCCAGGGTTTCCCTGTCTAATGCTAACTGTTCTCTTTTAAGCTCAAGCTTAGCCTGCTCAAATTTGATCAGTCTGCATTTCCTCTCATGAGAGGTTTCTCTTCTCTGAGAAGAGGCAGAGGACCCTTTGGATCCCTTAGAATGGTTGGATCCCACTGAGGGGGATCTGTTCCTTCTTGGACCCACCACTCCCCTTTTAAGGGTGGAGGGAGTGCCTCTTGGGCCATCACCTCCATGCTGTGAGTGGTTTGTGTCTTCCAGGTCAGGATTTTCATCCTCTTCCTGTTCCTCTTCAGATTCCACTCTGGGAGTGTCCTCTTCTGAGGGGTGCCCACCCACTCTGTCCGTCCCTCTGGATCCTATGGACTCCATAAAGTCTGCTATGAGCAGGATCTCTTTGAGACGTTTTGTGTTGGCACCTCTTTCTGTCTTCAGTCCCCTAAGGGTGCACATTTCCCTGAGCTCTGCAAAGGTGAAATTATCATACTTATCTACTGGGACCCTCTGGGGTCCTTCCATAGCCTTAGTGCCACTTGAAGACATGTTTAGTGTAGTGATGTATCTACCTACACTAAGTGTGGCCTACTGAACCCTCTCTTGAGTTGTAGTCAAGGTGTGCTAAACCCTCTACACACAACTCCAAGTTCAGAAGAACTTATTGTATTCTAGCTTGAATTTATATGTACCTTTGGTACCTTGTGGCTTTCACTTTAGAAATTCAATTTGTTATCTGGTAAAACAATGGCAAGCTTGAATCCAACCGCTGCACACCAATGTGAGAAGTTGGCCTGGCATATGCTGTTCCTAGTTATAGGGACACCTTGCACCAGTCCAATTCGACTCCTATTGATGGTAGGTTTAAGACAACCTTTAAAGAAAGCTATCCTAGTGGTAGCTGTGGAGAGCAGCCTTCAGGCTAAGTCTTGAAGGAGTGTTAAGCTTATTGTTTTACCATAATAACCTCTTGAATAACCAAATGAAAGAGTAGCCCACACAGGTATATATGTAAAATATATGTATTTATTCTAGACAGAATCCCACAGTCACTTTATGTGGCTAGTGGCAAAGTTACAATTCAAACAAGCATTTCTAAACACAATAAATAGCACAGAAATCAATGGGCCCCAGGGGGGGACCAAACCATATACTAAAATAGTGGTATAAGAACCACGACAATTCTACAGGCAATGCCTAGGGCATTCAGGATCGCTGGCCCCTTAAGAATCCACCCACAGTTAAGAGGAAGGGGACCCACGGGAGGCGTGTGCAGTGCGAGAAGTTGCTGTCGGGATCGCAATGTTAGCCTATGGAGAATGTCGCGGTTGAATAATTAAGGTTTAAGGACACTTCTAACAACAGTACAAAGTTAAGGTTTGAGACTTAAGGCTTTGGAGAGCCCACCACCACGGAAGTACCGAAGTACCACTGTTACCTGCCCCAGGGAAGCCGGGTGCATAGGTCGATTCTGGTGTCGGGTCGCGGGCTGATTTTCTATGGAAAAGGAGTCCAAACTGCTGCTAGCTGGAAGTGTCGCTGAAGTCGTGAAGATTAAAGTTGAAGAAAAGACAAAGATGAACCTGAAAGCAGAGGGGACAGAGTCTGGGTCACAGCACAGTGACCAGGGAGCTCACAGGAAGGAGCTCGTGGATGTCGGGTGCTTCAGGTGTGGAAGGTACAGCTGGGCTCTGCAGTCACGGGCTCCGGGAGGCTTCAAGGAAGGCCAGCTTCTGGAGGGCGACTGTCCCACGTCGGCTGAGGGTCGCTGCGGTGTTAGTGTCCCGATTGGATCCACTAAGCATTGGCAACCGCAACCCACGCAAGATGAACAAAGCAGCTGCTGGTGCAGACCCACGGGGTCTGAGGGTGCTCTCCTTTGCAGGGAGCGTAGAGCAGGCCTGGAGCAACCAGGGGAACTCTTAGAAAAGAAGATTGTCCTCCGTCAGGGCCCACAAGTCGAGAGACAAGGGACCACGGGAGGCAGCAAAATGGAGTGCGTAAAAGGGCTCCCACGGGCCACCGGAGCGGGCCAGGGAGCTGAGGGTCGGCACAAATGCTGCTTGAAGGTTGGCTCAAGAATGGGCCAAAGCACAACTTCCCCACTGGTCGGGGTCGTGTGCTGGACAAGAGGTGGCCGGTGTCTCGGGGTATGCGGGGATCTCGACACCCACGTGGTCCAGGGTGCTCAGACTTGCTGGGCACACTCACAGGACGCTGGGATGCACTGGAGACCCACCTCGAGGTCGCTGGAAGGCGTCGAAGGTCGTGAGAGCAACGAAGTTCCAACCGGGTATCTTGTAGTCTTTTAGGTGCCTGCCAAGCAGGGGGATAACTCCTTTATCCCAAGGGAGATTTCTTCAGTCAGCTGGGCAGCAGCTTGTCGAAGGTCAGTTCTGTGAAGTCCTGTACGAATCTGAGGCTCTAGGGCAAAGTTATTCCCATATATCCCCAAAATTAGGGGATGGTCCAAAATAGAGCCTACCAATCAGAGTAGAGGCGGGAAAGGGTGGCTACACCCACTCCCCTTTGTGTGTTTCCCGCCTGGGCGAGGGGCAGGATGCCCCTGAACCGGTTCCAGGCGGTGTATGCAGAATTGGGGCTCTGCAGCTGCCTACGTGCAACTCTGAATGGACTTTTGGTGCACCCACCCTGTTCCAATCCACATATCCTGTCTGGGGAGGTGCTGGCACCTCCCTGCCACAGGAGCCCTATTGTCCAGATGGCGAGGCTGGGGTTTTCCCCAGCAACAGCCAGCCAGAGTCGTGTAGGTGGCGAACAGTAGCCATTTTGTGGTACATGTGCACTTTTAAATTGGTTTCCAAATTCTACCGCTTTTCCCATATCACCCTCCTAGCAAGGGGGAATCGTGCCCCCATGCCCATGGCTGGACTGGGGGTATGATTCCTTCATGTTTGACACCAAACACGATATGGTTCTGTGTAGCCACTCCAAAGTTACAGCGATGACGCAATAACTTATAATGCGGTTAAGAGTATATGGTATGGCTACACTACAAACAACCCAGTAACATTTTTACGAAGGTTGCAGAGAGGTCCTACTCACGTAGGGGTCCCCCCTCACACATACCTCAGCACCCAGCCCTGTAGGATTACCAGGGCCTGCCATAGGGGTGACCTATGAGAGTATATGTGTTGTATGGTATGGGACATAGGGTACCTACATCCCTGTAAGGGGTGCTAGCACCACCTTACCCAGGCTACAGTAGTGGCCTGGTGGTGTCAGTTTGGGTGGCTGTCCCAGGGTGGCACAACAAGTGCTGCAGCCCTGGTAGGCCTACTGGGGGCCCCATGCCCTGGGTACCTAGGGTACCATCTACAAGGGACTGGTAGGGCATGCCCAGCATCCAATTATGTTTGTACCTAGAGTACTCACAACAGTTTTAGGGAGAAAGCAGATAGGCTGGGGTCCTGGATAGCAGGATCCCAGCCAGACTAGTCAAAAACCACTTAAATACCAGGCAAAAAGTTGGGGGCAACCATTAGTCAGATTCCACTCTCCTACAACAGTGTACACTCCATGCAACATGTGTCATTAAAGACAATATTCAATTTAAGGTGCTAAAGATCACACTAACTGCCGCCTTCATACTATGATGAAAACTTGACAGATAGCCCTTTTTTGAAGCAAAACAAACACATGCACATAGGTTAGTACCTGGTGCACACAATCTTCTAAGTTATTTAGTAATGGTCATGCTGAGGCGATTCTGTCCAATAACTCAAGGCTGCTTACAATACATAGCATCTCCTATGTAAAATCTATGCCCTGTTGGAAACTTTCTGCAGAACCAAAACACTTGTGTGGAACATCCTGGACCCACATTGTCAACTGTCACCTGCACACAGAGTTACTCTTGAATACAAACATTTACAATGTGTTCAGTACCTCAATACACCTATCATGCATTAGGAGCAGATGCGTATTGTAAACACTTACACCCATTAGCTAGACATGGGCTGAGCAAAATTAGGCAGAGAAGTAATATGGTAGTTACTCGCCACTATGTAAACCATCAAACAAAATAACACACTCATTGGACGATGTCATCAGTGGGTTTTATCATTAATGTCATTTGGGATGTCAGCGGTGGTGTCATAGAACATGTCACGAATGATGTAATATGTGAGGTCATAAACGGTGCATGGTGAGGGCAAAAGGTACAGTATAACACTGGTAACTATAAATGGTGAATTTTTGTGTTTTTTTAGCTCAAAACATTACTGTTGTCACTGACATATTCACCCAACTATAACGTTACTGCCATCTCTGTTTTTTTCATTGAATTTCTAATATTTATATATTTTCAGCTGATATATCACTGTCTTGCAGTTTGAAGGTGCTCTAAATAACATAATTCTCCAGCGGTAATGCATTATGACTGACATAAGTGTACATCTTTACAGATAATTCCAAAAAGTGAGCATACTCAGCAGTTATCTTCAATACTTTTAATAGGCCTAGCCACAGCTCTAGCTGTGTGCTGAAACTGATGTCATCAACATTAAAAACGTATGCAGAGATGGTGTTTTGGTCAGCTCCCTTCTGTCCTTCGTTTTTTTGGGTCAGCACCCTTCGACTGTTCCTCGAAGAAGGTGTCCTTCACTTTTTAGGATAGGCCAGAGATTTTCTCTCACACTATCAAGCTATTGTGTAAGAGGTGTGTACGTTTGCCTGACTAAAGAGTACTTCCCGCTGCATTGCTGGGACTGTGAAGCAAGGTGTTCATGCATTGCAATGGATGTGCATTTGTGCTTCCTAAACAGTTTACACACTTGCTGTTCAACTATGGATTTGCACCTAAATGTGATTTTGCACCAAAGTTAGTTGTTGCTCCATAACTTGATTTGTTATGTTAAACTGTTGTCATACTCCTACTGTTATTGCACAAAACTGATTCTAGACGTTGGTGTGATTTTGCAATTAAATATGATTTTGAGCTTAAATGTGATACCATAATGGTGCTTTTTTTTTATAACGCCTGTTTTGGCATGTGAAAGCGTTTTGCATGTAAAAGTGAATTATACCTAAATATGATTTGTGCTTCAAAATATTTTCCACTTTAATGCCGATGTTGCTTTAAGGGTAATTTTGCACCTCAACAGTGCAGTCAGCCAATTGTGATGTTATAGTGTTGCACACTTTTTTGAGCCTAAAGTTACATCTTGCTGCTGTATATTCTGTCTGTATTCACTGATTTTGCAGCTAAGTGTGACACCACACTCCTTTGAACTGTCATTTTACAGCTTAATATGTTTATGCAACTAAATGAGTTTTGCTACTAAACCTCTTTCTACATCTGAAGTGTCTCAGCACTGCAACTGACATTGCACCAAGAGTGATTTTACAACTAAATGTGATTTCACACCTGATTGTCTTGCACCTAACCATCTAAAAGTAGTTCCATACTTTTATTTTAGTTCTGTAAGTTTATAGTTTGATTAATTAAAATCACTATAATATTGACACATAATCACAACTATAAAATATAAGCCAATCATCCATACTTTTTCTGATGCTGCACATTGGATGATTTTGCACTGAAATGTGATTTGCCATTGAAATGTGATTTTTGCTCGTACTGGTGGTTTGATCCTCTAGTGCATGGGTACTCAAACATTTTCCCGGGGGCCGCAAAGTTTGGTCTGTGGTGTGACCGAGGGCCACACTGATGCCAGCGGGGGCTGTAAAGTGGGTGTTGTGGAAGCAAAGCATGTATATCTAGTGGCTGTCTTTAAAAATGAAGGTGTTCCTAAAGTTAAGGGCCAAGTTACTTCCTTTCCCTAACTGCAATAAAGATTTAAATAAGTGCTTGCTATATATTTACCATTTTTTTCCATGTTAGTGCTGAGTCGAGTAAACAGCAGCCCAGTGCTGCTGCTGCCCAGGGGGCCCCATGTAAAGGTCAGGAGGGCCGTATGCTGCCCCCGGGCCGTACTTTGAGTATTACTGCTCTAGTAGATGTTGCACTGAAGCTGATTTTACATAACCAGACATGTTAGCCTCACATCACCTTGAAAGAAACTTCCAAAATAGAACTACCCGCTGTGTGAGACAGGGGTGCATTTTGGCTCCCTTCCTATTCTTATTTTATATAAACTGGATCAATAACCACTTATTATGCATGGGAAAGGGTATGCCTCAAATGGGAAATCAGTCCACACCAATTTTACTGTATGCGGATGATGCAGTCTTCATTGCTCGAACTGCTAACGGCCTACAAGTTTTTCTGGATTCTTTTAACTTTTATGAAGGACCTAGGATTCAAGGTGAACTTTTCAAAGTCAGTTGTTATTACTTGTGGGTGTCCCAAAACTAAGTCCAAGATCTACCCTATGGGGGGTATACAGCTTGAAAAGAGAAAAACTTTGAACTATTTGGGGATCCTTTTTAATTATTCATTAAGCTGGTTCACCATCTTATCCTCGAGGCTACAACAATTTAGTAGAACCATCAAGGACATTTTTGGTTTGCGATGCCAAAAACCTAAAAAAGAAACTGTAAATATGATCAAATTAAATTTATCCCAGTAGGGACATATGGAGTGGGGTTGTGGGATCATAGTAATGTGGGAACGTGCCGAAAATGGTTTTACTTGCAGACTATTGTAGGTACCTAAAGGCACTACTACTTGAATTTGTCACGAGGAATTAGGTCTAACCTATCTGGACGATATCATAGGGCTAGCACCATTGGTGTTATGGCTCAATACCTGGGGCAAACCGAAGGCGGGCTTGGTTAAACTCTTCTTAATGATTGCTTCAACTTGATAAATTGGAGCGGATCCTTTGGTTTACTTACTTACGGAAAACCTTTGAGCTGATTGGTACCCCTGAATTATATAAAAACCCGGCAATCATAACTCTTAGCTGTAAAGAAACGGTTAAATAATTATATCTCGATTATTGCATGGAGGTGCGGGTGGAGTGGGCGGCAAGTCCAGTATACGGAAACAGTAGCTAGGCACTCCTATGTGCCAACCACAAGTGGAATGGAACCTTATTTAGAATGGATATTGAATCCCACTTATCGTCTGTATTTGACTCTTTTTAGAGTATGCACAGTTAACTTTAAGGTAGCTTTTCCTTTGCAACAGGATTTCCCCCGTGCCCACGTGACAGCTCCTCTAAACAATGTACAATTCAATTTATGCTGCTTGCCCACTGTACTCAGCTTCTTTTTTGGTTTCTATTTTACCAAGTGCCAATATTGGACAGAATTAGGATGGTATATTGTTTCTATAGCAACTACATACAACAGACAGCCTTCATGCAGTCAGATATTTTATAAGAGTTGCACTAGGAAACATTATGAAGATTTATGCATTTAATACTAGAATTACATTTTGCACTTAACTATATGAAATGTATGTTTACAAATTGTTTGAATATTGATTTTAAATATTTTAGATGCTTAACCCTTATATTAATGGACCGTTATTGACTGACTGACTGACTGTGAAATACAATGGGATGGTCATGATTCAATCCTTTGGCATCAATTTCCACAACTTCACCACATTGTTTGATACAAATCCAGAAGACCTTTAAATTTCCGATCATGACTAGGGAACATTAACACTGATGTGATGCTTGCTGTCTCTGCTCACTATGACACCTCTAACTCATTCTCTTCTAACCTTCCATATCTCTGTTACCTCCCACACAAACTGTGAGAAAGGAATCCAGTCAGGGTAATATTAATATAAATCAATAGCAAAGCTGCTCCTACACTAAAACAGATTGAAATTAATATGCCTCCTTACATCGCATGCCTTTGCTCCGCATGCAATTAAAACGCGGTCGTTACAACGACCACGTTGTAACAATGCATACCATTACCCCGCAAGTCGTAACAACGACTTGCTCTGGGAGGGCGCTGGATGTTGAAATAGTATAATTTACTAATCCAACTCCAGTATGTGCAACAGTAGGGAAGGTGTTGGATTTTAAATCGAACACCTTATGCCCCCTCCGCAAGTCGTTGTAACGACTTGCGGGTTAATGGTATGCGTTGTTACAACGAGGTCGTTGTAACGACTGCGTTGTAATTACATGCGTTGAAATGGATTCGTGGTAAGCGCTGTTTACTGATTGAAATACTGTTGAAGAGCTGGTTAACCTCTGGTTGATTATAATATTGACCAACTCAAGGTGTGGCTGGCATGGATCTCTCTATCCTTTCTTACACAGACTAGCATGAATATGTAAATTAATGTATAAAATGCCCAATTTCCCTTCAGTTTCCATGGTTAACGGCTAGTATTTGGGCCCGTTGTTGGCAGGGCATTTCTGAAAAGTAGAGACTTGGAGGATCCACTGTGGGGTAGTTTGTATTTATCTCTATTTGTTTTCCTATCCATAATGCCAAACACATTTCAAAAGTATGCTTCTCAGTTTCCATGGGGATAGCTGCGTTATTTGGATCCAGAAAGCCACAGTATTTGGTTCCAGAAATCGCCACCAAAGAAAACCTACCACTTTCAGGCCATTTTAAAAATTAGAGACCCAGAGAAGTCTAGGGCAGTGTAGCTTAAGTGAGTTCCTCTGATCTTTCTTACTCAAAATGCCCTGCAAATGTAAAAGTGTGGGTGAAATTCTCAATTTCCTCAAATGTACGTGCCAGAAAACTCTGAAACTTTTATTGAATAGCAAAAGTTGTACCATTGTGTGTTCCAACATTTCTACCAATAAAAACATGCATCTCACATGCATGGGTGTGTCTACCATAATGGACAGGAACAGGCCAAATCTGTGACCATATGAAGCCGATGTAGTGTGAATGTAGTCTTCACATAGTTAAAGGTTTGGTGTATTCCTGGTTTAGGCAACAGTTAAACCCACACATTTAAGCTATAGTTTTTATCAAGAGGAATGGAAATGCTTGATGATAGGATGTTTGCTCTGTGCCAGATGTTCTGGTGTTTTCTATCACAGAAAAATAAATGAATTGCGATTCTTTTAACCAATACTTTGACATGTACCGAACATTCTTCGCAATAAAACATGCCAGGTATCAAGCATGACACATCACCATATATTCCCCTGCCTCTTTAGTTTTAGAAATGTCTAGGATAGGTAGGTTTCGTTAGGTGCTAGCCTACCCCACGCCGATCTACTGCGGCCACCCCTATGGAAAATAAGAATAAAACTGTGTTATTTAGGGACAGATTTTAAATTTGCAAGGCATTCTAAGTAATGAACAAGCTGGGATCAATACACGAACATCACCATGGATTCCCCTGTGTCTCTTGCTTTAGAAATGTTCAGGGTTGGTAAGGTTCTCTGAGGGTCTTCCGGAACCAGACCCAAATACTGCAACCATCCCACACAGAAAAGAAGAACAGTGCTTTTTAGGCATGACTTTGATGTTTACAAGTTTCAGAAAACTTGCTTTGGTCCAGGCAAGTACATCCCCCTGCATTTGTTGTGGTCTTTAGCTTTTAGAAATGTCCTTAGTTGGTGGGTTTCCCTGGGTGGCAGTCGACCCTGAGGCCAAATACTGCAGTCATCCCGAATGGAAGCTCTCCCCATTCAAAACATTCCCTGGTGTCTTATTGGTTGGAGCAAACACAATAAGATAATGGACGGAGCGCTGAAACTTTTCAGATGCTCACCTCCAGTCACTATTAGATCTGGGCTGAATTCATTATCATTCTTTTGCTCACTTCACCACCCCAGTTCAGACCCAGCCATATGCAAATCAGTCTTGGCCCTGCTTCCCATGGGAACAGTCCAGCCCGAACTGCCAAGCCAGGTTTTCCCTGGCCCGGAAACAAGCATCCTGGGAACGGCTTCGGGGTATTTGCATACGGCTGGTTCTGAACTGGGGTGGCAAAGTGAGCAAAAGAATGATGGTGGATTCAACCCAGATCTAATAGTGACTTGGGGTGAGTCACTGAAAAGTTTCAGCGCTCTGTCCATCATCTTATTGTGTTTGCTTGTTCGCCCTAAGTTGGTAGGGTATGCCCAGACATGAATCCTTTTTCTCTTTGCCACTGGATTCAAGCTAGCCTTGCTGATGAGGGGTGTTACCCTGAAACCAGTCCTAGGATGCATGTTTCATCCTGTTGGAATTCCCCCTTGACAGCCAGCACCATCTTCAAAACCATGTGCATCATTTATAAAGTCATCATGACCGCAGCTGGGACACCCTCAGACTGGAAACAGAGAAGTATATAAAAGAAGAAAAAAAAGGATGCATGCCTTTTCTACCTATGCACGCATGATCTTAAACAAATCCCCGTATCCCTCAGGACCAACCCAGCCAGGCTCCAGATTAGAAAAAGTTGAAGACGCACCTCTACAAAGAACACTACATCACAGTTCAGTAACAGTACACTTTTGCTCACAGAGCCAAGCTACGTCTCCTATCACTCATGGACTGAATGCTTTCGTTTAGCCATGTTGCCCTTTGGCTATGTTTGCACTACACAAATACTACATACCTACATACATACTTCCTAACCAGTTTTTTTAGAAAAATCTATGGAATATGGCAGTGAAAGGGTTTTAGGTTTAGGTTTAAGAGATTTGTAATGCGCATGACTACCCTTGGGCATCTCAGCGCTGCGGTGATACAGGATGGAAGCTGTTAGCACTTAGGATTAGGGGAAGAGCCGTGTCTTAAGTTTTTTTTTGAAGGATACTTCGTTTTCAGTAAGTCGGAGCTCTGGGTCCAGACTGTTCCAGAGTGTTGGTACCAGATGGGTGAAGGACCTTCCACCCCATCTGGCTCTCTTGAATGCGGTCGCGTTCATCATGAATTTTGAACTTGACCTGAGTTGTCGACGGGGAGAGTAATGAGAGACCAACTTTTGGATGAGGGCGGGGCCTCTCCCATACATGGCTCGGTGAGCCAGACTTAAGGACTTAAATTTAATTCTGGCTTGAACCGGAAGCCAATGCAGCTCTCTCAGTGCTGGTATAACTGAGTGGTGTCGAGGTAGGTTCAACAATAGTCGGGCGGCTGCATTCTGTACGACTTGTAGTCTGTTTGTGACATATTTAGGAGAGCCAAGAAAGAGAGAGTTGCCGGAGTCCAGCCTTGATACCACTAAGGCCTGGACTACCGTCTTCCTAGAGTCCTCTGGAAGTAGGGATATTATTTTTCTAATCAAGCGTAGTATCCCAAAGCAGGTGCCTGATCATTTTTTTGCCTGGACCTCCATCGTCAGGTTCGGGTCTAGCCACATACCTAAGTTTTTATGGCTGTTTTAGGGGGAGGAGGTGGTCCCCAATTGGTGGGCCAAGAGATCTCCGTGCGAGGGTTATAGTTGTTTCTCAAAATCATCAGTTCTGTTTTTCCCCCATTCAGTTTGAGGCTACAGTCTGCCATCCATGATCCGATTTTTTCCAGGAAAGGGACGAGTTGTCTGTGGTCAGAGTTGGGGGATTCTGAGATTGAGAACTCTAGTTGCGTGTCATCTGCATATGACACGATGGAGAGGCCAAATTCCTGTGTTATATGAGCCAAGGGGCTGAGATAAATGTTAAAAGGTGTTGGACTCAGGGAGGATCCCTGAGGGACTCCCCAAGGTGCTGAGAGGGAGTCTTACTTAAATCCCGCCTCCATACATTGGAAAGTTCTGACACTCGGGAATGACGCAACCCATTGGTTAGCTGTTCCTCTGATTGCGACATTCTCCAGTCCTTGAGTTAGCACTGTGTGGTCTACCGTATCAAACGCGGCGCTCAAATCCAGAAGTACCAGGGCCGCGGTTCTCCCTTGATCAAGGATGGATTTGAGTTTTTCAGTGACCACACACAGGGCTGACTCCGTGCTATGTTTTGGTCTGAACCCCATCTCAGACTGGTGTATGATGTTGTGATTTTCAAGGAAAGTGGAGATCGTGCTGTTCATGTGTTTTTCTGCCATCTTGCCTAAAATAGGCAATAACGATATTGGGCGGTAGTTGGCTAGATCTGCAGGGTCCAATTGTATGTTTTTTTAGCAGGGGTTTAATGATGGCATGTTTCCATTCTGGGGTTACCTTGCCATTTTTAAAGGAGAGGTTAATTAAATTACATAGTTGATTGAGGACGGCTTTCCCACCTTGAGCGAAAATATAGGGTGGGGCCGGATCTAGCGGGGATCCTGACTTGATTTTCTGTAATGAGGATACCTGATCTACCTTCATCGTCGGGATGGTCAGGAGGACCGGTGCGGCGGGCTGGAGTGGTCCCGTGTGTTCACTCTTTCTAGGGGCGTTTAGAGTGCTAAGGGGGCCTTGTGGATCACCTAAAGTCGTGATAGAGTTAGGGTGGAGGGAATTGTAGATGTTTTCCACTTTGCTCTTTAAAAAAGTGGTCATCCCATTGCATCTTTCTTTGGAATATCGGGGGCTGTTTATTCCTTGGTCTACTGTGGTAAGTGATTTAACGATTTTAAAGAGCTTCTTAGAGGAGTTAGAAGACTTTGCTATTTTTCCTTCGAAAAAAGTTGCCTGTGCTTTCCTAATGCTCTTACTGTAGAGCTGTATGGCTAGTTTGTAAGCTCTTTTGAGCTCTGGATCGTAAGTCTTCCTCCAGTTACGTTCAAGTCTTTTGCAGCTCTAGTTTGTGCAACCAACGAAGGACAGAACCAGGATGACCTGTTAGTTTTTTTATGCGTTAGTGGGCTTGGCTTCCTAAAATTCCGGTCAATAGAGCTATTGATCCAGGTTAGCCAGTTCCCATGCGCCTCTTCCAGGTCAAAGGTGTCTGGTGACATGGAGGACTCCAGATCATTAATCCAGGCCTCATGGACTATCCTAGGCCATTTGCGTCCCACTATTATAGGCTCTTTTTTTTGTTCACTAGCAAAGGGTTTATGGAGGCGCAGTGGAATCATGGCGTGGTCTGTCCACGGCATTCGCTTGGGTGCTAGTACCTCCAGTCTTGGGTCGTTTGAGAAAATGGAGTCTAAGAGATGGCCTTTTTCATGAGTGGCAGATGGTACCAGTTGTAAAAGCTGTAAGGCTTCCATGTCGGCTAGGCATCTCCTGGCTGACGGATCATTGGGATCATCCAGATGGATGTTGAAGTCGCCTAGCACTGTGGAGCACTTTTCCCTATTAGCATGCTCGCCAGCATGTCAGGGGCTGATTCTAAAAACTGGATACAGGCTCCTGGGGGTCTGTAGATCAAACCACCTGAGAAAGAGCATGACGGAGAAAGGGATATTCTGAAGGCGAAAGCCTCGGATTTAGTGATATTGAGGGGAGTGATGGTACACCCTAGCTGAGCTTTACAGATGATTGCAATACCCCCTCCTATGGCTCCAATTCTGTCAAGGTGGAAAATGTCATAGCCCAGAGAGGCCCCAGAGAGGTTAAGAAGTCCAATGTAAGTTGTGCTTTTTTAATGTTACGTTGTTACTAGATCATTGGCCATGTTCCTGGGGGGTCTGGGGTGTGAGTTTGGTACGCCGATAGACTCAAGAGCATCAACAGATGTGGAAAGATGTATGAGAATGATTATATGGGAGAAGCAATAGTTTGGGGTGACAGAGGGCTGAGAAATGGTAGGTGAGATAAGCAGGAGGCCTTGAAAGGCCTAAAAGGGGAGGGTGGTGGTGGGTACAAATTGTGGATCCTAGTGAGAAGAACAAGGGTAATAGGTGTATTATTGAGGCCATGCTAGCCTGTAAGGTGATAAGTCCAGGCGAGTAATATGAAACAATGACCCATCACATTAAAGCAGCCTTTTCCACCCTATTCCAGTGTCTGGCTCAATTGCGCCTTTCGCTCACCTGCCAATGTCTCACTACAGTTTGTGACAGCTCTTTTTGCCTGATAGAGCATTCCTCACTGGAAGCCAAACACGGATTTATGGGCTACTTTATACAGTTAACATAACTGTGGGGACTGGCACTGACTTCACAGCAGAAGGTTCAAAGAACTACAGAATCCAACATGGATGTCATTTAGAGGTCTCCAGTGGTTGCTGCTGAGATCCCTGTCTTGCCCTTGTCATTGCCACACCTTGCAAGTGTAGACACATATGTTTGTAATACAGCGGTGTAGGTTGACCGAGTGCCTGCGTATGCTGCCCGGGCAGCCGCATGTAGGAGAGGGTGGTGGGGGTGAAGCCACCGCCCCCAAATCTTGTGCCACCCGGGGTGGACCGCCTCCCCCCTTACTACGCACCTGCTGTACTAACAATTTTGAATTTAAAAATATAACACTCATATGCAATTTTATTAGAAAAGCATGGGTGCACCAGAACAGACAGGTGTACTTAAAAGAAGTTTAGAACCCCTTCATAGTTTTAATTCATGTAATGCTGACTTTGAATTACTCTAACCTGAAGGCATAGTTTAAACACACAAGGATAATTCAACATTTTTTTTTTAGAAAGAATGGAAAGAAAAAAAGTATGTAAAAAGTAAAATATTGTGCCACTATCCTTGGTACTGACATGGCCTTCATTGTAGGTGGATGTGCGTGTGTGATCAGGCAAAATGCCCCCACTCACAGCGCAAGACAGCCATGGATGAATAGGGGGGACCCCTCCGTCCTGTACGCTGCAGTGCACAGAAGCGAAATGTCACTGACTGTGAAACAGACCAATAGATGAAAAGAGCTGACCCACAGCACCTCTATGTATGAATATAGGCGTATTTTTATTTATGATGTTTTTCATGACATGAGGCTTGAGAAACAGCTAACACTGGCTCCAGGCCACACTGACTGATTTATTGGAAAAAACAGTCACTTCTATGTTTTGCAAGTTTTATAGTTCCTTAACAGTAATCATAAATCAAAATGTGTTAATAGTGATAACAGTAAATGTAGTCAATAAAATTCTTCATATTCAACACATGCTCTGTATGGATTAATTCCCGTGGGCATGGACAATTTTGTTTTTGTCTCTATTTGTGAATCTCCCTTTGATTTATTAACACGTTTTCTCTTTGTGTTATACACACGTCTTAAGTGACATCAATTATTGTTATGTCATCAAGCTCAAGGTCGTGTGGCACCACTTACTCTGAGTGGGGATCTAAAGTCATACCCACATCCTTTGACGTCATTGAGGTCGAAGGAGATGTGATCAACTTTCGCTACCCCTGACAATTTAGTGAATCGGACCGACGTCCATAGAAACATGAAACGTGGATATAAATGTACACTAGTGTACAGTCAGGTTATTCACATAGCAGGGCAAAGCACTGGGCTTGACTGACAACCTAGCACACGTGGTTCATGCACCTGCTTCAGACTTCTCTTAGGCGCGTTCATGTCATGGTTTAGAGGCGGGCCACTGCAGCCTTTCTTACTTCCGACTTTGCTAAAGTGACTGAGTGAGTACCAGTGGCTGAGGCGAAAGGAACACGTCATTTACAGTGGTGGGAAGCTGCAAGTCCAGGGCGACAGGCGCTATCTAATGAACACTGCTTAGTGACGTATTATTCTTATTATTAACAACGGAGCTAGAGCGATACTTACTGCAGAAGAGCGTGTTTGCTGAGCCGAGGCGCCATCCCGCGCGCCCCGGGGGTCGTGGTGTCCCGGGTGCTGCCCATGCTGGAAGCTTCCGCCTGACCCTTGGCCGTCAGGGATCAGTGAAGGCGCTGCCCGTCTCGGAGTCTTGTCGCACCAACCTGAGGAAAGTATGCAGGGGACACTATGAGAGGACAGTGGAAGAAAGGGGGAGACACATAAACACGGACTCTAGAACCATAATACGTCAGACATCAACGCACTGACTAGGGGACTTTGGCTTGGAATTATGGGGGTAGGTAGGGCAGAGCACCTGCCCTACGTTCTTTTGGGCAGTATGTATGTACCTTCTGTACTTTGTTGAACGCCTAGTCAGGGGTAGTAAACGCTATATAAATAAAATTTGAACAGCATGGTAACCGTCAACAAATGGAGCAGCGTGCTACCCTTTCTCTAAAAGCGTCCCAACGCCGAGTCAGTGGTACGAAGCGCTACATAAATGCAACTTCAATACAATACCATTTCGCCTCTTATCGCATCCCTTCTGTTTTACATTTGAGAAAACAAGGCTCGTTATTAAAAATGACCACATTCACCACAGAATGCTTCTCATTGCCTAGTCTGGAGATGCGGAAAGGAATTATCCGGACCTCGGCTGAAAAGTATTTTCACTGAGGGGGAGAGGCTTGTAGATAACTACAGTCACCCCTACTTAGACCACAAAATATGCATAGAAGGCTGGTGTCCAGCTGCCTACTGAAATTCACGCAGGTTAGGAGCATTCCTGAAAAAGAGCTCGCTTTGTATAGCGCTTTCTACCCCGAAGAGGCGTTCTGCAGAAAACGTATATATGATTTTCCCTTAGAGCTGTGCTGAAATGCGGAGTATTATATAAAAGAGAAAACAGTTTGAAAGTTTTCGCTTTAACGCATGTTCGGCAAACGAGAAGGCATCATTAGAAGGGGTAGCCAGTGACTCGCTATCCCGTGCAGAGACTAACCCTGCCGCCACACTTACTTGAGTGATCAGAGCTGGTTCCGGCACATGTCCTCCGGTGCGGCGCCCAGAAGCGACGCCAACTGTGAGGCAGCGCTAAGCGTCAGGTTCAAGGCGCTGCGGGTTTGAGGCGACTCCTGAGCCCTCGCTCTCTTCTGCTGATGCCTCCCGCTTCATCCACGCACAGAGCTGAGAATAAGTTTAAGTGGAGCTCCGGGCGGCTGGGCGGAGGGGGGCGGGGAGGCGGCTCGCCAGGGGAGTGGGCGGGGGTGGGCAGAGGCGGGGGCGCCTCCAACAAAGCGCTCAGACTTAAGCTCGACTCTTTTACTCTGTACACGCGCTACCGGCGCTCGGGAGTGAGTGAAGAGTGCAGACCCCGGCAGCGCACAAGACCCCCGAGCAAGCTCCCGACACCCCCACCCACCCCACAGAGGTTCCTTCTACCCCGGCACGGCCATGGGGTGGCTGCAGCTTCTGCCCCTCGCTCTCCTCCTCATCCAGCTGCAGAGAAGCGCCGATGCAGCGGTGAGTACCAGGCGCTATCTGCGCCAACTTTATCAAGGTGTATTTTTGCGTCACCTGCAATCTGCCATACATCATACAGGGGACTTTTTCCTCTCAGAAAAACAAGAAGAGCAGATAGGACATTTCTTGGCGCTAGAAATCATTTTCTCATGTATGACGGCAGGATGCAAAACGGAAACAAAATGGACTGGACAGCGCCCCGTTACAATGTATTGATATGTACTATTAACAGGTGGGGGTCAAACTTCTGTAGATAATATGCAAATAATGCTATTTTAGGCGTCTCGTTATCCCTAGTCTCACACTGCCACTGGGCAGATATGACTGGAATATTAACTCTTATATGCAAATACCTACGGCATGGGACGTTCACGATAGAGTGGTCTGGTACAAGGGCGTAGTGCACTGCAGAGAGGGCCTCGTTTAATTGCCCACTAGTTTTCATTCCGCTGCGCTATAGACGCTAGCACTAGATGCAACGGAGTGTTCCTTACAGATTGAGGGGCGGGCCAGCCTCACAGGAAGCGGTGACCCAGGTGTGTAGCAAGCGTTCTAAGGGTTCTTAAGCAAGCATGCAGAATGACCCCGTGACCTCCTGTTGAATAGTAAAAGACAACTCTAAATGGGGCGCGACGGGCCCCTCAGACTCCCGGGCATGGGTGTCACTGCACTTGCTGCACCTGCTTCTCTGGTGTGACCCATATTTTGACTTGTCTTCGACATGTGAGCGCCGTCTGTCTCCTCTCAATGGATTCCTCGCTGTCTTGGAAGCAGTTACCACAGTTGCCCATATGTGGGCTCTGGTGCAGGCAGTGAAAATGGTCCCTCTCACTCTCACTGTCCCATAATAATCGAGCATAACGGCCACTTCTCCCCCCCCCCCCCCTTCCCCCGCCTCGACCCGGTGGAACTGCACCTGCCAGTCCATTGCTAGCTTGTCCCTGGGTGCTAAAGTGCTAACATTTCCTGCACTTTGACAGAGTGAACTGAACACTCGCCCTATATTCTCATTTCTGTAGCCCTTCTCCCCCCCAAAGCAGAGAGATGATTGCAATCTTTTTAACTCTTTCTTTCTCCAACCCCAGTACTCCTGGCTTGTGAGCCTTGTGTCCTGTGTGTAGCCGGTGTGTGGTACACTCCTGCAGCCCCTCTGGGGCAGAGTGGTCTCGTCCTAGGGCCCGCAGGGACCCGCAGTCTCCTCAGAACACACACAGCTGGTAGCAGGCCAGCGACTCTCTCTCATTAAAACCCCGTCTCCCGCATTCTGGCTGCGGGCCGAACCTCTCCGTCATTCAAACTGAGGGAGGGCCATACATATCAGCAGCCGGGCAGAGCCGCGTTGTGTTTAATACTGTGCGCATTTTTAGGGCAGCACACGTTTGTAGTTGATGGGCAGTGCCGGTGAACCCAATCATTTCAGTGGCCCTTTGACGTATTTAGCATAGACAGTGACGTAACTAAACTTGACCCCCCCCCCCGCATAGTACACTAACACCCCCCCCCCCCCACACCCAGTCAGAAGCTCTCAGGCCAGGGGCTCAACGCTCATGCACGGTGCCAGAGGGGGCCCCTCGGAGCTCAGGTGGGGGCTAATGTTATGCCACTGGACATGGAGTCTTTCCCCATTGTTTTATGTCAATGGTATGTGAGAAAGAGTGCTGCCCTCTCAGAGGAAGGTACCTCTGTTCTTTTTGAGCAGAAGTGTCCAACAAAGTTTCACCTGGGTCCGATTCATGTCAGATTGTCAGCATACCCACATAAAAGACATGCATCTTCCATGCGCCTGGAAGTAACCGATTTACATAATGAGTGGTTATCCTGAAAACAATTGCATGGGTCTGAGCCTGCGTTGGAAAACCCCGTCTTAAAAGCTAGCACCCCAAAATATGAGTTAGTATAATAATCACAATTGCATGTTCTCTTTTTAAAAAAGTATGGGCAGAAATCCGTGCCAGCCCATGTTTCCTTCCCTGGAAGCGCTCTCTCTCCGTCAGTGTTCTAGGTAAGAATGCGCTTGGATATTGGCAGCTGTTTTCACGTAATACCCAAATTTGGGGGCATATTTACAAGCCAGGCGATAAAATTATCGCCGCTTTAGCGGCAGAAAACTGCCGCTAAAACGGCGATAATGGGCTTGATAATATGTTCTATGGAATTCCAATTGAAGCCCATGTTAGATGTCCTTCACATTTAACATGGGCTTCAATTGGAATTCCACAGAGCATATTATCAAGCCCAATTTTATCGCCTGGCTTGTAAATATGCCCCCTAGTCACTTATTGCATGGCACTCAGTGACGTAAACTCTCACCACTGACGACCGCAATGATCTGCAGATCACACGTTTGATTCCTGGAAAGGCCAGCCTAGCCTTTCATTTTTCTGAGATCAGTAAAATGGGTCCCATTAAATAGGGTAATAGTAGCGCCAGTTATTTACAACACTCAGTTAACAAGGGCTGTCCGAATCCCTATAAAACAACTTGCTATTATCACAGTACAATATGAAGAACATACTTGCTTCCTTTCCAACTGCTCGGGCTCGGGGATAGTCAGGTTTGAATCACAATAACGTTCTAAGACTAGATTTTGGCTTTGGGGTGAATAAAAAAAAGTGCAGGCACTCGTTCTCTTCTGTATGTTTCCGAAATCAGGTGTGCATGCTTCAGCCTTACACCCCCAGTTGCAGGAGCATGGCAGGAGCATGGCTGACCCACCTCTGACTGTCCTGACAGATGGGCGTGTGATATTTCAGTTGGTTTTGCCGTTGTAATATTATGAACCCTTTTGGTAAGAGAACCTGGCTCTGCCTGGAAGTTGTTAAACCCAGGGCTTTAAGTGGGATGAAAAAACCTAGGGGGGGGGGGGGTCTCAAAGGGGCGTGGCCAAGGTAATTATGGGCGTGGCTTATAAAACACCAGCTAAAAATCTGTGCTAAGCAGAGTGTGCCTCCCGACTTGTCTTTTGCTATTTATGTCATTGCATCCAGATATATGATACAAGTAACATCATACCTACAAGCCAGGACTATTGGCTTTGTCAATGGTTGTTAGTTGCATAAGATAAATAAGCAGCAATTATGGCTTTTATATAATATTGAAAATGCTTCCACCTAAAGCCCTGGTGACACCACGCCAATGTTGCTGCACCTGAGTTTCAAAAAGAGAAGGGAAATCCTGAGAGAAAATGACTCTTTTTGAAGGATTTCTCTTCCCCTATAACACTCACCAGGCATGAAGTCATACTGTAACTTCTCCATTAGTGAGAAATGAGCAGTGTGAGCGCGCGCACATGGATGTGCCTGCTGTCACTGCAGTCTGGAAAGAAACGGACCGCCTGTGCCAGGGCACAAAACAGAGCCGGATAGAGACCCGTTTCGAGGACCCCTTTAAAAACTGCTGGGTCTCAGACCCGGTGAGACCCGGCCCACTTAAAGCCCTGGTTAAACCCCTTCCCACACTCTCCATCCCACACACCTTCTCGGTTCTGGAGGGATAGCTAGGGCTTTACGTGGAATGAAAAAAGTAGGGGCGTTCTTTAAAAGGGCGTGGCCTAGGAGGCATAACTAAGAAACCTTTCCAATGGGCGGGATATATTAAGGGCGTGGCGTAAAACACATAAAGTAAAATCCTGTGCTTCCCATGGTACCACCGGACCAATACTTTGGTGCCTCTCTGTGAGCTTTCATTGAAGATTTATCACACAGTAACAGACATGCACCTAAAACAACGAAACCTTCTGGCTTTGCCAATGCTTGTTCGAAGTAACAAATCAATAAGGAATAACAACGATTAGGTTGTGAATAATTACAATGGGAAAATGTTTCAATTTTGAAAATATGAGTGAATTAAACATTTCAAGGCCTGTGAAAGGGGCGGTAGTCTTCAAAATGTATCAAGCACTTCCGCTCATCCAGTCACACCCCTTTCTGCTGTTGTTTTTCTGTTAGACGCCTATGCCCCTTTTCTCCCTACCTATTTCTGAACTGCTCCATTCGAACACATTATGCCTCTCCTTTCTCTTCAGCACCATGAATTCATTCTCTCATGCATGTACATCCTTGCATTTTCTTCACTTCATCACCTCTACACACAAGGCACCCGCTGATCTGTTAGCAATGCATTTTCTTCTACTTTCACACTGGTAATGTGTATTTCCTTCATACACTCTCACTTAGAATTCCAATTCCAATTGGCACACATGACCATCGTTCCGTGTGATCTGCAGAGAGGCCAAGGACTGGATGAAAAGAAGCACCATTGACCAGGGCCTAAATTTGCATTTACTGGTCGAAAAGTATACGAGAGCAAGGGAAGGGTCCATGTACCTGGGGTTCATGGACCTCTCGTCAGCCTTCGACCTTGTAAATCGCTCCAAGCTGTGGAATATTTTGCTTGATATAGGACTGGATAGGGCCCTTGTCTGTCTTTTAGCTGATCTTCATTCTGACTTAACTGCTGCGATTAGAGTCACCTCGGAAGGGCGCTGCACTAGCCACTTTAAGTCCGAAAGAGGGGTAAGGCAGGGGTGCATCTTGGCTCCCCTCCTTTTTACGGTCTATATAAACGCATTGGAATCCTCCTTAAAAATAGCTACTCTGGACGTTCCGCGAGTAGGTGAACTGGGAATTCCAGTTCTCCTATACGCGGACGACGCTGTTTTGCTCTCCCGTACAGGAGTGGGCCTTCAACGCTTACTGGATGCATTTGAAGATTTCATGGCCTCCCTGGATTTAAAGATTAACGTCAAAAAGTCTCAAATCATGATAATGGGCAAGGCTAAAAACACCAAGTTAATAAAAACATTTACATGCGGGAAGCAAGAGCTTTGTAGAGTAACCACTTTCCCCTATCTGGGGATTACCTTTGATGAGAGAGGATCCTGGGGTCCCCAGATAAAAAATAGAAATCTTGCTCTTGCTAGATCTTCTTTTGCACTTCAAAGTTTTATAAAAAAACTGGGGGCTAGGCCAATAGTCACTTTGCTACAACTCTATAAAGCCAAAAGCTTGGCTGTTGCCACATATGGCAGCGCCATTTGGGGCTATTGTTCAACGGACAGTATCCAGATTACCGAAAATAAATTTCTCAGGTCAGTCCTCTCCGTACCCCAGTCAACTCCTACATACATTGTCCATTCTGAACTAGGGTTGGGATACATTTCAGACCTGATTAAAATAGCCCCTGTTTTGGCCTGGCTTAGGATCTGGCTGAACCATGAAATTCCCCTCAATCACACCATTTTAAAAGATTGCTTGCAGTTAGATGGGGTTAGCAAGATTCCATGGCTAGGATATATCAAAGATAGCCTTGGCAAGCTGGGGAGACCAGATCTTTTCTTAGCCCCTTCTAGTATAACTACGAAAGACATAGCTCAAATTAAAAGTATGATGAGAGACATGCTATGCCTAGATAGGGAACAAGTGGAGCTTGGGAAACCAATGGTAAGGTCTAGCCTTATTTTGTGTACCCACGTGGGCCCAGAACCATACTTGACCATTGTTAACCGGCCCTATCACCGCCTCCTTTTAACTCGATTTCGGCTGAATTTGATCCACTTATCTCTGGGCTACTTTCCGAGCTGGAGTTCACCAGATAATGCCCCGCCATGTAAGTGTGATAATTTCTCGACCCAGAACACCTTGCACTTTCTGATGTTCTGTGACCACTTCACGGTCCTAAGAAGGAAATTCTTGAGACCGATTCTTAAAGAGGTGGGGTTCACACAGGTCAAGCCAGCACTACTGTTTCTCCAGCTATTACAAACCCCTAGGATAATGTTTTATGTTGCCAACTTCTTAGTGGGGGCTAGTAGGGCAAATAAAAGGATGGTGTCCGATAACCAGGTGATCATGGATCATTAGAAAGATGAATTGCATATTTCGCACTAGTATTGGTTATTACTTGAATCCTTTTTACATTGATGAGTTTTTTGCAATCGATATGAACAGCTTGTTTTATCCTTACTGACCTCTTTTAAATGTATTTTTAGGTATGGATTTTATAGAAAGTATATATTTTTGTATTCACATGTAAATGGTACTAGTATGTATATATATGATGTTTTATTATGTATTTATTGCATTTGATGATTATGTGTAAAATTTTGTTCCTATGTCTTTTTATGATATTGATTTATCGAAATAAAGTATTATGACTGACTGACTGACTGGATGAACATGTATTCCGAATCCTTTTGTGACCCACTGACTGGCAATGTGAAAAACCCACATTACCTTCACCCTGAACTTCTAAGCTCTCAATTGTGGCCCTTTACAAACACCCACCCACAACTTGGACTCACACGGACATGTAGAAGATAGCTCAGTTCACGTTAAGCACAGAACAAAAGTAATATTCTTCATTAAAAATAAAAAAAGACAATATTTTTTAAAAAGAAAACACTTTTAGAGAATGCAATGTTAAGGGCCTTATTATGAGCTTGGCAGTGCGGGAGCACCCCGCTCCTGCACCACCAAACCTGTGGTTGAACTACCTACCAGATTAAAAGTTTTCTCCTGTCTGGGGGTGGTTCTTTGGCGTTCCCACAGCGGTGCCTATATGGCAACGTCAAATCAGTACCTGCACTGCATGGAAGTCTATGCCGTGCAGGTACTGAGGTGAATGGACAACTTGTGCCCCCCTGTCTGCACCCGATGGCGCAGAGGCACAAGGGGGGCCTGTAGCCCTCCTTTGTTTCCTCCCCGCCACACCTTTCATGGTGGTGGCACTGCCATGAAAAGTGTGGTGGCAGGAAACTCGTAATATGCTAGGTGGGGTTGCAGCGACCCCACCAAGCATATTGGGGCCTCAAGACAGCCGTGCCACCGCCAGAGATCTCTGATCCCTGTCGGTTGCGATGATCCCAGGGTGGCCCGATCACCCTGGTTGTAAAAGGGTGGAAGGAAGACTGCCACTGCCGCGCCCCGCGAGTCTGGCAGTCCTGGACAGCCAGACTCGTAATAAGGCCCTCAGTAAAACATGTGGAATGTGACAGAAACAACTACTGCTGAAATGGATCTCCTTAAGAGTTTTTATACCTATTTTTCACCCGAACACAGTTTTTTACTTGTAAAGTTCAGGACATCATAAAGGCGCGTTTCAATGCCAATTTTAAATTACTGCCGGTTCTGGGACCTGAAGGGACCCGGGCCTGTTAAAGCCATGGGGTTACAAAGCTAACCATCTTGCCCTCACCACACCCGTCTAAACGCAATGGTACATCCACTCAAACTGCCGCCAGAAGCTCGGGCTTGTATTGACAAGTGCCAGAATATACCTGGAGCCGTGGTGCAGCCCACGTGCAGGGCTGCTTGGCTCGCGCACGGCCGGTGAGGATACGTGCGCACGCCAAGAGCGCTTTCACTTCCTGCCTATGTTCGGGGACGAACGGATATGGAATCTTTGCCTGCACCTCCCTTCCCCGCTGCGAAGCTCCGTTATGGACCTTCCCGCCCTGCTACCATCTCTTCCAAATATTCCCACCCATCCTTGGCAACACGTAACCTGAAGGCCAGTCTGAGGTACTTTTAAAATTGACTTATTGTCGGGTGGGGTGGGGAGGGGAGCGGGAGGCCGGGGATACATTTTCCATATTATATGCGCTCAAAATAAATGATGGCACGTGCTGATGCAAGTTTATTTAGCTAAATCTGCTGTCCCTACGAAAATATCTGCCGCTGAAGGGGATCATTCTTCCGCGAGCGCACAATGCACTGCCGGCCCCTGCCTTTCGCCGGGCGTGTCTTGCTAAGTATGGGCGAGTTTTAAAGAGGGTGCAGCAGAAAGGAGGGGTCAAAGAAGAAGTTGCAGTATCACTGTAATTAATACTTAGAGAATGTGTTTGAGGGTATCCCCGAATGTCCATTGGTCATTCGCTTGACCACTTGCACATTCTCTTACTCATTCAATTCATCACTTGCCCTCTGCTCGCTCACTCACTCACTCACTCACTCACTCACTCACTCACTCACTCACTCACTCACTCACTCATTCCATACTTGCGTTATTCCCCTTGACTCCTGGGAATTGAGCAACTTGCCAGCGTTCATTTATCCAATGACATTGCACACTCCTTGCGGCAACGTGGCACTTCCAGTTCAACCCATGCATGCCAATTTAGCTGTGGCAGCAGCAGTAGCGTAATGAAACCTAAGAGGTCCACCTTGCAAAGAACATGCAGGTGGCCCACCACGCTGCAGACCCAGTCAGGAGTTTTCAGGCCAAGGACCTGACAGTGGCAGAGGGGGCCTCCGGAGCTTGGACCCTTGTGCACCGTGGGGGCAGTGGGGTACTTTGATACCCCACTGGGCAGCCCTAGTGGTTACTTGTGCCTCCCTCGCATAATGATGTGCATACCGAGGCGGGGAGTGGGGCTAGGAAGTGTCGAAAGATCTCCCGGTAATTTAGAATCTCAATTAGTCCTTAAGGTGTAATCTTACAATTACACAAGAATGTCCTACTCCTCGGCACTGGGGGTAAACTGGGATCCATGTACGCCAAATTTCAAGGGTCACCAAATAATTTAACACGGTAAACCATTATTACAATTTAAACAGTTATGGATACTGTAGTTACTTGGCAGGTCAAGCAGTCCTCCACCCCCATAGATTGATGGGCTAATTGTCTTCTACTCTAACAACCTTGGTGAGTGAACCCTAACCCAATAGACGGTCCACACTGTTTTCGTTTCCTGGGGTCCTCATCCTGACTTTGTTTATATGTGCTTTAGTGTCTTGTCTACAGACTTCATTTGTCCCGGTATTAGGATGCTGGACAATGAGAGAACGCTCATATTATGGATAACCCCGTGTGCTCTGGCCTTCATTGGACAATTCAGTGCTTAATTTGTGCTGTGGTTGCAGGTGAGGGTACCATCACCTATTTTTGGGGACCAAGGCTTATTTTTCATCATCAGACATTGACAAAGACAGAGAAAGCAGAAAAGGGAGGAAGATGGAGGAAATCTAAGGCAGGAAAATTGTGATGTAGTGAGAAGGTAGGACTGAAAAGAACCTGCAAGAGGAGGATAAAGAGACAGAACTGTAGGGTGATGGAGAAAAGGGATGTATGACGTTACAACGCACACTTTTACAACGCATGCACTTACAACGCATTTTTTACAACGCATAATCCATTACAACGCATGACATTACAACGCAGGACACTACAACGCATTTTTAAAAAATACCTTTACAACGCATTACCATTACAACGCATACTACCTTTACAACGCATACCATTACAACGCATAATATTAAATTACATTTAAGGTAAGTATTAGATAGTATAGGGGTACAAATTACTATTCTAACTCCAGGGGGTGCAGCAGTAGGGTAAGTGTTGGATAGTGTAGGGGTAAAAATTACTATTCTAACTCCAGGGGGTGCAACAGTAGGGTAAGTGTTGGATAGTGTAGGGGTAAAAATTACTATTCTAACTCCAGGGGGTGCATCAGTAGGGTAAGTGTTGGATAGTATAGGGGTAAAAATTACTATTCTAACTCCAGGGGGTGCATCAGTAGGGTAAGTGTTGGATAGTATAGGGGTAAAAATTACTATTCTAACTCCAGGGGGTGCAACAGTAGGGTAAGTGTTGGATAGTGTAGGGGTAAAAATTACTATTCTAACTCCAGGGGGTGCAACAGTAGGGTAAGTGTTGGATAGTGTAGGGGTAAAAATTACTATTCTAACTCTAGGGGGTGCATCAGTAGGGTAAGTGTTGGATAGTATAGGGGTAAAAATTACTATTCTAACTCCAGGGGGTGCATCAGTAGGGTAAGTGTTGGATAGTATAGGGGTAAAAATTACTATTCTAACTCCAGGGGGTGCATCAGTAGGGTAAGTGTTGGATAGTATAGGGGTAAAAATTACTATTCTAACTCCAGGGGGTGCAACAGTAGGGTAAGTGTTGGATAGTGTAGGGGTAAAAATTACTATTCTAACTCCAGGGGGTGCAACAGTAGGGTAAGTGTTGGATAGTGTAGGGGTAAAAATTACTATTCTAACTCCAGGGGGTGCAACAGTAGGGTAAGTGTTGGATAGTGTAGGGGTAAAAATTACTATTCTAACTCCAGGGGGTGCAACAGTAGGGTAAGTGTTGGATAGTGTAGGGGTAAAAATTACTATTCTAACTCCAGGGGGTGCATCAGTAGGGTAAGTGTTGGATAGTATAGTGTAATATTATGCGTTGTAATGGTATGCGTTGTAATGGTAGTATGCGTTGTAATGGAATGCGTTGTAAAGGTAGTTTTTAAAAATGCGTTGTAGTGTCATGCGTTGTAATGTCATGCGTTGTAATGGATTATGCGTTGTAAAAAATGCGTTGTAATGGTAGTGCGTTGTAAAAGTTGCGTTGTAAAGGTTGTTCCCCGGAGAAAAGAGATATGAATTGGAATCAAGCCTAGACAGCCTAGATATATGGCAACCCTAGTCGTCGTTGCAATGGGGTATGCTTACCACCATGATATCGGGCCCCTAGTCTTTTAAGTCCCAATCAACCACAGGAGCACTCTTCCAAAGCCCGCCAGGACCTCAGGAGAACTCACAGAGTGTAAGGCAGAGGTCATCTGCGGGATCCAGTCCCAGTCCAGTTGCCACTGGTTAGCTGGTCTTGTTGCATCTCTGTAGTCACACAGAAGGTCAGCCAAGTGCCCCTTAGGGTCCAATTTTTTGTCCTGGGTGCAAGGGTGCGCAGTTCCCATCCTTCAGGGCTCCTCTCCAGTCACAGATAGCAGATACAGGTCCAGCCCTCTTGTGATCTTCCCGAGGTCCAGAAAGTGTTCTTAAGAGTGTGTCTGGGAGTGCCAAATTTACACCTGTCCCTGTTAGTGCACGGCAGTGACTCCAGCACACTCCCTATCCAATGGGATAAAAGTTTCCAGAGCCAACCCTACTCACTTTTTCAGTAGTTCCTGTTTGCTTTGCTGCAAACAGGCCCAAAGTACCATATCTCAGGGCATTTATTTTCAAGATGGTGAATATCTTCAGCCACACTAAACTTGGAGTCTGAGGACTGGGGATGTGTGTGGGGAATATACGACGGTAATCCTAGTGTTCTCCTAGATCAAACACTACAATACAGTTTGAAACAGGTACTGTACCCACAACAAACCCAGAGACAGAAGTTGGTAGGACAAAATTGGGGTACTTCAGCAACCAGACTGGGGATCCACAAGAATTGTGTTTGTGTCTTGCTCTCTCCCTTTAAAGTGCACCCCAAGTGTTACATGTGGCCCAACAAACCTGTTTAATCTGGATTTGACACTGTGCTGTTAAAAGGAGGCCTGGAGCCACTGCCCTACGTATTCTGTTGTGCTCAGAGGATTCATCTCTGCCAATTCAGGTCAGCCTATTGTTTGCTCCTGGGAGGCATTTCACACCTCATTCACACATGTTCTAGGCATGAGCAGAAGCTGCCAGCTGCCAGAGGCTTATGTTCGTTAGCCTTCTCACATTTCAGGCAGAGAAAGGGTAACTTTCTAAAAGTAACATAGCACTAATATTTATTAAAATACTGTCTTTATCATTGAATTGGATTTTTAATAACTATTGAAAATAGTAGTTTAATTATATTCTTCCTTTTCCTCTCCCGAGTTATCAGTGTTAGTATTTTAATCTGTACTTTGGCTTTCTTTGAATGGCAGTTAAGTCTGCTAAAGTAAAAAGGGATTTTAGGACCTTGTCACTGTTGGGACGTGGTTATATTAATTTTCTAAAAGTCCCACTTTTAAATACTGTGCACCTTACCTTGTGGGCTATGAGTCTTACATAGATGTGAATTACTAATCTATAAAAGGGAGGTTTTACCTGTCAAAAAGAGTCAATTTAACAGGTCACGCTGCAGCAGTATGGCTACACAAGGAAGGCCTGAAGCCATGTTTCTTTTGTCACACTAGTGGCTGGCACAATAAGTCCACAGTCTACAGGTGACAGTATACTTTTGATGCCATGGGTGTATTTCTTAATAATATATTATGGCCTTATAGAAACTATAAATATGCCAGTCAGGGATTAGACAATTTCTCTAAATATTTATGGGTCAGAACACATACACTGGGTCCTGTACTGGAGTGCCCCAGTGTTCAGAGTCTAAAAACCAGCAATAAACTAGAGTCCAGCAAAAGGTGAAAATTCGGGGAGACCAAACAGAAAAGTCAGATCTCAGACAGACACGAACGTACCCCAAGGCTCTAGAACAGCTCGAAGGACATGTAAGGAGTTTCTCAATTTTGCAGGTGTAGAAAATGCTTGTAAGGTCTTTACATTTGCTGATCTCGATCCAATATAGGTCCTTAACTGTCACATCCCACATCCATGTCAGAGTTTCAAGAATTCTTCTAATTTTTATGCAATGAATTGTCATCTTAATATTTTATTGCTATAGGTTACAATATACAAAACAACACAAAGAACAAACACTTTGAGGAAACGTTTGCAGTAGTTAAAAACTACAGCAGCTACAATCCTAGGGAAACACTCAGTAACAAATAGTACTTCACATATAAACAATAAGACAAAAAAATTAGATCTCGCTATTTTTAAAACCTGTACAGTTGCTGGCAGGCAGGATCAGTGTCTGCGTAGAAACATTGTGTAGCGTACCTGGAAGACCGGATACCTATATTTAAAAGAAGAGGTTTAAGGCAGCTGTTGTGTTATGTTAAGGGTTTTGTAAAGGTGTTCAAATATCCAAAAGCATACTTGCTGTATCAGGAGACGGGGTGCAGAAGCGGGAGGAAGGGAGTAACAGGAACCTGAGACCAGGGCCGGACTGGCCGTATCAGGCACCGAACGTTTCCCTGGTGGGCCGCGAGGGTGGGTGCCAGTTTTGGGTCCCTGGGTGCCGTTTTTGTTAACGGGGGTCGGTAATATCGGCCCACTGTAACAAAATCGGCCGCAACCGGCTGCAACCGGCCCTTCGCAAAGTGCTCGGCTGCACCCCCCTCACCCCAGGAGGGCCAGCCGAGTAGTTTGCCAGTGTCGGTTTCGGTTCCCAGTCCGGCCCTGCCTGAGACAAAGTTTTACAGGGAGAGGTAAAGTAAAAAGTTTTAAGGGTGTCCCTGCACTTGGTGGTGCAATCTACAGATTTCAGTGAGAGGGAAAGATCCTTCTAGAGAGTAGCGGCCAATTAAGAAAAACAAGAGCCCCATCCGAGACTTGGAAATGGAAGGAACAACTTTTTGCTTTGCATAGGTGGAGTGATGGGAACGAGAAGGAAGGCGAGGAGTGACCTTTTGCCTCAAGTAGGTAAGGCTTGAGGCACTCACAACTTTGTGGACTATGCAGAGGTCCTTGAATATAGCACAGTTTTAGATGGGAGGCCAGAGGAGTGACTTAAGATGGGACGACACTTGGGTAGCTGGTGTAAAGACCCCTAAGATTCAGGCTGCTGAGTTCTAGATGACTTGAAGATGATGAGTGAGGTAGTCTGAAATGAAATCCCCATGTTGATACATTTTCTGTAGTCAAGACAAGAAGCAATTTATGAATGCACAATAGTTCCGCAGGCATCTAGGGAAAGAAATGGGACAATCTTCCTGACCATTTTTAGAGGAGTGCAGCATGTTCTGGATACCTGTCTGATTTGTTTTCCAAAGGTGTGTTGCTTGTCAATGACAATGCCCATATATTTGGCCAAAGAGACAGGGGTTAATGGTGAGCCCAACTCAGGGTTGGTGGGCCACCAACAAGAGGCCAGGCCAGTGATTTCTGACTTAAGAGAAGAATTTACATTTTTTACAGTTAAGCTTGAGAGAGTTTCTCTGCATCCAGTAGGCAATTGTGCTCATACAGGCATGGGAACTTGACATGACCTGAATTGGTTTGTCTGGGATGGAGATGATGTGAGTATTATCAGCGTATGAGGAGTGGATACTGTGGGCCTGAAGAAAGAGAGATATTTTAAATAGAATTGCTTTCCAGGAATTGTTCACAGAGCATAGAGGTGGTTGATGATTCAGTTCAAATGGTGGTAATCTGATGGTATGAGTTCTGAAAGACAGGAAGGAACAGAACCATTTCAGTGCAAGGTTACAGATGCCTATTTCACTCAATTGTGTCAGCAGAATGAGTGAGAGGTACTGTCAAAGGTCGCTGAGGGGTCTAATAATGTCATAGTTGCAGAGTGGCCTTGAACACGCATACAAGCGTGCATCTGCGGTTGTCTACTTTGGTAATACCCCTGGCTTCAGTAATGTGGAAGTGTCTAAAGCCAGATTGTGAAAAATATAAAACTTTGTCCCTTTAAATAGGCAGAGAGCTGGGTATTGATACCTTTTTAAGATTTCGGAAAAGGTGGACAGAACTGATATGTGGCAACAATTTCCTAGAGCTTCTGGGTCAGCTGAGGATTTTTTAAATAAGGACATGGCCTGAGTGTGTTTCCAGTTTTCTGAGACCATAGCCTCTGCTCAAGAGAAATTACCGTTTTTTGTAATTATGAGGGTCACCATCTCCCAGGCTAAGGCTTGAATTTGGGGGAGACAAAGGTCAAAAGGTGAACCTCACCTAGTTAAATTTATGAATGGTCTGAATAATGGACGGGACAGTGCCTTGAAATTGGAAAAGAACAGCTGGATGTCTGGGGGCTTCATATCAGCAGTGCAATTGTGGAGGGAAGGCGGCATGGAGCATTTCAATTTTAGAGTAGATGAACTGAAACAGGCCCTGATGGAGTTTTGCGGAGAGGGATATGGAGGGGTTGCAGACCTGTGGAGAGAGCAGATTTTGACAACATTAAACCTCTCGCATGATGAGTTGGTGAGAAACTCAATTTTATCTGCGTAATACTAGGCCTGAGTATCTCAAATATGGCTTTGGCAGTTATTGATGGCCAGTTTGTGCTGATGTTTGTCAGAAGAATTTTAAGAGGAGTGTCATTTGTGTTCTAATAAATTGCAATGAAGTTTAGCAGGTCTGAGTTCTTCATAATACCAAAATAATGAGGGACAGGTACCATGAAAAACAGAGCACTTGAAGGGGGCTATTTTGTTCAAAGCATTTGTAATCTATGAATTGGATTGTGTTACTGGCAGTGGTAGAGTTAGAAAAAGGGCAGTACAGTTCAGCTTGTAGAGCATGGGTCAGTATAGAGGGGGTAAATTTGGGCCAATGTCCAATGAAGCATGGGTGCAGTTTATGATTGGCAGAGCAATGCAAATCGCCCTGTGGCAGAACAAGTAGTACTACTAGATGGTCAGACCAAGTCAAGAGATGAGGCTTGTCAGAGGTGGTGTAGATAGCGCTGAGTGCATGGCCTACGCGGTGCATTGAGAATTTTGTAAGCAGGGGGAGGCCACATGTGTCTAGGGTACTGACTAGTGGTAGGGGCTTCCAAGTCTTCAGAATCTTCTAAACAAATTGTTAAAATCCTTGAGGATGTGGAAGATGTGTGTGTTGAGGCGAGGCGGTGCCACAGCATTGACAGATTGGTGGCAAAGGAAGTTTTGGGCCTATAGGGTGGTAAATCAGTGTGTCTGAGTAGGATGTACTGGGGCTGAAAGTGAGTGAGACGATCATGACTGCATTGGGGAAGATTAAGAGTGGAGGAAATGATTTTGAGGGAGGTGTGAAAAATGATAGCAGTTCTTCCCCCTAGTTTTCTTGCATGGACAACATGGCGGATGGCCTAGCTGGGAGGGATAGTGGTCATGATTTCTGAGGTAGAGGCTTCATGGAGCCAGGTCTCTGCAAGAAAAATCGCTGATGGCTGATAGTCTGAGCTGAAGTTAGAGATCTCTGTTTGATGTCTTGAGAGAAATGTGATGGGTATTAAATAGTAGGTAGGTATGGGAAAGAATATATCAAAGTGAGAGTTGAAGAGGTAGACATGAGAGAGGGAACATCAGAAGGAAGGGGGCGAAGAGAAGTGACTGTACCTACAAGAGAAAACGATTTTGTGCACTGCAAAAGTCTGATTGAAAGGTACATGCCTTATTCCGACCCTTGAATTCAAAGAAGTCCTGGACAGATTAAATTAATAAAACCGGGGGACCAAGGAAGGGTCCCTGGCTCTGGTCGTAGTCTGGCGGCAGCCGTGGTCCGTGCAGGTAACACTGGTGGGGCAGCATGGGGGCGGGGGGGGGGGGGGGGGGGTTCGAGGGACGATGCCGAGGGGAAATCAATTATTTATTTAATTTTCCCTCAGCATCGTCCCTCGAAATAACCCCCCACCTGGCCCCACCTTTGTTACCTACAGCAACCACGGCTGTCTGGCGCTAAATGGACAGATATAGACTATCCTTTTGTGACCCTTTGACATGCCTTCGACCTGCCTACTGGACAGACGTGCCGCTTTGCTGCTTAAGGAAGCATCCATTTCAGAAATGAAAGTGGAGTGAGAACCTGGCAGATCTGGCTCCCACCACCAAGTTCCATTGGCAGTGAGAACTACACACGAAAATAAGGTAAAATAAGGTAAATTAAAATAGGCGTGTGAAGATAAATCATAAAAGCATTAAAATGCAGTAGTCAGCGTAGGGTAATAGCTCAGTCAAATCCAGGGAGCCAGGAACCTCCCAGGTAGATACAAGGAAAGTGATTGGTGGTCTGTACACCGAGGCCCAGGAGCCCTGGTGCTAGATGAGAGAGTCAGTGAAAAGGAATCAGCTTATGATAAACAGGTGTGCTGCTTGAATAAGTAGCCACGAGGGAGGAGGGGGCGTGACCTCCGTTTTAATAAGGAAAGTGTGGGAGGTGAGAAAATAAAACACTAACTAGCTCAGAAGAGAGCAAAGTGCATTAGACTCTCGACATTGCCATGGGAAGACATAGCTCTGCAGTGGCATCTACTCCCACACCTGACCCCTTGCAGGCACAGAAAGCTGAGACATAAAAAATCGTGAAAAAAAAGTTTCAGTCAAAGGGCTTAGGCACTGTAGTCCAGTAACTCTCAAAGCCAGGAAGTGGTGTCTGCTCAAATTAATCTAGAGGTTGCACCTATCCTATTAACTCTCTCCTCATCCCTCAATGCTAAACCTTTTAAGGGTGTGCTTCACCCATGGCATTTTTCCCAAGAAGGTGGACTGCAGGGAATCCCACAGGGAGCATAGACACAGCCTGCATAGAAGGTCTTTAAAATGGGCGAACCAGAGGGTCCGATCACCCCAGTTTAAGATGAGGATCTTGTGCATTTCACTTTTATAAAATGACCCAAAATTGTTCCACAGGAACCTTAGCGGTATTGGGTGCTGGTATGAGTTAGTCACTGATGGAACTGACCCTTAGCTCACCCATGGCAGTAATCTCCGGGATGGATTGCGACACCCACCATAGTGTACACACTTGTTTTCTGTGATGCAGAACCCATCCAACAACTCTACTCTCATATGCTGTCTCATGAGTGCCTTTTACCGAAGCCGGGGTACGTTAAACTAACAGGGTCTCGGCTACGACGGATTCGCGCTGTTTGGTGCTAAAGTAGTGAACTTAGTTTTTCGCTTCATTGAGTTTTTTCTGAGCCTTACCTATGGGATTGACAGAGATGCCCATCAGGGAGACGCGTAATCCAATCAATCATGAGCCCAGGCCATTTCCATTGACCTTCATGGCAGGAAAAAACTGGAGTCCGAACGCCTTCACACTACTGATATTTATTTAATAATTAATTCAATTAATGATAAGCTCTTTCTTTTCACAGTAGCCTTTGAAGGAGCACAACAGAGATTTCAGAGCCATCGGTGGCTTGGCAAGGAGTACAGGTTATCCTCAAACAGAAGAACAGATAGACATCTGTCCATCAGGGAAGCAACACCCAAGGCAGCACACAGCAAGGATCCCTCCAAATCATATATGTGAAGATTAAAGAGGTGCTGGGACAACACAAAATGTCTGGGGACAATGTAGTGTTTGGGTAAAGGGTTGGTCATCTTTCTCACTTTCTATAGCTACACTCAAATAATTTCATTTTACTGAAAGGCATTTACTTAGTGATACCGTAAAAATGTGATGTGGACGTGACTTTCTCGGTCCCACTGTGGACATCCCTAATTTAGATCTCTGGCAGTGGCTGGTGAATCCCAGAGTAACACCCTGCCACTTGACTAACTGCGTTACACATGCTACGTAAAAACTCTGGTTACTGACTCATATTCTGTAGCTTAGAGTCACCATTACAGATTCCCTGCAGACCACATTCCATGTAAAGGAGATGCTTTATTTCAAAAGAAGGCTCAGTGAGTTCTGCACAGGCAGCAGAGAATGCCAGATAACGTCCTTTCCATACATTTGAATCCTGGTATGGATCGATTTGTGTAAGGGCTGTTGAAGGATTATGAACTATGTGTGATTCAACTGCATAATAGTCACCCCTGATATCTAAGGTACAATTCAGTTGTTGGTGTACACTACATAAGTTCTCATTAACTGTGGGAAAATGCCCCTTTTTGCATTGTCAAACCCATTTTTTGCTAAATTTTATTGCTGGTTTTTAGATTCTGCACTCTGAGAAACTGCCGACCAGTGCCCAGAGTATGTGCTCTGACCCCTAAAACATGTAGAAACTACCTGATTCCTGACTTTTGCATTTAACTTTTCTACAAGGCCAAGTATGTGGTGCAGAAATATGTCCCATGGCATGAAAAGTTAACAGTCACCCATGGACTGCAGCAATTACTACGCCATCCACTAATGTGGCAAAGGAAATATGGCTTCAGGACTACCATGGTAGCCTGATTGTCCCAATATAAAACCTGCTGTGCAACCTCGTAAAATAGCCATTTTGGACAGATAAAAAAATATTTTAAATGTTAGTAAGTCACCCCTTTGCAGGCTTACTAACCCACAATTTAGTGTGCATGGTATATAAAAGTGAGACATATAAATCAATGTTACCATGTCATTACAATGGCATGGTTCTTAAAGCTATTTTTACTGTTGTAGACTTGTCTGTCCTATGCAGAAAATCAGATTACAGATTAAAATACTAAACACTGTATGTCAGGATTGGGACCAACTACAAAAATAATGAAACCAATATTGTTAATAGTTATTAAAAGTCCAATTTAATGGTGAAGTTTGATTTTTAATAAATATTAAGGAAACTTAACTTTGAGAAAGTTACCTTTTTCCTGCTGGTTATAGTACTTGTTTCAAACTGGATTCTAGTTTTGGATGTGAGAGGACACTGCTGATTTCCCTGTGACACTCACACCCCCCCTAGCCCATACATCCCACATTCAGTGTAGCTTAGGACTTTTATCATCTTGAAAATGCAGTGGCATTTCGCATTTTGGACCTGTCTTTAGTAAGGCAAACAGGAACTACTGAAAGAGTGGGTAGGGTTGCACCTGGGAACCTTTACTCCATTGATTTGAGAGTGCCCAGGAATCACTCATACCCTCTACCTGGAGGGAGGCATAACTGTGGCACCCAAAAGCTTCTCATCAGAACACTGCAGAGCTTCCAAAAGGTATACCAGGTGGATTGAGTCTGCTGCATTGGTATTTGTGACATGTGCGAAGGTCCTGAGGAAGTTGGACTCCCTTCCTCTTAAAATAAAAGGACAGAAATATCTCCAAGGATCATAAGGTCGATCCCCTGGGCAACTTTAGGAATATATAAAAAAAAGATTTTTTTTTAATAAAGAATCCCGGTTGACCAGTGGCACCTGGATATGGACTGGACTTTTCTGTTGTCCTCTGCCTGACACCCAGAGAGTCCCTAAGTGCTCCTGTGCAAGGTGATGGGGGCCTTCGCAGTGCATTCATTCTGTGTGGGGGCACTAAAGGAAGTTTGGTAACTTTTTCAAAACATTTGCTCCAGAACTTCAAGTGGAGTGACCACAAAAAGTATGTGACTGGCAGTTCCATGGCATAGGACTGACTTCCAGGTTTGTTCAGCATGAGAAGAGTTTTTCTTCAATAAAATGACAAAGTCCCTTTTCAGATTGGGACCTAGAAACCTTTTCTAAATTCCCTAATTCCAGGACCTAACGGGGTCAGTCTATTTGATGTATTCAACCCACGCTCCACCGCGGTCACCCTCAAATCGCACCTAGGTCCTGGTTTACAGCGACCATTGACCACAATTGGCACTTCGCTCTTCTCGCCACTATTTTCTTTTTGACCTTTAAAAAAAGTTATATCTTCAGTTCCACTTTTTTTAATTTTATCATTTTGGTGTCATTTTGTTTATTAAACTTTACTATATTTGGAGTGGGATTTTTTCGTGCTCTCCACTTGTTAATTGTTTTAGTAATTCTAAATGATTTACACATTTTCTCTATGTGAAGCCCGTTTCCTCTGTGCCATAACTATCAGGGGTTGAGCTCAGGTTTAAATTACTAAAACCTTTGACTGAACCTAATAAAATAGTGACTTTATTGCTTGTGTTGGACACCAATCCACTCACACTAATAAACAACTTTTACACATTATCTCAATAGAAATTATATGTATCAGAATCTGTACAGTGACTAGGTAGCAGAAGCAACACCATGACTACTTAACTCCGTCTTCTTCTATCTCCTTCCATTTTCCCTTTTTGTACTGTTATGTCACAGCATTTGCACTGAGGAGACCTGTTGGGACCCACTGTGGCATCAGCCTTGTGCTGCCTTAGCATACCTTGTCGCACTTCTACGCCTGACATTCCTCTGAGTCAGCATGTCTCTCCCTTCTGCTTTGTGGCCTCTGTCAAATTGATTCTACCTGCTATGGTTCAATTTCTATGTAGTCTAAGCAAACAGTGGAAAAAACAGCACAGCAGTTGTTATGATTATCATGAGGTTAAGATTGTTGTACAAACAATGGTCTATTCTTGTATTGATAGAGTCAACGACTTTCTCCATATCCAGAAAATGGAGAGCCTGGAGAAGCTACCCCAACGCTCCTGGAGCACGGAACTCTACTGTGCAGAGATACATTTTCTATCATTTGATTATTTTTGTGGTGCTTTTTAGTTTATTAATTTCTCTTTTCCCAAGTGAAAGATACCACAGTAGTTTATTTCATCTGCATGTAATAGCAGTGTCACCCAAAAAATTAATTAAAAAAATATGCAGCTAACATATGTTTCCAAGTACTCTCACTTTAATTAGGCTGAAAAACATTGTTAGATATAACTATGAATATATCAATAACATCTTCAGTTGTAACTGTAAAAGTAATATTCAAGTGATTAATCATTTTCACCTTTTATATTAAAACTGGCTTAGCTTATTAATATTATTATCAGTCTTTTAATTGAGTAATGTAACTAACTGGATCTTAGCGTATGCAAGTTATTCTTGGGACTTTAGTACTCACACCTAAGCCAAATTGCCGTTCCTTTTGGGAAGGTCCAGGCCAGTGTGTGGTCCGTGCCCACCTGCTTTAATAGAATATAGGCTTTCTATTGAGTCAGACATTTTTGCAGAGGAGTGAGGAGACCAATTGGACCTTTTTAATCTATAATTGCACTTTAGAAACCTCTTGGCAAATGGTCCGAAGACCTTGCCCTTTTCTAACTGAGTTTTTAACAAATAGGATTTTATCTTATTTTACCAAGGAAAAATTGAAAATTTAGTTTAATATTTTTATCTGAATGTAATATATGTCTTTATGGCCTTGGCTGAAAAGAAGAAGTATTTACTGAGGTGCACAGAAACGTTTTAGAAAATTAGGTTTTAGAATTACTGCCGCTTGACCACGGGCTATGAAGGGTACTGTCCAACTAAGTGATTCGATCATAAACTACTTTTTAATTCTTTTTAATCTTAGTGTACACAAAGAGACTCACACTCCTAGAGGAGACATTTTCCATCTGTACAAAACTGCTTTGAACCATCTAAAAGCAGACTGTGTTTATATCAAACAATCACGAGTATCAAGATTAACTTATCCCTAGATATCCGTGGACTAGACATCCAACTTGTCAGGCCCCTTTAGTCCAGTTTTTAGGATTTTGGAGGGTTTATGTTGTTTTGAGTTCATTGCCTCTTCAGAGGATGTTATGAGGTGCTTGAATGGATATATATTAGCAAACAGAATGTGCACTTAAAATGGTGGGTATTTTTATGTACTGTATCTATTGCTTTTGCACTTTTATGGTCATTTGACCGAAATAAAGTATGTTGATGATGATGATGAATATTATTTTCAGACCGTTCCTTACAATGTCAAGATAAATTGTTTCCAAAGGGAATTATTCAGTGTTTACTAATTACAATATACAAATGCTAATCAACATGGATCAGTTCTAAATAGAGTTATTATTCAAGCAAAGAATCAATTTTATGTTAAAACCCTGACCAATGCCTTTCAATATTGCTTCAATTGTCTTGCCAATGTCATACTTTACTCCGTTTTAATTTATTAGTTTTGCATTTGACTGTCTAATCAATATCCCAATCCGGAATATAATGATTTTATGTTCTGACCTTATTTTTCATTACTTTTCTTCGTGGTAATAAACTTATATATCAAGTTATCCTTGCAAAATTTGTTTCCAGATTTAAGACTGAGGAAACACTCTTTTAATCAGAGAGTGATAGCAAATCGTGGGGGATATTATAGTTGGAATTATCAACATTTCTGTTTATTCTAGTAGAAGTCGTAGTGAAAGACACATAATACCTGATTACATATCTCATGGTATATATTAACTACCACCTCAAAACAATTTAATGACACCAATTGAATTTTGGTTGACATCCCAAAATCCTGACTTTCCTGTTAGTATTGATAGTACCTTCAGGTATTCGCCTTGAAATAAGTGTGAAGAAATTAGATCACATTAAATTCTAAGGAATGGAACTGCATGACATTTAGCCAGCAGTTCCACCCACCTAATTACGATGCGACCGCTGTGTAGGCAGTTGGAACAATGTATTTTTCCATTGCGGGTTGATCTGCGGCCCGGAAAAGGACCGCAGCCCAGGCTGCAATGGAAAAAGGCATTTTGTAAATATCCATGCACCGTATCTCAGGCACCAGGTGGTGGCTGACACTCGGTGCATGGATGTTTGGGTTTGCACCACATCAGTCCCCCTAGCCCCATAGCAGAGGCCTAAGGGGAACTGGGGCCATGTATGGGTCCAAAAAGTCCCTTTTCATCTGCCTTCACTGGGCGGTTGAACCATCATATAAAGGCAAAGCGAAAGGGACATTGGATATTGTAATTCCCATTGTAGGGATTACGGTCGGACCGACGCCCCAACGGGCCCCTTGAGCCTGTCGGATGTGTTGGTTGGTCCCTCCGACCACTGGGCTCTGACTGCATCATAATGTGGCAGTGGGACCACCATCCTGGCTCTCGGGCGGACCACCCCTGATGGCCTGTCGGTGGCAGTCTGACCGACATCCTAATCGGGCCCTCACTGATCAATTTACACTGGTACTATTTTGAGGCACAAGCAAGTTTTAGAGTGAGCATTGTAACTTACAAAACCATATGCCGTGGTCATCCTTCATACATTAAAGCCAAGTTTACCATGTCTACAGAATCACAAATCAGGACAAAGGCACACCTTGCCCTAGAAATCGAAATTACAAACTGTAAAATAGCAGTATGTAGTGTAGGGCGAGGAGAGGTGGAACAATGTTATTTTTTCAGGATAATAACTGACTATGTAAATTATTTCAATTTTTGTGCATTTTATGTAAATATATCTTATTTTGATGTTCTGCAAAACTGGCACGGACTGCACCTCTTGAACTTTCATTGAACCCCCCTGCCAAAAATCACAAATTCTCTGTATTTGCTCTGAGAACTTAGACGCTCCTCTGGTAGCCCTTTATGAAGGCCTAACTTAATCTTTTTCCTGACTACCTCTTGAACAAGAATGCCACCTCATGAATTCTGGATTATGGTTGTTTTGCAGTGTACCTGCTTTTAATATACAGATATATATTTGTGCTGTTGTTGTCACGCTCCACTTTATATTCTATAGACTCTTCCATCATGACAAGATCTGCGCTCTATAAATATTGCTTGCATGTTTCTAAATAAATAATATGGTAATATTGCAACATAAACACCCCAGGACAAATCCTGACATTCCCACATGACCAAAAGTATAAAATGTAGCCTTTTATATTATACACCCACTTTCCAGCAATCCTGCGTTCTACAGAAACATTTTTTTTAAGAAGACAACACAGGCAGGTTTCTTCCTTATATTAGAATTTGAATTGAATTGAGGTTTCTGAAAAGTGCAACTTTTCACCTCTTTTAGACTGAGAACTGAATTTCAGCTGCTTGCAGCACCGTGCTTAGCAGCTACTTCCCCTTTTTCCAGTGTCTCCGCACTTCGTCTAGCTTCACAACTACTGGAAGTCTCAGTGCAGGACAGTGGGAAAGAAGATGGACCATAGCGGAGTGTTGGAGATCGTGTTTCCACACTGCTAGTCAGGTGACAGCAGGGAATCAATTTCCTCCAGCCTGATCCGTCTTTATTAAACAGGGCTTAAGGCTGCAGTAAGTGCCATGGTGGGTGAGGTGAAATTTTGCCATCCTAGGATGAAGTCTGAGAACTTTCCCAGTTATTCGTTAAGTGGGAAGTTCATTGATTTTCTTGACTACATATCCGTAGTTCAAACTTTGCCCACTCTATGTGATATATATAGTCCTGGTTTTTACTTAATGATCTGAAGCAAGGTTCAGACCTCTGAACTTATGCAAAGTTCAGACACTCAGGAAATCATGATAAAAAAGTAGGTGCTGGGGGCGTGGCTTGGACGGCAATGGGAGAAGTTGCCCGAATCCATCTCTCCGCCGAACCTGGGAGCGAGCAACCAAACGAACAAACAAGCGCCGAACTAAAAGTGGAAAGAACCCCATCAAAACACGTCGGAAGGGCCCGGGAAGAAGTTGGTCTGGGTGGCCCAAATCCACAACGAAGAAAATAAGAGAAAATCACCCTCAAAAAAGACCGCCGAGGAGCCACTGAGGGCAGAAGAACCTCAAGATGGCACCCATCAACGGAAAACGCCGCTGCCGCCACTGCCGCTGTGCCAAAACGAAAACACCGGAATGCCTCCCCTCACTCAGTGCACCTAAGGTAAGTGCAGGGGGCTTACCGGGACACCAGCGGGGCGGGTAGGTGTGGAGAGGAAGCCGTCCTGATCCTCGACAAAGAAACCGAAACTGAAACCGAGGAAAGGGGGCCGCCATCTTAGATACGGAGGAGAGGCTAGCGCGGACTTGTAGATAAGAGGTACGGGACAAGGAGCGCTGCATTGTAGTGTGAGAACAAGAGAAGCTGGGACTGAAAGCACAAGGAGCAAAGATTGTGCACACCTATAGCACGCGCCTCGCAGAAAAGTGAGACTCCCCCTGACAGCGACAACGTCATCCTCTAGCAACATAGTGTTAGGAGAAAAGAAACCGAAACTGTCAGTGCGGACCGCCATTTTATATAAAGAAGAACAGGAGTAAAACGGCAGAAAAACCAGCGCGAGCCCCATACAGGGGAAAAGAGAAGGGGATTAGATCAAGGAGGAAGAGGACAGGATGAGTACAGGAACATAGATTTTGGCAGCGAAGGACAGATAAACCAAAAAAAAAAAAAAGGAAAAAAAGCACATAGGAAACACAGCGAGCAGGGAGGTGGAGAAACACTGAATACACAGTCTGGCTGGCCGAATAACTCACTAGGGAGCAACCGAAACAAGAGTGACGGCAAGAGGTTTCGCAGACCACCAAGCCTTCAAAGAAGACACAGCTTGCCACTTTGCGAATCCAGCGAGAACGAGAAACAAGGTCATTGCCTAGGATGAACAATCCATGTGCACGTGGAAGGGGGGGTCTGGACCATACCAAGCAGACCACCAAGTCTTCAAAGAAGGTACAGTTGTCACATTGAGTAACCAGCGAGAGCGAGATACAAGGCTGCATCAAGAGCGAACTGAGTTAAGGCCACGCAACATACGAGCCAAAACCCAGAAACTACAAAGCTACGCATTGTAAAAGGGTCAAAGTCCAAACTCAGTGGTGAACATAACGAGAACACTGCGAGCGTGGAGAGCCATCTCACGGAGACCAAGAGTTTAACAACAACAATACAGGAAAACAATGGGACAGGAACAACACCGTCAACAGAGCACACAGAAGCAGAGAGTTAAGGTACAGGCGACACCCACTGTCACAGCCAATACAGAGGAAGACAGAACAGATCCCGGAAAACTGCGACATCGCAATACATGAAACCACCACAACCAACAACTGAAGAAAGATCAGACAAGAAACACAAAACTGCCCATAAGGCGGAAGTACACTGGTAAGCCAGCGCACGGGGGGCGACTAGCGGCGGTCAACTACCGCAAAATAGAATCATGGCTGGAAATGAAGGAAAAATCACGCAGCAGTCAAAAAAGAACAGGAGTGACACGCTAACAGACTCCCCCATCAAACATAGACCTGATATCAATAGCACACTGGACATGATTCTGAAAAAATTGGCGGAGGTCCATGACCTAGCCAAAACAACGAAACAAAGTACGGATGCGATACAATTAGAACTGGCCGCGGTTAGAGTGGGCATCCACGCGGCAAACAACAGACTGACGGAAGTGGAACTGAGGGTTAGCGACATAGAGGATGGAGAGCAAAAGACAAACAAAGCACTGTTGGACCTAACCAAAACAACGGCAATACTTCAAAGACAAGCGGCTGAACTGGACGATCGAAACAGAAGGGGGAACATTAGAATCCTGGGTGTCCCGGAGGGAGAGGGAGAGGAAGACAAAACACGGTCATGCATGGCCTTTATAGAAGACATGATCCCCAAAATTACGAACCTCAACTCCGACCACCCCTTCGAGCTTGACAAAGCATACAGAGTACCAGCCTACAAACCCACAAATAGGGCAGCTCCATGCCCTATAATATGCAAACCACTCCGATTACAACATACAGAAGCTATTTTCGCTGTGGCTAGAAAAAACCAAATTATGCAGTGGAACGGACACAAGATAATCCTCACACAGGACTACTCCAAGCCCACAGTTGACATGAGAAAAGGATTTCTGGCCCAGCGGGATAAACTAAGGAAGGAGAACATCATCTTCTCATTTGTAGGCCCTACAAGATTCAGAATTAGTGACAAAGGAAGATCACACGTCTTCGAAGATCCAACAGAGTTGTCCAGATTCTACAAGGGCCATCACAACAAGAGATGGAAACTTCGCAAGCAGGAACGAGGAAGAGGAGAGCCTCACCGGAGCCAAGAGTGGAATGATTGAAGGAACAAAGTCTAAAATCGAACACTTAGGTTCACTCAGGAACAGAAACCGTTATCTACCTCAGTACACATGACCTACCTCAAGCTAAACAAAAGGACCTAAGTATCTACCTCGAACTGATGACTCACTTGCAAGAATGAAACCAGAATTTGAACCAGCGCAAGAGGCGATGAGGAGAAAGAACTACTGAAACACTGAAACAAGCGTAACACCAGATGACGGGACTCAAGAGAGACCAACCTAAAATTATATCCTTTTGGGGGGTAACCAAAGGAACAAAATATTGGGGAATGAAGTAATCAAGAGGGAAATACTCACATTTGTAGCTAAGGACAATAGAGAGCAAGGCAGATAAGGGGGGAATAGGTATATCAGTATTAGCAACACTAGTATAAAGAATCAAGTTATCCCGGGGGGGCGGAACGGGATCTCACCGTCGCACGTCCATGATACAATGGTTTGGAACAGGGAGGGTGGGGTGGGAAGGGGGGAAGAAGGGAGGGTTTGTCTGTTATGTCAGTACTGTTTGTCAGGTTTATGTACTCCGAATCTATCCACTACCCTCTATCCTAGCTTAACCTTTCTTTCTACACTCCTGCATGCAAGAAGGAACATATCACCAGGATCTGGGGGGAGGTACAGAAGACCCAACAGGGGGAGACATAGACAGTACCCACCTACTAGGCAAAGTACCAAAAGGAGAGGGAGGAGCGCAAACACATCACAAGGGAGGGTACGGGCGAACAGCGAACACCCATCGTAAGCAAATGCCGCAAAACAACCCAAACTCCTTAGCGTCTAACCTAAAGATAGTCTCCCTAGATGTCAAGGGCCTCAACCACTGAGTCAAGAGGAAGAAAATACTAGACTACCTAGCTAAAACAAAAGGAGATGTGTTCCTGCTGCAGGAGACCAGGCTATCTCTAGATGATGCAGAACGAATTAGAGTGAGATGGATCGGACAGGTGGCCTGCTCTACGGCTACAGAGAAAAAGCGGGGGGTGATCATTCTGCTAAACAAGAGCTCTAAATTAACAATAGAGGATCAACAGTGCGATGAAGCAGGGAGGATACTTGTTACGCAATTGAAAAGGGGAGAAGAAAGCATACATGTAGTGAACATTTACGGCCCCAACACAGATGACTCCGAATTTTGGAAGGACATCTCGAAGAGACTGAAAGCAATTCCACAAAATGACATAACAGTGATGGCATGCGACTTTAATATAGCACTAGATTACACTCTAGACAGACAATCACAGTGCCACTCACTCCCCCAAACGCACACACCACACTAAAGAACATATGCACCAGGTTCAACCTGAAAGGTCTGTGGCGACTACAACACCCTGACAATAGAGACTACACCTTTTACTCCAACCCGCATAACTCATACAGCAGGATAGACTACATATTAATCTCAGGCACGCACACCCACTTAATAGAACACACTGACATTGCGATAAGAACTATCTCGGCCCACTCGTGCATCAGCCTACTGTTGTGCGGGCGACACAACGAAGACCATCCACGTAGATGGAGATTCAATAGCGACGTCTTGTCAGACCAGGCCAACAAAGATAAAATAGAAGAAGCCATTAAAGAATACATTAGATTTAACGATACACTGGGCACGGACCCCAAGACCATGTAGGACACACTCAAGGCTACAATCAGGGACACAATAATTGATATTAAGGCCAAAATTAACAGAAATGCGAAGGCACATTTAGACCAACTAGAAAAGGACATCCAAAGGTTAGAGGCAACCCATATCACAGACTCAGAGAACAGTGGCGCACTAACAGAGCTCACAAAGAAAAAATACGAATACAACAAAATCTTGAGCGAAAGGGCCGGGCTGTGGATAAATAAATATAAATCAATTAACCTCTGCGAGGCTAACAAAGCAGGGAAGATCCTAGCCTCTTACCTGAAACACAAACAAAGACAGCACACTATCTCATCAATCACAGACTCACAAAACAACACACACACAAGACACAAGGAGATCGTACGAACATTCAGTGAGTTCTATCAAGATCTCTATAAAAAGACCAATCTCTGGACGAAGGTGGCTGTACAGAATTCCTAGGCAGACTAAACCTCCCAAAGATAACACCTGAGGAAGCACAGACATTGGGACGGGAGATAAGCTATGCAGAAATTGAGATGGCGGTGAAGTCTCTTAAAGACAACAGGGCACCCGGGCCAGATGGGTACACGGCCATCTTCTATAAGACTTTCTTAACACACCTGCAACCAACTATGAAAAAAGTTTTCAACCACTGCGAGGGTGCGGGAGCAGTCTCACAAACCATGTCTGAAGCAAATATAATAGTTATCCCGAAGGAAGGCAAAAACACTCAGCTGCCCGAAAACTACAGGCCCATCTCACTAATCAATGTTGACTGCAAAGTTTACGCCGAAATCCTGGCAACAAGACTTAACACGGTCCTACCACAGCTGATAAGCAACGCACAGGTAGGATTCCTAAAGACACGCATGTCACATGATAAGACTAGACTCCTGTGCCATATACTCGAAAGGGCTGCCAAGACTGGCGAACCAGCGGTTATCATTACACTAGACGCCGAGAAAGCGTTTGATAGTGTATCATGGCACTTCCTGGAGCAGTGCATGCGGACGTACAACTTGGGAGAATCATATACACGGAAAGTTATGGCTTTATACAAAAAACCTAGGGCTCGAATTGTAGTCAATGTGACGGTCTCAGAACCCTTCACCCTACAGCGAGGGACAAGGCAGGGCTGCCCCTTGTCCCCCTCGTTGTTTCTGCTGGCCCTGGAACCTCTGATCAGAGATATCGGGGCCAATGAGGAGATGAAAGGGATCACCATTAATGAGGTCACAGTCAAACTAGCCGCATACGCGGATGACATTCTCATCGTCACAGAGAGACCAAAATCCTCCATCACGGCCCTCATGGAGACCATAGAAAAGTATTCAACCCACTCTGGGTACAAGCTAAATAAGGACAAGTCAGAATGTAAGCCACTTAACATCTACACCACTAGAGAGATACTGGGGAAATCGGGCCTAGCCTGGCAAACCGGTTTCATCAAATACCTAGGTATACATTTCGGCAAGGACCTCAAAAGCACGCTCGACCAAATTGAAAAACTAATGCTAGACAAGACAAAGACGCTGTTGGAGGACTGGTCGCCCAAATTTATAACATGGTAGGAGAGGATAGAGACAGTAAAGATGATGATCACCCCAATGATCAATTACCTGTCGAATTTGCTCCCTCTCATACTCTCGGACGACTTCCATCGCAAAATAGACAAGATGATAAACAAATTCCTTTGGCGTGACAAAAAAGCGAGGATAAGCCTTAAGAAATTAAGGCTAGACAAAAATCTGGGGGGGGCTAAATGTGGCTGACTTCAAAACATTCCAAACTGCCTTTTTAGCAAAACAGGGGGCCTACTGGGTCCTCCCCAGCCAGGACTACACGCCGGTCTGGCTTACAATTGAGAGAGCCATGCTAAACAACCTTGAGCCAATAGCTCTACTAACAGCTAATAAACAGACACAGGCCGCAAACCCAATACTCAAAAACACGAGAAATGCCCTGCTAAAAGTAGACCAAAAGATGTAACACAGCGTAAAAAACTCAAGGTGGTAGTCACTGTGGGCAAACTCAAAGATAAAATACAGAGGGAAACCGCTATCTATAGACTCATGGAAAATATTAGGTATCTCCTACCCAGCTCAGCTGGAAGAGGGGGAAAGCCCCTCCACCTTCAGCATGCTAAAATACAAGCACAACTTACCAGACATAGAACTGTACAACTTCCTTAAAATCAAAACAGCCCTGGCCAAAGCGAAACTCTCTAAACACAAGCCCTCAATCATCCAATACATGGCGAATCTCAACAGAATAGGCCACCAGGTATCATACCCATACAGACTACTACGACCCAGCTCAACCAAACTTAATGAAAAGACACTCACTTACTGGGAGTCACAACTCGGTTCCACACTCAGCGAGAAAGAGATTCATATGCTATGGACCTCCCCCACGCAAAACAAAATATCCCCGGTTATAGCACAGACAAAATTCTGGCTTTTACACAACACTTACTGGACCCCTCCTCACCTGGCGACCCTGGGCCTGATGGACAATGATCAGTTCTGGAATTGCAACAAGGAAAAGGGGGACCTGGCACACCTTATTTATCACTGTCCCAAAGTCAGAAAATTCTGGGAGGTGGGGAGGAGCTTAGCGCGTGATCAAGATGGCCGCGTGAGCCTAGAGCTCCCGAGACCCTCGCTCCCTCCGGCAGCTATCCTGTCTATTATCCTGCTTTTGATGCCCGGAATATTGGAGGGGAGCTGTTGCTGAGGCGAGAGTCGCTGTCCGGATCGAAATCGTCCACCGGAGACCGAAGTTGTACTGACTGGAAGTTTGTGGCCTACTCCCCGCACGGTGCCCGGGCCTTGCGTTGGCACAGTGCCCGTGCACTAATTGAACAACAGCGGCCGGGCTGGGGACGGGTCGGCGGAGGGAGGGTGTTTCCACTTTCACTTTCGCCTTCCAGTCTCCACGGCGCCCGGGACGGGGCGTGCGTTGTGCCAGCCACTGGTCGCATGGTTGATTACTCTGTATGGGCAAGGAGAGTGTCTACAAGGCAGATTGCGATGTCGACCAAATCGGACGCCGACAAACAGAAGCCCAAGAGTACCAGGCGGGGCAGTTACACCCAGACTAACAACATGGACCGGTATGCCCACCAGAAGGGGTCTCCGGGCGGATCGGGCCCGATACTGGACGCCTCGAAGGACGCGACACCTCCCCCCACAGAACTGACCCTGCAAGATATTATGGGGGCCATCGAAGGGATGAAGTCCTCGATTGGGCAACAATTTGAGACCCTGGCACAAAAAGTGGATGCCATATCGATTGACGTCAATCTGGTTCGGGCAGATCTGGGGAAAACTAATGAGCGGGTTCAGTCCTTGGACCTCAAGACTGCCGGCCTCCTGGGCGACGTCTCCGGCCTTCAGCAGGAAGTCCGTACCCTGCGGACGGCAAATGATCACTTCGCCCGACGGTTGGAAGAGTTCGAAGGCCGTGCAAGGCGCAATAACGTGCGCATCATTGGGGTCCCGGAAAATTCGGAGGAGCAGTCGGTGGACCTGTTCGTGGAGGACCTGGTGGTGAACCATCTGGCGCCCAAAGGCCTCAGTAAGTTCTTTGCTGTCGAACGGGCCCACAGAGTCCCTGGCGGGAGGCCCAAGGTGGGGGCCCCTCCGAGGCCGATTGTCGCCAGGATTTTTAACTTCAGGGACCGAGATGCCATTCTGCAAGCATCGCGGGTGGCCGGCCCGCTGCCATTCCAGAACACTACTGTAAGTTTCTATCCGGACTTTACCCAGATGGTGCAGAAGCAACGGCAAGGCTTCCTGGCGGTCAAGAGAAGACTACGTGAGATGGGACTAAAATATGCCATGCTCTTCCCGGCCAGGTTGCGGGTGGTGTTCGAAGAGCGGACTTTCTTTTTTGAGTCTCCTGACATGGTCGGAGACTGGCTGGACACATTGCCCCAAGGACGGACTGGCGTGGAACGCTCCGGTGGCGCAGATGGTGGTGGAGATGAACACTGAGCCAGGACTTAAGTACTAGGACTCCGGTTCCTCCGGGAGGTTGATAATCCGGGGGGTAGCGGGGGCAGTAGGGGAGCCTTTTCCTCCTCTGGGGTTCTTTTCGTAGATTAGTAGTTTTAAGGGGCGACAGGCACACTGCAAGTTGGGGGGCACTTTAGAGCTTACGCAGGGGTGCAGGGTAGGGGGTGGATGTGGGTTGTTGTTGGGGTTGTTGTTGTTTTTTGTTATGCAAGGCGTAAAGATGCAAGCTTCTGTGACTCGGGTCTGGTTCCACGCGGGGGGTGGTGGTCTCCTTACATGTTGGGATGGGGGGTAGGGGCATAAAAATACTCAGTTGGAATGTAAATGGCTTGGGGGATCGTATAAAGCGTGGGATTGTCCTGCAATTTCTGAAGCGATGTACCCCTGATATTGTCTTATTGCAAGAGACGCACTTGATTGGTAACACGTGCTATGCACTCAATCGTAAAGGCTATAAATTTGTTGCACATTCCGGGTTTTCCTCGGGTTCTAGAGGAGCGGGAATACTTGTCAGGTCCTCTCTGCCATTCGAGGTTGACTCCACTACCGTTGACGATAGGGGACGCTTTGCGGCAGTAGCGGGGCGGTGGGAGGGCAGGACCCTGGTCCTGGTGTCGGTTTATGTCCCCCCTGCATTGCAGCCCTCTACACTAGCGGACTTAGAGAGGACATTGTTGGATCTCCCAGAAGGAATGTTGGTGGTGGGTGGCGACTTCAATGCGGTTGGCTCTGGCCTGCTCGACAGACACCCGCAGAGGAGTTCGGGGGGGGCTCAGAAGTGGCTTCCTGATTTTATAGATACCCTTGGGCTAGTTGACTGTTGGCGACTGTTGCATCCCACACAACGACAATATACTTTCCACTCAGGGGCGCATGGCAGTCTCTCTAGAATTGATTATGTCCTTACCCTAGCTGCACACGCCTCCTTCGTCTCTGAGGCCAGGCACATGGCACGAGGTATTTCTGACCATTCCCCGGTGTGGATCTGTATGGATGTTGGCAGAGGAGTGGGTGGTAGGGTGGCCCCAATTAACCCGTGGTACTTCAGGGACCCTGCGACTCGTAGTGCGGTATTGAAGGCGGTCGACCGTTACTTTCAAGAAAACCTTGGTTCGGTCACGTCGGCGGTGTCCTTGTGGGAAGCGTTCAAAACAGTGATTAGGGGTGAGGCCCTCTCCTTGATAACAGCGGCCAAGCGTCGTAGAGACGCGGAGGTCGCCCAGCTTGAGGCGGAGATCGCGGATCTAGAGTTGGCTCTGGAAGGGGAGGTCACGTCGGAGGCGCTGCACAAGTTGAGCCTTAAACAATCGGAGTACAGGGCCCTCGTGACGGATGCGGCCAAAGCCCTGAGTAGGGAACAGCGGGGCCGTCTGTACGACGTCGGGGACAAGGCCGGGAAATTGATCGCGTGGCTAGACAAAAAGGAGCGGGCCAATCGTGTTGTGCCGGACCTTGTGACGGAGGATGGCGTCATGGTCACGGAGCCGGACGGCATAGTCCAGTGCTTTGCGGATTACTTCCACACGGTCTATACCTCCGTGTCTGACAGGCCAGTGGAGGATTCATGTGAGCTCCTGCGCGATCTTGCCCTGCCTTGCCTCTCCGACATAGACAGAGACGATCTTGATGGTGACATCACAGTCGACGAGATTGCGGGGGCTATCCGCTCTTTGCGCCCGGGCAAGGCCTCGGGTCCGAATGGCCTGCCAATTGAGCTTTACAAACTCCGACCGGACAAGATCGCTCCGCATTTGCGGGCTATGTTTGTGGAGGCGCGGGAGATGGGCTGCCTCCCACTTGACCAGCGCCTGGCAACGATCGTGGTCATCCATAAAGATGGCAAGCCCAGGAACCGGTGCAGCTCATACAGGCCGATCTCGCTCCTTAATGCTGAGCCGAAGATCCTTGCCAAAATCCTCGCAAATCGGCTGGTCAGGGTGGTCGGGGATCTGATCCACCCTGACCAATCTGGCTTCATCCCGCATCGTAATACCGCGTTGAATCTTAGGCGCATCCATGGAGTGATCGCAAGGGTGGGGACGATGCGGGAGCCGGCCATGGTGGCTGCGCTCGACGCAACGATGGCATTTGACACGGTGGAGTGGGCATACCTGTGGGCTGCGCTTGCGAAATTCGGCTTCGGGCCCGGATTTGTGGGCTGGGTAAGGCTATTATACGAAGAACCTCTCGCCAAAGTCGCAGTTAACGGTAGGGCGTCCCGTCCCTTCGATCTGGGGAGGGGTACCAGGCAGGGTTGTCCTCTATCGCCGCTGTTGTTCGCTCTCGCCCTTGAGCCGCTGGCGGCCTGGATACGATGGCACCCAGACGTGAGGGGGATTCGATGGTCCCCTGATCACGAAGACCGCATTTCCCTCTATGCCGACGATATTCTGCTCTATCTTACTTCACCCCGGAAGTCCCTTATAGTTGTTTGCGACATATTGACTTCTTTCGGGAGGAACTCGGGGCTAACCATTAATTGGGGTAAGTCATATCTGTATGCCCTGTGTGGGGACGTCCCGGTTCCCCCGCGGAATTGCCCGATCCAGATTGCCCGGGAGGGTTTCCTGTATCTTGGGATTTATATCTCTGCCGACCCAACGGTGCGGTATGAGAGGAACCTGCTCCCTCCGTTGGCGCGCCTGCGGCGGGACGTGGCGGGCTGGCGGCGGCTGCCGCTTTCCCTCCTTGGCCGTGCGGTGCTATTCAAAATGATGTCTCTTCCCCGTTTTCTCTATGTCCTGCAGAACACCCAGGAGCTGGTTCCGGCCAGCTACTTTCGGGAGGTTGAGAGTCTGCAGCGTTCGCTGCTGTGGGACGGCCGCCCGCGTATAGCGATAGCAAAATTAACTCTCCCTTGGTACGACGGGGGTATCGCGCTTCCCGACATCCGGAGATACTATTGGGCCTCCCAACTGAGCGCGATCAATCATGGAGTCTACGGTCCGGCGCTTGGCCCTGGCTTTGCTATGGACCGGTGATTGCTGCAGGGTGGTGGCTATTATAGAGCACTTTATTCGAAGCCACCGGCTGGGTCCCTCACAGGGCCGACCGGGGTGGCGGTGCACGTGTGGAAGACAGTCACGAACTCCCTGGGATGGAAGGATAGGCTCACCCTCGCCACTCCGTTGTATGACTCGGACATGTTGGGGAACCTCTGGCACTCTAAGGGATTCGACAAATGGGATCTGATTGGCATCTCCAGGGTGGGGGACATGCTGACCAAGGGGCGGATTAAGTCGTTCGATGAGCTGCGGTCGGAATATGCGCTTGAGGGCACGGAATACTTCCGGTATGCGCAGGTGCGCCATGCGCTGCAGTCGGTCCTCGTTCAGGGGGAAAAGGTGCCTGAGTCCTCTCCATTGGAGGACCGGATCCTGGACGGCCATATGCCGGAGAGCACAATCTCCCTAATTTACAAAAAGCTTGTGAACGTTCGGACCGATCTCCTCCTGGGGGTGCGGGACCAGTGGACTAGAGACGGCCTTGAGCTGGACGATGAGGATTGGCAGTACGCGGTCTCCTCTCCTAAGGAGGTCGCAATCCCCGCCAGGTTGCGGCTTGTCCAGCTTAAGATACTCCACAGAGTCTATGTCACTGGGCCCCGATTGGTCCATATGGGTTTTTCCGAGGACGGGCTGTGTAAGAGGGGCTGCGGGATGGTGGGCACCTTTCTGCACATTATATGGGAGTGTGGTGTGATTGCGGAACTATGGAAGCGGATTCACGTTGTTATGCAGGAGGTCACGGGCATTGTATTGCACCCAGAGGCGCGGCGCTGTCTCTTGAATGTGTGGGGTCCTACAGACTACGACGCGGCGCAGACTCAATGGGTGACCCTAGGTAATATGGTGGCTAAGCGAGATATTGCAAGATTGTGGGGATCCCCTAGCCCTCCCACCCTGGATGCTTGGAAGGACAACATGGACTGGTGCATGTTCCGGGAGAAAACGGTGTATAGTGCGCGGGGGAGGCCCAAGAAATGGCATAAGGTATGGGGAGGTTGGAACCAGTATAGGGGGTACATATGTTTGCCTCCTGCCACTGAACCACTAGAGGAGCAACTTTCCCCCTAGCCTCGCGTCCGACTTGGGTATTTCTGATGCACCTCTGCTAGAATGTTAGCGCCTCTGCTTCTCCCTCCTCCTCTCAATCGGTGGCTTGAACTGATGTTGGAAATGGGGCCGACCCCTCGCTGGGAGCTGACGCGAACTTATGATGTATATTGCCTTGCTTGTTGTGTTCATTTTTAAAAATTGGAACCTTTGTTTTTATCCTGTATGAGAGCTGTAGATGACTGCACGTGTCGATTGAGGAGCTGCCGAACCTCCGGGTTGTCGGCTGAATAGCAGTGTATCTGAATTATACGAATAAAGGTTTTTTTAAAAAAAAATAATAATAATAATTCTGGGAGAAGATTTTTACATTCTTAAACAAAATGTTAGGTTGCACACTAAAAGCGGAATTTGCTACCCTGGCCACTGCATTTATTACAACAGAGGTAGACTCACAACAAGACAGAGACCTACTGGATCTCCTACTAACAGCGGCAGTCAAAATGATACTCACCAAATGGAAAGACACTTCCAACGCAACCTTCAAGGGATGGCTCAATTGGGTGACGTATCTTAAAGGCGCTGACACAACTGCCCTACGAGACTCACCATGGAGACAACCCTGCAGGGGAATGTGGGCGTCCCTGGACAAGTACCTAGACCCATATGATCCGCCCTGAGCAGGACTAGCAGAACGCTCGAAAAGCACACACCCCCGGGGTCAAGACACTAGCGAGGAAAATAGTAAACTTCTGGCATGCTATCTCTCTCTACCCTAATTCCTATCTTTGCCCCTTTCACTCTCTTCTTTTCCCATACGGTGACAGTGGATGGGGGGCAGACAAGCGTAAAACTACTGAAAAATGTACTACAGCTAACACAGCCAGTTTTGGCTGCCCTGTAACGACAAAGCGTTGACGATCACATGTTATATGTTATATGTTGTAAAAAAAACAATAAAAAGCATATTGAAATCAAAAAAAAAAAAGTAGGTGCTAATTTCATGTTGAACACAGAAGAAAATACCTTTTCTGTGTTATTTCTCATTTAATTTTAAATTTGCCCACCATCATTTGCCGTAACACACTTAAAACTGTTCTAATACCGTGAAAAATCTGACATTTTCCAAATTAAACTGTAAGTGCATATTTTACTGATGCTGGTCAGTGACTCACGACCGCCTATCAGGTTGGCAGATAGTTCCCTGTTGCAAGTATAATTAAGGGGTGAAAAAATGCAGGAGTATGAGCGAATCCATATAGTTGTTCAGTTGTTGGGAATTCACAAAAAATGTCAAAAGATTCACACCACTCAAATGCAAAGACAAAACAAAGGTTTTCTCCCTAAACGTTCACTGCACCTCAGATGTTTTTGGCGACCTAGGTTTGCACTGGCAACCGAAAGCCATCAAATACCTTGGGGTGCAGTTCGGAGCTGATCTGAAACAGTCATTTGAAATCAATGAACAAAAAATTACTAACAAAATCAAAGGACTCCTCAGCTCTTGGTCCCCAAAGAACATCATCTGGTGGAGTCTCGTAGACACCATCAAGATGATGATCGCTCCTCTGGTTAACTTCATCAGTAGCATGTTCCTACTTAATCTCTCTCGATCCTTCGTTGAAATGATAGAATAACTCAGAATTTTTGTGGAGCGATAAAAGAGCAAGAAACTCAATGAAAACCTAGAAGAAGGATAAACCATCGGGGTTTAAACTTTCTGGATTACCCCTGGTACCAAAAAGTATTTCTGATTTCAGAGGGTGCCTGGTGGCTACACCCCCGAGATCATGGTTCACCCCCATGGCTCACCATAGAAACTGATCTACTACATCCCATGCCATCCTGTATCCCATGCCACTCTAGTCCTCCCTTACAATTCAAAACTCCCTGTTCCTTTCTCAAAATGTTACTTAGTATATACTGCGGCCTCCCTTCTACTTCTGGATAGACGTCTAGAACATCGCACATACAGCTCTAGCATTGCCTCCTTATGGCATAGTTGGGAAATCTTACTTGATGGCAAAGCACTGTACTAGGAAACATGGGCCAAGAAAGGCAATAACTTGAAGGAGCCGGGTTCCACATTCTACACCTACTCTGGAACCCTTGGCCGATGTCTCTTTTTGGCTGCATGATAGTATGGAGGGGAGGAGAAATCATTAGCCAGTCTACTCATCACTGTTCCAATGAACCATAATTCCAGATCCAAAGTTAGTTAGTTTATTAAAATACCAAGAACAGCTGGACATACAAAAACATCAGGACAAGGGTATAGAAATTTGTTGGAACTAATGCAAAGCCATACCTACGGGTAACATTAAGATGATGCAGCACACACAGGATAACTAATTCCAAACTCAGTACACAAGAGATAACTGCCCCAATATTGAGTTTCTTCTTCATTTGGGGATTGTAAGTAAAAAACATTAGTCTGTCCCTACACTACCACTAACGTGGCAATCCTACTTAGTGTTTCCCAAAGTCAAGTTTTGAACATGAAGGCTTTCTAAGAAGTCCATCCAAGTTGAATCGGTCAAGTAGTTTAAAGCTACAGAGCTCGCTCTAAGATGCTCTCTTCTCTCAAGGCAAGGCAGAAGTCCTCGGACTCAGTCCCTAACTCAAATACATGAACTTGGAAAAACCGTCCCTTAATGATATGCAGCATCACCCCCTCCACGCAAGCCACCTCCTTGTAGGTAACTTTCCATGCGGCAATGATGCTCCCTGTCCCTCTCTCGTAGACCTTGATTCCCAAGCTCTCTCCAGGGAGAAAGAACACCATCCCACATAATCAGCATCTTCATTCAATGAATCTTCTCCTCCACAAGCCTAACTCCTAAAACAAAGCCATCATTCTAACTAAAAAGGATGAATTTATCCACCAGCAACAGGAACATGAGAAAGAACTAATTCTACATGCACATACATTTTACTAGCAAATCTAAAATGAGAGCCTCAGGGTGAAATACATGTTAGTCCTACAGAATTCAGCCAACATAAGAAACAGCACACAAATTTATAAAGCACATGCATGAATAAACATTATTACTGTACACATTTAAATCGATGCATTACATAAGCACATGAATTATGGAAATCTTCATTAACTACATGCATAGTTCTACACATTAAGGTGTACATCTAGTCACATGTAATTGTAACATTGATTTCTTTACGTTCTACTGACCCTTTGTTAATACGATAAAAGATTATATGGGACGTGAACTACTCATGATTATAATTCACTCCTGCAAACGACAGAGCAATCTCATCACATTCACCCTACACTACCTGTAGAAAGAACCATCCCAAAACAAAAGTTGTAGCCAGTCTTCCCTGTCGAAACTTCTCTAGGTTCTTGAGATTCTCACATAGTGACTGTCCTGCAGTCTCTCCAGTTTCCTCTCTCTCTAAGAGAATTCTCAACTTGTCTAGACCTATGCCACTTGAATGTTTTCACCATTCCCATCTGAAGGATGACACAAACCACAGCTAGTACTATTGGTTTCAGGATATAACCAAGAATTCCCTTTCCAAGATTAGCAAACCAAATTCCAATCTTTCCAAATCTGTTACCAACTTTGCTCCAAACTTCTCAGTTTTCAAGTCATGCATCTCATGGTGTATCTCAGTGATTTTACTTATATCGTTCTTTAGATCCTTACTATGGTCTGGGATATGAGTACAGCACTGTTGAACCCTCAGCATTTTACAGACTCCGCCCTCTTTTTCTAATAATACATATAAAGCAAGATAGTTTTGCATCACCATAGCTCTTATTGAAACCATTTCACCATCCACGTGTAGTAATGACTGAGCTGTATTGACTGATGACTTATCCGCTATAGTTGACAACTTCCTAATCTTAAGATCATTTAAAACCACTCCCAAACTTGGTATCAGTGCTCCATACACATCTCCTACGATCTCTCCCGCACTTATACCACGTCTCTCTCTATGCGGTTGCTTCCCTTCCAACGGAGTCAAATCTTCCACATGGTATATCTTAGGAAACACAACAGCCACATAACATGTGCCATACCAATTCAGCGGTAATCGGATATACGCATTCTTCCCGCACACAAAGTACACATTCGGCACCACTTGTACCGCCTCCTGTAAGAACATCTTTGCAGTGTCTTCAATCGTGAAAATGTGATCACATGCACTTTGTCCTACAACGATCTTGTCAAAGTATATCCGAACCTGTCTAATTCAAATTTTCCATTGCTGTTTCCAGTCTAAAGCTATTGGACCATAATGTCCCTTGGCCTTGTGAGCTAACTCTTCCTTGGTCCATTCAAAATTTCCCTTTCTATTGCTAAGCTTAACCGCTAGTGACCTATGTCTATCTTCTACTTGATCTTCAAACTTCTTCTCTATGTCAGTCAACATGCAGGTCAAATTATGTCTATGCGTATAAGCCATGTTTAAAGTAACAGTAGGTATGAAATACTTTCCCATTTCCCATTGTCTCTTCTTGCTTGTAATAGTCATACTTATTCAGGTGCTTGTAAGCTGGAACTTCTGAAAGCCACACATCATAATTCGAGAAATAGTACTCATAATGACCCCTACCATAAAACATGCTAAGCAACAGACAGCAAGTGATACCGTGCATCAGAGGCAAGTGATGGTACCTAATACCCTCCTCAACAGATACAGATAACTGCATGCACACATAACAATCTCTCACATCGATTGTGTTCACATACTCATACAACAGCTTCGCCTTAAGCATTCAATGTATAATCACCTTTAGACAAATCTACGTGCAACAAGCGAATGGTCTGATCAATCATAGCACTGTCAGCTCCTAATGTACCCTCTTTTGTACTAGAAGTGGTAGGTGTGGGTGTCCCATGTACTCCCACCCCATTAACCCCTACTTGTGTAAACCTATAACAGACATAGTAATGACTACTGCTATAACTATGATTACTCCTACTATAAGTGTGCCTATTACACATTTTGTTCTACAATTCGAATTTCCATACCCCATTTTCAAGTATTTGGATTGTGACTGTAAAAGGATCAATACAAAGTCTCTTTCTCTGCCTCTCCCTGCTGCACAAAAAGGTTCATAGACAGTTCCTTGACCTAGTGGAAATAGTTTTCTCAGTTCTCTGCACAAATATTTACACAGCTCGAAGACTTCCCTAGCCCTCTTTCTTCTTCTACAGAAAAGTCCCCAATTGTATTCTTCTTCCGCTGCACTAGGTTATCTTCCTTTGAACACAAGTTTCTATTTCAGTTCACAGTTCAATTTACATCCCTTATATGATCAGAGCCTATTTCCTTAATGAATGCTGCAAAAGATCAATACGAAATGCTGCATTCTCCTGAACTGGTGGCTGATACCCAAAAGTTGGAAACTTAAGATCGTCTAGAATCAAGATCCACAAGCCATTCAGTCTCGGAGGATCTGGCACAGTCTGTGTCAAAACATCTTCAGCTTCTACTCCAGTCACCAACAGTTGAATTTCAATTATCAGCACCGACGTTCCACGCCTCATTCTTTCGAATCTCACTGTTCCTGGCATCTGTAACCAGTTAAGTCCACTCCAGGGCAGCGTATCTCCAGCATGGTACTCTCGCTCTCCTTGATCGCCTCTAGGTCCCCTGTGTTTGTTCTGTGTCACTTTGTTCTGATTCAGACCTTTCAGATACGGGAGCAAGATCTCTTTCAAGTGCAAGTCTCAAATTCTGCCTCCTCTGTCTCACAGGCCACGATTCCCTTGTGACCTCAGTTCTCTTTCGCAGCACTCAACCACCTTCCACACCAGTCTCTTCAGCTGAGTCTATCTCTATCACTCTTGCAACGTTACAGTCTCCCCCGAGTTAATACCTGGGCCTTGTGTAACGTAACCCCCCTCAGCTCGACCTGGTGGGTATCCAGCCTCTTCAGAAACCCCCACAGCTTGGCTTGCCCTCTCCGGGGGCCTCTCAACTACAGCTGGAATTTTTTTCAGGGAGAGGAGCTGTTTCTTCCAAGGGTCCTGGAACTCTGCGGGTATGGGAGGCGTGAATCCAGTTTGGCAAGCCTCCGCACTTCACAGCAGTGTTTGTTACCAAAATCTCCTGATACGGACCTCACCAACTTTCACCAAGACAGTTCTTCCTTACATGTAGCAGTGGCAGCTTCAACCTGGTGAGACAAAGAATGGAGCACATAAGCTAGTCCCTGCAATAATCAAGGATCAAATAATCAGTGATGTTTATCAATGCTGCAGATGGCACTGCAGGCAAGGGCATCACCCTCCCCATCAGAATTTCATTTGGGGATAGTCCAGATCTCCTATCTGGAATGCTGCGCAAACTCATAAACACCAAGGGCAACACATCAGGCTGATATAGTGACGTTGAAGAGCACACCTTTTCCATTCTCATCTTTAGAGTTCCATTTTTCTGCTCCACCATGCCTAACGCCTCCAGCCAGTAGCTATAGTACAATCTTTGGTCAACCTGCAAGGCAGTAAACAACAGCTTCATATATGTGAGCATTAGCAAGGTACCGCCGTGGGAGCATCAAAGCCCATTTTTGCATGGCATGAACTGGTGCAGTCCATGCCATGCACAAATTGGGGTGCATTCACACGGGGGGGACAACATGCACCTACTGGCCCAGAGTCAACAGAGGGTCCTATAGGGCACACTTAGTTTTCTCACGCCACAGTTTTCATGGTGGGCTCACTGCTATGAAAACTGTGGCTGTGAGGAAACTCAGAATATGCTTGGCAGTGCCGCAGGGGCACCACCAGCATATTGCTTGGGGAGACCGCAGTGCCAGCGCCGCAGGATCATGGATTCCCGGCGGTTGCGGCGGATGCTGCGATCCTGTGACAGTGGGACTGCCACACTTGTAATGCGGCGGTCAGATCGCCAGTGCGGCGGTTCCCACCACACCAGCATGAGTTTGGTGGTCCGATGGACTGCCAAACTTGTAATCAGCCCCTAAGTCCATGTGTTTGTATTGCTGTGACTTGGCCAAGCCGTTATCCCTCTGTCCGCCATTCCAAATTCCTCAGAGTAGACTTTTTTGGGCTGGTCAATATAGCTTTACCAGTGACTCTAGGTCAGGTAAATTGTGAATTTCTAGCCGTATCTGATGATATAACATTCAGTTCCACATCCTTATATGATGTTCTTTTTAATTTCTGATGGATTAAGGAGTTTAATGTTAGTGGATCTGGCCTTGCACAGTCTCAAAAATGATTCAAGCTGCTTCCGTAGTGCATTACGTCTAAGATTTTTAAATTCAGTTCAAGCCTGAAGACACAGTGTGGAGTGGCTGTGCGGGGATGCAGAAGGTTAAGTACACATTGCATAAAAGTTTTATCCAGACTGGCTATAGCCTAGTTAGTTAATAGGTTGATACATATAGCAAGTAGGATATCTGTTTCATTTAAGTGCTTTCAGGGATGGTTTAATTGCTCTGCTGCCAAACAGGTTTGAACACCATATAATTTATTTTGTGATCGTGGCTGACTTTAGCTTTCTTGTGGATAGGTGGTTAGTCCATGATAGCTTCCTGTTGAATGTATTTCCGAGATAGTCATATTGATTGACTATTTTGATCGAGACATCTCTTAAGACCCAAGATGTGGACTTAGTTTTCTTTCCAAAGATCATAGTTTTGGTTTTTGACAGGTTGTCAAATAGTCAATTCTCCAGATTAAAAATACGTAGACCATTTAGTAGGTACTGTAGGCCTTTTGGAGTTTGTGACAGTATCACTATGTCATCGGCATAGGCCAAATGTGATATTCTTGTGCCTCTCAACTTGAGTGGGATACCAAGGTCTGAATCGAGGGAGTCAGTCAGATCAGCAATATACAGAGAGAATAATAAAAGGGCAAGAATGCAATATTGTTTAAGACCGTTCGTAATGAGGAATTTAGGTGTCAAAACATTGTGGGAGGATAATGTGGCCTGTAGCCATGTATCGATATGTAATCCGATAAGGAAATGCAACAGCGAAGGTTCATTTCCCCACTTCTTGAGTTTTGGCCATAGTCGTTGCTGATTCACTTTATCGAAGGCAGTGCAATAATCTACAAAGCAAGCAAACAACGTTGTTTTGTTTTTTAATGATTTTTTTATCAGAAGAATCAAAGCCACAATGTTGTGGACAGTTGAGCATCCCGGGTGGACTCCGGTTTGTGTTACTGGCATTAGATGTTGTTTCATAGCCCAATATGCCAGATTATTTAATAAGCATTTACTGTATAGTTACCCTTCAAACGTTAGGAGGGCTATTAATCTGTAGCTGGCTAGATCTTGTTTGGGTCCCCTTTCATAGATAGGATGAGCTACAGCACCTTTCTATGAAGTAGGGACTTGCCCGGTCATGATGACATTGAAGAATAGCTGTTCCAGTAATGAACTCCAGAAAGTGGTATCAGATCTAATAATATGCCATAGAAGGGTGGGAGCTTCTTATAAATTTTGTTATTTCCTCCTTGGTGATGCCAAGCAGCTAAAATTCATATAAGCCACTGAATGTTGATTTATATAGGGACTTTATATAGATTTCCCACTTATAATTTGATATGAACAGGTCCAAAAGGCCTTTCCATTTTGCAACAAGATGGCATGTATAAGCTAGGCCAACACGTATAAAGTAGTGTTATTAATTTTGTATTCTTTTTTAAGACTAAAATAATACATAATTCAAAAGTCAAAAGAATGTAATTTTAACATTATTTCCTATAGTGTGTTAGGGTAAATCCCTGCCCCCATTATTATCCATGGGAGTGTGTTGTAGTCCTTGACAGTGAACATGTGTAGTACTACACTTTCTCCTGGGCTGGAGTACATTAAATACTATTTGTTGACCTTTGTAGTAAGCTTAGAAGTGTAGTTTGTCAATAGAAATGAGCTTACTCCTTTGTGATGGGTGGTTGTGTCAGCATTTCCATCCCTAAACTCATCCTTAAAAATGTATACCTCTATGTGTGGCGATATCTGCCATGTGGGCGGAGAGCTCCGTACAGAGGAGATAGGAGAGCTGGGGGTCTCCAGTTGTACATTGGTGGAATTATACTTTAACCCGATTTCTAAACCTTCCAATTGCAGCCTTTTTTGGTTATTATGGATGCGAAACTTGAAATAATAGGAGTATGTTTGGAAATCTGTGATATTTGCATTCATACATTGCAAGATTTGTGTCAATCCCAACAAATAAATACATCTATGAAAATGGTAGACATTCACCCACAACTTCTAGATTTTCTTAGGGGGTCCTTACGGCGATCTTTCCCCTTGCACAAATAGTACTATTGCAATTCGGCAGTTTAGACCGATACACTGGATGTCGGACGGCAGGCCCGGTTCTAGAGGGTGGGGCGGGTGGGCCAGGCTCACCCAAAGAAACCCTGGTCCACCCCAGGCCATTCAGAACTAAAAAACAAGCGTTTTTCACCTTAATGTTTCCATGGGAGCTCTCTTATCGTTTATTTTAATGCTTAACACCTTTGACATAGGTTACTTTCAGGTCTGGGAGAGGTGTAAAGTCAGCAGAGTTTAATAGCTGCTGTGATGCACAAATGACCAGCACAGATATCCTGAAAACTGAACTATGAATCTGGGCTTATTGCATAATATTTTTAAACTTCAAATGCTTTGCAAAGTGAAAAGCTGCAAAGTGGCTATGTATGGCAGCATAAGCTTTTCTGCTGCTGCACATGACCAGAAGCATGCTGCAGTCTTAAAGTTCTGCATCTTAAAGATTTGACAAGCAGGCATCCCTCTCCTGCCCTAAAGCCGGAAGCATATCAAAGGGATGTATGACGTTACAATGCATACATTTACATCGCGGTACATTACATCGCGGTTTTGACAACGCAAGTCGTTACAACGACTTGCGTTGGAGGGCGCTGGACTTAGGAGTAGTATAATTTACTATTCCAACTCCAGTCTACGTACAGTAGGGAAGGTGTTGGATAGTAAATTATACTATTCCTTGTCCTAGAGCGCCATCTAGCGCAAGTCGTCGTAACGACTTGCGTTGTAAAAACCGTGATGTAATGGCATCGCGATGTAATCCCCGCGTTGTAAACAATGTTTCCCATATCAATGAAAGCAGCTCTCTTAGTGCTGATTTTTGTGTTACAAATGTCAAATGTGGACAGATACAATACCTAAAATATCAGCCCGTTCAAATACTTTGTTGTTTTAGGCCAGTACCCACTCATCTTCATGGCCCACCCGTGCTTCTTTAGGGCCCTCTCAAAGAAAAAATTCTAGAGCCGGGCCTGTCGGAGGCTCCGTCACCAACGGCCTATCGGTGGCCGTCCGTCCAACATCGTAATTGGGCCCTTCGTTTTTTGTAGATTGTGCCCTTACACCCAGAGTCACAAACATTGTGTGGGCTTGCAAATTGATTTTTTATTAATATTTTCAAACTGAAAAAAACTTCTACCCCTACCACTTTTTTTTCCACAGGCTAAACTGTACATTTTTCAAATCACTCACCTGTTTGCACACACTCTACTCAGTACTTAGTTGCTTCTGCTCATCTGCGCCAAAAGCTTATTTTTAATTCACATGCTTATTTTGTATCTTGAAAAATGTACAAATGATACTGACAGGCATTTTTTTAAATACCCTTAAGCTGCACACCATCAACCAGCAATAGGAGCACTTTGTGGGTGATACGTTGTATATCTGAGGTGTAAATTAGTATGGATCTGGCTCATAGGCCCAATTCCAAGGCCTCCCAAAATGCAGTCCAGCAAGCACGATTAAGAGATGACCTTTACTACTTCTTTTGTTTTCTCATCAGTGATACCACATTCCCACTTTCTCCTTTAAACTGAAACCTCTTATATTCGTTAGAAGGTACTGTGTGAATTCACTTTGAGAGATCACTTCGGAGAAGCAAGTTGGGGCAGACCTCTTTGAGGGAAGGAGTAAGGGTTCTACCCAGCTGATGTTTTCCCACACCACAGGAACATCTGGTGAAAGGCTGTCCCTCTCCGCAGCCTCATTTTTCCTGACACCTTTGGCCCCAGAGTGACAGGGAAGCCCCTAATCTTCCTGCTGCTATCTCCCCCTGGGTGTTTCAAGAGCTTATTAAGAGAGATGGGTATAGGTTGCCTTAAATTAGCGTTACTTGCCACATACAGCTGATTCATGACCCCCATTATGTTAGAGATCTACCCTCATATCCCTACTTGCCAGACCTTCAGTTTAACAAACATGCAACATTTGGCTTTCTTTTGCTCAGACATACATTTGAAAAACCTTCACACAAGCACTAATCATAATCTCTGCAAATTTCCAGTTACTACAGGTTGGAAAGCCTTTCTAATGATGTGGGGTACATACTTACTTTGGCAACTGGAGATATTCTTATTCTGTGCAATTCTACATTGTATATGTTTTTGACACAGCTTGAATCTCATTGCGTTCCTTTAAGTTTTTTTTTGTTTTTTTATAAAGTTGCAGTTCCATTTAGGAATGTACATCCCTTGAACTCCTAACCATTCTTAGCTGCTTGTTATTTAACGACACAGAGCAGTGATGCACAATGGGCCTGATTCTCACAGCTTTTTCCAGGTGTAAATCATACCTACAAAACGTTATGATGTATGGGTAACAGAAGCTTAAAGGCGTGGAATGTATACAGTGCACCCATGTAAATATTGACTGAAATTATAAAAGTTGACACACTGCAAGAGGTGTTATAGGAGTGGTTGTGCACTGCAAGGTTGCCACCCTCACAGCAATAACTTTTTGGATATTCACAAACATGTAGGAATGGAAAGCCACACTTATCTGGGAATTGTTCCTGGATGAACTGAATTTGTTTAATCTCTACTCATCCAAACTTTGGGGTGTTTCACGGTCAGACTAACTCTCATTCTGTTTTGAGGTTTGAGGTTCGGGATTTGACTTCAAACCTAGGACATAAAAGGCTCAAGCGGCTGCAATTTGCCATCAATGTAGTATAACGAATCAGTGAAAGTGGGATGTTTGTTCCGCCTGTGCTTAGTTATAAATAAACACGCACTGGAAAAAGCCAATCTATGCCAGCTCTATTGACTTTGTCAATGTTCTTAAGACGTTCGGATTCGGATGGAAACGGTACCTTGTGAACGAATTAGGAATTTTGGGTAATTCAGTAATTCTGCATGCAGAAATACTGCACGTGGAATTACCTCAGTTGTTTCCCAGGACATATTTGACAGGTTAAATCTGGCAGAATACATTCACGGAAAAGGACCAGGCTTCGGGAATTACCTGCATCTATGAGTGTTGAAACTCCCCTTGCTTTAGTTGAAATCACTAAATAGCTCGGTAATTTCGCATTATGGAATTATCAGTAATTAGGAGATTTGAATTTACCACATCAGAATTTTCTTAGGCCTTCATTCTGACTCTTGGGGTAATTCCAATTTGGTGAGTAACTAGAGGGACTGGCCAATTGGAATTACAAGTTCAGTGGGGAAACTGCCCTTAGAATCCCAACCTGCTGGAGCGTCTGAGTGGTCAAAAGTTAAAAAAAAAAGAATTGCCACTCAAATCGGGTGCAGAAACACCAATTCCTGTGCTTATTCCTTATTTCTCGGGAGACAAGAGGGTGCAACTGGACATACCAAGGTATTCCCACGATTTGGAATAAGTGACACCTGCAGCATTGGTAATTGCGGGTGCTGGATTCTGCCTTAGTATTCCAAAGTGGCGTATGGCTGTGGAACCTGGGATAAAAGTTTCAAGGGCTGTGAGTCATAAGTAGACTAGCTGAAGCGTCCTCGAAAATGGCCTCCCTTACGTCATATTTCCATGCAGACAACCGAAGACAATGAGCATTCAACAGCAGTTCACATTTCCCACTTCCTCTGCTAATTTTAGTCCAGGGGACATCAAGGAAAAGACGGATGCACAGAGCACCACATTGTGTGCTGAGATGGAGAATTCCTTCCGCGCCATTGAGAGCGGGCGTTTCAAAGCTCGCTTGTCTGTCTGGAGCGCGCATGACGTCACTCTCCAATTATGATCCGAGGCGCGTCCTTTTGTAGTGATCAAAAGATAACCGTTAGCTCGAGACGGTTCAAAGCGAGCTCATGGAACGAACTAATCAGAGCATGCGAAAGAGCACGCATTGAGGGGAGAATCGTTTGTTGGGCTATGAGATTCTTTTTTTAAATGTTGCAGTTTTATATAGCGCGAACTCGACCAGAAGGTATCAGAGCGCTTTACATGAGCACCAGTTGTATTAAACAGGGACACATTCATTTTTTTAGGCACAGGGAGATTAAGTGATTTGTCCAGAATTACAGGATGCTTGAGCCTCTGCCAGGCTCTAACCTCAGCTTCAAAGTCGGCTGCTCCGGCCATTAGGCTACAACCTGTTCCTGGTTGCCGCAACAGCAATAAACTAGTGCTTAATTTGTGGGGGTGTATTGAGATAGTCGGCACTGGCACTCATTTTTGGGAACCCAGATTTAATGCTTCATCAGGTACTTTGGCCCAGAACAAGAGATGGAAAGGCAGAAATGAGTGAACGATGAGGAAGAGAGGTATAGTAGAACAATGACAAAGGGTGAAAGATGGGATGAAAAAGAACCTGAAAGAGTGATATAGAGAGACAGGAAATGCTGGGTCATGGAAGAAAGAGGCATGAGGTGGAATCAAGACTAGCAACCTTGCTATTTTTGAAACCCTGGCATTTGGCAGCACTGACAGCAATCTCCTATGTTGGACCATGCACTTTTTTTATTGCCCTGCTTTTATAAGACAATCTGGAATATTTTGTTTAACTTTTTTCTCAACTTCTTTTCGCATTCCTGGAAAACATTTGAACTCGAAACACAGCTCTTGGCTGTGGCATTGCTCTCTGCGATACTTCTCTTTGTTTTTTTTTTTTCCCAGAATCTCGGAATTTGACTCAATGGCAATCCCTAGCAAAGCATCAGCAATTGTTATAGGTTACAGCTGACAGCTGACAGACGTCAAACTCAGCACCATATTGTTCTACAAAAGGAACAGCTGACGCTAAATGTACATTAGGTCTATCCCAGCCAGCGCCAGACTTGTCTAGAGCGTCTTAGCCCTATCATAGAACATGAATCTGCTCTCAAAGTCGTTATCGACCGTTGGTCACAATAGCATGAAAGGTTGACATACCGCTTTGGTTGATACTTGATTTTTCCACTACCTTTAAGAACTTAAACCCAGATAAAGTGTCAAGTGCAAAATATATCTAAACATTCTCATTACGCATTGACGCGGCAACGGTGCTGCTGGATGGAACATGACCAAGGGGCCGATTCACAGAAGTAATCTGAGACAAAATCCTAAACTTACTACTTTTGGTATTCACAGAAGGCATTTAGTAGTAGTAAAGTTAGGATTTTCTCTTAAGTTTGACTTAAGACAGACTTAGGACACACTTAAGACAGACTTGAGACAGACTTAAGACAAACTTAGGACAGACTTAAGACAGACTTAAGACAGGCTTAAGACGGATTTAAGACAGACTTAAGACAAAATCCTAACTTTACTACTACTAAATGCCTTCTGTGAATACCAAAAGTAGTAAGTTTAGGATTTTGTCTCAGATTACGTCTGTGAATTGGGCCCTAAGAGCCGAACCTGCCCGCAAAGACTTTAAGATCCACCCTGAAACACTCACCATCAATAAGACAGAGCCCACCTCCAACGACTCTGGAATGTGCACTCTAGTCATAATATGACTGACTCTATAGGAGTCACTTTAGCTTATTCAGCCCCTTCTAAACCCCTAGGCCATCTTTGAGGCGTGGATCCTCCCTACTGGACACCACCACTTGCACAGCACTTCACACTTATCATCCGGCATTCATGAACTCAGTGCATACCAGTTCAAGATCTGCAGGCAATCTACTGTTTGCTTTGGTTTTGCACCAGAGTTTCATTGCCTGCGTGTTTGTTGTTGGGAAGCTGCAAATGGAGATTTGTTCTGCCTGGTACTGTTGCAGAGTTGTGATAGGTGCAGAATATCATCATATGGGGTGACCCACCTTACGAGGGCCATTAAGGAGTGTCTGAGGACAATGTAAGACTAAGCCATTGGAGAGTCATTTTATGACCCTTCCTCAAAGGCTAGCAAGCCCACCAGCACATACTGATGAGATAGTGGTGTAACAGCCTTTTTTGGACCCACATATTTTGATGAAGTAGTTTATTCAGATCACATTGTTCTTTTTAGCTTCATTTTGTTTTAAGGTTTTCGACTATTGAAGATTCTGCTATCAACATCTCATTTCACGCATACGCTACTATGAGGCTATGATGAGTAATCCCCTGATTTCTTAGGGTGTAAGCAGCCAGTTCTTTTTATGAGACAATACACTCTTATTTGTATATTCTTTAAATGAACACCCTTTTCTGCTGTAGGATGCTCTCTTTTCACTGCCTCACACCCACTGCTTCACCCATTCTAGAAAATCCCTGTGGAACATTGCTGCCTTTGTTTTTTTATTCTTTTGTTTTAATTCGTTTATAAGTTCACAGATTTGCTACGCCGGATAATTTTCCGCATGCATAACAGCATAATACCTAAGCAGGTGCTGAAGCAGCCAGCGCAGGAGTGAGGCGCCATCACGTGAACACTTTAGTCCTGGAATGCAGGGTGCTCAAAAAATTAAAACCATTGTGGAACATCAGTCTTTGAGGCTGGATTTAAACAATGTGCTGTCTATGTTTCTTTCACAGCGGTACAAAAGGGGGTGGTGATGGACGGAGCATCAGAACCAATCAAACACTCACACCCAGTCAACAGATCTGGGTTTGATCCATCACCGTTCTTTAGCCCACTCTGCCACCCCAGTTCAGACATGGCCACAGCAATTGTGGGATTCCTCCAACTGCAATCTCTTTTGCCGTCCTCCCTCCCCCTTCCCCCAGAGTTACCCCCACCCCGTTTGAAAAGGCGCTGGATTATTGTATACTGCAGATTGTGAGAACTTGTAAGGTCTCATGATATCCTTACGCACTGTGTTGCGTTACTCTGAGCAATGATGGGGGCTGGGTGGTGAACCAATCAAGAACTTTCATTAAGGTACAGTAAGAATTGAGTGGCATGTTATCAGTATAAATACAATTTAGGCATAGATTGCTTTTTACATCTCATTAAACTTTTGCATATTTAAAACGACAATACTTGAATCCATGATGCAGCATTGAGGTTTTCTGTCTTTTTCAAGGGCACTAGTCTATGGTAAGACTTTAGGGTTCATTCAGTACACTAAGTCTGTCACTAAGGATAGGTTTAGATTTGTCCCAACTAGGCTCTGGAAATCTCCCTTCTACTCATCCAAATGACTCTCTTTCCACCGGTATCCTGGGACAAGGGCAAGACTTATCTCAGGGCATAGGTAAGATCAGAACATACAATTTATATAACAAACATCGACTCAATTGACTATATTTAAGTAATAGCAAGACCATGGGTCTGGAGAAAAAAGGGAAGGGATTAAAATTTGAACCCTCACTCTCCAAACAAACCAGTGTGAAGCGAAAAAATGAAAGAAAGAAAGTGAGTAAGTGTTGGGGGTGAAAGCTTTTCTTAGGAGCTTGCTGCCCGAGCTGCCAAATGCCAGGGTTGCTGGACAATGATGTCTAGTTTTCCTTCCACCTGATGGGTCTCTCTTCCCTCACCATAAGCTTCCTGTCACTTTATTTCATTTTTTGCAGTTCTTTTTTCATCATGCTTTGTCACTGTTTACCCATCTTCCTTTTCCTGGCCACATGTAAATGTAGGGGACACTTTACCAGAGAGAAGCAATCTCTGTCCACAGTTTCTGACTTATTCTGTCTAAATTTCATGCATTAATTTAGAGAAATTCTGGGTTATGCCTCAGACCTAAAAAAACAGGTACTCGGCTTTGCGCTGAAGTTTGACCCATGGTAAGCAGATTGGTTTCCCTTACTTTTACATAGCAAGTTAAACTTAAATGAGATATTAACCATACATCCATGAATAGATGTATATTTGTAATCCAGATTACTGCTGGGAATCTTAATCGGATGGACTGCCCTCTGAACCATTGTAGAAAGGGGAGGATGTGATAACGCCCTGCTGGACAAAGGCTTCAGAGCATGTGAGTGGTCAGCGCTGTTAAGCATGCGGGTGGCACCTATTTTCAGACTTCCATAGAACTATTTTCTAATTATTTAAAAGGGTTCTGCAGGAGATGGCATATGTATGTGGGCATCATTTACAGATGGGAGTGCCTTTACTCAGTGCCTGAGACATGCCATGTGAATCATTCTCCCTTCTCCTATAACCCCAAGACATTTGAGTGTGCCTCTCAACAGCTGTAATGCAAGTGGATTAGCAACTGGTATGGGAACCGACACAACTTTCCCATGGCATGAACCTCAGCATGACTTGAACAAATGCGAGCTCTCCTATTACAGAGCCATGCAGCTTTATGTTATGAAGGAATGCATGAAATATGGCAATACAATGAGTCACTGAGCATTCCCCGAGAATTTACACTGGAGGACATCCTGTTCTTAGCCACTGCGGGGAATCATATACAATGAAACTGTGATTTGAATGGTTTCTGTGTTGCTATGTTTTTTTGTATTTTGGAGGTAATATGGGTAAATCTCCCAGCACTGGAATTGCCAAAACCACTACAACAAATGGTGGTTTGTGTGGGAATAGTAAAAACTGATGCCGTAATGTTCCTTATCTCAATATTAGCCTACTGGCTCATGAGCCATACAGCGGCGAAATACAGAATTACACAAGTAAGATATTATATACGTGATATGTGGCATATTCTAGACTGCAAGAGTGCTGACTCCTGCCGTAAGCATTATGCTCCTGGAAGAATGGGGAGAGGTTGTGGCCACATAGCCAGAGCTGCCGACTTTGGAGCTGGGGGACTAGGGTTGAGCCTCGGTGTCGGCTCAACATACAGTGATTCTGGGCAAATCACTTAATCTCCCCGTGCCTACCTAGAAATGAGTCTGACCTAGTGTAACGTAACTGGTGCTCATGTAAAGCGCTCCAATACCTTTGGGTCGAGTTTGCGCTATATAAATCTGCGACAAAAAAAAGACTCAACTGGTCTAGTAATCGCAGGTTAAAACCCCTGTAAGTTGCTGGGTCGTGAACTAACTTGTGGGCTGAATGTCCTGGGGGATCTTGAGCCCACCAAGCCCCAAAACACTCACGGCCGAGCGGCTGTTTTCATATGTACACATACATGATTTACTGCTGTAGAGAAACAATGCTCCCCAGTAGTGAGTCAGACCCAGAAGCCCTCGATAATTTCAGGAGCTTCTCTTCAAAACTGTCTGTATGGATGCCTGTCTTTTAAGGATACACTTGAAAAACTGTGTTGGAAAAATAATAATTGTACTCATTGTTTGTTTTAAAAAAAATGATTTGGGAGGGGGGAACTGTTTTCCCTCAGCTTGAGATGGTCATGATTGCTCGCTTCCCTTGATACAAGGTTGGACTGGGGCATAGGGTAATCTGGCAGCGCCAGAAGGGCTGGTCTTACAGGTCAGTGTGTGGTACATTTTTGGGCTGGCTGTGGAACTGTTGGATGGTCTTGTAGGCCGAGTTTTACAATAGATTTTTCTACTATTACCACAAACATCGCCTCCCTTAAACTCAATTGCATGCATTCTCCCAGAGCTTCTATTAAACTGATAAAGCTTGGCTTCACAAGTTCAAAACTAGGCCTTGCGAGTATCACTAGCAGAAGTGTTTCCTTAAAGTTTCTACAATATTGTTGGCACTCTACCGCTGTTCTGAAATTGAGGAAGGTTGGCACTCCACTGCTGTTTTGATATTGACGAAGGTTGGCACTCCACTGCTGTTCTGACATTGACAAAGAACCCTGCAAAAAATCAAGACGACACACAATCTGGTTGAAATATTACTTTAACATCACGTGACTTCACTATCTCATGCGCTCTGGTGCGTGTCAGAGTAATGATTCCTGGTTTACCTACACCAGTTCCCAGGGGCGTAGCTTGGTCAGTAAGATCGGGGAAGGTGCGAGCTTCAGATTTTCTAACAATCACGTTGGCATATAATGTTAAAATGCATGATATGACTAGCAGGGCACATGAGGGGCTCAAGAGGAGGTAAGTGGAAAGGGAGAGGAATGCGATTTGATAGGGTTACTAGGTGAGGGAAAACACAACATTTTGTAAACTAACTTACTTTTTGAAGACTTTCAAAACAGAGAATGGAGAGTGTGTTTTTTTTTCACTGCTCATGTAAACATTTCAGGTGAAATCCGACAGACACCTCACTAGGGCCAGACTGGGAACCGAAACCGGTCCTGACAAAGAGCTCGGCCAGCCGGGGAAACTAGTGGAAAGCTTGCAGCTTTTGTTACCAGGGCAGAAATTGCAGCTATGCGGCAAAACTGGACCCCGGTAACAAAAACGGCCCCCAGGAGTCTAAAACCAACCCCCACCCTGACAGCCCACCGGGGAAATGTCTGGTGTCTGCTACGGCCAGTCTGGCCCTGCACCGCAATATACCCGACTGAAAGCACCTGTACCCAACTATTTAACAGAAAATACATGTATTAGGATGGTATAGCACCCCCCCCGAAGCCATACCCCTGCCAGTCCTGTGCCTCATGCCACTACAACTTCTCCTGAGCCATTTTGTAGATACGATTCACATTCCAGATGTAAGTTGAGACCTATCGCTGGCCCAATTGGTATCACTAGGATCTTATTCTAAGAAGGTACATGTGGTGAATGATTTATGGTGTATTGTACCCTTTTCTTTCCTTTAATTAAAATGGTGTCTGCTTTAAATCTAAAATGTTGGTTTTCAATTGTTCAAAATGTACAAATTCATGGTTCTTGTGGAAAATCTATATTTCTCTTTCCTTTAATCTGTCTTGTTTCTAGTAGAATCTGTTCTGTAACCTCAGAATAATTTTGGTGCATCTAACTGATGCCACAAAGTGCTTGATGGACATTTTCAAGAAGAAAATGTGAAAAAAACTCCATGAAATAGTTTTTATAAATCACCCCGCCTTATACATAAAGTGATAGATAAGGTGACTGAGTTTCTGCAGAATGTAGAATTCTCTAACATGCTGTTTTGACTTAAAATCTGACATGTTGGCTGAAAGCTCCCAATGCCTAACCTGAAATAAGGAGTTTTGGCTGAAATTTTCAGTAAATGAAATATCGTGCCAAATCTGAAATAGGAGAAGACATTATGGAATAAAATATTGTAACTTTTGAGCGAAGATGGGAAAACAGACCTCGATGCCAATATGAATTCTGTGATATTGGCATGAAATCTGTTGAATTCTGGGAAGACCCAGTGCCACTATTGGTTTAAAATTCTGCCAGACCTACCTGCAAGTTTGTCATGCCTTTTGTGTTCTTACACACCAAGGATACTATAGCATTTTATTATACCAATTATTTTAAAGAACCATCAACATTTGGAAAACTAAGCACAATGTTTCATTTCTCACTTTTTCCTCCTGCTGACTTAAGATACACGGAAATAGCGATATTAAATTACCTCATACATATATGCACTTCTACATTGCACATGTGTGATATTGATTTTTTTTGTTCTATAAATGTCGACTGATTTTGCAAACTTAAATCATAGGATATCAGAAAAGGAAGCCATAGAAATATCTTGGCTGACAGGTCACTGGATGGAATGGTGTCCGTTTTAGTGGGCAGAGGACAGTCGTCAAGCAATCATTGGTTCCCATTCAGGCCCCTGTAGAAATGCCACTTGTGGTGCCTGGTGGGTATTCTTGTAGCCAGCTCAGGCACCTTCTGAAGGAACCATGCAGTTATGTCCTTCGAGAATATTGCTTGTTTAAAAAGCGCCTGAGTCGTGCCCCTGTACAACATGGCCACATCACATTGACAAAGTCAAAACGTCTCTTAGGAGCAACCTATTGCCTTGCCAATGCTTGTTTTTGTTATTCTTCTGAAGGGAGCCCTTCTATTTGAAGCATGGCAATATGTTGCATTGTTCTAGAGGATTGATGTGTTGCCACCAAAAACTAATTCTCACCACTTTTCTTCACTTAGCTGGCCAAAATGTATCTGGCTTGCCTTGCTTGTCTGATCTGTAATACAAAACCCAGGCTTACTCTCTAATACAGTGATAAAGCAGGGTACATCATTATTATCAAAAATCAAAGATTTGTCTGGCAATTATTTATAACGAAATTTACCAGACCGGTAGCCAATGTTAAATCAATCAACCCACCAGCACTTGTATATAAATCAAGAACATTCAATTGCTCTCAACTGAAAAACAGTAAAAGAAAACATCATATATTTAAATAAATATTTAATGACATTCTCTATTAGTAATGTTGCACAGTATTCGGTGACAAGAGCACCATCATTTGTGAAAACAAGAAGTGGTGAGTTGACAGTGTTGTGTATATGGAGATATATTAGTTAACTTTAGATAACCGCTCTCTGATGTGTCCATTTGTAAATCAGTCAACGTTTCAATCCAAATGGCTAAAAAAACGTCAGGTCATCGCCAGGGCAAAGATGCGTTTTTGGTTATGACTGTGAAGGATCCCCCGAGACCCTAAAAGAAGGGTGAGGATTCCCCTGAGGCATCACCAATCAGACTGATCAAGACTCATCACAAGAGGAATTCAGATTCAGTTCTGCGCTTGTTCCATTGTATTTTGATAATAATCGCTAACACAGTTGGAAGATCACTGCCATCTGTACCTTTTTCATATGCATCTCAATTGATCAAATTAGAAATCCACTAGATCTCTTTCCATGATGTAGATCCATGACGTAATCAAAGGTGCATATAAAACCTCATCCTTTTCAGATTTCTTCTGATGGAGAACAGAGTTAAGACTCAAATATAGCTGCTTACAATAAGCGTGGTGTTGATCAGGGGCTCATGGTGTAGAACACTAAGGAGGCAAATAGTTTGCAGGGAAGCACTCTTAGCTTGTTTACCTCTGTTAGTCTTTGGGGCACTTAATATTTGTTACTGCTGATAAAAGAAACATGACCCATCAGTGATAAGCTGGACACCTGAAGCTGTACAAAACCTATCCTATTTACCTGAGCACTTGCGACATAACTGCTTTTGAGCTCCAAACTCTCAGAAAGGCTTGCCATTGCCTACAGTTGTGCTTTAAGAATGTAACCTGAGAAACATCTCCGTATTACAATATATAAAGCATTTTTCAAATGAATATTTTTTCATAAGGCCTATGTTACACAAGACAGCTTGCCGGATGTACAAAGCAATTCATTACAACACCCCCGTCGACCTGAAAAAAAAACCTGAGCTATCTGGCTCGAGTCGGAACCTAAGAAGCTCTAATACTGTACTCTTGAAACCCCCTAAATTCAATAAGAAAAGAACATACAACCATCCTTTCTCTGGTGTTGCTCCAAGAATTTGGAACGCTCCTCCTCCTGAGATCAGAACCAACCCATCGACTGCCTCATTAAAAAAACATGTCAAGTAGCTACTCCAGCAATAGCCCGGATGCCATCTTCAATCTACTTCCAATGCCTGCTTGGCAGTCTTTTCTACCTTTTGCTCAAAATGTGTTATGTTTCTCTTCACAGATCCTTTTTGAAGTACTGCTTGCTGGAACTTTTCTTAGGTACTTCTTGTGTTCTAAGTTGTTCTGTACTCATGTTTTTACTCATGCCTCGTACCTTCCTTTGTACAGTGCTCTGATACCCGTTTGGGTCATGTTAGCCCTTTATAAAACTTTTCACATAAGTAAATAAATATATTAACTTCTATGTGGATCCAACATACCAGTGGGAGACCACAGGCATAAGTATGGGGGTCGCCCACCCAATCACACTATCATCTGCTTAGTGAAATGTAAGCGTAATCAAATTGGAGTCCACTGATAGGATTGAATGAAAAATGTTCCCCAGTGCTTACATTGTGGCCGTGACTGCAGATGGTGAGTACTACACCCTAATTTTTGGGAACTATGACATACGAGTTTGACCTTGTGCTAGTGAGAGTAAGGCAGAAAAGGAAGGAAAAAAGAAAAAAAGAATAGGTAAAGATAGGAAAACTGTGACAAAAGGAGAAAAACATAGATGAAAAGGAAAGTGCAGCAGTGAGATAAAGAAAGAGGCGATGTAGGGTGGTTGATGTAAGAGGCATGAGATAGATTGTAGACTAGGCAGCCTTGATATTCTGTAACTTCAGCATTCTACTGCCTCAGCAGTGGTTTCTTACAAAAACCGTTGGCCACATGTACATATTTTCTCCCCACAAAATTAGGACTGAGGACCATATTTATGGCAAAGTGACACGGCGCAACAAATCACATTGCTGCCCTACATACAGGGAAAGGGCAGGAATGTGCCGTATTTAAAAGAATACAACGCATTCCTGTCGTTGTCCATGAGCTGGGGCCATTTGGGCTGCCTAGCGTCGATCCAGGCACCCTTGCACCAGTGTGTTGCATGCAGGATTGTTTTTGTACAGGAAGCGGAGCCTTCCTACACAAAAACAATCCTAAGATGCATATTCCTCTTTCTATGTGTGCTGCAGAATGCAGTGCACATATAAAGATGAGGTAACAAAGCGAAATAAAGATATTTCTCCTCGTTACGCCTCCCCTGGGAATATGTAACTTTTTGGTGAATTCCCAGGTCCCCCACTTTTGGTAAATTTGGTAATGCGTCAAAAACATTTGGAGTTGCATGGGAACACCCACACAACGCCCATGGAATGCCATCCCAGGGCAGAGAAACACAACGCAACGATTTGCGCTGTATTGTGTTACTCCAGATTTATGAAGCCTCTCAAGGCCACGCAAGGTGGCCATGCGAGCTTTCATAAATTGCATTTTGGACTTGCGCCACGACTTCACGATGTTGCGTGGTGCAAGAGTGACGCAACTCCACTTATGAATATGGCCCAAATGTATATAATAAAACCAGCACCATTAAATATCCCAAAATAAATGACGGCCTGCTTTACTGGAATCCTAGGAGGACATTTTGCTACTGTTCACTGCAAATATATGGCACTCATTCACAAAATGAATAATAAATAAGGCTCCCTGTTTTCTGTTTTTACTGATTTTTACAAATAAGTACAGACAGAAAACCATTTATTTTCTTGTATGTATTTTTTTTTAAATGTGAATAAAAATGGAAATTGGGTGCTTTTTGAATGATTTTAAATACACTTTGGCATGACTGCGGGCCAATAACTGTGTGGATTGATAGGTGGGGGGTTAAAAAAGAAAGTGGTTTTAGTAAAGGGCTTAAACAGCAGTAGCTATGCACAAGGGTGATACTGAAATGTGCATATTTTCATATAAGTGCATTAATTTATCTTCCGCGAGTGTACATATAACTGAAACCTGGCAGGCATTCAAGCATGACTGCATATTCATTGGTTTAATAAATGAGGAAATATACCAGTTTAGGCGTTCCTTTTTTAAAAAAACCTGTAATAAATCTGGATAAATACAGATAAAGTTGACAAAAATTAAATACGGATAAATACAGACGGAATTGACAAAAAATAAATACCATAAAACCGGGAGCCCTAATAATAAAATGTAGAATGGATAAATCGCCTTTGCATTATCTTTTTATTTTAAAATAATGTATTGAGGTTTTGTATGTGAAAAAACACACAGTATATACATCCTTATCAAAACAGTGTTTAAGATAGGAATACATTCCAGTTGAGTACATAGCTTAGCAGAAAAATAAAACCACAGGCAAAGAAGGAGCCTGAGTTAGGGAAGATATTCATGAATTTGGAGTTGCTAAACACAGGATTTAAGCTGCTGTACGTCATTGTATATTGAAAACGTTCTACATTATATCTAGTGCCGTTCCAGCATGACAAACTCATTGCAGATCGTTGCAAAGTTGAGGACCTTTTATTGATGCAAAAGGCTAGACTATCCCACTGGGTAATGTCGTCAGTGGAATTGGGTTTCAGCCACCAGGGGAAGCCATTGCGACAAGTACAACTGTGTTAATAGACCACTGAGCCATGTGACAACGTATATGGTACACTCATCTTTGGAGGGCAACCTACTCCAATCTCAATGTATCTGGTGGAGATATTGGGGTGCGAGGGGGCGAGAGCAGTGGCCTAATGTAAAATTAAGAGTGTCACTTCAAAATTGTGGTAGGAGCCCTTTAATTGCCCATAAAACGGACTCTCAGGATGTACACAGTAATGGACAAATTGAAGGTGGGGGTATGGCCGGCAGCGGTCCGTGCAGGTAAGCGTGGTGGGGCGAGTGGGGGTGGGATGTTGACAGATGATGGAATAGGAATTATTTATGTATTTCATTTTCTCTATTCCATTGTCTGCCGCGTCCCCATCCCCTCCCGGCCCGCTCCACCCCACTGCGCTTACCTGCACGGACTGCCGCTGGGTATGACTCCCCCCTGGCACCACCGGTACCATAGTGGTTTATGTTATATCCAGGGATAAAGAATGTAAAATATCTCTTCACCTTCAGTGGTGAAAACCTAAGCACCGGACATGACAGAGAGAGCAGCCAATCACAGCTGTAAGATGGACGCACATGGGTACCAGAGTCTGCATCCCGTCCTGTTTTATTTATCCCACTCTTTTACCTTGATTTTCCCACCACCATTCATAATTTTCAGTTTTGAAATGAACTAGCCATGAAATGAAACCTAACACACTGTTTCTAAACTTCCCGACTGGAACACTGTGTCCTAATGTTTTCATAGAAATATATCCTTGACTTAACCTCTTCTGCAGAAGAAAAAAAAAGTACACAGTTCGAAATTAAAACTTAAAACACACTGGGAAGTAGACGCCTGTCTGACTTTTCAGGGAACTTAAAACACTTAGCTGCAAGGGGAGTGAAATCAGGCCCAAGCAGACATACGACCGGAAGCGCCCTCTCGTGAGGACATTTCCCCATGAGGAGGGAGGGCCCCTCCCTCTCTCTCTGCCCCAAAGGCCTACGGGGGGAAGTGAATTGTACTCTTTGTTAAAGCAAATGGCGGCTGCAGGATTCATAGAATGTATGTTGTTAGTGCTGCAGGGAACTCATTTCTTTAAAGGATTGTAAAATGATTAGGAACTGCACCTTGGCACCAGTTGAAAGGGTCTTGAAGTGAATCAGTTGTAGGGTGGAAACTTTGTACATTCCATCAAAGTGTCTGTTTCCTTCAGTAGTTTATGATGCCAGAGTGAGTATTTAGCAGTGTTGGGTGCACTATATGTAAGACCATGGGCTTATTATGTAAATAGTGCCTGTGGGTGCTATTCTTTTTTATATGTGTTAAATTGTATCCGGCGGTGGCTTAATCCTTATTTGAAGTGCATTATGATGAACCAGCGGGTAGATTTTCACATGCATTGTACATCAGTTGCCCGCATGTTGCATAAATGTCAAACCCAGGGCCAGACTTGGAAGTTAAAGCAGCCCTGGCAATTTTGTTAGACCAGCCCCTTAGGAAGGGGCGGGGGTGCAAGTCTGAAGCACTGCTGCTTTTGTTACTGGTGGCCGATATTGCAGCACTGCCGCAAAACTGGCCCCACTGCTGCAAAACCGCCCCCCACTCTTCCAGCCTCCGGGGGAAACGGCTAATGCCCAGTATGGCCAGTCCAGCCCTGGTCAAACCGTTGGTGCAACAGCGCAGGCAAAAGTGAAGGAGAAATGAAAGCCATGAAAAAAAAGAATTGCTTTATTTTCTATAACATCCATTTTTCAAAAACGTTTGTCAGGGTTCACTCCCTAGTGCTACTTGGCCACTCACTGACTCATTTCAGACTTAAAATAGTCCATGGTTTATTCTAGTTGTGGCAGAAGTTTATACCCAAACAGCTACTAGAAAAATGTTGACACTGATATACTGTGGGGTGCCCTAAGATATAAATGACAATGTCTCAAGTTAATGGCTGAAGGTTCCAGTAGCAAAAGAAGAAAATGGCAGAAGGAGGCTAACCCAAAATCCCTTGAAGTAAAGTGTAGAATACAATATGATGGCGTCAAAGGCACAAGCACCGTACCCGTCATACCTACATTAAGTGCAAGTTAGGTAATTTGGCTCTTTAATTTGCAATATATTTGTATTCAGTAAGATTCAAGGGGTACATTCCTAATGGACATTCCAGATGATCAGTTGCAGATGGATTCTACTGGATTGAATTGTGGCTCATGGGCTTTTTGAAGTTGGACTGACTGTGTCCATCAGAAAGAGCAATGTAAAGTTCAATTGGTTAGAAGAATTCTTTCGAAACCAAGAGACACTGTTAGACATCATTTGCTGCTACCAAAATAACAACTGAAAACCAATGGAATGAAATAGAATAGATTGAAAGTTTCTTATATGCACAAATTTAAATGCAGCCAGTTACTTCCAGTAGAAACCATTTGCGTCTGGTCAGTTATCCTCAGGGAACTGCAACATTGTCACTGGTGTGCTTCAGAACCCCAGGCTTTCTTTCTATGAATTATCAAAGAGATTGAAGAGTGGCCAAAAGTTGACTGATGGTCTCATTATATTAATGTGATTTACTCCAAATCACAAAAAGCGTGCTTTCTGGACCAAGCAAGATCTAGCTTTCTGCCAAATTAGGTGTAATTCCGTTCAGCAGTTTTTGCGGTATCACTTCCTAAAACAAAGTCTATGGAAAATGAATGGGGAATTTGTGGTTTGGTGGTCTCCCCTTTTTCTTGGCCCCGCTGGACAGAGCACCCTGAAACCTTCCGTGACAAAAGTAGCTAAGAAAGAGCGCTTTTGTGAAAATTTTTGTGAAAATTTGTCAAATGGAACCAAAGTTATTAGCAAACCGAATAATGTGTTCCCTATGGAAACGCAGACCTACCTATAATCTACCCAGTGGCGACGATAGGCCGCTGTCCCATCTGTTCCATCCAAGCCGAGGGAACATGGATGGGACAGATCCCCCTCGCCCACTTAACTTGTTTTAGGATTGGTGCTTTGTCCTCTTATTAAAATGTCTATTATTAAACTCTTGAGTAAAGATGAGAGGGGAAGGTGTCATTTTGTATTGTCACTAGTGATTTTCGTTGTTCACCCTCTACAGCTCTAAATTCCCTGTCCCACTTGATGTTGATCTTTCACAAAATCTGATTTTTTGCTTGTCTCATGTGAAGCAAGAGTCAAGGGGCTGACTTTGAACTTCACATGAACTGACTTTTTTTATCAGCACTTTTTAGAAGCGTTCCCAGGCAGTGTCATTTAAAGGTCATCTATCTCTTTCCCTTTTGTTGCTGTGGTAACATTTGTAAATAAAGTCGCCTTCTTCCTACATGACTTTAATATAACAGTCATAGACTGCTTATTCTGGTTTTTAAAGCAAATTAACATCTTCTTAGTCTTTGAAGCATTTCATAACAAGGACAGTATTCTCGAATGTTGATCAGAAAGTCTCAAGGCAATTGACCAGAAATGCAAGACTAAGAGGACATTTGGGAAACATGTGCAACTCAATATTTCATTACAGAAAATTCCTAGAACATTTCGGAAGTGACATCTTTATGGTTTGAACTGTGTATGAATAATTCCTAATTGGCTACCCTTGTCAGTTGGTCAGCACATGCATCATAGCTAAGAATGCGGTACAGGGCAGTGCAGCAGACACACTCCTTCGAAAGGCCCCTTCTGCTACAGATGTTACTGAGCTGGACACCTGCAGGCACTCCCTCAGTCTTATAGATCTTTCGTTCTTAAGTTGTTCCTTATTTTCCCCACACTTTATGCAGAAAGTTTCTAGGTTCAGTAAACTCCTTTTCATTCTAGAAAAAGAAATCAGCAAATTTGAGTCTATAATCATTTTCATTTTGGACCACCAGTCAGCCATCTCTCCGTGAATCAACACAGATTTCTCAGATCACTTTTAATGTTCAAAGAAATGTTATTCTTCCTGCGTGGAAAGGTACAAGAACTCCTTGAGTGGAAGATTGGTAGATGTTCACCACATTCAACTTCTCTTGAGAGCGGGGGTGGGGGGAGGGATTGGGCTGGCGGGAACACTGCTGCTGCGCTTTTGTTACAAGGGGCCAAGTTCGCAGCACTGCTGAAAAACCAGTAACAAAATGGCCCCCACCGGTCCACAACCAGCCCCCACCCTTCCGGCAAACCGGGGAAACACCCGGTGCCCGCTACGGCCAGTCCGGCCCTGCTTGAGGGACTTTCTCTGAAAAGAGGATATCGGTTTTCTTGTTTGGATGAAACATGACCAAGCTTTCTTTCATTATATGATTGAAATTCTGTTTAAATAGATGTTGAGCTCTGTATATATGGGATAAAGTACTCTTTACCATACATTATAGGAATATTGTAAATCACCAATGAGTTCCATGACCACATAGGGAAATGAGGCCGAATGGGAGCCAAAACCAGCCCTGGCAAAGTGCTCGACTGGCTTCCCTGGGTGTTGGGGGTGCGGCTGAGCTGTTTGCCAGGTTTCGGCTGATTTTGTTTCAGGGCCGATATTGCAGCTATGCCAGTCCAACCCTGTCGAAGGTTGTACTCCATTCTAAGATGACATAACTCCAGTTTGCATTATTCATATGACATTGCGCACAGGGTACTTTACTTCTGGTTATATATGGTCAAGTTATTATCCTTCTCCCAAAAAGCTCAAATCCTTTGTTTCTTGATTTTTCATAATAAACCCAATAGTACGGTTGGAGATATGTAGCATGAATGTGAAAACTGTAGCGCAAAATTAAAACACGACACTAATTGGCTGGTAATTTGTTCCCAAAAAGTATTCTAAGTAGTTTAATGTACATCACCTAAAAAATGGGATCATTTAGGAATGAGGCAACACAGAGAGATTCCTGTTTTGTGTGATTAATTATAGCTTTGCAAAAATAAAGATACTGCCTTGTATGGATCACTTCTACTGTTGGTTAAAGCACAAGTCAGAAGGAAATACAAAAAGGTGTACATGTTGTATGGCAATCTATAGTCAGTAATTCTACATGGCTCTTGGGAAATGTGACATCGGCCTGTTCGGGTCAAGCAGTGAGTGATGGAGGAAGCTGAACACTCAATCCAACAAGATAACAGAGGGTCCAATATCCAGTGGCCAAGGCGGAGGAGTGTCGCCCCAATGCTGCAAAGTAGTGAAAGAAAGAACAAATAAAATTGAATAACTTGACGTTCATATCATTGTATTTGTTCCTGCTGTGCAGCTTTGCAGGGCAGGTGGGGCTGCTCAGCTCTCAGAGCAAGGGAGAAGTGGTTTGCCTACTCCAAGTGCGCAATGACTGTTTCGCTGGCCCTCTCGGGCGGTCAAACAGTCATGCACACTTCATCTGTTCTCCATGCAGGCTGAATGACTGCCTGCATGGAGAACATGGCCAGGCCCCCATTCCCTGACTGAGCGCCTATCCACAGCGCTCAGACCAATCTAAAGGCTGTGATTGGCTTAGGAGAGGGAGCCTGGCTGCTTGCTATTCTGGCTCCGGAGAGACTGAGACGAAGTGGGAGAGAGTGGCGAGCACGTACATTTTTTTTTTAACATTCCTCCAACCCCCCCCAACTCACCACACCAACCCTGATCCATGCCGGCAGCTGTTGTCAATATCCACACTAGAACCACGTGTGGCTGGGGCATTTCTAAAAAATCACAGGCACAGCAGAAGTGACATTCCATGGCTTTAGTAATCTCTGGGAAGAAATACAATAAGGCTTTTCACTTTGGTAGCATCAGAAACGTTTAAAGTCATCAACCGACAAGCTGATAAATAACTTTCTGTAAAAAGTTCAAGCTCTCCCAGAAACACATAAAAATGGGGGTTCACGTTCTACTTACAGTTCTACTTACAGTTGCCACCAAAATGTTGACCCCTCCATCAATCACTGTGGGACAAAATGTTGCACATCATCTCTTTGTTATTTCATTCAGGAGGGTGTAGTGTGCAGAAGTCTCTGTACTTTACTCCTGTGGGTACTAATGATCAAGTATATATCTTATATGGAGGCTGAGTGCACTCTTGGAGACACAACAGTAAATTCTGGTGACCCCAAGTGACATCCATCCATATTGAAGGTATAATCTTCACCACTGGCATCTAGGTGTTGTGTGCGGACGGTATAATAAGGGACTTTAGAAGCAAAGATCTGAGAGAGGATACAGGATTCTGAAGTTAAACTAGTTTATATGTATTCATAGGGCTCAACACCGTCTGCTTAAGTCAGAAGTTACATTTTACAAGTATGACACATTAGATTCATGGGCTTTAATGGGCAAAAATGCAGCACACGGTGCTCTAACAGTTGAATTTCCCCCGTTTGTCTGCGCCTATTGACAGTAGTCGTATTTCTAAGGGTCCCCTAAATATCGAAGGAGAAGCATTCCAATATGCGCAAGTGTTCGAGGATAGGCTGATTTACTATTTTAACTCCACTACTCATATGTGGGTGTAAAATGTATTTTGGGGAGCCTTGCCTTACTCTCTGGTAAGTGGCTGAGTGAAAATGCAGGCCTGTCACTGCGCATGCTTTGAATGCACAAGCAGCGCAGCAGAGGGTCATACCTGCCAACTCAGACGGTGCCACCGTGTGACACACAATATCGGCTCCCATCACACGGTCTCCTGGTGAGGAGCCGATATCACACTGAGGCAGGGAAAACAGCTGAAAACCACTGTAAATAGTGGTTTTCCAGCTCGTTTTCAAGATGCTTTCAACTGCTGACGTCCATTAAGGGATGTGCAAACCCCCCCAGGACATCGGCACCGGCCTCAGCAAGCTTTTTTTGGCGGGGAGGAGGGAGCCTAGGTGCAGGGTGTGGTTTAAAAGTGCCTCCTAGGAACTACTGGGCATGAGGCCCCGCCCCTTCAAGGTCCGCCCCCTCCTCATACTGTGAGATTGTTCTTCAAGTTGGCAGGTATGGAGGCTCTTGAACGTTGACAGATGAGAAGCTTCAATAGACAGAACACCAGGGGTAAGGCCCTTGATATTTACACAAAGAATATTTTTACCAGTACAGAAGAAGGCCCACCGTCCTCACCGTGTTCAAGGGGACTCTTATCTCTGCTGAGTAGTCTGTATTCTGTGCTCTTAAACTGCACACTTTGTTCCAGTTTTTTCGGTCGTGCAGTTATTAGACCAGACAAGAGGTTAAATTCTTCGCTGCCCTCTGGCAGACATGTTTTCCAAAAGCAACAACATGATTATCCTGGCTGACTTGATGGCAACTGCTTTGCTATTATTGTTACTAATGACATCCAACTGTATTCTAATTGAAGTTTTATTAGCCTCTGAAAATATCAAAAACGAAAAGTGGAAGAGATCTGTATTTATGTGGCAAGGCTCGCATATTTTGTGTCTGGCGTTTCAGGAATTTCTGAAAGCAAGCTCTGGCTGCTATTTGTCATGCACGCTTTTTGAACATTAGAAAAAGCATACAACACAATTCATATTGGACATTTTATGATTTCGAACTGACATTGGGCGAGGAAAGTTCTAGTAACCCACAGGCCTCATCGTACAAGTTTGTGCAGTATGCTAGTGGCGTAGCAAAACATGAGGGGACCCCCTGCAAGATATGCTGAAGGGGCCCCTCACACACACATCAGTAGGGGCTAAGGGGGCCCCCTCCAGCATGGGTAAGCCTGGGGGGGGGCCACGCACCACGGGGGCTGCAGGGACCTTTGTTACGCCCCTGGGGGCCCCCCTCCGTGCTCAATCAGGAGCTCTCAGGCCATAGTGCTTGCCGAGGGGCTGCCCTGGGGCTCGCCCCCACCACACTGGGGGTGCGCCAATATTACGCCATTGCTGCGCGCCTGTTTCTAAATATAATTTTCCTGTCTACCGCATGTACATTAACTCGGAAACTTACTGAAACTCTCCAAGATAGTGCATGATGAGCAGATAACACACCTCAGACACAAAGAGCAGGGGCAGAAGGCCTATGATGGTGTCTCTGTGCAGAATATGAAGAGAGGCCACAGAGTCTCCAACATCTCACATATGTTCATTGGTCTTGGGCTGAATAGGGGCCTCTGAAGCGTTGGGGATGCCCGTTGCACCACAGGGTTTGCAGGGGCCCGTGCTACGCCTCTGTGGCCATTTCTCTGTGTTCGCAAGCTGTGTTGTTCTGCCTACATCTTATGCATCGAATCAGTGCAGAGACGGCTCAAATACACTCAACACAGGCCCACGTCTCCGTTCAGCACCTTGATCATTATGCTGCCCCATTTATTTATGGTAGACGCGGGTCAATGTGGCCAGAGCACAACGCGAGGCGGTGATGGCGCTGCACGACGCTGTGACCAACGGTAACCTTTGTGCATTGACAGGCGCACAAAGCTGTTGCTTCACAAAGGGGGCTGTGCTGTTAATCACTCATAACCCAACTTATGAATATGCATGGAGCACAATTTGGGTGTATGCCTCACTTTGCACCAGGGCTTTAAGTGGGCCTGGCCCTACCAGCTGAGCACCGGCAGTTCTTAAAAGCAGGTGCTGAGACGGGTCGCTATCGGGATCTCCAATTTGCCCTCACCCTCCGGGTGAAAAAAAAATCTTAACTCTACAGCAGTACCACTGCTTAAAGCCTTTGATGTAACTCCAAAGAGACTCGTTTTAGTTCTTTCGCAGGCTCATCATTTTAGAACTGAAGCATTTTCAATATTATACACAACAAAGCCATAGTTATTGCTTGTTTATCTTATGCAACTAGCAACCATTGACAAAGACAATTGTCCTGGCTTGTTGTAGGTATAATGTTACTTGTTGTAGCATACCTGGATGCAATGACAGAAACAGCAAAATATCAGGAGGGCGGCACACTATGATAAGCACAGATTTTTTGCTTATGTGTTTTTAAGCCACACCCTTACTTACATCACCACCCCCCCTTTGAGACAACCCCTAGTTTTTTCATCTCACTTAGAGCCCTGCTTCGCACAGCAACTACAGAGAAGTCATTGGCATGCATAGGGTGGGAAGCATCCCTCCTTGTTTTGCTTTCATAATGCACTGGCACCTTGCTTAATTTGTAAAAGAGCGAGTGATGGTGCCAAAGCTCTACTCAGAAGCCCACAGCCGGTGCTGTTAAATGTTGGTGCATTGAATACCAAGGGTGCCTATCTTGATTCCACCTCAATCCTCTTTAATCTACTACCAGATTCTACCTGCCCTTTCTCTCACTCTTGAAAGTTCCTACTTTCTCCATTTTTGATGGTTTTCCCATCTTACTCTCCCTCCGTCTTTCCATCTTGTGTGTTTTTCCCTCGTTTGTTCACAATAAATGTCTGATGCTGAAAAATAAGTGCCGGTTCCCAAAAATGAGTGCTGGTGGGCCCCACCGCCTCAAATTAAGTACTGCAATGACATTGACACACAGTGTGAAATTGTCCGGGTAACCGCTGCCTGCCCTTGAAGCTGCTTGTTCTCCAGCGACAGGGGAAGTGGTCGACAATGAACCACTGGTATGAAAGGGCATGCTGAAAGAGAGATAATCACTGCCACGTTTGTAATTGCGAGAGCAGTCACAAAAATGTGCAGTGTGCCACTGTGCTCCTTTAGCCCGGGTGACATGCCCCCATTTGTTAATGAGGTCAAAGGCTCCTGAAGGCATATCCATCATGCACTACTCACTGTAGGAAACCACAAGCACTTTTTGTGGACTTCGAAGCTGGTGCCCTATCATAAACATCTTAGAAACAGAGAGAGCCAATCACAGCCCACGGCTCTGAATTGTGAGGATTTTAGTTTGTGCATTAACCTTGTGAAATTTAGAGTTATATGTATGCACTTTAGTCAGCTCAAATGAATAAAAACTGCAGCTCGGTGTAGTGCTGAGCCAACACACCTGTTCATGCCATAGCCCCTGGTTTACCCGGGGTAATGCCAACAGTTTTGTGCCGAGCAGGCTTTGCCCCGGGGCCTCCATGTTATACTTTGCTTCATAGCACTCTGTTTCCAAGGGTCTCATGTACAAAAAATTGATTTAGTATAAGTGGTCGCAAATTGCGCATTGACTTTTACGGAATCATTTTTGATTTTCTGAACCAACTGATGTACTAATAGGTCGGTTCACAAAATTTAGAGTTGTAGTGGGTTGCAGGTCAATCTGCCTCATCAATATTCATGAGATAGGTCGCACATTGCAATCCACGTTGATTGGCCACAAACCACCAGGCTCTTCTTGGCCTCTCCATCAGGTTCCTGATGATGGGAGAGTGAGGAAGGAGCTGAGTGATAACTGAACTATATTTAAAATCGTAGCACTCTGTTGGTGGATGTCTGGATTGTGCGTGTGCGGGCCATAATTCAACTGCGTTCCCTTCACACAGGATATTTGATATGATACTTGATATCTTTTTTGATAAAGCGCGATGTTTGCCCAAGGACGTCTTGGCGCTACCATCTGTAAAACAGAGGCATACCATGTGGAAACCCACATCTTCCTAGAAAGATGAAAATGATCATGTCTTCAAATGATTCCTAAAGATCATTAAATCCTGCTGGGCTCTGAGGTGCGGCGGTAGCTGGTTCCACAGAGTATATCATGCTTCTACCACCCCATGAGGCAGTGTAAACTCTAGATACTCTAACCATTTTAGAGGCTGCTAACCTAAGACATCTTGTCGTATTATACCAGACAAATTTACTCTTAAAGAAGGATGGACCTGTATTATGGAGGGCTTTGTGTGCTGCAAAGAGTGCCTTCAAAAGAACTCTCTTCTGCATTGTAAGCCAGTAGAGCTCCTCCAGGGCATTGGCAATTGAATCATATTCCCTGATGTTCTTAATAAACCAGGCAGAAGCATTCTGCACTCTTTGCGATTTTTTCAAGGAGCCCTGTTGCAGTAATCCAATCAAAGGGCATTGCATTAATCCAATCTAGATAAAAAAAACAATGAAATGACCACTGTTTTCTGCAACTCAAAAGGAAAAAAGGTCAAAATGTTTCTCAAATAGTTAGTTGGTAAAAGCAATTGGAGACCAGCTTGGCACCCCTTAGGCCAATGAAGATTGAACAGAGCAGCAGGGGCAGGATGCCAAGCATTGTCCCATCTTCTGATAGGGCAGTGCTTCCAGTCGTATCATGAAGCGGAGAAAGTGATAGAGGGGGATGGCATCCCCGAGGCCTCTTAAGGCTCGGTGTGGGGAGCCATACACTTCCCTCCCTGGGGCAGCGACTCCGTTGGAGCGAAGAAGCGTCACCCACCCTTATTGCCCCTGTGATTAAAAATAAAATGGTAATTTGTTACCATTTTATTTTTCATTCCCCGTCCCGAATAGAGTACGAGGATGGGGCATGCCACTGCTGAGTGACAGCAACAGGGAGGAGGGTAGGCTGTGTTTGCACTGTTTAAAGAATGCATGTTTTTTGGCCCGCCATCTTGTGACGGCCAGCAACATATGCGCACTTTAAACATCTCTAACCCAACTGTTTTAAGACAGTTGGGTTAGAGCAAGTGCATATCTCCAGAGCGCCGTGGAGCACCGAGAGAAGCAGCTCCCTCCAATCAGGGCGCTGCTCTCATGCTAGCTAAATTGAGAATCACGTCAATGAAAAAACCTAGCTTGAGGAAAAAATCTTAGAGATCGTTGGCCTAAAATGAGTGTCCCATAAATGTAAATGTCCTCACAGAATTAGTAATTCAACTTTATTTGAGTTGAATTTTAAAGTGCTGGCCATCAGCAAGTCAGTGATTTTCTGCATACAGTTCTGTAACTAGAAGCTTGTGCCATCCATACTTTAAGACAGCAATACACGTTCTCAGAAAGAAATGATGCAGTACAGCTCAGAGGTATGTGCAGGGCACGTAAAACGTAGAGCCGAAATAACAATATGAAGTGCTCCACAATATGAAAATTCTTTGGCAGGTCCATAAGAATCAAACAGTAATGCCGCCAACATTCAAGGTTCCGTGCAGGCCATCCATCTTTGCATGATGAGGTGTGTGGTTGTGTGGCTGATAGCATGAGAAAATACAAAAGGGAAATGTGGCAAAATTGTTCAGGTGGAAGTCATGGGAGACAGGGAGGGTGAAGTTAACAGCGCTAAGGCAGAGGAGCATCGCCCCACAAGAAAAATAAAATGATAATAACAATGTTAATATAATTGCATTTTTCACTATTCTCTGGCGCAGTAAAGGTGTGGGCGGGGCTGTGCCAGCCACAGAGCAGGGGGAGGAGAGGTTTGCACACTCTAAACTGGGCATGACTGCTTGTCCGGCTGTCTTGGCTCGACCAAACAGTCATGCACACTTTGCATGTTCCCCACTAGGCTTCATTACACAGCCTTGTCTGGATCATGCTTATGCCCCCAGTCCCCATCTGCGCACTGATCCATGGTGCTCAGACCAATCACAACGCTGCATTGCAGCATTATGATTGGCTATGGGGAGCCTGGGTGCTCCCTGTTCCTGCTTGACTCGTGGACAAAAAGGACGTAGGAGAGCCGGCTGCCGGAAAGGTAAGTGCTCTTTTCTTTTTGCTTATTTTTTTTCACCCCTTTTCTTTTTTTTAACACTGCCCTCAACACCCCGCCCCACCACTATTCCCCGATAGCAGCTGCTGCTGGAAGTTAAGGGGGAGAACGGTGGTTAATTTGGGAAAGGGGATGTATACAACAAAGAAATATGGTGTGGGTGCTGGATGCTAGCTGAAGGCAGCTGGTAGATAAAAGGAGTGCGTGCTCAAGAAGGGAGGGTGAACAGAGTCAGATATGGCGAGGGTGACTAAAAAGGGTAAGTGTGGTGGTGTCAGAGTGAAGAGAGAAGAAGAGTGTAGGTGGCAAGGAATATGCCGCGATGCTGTCTTGCGTAGTTTTACTGTATCACACCTACAATTTCTACAATCTGAGGGAGCCTAGTGATATATTCTCTTATTGGATGATGCTTCAATAGTGGGTCTGGTCTCATACCCTTACAATTCAACCTATGTTTGGGTGATCTTACTCTTAGCCTCATAGTGCTATTGGACCATGGTTGCAGTATACCAATTAGCCTTCTAATTCTTTGCTTTTTTGATTTCTGCCTTCCTTACTGTAATGTGTCTTTACATTCTCATTCTCTGTGTCATTTCTATTCCCCTGAATGGTGTCTGTAAATTGGGGATATGTTTGTGGATTGCACCATAAAGGGGTTAGATTTTGAACTTTCCATGCACCCTATGGATTGGGTCATGCCATGGTAGGTTTAAATCTAGCTTAATCATTTCCGCCAACACTAGGTAACAAGGCCATTTCAGTAATGTTTAATGCCGATGATACGGTTTTGCTGGATCTTACGCCGATTGGCCTGCAGAGGCAATTAGCTGTCGCTGTATTTGCACAAAAGAAATTGTATGTAGTGTATGTACAATTCCAATGCCTATCTTGCCCAATTGTGTACGGTATAGAAATAGCTGTATTTTGTAATACTGCCACTCTACTTTGCACTCAAGAGAACTGCATTTTGCATGATGATAATGCTCACCTTGTTTAGCAATATGATCAATAACATATCTTTGTGAAAATGGGTCTGAGGTAGAGTGTACCAACTTGGACTGGTAGCAGGATAGATTTTAGTGTTTTAAATACTGATCAGACAGTAGGAAAAACCTAGTATTTTTAAATTTTAAACATCTTTTTATAGGAGTGGGACAGGCTTGATAATAATATACTTTTTTAGGGCAAAATGTATACATTTTAGGATGACTGGAGTCTCTTTTTAACTGGCATTTTTATTTTATGTTGTGTATGTATACGAACTGTTTGGATTGCCTTGTTTGGCATGATAACAAACAGTTAAAAATTCAAATAAAACCTGCTGTAAAAATACAGTCCTACAATTGGGTAAAATGTAAGTAACTAGAAAGGTCGTCGGAGTCAGGTGCGGGCAAAGGTAACAGCAGGATATTAAGATGTCAATGGCACATACGCATGAGTTAGGTAGTGTAGCGAAGAATCAACTAGAGGGGTGAATGTTAATATGGAAATCAATGCGTTTATTGATAAAAATTAATTATCGTCTTTATTGCTAGAATCACCCATCCCGAACTCCACATCCATCTCGACACGCAAGCATGTAGTCAGGCAGGCCATGCGACCTAGGCCTGGGACAACTGATTGATGGGTCACAGGATGGAAGGGTGCATAGCTGGCAGGCAAACAAGCAAGCAGGAAACTCTTGATCAATCCCACGGATAGGTGCAGCGTCACTACAATGGTCAGGGAAAATTGTCCCCAATAAAGCACACACGGCCCGAGGGGGTTCGCACGCTTCTAAAAATATTATAAAGTCAGTTGCCACATGAATTTGGATCACACAGCCAATCAGGACCTGGCACACATAGTGATCACGTGCTCCTCATGCCGGGAATCTGGACACATGCATCATTGGCTACACAGTGTCCACGCAAGGGTGAGACCCACAGTAACCATTTGACCATTCATTTATGACTCTAAGGCAGCAACCAACATTCCTCACCATATATGGCACAACAGAAACGTTTATTGCTTGTTGTAGAATTGAATATAAAATGTAAGCGAACCCTATGTAAATTGAGACAGTCCTCAGACTTTGAGGCTGTAACTGTTCTCCTGGCCACATTGTTTAATTAAACAAACTTTTCCTGTTTTGCCCAATGCTTCTTGCCTTCTGTTTTTTTTAAGGTTAATCAAACCCGAGCAACAATCTCATTCTTTTGCAAATTAAGAACTTGGTAAGATATAGATAGAGCCAGGCAAATATTAAGAGAGAGAAATATAGGTAGAGGAGGAAGGCTAGTACAATACAGACAGAAATGAGATAGAAAAGGGTCAAATGGACAAAGGAACATAGTGAAAAGGAGATGGAAAATATGAATCTCTTTTGTACAAAGAGACATGTTCATGTCTAGACTACATTTTGCTGTATTAGTTAGAAGACACATTTAAAATTGTAGTTTGACATTTTATTTTTTATCTTGGGAACATTAAAGGTCATTTAGCCTTGGGTGGGACCCTCGAAGGCTATTAATAATCTCTTGGAATATAGCAGACACCATTCTTGAACTGCTGCAGCAAAAAAGCTACTTTTGTTCCCCTTTGGCATTTTAATGTATGCCCTGAAAATGAATGCTTGACTAAGTTAAGTGAGAAGCTATGCCCCAGACCGTCTGTTTGAATGGTGTCCACTGGAGCAAAGGGACAAAATAGAAACGGACGTGTTGTGTAAGCATGAAGGTCGAACTTGTTCCTCTGCCCCTTTTCTCTATTCAAGTTCCCTCAGTGTTTAAAAAAAATCTAAGACCATGCTTAGGATATAAAACAGCAGCCCTGTATCCAAAAGAACGACCCCAGTGCTGGTCCGATTCAGGAAAGAGTTGAAGACGCACCTCTTTAAAGAACACTACATCCCAATTAAGTAACAATCCAATATCCAACTTCCTCTCCAATCAATTGTTGACTTTCTGGTCGTCTTTGACCCTTTACTGCACTCCTTTGGGCTAAGTTCAATCTATACAATTACCACATACTTACATACATTCATACATACATAAGTCTGTAACTCCAATCTTCATTCTTTCATGGGACTGCTCTGTCAGGCCTACACATTAACCTCTTCAATGCCCATGACGAGCTGGTCTCGTCATGGGCCGCGGTTGCGCTGTGCCCATGACGAGACCAGCTCGTCATAAACCCCGCCCGCTAATGAAACGGCCGGCACAGGGCGGGGAAAGGGGCGGGCACTGAAGGGGTTAATCAGGATCAAGTTATTGTGCTTTGGTCTGCGTGTCCTTGGCCATGCAAAACAGCAATTGAGACACATTATTGGCCACTCTGTGCTTAGCATGGCTCCACCCTCCTTCATTCATGCATAATGTTACCGATTTTTGATTACCTCTTCACTGTGCTAAATTTGAGCAGGTGCCTACCATAACTTAGCACATCAACTCATTTTAGAGCACCAGGACTTAACTGAGATGTTTGTGTACAAGATTTCACTGACTGTGTGGTGTTCGAGAACTTGCGTGCATTGTGGTAGCAGACAGAGATGCACATATATTTTTATTTGAAGCAAGACCACAGCAAAATTGCAATGGCACCACACCGTCCATTGCAGGGAGAACCACTGGATCACAAATGTCTGATTTGAGTCAGTGTCGTCCAGGCCTCTCAATGAACCATTCCTTGAAATGGCGCTGCTGCTGGGCTGGCAATTGCGTGGCTAAATTTAGATTTACGTTGTTAACAACTATAGCTAAAACAAGTAGGAGCTGTCGAGGTGACCATGCAACCTTTCAGGTTTCCTGTTTGTCCATTGAATTATGGTACTTTTAGTTAGTTTTTCATTGTCAGTGCTTGACTACAAATACCAGAATGCAAAGGAAGAAAACTGCTCTGGACAGGCTAATCGTATTAACATGGAACAACTCAGAATACATCCATCAATGCATAAATGTGAAAATCTGTTGATTTGAAACACATGAAAAAAACTAATAAATGCATTGGCATTTCTTTAGAGCTGTAGAACTCTAGTTGGTTCTAAATAGAAGCAATATATTGGAATATGATTGATATGGGAACTTCAACAGGTGCACCCCCACTATATAGGCTTTGCTACATGGCTGGTGCAGCATAGTACTTTTCACTATGAAGGATGCCACTATAAGGTAGGTTTAAGAGCATCTGATTCAATTTCACTATAATTTAAGTAAGGAGTTAGGGTGATATTAATCTAATTAATTTAAGTTAATTGGGCTATGCCTGGTTTTAAGCTTTTGTTAAGGTTAGATGTAATTAATTTAACTGAAATAAAATTAATTTAAAAACTGGGCAAGGGCGAGTATCAATGTCTGACTGGGGTTACCTAGTTAAGTTACTTTATTGTAAATTTTATCAGTTATGGGTTAGGGTTGGAATCAGATTAGATTAAGCTATGGTTTTGTTTAAATTAATTGAAATAAACAAAATGTAAGAATAGGGGTTTTGTTAGTGTTAGGCAGGAGTTAAATGTAGTAATTAAACTGAATCAAATTGAATTTGATTGAGGGTAAGTGTTGGAATTAGAGTTACATTAATGTTAAAGGAGTAATTTAATATACATGATTTCCATTATTTCATTTAACTTTAGGTAGTTTAGGTGTCTAATGTCAGAGTCGAAGCAGTGGGTTGAAGAATTGGTAAATTAAATGTAAAACTTACCATGCCTACCTATATTGTAGTAAAACTAGCGACTCTAAGATAGTGTTAGGTGAAGGTAGTGGATCTTGAGGTCAGGGCCGTCTTAACAGCCTTATAGGCCCCTGGGCAAAGCAGTGCACTGGGCCCTGCCTGAACAACAACTCACACGAATAAAAATGTTTAACGGAAAATTAGTGTTAAATTCTGGTCAGTATGGGCCCCTATGCTCGTGAGCCCCCGGGCAACTGCCCAGGGTGTCCATACGTTAAGAAGGCACTGCCATAGGTAATAACATACAACTTTGGACTTCAGACAGAACAAAGGGGTGACACCGACGCATGGTTTGTGTAGCATCAATAATAGGCTGCACCAGTTGCGACCCCCTAAGAAAATCTTTGTGCGCAGGCCACAGCTCCATTCTTTCAATTTTCAAACATATTGCAAAATCCGAGCTCTGGATTCACATGTGAGTCTGCCCCCTAGAGGCAGGATACTGAAATGTATGCCCCAGGACATATATCTCTCAATGTATGTAGAGTATGGTTAGATATTTCTACAGTACAAGTGTTGCTAGGTCAAAATGAGCGCTATTCAGGGTCTTATACAGGAGTGTGATTGGTAGATGTGGGCCACTTACACCAAGCAGATGGGAGGGGAAAGGCTCTTTTCGCCCGTAATATTTATACTCTGACTTTTGAAAATCACTTAAGTTTGCCAAATAAAAAAATATAAAAATTGGAAAAGTGTAGACGCGGCTTTCTTGAGTTTCCAGCTTTAGCAGGCCCATCCCAAAGGATTCTGTTTATGGTTTAGGGTAAAAGAATTATCATAATTATCTTCATTGCCGCACAATGTCATGTTTTACAGCTTTTCAAGCCCTGGTATGAAATGCAAAGCAGCCAGCACATAAGTGGGCCTGGCTCTCACAGCGCATTTCAGGAATTTTTGTGTTCAATGTCCCAGTAGTCTCAAAGATGATTCCTATATAAGGGAGCAATTGTGTTCCATGGCCTCCTAAGCACTCTGGGAACACAGCGGCATTCACAATCAGTTCGACGATGTGGGTTTTTTTTGTTTGTATGTCGCATGGTTCCCCCCCCCAAGGCAGTGCACCTCTGGCCTTTGGCTGCAACAGACCATGACCATTTGTCTGGAATGGAAACAGTGCAGAGCAGTTTAATGCTTAAGTGCCGCCATATTTGGTCCGAGTGTCAAAGTAAGAAATGAAAAGAGCCATAATAGGAATATTTAAATTAGGGATGGCTGACGTTTCAATAGTAGCCCTCAAAGGTGAAATTTCTTGCACGGTTTCTAAAGTATTCTGTCCAGTGCTTAATTTGAGCTGGTGGTTTCGGACTGTGGGCACCGGCACTTATTTTTGGCGTCTAAGAATGAATTAAGAAACCTAAAACAGTAGGTGCTGGAAGACCCATTTTTTTCATGTTCTTGCTTTTTCTGCATCTCTGTAGAATGGCATTTAGGCCCAGGCATGACTTGAAAATGGATGTCCTTTTGTTTGCAGACACATTTCTGCTCTGATTTAATATTTATGCATGAATGAATAACTATAGATATTGCCTATGCTTGTATGGTTTATTAATATTGCACCTACCAGACACCAGGGGCCATGTTATGTATTAGGGCCCACTTTCCTTGTTCGCATACCGTTACAACGCAAGTTGGAACAACGACTTGCTTTTAGGGGGTGCTGGATGTTGGAATAGTATAATTTACTATTCCAACTCCAGTCTGTGCTGACACTAGGGAAGGTGTTGGATTTTAAATCCAACACCTTCTGCCCCCTAACGCAAGTCGTTGTTCCGACTTGCGTTGTAACGGTATGCGAAATAACATCGCAGTCGTTGTAACGGCCACGTTGTTATGGCATGCAAACTAAACGCTGTTTACCGTTTAAAGCAGCCACTCTGTGTTTCACTGTGCAGGCGGCAACCCACCTGCACTTTGAAGGGGGATTAGAGCTCCCCTTGCAGGTGGGTGCAGTCACTGAATGCACCTGCCTGCAAGGGGATGTCTGGGGGGTCCATAGGACACTTTTTGCCCCTGCTAGAGGGCTGCAATCACGGGGTGCACTGACAGTGCATCACCTTTTAGGTGGCACACTGTCAGCTCTCCTCCTGAGATCTTCTCTGCGTCTATAATACGACACGGGCTCAGAGGCAAAGGATCCCCTCAGTTGCATGGGGCACGCCCCTATGCAAATGAGGGGACACCCTCTCAGGTAGCGCTGACGCTTTACAGAAGGGGCCGCACAAGCTTCTGCAGCCCCTTCTGTATTACCAAAGTGCGCCCGGGGTGTGCAAAGTGCGTCCCAGGTGCACTCTCTGTAATACGGCCCCAGAATGTCACATTAGAGTGGATGACGCAAGAAGAACTAGAGAGAATAACATCCAAACTGCAGCATCAAGTAGAGGAGAAAAAAAAATGTTATTGTTTATTAGCAGACAGCCCAGAAGACATTTTCATCAAAGATGACTTGGATGGTACTACACCAGAGATGCTGAGCGTTGCATGCTCTGCTTTGCATGATATTTCTAAATCCTGCAGAGCTTCTACTTTGAGTGCTTGGATTGCAGGCATAAATAGGACTTTACTGTACCTCTGGCCCTTGAATAAAATGCATGACAATGCAGAATGTTCTCCTGGTTTTGGAGTTTGTTTTTGTTAAACAAAAATAAATCCAAATAGTTTACTATAAAGTCATCAAAACCAACTGCGGCAGTAAAACAAACTTCTCATACACTAAAAGGGAGCACTGAGACAGCGGTTCCTTTCAATGTACAGAGATGGCCGCAGGGCCGGCAGTCAGCTCTAAATTTGGCGGGTGGAGCACACTCGGGATGGCGGCAGTAATATCCTCCACCATCCCAATGAACACTTCTCCGTCTGCCAGCCTCTAAATTAGCGGATTATGAACAACTCATTTTAATTCCATTTGTTGATGAGTTAGTGGGACTAAGAATGTGGAGAATCTAGATGAATAATTCTTATCAGGATTGACAAATTTGTTTATGTTGTAATAAATTCAAGTCCTATACCTCCTCAGTCTGGCTGCAGAGCAAGAAGCAGAGACGAGTAAGGTATTAATATTTCCCCACATGGCTTATCTCTATTTATTATCCTCACATTTAACATCCTCACATACAGCTCATCATTTCTAGGTTTATTGAATGGATGGCCCTTCACACAAGCCAGGACCTCTGATGATAAAGGAATGCATGAACCTTGGAGATCACATATTTTTACACAATTTAGAGACAGTTTCCACTTTTGGGAGATATAGCTGGTAGTACTGCTGGAGATGACAGCTCATTGACTTGAAGGACATGTGCTCATCACAGTTCAAGGGTTGGATCATATTTAGCATTTATTTATTTATTAAGATTTATATAGCATGAACATGAACCTTGAGGGTATCAGAGCGCTTGACACATGGTCAAGAAGGAAGAACCAAGTAAAGCAAACAACAACATACTTCAGAACGGTACAGCATGTAGCAACTCCCAAGGTAATGGAAGCGACCATCTCAAGGTCTGAGATGATAAAGCAACAAACAAGATCATAACAGGCGAGTAATAAACAGAGGTGTAGACACTATGCCATATCGGGGCCCAGAGAATAGAGTTTGTGAATTCTAGAGCGGAAATGTGTTCACTTATAAAGAGATTCAACCAGTAGGAGAAAATTAATGAAAAAACACAAAACATACTGAATTTAGTGTGTTAACTACTGATTGCAGGTGTTAGGTTGCTTACTGGCCTAAAAAACTCAGAAAATAAGATGTTTACCAGTACCCCACCTGCTGAGGTATTGGTATTTTTCTGTTCCTATAAATACCACCCCTTGTTCTGTCCTATTTGCAATTAGGGCCCAAGAGTCTCCAAAATGAGACTTGAGAATTTATTTCAATCTTTGAAAACTAAAAAAGAGGTTACCCTAGTGTACGAGCCTGTTGAAATCTACAACATCATTTAAACTGCCCTCAAATCCTGGGGAACAGCCTTAACCCCGGTTAGTGAGACTAAAATTCTCTGCAGACAGTGTTTTTGAAATCAAAAGGAGTTTAGGGATTTATTTCTCCATTGCCATCTCATTTTTTTTTGGGAATGCTACACACAGTCCTGATTTTTATTCTTGCAGATGTTTGGGACTTGCAAACACAGCTCACTTTCCATGCCAGTACATCCTTTTTGTCTTTACTTCTAGAAAGGGAGTGTGTTCCAAAGCTTAATACAATGCTGAGCAGAGGCGGAGCGGAACTCATAAAATATTTTATGCCTCTGGGGAGAATTTGTTCTTCTATAGACTAAGATCTTGGACAAGAGATCTTTCTTTTTTGAGAATTGATTTTTATATTCAGAAGCATTTCTGCTTTTCCTGTATTGTTTTATTTAATTGTGTATTTATGTGGATTTAAAGAGTATGAATCTAGCTACAATAAAATAGAGTGCTATAAAAGGTGGAGATAAAGGCTATGGGTCCGATTCACGGAACTAACTTAAGACAAAATCCTAAACTTACTACTTTTGGTATTCACAGAAGTTAGGATTTTGTCTTACAGACTTAAGACAGATTTAAGACAGACTTAAGACAAACTTAAGACAGACTTAAGACAGACTTAAGACAGACTTAAGACAAATTTAAGACAAAATCCTAACTTAAGCCTGTCTTAAGTCTGTCTTAAGTCTGTCTTACGTCTGTCTTACGACTGTCTTAAGTCTGTCTTAAGTTTGTCTTAAGTCTGTCTTAAGTCTGTCTTAAGTCTGTCTTAAGTTTATCTTAAGACAAATTTAAGACAAAATCCTAACTTCTGTGAATACCAAAAGTAGTAAGTTTAGGATTTTGTCTTAAGTTAATTCTGTGAAGCGGGCCCTTTGAGTATAGAGGTGGGGGATGAGGGAAGGTGTGCCGGCTGGTCAAGGGGCATTCAGAGCAGTGGTGTATCACCCAAAGTTTTACACCTGTTGAATTGTGGATCGGTACCACAAAACACACCGACCCTTGTGAAAGGGGCATAGGAACCCCTTTCATGGGGTGGTGTGAGCGCACATCTCCTTGTGCCATTGGTGACGTTTGCGCCTAGTGGTCATGTGGGGCACACCATGCAAATGGTTGAACTTGGGAAATTGATCCCGCTTGTCCCTCTTTTTCATCGCCCATGGGTAGGGGAATAGTCTCTCTCTTTACCTGGGCATGGAAATAATGCCTTACCATAATTAGGCTCTGCATGTCCATGCCACAAGACACACTCCGCTAAAAATTGAAAATCGAACTGTGTATAAATGAATGAACTCGGTAATACATGAGCGTTGATTCCCTAAAATGCCAAGGATAGTGGAAGTGACATCATGTGCATTTGCCCCTCAGAAGACATCACAGGTAGTTTCATCATGTGATCTTTTACCGGATTATATCACTAAAGAGATACTGTGTGACCTTTTACTGTGATGGAATCAAAGCAAAGGGACTTCATGGGAGTGAAGGAAAAATGAAATTTGATATCAATGGAAATTAAAGGGGTGGGACTTCATTTACACGTGTTAATATGCTCTGCTCTTTACCTGCCCACCAGAGATGAGTCAAGATTGCCCTTAAAGTGTGTTGCCACTGGTCGGTGATCCTAAATGTCACTGCTGGGTATTGCCTAATGGAGTGAAAGCTTTTGCCTCATGATAGACCCGCCCCAATCATCCTGTTACGTAGCCTAGGCCATAGGCCATTACTGTTTATCGCATAGATTGATAGTAAAGTACTTGAAAATGCAGGCAGCCACTTTGAACAGCCAGGATGTGGGAGAGAAGAAACAATTGTTGTACCGTGTTGCATCGTGTTTTGCTACTTTTTTTTAGGTTATGCTATATTATGGCATATGCCGTTTTTATGTAATGCACTTTTGTCATACTTTTCACATAAATTATGTTACATATTTTTATTTTCTGACCATTCTGTGACGGCAGTATGTGTTAGTTTGTTTTGTTATAATGTGATATAATATTGTGGAATATGGTATAGAATAGATTGATATATAGTTATGATGCTTTGGTCATGTTTGATGTTATAACGTATGACACAACTTGGTACAGCGTTTTATGGTTTGATATGCTATGGTATGGTAAGGCATGGCATGTCGTGATATACATTGCATTTCTCATTTCAAGCCATTCATCCCATCGCATAAGTGACAGAAGTAAAGGGACGTGTTGTGACGTGGACTTTTAATAGTAATATTGTCATGTTTTTAGGTGCTTTGTGAGATGTAGGACAGGCAGGCCCTACATCTAGGTGTAGAGACACGTATAGAGCTATATGCTGTGCAGTAGACCCATATGGAAATGATCTGACCGGTCTGCACAATCTGCGTAGTCACTTTGACCCGGAAACACTGTCACTGAAAAGGGTCAGGTGAAACCCGCCTTCGAATGTTTCACTTTCTGGGGCTCGCCGCGTGGAAGGACGCGGTGATGCTGTGCAGAGGGACAGATGTCAGAACCCAGATGTTCTCTGACATGTGCGCAGCGATCAGGGCTGTTTTGTAAGCTGGTGTCCAGAACATTCCCAGGCATGTCTAGTTATCAAGTTACTGAGTTGAAATGTAGAGGTTATCCGCAGGCTCTTTCCAAGTAACCAGTGGGCAATATCTATGAGATTTGTGTTTGTGTCTGTAATTGTTAAAACCGTTCCATAGTGCCTTAAAGAAAACAAAAACCGGTTTCTTGTGGTTTGGAGGTTGGGCTTCATTCATCAAACGTGTTTAATCTAATTAGTAACGTGCTAGCATGTTCAATATTTATTTTAATCACATGCTATTAAGTTAGGATTTCCTCATGAAATTCTAGTTTACTTTAGAACATTCCTCGGCCTAAATATTTATTTAAAAAAGTCTCCATTTTCACTTTTTTTTTTTTTTACCAAATAGTAAATCACGAACAGTTATCTGGGCTTCCCAATACATCCTGAGGTTTTCATAGAATTGTATGCATGATTTATCTCTTCTTCAACCCAAAATTTCAATTTAGCCTCAACAGAGGATTCAGCTCCTGCTGGGAGTCATAACGATGGACTTTCCCTTACATGCATTCAGTTTGTTTCTGTCGCTCTAAGTCCCAACTGACTTTCACTCTTCCCAGGATTTGTTCCATCCTTTCCTTTCCTTGCCTAAGGAGAAGCTTTTACACTCTTTAGGGCACTTTCTGTTTATTTTATTTTTTTCACAACACATTTTATTGGGTTTTTGCCATCGATATGATTTATCAGGGTCGCATACATACACAGTATACTGCAGGATAAATGGTCTAGCTATACACCCAGAAAATAGAACCAAATAAAACATGCACAAATGCTCATTATGCCCTCATTTTCTGTTTATGTAACTAAGATGGCCTTCTTCTATTGGGTTGATGTCTGTTTCTCACATTTAGGGCCTGATTTAGAGTTTGGCGGATGGTATACTCCGTCACCAACATGGAGGATATCCCTTCCTGTGTCTTAGAAGCCCATTCTATTCTATAGAACTTGTACTACGGAGGACAGGATATCTGTCACATTTGTGATGCAGTATCCCATCTTCCAAACTCCAAATCAGCCCATACTTTTGTTGGTAACGCCTAAAGTCCCACCACGATTACACTGAGTTGATAGATGAGGTTGACCATTATTTTGGCCAACTGGGCTTCTGGTGGTTGTCTGGGTCTTGCCCGTAGGCTTCCACTACGGGGGGTGTCTACCTCTTGGAAGGCTTTTAAGGGACTTTCCCGAAGTACAAGTGCCCACTACCAGATAGAGGTCAGCGGTGTTATTTTTGGCTAAGTAGCAATCTAGTTTGCGGCCATTGTTGCACCATTGACTGTGTTTCTGGTTGGATTTTTAATAAACCTTCATGTGATGCTACAGTTATCTTTCCTCCATAACTATTGTTTCTTGGCACCCCATTGGTCACGTGTCTCTGCTTTGGTGTATCCTCCCAATGTACAAACTGAGATGAGGGCGACTTATGCCCAAATTACTTACTTATCTTCATGACTTTGGACCCTAGACTTCCAGGACACAGTTTTGGGTTCTCCCCTTCCTTCCTGAGGAGGGCCCTGTCCTGTCGCATGGTTGCTTGGTATTCATGATGTGTCTTGGTAGGAAAATACGACCATAACTGTGATGCCGTTGTCCCATGCGTCCTGGTAACACTACACTCCTGCACTAATGATAGTCAGGCACCTGTGCGTGGGGCTCTTTTTGTAACCACTTCTTTAATGGTCATTGTGTGGATGCAGATTTGGCAGCCTCCTAATGTTATGTGAATGTTCCCTCACTGATACATGTGTGTGACACCATTCACTTCAGGGTATCCTTTTGCCTGTTTGCAGTTTCCTTATTAACGATACCTGAGCGGAGAAAAAATGAACTTGCGCGGTGATTGAAATGGAACTTTAAAAGTCCAAGTGCAGTACCTGTTTCCTACAGAGAAGTGTAATTTCTCTTGCGTCAAAATAAATGTTACCCTGCTGAGAAGTCCTGGCACTCTTCCTCTCAAATGTAAGAAGTGCATGTATTCAGTATCAGAGAGTGCTTGCCCATTGAAAGCACTGCCCGGCCATTTTTAGTGTGCTGCCCTAACTGCCCTTTGGCAAAGGTGAGGAAGGGTCCCAGCTATTCTCCAAGGAACCCTTTCCTTCATCAGAGAGACCAGGAATTATGTTTGATCATCAGACTTTGACCCAGAACAAGAAAGAGAGAAAATCAGAAAAGGGAGAGGGGTGGAGGAAGAGAAAAATTTGACAAAAGCAACAAGGAAGGGACAAACCCCTGAGAAAAACATTGGGTGCTGCTGCAAATATTTTTTTTCTCCAAATTAAGCACTCATTGGGGGCTGGGGCAGGCAAAAATTGTTGTGCATGAATTCTCTTCCTTCCTGCCAACCTGGCATTTGGGTGCCCTTTTATCAATGCTGATTCCTTCTTCACCCCTTTGGCCTTCTCCTAATAGTGAGGATCTCTCAAATGGTTCATACACTGGAGGGCTCTAGTGGACAGGTAAATGCCTGCTGCAAAGAAAGTCGTGCATCTTGATTTCTTTTTTCCTGTCAGCGAGATTCAGAATTTCAGTTGTTTGTAGGAGCAGTTAAGGTAACTGCACTTCTATAACAAGCATTTACTAACTAAGCCCATTATTCCGTCATTGACTGTCTCCTTTTGCATCTATCAATGGTTGTGTTGTAATGTTTTTTTTGCAAAACTTTATTTGTTGGGGAAGTTAATCAATAGGGGAAAAAAGATTGGCTGAAAGCTAAAATATTTTTTGTCTCAAAAAGCACACATTGCCATGGAAGTTGCTGACACTGAAGGGGACTACTTTGTATGTGGATGCACTCGTTGTGAAAGGGCAGAATTCCTTTACTTGCAGAGAAATGAGCGAATGGCTAAAGTGAACTGACTCACTGTCCCATGCTGTATGCAGAAGAAAAATGTCAATGGCATAAAAAAAGACCAATGGCTGAAGAGAGTTGGCTGAAAGCCTCTATAAATAAATATAGTATACATATAATTTTTGTAAATTCAAAAAATTGGCTAATGCCCGACCTAAAAATGCAAACTGTCATTAAGCATGTTACTCAATCAGCTGCTATTTTTGCATTGGGCTTTTTGCCCTTGCTATAAACTTTAATGTACGTCAATTTAAAATGTCTGTATGTAAAGCATGTAGTGTATACTGACCAAAATTCCAGTTGACCAATTACAGGTGGTTTCTACTGGATTCTTATTCAGGTATAATACTTGAGGTTATCCACTAGAGTGCTAGAGATCTACTTGAATCATGGAACTGGTAATGTGATGTAAGGCTGTCTACTTGTTTGATTACACACAAACTGTGATACCACACTTTTTTGGGGGTCGGGGGAATATTTATGAAGATCAAACAATAGTTTTTCTTGTGTTTTTCAAGATAGGGCCCTACACATATTGATCTTTCTACTGTGCTTTGAGAGTCAATAAAAAAAACTTGAAAGGTATGGCCTCAGCCAGGGCCGGACTGGGAACCACAACCGGCCCTGGCAAAGTGCTCGGCCGGCCCCCTCGGGTGCCGTCGAGCTCTTTGCCAGGGCCGGTTTTCGTCCGATTTTGTTACAGGGTCGATTTTGCAGCTATGCTGCAAGAACGGCCCTGTAACCAAAACGGCCCCAGGGGGCCCAAAACTGGCCCCCACCTGTGCGGCGCACCGCGGGATTGCCCAGTGCCTGCTACGGCCAGTCCGGTCCTGGCCTCAGCCCCCTCTCCCCTCTGGCGACATGCTTCATCATTGGTCATCCTTGCTTTCCAGAGAAGTTTTCGAGTGGCAGGCAGGTCCACCTATGGGACTGTAGGGAGCACTTTTGGATGAAAGATGGGGGCTGGATTATAAGAGCTAAAACTCTCAGTGAAATTCAGACAGGAACTGCCTTTATTCTGTTGTGGAGGAGATAGGATGATTAAAAGCTACAGCTATGTCTAGGAGTCGTGATTACCCCTTGATCTGTGGGCTAACATGTTTCAGCCTTCGGCCCTATACGTGGTCTATGGCTTTCGTCAGGACCAGGGATCACTCTTTCCCTAGGCTACTAGTAGGAACAACTGCCTTGGTGCAGGAAGGTCAAAGCCTCGCCTCCCCACCAAGGTGCTGCCACCAGCTGGTGCTTACCACCAACTGGTGCTTACATGGTGCGGTGGCAATTAATGTTGATGACTGTGGCGAATAATGTGGTGGGCGATAGGAGGGTAGCAGGGTTTAAACCTGGGCAGAGGCTGTGCATCTTTCCATGTCTGTTTTGAAAAAATGTGGCCATTATTCTGATAAAGTAAAAATGCTATCTTATGAACTCTAGCACCACCGGCAATGTGATATTTTGCCACATCACCCCTGCCATTGGGGCAAAATTTGATACTGCTGGGTGGCTCACTAGGTAACTTCCTTTAATTGCATTGCAGAAGAATCCCCCAATAGAACCCAACATGTACCACGTAATATCAATAACAAGTTCCAAAATGGAAGATGAATCAAATGGAATGATCTCCAGAACAGATCAGTAGCTATCAAAAACTCCATAGGGCAACAACTGGATCCATTGGAAACTGGTCAACTGGAATCTCTACCTTCATAGGAGGCCTCATTGATTACTACCCATAGAGAGTGACAAATTGCCTTACAAGTTGCAAAGGCTCACCTTGAGCCAGGAATGAGGGAGAGGGTGAGAGTGAGGGAATGTGGGGAGAAGTCAAAGTGTCACTTTGCCTAGCTTGACAACATTTCTTGCAACAGTGTTATGTAGAAGTGACATTTATCTCTAGAGGAATGATCAGTAGGCCCAGACAATATTTGCTTTAGACCACCATCCTCTCACATTTTGTCTAGCACTTTTTGTTACACTTGTTCCCCAAAATTCCCCAAATTACGTAATTACTCCACACCATGTAATTTAAAGTCTGTTTGGCTAAAAATCTTATTGCGGGAGCATATGAATAATGCAAATAAAGATAACGGGAGCAGCTATTCGCTTCACAAGTGTTTTTTACGCTACTTTCTTTTAGTGAAGATGCGTTCTGAACGCAAGATGCATTTTACACTTGAACATAGCCCTAAATGCTGCATAACTTTTGCAAAATTATATGTAATTACACAAAAGGGAAACACGAAAAAGTTGCACACCCCTAAATTGAACAGATTAGTGGTTAATCCATTCTGCTTATCATTGTACTCACAGTTGCAAGAAGCAGTGCTTGGTTTGTGTTCCTCGATTATGAAACACAGTTTGGAGCTCGATAAGTCAAGGAGGCCGATTGGGGAACACATCTGCGGAGCTGACCACGATTGCCAAAAATCCCTGCTTTAGGATACGATGTTCTGAGCAGTTCCCATTGGGCGCTGACAGATGTGCTTGGTTTGGGAAAGGGTCTCCGGTGAGCATGTGTTTGTCTTTTCTGTTTGCTTACATCTGCTGGCATTTTTGCAATTTTTCGGTGTCACGGGACTGTTCCTTTAGGGTTTTTATCCGAGACAACAAAGGCTAAAAGTGAAAAGTTAGAGTGGAAGTCAACACCACGACAATTTCACTGGAGCGTGCCCCTGCAGATTGACATGTGTATGTAAACACGTTATGAAGCCTGGCGTGGGAAATCACGGACATATAATCAGAAGAAGGCAACACAGGCTTTGAAAAGTCTTTTCAACAATATTTTTCAGGATTTTTTTTTCCATTCACAAATGGAAGGAGACAGTCAAAGCATCTGCCTCCACGGGTTCATTCCAGTAATTCCCAATGCGATCTCCTTTTTGTCAATTTCAGAATGATGAAATGCTGACTCTTGCAGAACACCAGCTTTTTAACTTCGTGATAATGAGGTCATGAATCCTCAATAATTCCCTTTTTTTAAAGCAGTCACTGCAACATTCTTTTAATTTTTTAATTATAAACTCTTTTTATTGAACCCATGCTCATCATGCAGTGTATACAGTCAAGACATGCCGAATACCGTGGTACATACATGACAGTTAACAAGTGGCAACATCCAAAGCAAAACATGAATCACAATCAGTAGGGGACTTTTTACCGCCCATCACATTTTATACGGCAGTTGTCCATCTAGCAGATGGAATTGTCTGTCGCCTGGATCGTGTTCCCTGCCCGTCAATATTCTCTAAAAGCTTACCAAGCTCCCCACACCTTTTCCTATTTCTTGGGGCGGCCCCTGCTTTGATAAACCACTTTTTCCGTTCTCTAGCACCAATCTAGGTCAGACTTCCAATCCGTGAGTCTTGGTGGATCTGCAATCCCACACAGTTTTGCAGTATTCCGCTTGGCCACCGCCAGCCGCCAATTTTTCTGGTATTTAGGCCAGGACTCCTCACCCGACACGACCAGTAGGCGCCACTTTGCGCCCAGTGGGATCTCAAGTGACATTACAAGGGAAATGACTAGGGGTGGGCGGAATTTGCGAAACTAACTTTCGCAAATTATCGCAAAGATGTTTAAAATTATCGCAAACAAGCGGAAATATCGCGAAGATGCAGAGGTTTTTTTCCCGCATGTTCGCGAGATTTTCTGCATGGTTGCGAGTCGCCAACTTACCCATGTGGTTGCTTGCGGGCGCGGCCATCTTGTTCTGAGTTGTCTCGCGGTGCATGATCGCGAGAAGAAAGACGTGATCGCGCGGCGCATGACGTCACTGCGGGCGCGAACTGTCGCGAGACAGCGCAAATGGCTAAAAACAATACAACATCTCATGGAGAACGCGACCGGATCAAGAAAACTTGTCGGCGAACGCAGGGATTCAGGTAAGGCGATCGCGCGCGCGCGAGAATGTATTATTTTACAGCGCGAGCAAGTAACAAATTATCGCCAAGCTGCGGAAACCGGAAATTTTGACATTTTCGCGCTCTCCGCGGAACGCGAAAATTTCAAATTATCGCAATTTCCGCGAACGGAACGAAATTTTTGCACAGGCCTAGAAATGACCCCAGTGACCCTCCTCCAAAACTCCTGTACCACTGGGCATTCCCACAGAGTGTGAACACATTTACACTCTTGTCCACATCCCCGGAGGCATGTCGATGCTGGAGCCCTTCCAATTTTGGCTAACCGGGTCCTTGAGTAGTAGGATCGATGTTGAATTCTACCAGGCGAAACCTAGCCTGTATTGCTATCTCAGACGGACTCTGACTTGCTTCCACCCAATCATCATCCTCTAAGTCACCAAGATCCCCCGCCCAGGCTTCCTGAAATGCCATCAACAGATTAGGGGAATTGTTGACCAGCTTCCGATAGATAATAGGAATCACCTTTTAGAGGATGAGTTCCACAAGGAGATGATCCTCCAGAGGGGAGGCATTTGGTAGTTGCTCCCCTTCTAGTATTTTTCTCCGCCCGGCGTGTCCTAGTTGCAGATACTTATATCTTTATACTTCCCTCAACTCAAATTCCTGGATAAGGGTTTTGAATGATATCAAGGCCTGGTCCCAGCCAAACTCCGCAACATCCTTTAGCCTATGTTCTGCTGCTAGTGGCCACAAGGTGATAAATTGGTGCATTACAAAACAATAGGCTAAATGACTCCGAATAAAGCTCATTTTTGTCAATCTGACAATGCTCAGACTTTCACAAAAAACATTCGCAACTGTAACCTCCAAGTGGCACATGAGTTTCTGTAGCTGGTGCGTTCACCCACCAAGTGTCTCTGACAAGTAATGATGGGCTCCTGAATGTATATTGTTGATATTTTGAGTTGTCAGTACTTTCCTTGAGATCTAGTTTGCTAATAATAACCAGTATCGACTGGTCCTATTCTCATTCATTTTTTGGGGAAAAATTGGAAAATTCCGAGCATCTCCTTCCTCACTACAAAAATGTTCATGTCTCAGAGCTTTAGTCCCAGGACTCTAGGGTCTATATATAAATAGAGCGCAATGTCCCTGTTTGCACTGCGGTGCGCCATTATCATATTGAACTGTGCGCATACAGGGGTTGTGTGCCCTAGTACAGATAATGCCCTGTCCCCAGGGTAGGGGAGAGCTTGTGTTGCTCTGGAGGCAGTACATTAGTAAAAGGCAATGCGATGGCTTCAAACTTTCACTGTATAGGTGTCACTATTACATTCAGTCCCCAAAGGGTGTAAAGGGCATGTGCGCCTGTTTTTGGCACCCCTGTGGAACTGTTGTATTGCAGAAGGGGCCGCAGATGTTTGTCTGGCCCCTTCTGCAATACAGTTAACACCGGCTCTATTTTAAGAGAGCCTTTTCTTAATTGCCTGGGGGTGTGGCCTATGCTAATGACGGAAACTCTTTGCCTTTGTGCCTACGCTATATTATGGACCTGGGTAGAAGCAAAGGAGGCACATTGACTGTGCACCACAATTAGGTGCTGCATAGTCAGTGCACATCCTAAGGACACCCTCTAAAAGGGGGGACATGGGGTCCATTAGTTCATTTGGGTGGTATATTGTATTTGTACATTGTGAGATTGTGGTACTCATACTATATGACATTTCTGAGCTGTGTTGCATGTCTGCACAACATTCTGTCTAATTTGTGGAATTTTGCCTGTTGTTACCCACTGGAAATTACTGCTGCTTAAACAGCTGCTTTCAACTATTGGTTGCATCCACACAGTTCTGCACTACCATGTGCCACTTTGGGAGCTGTGCATAGTTGTCTATCTCCTTTATAATTCTGCATGTGCTCTGAGCCTGTTCATGCTGAACTGTATGAACTATCTGAGCTGTGTCGGACGGCTTGCATGATACTGTCTAATATATTGTATTACGTTTTGGCTGTAACTAGGTGGGATTAGTTAAGGTCATATCCTACTGAGATTTCCAGACAGTTCGCCTGTCAGCTATACCCTTCAGCTCTGATTGAGGCCTACATCTAGACATATGTCAAAATAAATGATTAAACAATATTAAAAAAACATGTATCATTTACAATCCCATAAAAAAAATTCCCTCACCCCTACTACTAGTTCCCCAGCCCCTACTCCTCCCTTTCTAGGTACCTGGGCAGGAATCATGGTTGGACCTGCTGCTGGTCCATCCTGTAGTCATCTTAAACGCAAGAGATTCGCCCTTCTATAGAAAAAGGGATGGTGGTCCTTTAGGAAGGATATTCATTTCATGTGTATCAAAATAGTCACGTGTGTTTGCTTGTTTTTAAAATTTCATGTAATGTATTGGTGGATGTTTATAAAACCCAAAGAAAATAATTCATAATAAAAGCAAAGAATTTTTTTTTATACCATCGTTGTTGTTCATGATATATTTAGAAGGACTTTTGTATAACATGTGTAGGATCATGCACCTTTGAATTTTGAAATCATCTCTTTAAAAGGTTTTAGTCTAATTCCTAAATACCTAGTGCCTATCTATTGAAATACATATATACATGAAACAAAGAGGAAAAGGGAACCATATTTTGTCCATCTTGTAGTCATCGCGGCTGCGACGTTCTGTCTTCTTGACTTAGTTGAAGTCGCTCCCAAATGCCTGGCTGCCTAAGGAGCTCCTGCAGTACAGCTCGCGGTTATCTGCCCAGATAAGGGTTCCATTGGTTATGCACTGGACTAATGCTAACATCAAACAGCCAAAATAGCAGTTATCCTGGGCTTGTTCTTGTCCTTTCTCTTCCAGTTCTCAGGGTATTAGTCCAGTCGGTTACCATGGTGATCGATAACATGATGCTAAGTATCATGCAATCAGGCTGGGTTTCTGGACCTCAAAAAGGATACTAAAGATCCTTTGTCGAAGCTGGTATTGCGAATTCCAAACCACTAACTGATGTCCTGTTACATGTCGGACTGCATTAAGAAATCCACCTGGCCAAACCAGCTATACTAACTGGCTCACACTAGTTTTCCTTACCATGTGATACAAAACATTGTTGAAATGTCCCCCACTCTTCGGACCCAGCCAGGTGTATAGAACTGCCCGCAGACATTGAATATAAGGAACGTCTTATCCTATCCAGTTCACTCATTTTTAAGTACAATAGCAATTCAGTGACTTCATGAGCCTGAAAAGGCAAATCTAGTTCTGGTATCAATCTAAGATGCGAGGGTAATAATAGCCTATATATATTTTAATTAATGGGCTGTCCATTGCCGAGGCTTGCAGCTCACTCTTTAAGCAAAGGTACTGTCGCCAAAAAAACTGCTTCCATGACAGGTGAGGGACAGTGCATGCATGCATTGGTTCAAACGTGATCCCACTGAAACAGAGTTTAAATACCATGGCCCGACCTATCACGCAAAGCAACGCAAGCCTTTAAGTCAGATTTACAATGCTATGCAGAGCAAATTTTCCTGGTTCTGCTTGGCAGAATTAAGCTGGAGTAACGCAGGGCAGCGCAAGTCAATTCCTGGCATTATTCTGCAATGGGGAAGGCGTTCCATGGGTGGAGCATGGTTGTAAACCTGGAAATGTCTCAAAATACTACGCATTCCCAGGTGAGGCATAACAAGGAGAAATATGTTTATTTCTCCTCGTTAATTCCTCTGTACTTGTGCTGCATTCTGCAGCACACATAGAAAGAGGAAAATGCCTCTAGGGATTGGTTTTGTGCAGGGAAGTGTCCCTTGCTGCACAAATACAACCCTGGCTGTAACGCAGGCTCCACTGCATCATGGTGCAAGTGTGTCTGCGTTGGCGCTTCACAAGCACAAGTGCGTCAGTGCATAGAGGAAGCAGGAATACGCCATATGTTAGTAATTATGGAGCATTCCTGCTCTCTCCATTTGACACAGTGCAGCAAGTTGTCTTTCTGTGTTGCACCATTTAATAATAAATCTGGCCGCACGTTTCTTGATTGCTTGTCATTGATTACTTCTCCCTATGAGTTAGCACACGTTTTTAATAATCAGAATCCTGGATGGTGACCATTGGCGTTGTGCCATATCAGATGCTGTTAAAGCACATAAATGAGATTTAAGCGAGACATGTAAGGGATTTTATTGGGGTACAGTGGACTTGCCAGCCACTGGATGGTTGGGCCAGTTTTTGTTCATGATGCTTGAAGAGGACAGATTGTGCTGCACGTGAAAGCTGAACGCCATGGCGGCAGGCACGAATCGGAGGTAGAAAATGCAAAAACTTACCTTCTCGCCACTTCCTCACCGTGTCTCTCCTCTGTAGTCCTCCTTCGCTCGGCCTCAACAGGAAGCACGCCTAGGCTCCCAGTCAGCCAATCACAATGCTGCCTTAGCAGCGTTGTGACTGGTCTCAGCGCTGTGTTCCGGCGCTCAGACGCTGACTGGGGGCCTGGGCATGTTTGGCTCTTTTGGGTGGCCCAAGAGTCATTTAGCACTTAGGAGGGTGCTACCATTCCTCCCCGGCCCCCTCACGCAAAACTGTGGGAGTAGGAGAAAAAGAAATGATAATAACGCAAGATTATCATCTTATTTTCTCTTTGTTTCACTGCAAAAAAGTTGAGGAGTAGCCACTTGTTGAACGTCTGCCTGTCGGGTGGGATAAGAACAGGCCAAGGTTTTGTCATCAGGGTCCTCAGGGCACCGGTTACAATGGCATCGTAGACTGGGTGCCATGCACCCTTGTGATGGACAGGCAGTAGTGAGCAGTGGGCTGCAGGAGATGCCAGTCCTGCAGGGAGTGTGCCATGTAGGTGAGGGGACTGCTGGCCCCAGAGATTGGTCAGACTCTTTCCTACTTTGGTGTTGGAAGATGAGCTGACTAGTCTGCTGCCCCCTCCTTCAAATGAAGCATGTGTGGGCCAGGATATGACAGCTAAGGATGGGTCAGGCAAGGGCAGGCAGGCTGGAATGAAGAAGATGTTGGTCATTCAGGAGATGGCCAATACATGCCCAGCTCCAACCTTTTTTTTTTTTGAGAGGTGAGTGATTTTTTTTTTGAAAACTCTTTTTATTGGCATTTGTAGAAAAACATTGTATACATTAGTACATTGGGAAATGCAATAAATGTGGGCCTGTGAGCAGGAGCGCACAGATGCTTCTTGTGTGGTCTTCTGAACTCGCTGGCCTGGGGTATGTTGATCCCCGCTCTGTCACTGAGTTATAGACAGGCTTCCGAGGCCTGTGCCTGGGCCTATCCCACTAGTGTTCATTGTGGACGCCGCGCCATATGGGGGCTACTCAGTGTGTCTATTTCCCCTTTGTGTTGTATCATATAGGTCATAGAATTGCAGCCACCTGGTAACTAACAACGAACTGGGGGTATGTAAACTGGGGAGTGCACCATATCTTGGATTATAAGCAGTAGGAGTCTTGCGCCGGCCCAGCTCCAACCTTTTGTACTTCTGGACGTCCCACCTAAAGTAATCATATTTCTCTATTCATGCCTAAAATCGAGGAGGCCATGTGCCTGAGAATGCCTGCACTATAGGACTAGAATATGTAAAATGTTGCGTCATGACCAGGCCCTCAGAAATATCAATAGCCGAGTGCCCAGCCAGGATTCAAACCTGTGGCATAGGGGCTGCAAAGACATCTCAGACTCTCTGAGCTATCTGACTGACAACCATGAGTGATAACAGTTCCAGAAAAATAGCCATAAGCTGTCCTTTTGCCACATCTTAGCTACTGCACCATTAACGCTCAGTAATCAATATTTGTAGATATATAGTTCTTTTATAGCCCTGGCCCCACAAAATCTAAATCCTTCCTGTTCATTAAAAACTAAACCTGGTGACAGCTACTACTAGACCTGGGGACAATGAATATACAAATTAATGTATATGCTTTTGTTCTAACTTCAGTCCATTATAAATGTTTGAGATCTCCTGATCTACGGTTGGCGCCAAATCTAAAAGAAAAATGAATTTCTATACTTTGTGTGTGCACAAGACAGTGGAATGTTCCTATCTCGTCAACAAAATACAAAATAGGAAAGACGTAGAGAGAACGGACAAAGAGATTTCCTTAAAATAATGGGAGACTAAACAGAGGTTTCCTGTCATAGTTTTCCGACAATTTAAATTTACTTGAAACAATATCAACATCTCTGTAATTCACCTTTATCTGACCTCGATGTTGAGACAAAGAAGTGTGTGACGTTGTCTAACTTCCCCTCCCAAACGTCACAACGTTTTCAAAGATAAAATGTGTGTGAAATAATATGGAAGTGGAAACATATTACATATTTAAAGCCCCCAAAACCTACGTCTGAGGGTGAAATGCAGGATTTCTTTTCGGGAAATCTTTGCCTCCTAGTAAATTTCGACAAAGTACACACAACAATGGAAATTATTCCGTCTGAGGGTCCATGCTCTACAAGATGGGACGCTTTTGTAGGTTAAATATAATCTGTTTTATAAATGTTACAAACAGATGGAGCACAAGGCACGACCCAGGCACATAAAGAATTACAAGAAGAGACAAATGTCAGTGCAAAAATTATGTCTTGCCATCCATATGTAGTGCTATTACCTTTATATAAATATCTTAGGTCGAATAACTGAACACACTTGTAGCCAGCAGCTTTGCAATCCTGTTTTAAGGTCTAGAATTAGGCAACACCTTTTGATTCTTATAACATTGTATATATAATATACTTTAAGGGGCTTTCAGTGAGCACACATTTTCATTTTTCACGTTTCTATCACCCACAATAATATTGATCATAGGCCAATCTTTCAGCTCAATTCAACCTTTGACTAACTGCACTGCGAGTGACTGCATTCTTCCTTTTCACAAAAAGCACATCCACATACAAAGTAGTTCCCTTAAGTGCCAGGGGCTACTGTTGAAATGAGTGTTTTTTGAGGCTAAAAGAATATATTTGATTTAAGCTGTCTTTTTTTTTTTAAAGATTGATGAGGTCCTAACAGCATCCCCAATAATAAAGTTTCAAAAAAGCATGGCAAAACAAACGAAGCATGAGAAAGCAAGAAGGCTGGGATGTGGAATGTATTGGCTTTGCCAGTGCTTGTTTTTTCTCTTTTTCAATGTGGAATGATTCCATGTGCTCTAATATTCTCAATTTGATGGATGTTACACTGGCGCCTTGGAGAGTGCATACTTACAGAGTATTCACACATAGGATGGAAATATCAATTTTTATAAACTCACGTAGTTGTGCCAAATCTGGACCAACATGTGGTTCAGCCTATGTGCAACTTGCATAATTTCCTTTGATAATGTGAAATGCAACAAAATGACACAGAATTCTTGAATTCTGTCCTTCATTTTGCACAGCATGTTAGCGTGAAAGCACATGTGATACGTACGACAGCTGCTCGCATTCGGTTCGTTCATGTTGTTGCCGTGCTCCGGGATAGGGTTTTCAACCACACAAAATTTAAATTATGTAACATGGCATAACAGCATAATCTCAGGCATTTCAGATAATAATTCTAACATGAAATGCTGATTATTATGCAAGATTAAATCGGAGTAAATGCAATTTTGCAAGAGCTTAGATAAGACTGATATATGTTGTGCAAAACATCTACATTAATGCAAACTGATGGAGCTCAATTTATGTATGCATGCATTAGAATTATTCATAGACAAGTGCGGGCTGGCCGTGGCGGGCATCAGGTATTTCCCTGGGAGGCTGGAAAGATAGGGGGCGGTTTTGCAGCGGTGAGGGTCCTTTTTAGGTCGAGCCTAGCGCAGCGCGCATGCGCTGATCTATGGGAGGCTTCTTGTGAGCACTCCACACTGTTCCTAAACTTTTCCGTGGGAGTTGGTTAACTCCCACATATTCAATTGGCCTTTGTGTGTAGCTCTCAGTAATGAAAGCACGGAAATGGCCAAAAAAGGCAGCATGTCCCACCTTTTCTTTTCACGTTAACTCCCCTGGCCTAGGGAGCTCAGGAGCGAGCAGGGGCGCGCATTGGGTATACTTTCCTTATCAGGATCTCGACTCATGTTACAAAGTAAACAAACGCACTCGCTTTTGCGGTCGGGGTTCGCGGTCGCGCTTCTTTCAACTTTGTTTTTCCCTGGAATTCATGTTTAGCTCGGAATAAAACGCACAACCTGTAAAATAAGAACCTTTATTTTATGCAGAGCATACCAACATTTTTGCTGCATGTAAGCATTGTAAAATAGACGTTCATCTGCAAAGTTTCGCATTTCCTGTATCTTCCAGCATATTTCTGCTTGAAGGGGTTCCAATTATAGCGCTCTGCCGCAGATTAACACTGTATAATGGTGCTAGGAAAAAAAACAAACACATTACGGACAAAATCACTTAACACACCCGATTCTGAATTCTGGGCTGGTTCTCATTTGGAAAACTCGTTTTGCAGTTGACAATGAGAGCCAGTTCCACCATTGGTGGTAAATTTGTATTTCCTAAAAGTAGAAAAGTAGGGTTTAAATTTTGCAGACATTGGTTTTATTCGTTGGAGGTGCAGGGGGAAGGGAATACACGTTCTGAAAGAATCACTAATGCGTCTCTTGGGAGGGAGTGGTGGTTAACTGAACACTCCGTGCCCCTTCACTCCCAGCGTACCCCCCCGGCTGCTGCGGGCCTCTCTTCTCCCGTGCTTGACTCACGTCTGTGCAGACACCTCTGGGAGGCAGGGGGCATGCTGGTTTACCACCTATGAGTGTGCACAGGCCTGCGAGGTGATAGTGCGTTCCTTCGTCCAGTCCTGCTGCTGACAAACACCCACGCTGTACAGAGCTAGCGTCATGTGTGTATTCATCTGGGGTCTGCAGTGTCCTGGCAGATGCGCTGTGTGGTCTTGGGCCTCAGCTGTACTGCTAACAGTGCTTTCTTGCTGAGGGGTTACGTGTAGCTCAGTGGGCCGGCGTGAGGTTCCTATCAAATGTGTTTAGTGTCCCTTAATTCACACTAATGAGTACAATTTCGTCAGTAATTAGAGAATTAACGATGGCGCAAAAGGCTGCACATTTTTTGCCGATGGAGAACATGGACGCCACATGGAATGGAAGTGCTGCAGCATGCCCCGGGATCAGCTATTAGCCAGCAGCGTTTGTCACTTTACTCCGCATGTACTGTTATTTGGGGAGTCACAAGTCATTCAATGTGAGGCCCGTTTTCGTGGGGGGATGCAGACCTGCGCCCTCATATCCACGTGGCATGCATCATAATTGCTTTGGTTTATTACAGAGGCCGTAGCCCCCTTTCTGGACACACCACAGGTTTTGCACTGCCCATGTTACAGGGGTTTTGTGGCAAAAATGAAACAATCCATGCCCTGCCTGCGCCAGCTAGGCTTTAAGGCGCTCTCTCTTTGTTGTTTTTTTGTGCCAGGGTTTGGTGGCAGGTAGGTTTTTTTTCAACCATGCCCTTCTTTAAATGATCGATTCAGGTGTTTCTGAAGTTGCTGTTTCCTTCAATCCCTTAAGGCCCAGTGCCTGACTCTTCGCCGAGCAGGGCAGTGCCCAGTCTGTGTAGCGAAGACGGGGCCCAGTCCTTGCAGTGTTTGCCCCCTGGTGCACTGCCCGTCCACACACACCGACCCAGGAAAAGCATGCAGGCCCATTGCCCTGCCCGAGAACAGCAGAGCCGAGGGCAGCCCACACGACTCATGGCTTCTTTATAATAACCCTGTCCCAAATATACGCTACTGCCTTTGCGCACACCGCGCCAGTGTCAACAGGCGCACCCATGCCCTGCCCAGGACCACTGGGCAAGAACAAGGCTCGTGACACCCACTACTTTAGAACTGTCCAAAAAATAGCCCCACTGCCCCTTCGTACACACTGCGCCAGAGAAGGCATGCCCAGCCCTCTGACCGTGGACCAGGCTACTTTAGAGAACGCACCCATCCGCAGAGTCCTATGAAGAGCCCCAGATACATCAATGAGCCCCCCCAAGCACACACTGTCTGCCCTGGAGGTTGCGACCCCGGGACAGCTGCCATCAAACGAGGGCTGCTTTTCACTCCAGTTGCGTGAGAAGGTCGCCCCTATCAGCAGAAGGCATTTCTTTCATTTTAAGACTTTTTATTGTTTAACCCCTTGCATGCGTCGCCGTCCAACGTCACGGTGGGCGTGTGCGTCGGAGAGCCGGGAGCCGTCCGATCTGCGCACATGTGGAATTTCCTGCAACGTGGGGAAATTCCGGCCGTGCCCAAAGGGTTAAATGCGCACAAGTTGAAAAAGTCATCAAACTTGTGACGGTGATTTGTATAACGCTGTACTCGCCTCAGGGACCACCACGGGGCCAACCCCCTTCCCTCACTGGCAAATCTTTCTGGCAGATGTGTTCAAAATGTGCAAACGAACACACGACTTACAACCAGCGCACACATGAACAACCACACATAAACGACTGCACACACACACACACAAACACATGCCAGTTACTACCCACGCGCACATATAAACAACCATGAATAATCACAGTAAACAACCGGGCGCACTCTCTCACACACACACGCATACACGCAGGCATGAACACACAACCACACACCCTGCTACAGGACCCACACACACTCATCATATACACAAACACTAACATACACAAACAGACACACGCACTCACCACTACAGGCCACATGCACTCATCGTACACACACACACACAAAGACACACACATACAGGGGCAAACACTGCTGCAGGCCACACGCACTCCTCACACACACAGAGCCAAACACACAGGGGCAGATCTGCTGCGGGTCGTACGCAACTCATCATACCAACACACACCGGGGCAGACACCACTACAGGCCGCACGCACTCATCACACACACAGGAGCCGACACCAGTGCTGGCCTCGCGCCCTCATCACACATACACACAGAGCCCTGCACTCCTCACTCCAAGCCACTTTGGACATTGCAGACAGGCAGAGAGAGCTCTGCGGCTCAGTGACTCCACACCCCAATCACTCTGCCACACATAGCATGAGGCCCCCGATGTAACAATTCCCCTCACGGGGTCAATGTGGAGCAGTCCCAGCCGGGCAGCAGCACCTGGTGTGTGTTATGTGAGTCTGTAGCATGCAGCGCTGCACAGACACAATAATCAGGTATATAGCATGGAGGGCTATATTTTAGCGCCGAGAGGCAGCACTAGCATCACTCAGCACTATTAAAAAAAATTACGTTTCTCATTCAAGCGCATCTAGCATCAAGTGACCAAAACAAAGCGAGCAGCGCATGCACTGCCGACACACAAGACTAATTCCGCAAGAAAATATATGCTGCATACAGTGTAACTACTAAACACAAAATAACCTTCATTTCAAATACACAGCTATAGACAGTTTCGGGTCGCTTAACACAGGGGCATAATGTAGGCCTCAATCGCAGCCTTAATTTAAGAAGGAAAATGCAAAAACGCATATGGGGGATTTTAATTTGCACAGAAAGATTTACGGGGAAAATACAAAAAAAAAAAAGTCGAAAATGACATGGTCACTTACATAAAATACTTAATGTTACAACTCTTACAGAGAAATACTCCAGCACTCAACAAGAACAGCTGGCAGACACGCCACACTTCACACACTCACTAAAAAAAAGGTTAGTCAGAAAAATGCACATGCTAAAACAGACATGAGGAAAGTTATTTTTAAAATGAAATTTTTGAGCAAAATTACCACAAACACATTGATAGAAAAACATATGGTAAGAGCGGTAAAACTTGATTATCCTTCATTTACATATCAGCCACATGTTTTTAATGTTCCCCTTACACGCTCACAATGAGTTCTTTACAACTTAAATGGTACACCGTAGCAAGCTGCGTCACGCTTTCTCCTCCATGGACTGTTTTGGTGTGCCTATCCTCAGTTTACTTTAATAACTAACGCACAGCGCATTGTCAATTTACATACTTCCATTCCACAAAAATGCTCTTATGTGTGTACCACACTAACATTTAGGTGCTAGATAAACCAAATTGCGTTAGGTTCGCACATCAGCAATTTTACATTACACATCAATTGGAGCATACGAAAAAAAAACCTAAAAAATACACATCCGAGGCTCGGGCGCGGAAATATTTTACCTTTACACACGAAGAATTTAATTTTAAACACTTACATTGCCAAACCCTTTCTTTTGCTCAGCTCACTCCTCCTCGGTCTCCCCTACTCACCCCCATAACCCCTCAAAAAAAATTACCCAACCGCCACTTTAAATCTACATGCTGTTAACACCACCTTGGGCGCTTCTACATACAAACACTACTTTAACAACTCTTTCAAGTAAGCAGACCAGCGCCACCACGGTAACACCAGCCATGCACAGCACCTTTCAACTACTCCCCACAAACAAAAACAAGCATTGGCATAGCCAATAGGTCTCGCTTTTGGGACCATATAAGTATTTAGTTATGCAGCACAATATCCTTGTTGCAACATCATCAACTGTTGCATGGCTAAACACCTATAAGGTCCCAAAGGCGATACCTATTGGCTATGCCAATGCTTGTTGTTACTAGGTTCCAATTTTGCAGCGGTGCTGCAATAATGGCCCTCAGTTACAAAAGTAGCAGCTCTTCACACTTGCACCCGCCCAAATACCATCCCCCTTGAGGGGAATGGGGGGCGGGGCAGGTCTGTCAAAATTGCCAGGGCTGCTTTCGGTTCCTAGTCCGGCCCTGCTCATAGCACTAACCTTTGTAGAGAGCAGCAGGGCACATGTCGTATGTGAAAAAGCCCCACCCTAACTGACATATGGGCGAACAGTTCTATTCACCTCTAAACCGCAGGTTTACTGTGGTTAATGACTGAGGGGACTGTTCACAAAGGCATTTATGAGTACACATGTAGTGCTGCTAGAGGACGCTTTTATGTGCTCTTACATGCCTTTGTGAATTGGCCCCAACCAGTCAAAACTCCCTGTTAGCAAGAAGGAAAAGATGGCACGCTCCCTTCTGATTCTACTAACTGTATATGAATACTCCCTGAATATTTCCATTTCAGATGTTTTGGGACCGATTCAAAAAGGCAAGTAAGTGTATGTGAAAGAGAAGTTCAGGGGTACTACTTCCGGGTAGGCCACAATGTCTTTGTGAACTGGGCCCTTAACGCCACCGCTGACAGAAGACGCTCGCATGATCTGACCCAGGGCCACACTTCAGGCAGTGAAGCCCAGGGGCGGCCTGGGTTATTTTAATTAACCCTGAACGGAATTTGAATCTGGCGAGTTGAGCAAGAGAAAACAAGACGCGCAGTAAGGACCCAGGCCGGGGAAGGCAAAGCCGGACCCAATAGAGGCCTAGGGTAAAACGCCGGCCGGCGGCGGGACCCCTCCATGCCACGCCCCCGCAATCAGGAAAACCCGGCTAAGCCGGAGAGGGCAGGATAGGCCCACAAACAAAGGAAGCTCCCCCCACCAATCGGGGGGTGAGAAAGGTAGGCAAGGGGGAGATTAAAGGGGGCCAACGGCCCGGGAAAGTCAATCACAAGGCTCCCCCTCGCCAAGAAGAAGAAGAAAATCGGCTGGAGTACCTGCGGAGAGCATCGGGCTTTCGCGCCCAACACCAGCAGGACAAAGGACCCCGGCAGGCTCCAGGCGCCTTTCCGGCCGACGGGCCGTGCCCCCACGCGAGGGGGACTGCAGAGAGCCTCCGCACCGGCCGGCACGTTCCGAGCGAGCGAAGGAGGCAGGGACATCGGGCTGCCCTCACCGGCAGCGGCTGAAACAAAGTGAGGTGTCCAGAGAGCCTCGCAGGGAATCGCGAAGCCAGTAGCACAGCTCCACGGCTCCGTTGGGAATTCGAACCTTTGGATGCACTGCAGCAGGTCCCCACGACCCCTGCTTAAGGTCGGGAAGAAGGATGGGATCAGCGGCATCGTGGGTTTGGCGCCATTGCAGGGAAGACGGAGACGAAGGACGCGCCATCGCACGGAAGGCAGAAAGTAAGGCCGGGGAAGCCAACCCGACCGGGGAACATTTCGCGCCTTTTTGTCAGAAGGGAAAGAACGCGGCGATCACCCCCCGCCCCATCTGTCGTCGAGGGACGGGCAGGGTCCACCACAGATGCAGGACTCACGGGCACTTGGAGCCAATACGGCGGTGCCCGGAGCAACAGGAGCAACGACTGGCGACTTCTGGCGAGCAACTGGCAAAACATCACGGCAGGACACGAAGCACGCGAGGGTCGGTGCGGGCGACGGTGCCCCCGAAAGGCGGAAGACTGGTGCGGGCGGCGGTGCCCCCATGGCGAGCCCAGAAGCAAAAGTAAGCGAAAGAGGTAAGAAGCGGGGCTACGCCAAGCTAGGGCTAACCAAAGTAACAGTAGGGAAGGGTCTAGTAATGTATATTTGGCGGGTTACATGCAGTTACGGAAGGAAAGTTAAGGGCTCACTAGTCGATAGTGGAACGTTAAGTTATAAATTCCAAGGAGCAGATGATGTCTCTGTTGGTTGATGTCTCTGGTCATTTTACGGCATAGGCAGGCGGTAATCTACTGGGTACACGTTTTTGGCGGCAGGCACTCACTTCGCCTAAGGCACACGAGTGTTAGAGACAATTGCGCGTTAAATTATAAAACCCAAGCATATGCAGTCTGTAATATACGCGGGACACGTCTTTGCAGCAGGCATAGTAAACCCCTGCACTAACTTCACCTGAGTCGAAACCTCAACGTTAGAAAGCGGTGAGCTCGCTCCATGAGGAGAATTAATCAAACGAGTTTTCTTGACAATCATGTGCGGCCTGGTAATGGCCGGCGGGACAAAACGCCGCGGCAGATGCTGCAAAGAGCTTCGGAAACTTTCAATGTTGCCGCCCACGCCCCTACTCCACCACGCTCTCGCGTACTAGCACCCTTAACGGCGACCAAGCCACCATAACCACACGCTCGCAGGGGCATTGAATTAGTTAGATAGGGCCTCCACAGCAGTGTGGGGGTCCGGGCACCTGGCATCACACACGCATGATGCAGTTACACAGCTGTGGAATATATATTGTTCAATGTGCTTGTGCATTTCTGTTGATCTCGCTGCAAAAAAAAATACTATATTTATTAATTTAGTAAGCACAGGCTTGTCTTTTAAAATATGTTCTCCCATACTTTAAGTTAAAGGGACGGCAACCATTATACAGATCCTGTGGTCTTGTTACACTACCTACCTCTGCACAACGACAACTCCAAAAACGATTTGCAATGAATGCCACGACAGGAAAAAGTTGTACTCCTGTTTCATGGTTATGCATGACATGAGGTCAAGGTAAATGGATTAGCCTAGCCCCCTGCTCGTGTAAATACAAAGAAGTATTGGCTCTATATAAAAGTAAATCTGGAACAAACTGCACCTACCTTCTAATACTCACTGCTAGCAGAAGTTAAAGTCACATATCCCTCCTTTAGACTACTCCCTAGTGTAAGACCTTGGGAGTCAGAACAGCAAAACAGAAAAGACTCGAGAGCCATACGCTAGAAAGCCACTTAGAAACAGGTGGAGGAAAAAACACACAATAACACAACTAAAGTCGTGGAAACTAAAGAGAGACGACAGTTTATGGGGGTTGAGGAAATAAAAAAGAGACTGCCAACCCTGACCGGTGCAAACAAGAAAAGTGTCCGGTATGTCGAAAGTGGCGGCCATCTTGGTGATAATACTGTGAAGTCCGTGCACTTCTCTGCAGGGGCTCAGTGCTCTTAACAGGAGAATACTTGCACTTTTCAACAGGAAGCAGCCACTCTCATGGTGCGTGTCTACTGTTGTAGATTTTACTTTCAACCACTGAGTGTAGTATACCCAATCAGTAATAGATTTCAGAGAGCCCGGCACAGAAGTTAAAGACACGACTACGGTTACGTTTCGAGACTCTTCCAGATATAGAATATTTGCATCGCAATTCTCTGGTCTTTGGCTTTGTCCGAAATACCTCCCCATTAATTTTGATTCGCCCATTCGCTCATAGTATTACTCAGAGGGCGGCCACCGGCTGGAGCATTATTTGTCGTTGTAAGAACTTCCTATACACATAATCTGATTGGAGCACTATGGTGACGTATTCTCGGAGCACGAGGCATGGCGTCGGGTGTTGCTATGGTGAACCTTCGAGTTTGTTGACGCGCGACCCCGGCAGACTCGCTGCTGTAGACAAGCAATCGGACCCTGGTACACTATGTATTGTGTCCATGGGGTTATTCTGTTCCCCGAAGGGCAGCAATCCGAGCTAGTAGTGAGTCGAACTAGTAGTGATGTTCAATTACCGCAAACTCGAGGTGCTGGTAATGTGCTGTGCAGAAAGTAAGGCAGGGGTAGGTGTCCTTGAGATAGAGAGCCATCATATTATTCCCAAGGCGCAGCACTGGAATAGGCGACTGGTAGAGTAGTCAGCTGTGAAAGGTCTGTAGAGGGTCTGGAAAAAGGGATCTGTTAAAAGACCCGAGAGGGCGTGGATTGGTCGGAGTGTGCTGTTCTTTTTGGGAGTTTGAAAGAACAGGGAGTACACCCCCTGTCGTATTTGGTGCGGAGGAATCAGGGTAGGGCCGTCGAATCTCCCCGTGCACTGGCGCGCGTGAGTCACGGAGACGGCGACAGCCCCCTCCCAGTGAGAAAGATCCGCGCTTAAGGCGATAAACGCGCACATGGCGATTGCGAGGGCAGGGAATTGACTTTGAGGCCAAATATTGGTCGAACCATGAGGGGAGGTCTCCTACGCCTCCTCAGCAGTACGCATGCGCACTAAGGGTTCACGAGGCGCAAGGGATGAGTTAAAAAAGGGGGGGTGAGGAGTGGCCTAACGAATGAAGCGTTGACAACTTGCGGGTCTCCGGGCAGAGCATGTAGTTTCCACGGGACTTAATAGACGGGCCAGGGTTCGGGCATGCGGAGGTGCCTTTAACCGTTGAACCCACTTGAGCCCACTTGAAGCTGTGTGATGACAAGGATTGATTCGTCTGACGGGAGCGGGTTTTTGGTAGATAGGGGACAAACATCCCCTGGCAGATGCAAGTTTAGAGGCGCCAGGAATGCGATCGTAAACTAAGACCTGCGTCTGGCTTGCGACAGGCGGGCTCCCAGAACCAAGAGTGTTTAGGTCGGCACTAGGCCGCGAGGGGCCCGCTCTGCTGTGCTCCAGCAGAGGCGCGAGGCCAAACCAATCCATCCACCTCCAGTAGACAAATAGCAGGGTTCAAAGGGTGGCCGGCTTATCAAGGCCAGCCTCAAGCACCTGAGATGGGAAGCTTGACAGCAAATCCCATGCTGGTTTAGCACAGCCACGACAAATGGCCCGACCACCCCACAGGTCCCAGTACCTTACAGATTACAGTGCAGAAAAGACTCAACCGGTACCACCAGATTAAGTTGCTCAACTAGCAGAGATAAACGCAATTACACGAAGTACACAGGGAGAGTTGGCTCCTGGGAGACCTTCCTTAGCTAGAACAAACCAGATGTATAGTGGCCAGCGGAGGTGCTAGCACTTTCCAGACTAAACAAAGATCTGTGAGTTGCAAATCCTTGCAGGTACAAGGCGAGTTGGTAAGAAAAGACAGAGCAGAATAAATAAATAAATGAAAGAAATAAATAAATATACGCATAGCGGCGGTAGCAGCAACAGTGGGGGCATACACAAAATGATAGTGATGTGTCCCTGAGGTGCGCAGGCCAACCCAATTGTTGCGGTCATATTAAATATCATAAGTTTCGAAAAGAGCAAAACCCGGACAGGGCAGTGCAAAAGCTACCCGCGGTCAGGGCGATGGTCAAGTTAAGACCCTGGGGAAGCCGCGTTTAGGCTAGGGGAGGGCCCCCCCCCAATCTCCCCAATGGCAATTACGATCAGTTAGCCCAGCATACCTGCGCCACGCAGCAAGCATAGTTAGAGGAGGCGAAGCCAGAGGGCATAGGTAAAAAGCCTGACGAGAGCTGAACACCATCAGGGACAAAGCGGGGATGTCAGGCAGCACGGGTGCATAAAACTGGCAGTAGCCAGGGCAACGTCTCAACGAGGGGGTTATACCACACGGAGACAGGAAGAGACAAGTTCACGCGATACATCGTGGGCAGATTCGAGCTAGGAGGTGGCGAGTAGGTAGCGAGGTTAGGCCGAGAAAAGGGGGGAGCTCCCTCCGATCGAAAAACCGTAGGGAGCGTGGCGGAGCTGACACGAGGAACCTAGTAGAGAACGAAAGTACTAGGAGATAGATGAAAGGCTCACACAGTGTCCTTGGATGCCTCACGCCAGGGGCACTGGGGGAGCCATTGGGCGGCGTGCCGCCAGAGAAAGAACAGAGATGACACTCCCGCAGGACCCCGGGGATGCCTCACGGCAGGGGTACAGACGGAGAAGATGACAAGGACCCAGCCGCAAGAAAATAGAGTAGATGCTCAAGTAAGGTCCTTGGGATGCCAAACGGCAGAGACCCCTGGGAGAAGGGAGGGCCCCGAAAGGATACAGGACGAGCGGGACGGCACTTGCAGCCCGGGCATGCCCAGAAAGGGACACCCTACAAATCGGTAGCAAGTTGAAGCCTAGACCCGTGAATCGAAACCCAGGGATTGGGGCCCCTCCCTCCCCTCCCGGGCTATTGGGGCGGCTGGGGTCCAGAATGTGAATAGAGAAAATAATGAACAATAGATAGAAGTGAAACATGGTCGTTGAAGGACTATGGTAAGACCATGAATGTTGAAATTGGAAATATGAAGATTTCCTGTTACAAAATGCTTGTTGTAAAAAATAAAACTGCGACCTTTTCAGGCACCAAGAAGTGGTCAAGTGCTGATTAAGGGAAAAGCGCGCAGCGATGGCAACAACCAGGGGGGAGCGGGGAGGGAGTGCTCGCCGCCTGGACGGGGTTAGGACCCAGGCCGGGGAAGGCAAAGCCGGACCCAATAGAGGCCTAGGGTAAAACGCCGGCCGGCGGCGGGACCCCTCCATGCCACGCCCCCGCAATCAGGAAAACCCGGCTAAGCCGGAGAGGGCAGGATAGGCCCACAAACAAAGGAAGCTCCCCCCACCAATCGGGGGGTGAGAAAGGTAGGCAAGGGGGAGATTAAAGGGGGCCAACGGCCCGGGAAAGTCAATCACAAGGCTCCCCCTCGCCAAGAAGAAGAAGAAGAAGCCCACCCACCCACACCTATGGATACGGGCGTCGCAGCCGTAGGGGGGGAAGGGTAGCGGAGCTGACACGAGGAACCTAGTAGAGAACGAAAGTACTAGGAGATAGATGAAAGGCTCACACAGTGTCCTTGGATGCCTCACGCCAGGGGCACTGGGGGAGCCATTGGGCGGCGTGCCGCCAGAGAAAGAACAGAGATGACACTCCCGCAGGACCCCGGGGATGCCTCACGGCAGGGGTACAGACGGAGAAGATGACAAGGACCCAGCCGCAAGAAAATAGAGTAGATGCTCAAGTAAGGTCCTTGGGATGCCAAACGGCAGAGACCCCTGGGAGAAGGGAGGGCCCCGAAAGGATACAGGACGAGCGGGACGGCACTTGCAGCCCGGGCATGCCCAGAAAGGGACACCCTACAAATCGGTAGCAAGTTGAAGCCTAGACCCGTGAATCGAAACCCAGGGATTGGGGCCCCTCCCTCCCCTCCCGGGCTATTGGGGCGGCTGGGGTCCAGAATGTGAATAGAGAAAATAATGAACAATAGATAGAAGTGAAACATGGTCGTTGAAGGACTATGGTAAGACCATGAATGTTGAAATTGGAAATATGAAGATTTCCTGTTACAAAATGCTTGTTGTAAAAAATAAAACTGCGACCTTTTCAGGCACCAAGAAGTGGTCAAGTGCTGATTAAGGGAAAAGCGCGCAGCGATGGCAACAACCAGGGGGGAGCGGGGAGGGAGTGCTCGCCGCCTGGACGGGGTTAGTGATAGCAGATTCCGTCCTCTCCTGCTGTCTTCTCCCACACACTTTTCTCACGCCTCTAGTCTGTGCCCGCTCCACCCCCCTCTCCTTCCCTTTTCCGGAAACTAATCTTTTTTTTTCAGGATGAACATTAGAAAGCAAGGTCTTCAGAAATTGTGACTACGGTTTTACGCCCTTTTGATTTTTCCTGAACCAGAAATACTTAAGTGAAGTGCAATGAAATGTCGGATACATATATCAGGGATAGCTTGGTCCATTTAAGGACCTTTACATTTGAACAGCCACAAGCCATTTATAATGCAATTTATCTGGGAGACCACAGCTAAAATAATACATTTTATTAGCATTGAATTTTTAATGGGCGACAACATCATATTTCACTGTTTTCCTTCTTGGGGTTTTCATAGAGCGCTGTGTTTCTTCTTCCAGTTACTTCAGAGCAGTAGGTGCAAGGCAGAAAGGGGACGTTAGAGTTTAGTCATTAAAGGACGGGAACTGTGCTGACATTCTGCAACCACTGGTGTCGAATTTAGTTGGACACACACCAGAACAGCTCGGATTTCCGGTCTTTCCTGAAAAGGTTGCAGTTTGGTTCTGCTCTGAGGACTGAGCTGAAGATTGGGCGATCTTGCTCCATTGCTTAAATTGAGCCAGTGTTTGCTGGTGCTGAGCACCAGCACTTAAGTGTGAGCACAGAACACTTCGACTCACATGCATGGGAGAGCGCCTCAGTCAGTAGAGCTGACCCGCCCTCACCTACCTCCCATTCTTTGATTAGACTGAATTTTGCAGAACCAGGCAGGCCAGGCACTATATGATGACACACAAGCACTATATTTGCCTTCTCATCCGCCCCCTGCCTCAGTTCAGGCCAAGTTGATGCACCTCTGCCTGTTCCCTTCCCAAGACTGTAGCTGGATGTAACAGTTGTTGCTCAACTAAACCCCGATTCCTTCCCTCCAAAGTGGCCTGTGGCACGCCTGCAGCTTCATACAATGTTTTTCTGTTGCAAGCCAGGGCCAGACTGGCCGTAGCGTGCATCGGGCGCTTGCCCGGGAAGCTGGAAGGGTGGGGGCAGGTTTTGGAGCGGTGGGGGCCAGTTTTGCAGCAGTGCTGCAATATTGGCCTCAGTAATAAAAGCAGCAGTGCTGGGGGCTGGTTTTGTTACGAGGCAGTGCTTCACCCTTGCACCCCCAGGGGCTGGGGCCGGTCTGAAAAAAATTGCCAGAGCTGCTTTGGGTTCCCAGTCCTGGGCCTGTTGCAAGCTGATGCGAATGGCAGGATATCCCATCTGCTGCCGGGCTGGTCATCTGCAGTGGACAGTATTTTCTTTTACCTCTGAAGACTAAGACTGTGAAGGGGGCAACAACTGATGCCACTGAATTTGAAAGTACTGGCAGTGGCGGCTGGTGCATTGTGGAAGTGGTGAGGTACAAATGCACTATCCAGCACTCTGCCTCTGTCCTTGCCAACCCCCTGGCCAGACTTTCACAACACACACAAGCAGAAATGCCTACATACACACACAGTTTCAGGCATGTACACAAATACATTCAGACATTCATACACATGTAATCCCCAGCACACAGGCAAACACACACTTACTCCTTTATTCTGAAAAACATACATGAGGGAGGCCCACGATTTCCAACTCTCGTGTCTCCCCGCAGCAGCCTGAGGCAGACCCATGAGTTTCCACCCAATCAGAAGCTGGAATAGATTTGAAGGTACATAGGCAGACCTATTTCTCTATTCCAGCTTCTGATAGGGCAAGAAGGTGTGCTATTGACAAGCCCTGAAGCTCCATTATCTGATATGATGCCGTGGGTGAGGCTAGTGTAGCATTTCAGATATGTTTTATGTATATGTGAGGCGGAGAGGTAACAGCTCTTGCCTGACACACACACAAAGCAGGTAGTGGAGCCCTCTTCTGCTGCCAACCTGACATTTCAGCTTTTACATGTAAACAAACGATCTGTGAGATCATTTGTTTTCATATAAAAGCTGTACTATGCCGAGCAGTAGTGGCAGAGGGTTGGCAACCTGGCGCCCCCTAAGGGCAGCCGCTCCTGGTATAGGAACATGCGCTGTACCTCGGAACGTTCCTTGTGCAAGGAGGGAGCAGTCTTTGCTTTACCACTGGAAGAGAAGAACAAGCTACTGAATCACATTTTCTCATCTGGGGCTCAGTGCAGAGAAGAGGGCCTGTTTTTTGTGTCTAAGGTCCCTAAAGTTCATACACATAACTCAGAATTTCTTCAAGTGAATGCATTAAATACAGACAGCATAAGTCAGAAATAGAGTGAAGAAACCGTCTCTGTTTTCAATTTGCTCTGTCTGAGGTTGACGCACTAACTCAAAGACATTGAAGTTATATGGATGTACTTTAGACAGCTCACATGAAGAAAGCAGGTGCTTTGCTTTGTGCTGAGCCAACAAAGCCCTTCATGATATGTCACTCAAGCTCAAATTATTTTTCACACTATTCATTATTTCATTCTCTTTCTTTAATTCCTCGCTTTTCACATCTTTCTGCATTTCTCATTCTATTTCATTTTATTTTTGCTCATTTTTAGTTGCTTCCCATCCTTTCTTGTGTTTATACTTCTTTTACTAACTGACTTGCCTGCTTTCCCCAACTTTCTTCATTGTGCTCTTTGTTACTTAACTTGTTCCACGGTTTCAATTTTATGTTCCTCACTTTTTCCTCTTTCTCACATCCCCTGCAGTGTTGCATTTCTGTCTCCCTTCATCCCTTTATTCATCTTCCCAATTTTTCACTTTCAATTTCAGTCCTTCACAGCCGCCTTTGTATGTATATTTGTGGTATTTGTATAGTGCAAACGTAGGCAAAAGCCAGAGCGTTATACAGGATCATGCAAAAATGCAGTCGATGATTGGAGTGGAAGCTCTGCTATGGAGTGGAGGTGGACTGGTACATCATCGTAGTGTAGTGGTCTGTGCTCAACAATGTCTTCAGCTCTTTTTTAAATTGGAACAGGGTTGAGGCAGTCCTGACTGGTACAAGGATGTTGTTCCAAATATTAGGTGCAAAAACTAGCGATGGCCTGTTGTCTTTTTTTTCTTTTTGTGCTTCTCCGCATTCAGTGTCCTGGCTGCAGGGGTGCCGAGAGCCACTGGGGAAGGTAAGCCTGTTAGCAAGATAGGTGGCGGGGCCAGTTGTGATGGCATTGTAGATAATGCAGCTGGTTTTGAAGAGACTGCAGTCTTGCAACGGGAGCCAATGGCGTTTCATCAGGATGGGATGATGTGGTCATATTAATGAAGGAGTCTGATGAGGACTGCTGTGGTGTGAAGGATCCCTTAAGGGGGATCAGTTATTTCTTTCTTTTCTCTTCCTTTTCCTACCTATGTTTTTCTTCAATTCCTTTCTCTCTTCACTTCACCTTCATCTTACGTCTTTTTGTTCTTTGTTTCTCTTCTTTGCATGCTTCTTTCTGTTTTCACATTCATTCTCCTTTCTTTTCCTGTTTCCTTTAGCATTTCTCTCCTCCTCTATTCATCTTTATGTCTCCCCCACTCAAACAATTCTCCTTTCTCCCTCTTCATACTTGTTCAAGCTCTCATGTCTGCCTTGTCTCTTTCTCAGTCCATGATTCTATCAGACATAATAGACACTATTGGAGGTTTTTCTTTGAATGTAAAGATAATTATTATATAGAGAGGTATAGCGATAGGTGCAAGAGAGTGGCTCACACTTCTCCTTAGTAATGTAGAATTCTTGCAAGCCATGTAAATTTGATACCCAATAAGCAAAACAGTGTGTACCCTAAATATCGACACAAGAATATCAATGGGGCACAAGTGGAGAACAAAATATCGAAAGTAAAATATTGACAGGTAAGTGAATCTAGGTTTTCTATACCTAACTCTACATATATGTACCAAGACAATATCTTCAAGGTACATAGATGTGAAGTTAGGAATTGTAAATCTATCCTTCCCCAAATGCACTTTCCTTTTGATATTTTGCCCCTACATAGTCTTTTCTTCATATTCTTGCACCATGATATTCTAGGGGTCGATATTCAGTAGTACAGATGTAGTCTTGAAGTGCCTCCTGTGCACAGTGACTCTATGCATAGTATGTCTGATCAAGATGCGCAGCAGATACGCATGGATTAGTGGTTGAGATATGATCTGGTGAGCAAGTAGCATGGAGACTTGGATTTCAATTCTCCCTTTGGAACTTGAATAAAAACAAAATGCCCCAAATATTTTACAATTTTGAGAAAATTAAGTTTGCCTCCTCAAAATGACACTGTGGATATATGTAAAGTATGTATTACACCCCCCCCCATTGTGTATTGTTTCAATCACAGTACACAGAACCAGATGAAGAGGATGGACATTCTCTTACATTGCTCCTGCAGCATGGCAGGGCCTCCCACTCCCCGTCAGAGGTTCTTCCTCTTTTCTTGAATTGTTCAAGAAGCTGAAGACCTAGCTTTTCAATTAACAAATCTACCATTGGCAGGGCTAGGCAGACACACCTGCTCAGTGCCAAGATGCCCTTTTCTGGTGATAGTGTGCTTTATAAATACACTCAACACAACACAATTCATCATAAGACCTCCTTAGGAGGCCCTCCCTTTACCACTTTCATTCTCTAATGGAACCTCCCTCATCCTGAAGTTCTTTGGTTTATAATACTTAATAAAAACATGTTACCCTCAAAGATCTCACATGTTCATTGGTGATGGATCTGAGCTGTTTCAGATATCTAAAAAAGAACTCACTCGAGTATGCATATTGTACACTTCATAGCAGATAACTTTAATTGCCTGCTACATTTTGTCATTGTTGTCTTCGTGGATACATGACCGATTTGTGTGATCCTGCACAACTCCTCAAGATATATAACTTTTACTTCTTAGACATGTAAAAATTGCACACCTCTAAGCATATAAATGACCACATGTCCCTAAAATCCTTTGTTATTTTTTCATGCTCTTTCATGCAACTTCACGGCTAACCTACACTTCTTCAGGGCCCTTCCACATCCAGAATTCTGGAACCGTGCATGGGGCACACATTTTTAATAGGCACACAAACTATTCATTACTGCTGAGAAATAATGCTTCGGATTACTGTGCCAGTCTCTTAAGAATCAGAATATTTCATAAGTTCCTATTTAGTACTGCCTACAATACCAAGGCATCCCTAACCAAAATATTTCCAAACTATAAAATGAATTGCAGTCCCTCAAGCCCAGGAGAAAGCAAAGGAAGAGGTCCAGAAAAAAGAAACAGGACTACCAATCACATGCCACAACCCAGCAGGAAGGCAAAGTGTAAAGACCGGGGGCCAGGAAAAGGCTAAGCCACCCCATACGTCATAAACATAGTAAGATCAAAGTGGGGAATACAGGGTCAAGGAAGGCGTAACCAACAGGGCCAGACTGGGAAGAGCTACCAGCGCCGGCAGATTGCTGCTCGATCGTCCCCTTGGGCCGGTTGGTACTAGTAAAAAGCACCACTTCCGCTTTTGTTACGGGTGCCAATATTGCAGCACTGCTGGAAAACCGGCCCCCAGTGACAAAACTGGTCCCCACCGCCAGAAAACCGGCCCACCGGGGAAACGCCTGTTGCCCGCTATTGCCAGTCCGGCCCTGGTAATCAATCCAAAATGTCGCACGGCCTGCAAGAGTCTGAACAGGATACCAGGGGCCACAGATAAGGCAACCACCCAAGTGCATGATGGACAGCCTCAGGCAGATTAGAAAGCCCAGGGCCAGCTATACGCCACCATCCCCTAAGTGCAAAATGCACAGTAAGAGAGTTAGTAAGCTGAACCAAGAGCCAAAGGTCAGGAAAACATACCTAGTTAACCCATAGACTGCAGGCCCCCCCCCACACACAGTGTATACACACACACACAACACGCTCGTGCACACACACACACACACAACACCTACACAACATGTGTGCACACACACACAAACACAGGAAGACATTTTGTGTTCTCGGGGATGGGTAGTATAGAGGCACCAAGCAGGTTTTAGGGGTCAGTGATTGGTAAGGTATTCAGGAGTTTTTAGGGGTCAGAGATGATTAGTATATAGTGTTAGTAGGAAGTTTTTAGGGCTCAGGAATGGGTAGTGTATAGGAGTAATGAGGGGTGTTTAGGGTTCAGAGATGGGTGGTGTACGGGAGTAGTACGGAGTTTTGAGGGCTCAGGGATGGGTAGTGTATGAGAGCAGAGATATGTATTTTAAGGGTTCAGGGGCGGGCAATTTTATAAAAATTTAATTTAATAGAGTTGCAATTGTCTACTAAAAGTATAAATTGATATTAGATTACATTAAAAAATTAAATATAATTACAAATATTTTAATAATAAATTGAAAACCAAATGATATATCTATACATGTATATATGTTATAAATATACATATATGTGGGTGTGATTGTTTATGAATAAATCTTGTTTCTCTCATACCGTGGAGTGCGAAAGCCTTTATTTCTACCTAGCAAAACTTAGATAATGATGTGTTCTATTGACTTTGTAAAACTGTAGCTGCATTTTATGGCTTAGTTAAGTGGTGATTTATTCATGTCTCCTTCAGAAATAATAATAATAATACCAAATCATGGTGCAACTAAAGGCCTTGCTGTTTTAAATCATCACCAATAAACCAGGTATATTTGTGAATGTTTTTTTTTTATTTAACATTTTTATTGCAAACTGAAGGTTGCCATGTTCATGAGATAGCGTATTTTTTTTTCTTTTATCTTTTGTAGCACATGCTTGTGGTAAAAAAGGCCTAGTTCTAGCGTAGTCCTCTCACATATAAAAACGCAATGTGTAATTTTTAAAAAAAGAAACACATAAGTGCAGGAGCCCAAACATTTTCTTAGAAACCCGCAACTAGTGCGACTGAAAGCTTGGGTTTCTGAATACCAAGGTTGCCTAGACTTGATTCCACTTCATGTCTCTTTCTATTCTGCCCCTTTATTTCATTCTTGCAGGGTCTTTGTCATCCATGCTTTCTCCCTTGTTCACTGTTTTCCTAGTTTTCTTCTTCTTCTCCTCTCACCCTTTTCATACCTTTCTCCCTTTTTTACCGGGTCAAAGTCTGATGATGAAAAATATATCCCGGTCCCCCAAAGAAAGAGCTGGTGCCCACTGCATGCCAGCACCTGGACCAATCAGGAACTGCCAACACAACTTTTGCAAGAAGGAGTTTAAGGAGAATTTGGTAGGTGCCGCTGTGCATCACTAATTCAGTGTGAAGTGGCATTCGTGGCGCGTGTCTTAAGTGTCTGCAAATGTAGGCCTGTACATTTCATTCTCCCCTTGGCAAATGAGTACGGTAGACCCACCAGATGTGCTCGTATATAAATGCTGGGCAAGTTCCATAATTCATCTTAAGGCCTATAGACACAGGAATTGACATTTGCTTGGCTTCCGCTGAGTTCCTCAGGGCTTCAAAAGAACGAAGGGACCTATAATTACGTCACAACAAATATGCAGTCTAGATAGACTCCATGTGGGCTCTTGAGATATCCAAGTTCCACAGCTGCTTGCGGTATGAAGCACCGCCGCGCGCTCTCCCCGACCTTCGAGCCTAGTTCTTCTTCAGAACCGTCGCTTTCATGGTGGTCCGCCTTGTTTTGTTCTCTGCTGGGGAGAGGAAATGTATTTGATGGCAGACGGGCTGAGGTTTAATGAACTCCAACGCCTCTGCTATCAGACTAGTGGAATGTGGTCACATGGAGGAGCGATATTCCTGCTGCCCCCTTGTTCCTCCAAAATCCGTGAAATCTGGGAAAAAGTGTAGAAAGCATGGGAACACATGGCAAACAGAGAAGCGTTTCAGTCCTCCCTGATACAAATTGAAATCATTAAGCATTTAGTCTGTTGCCAGAAGTTTCTACCTCCTGTGCAGGGCTGTAAAAAAAGTTACATTTGTGAAAATTAATCTACCTTTAATCAGTAGAGGCTGCTATGGGACATTAGGGATGAGGCAGAAAGGGGGTGGGGGGACGGGTTAAAAGATAAAATCACTTACCTGCCGGCCCCCGCCTCTCCTCCGTCCTCTTCGGTCGATGCAGGAAATAGGAAGCACACAGGCTCCCAGACTCCCCTAAGCCAATCACGACACTGCTGTCACCAGCATGACAGCAGTTTCATGATTGGTCTGAGAGGCCTGGTTCGGCGCTCAGACAGGGAGATGGGAGGCGGTGCATGTTCTCCATCTGGTTGTCCAATACAGCCGGGTGGAGAACATGCAAAGTGCGCATGACTGTTTGGCCAGCCCAAGACGGCCTGCCAAACCATCATGCCCACTTAGAAAGTGACCACCACTCTTCCCCATGCTCTGTGGGCAGCCCCGCCCCTAAACAGAGCCAGTAGTGAACATGGTGTTATTATCATTTTATTGTTCTTGTGGGGCAACGCTACTCCGCCCTAGCGGAGGAGTCGCCGCTGCCTTTAACTCTCATTAGAATTCAGTTTACCCACCAGGACATAAGGCTCAGTGACATTTGACTTTGGTGTTGGTGAACCATCACCCAACGACTGTGTTAATTTTCATGACGAATAATAAAACATTACGCAAAGGTTTCTTTATAAAAAGAGGGTAAGATTTACTAACATTTGACGCGATGCAGAAAGACAACTTGCTATGCTGCGACAAATGAAGACCGCAGGAATGAGTCATATTTACCAAGATATGGCGCCTTCCTTCTCTCTTTCTGTGCTGGCTTACTGTGTGCAGCCTAGCACCAATGCAGGCACGCTTGCTCCATGGTGCAAGGGTGCCTGCGTTACAGGCAGGATTGTTTTTGTACAGTAAGAGAAACCTTCCTGCACAAAAACAATCCCCAGAGGCATTTTCCTCTTTCTATTTGTGCTGCAGAATACATTTACTCCCTTAATAAAACCCATGAGTGGATGCCTGGGAACACCCACGCTCCTACATGGAACGCCTTTCCATCAAAGTGTTATGCACAAAACTTATTTGCACTGCCTTGCACTACTCTGGATTTACTAAGCCACACAAGATGGCTTTCCATGGCTCTGTAAATATCACTTAAGCCCGTGTGGTGCCTTCTATCGCCTTGCGTGATGCAATGACAATGCAAGGGCTACATTGGCAGCCCAATTCATTGACTAAAATAATTGTTTCATTATTTATAAAAGATACCAAAATGCCAACATGTGTTTTTCAGAAAGATTCATCAGGGCAATCTTTTTAATTCTGTGCTAATTAAAGAATCCTTCGTGTCTATATCTTGATTGCATTTGCAATATGTTCTCCAATGTGCAAAAACGAAAAAGTGAACATGAGAATCAACAACCTAATCTTAAAAACAAAATTAGCTGAGTTTTCCGGTCATAATGTGCAATTTTTTTCTGCAGATGTGTCCCCGAGAGGACCACACCCATTCTAGATTTTCAAAATATCTATTTCAGATACATTTGCTTACAATGAGTCTAAGTTGAATTATTTCATGGTCAGAGATTATCCAGAAAATCAGGCTTGGGTCTGGTCATAGTGGGCATATGCTGAAAGGAGTGGAATCATTTGAGGTGCCACCTTCCATTGGCCTCTTGTCTGGTCCCTAACCCATGTTAGTTATATAAGGCAGCCAGCGTGAGTGAAATTTCAAGGCCCTTCACAAATTTGCCAATTATGTGTAATTTTGCACCATTTTTGTGCACTGGCATATTCTGGAAAATGAATTCTTGCCACTACCTCTCTCAGTATTTTGCAACGTTTCTGCAGTGAATCTGCCTCGACTCCATCTCTGTCCTGATGCCTTACTTCTGGTATCTGTACCCAGTGCTTAAATTATAGTAAATAATAACTGTAGGGGCCCAACGTTTTTCCTAGGAGACTGTCCTGGCTCCGTCAACTATGGGATTTGCTGGACACCAAGGTCGCCTTTCCTCATGCTCTTTCTTCCACTGCCCCACAGTTTCTATTCCTTCATATCACTCTTGTGTGTTCTTTCATCCCTGCTTTCACCCTTTCTCACTGCTTTCCTGTCTCTCTCTCCCTCCTTCTTTCTTCTTGCTCTGCCTTTTCTCCCTTGCTCCGAATTTGATGATGAACAATGGGTCATAGTGCCCAGAAAAAAGCGCCTTGCATTAATTCCTAGAAATGTTTAGACCCTGGAAACACTGTATCTAGTTAAACGTGTCAGCTACTGCTCTGGATACGTTGTATTTTAAAGAGTAGGAATTCATATTGGCCCAAAGTAGGCGTAGTAGATTAACAGAAGTTTCTAGTTTTACAGAGATAAACAGTGTGTTTCATGATAAGTAGGCAGTGCCTTTTTTTATAGCACAGCAATGGGACCATAAAACGCCATGTTTGTTTTTGAAAGCACTGCTGCTTGAGTACTGCTGCAGTGTTAATGCTTTGTGCAGTAGAATGTCCACATTTATATGGATAAGTAATATATTCACAAAGTCGTTTTTAGGTCTCGGCTGGCGTAGGCTGCGCAGACATGCGCAGTCTCGCTGGCGAGATTTAGTGTTAGCAGGGTATTTTCAGTAAGGGGCTTTAACCCACGCCCCTCTGTTCCATTGGCTGGCGTCACCGTTTATCCTAAACGGTGGACAGCCATTGGAACAGAGGTGTCTATGACGTTTTTGCTTTGCTTTTCGAGCCGTCCCATTTGGAAATACTTGTTTGCTTTACTTTTGCCGTAAAAGCATTTGTTATCGTTTTGTTGCGATGTTGATGGCCGCCATTCTGTGGAAACTACCCCATTGATGCAGAGAAGAACGTTTCCTTCATGGTGAGGGGGGCGGAAACAAAGCCTTGCCGAAAGGGGCTAACTTACACGTGAATATTTACATCAACTGAGAAAACAGCCACTAAATTCGGACATTTACCATTTACGTATATGAAATCACACGACGACACATTTTAATTGTATTTTAAAGTTACGAGTCTAATCCCTACAAATAATTATTGAATAATAAAGCAACTTTTTACATAATTCGTTATTAGGGCATTACGGCATTGTCAAAATTTGATTTTTAAATAGGTACCTATAGTTTCCCGATTCATAATGGAGCTCTCGTTCTGCACTGAGAACAAATGTAAGTCTAAAATGGCCGTATAGTGTCTAATGTTTTATGACAAGGCGTATTAGCTTGTCCCTCCTTTAATTTTAGCTTCTACCGTGGGAGCGCGGTGATGTTACGTGCCGGCGTTTGGCGGGCGGCCATCTTTCTCCCCCTCTGTGTCTCGCTGGTTGTGTCTTTCGGGCGGCGGTTGTTGCTGCAGAGCCCGGGCCTTGTGCAGTGGAGCGGGTGACCGCTGTACAGTAAGACAAGCAGAGAAGGTGAGGCATGTTTAGGGGTACATTGTTGGGGAGACTGGAGTTAGATTAGGGGGTTAGGGGAAGAAATTGGCGAACAAGGAAGGAGGCCCTTGAACCCTCTGTGTCTTTTAATCAATGCCCATCTCTTTTGTGTCGCTTGTCATCTACTTCACGCTACCTATCCCAGCACTCACTACCCTTTCACTGTGGAGCGCCTGTTTATCTTTGCCTGTCACCCGTTTGCCGTCATTTCCACTCACCTTCACGTCTTCGAAAGATGCAGGTATGCGATTGTGAAGAAACCGGAAAGGTTCTTAAACGCTAATAGTCATCTTCTCGCTGCCAATTACCCCCCCCCCCTCTTTGGTCACCGTTTCAATTAAGACATTATCTGCCAATCTCTGAAAGTGATAAGCACGTGACTGAAAGGTGTCAGTGTGTGTGACTGTTGAGCATCTTTGGCAGGTGCTATCCGTTACGTTTTGGTTCAAATTAGAAGCTGCAGGCACGTTCAGTGATGATCAATGACGGACATTTGACTCTCCTGCATATGTAAATACAACTCCGTGGCATCTAGCTGCTGATAAAGCCAGAATAAAATGCTACGGTCTGGGGAACAGACTTTAAAAATATCCTAAAACAAATAATTGGTTCTCTCTCAACCTTGGATGATAACGGCTTATTTGGGAAAAGGGGGCACAACGGCCCTGTTGTGTCTACCTATAGCAGCCTATAACTTCTTCCCTACTCTGACTGAGTGCTTGATTGTGCGATGTCATAATAGACTAGAGACCAAGTCTTCACGGCCTATCAGAATGTTTGAGTATGTGACGTCACAATGGGATTCTCCTGCATCTTCACTATCCAGTCTGGGGACATTTGACGTCACATTGAAACGCTCCAGTAAGAATGTTTGATTGTGCGATGTCATAATAGACTAGAGGCTGTCCAAGCCTTCCTGGCCTATCAGAATGTTTGAGTATGCCACGTCACAATGGGATTCTCCTGCATCTTCACTATCCTGTCTGGGCGCATTTGACATCACAGTGAAACGCTCCAGTAAGAATGTTTGATTGTGCGATGTCATAATAGCCAAGAAGATCTAAAAGCCTTTCTGTCCTATTATGTTTGACTATGTGACGTCACAACTTGATCTCCTATGTTTTAAGTATACTGTCTGAGTGTTTGTGACGCCACAGTGAAACGCTCCTCTGCTTTCACTATCCTGACTGTGTTCACGTGATGTCACACTGAACGCCAATCCTCCCCCTCCCCCGTCTTCCCTATCCTGAGTGAGTGCTTGATTTTGTGATGTCATAATAGACTAGAGACCAAGCCTTCACGGCCAATCACAATGCTTGATACTGTGACATCACAATAAATGGGTTGCCCTCCTGCCTTCACTGACTTAATACAGCGATTGATTGTGTAATGTCGGCAACATCACTGTAGGTGTCATCAGTTGCAGAGAGTCCTTCTAGCTGCCTCATTCCCTGTGAGGTTCCTCTGACATAGAATCTGTAATAAATGTTTCAAATGTGCTCGTTTTCCTGTTGGTCCTAGAAAGAATTCAGTGTGTTGTGAAGCTTCTTTGTGGCACTGCGCACTTTCACATTTTCAGAGTCATACCGGACCCTCTATCACACGCCTCTGCACAAGGTGATGGTCTCAAGTGCTAATGAAACAAGCATTTGCAATGCAATAGGTCTCGCCTTTGCGAGAGTTTGAGCTATTGGCATTGTAAATGACAATGCCTTTTATTTATGTGTTTTGAAAACCTGCAAGCGGTGTGTAAACACACACTTTGTACTTATAGTCGTTGCATACAAGGCTGGCAGTAACTGCGCCTCTTTTACTGCCAGCTATTAGTACAAACTGCGTGTTTACGGACCGCTTACAGGTTTTCAAAACACATAAATAAAAGGCATTGTCATTTACAATGCCAATAGCTCAAACTCTCGGAAAGGCGAGACCTATTGCATTGCAAATGCTTGTTTTAAATAGAAATCATAATGGTCATTCCTATAGTGCATGCCACATTTTTAGTTGCCTTTTGTACTTCAATTTATTGGCATTTTAATTAATACCGAAAATAAGTGTATTTACGTCATTGACTTCAGGAGGATGAGTAAGCCCCTCCAGATGGGCTTCAGATCTTTGACCCGCAGCTTGCATTTAATCCAGTGACTTTTCTTAGCTCTTGTAAAGTTGGTTAGCAGAAGGCCATGCTAGTTAGGAATACAACGTAATAGCCACATTGTTTTACCCAAAGTGGAGTGACTAAACATGGGGCCTTCTGCCCCGCTGGCTTTACCACCCTTATGACTGTGTAATTCAACACCCTGGGAAGGACACCTCACCACATTTGGAAGTGCCAGAGCGAGTCACAGAACATCTCGAATTAGTCTGAGCATTCTGATGGTTCAGCAAACCTGAATACAGTGCTTAATTTGAGCCGGTGTTTTCTCGTGTGCGACACTTATTTGTCAACATTGGCGCTTCTGATAGTCTGCCACAAGGTGGCGTTGTCTGGCTAATTTAGAGATGACCACAGCAACAGTTAATCAATAATTCGATATGCATTAAAATTACTATTACCTGCCGCCCAAGCCGTTCTTATAGCTTTGAGGGCCTGGAACAGTCAGAATTGTCACATTTGTAGGAGCGTGATGGTTAGTAGTTGTGTTGTTGCTATCATTAGCAGCATGGCTGGGGCAATATGTGGGGCAAGTTGCAGTTTCCTCCTGGCAAGAGCCCTGACACCTATTTTTTTTAACAAACTGAGCACTGCCTGAATGTCCAGCATATAGGCTAATCATGTAGGTCAAATAGGTAGATGACTGTCACAGGCTAAGTGGAATACAGAGATAACCGAAAGATACTAAATCATATCATATTGTAATGTAGCATTTAAATAGACCTTATCTGTGTAAGGTCTATTTGCCAGGTTGTTGTCTTTGATTTGATCCACTGTGAGAAGTATTTCCATTTCATGTGTGATACCCACTGAGGTATGACTTTGTTTTTCGGGACATAGTGCTTAGCAGTGTGATGAGTGAGGAAGTGTGAGAGATAGGTGCACAGTTTATGGTCTTTGATCAGCTTTGTGGTCCCTTTATTGTATTTCTTATCATTACAGTTCACTAAGCTGTGTACTACTCAAGGTTGTCCATTCTGAGATTTTTATTTAAGTACCTGTTCATAGTCTTGAGCATGCGTAGGCTGGAGAGAGATAACCAGATGGTTTGCTGGGCTGGACTTTGTTACAATCATCCGTTATATGATGAACATTGTGAGAAGTCAAGAAGTGGGCATATAGTTAGTTGAGACCTACAGTGGTGGTCTCTTGTGGCCAGCAGTATGTGGCAGATATCTTCAGTTATTCCATGACTGGTATGTTGATTTATACCTCCTACTCTGCGATCTCAACTTCCACATCTACGACCCCAACAATGCAAACTCCATCACCCTCCTGGAAAGCCTGAACAACATCGGCCTCACCCAACTGGTCACTGAACCTACGCACAAAGCCGGACACACACTCAATCCCATTTTTGCCTCCAGTGACAGAATCAAATTCAGCCACACCACAGCACTCACCCAGACTGACCAGACCATCATGCATTTCACCATCACCGACTCACAGCACACCATCAACAGGCATCAGATTCCCCCCACTCCACCGCAGCTGGAGCAAGGTCACAGAAAGTCGGTGGTCACAGGCCCTCACCATCTTCCTACCTTAGGCCTCAACAGAGCTTAACTAGGCTGTCCAGAAATGTGCTGCCTGGATCACCAACTACGCTGACAGAGTCTCTCAACTGAAACCCACAATATCCAGAAAAACCCCAAACATGCCAGCTGGTACACCCCAGAGGCCAGGACCACCAAACGCAACTGCCACTCACTGGAGAATCAATGGCATGCCTATAAGCATCCAGCCAAAAGAGCAGCCCACAAAACAGCCATCAGCAATTATCCCAGGCATATCAAGAAAGCCAAGAAAGTGGACGTCACCACCCACTTTGACTGCGCAGCCATCCACAGAAAGGAACACTTCAAAATAGCCAAATAATTCTCCAACCCAACAGCCATAGACATCACCGTCAACCCCTCCCAAGAACTCTGCAACACCCTCTCAGACTACTCCAACAGTAAGACCACCAGCATCTACAATAATTTCAACCTCCAAGCCACCGTCCTCAACCCCAACGACCTCAACCATCTAGCGAATATCAGCCAAACCATCACCACCTGGTCTCCACTCACTGCCCTAACCACCTCAGCCATCATGACTTCCATCTATTCCGGGGCACCCACTGACCCCTGCCCCCACCACCACTACAGTCTCACAATGAAGCCAATCAGCATGCAACTCACCAGCATCATCAACACCTCTGTCACCACTTCCTGGACAGATGGAAACACGCAGATGTTAGACCCCCTCCTACAGAAAACATCCGCCAACCCCAGCGATCTCAAAACCTATTGTCCGATCTCCCTGCTCCCCTAGCCAGCCAAAGTACTTGAGAAAGCCATCAACCAGCAGCTCATCTTAATTCCTGGAATGAAACCACCCACTGGACGCCTCACAATCAGGACTCCAGGCAAACCACAGCACTGAGACCACGTTGATTGCAGCCACTGATGACATCAGATTACTCCTCGACTGCAGAGAGACTGTGGCCTTGATCTTCCTCAACCTCTCTGCGGCGTTCGACACCGTCTCCCACAACACCCTCATCAACAGAATCCACAATACAGGCATACAGCACGACACCCTCAAGTGGATCGCCTCCTTCCTCACAGGACACACACATAGCATCTGATTGCCTCCCTTCACCTCTGCACCCAAAGATATCATATGTGGCGTACCTCAAGCATCATCCCCCAGCCTTGCCCTGTTCAACATCTACATGACCCCTCTCAAGACGTCTTCAGATCCCACAGACTCAACATAATCTCCTACTCGGACGACACTCAACTGATCCTCTCGCTCAGCGAGGACCCTTCCAATGCCAAAACCAACTTCTGCAATGCCATGACCAATGTAGCCAAATGGATGAGAGACAACTGCCTCCAACTCAACTTTGACAAAACTGAAGTACTGATCTTCGCGAAGAACACCCCCGCATTGGACCACAGCTGGTGGCCTGCAGAACTTGACCCACACCGACTGACCATACATGCAACCTTGGCATCATCCTCGACACTCAACTGACCATGAAATGACAAGTCAAAACAGTTTTGCCCCTCCTACTTCCACACACTTCACATGCTCCGCAGAATCTTCAGATTGATTCCAACCAACACCAGAAAGACCATCACTCAGGCCCTCGTCACCACCCGCCTTGACAATGGCTAGCCCTCTACGCTAGTATACCCACCTAGCTCATCAGCAGACTTCCGACCATACATAACGCCACTGCCAGACTCATCCTGGACCTCCCCAAAAGAACCCACATTGCCCTCCCACCTGAGAGACCTAAACTGGCTCCCCATCCAGAAGAGATGCCAGTTCAAGATCCTCACACATGCTTACAAAGCCCTTCACACCATAGGACCTGCCTACATCAACCATCGACTGAGCTTCCACCAACCCTTCAGACACCTGCGCTCCTCCTCACTTGCCCTCGCAAACACCCACCCATCTGTTGCAGCCGCAGTGGTGACTGCTCCTTTTCCTACATCACTGCCAAGACCTGGAACGACCGTCCTCTCCAGCTCCGTGCAGCCTCCTCAGTGTCAGAATTCAGAAAGAGACGCAAGACCTGGCTCTTCGACACAGGCACAGCACCCAGATACCCCCAAGGGTGACAGTGAATGCTTTACAAAAGCTTGATTGATTGATTGATTGGTGGGTGGTTTGTGGCTGTGGACTGGTAGTGTACCAATTTTAGAGGGCCAAGCAGTATAAGGGAACATATTATGCAGCCTGTTTGAACTGCAATCAACTGTGTGACTGTTGAGTGTTATATTATTAGTATTAGTAGGGGTCAGATAGTTGTATGTATGAATTTACATAACCATGTAAAATCAAGGATAGATACAGGTCAGCACTTCTGTAACTTATCTCAACAGAGAAACCTGTTATTGTATTTGCAAACATGAGAAGATTGTTGGTAGCGAAGGGAACTGCAGGTTACGCCAGGCTAAGCGTACTGAGAGCGAGAAAACAATGGAAATGGCGCGGGCTTGGGTGGTGCTTGTAGAGCTAGTTAAGCTCCCAATTGACGACGACGAGGGAGTGCCAGATGGGATTGGGGGAGCACAGGACGAAAGAGGCTGAGTGAGATGATGGGTACTTACTGGAGGTAGAATGCGATGAGCCCGGTTCTGACTTGGCAACGAATCCCTCTGGTGTCCCTGGGCCTCACTAGGAGGCGATCAATGCAGCAGGTTTCCTGGCGTGTTTTGTAAAGGGTCTAGCTGACCATGTGGGTATCTCATCGAATCAACGGCTTGCAGGGGGGGGAGGGGTACGGATAGGGAGTTTGAGTTGGGTGTTGAGGGACTGGGGGGGAGGGGCGGGATATAAAGATTTGTGTATGTAACGCAATGTAGGCTGTATTGGATGTGAAGAATTGTTCACTTGAGGGTTATATTGACTGCTGGGAGGGGGTGGGGTCAACTGCCAGATCACAAGGGCCTTTTTAATGAGAACCTGGCTGCGACTGGGTATGCGAGATCCCTGGGAATACTGTTGAATGTATTTGCATTGTATATTGGTTATCTCACTGCTTTTTTGCACTGCCCATGTGATTGTTTCTTTGTCCTTCTTGCTATTTTCTTGAAAATCAATAAAATCTGTAACAAAAAAAAAATGAGAAGATTGTTGGCTGTTGCGTATCTGTGGACTGTAGATTGTTCTAGAAGGAGCGATTACTGCTGTAGATTCTATATTAGGGTCATGGTGTGGTGTTGTTGCCTTGGAAACCGCTATGTTTTAACTCTCATCTAAACTGTAATTATTAGTGAGATCATGAGTGAAAGTATAGAAAGCTGGCATTCAAGGCATATGAAGATGCTTCACAATGTTTTAATTCGATAGAAAGTGCTCTTTGTGACCTTTTTGGCATATGGTATCAAGGATAGGTTTTAATCCCTTGTTACCCTTAGGTTTCTTGTCTCTCTTGATGTAGTTGGAGTGACATTGAATTACTTGAGCCAAATTGCAACAGTCTGGTATTTGTGCCACCACCCACAAGTCATGCTCTCTATCTTTGCGGTGTTGAGCTGTAGGCGGTTAATCATCATCCATGCTTTCTTAAGGCACAGAAGCAGTTGTCAAGTTTTGACTTGTAGAGGTCTTCAGCCATCCACTTCTAGAATGCTTTTTGCATCATCTGCATAGTTGTAGGAGGTGAGGGTGAATAAAAGAAGAGGTCTAATGGACCTCTGAGGGTTGCTAGAATGTTTGGAATGAAGACCTATGTGAATGGTAGTAGGTGCACCAAGCTTTTTCTTAGGGAATTAATTTCAGATCATTTCCATATATTCCAAGGTGATGGAGTCTTTGTAATCGTGTGTGGTTATGGACAGTGTCAAATGCTGCTGATTGGTCAGAAGTAATGGGGCGTCCCCTTCATTCTTGTCCACTGTGAGTTTTAGGTCATCCTCTATTGATTCAAGGGGTTACTCTGTGACTCTACCGGATCTGAATCCAAATTAATGCTCTAACATCTAGTCATTTTTCTCAGTAAACTTGGAAAACTAAGTATAAACTGCTTTATTAAAGTTTTACCTGGAAACAGGCTGTTCGATGTTTATCTGTAGTTTTCTGGGTAAGATGGATCAAGGTTCTTCTTCTTCTTGAGGAGTGGTATAATGTAGGATTTTTTCAACTTGGGTAGGAAGGACCCTAGTTCAGTCACTTGCTGGGTAAACTTCTAGCTACTTCTACTGCGCAGGTTGAGCAAAGGATATCTTCAAAGATTTATGGAGGTGCTGCACCTGATGTTGATCCTGATGGTCTACTTGCGATGATAATTTTGTGGAATTCGTTTTCTGAGGGAGTTGTGAAAGTATTAAGTGGAAGATGATTGGTGTTGTTCTTCTTTATGATGGTTGAGTAATGTGGAGGGGAGGTTTTAGCTGTATTGTCCTTAAAGTAATTGTCTATCTTTTCAATTTTTTTAAAATCAATTGTATGGAGAGTTTGTCCCAGAAGGCTTGCGATTGTGGTGTTTTTGCACTTTGGAACTCTGGATTGTGGATTTCTGCTAAAATCTTGTGGAGTTTCTTATATGGGAATTGCTCTTCAGTTATGCATGTGGAGTACTGTTGTTTTTTTGTGTATCTAATGTCTGTTTTGTAGGCTCTGGTATTCTGTCATTTTTATCCTTTGATTACCTCCACCTGCATTGTAGTATGCTACATTGAGTTATCATTGTTTTGGTGTTGCCATTAACCATGTTGTTTTCTTCTTGTGGTTAATGCTGGATATGCTCTTTGTCAGTATAGGGTATGAGGTCTTATGTTTTCCATTCTATGTGCGTGGATGTTGATGATTTCTATCTTCGAAGTTTTTTTATTGACCCCGAAGGCAATTATGTTGTGGTCACTCCAGATAACTAGGGAGTTGCCTGGCACTGAGGCCTGTTATGCACATCCTTTCACTGGTGCCGTGATGGGCATGTGTGGGGAAGGGTGTGAGAGAAATCACCCTGGTGGTTCCATGTTTTGACTGCTGGTAAAACCTGTTGTACACTTTTTGTGCCTATAACTAAAAGGGTACAGCTAGAACTTCAATTAAAGTGACCATTTAATCGACTCGTCCAGGCACGAAGGCATAAAAGTCTGCATTTATGTTCCCAATATGGTCTTGTGAGTGCTGGCGGGCAAATGTTTTTATGTCTAAGGTCATTGAAGGTACTTGAATGTAATGAACTCTGCTTGCTCTGCTTCTTTGGAGCTAGCCATGTCTCTTCCTTGCTACATCAATGCATTTACAGGTACAGTAAAAAAAATGGGAATTAATATTATATTCATTTGTTGGGCGCTGTGAATCATCCCCAGGGGGATCTCCCGGCACCAGAGAAGAGAATACCAATGAGCAGAATAAACCTAAAACAGCCAGGTCTTGAGCATTTTCTTAAATCGAGATAGATCGGCACAGGCCCGAATCTCCTCAGGAAGACTGTTCCAGTGGCTGGGGGCTAGATGAGAAAAAGCTCGACCACCCATTTTAACCTTGTTTATTCTCTGCGTGTAGAGCAGATTGCGATTACTGGATCTTAACTGATGCACAGGTCGATACAGGGCCAGTTTCTTTTTAAAATAGGCTGGGCCATTCCCCTGCAGAGACTTGAAAACCATACATAGCATATTGAAAATGGCTTGTTTCCGAATAGGAAGCCAATGTAGTTGGCTTAGGAGAGGTGAAGAAGGGGTGCGCGCCGGTTTATTGAGGGCGAGGTGGGCTGCTGTAATTTTGATAATAAGTCTTCTCTTATTCCAACCAGAAGAGAGTTGCCATAATCCAGTCGACTGACCAAGAGCGAAAGTGGGATCCAAGGGAAGATTTTTCTAAGCATCCGCATGGTTCCGAAACAGGTACCTGACAACGTCTTCACCTGTTCCTCCATTGATAGTTTATTATCGATCCTGATGCCTAGATTCTTGGCCCAGCTTTTTGGGGAAGGTGCTTCTCCTAGCTCTGAAGGCCACGAGTCAGGGGTCCATAATTCCTCAGCCTTCCCAAACAGCAATATCTCTGTTTTAGTGGAATTAAGCTGTAGGAAGTTCTTCCTCATCCAAATCGCAATATTCAACATGCAGTTTTTAAACTTTAGTTTAGTTGCTGCAACGTCCTCCTCTATGGGGACAATCACCTGCGTTTCTTCCGCATATGATATGGTCTCAAACCCACAGCCTCTGATGATTTCGGCCAAGGGGGCCACATTTACATTAAACAAGGTGGGACTAAGAATGGATCCCTGTGGGACTCCTCTATCCACCAGTGTGGTCTGTGACACGAAGGAATCCAGCTGAACACATTGTGATCTGTCGGATAGATAGCTTTGTATCCATTTGAAGGCCATGCCACTGACACCGATCCCGTGCAGCATATCCAACAGGATCATATGAGATAGGACAGAGATGGTGTCAAAGGCTGCCGACAAATCAAGGAGGACTAGCATCGCTGGGGTCCTCCTGTCCAGTGACAGCCTTATGGTATCGGTGACCTCCAGCAATGCAGCCTCTGTGCTATAAGAGGCACGGAAGCCTGACTGGGATGAGTCCAATAAATTGTTTTGTTCCAGATAACAGGAAAGATGCCGATTCATTAGTATTTCCATTATCTTTGAGCAGCATGGGAGGAGAGATATTGGCCTATAATTTTGTAAATCGGTAGGATCAGCTAGCACCTTCTCGAGCAGTGGTTAATGCGTGCGCTTTTCCACTTACGCGGAAACGTAGCAGTGTCTAATGAGATATTGCAAACTTCAGCAAGCACATCAGCTAAGACCGGGCTGAGTTTTGACATAACGGCAGGTGGTACGGGGTCTAGTGGGGATCCTGATTTCACGCGCCTTACTAAGTAGCCCATTTGTTCACCCGTAATATCAGGGAAAGATTCTAGAATAAAAGGGTATTGATTTTCCTGAGGCGGGGCTGCTGGAGGGTCTGGCTTCTCCAACCCAAAGGAGTGATAGATTATGTCGATCTTGTGAGTAAAATGAGTGGCTAGCTCCTCACATAACTCCTGGGTGGAAGGCGGCAGCAGGTTATTGGCCTTCGGGTTGGTAAATTCCTTCAGAATCTTGAAAAGCTCTCTCGAGGAGTTCTTCGCCTCCATAATGTGGGAGCCGAGATGTGCTCTTCTGGCTACATTACAGCTATTAAGATATGCTCTATGAGCCCTTCGATAGAGCGGTTCATCTAGCTCAGATTTAGATTTCCTCCATTTCCTTTCCTTGACCCTGCAAATGGCTTTTACACTCGTCAGAGAGTCAGAATACCAGGGACTGGGGCTGAATGGATGGAAGGGATTGGTGGGAAATGCAACAGTAAAAGTATTGTTATGCCTCTTGGACACATCCAGCTCTGCAATTGGAGCGCAAGCTTCTCAAAATGTGGGTGTGTGTTATATAAATGCACAAAAGGCATTTTTCTGCCCATCATGGAGATCACAATTTGATAACTCATAGATAAACATGAACCATAAACTCCCGACGTCTTTACCTGTAAAAATGTTAAAGCAGCAGGAAATTTGAAACTCTTTAAAAAATAGTAAAACATTGTCCAAATATCAAAACCTGACAGTATTGAATTATGTTGGTGATTTCTAAAATGCTTTGTGCGACTAACTATGCCATGTAGCACTGTCGAGTCTATGCCCATGCACCACCCATGCAACCCCCCACCCCCTTTGGCACTAATTAATGCAAAGCAACGCTATGTGCAGCTTTGTGCTACTTTCAAGTGATATTTCCAGCGCAAAACAAGTTTTTACTCAGGAAAGTAAATGAGTAAAAAAAGATTTTGCGTCGATTTGCACTGCAAACATGGGGCTAGATTTTATTATATACCCCCCAGTATCCTTCTCACTACAGTTTGCTCACACGAACAGTGGTGATACCAGTCATGCTTTCTGCTTGAACTGGGCCACATTGCAGCTCAAAGCGGCTGGAATACTGTAAAGATGAAAGCTTCCAGATGTTTCGCCTCTGGCATATTGTCAGAAGCGGATGGGATTTCCTTTCCATGTTTCCGCAGGTGCTGGGCGCATTTACGTCACAAGCTGCGCACTGCTCCAAGTTCATTTCGTTCTAGAAAGCCAACCCCTGTTATTATAGTTCCCTGTACAATAGCGTGGTACTCAAGGCGCATATTGTTCCGTTCTGGATTCCATAGGACAGAGCATCTGCGCAGTTCAAAGCTGGCACTGAATTGCAATAGCATATTTGGGCAAAACTCGACTGCCACTTTTCCAAAGAACACGTGTTCTGCAAAGTCCCTAATGGGGAATATTTAAGACAGCTTGTGTGTACTTATTGCAAAAGAATGTACCAGTGTGATCTCCAGTAAATTCATGTGTATTCTGAAATTGTAATGTAATTGGCACATTCGATGCAAGGTAACACAGGGTCCTAGGTAAAATGGCATTCTTCCGTGTGGGCTTTCGCCCTCCCCTAAAAACAGTGCAAATTTATGCCCATTTGGTGGTATCTGGCGCCCACTAATGTTCCCCCTGATAAAGCATGAACCCTCATAACGAGTTGACTGGCCCTGTCTTACCCACTGCCATTAATCAAGTCACTTTGCAATTGACATTCTATGATAAAAGGGCTCGGATGGTGCTGATGTGACTATGCAAACTGCACCCTACAGCTATGTTCCAGTGGAGGTGTGATGGCCAGCTTTTTATTACAAAAATAAGTCCTGGTTTAAGTGCTAACTTCACGTGTGTCTGTGTTTAGTGTTTTTGAGCTTAGTCAGAAAGATATTTGTGTTGAAAATGTCCGGTTTAGCCATGTTGCATTTGTAAGCAACACATTCATTGGACTATTGTTACAGGCAAGTTGCTTAGAATGCTGTCAGTAATTACCAGCACAGGCAGTCAACTAGATCGCTCACTTTACTTTGTTGCGTTGTCGACTTTTGTGTCACGCAGTGCTGCCCCAAGTGTCCCCTGGCACTTACAAAGGTTTCACCCTAACAAATTAAGGCAACGCAAGGCCGGGAACAGGAATACTTTGATCTAGCTAGTGGCGGCTGGTGACATTTGAAAGTGGCGAGACGTACTAGTTGGGGATGAGTGGCAAGCAAAGCGAGCGAGCCCTACTGGTGTGGGATATTCTGGTTGATTCTCCCCCCTGAGAAAATGTTGGGAAAAAGTGGCACATGCTGCATTTTGAAGCACAATTTAAGGAAGAATTTAGTGAGAAAGCAAGAAGGTATATAAAGCATGTGTGAATGTGTAGTCTTGTTATTCAAAAGGTTTTTCCTAATAATTGAGCTGTGATTTGTTTTCATCATGGCATGTTGTCAAGTTTACTATGAATACCAATCTGTGCCAGTAGAAACGTCTCAGAATAGCGAAGTGCTTTGATTTTACAAAATAAACATTGACTCTAATTAAGGGAGGAGGCATTTCAATTCTCGTCTCTGGTGCAATGCGTTTTTACTTGGGGCCAGTCTCATCTTTGTCAAATTTAAGGCTTCGTCTGCATTGCCCTCTGACTCTTTTCCTCTCCCGACCATACGATTCAATGTCATCTGATAATCATAATAATGAATAAATACATGGAGATGTCTGTTGGAGGGTGTAACTATGCATCTCAATCTGGGAACTAAAACCGGCCATGGCAAACTGCTCAGCCGGTCCCCCTGGGGAGGGAGGAGAGGGGCTGCCGAGCTGTTTGCCAGGGCCGGTGTCGGATGATTTTGTTACAGGGGGGACATATTGCCACCCCCGGTTACAAAAACGGCCCCCCACGGGCCCAAAACTGGCCCCAAACCTGGCAGCACACCGGGCAAACGCTCGGTGCCCACTACGGCCAGTCCGGCCCTGCGTGATACTCAGGGTCCATCACACAACCTGCTGTACCTAGTAGCTCTCAGGCTCTGACACCATGTCCCCGGACCCACCCTGCTCTCCCCATAGGGTAAAACCAGGGCTGGATGAACAAGACACACATGAAGAAAACATAGCATTTCATAACGTTGTGCAGTCACTGGTGTCTACCCGGTATTTTCAGTAGTACACCCTCTTAATTAAAACTTTCATAGTGAGTATGTAGCTTCTCTCCTAAGGGTTTGTTCCTCCAACGCCTTCTCAGTAAACATATTTACCTAAGGCGCTATCCAAAAACTCTAAAAATATAAAACTGCGAATGGACCCTTAATGATTTGCCTATTGAGACCCAGCGGGTAAGACAGATTTCCTCTTGCCCTGCGCTGTTCGGAGAATGTTGCTTCTCCCCTCTCCTATCAAGTCGGTAAAGGACGGCTTGACAATCTTGCAAAAGAGGCCAGCCCAAATCAGTGGGCTCCCGCTCTTTGATCATTGTTGCCCTTTAGGCCAAAACTATTGCATTTTAATGCAGTAGCCATGAAAGAAAATGTTACATTGGATTCCTAAAATGGATCTTGAGACGTTTGTGGACTCTTTGCTTCCTTTGTGCTTTTCTTTCTTGCTTTCGATCAAAGCATGGAGAAAGATACATCAAATTGGAAGACTGCGTCCCTGTTCCCATGCCCCTTCCTGTGTTGGGTAACCTGTTCCAGTTGAAGGATGAACAACATTGTGAAAAAGTCTCCCAGATATTTCATTCTTTGTTTCCCTTTCGCGACCAGCCGCTGCTGCTTATTTTTCATAAGGGTGAATTGCTGTTGCTCTTCTTCGCTTTGGTGTTTTTATGATACCTGTTTTTGCCAGAGCGTCACATGATGAACTTTGATAAATAACTTAGCAATACCAAACTGCCTTTTACAATGAACATTCAGATCGATATGGAGGCCGCTAAGTGTTGATTAAGCTTAAACAAGATCCTATGCTACTGTTATGCTGACAAGTGTTAGAGTAGGCAAAACACAGACCTCAAGATGTCGCCTTCATGCCCAATCTACATCAGCTTGATTTTTTCCAAAAGTGCCATACCTAATACTGGCACGGGCGCCCACAGGGCTAGCTACGCCATTGCACGCTTGCTAACAAGTGTTTCGTTGCTCAGGCCACTCAATTTATATTCTGGTTACCTTAGGGCTGGAAGATGAAATTCAAACCGGTAGCCGACAGCATGTCCCCGAAGAGGGACCTGTGTCCGACTCTTCGACCGCGGTCAACTAAAGGTCTGTTGCTGCAGGCTGCCAGCATTAGAGAAAGACAGAAACAAGTGTGATAACCTCAGAGCTGTTTGCTTACTATTCGTTGACTGTCCCTTGACCGTCCATAACCAGTTTTTCCCATTTGAAAAGCAGGACCAATCCGGGCCATCGGGCCCTCAGACTCTGCAACATGCCCCTCAAACACAGTTGGTGTTGGCATCGGACAGAAGGAGTTAGCGCTAAAGAGGACATCAGAGCATAGAGTTAGACTCCTCGAACACCATTGGGTGGCCAGCAGGGGGCGGGGCATGAGCATGATAGAGCGTCTGCTTCCAACCGAGAAGCGCAAGAGAGAGTCCACACTCAGTGTTCCTAATGAGATCAAGGAAAATCAGATTATTGTGTCAGATCAGAATGAAACCAGAATAGCTTGTGCCATTTACTCAAAATCAAGGGAGTCACATCATAATTCAATATATGCAATAGACAGCGTCTCAGTTTCAAAGAATCTTCTGAAAACTCACTTACTGAAACATAACCAATGACTGTGTGGCTTTAAAATAATCCATCATAGCCATTGGTTATATCTTTAATTATCCACGAACCCCCCCTTAATCTTCCACGTGCTCCCTTGAAAGCACGAGCCCAAAGGGAGAAGCTTGAGTGCCTAAACCAATCATTGTTTTTATTCTTAAAACCCCATGAGATCAAAGCAAGGATTGGCTGGGTCAGGTGAACCCAGCGCTCCAAAGGAGCCCAGGGGGACTGTACTGAGTTCCAATCACCCGGTTTAGCCCTCCCTCTCTTCCTTATTACAACGACCCCACAGCTCACATTATTAACCTTTGTCGGAGCAAGCACGAACAGGAGTTCAATTTATAAAATAATCATGCTCTGGCGCCTCATACTGGATGGGTGGCAGGTCAACGCCCCAATGCCCTAGAAAAGGAAGCGCCCCTGGATCTGTCGCTCAAAAGCAGGATGATCGACTATGAATCTGAGACCAAGGAGCAAGTATTCCCTCAGGGTAGCTAGCAGCTGTCACTGAAAACAAACGTTCCCAAGATCTCTGCTTCTAATATCTACACATTAGTAGTGGGCAGACGGATTGGGGGACCACCTCCCTCTGTGGAAGGGCCCATTTTAGCAAAGGCTCTCAAACGTTAAGACCTTCCAGATGCACAGTTTAACTTCTTAAGAAGGAGGAGATGTGGCCTGGTGGCCAGAGATGCTGACTTTGGAGCGGGGGCACCAGATTGGACTCCTGACCTCTGCTGAGCATCCTGTGATTCTGGACACATTGCTTAACCTTCCAGGTTAATGGGCAACACTGTCAGGCTGTTATGTAAAATGCTCTAATGCCCTTGGGCCACGTTTGTGCTACAAGAAACTGTAAAAATAATTAAATATTTTTCAAAGCAGTTTAGACACGTGGGTTGATGGAAGAGGGGGCATGTATTTTAGGTTCAAGGTGTCCGGCCCCTTCACTGCCTACATTTCTTCTAGATGTGCAAAAAGGCAGATTATGCGGCATAATGCGACACATTTTGTAATAGTAATATATCATTGTTTTGTCATTTTCCACATGTTAACACTATCTTGGAAAAGATTTCACCTGATTGGTACCAGCCTGTCATCCAAATACTGCAATAAGCAACAAAAAGATACCAGACAGCCCCCGCAAAGGGCCTTCTACTGCACAGAAACACGTTACCGCAATTTCAGTAACATTTGATCAATTTGAGCTAGAATTTTTTTTTTAATCTGCAGATTATGCAGTAGATGATGGATTATGTGGCAAAATCCATAATTATGCAGAAAATGCTGAGGAGGCAAAGTTTGAATAGTTCAAGTGGAACTGATTATAATACACATGTGCTTTCTCAAGTTAGTTTCTGTGCCTGGCTAAATGGTTGGGAGAACGAGGACCTAATGTTTAGACCAGAGGGTGAAACCTGGGACTTAATCCTGGGGTTAGCCTTAGGGTGATAAGATCTTGAAAACCAAGAACCAGGACAACACACAAGCATAGAAGTAGGTCTACCAGTCTGCCTCATGAGAAGGGCACAGAATGGGTTAATTAGCGTTCACTAACGTAGACAACACATGCAGTGAGACTTATACTTACAGTATGATCCGTGTTATTAAATTGCTTTGTACTAGTGGTTACTAATTGTGCACTGGAACACAAAAAAACTTGCCTCTCTCTCTCTGTGCTCAGTCAACCCTCACTGAAAACAGGGGAGATGTGATAAACTTACTGAAATTTTCCGGGACAGATGGTTAAAAATTCAGGATTGTCCTGACAACCCTGGGATGGCTAATGACTCTAATTAGCCGAAATCTCACATTAGCTGCCATCAGCAGATAACAGGACTTGGTAGCCTTGCGGTACCTTCCATTAATCTATTTCTATGTGTTGCACTGTATTTACACAAAGCAACCTCTCTCGATTTCTAAAGGCCTCCAGAGAGAACAAAGGAGTCGCTCAACATCATGAGTGATGATTGTAACCTGAAGCTAATCTTTAACTCAGATATGATAACCCAAGATTGATTTGTTCCTGACATTTTTCTAAAATTCAGTTTTTGTAAGGTATTATATACCGCCTATCTTAGTCTGAGAGTTCTCCGAATGTAGTGGGTGTAATAGGGGCAACTTGAGGATACAAGGAAGGAAGAAGAAAGAGTAACATTCCAGGAGAAAACCCAATCAATAGATTGGTTGAGCCTGTAGATAGGAGCCCACCTTTTTATAAGCGCATGAACAATGTCAACGCGCAGTCCTCTGACTGGTCACTCATGTAGAGGCCCTGGCCAGTCTTAGGCATCTGGTCAGAGGAGGAGCAGGTGTGCGGTATCGCCAATAATGCAGAAACCTCCAAAGAGCAACTCAAGATGTAATAGGGAGGGGTTAACTAAAGGCCTGGGTTAATTGTTTGGCTTTCAGAGGCCTTTTCAAGCAATGGTTTAACCATCATCGTCATCAGTAGCAAAACTGTTTCCAAACGTCAGAGGCATCCATAAAAACTCAAGGAATCAAACATTCTTAATTAGTTACATTAAAAAAGGTACCATGCAAATTCATTGTATGACTATCCTAGCATCATAAACTTATATCATCATACAGAATTAAGACGACTAGCACCCGTCCGACTATCAGTGGTTAACAAAGCATACTCTTACTCGAATGTACGGCTAATTTCCGAAAGGACCCACAATAAAGCAGACGTCCCTATCCTCTAAAGGATGCAAAAGCCTTAGTGCTACTTTTCACTGACGGAGTTTAAATTTTCTAAAACGATTAACATTTTCATACTTAAGTTAGATTAAAATTTGCAAAAGAAGTTCGGTGACGTGTAGAGAGATCTGTCGTCACAAGGGCACTTACTCATGGGGACATCCTTGTGAACCCCCGCGTAAAGTAAAGCATATTAAAAATAGTCCCAGCAATGGTTTAACATAAAGCAGAGCAGAATTATAAATAGGGATGGTATAATTTAAACATTTCTTGGTACCCAGGAGCACGTTTTGGGCTCTAAAAAGGACAGAAGTAAATGTCTCAGTTGAATGTGTGAAATACAGGAAACATACTTAGAAGAGATGTTGCAAAACTCCTTAATCTGAGAGGTTATGCCGAGTGGCAAAGGTTTTTCTTCCTCAGGTTCATGACATTTTTTAACGCTTGAATACAAATGGGGAGAAAAAAATTCTCTTGGTAAAATCAACAAAAACACGGTTACTGGGTGAATTATCTTGAAAAACTTTTTTTGAAACAACCTTCTCCAGCAACAACCTTTTTGTGTAAAAATCTTCTCTATCAAGTAATTGGGGGTGAGACAGATGAACTCTGCAAACGGTGCCAAGTGCAGCTCACCAACTTTGAGGAGGAAATGTAAAACTTTGCCCACCCCTGGTTATGACCATCAGGACCGGACTGGCTGTAATGGGCATCGGCGTTTCCCCAGGAGGCTGGAAGGGTGGGAGACGATTTTGTTTCTGGGGGCCGGTTTTGCACCAGTAACAAAAGCAGCAGTACTGGGGGGCAGCTTTAGTTAAGCAGCAATGCTTTGCACATCCACTCTCGCCCCATTCCCCCCCCCACCCTAGGCGGGTCCGATAAAATTGTGTTCTTAGTCCGGCCCTGATGACCATCCTCACTCAAAGAATGAGCAACATAACTGCATATGCTTTCACAATGTTCATATTTAAAAGGAAAAATAATGTTTTTGGGTAACTGTCGGATGGGCCTAAATGTAAACCTCATTCAAGAAATCGAGAAATATAGACGTGCTCCTACCTTAAGATACAACAAGCATTCTTATATGGATATATAATGCCAATTATGTCTCAGTCCTTAATTTGTTCCATAAAAATGCTGCCACATGTTGCAACCAGATGTCCTGCAGAAGGTCCTGGCTCAAGCAAGAAGTGTTTTTGCTCAAAGTCTCGGAGGACTTGTTATATTTCTCAGCACTCTGGGCATCTGTCGGAAACAATGTACTTAACCCATGGTGTGACTAGTAACATGGGAGGGTTTAGGCTTTACCCAGGAAGTCGGACAATGTTGGGAATCTTCACCCTTCTCAAAGACAAAAGAAGTATCTTTTTGCAGAGCAAAGGTTAGACCACCTGACCCTCAAATGTGATGATTTCCTGCAGCCGGATGTCCCACCCAGCAATGGCAGGACATTTTGTTGTAGAGGGTTGGCTTGGAACTACATGCTGTTATGCTGAGAGGTCTACTGGGATCCACCTGCAGGTGCAGCATAAAGTATGGTAAGCAGTCTTGCACATGTGTTCTGTGAGTCCTTGAGGAGACTGTGGACTCCGGTTCCATGCACAGCAGCTGAGGCGCTCCCGGCAGTGAATGTCAGTGAGAATCTTTCAGCCTCTACATCATCTTTTTTTTAAAACACATTGTATTTGTCATTCTTTGTAAAGTTTGCAAAAAAAGTAGGTAAAGTTGTGAAGATCTGCATGTCACCTGCATGATGTTAGTTAAGAATTTAGGCCTAACGTTGGCTAAGTGTTACATGAATGAATCTTTATTCAAGTTAGAGTTTGTGTGTTATAAGTTAAGGTATGTCCACCTAGTGGTAGTGTCAAATGGAGATTACACCATTCATGGCAAACATATTGTGTATATCTTGTAAATATATACTCCGCCAATCCCCACATCCATAAATCCGTATCAGTGTCTCCAGCGGGAAAGAAAAGTAGACAGCACAGGGTTATCTGTCACCAGCAATCTTTTTAATTTCTTAAATTTACATAAGGTTCAAGAGAAAAACAATTGACTTACGCGTTTCAGCGTTACTAGCCTTCCACAGAGTCATAGAGTTTCATGGTATAGAGTGTCAAGTTAAAGGAACAAGTCTTTCCCCATCACCAGTAAAAACAAAGATATAGATAGATAGATAGATAGATAGATAGATAGATAGATAGATAGATAGATAGATAGATAGATAGATAAATAGATAGATAGATAGATAGATAGATAGATAGATAGATAGATAGATAGATAGATAGATAGATAGATAGATAGATAGATAGATAGATAGATAGATAGATAGATAGATAGATAGATAGATAGATAGATAGATAGATAGATAGATAGATAGATAGATAGATAGATAGATGCACGCTCTCTAAATACAGAAAGGTGCTTGGTTTAGCCTCCTTTGAATCAGGAACTTTTATTTAGCTGTTGGCTTGGGACATTGTCAATCACATTTTGGATCAGCCCACAGGAGTATTTTGGCCTCTCCTTCTTTCTACTGGCTATTTTTATTAGAATGCACCCTTTCGTCTCCACTGGAATGCATGAGGGAATATTTTACATCTGAAAATGAATATTTTATATCTGAAAAGTGCATCTATGCCATCACACATTAAAATTTGTATGCCATCCATGCATGTTCTACACACATCAGTCTTTATTGCAAAGTGCTTTGTTCTACAGCGCCAATAAACAAAATAGTGATGGAAGGAATCCTTGAATTAATCTTGAACACTGGTGATCGCTCAGTGTCCCATTTTAGTCCATCACTCTTTCACCCACCTTAGACAGAGGCCAACTTATGCAAGCAGTACTAACCCTGCTTTTCACCTATTTGGGCTCGTTCCAGTCCATTTGACCCTACTGAAGACGCCCAAATAGGATGGAAGCGGTCTTGGGTTGCTTGTTTTGCCTTCTAGATGGGGCCTCACCTGGCAGTTTGGGATGGACTGTTCCCAAGAGGAACAAGATAAACACTGATTTGTATAAGGCGGGCCTTTGACTAGAGTGGCATGGCGGGACTGAAATGTGTCCCCAAGTGATCACCAGTGGCTAAGCCTAATTCTAGCATGTCATCCTTCACTTTGCGGTTTGTTCTAGTTATGCAACAGCAGGCATTTGTTATTGTTTTATTCAGCCCTCCAGCACCAGCATCAAAACTATTGGTTTTGTTAATTCTTGTTTATTTTAAGGGAAGCCCTTCCATTGCAAAAAATGTATTTTGTGGCGCACTTAAAATCTTTACAGCATCACTGCAACGTCCTAAAACAGAATAGTACTTAAAGCGCTGCTTGTCGGTCATGTTTGTACTACTGAGCTACTTCAATGCTTTCTGGCTGAGGACGGAGTGGGCCGCCAAGCAGAAACGAGAGAATGGCAATTGGCAGGTGAATTACATCCCTTGTGAGGGGATGACGTTTTTATCTTGAACTTTGACTTCGCTTCTCATGGATGTTTAGCTAACAGAACATTAAAACATAATAACCACATACCAAAGTCAGCATGGAGCTGAATTCTATAAACACCCAGTCCAATCTGATACCTCCCTGTTCTGTCTGCTGTAAGAAAGTGTAATTCGCTTGAAATAACACGAGCGGATTGCTGCGATAAAGGGTCCGTGACGTACAATGTGCTGGTCACCCAACTCCTTGTAGAGAAGATGGCACGCGCTCTGCGTTGGCTCGGAGTCAGCGGTTTGTTCCTCAGGGCCACGCGCAGATACATTTCCTATGTGAGCTCGTGACGCGCCTGGAATTCACGCGAGATAAGGAAACAGAACTTGGCCGCCCCTTTCATGCCCCTATTTGGTGAGAATGGAAACAGTATTCACTATTACCACCTGTTCAAAATAGAGCACGAGGGCAGGCTTAATCAAACATTTCGAAGTAAGTTTTGTATTTGCATTTTCGTTCGCTAGCACAGAGGCGCAGCCGATTGAAAAATTGAGATAGAAGCATTTTTTTATTTGTCAAAGGTCAGTCTAATTTTTATGTTCAGATAACATGGGATGTATGCATATTTTCACATGGGTGCCAAATATTTGCACCCCAGATTATCAGGAGACTGTCCTTTTTGGGTAAAAAAATATTTGGTGCTTAAACCTTTTCACATTCCATAAATATTTCTGTCAGTATTTTGACATTTTACTTTTGGTTGAACATGCCTGCCTATTTCAGTGTAGTAACAGTTCTAATGTTGTATTTGTAATTCCTACACCAGTTCTGAGCATATGTGCTCTCATTTGGTGAGCCGCGGGCCACAGAAAAAGTCACTCGGCTCTTTACTGTTATGCACACCATCCCAAATCACTGCTGGAAGTTGAAGCCCCAGGAACAGAGGAGGAGAGCTGGAGTTGTTGGTGTCAGAAAAGACCATGGGGATGCAGTTATTGTGCTCACCAGAAGGCCTACTAACAGCACGTTGGCCTCAGTACTTAATTTGTAAAACACTGAGGGGCAGAGGCGCATCTACAGTCAAATTTCGGGGGGGGGCTAAGAAAAAATTTCGGGGGGGGCTGATTCTTCAAGCAAAAGGCAGAGTGGAGCTGCAGTCCTCATTAACATGCAAATGGTCTTTTAAAGACCTGTAAAGTGCTCGGGTGCGGCTGTGTGTGTGCCCGGGAAGCGGACTCATCATGGGCAACCAAACACGATGGGGGGGGGGGGGTGCTGAAGCCCTTTGAGTCCAATGGGCGTTGTGCGCCTGCTGAGGGGCATATTTACTAGAAAATTACGTGGTCCGGCGCTGCAAGTCATCTTGCTACGTGGAGCTTCGTCAACAGGAAAGTGCAGGAAAGTGTTGTATTTACAGCAAAACTATGCATCTCTGTGCTTTCTTTGACGATGGTGCGCAGTTGGCTGCCTAGCGCCTATGCAGGCACCCTTGCACAAAAACAATAATTGATGGCGTTTTCCTCTTTCTATATGTGCTACAGAATGCAGCACACACAGAAAGCAAAAAAACAGGATAAATAAGGGTATTTCTTCTTGTTGTGCCACGAATCTGATGCATTCCCAGGTTTACAAAACCTTGTAAATCTGGGAATGCGTCAGCATCCATGGGTGTTGCGTGGGAACACCCACAGCAACACCAATGGAACGCCCCTTTCACGCAGAGTAATGCATAAAAGGGGGCCATATTTACAAGGCCCTGGAAAACCACACTAGGTGGTTTTGTGTGGCCTTGTAAATGTGACTCAGCCTTGTGCTCCACTGGTGCACAAAGCTCTGCTCAGAAGCCCACGGCTTGCACTATTAAATGATCTTGCTCCGAAAACGAAGACTGCGTATTCTGTGCCTCTTTAATCCACTACCAGACATTCCCTGCCCCTTAAACTTCATTTTTGCAGGTTCCTGCATTCTCCCTTTGTGACAGTTTTCTGTCTTTCTCTTCCTCCTTCTTTCTCTCTTTCTGTGTTTTTCTCACTTTTGCTCTTTAAAAGTCTGATGAGGAAAATTGCTGTTCTCCAAAACTGAGTACTGGTGGGCCCCAGCGACAACCACTGGCTTAAATTTAGCACTCGTTGGTCACTTTTTGTGAATTAAGGGGACTGAGTTCTCAGTGGCCCCTTCTTACACTGTGATGGATAAACTGGCCATTACAGCATACAAGCATGACCCAAAGTGAATTGTGCTCTGGTTGTCCACACTGAATACTTTTCCTGGGATGCTAAATATTGGTGCATTGATCCGCTCACCTGAACTTCAGTTTTTTTCTTTCTTCCCTCCTTAATTTTCACTCTGTCTCTGCCTCCTGCTACCTTCTCATCTCTACTCGGTTTCCCTTCTTAATTACCCAGCCAGAGTCTTTGCTTCTTCTGTAGGATGCCGAGTGTGAGTGACCATATCTCGCTACATAGCACGTCGATATTTCTGCCCGTTATGTCTCCACCCCGGGGTGAACGTCTCTGTTCTTCCTGCGCTGGCATCCCTGGTGGTAGTGACATCAATTCTCTCCAGTGACAAAGCTGGGGACTGCTTGTCCTGGTCTCTTTTTAGGCTGTGCTTATAACCACACCCTTCTTTCCGATTGGACCCTTTGATCCCAAACACTCTTGGTCACTCGCTGGCCTTTCCCTTGGCACGCTCTCGCGCCCCGCCACTGCTGAGCCCTTTGCCGCCCGCTGGGGGAGAGGTTAGCCGCCCTCGCCCTAGGGTCGGCTGCGCGGTATTAGTCGGTTTCCCTTTTTTATTACCATTTCTTTGGTAATTGCTAAATCTCACCCTATTGATGGTATGCACATCATATGACTTGACAATAGGTTTTATGCTGCTGGTAATGAATGCTTTTTATCCGCGTTGCTTTATTGTCAGGTGTGCTGATATCTTTTGGTTGAGTGTGCTCTACAAGATTGCAAAAATAGCAAAATAAATAAAATTGAGAATATAGATGTCTACAGATCTCTTTTGTTTGATGTGATCATTGTACAAAAACGTTTCTTATCACGCACATGTTGTGTAGGTATGCTGTTGAGATGGGTGCAGCACATTTCTGGCCTGTTTTGCATTTTTTCCACATTTATCTGACATTTTGTACTGTTAATATGTTGAAAACATCTACATTTAGTGCAAATGTGAACTTATACATTGTTTCACTTCTACGTTTGCTTGGTTTCGCATTTCCCAATTCAATGTAAGCAGAGTTTGCATGCAATACATTATATGTGTTCATAGGTTTCTATAATTGTATCTCTTCCATGAGAACCAGTGTTTCAAAGTACTGAGAAGAGTAAATGAAGTCCATACATTCCTCTTTTCACTGGAAAATTGCATTTGCTGTTGGATCACTGAGTACAGCTGCTATATTGTTATTGGTATTATCTCTACAAGAACTAAATCACATTCTCGCTCCTGGTAGAACATGTGAGCCCTCCCAGCCAATGAGAAAACAGGGTTTGTGGGCAATGACCATCTCTATTTCCGTGCTCACCAGTTCTTGTGTGACTGTCCTTTCCCTGTACCAGTCTTGTGCAGGGTTGGTTTGCTCCCTGCCCTATGTTTAAGTATGTTTAGGGACAACCTCAGCTGTATCACCAGCCTAATGTAATAAACAATCATAAATTAAAAAAAATGCATATTTGTATACATAGAAAGAGGGATGTTTGGTAAAACATCTAGATCACTGGTATGTTTAGCTGCAATTTATATTTAGCTTCTGTTCATCATAAAAACCAGCATCGGGTCATGGGCGTCACTTCACCAAAATGCCAAAGGTAGCAAAAGTGACATCACACAATTTCTGTTTGACCAATCACATAATACGAAGTGAAATCATACTGGGACACTGAATCCTCCCAGGAAGTTATACCTTTATTGCACTCCTTTATACTCATTTGTTTTACTGAGCTAATAGTTAGGGGGAGATTTTCAAAACTTTTGCGCTGATATAGCGTCACCAAAGTGACGCAAACCAGCGCAAAATGTTTTGGGGCTATTTTCTTTCTAGTGCAAAACTTTTTTTGCCCTGGAAAGCACTCGTTAAGTTGTGCAAAGCACCGCGAAGCACTGCTTTGCGTTACTTAGCGCCGAGGGGGCGTTACATGGGTGGTACGTGGGCATTCCCATGCAACTACCCATGCCTTTTGACGCAAAACCATATTTACAAATATTTGTAAACATTGTTTTGTGCCAAAAGTTAATGCCCATTCAAAGGAGGCGCTAACAGGAGAAATGCTTTTATTTCCCCATGCTTTTCCGACTTTTCATGCGTGCTGCACTGTGCAGCACGTATGCAAAGTCGGAAAAGCTTTGCATCGTGCCTTGCATAGTATCTTGTACCTTTCCTGTAAAAAACCTATGCTACACTCATGCACACAACACACCCTAGCACACTGAAGCTGAAATCAGCACCGGCGCAAGGGAAAGGGGAGGAGAGAGCCATATCTTAAAAAATATGGGACTCTCCTGCTTCCTCCCTGTCGCGCAACTTGGCGCAGTCACGCGGGGGGGGGGGGGGGGGTGCTGCACTGTGTTGCTCAACTTTTTTGAAAATCTCCCCCTTAGTTTGCAGTCAGAGCTGCAGAAAATATATCGTGCACGTCACAGCACAATGGCACTACTGTTCTCTTCTTGGTATTACCTTTTGCCTGCCTCTGAAGAGGACGCAAAGGCAGTGCCAGAGGTCGCAAGGATTATGCTAGGGGGTGTGGATGAGACCTCTGGTGACTCCTAAGTAACGTCATGCATGAGGTTAGCCACTGGCTCTGTTGCAATGTGAATGAGTGAAGTTTTCCTAATAACCCATGCACATCCACTGGAAAAAACATTACGTTGCAGATTGAGTTTTCCTTTAATCTTCTATTGTCTGTTATTTTGTTAGTCATCCTTATGAGTTTAACCTCTTCAGTGCCCATGACGAGATAGTCTCGTCATGGAGCACGGTTGCGCTGTGCCCATGACGAGACTATCTCGTCATGAACCCCACCCACTAGTGCAACGCCCGGCACAGGAGGGGGAAAGGGCGTGGCACTGAAGGGGTTAAGTTACAGTAATTCGAAGTCAACAGTACCATGTCTTTGCTGCAATAAGAATCATATTTTCGTGGAAACCACATAAAAACGTAAAGGTTCTAAAGTACAACTTCCTGCCAATAAACATCCTTACAGTTCTATTAAAATTAAAGACGATGGTTAAATTATTATTACAAGCATTTAGCACCGACGTTTAGGCAAATATTTTCTTTTTTAAATTTGTGGCTTATACTTACATAAAAAAGTAACCATCACATCAGCTGCCAGACCAGACCTATTAGTTTTGCCAATTCTTGTTTATTTTCTTAACCACCACATCAGCTGTCAGACCAGACCTGTTAGTTTTGCCAATTCTTGTTTATTTTTGAATGTTGGAGGTTTTTGTCTGCCAGAGGTAACCTGCTTTCTCAGGTGGGCTATAATAGAAGTGGAGGCAGTGCATGTCTGCAGTGGCCTTAGTGTTCTGTTCATGCCAAAAATTCATCAGGTATGTTGTTGTAGGTGATGGAGCTAAGCACATTAGGAAACTGTGAACGCTGCTGGGTGTGGTAGCAGGTAGTGGAGCAGGACTTGCAGAAGGTGCAAGACAGGAAGTTTATATATGCCGTGCAGTCCGCACAAGACGCTATGGAGCTGTGACCAAGGAAAAACTGGGGTTCTTTTTTGGAAGGTGGTGGACCAAGCATGTGATTGTATGATTGCCCTCTGCTGCAGGGAAATCAGGGCCGGACTGGCCGTAGCGGGCACTGGGCATTTCCCCGGTGGGTCGCCAGGGTGGGGGCCGGTTTTGGACCCATGGGGGGCCGTTTTTGTTACCGGGGGCCGGCAATATCGGCCTCCGGTAACAAAATCGGCCGAAACCGGCCCTAGAAAACAACCCCCTTTTCCTGCACGGGGGCCGGCCGATCAGTTTTCCTGGGCCGGTTTTGGTTCCCAGTCCGGCCATGAGGGAAATAATGTCTTAGGGCTTGATTTAGATCTTGGTGGATGGGTTACTCCATCACAACAGTGACGGATATCCCGTCCGCCAAAATATAAATCCCATTATGTCCTACGGGATTTATATTTCAGTGTACGGGATATTCGTCACTGTTGTGACAGAGTAACTAGTCTGCCGAGATCTAAATCAGGCCCATAATCTTTAGCTCCCTTTTGAGGTCGAGCCTAGCGCAGTGCGCATGCGCTGCTCTGTGAGACTTTATGCAAGGGCTTCAAAAATCTGACCACACGCTTGTGCTTGTGCATTTGTTTTTGTCACAAGCTATTGGACTTTGCGTGCGTCTTTCTAAGAAAGACAGCACGCAATTGGGCAAAGGCGGGTGCATGTCCCGCCTTTGCTCCACCCACGGCCTAATGCTTGCAGATACCCGCACAGTCGCCATATGTTTTGAATTATCGTGCCCAGACGCGTGTGCGATAATTTAAAACGGATGACTCGCTGTGGCACGCCGCACCACTCGCGTGCTTGTTTCAAACATCAGAAGTTCGGCGTGGTATTTACCGAAGAACTGTATGAGAACTGTCAACGCAAACTCGTTTCCTGCACTTTTTAATTAGAAACGGCATTCCGGCGAAGCTGTGATGACATTTGGGTGTAGTTCGGATGATGTCCCATCACCGAGGCACGTCATATACGAGTGCAACGTGCTGCGGTCGTAACAGAGAAACGTCTCGTCCATGATCTGTTCTTTTGTTTAGTGTAGAGAGTTGACTGCACGCTTCTATTTTTGGCTGATTCAGATGCAGGGAAGTCGGGCGAAACTTCCTTTGGTTAGTTAATCTTGGACTTTTTGTTTTTTAGTTTTATTGTATAGTTAATTAGAAGTCCTTGAAGCTGGCTGGAAACTTAATTCTGCCACGTTCAGTGCATTTATAAAGAGTAGCGAGTGAGACTTGTATACAAACATCTGGAATCCAAGGTGACCGTCCTTTCAGCGGTAGCTAATAGCGTTGCTGCTCGTCTGCAGTGTTTCAGTGCCTTTGCTGGGTTTTGTACGGATAGCAGGCACTTGGGTTATACTTCGCATAGTAACAGTCAAGTAAGAGCCTGCATGTCAGTGGTGACATTAGTTGCATTGCATCATGTTTTAGGTGTGCTGAAAAGTGTTATAGATGGAAGTGTTTTTTAAGGTTATGCCGAAATTACCCGGGCGATGTGCGGCATTGGGTCTCCCTGTCATGGGTGTATCTTTATGAGGCAAAGAATATCAGGCACAACTGCTTAACAGCACAACCAGTGTAACAAATTATTTCATATATCGGTTAACTCTCACCAATAACACATTTGTTGAAAAACACACATAATGTGACCTTTTCTCAGTTGAGCGCGTCACTTGAAGAACTTTTTTCTGGTTTAAAAAGGAAACCCTGCATAACAGACCCAATCTGTTGGTTATTTAACCTAAGTGGACTGCGACCCAGGGACGTCGTGATTTTAAACCCTGGGGTGGTAGCAGTATTTAGATGGCATAGATATAACCTATCCCTACAGCAAAACTTATCGATTGGAGATAAACAGGAGTCCGTTGTCAGCTCCCACACTCCTTTTGGTGTCCGATGGTGTTAATCGATGGTTTGCGGCAATGCAATAAAACAGAGAGCCTTTTCCTTGCACCTCTGTAGTTAAACAACTGTATGTTAATAATATTGCCTTTGTGTTGTTTTTTGCTTCATGTATCTCAAAGAGCGAAGTGAAGCCAGGCAGCTGCTCCAGGTCTTCGTCATTATCTAACTAACATTGCCTTACTCTGTCATGGGGCACCCTGCCCTACCCCCCCCCCCCATTCTACATCTGTGGCGCTGGCCTCTCTTACTTTGATTTCAGGTTGTGTAAATAACCCGGAGCTTCCACGTTTAGTGTGAACCATTCCTAAAGGTCCTGCCTCTCAATAATATTTTCTCTGCAATGCAAACTAAAACGATAATTTAGCTTCTGGTATTAGTCTTTTTATTTACTAATCTGAAATCCTTTGCCCCGCTCACCCCCCTCCCCCCCCCCCAAAAAAAATGGCGCCCACTTCTTTTTGTAGGCTTGCATGTGTAATGGAACATATACATAACTACAAAATGACAGACCCGGGTTACCACACTTAAAAAAAAAAACACGTGTTCGCTTTACATGGTGTTCTTTCACGTCGTCTTAGAATGCTTTCGTTTTGAATCTGCAGTGCTGGCACATTCCCTTCAGCTCAGATAAAGCACAATGTCCCTGTGCTCGAGCCTGCAACAGTCTGATGCACTGCAAACTGGAAATCTTGCTCTCTAAAATAATAGCCTTTTGGACTTGAAGTGAAGCGAACTTTCCATCACTCGCTTTGGTGGCACATTCCTGTTTCCTTTTATTAATCAATTACCTGCCAGCACATAGTGCACACTCTGTGACTTACTTTTTGTACTGCTTCAAAACATGTTTGACATTATGACCGAGATGTGTAAAGTAATTTCTGGACTGTCAATCCTATGAACTGCAAAGTTTCTGACTCCTAAAATGGATTTATTAACTCATGCCAAAGGCTTTGTCTTTCTTAGACAGCGCCCCCCCACCTTCCCACTCATCTGCAGTTTTCCCAAAAGACAAACCACTCTTGTGTTTGTAGCTGGTCAAGCCAGCCTGCCACACTAGCCAGCCTAGCCTTCCAGCCCAGCCGTTGACCTCAGCAACTCGGCAGAGCAACTCAGCACCACTTTACTCCCGCTGTCCTGGCTATCTCTCCTACTAATAGCGATCCAGCAGCCAACAAGCCCAGTGCACTGTGGTGACCAATCACAGCAGCCATTAGCCTGTCAGCCTTAATCCGGTGCCACGGAGAGCTTCCCCAGACAGGAGCTCACCATAGCCTTTCAGTTGTATAGCTCTTCAATTCCTGGCTGCACAACACCAAGGAAAATGTGCTGCATGTCTAAACACTTACAAGGTCCCAAAGGCGAGACATATTGGCTATGCCAATGCTTGTTATTTATGGGGCTTATTAAACACAGTTTTTGCCAGAGACAATGGGCAATAAGACTTACATAATGTATTAATCATTGATCTGAATATGTTTGAACAACACAATGTGAACTTAATTCTCCTACAGCCAGCGAGAGTCAGAGCAGCAGAGTTGTACTGAGTGAGTCAAGGCCACAATGCCAAGGGTTTCCTTTTGCATGAAAAAAGGGTGTAATGTGATTGCATCTGGAGAGTGAGAAACCTCATGAGGCTGGCATTTGACACAGAAAATCTTACTAAGCCGATACATTTCTTGGTCCCAAGCGAGGGAGAAACAACCTTGTGGATCTAGAACTTTTCCCCTTACATGTCTATGCTGAGTTATGCTTAGTTTTAAGTGCTGCAGTAAGGACACAGTGCTCCATCATCTCATGTTTTATGAATTTTGTTACTGTAAAATGAAAATGGAATGTGAAGCAATGTGTTCTTTCTAGCACTAAAACCTTCAGACAAAGGAATCGTCATTTGATGATTGTATCATAGCAAATTATGAGTCTGAGCTTTTCATCTCAATCTTGACCACCCGGCATCAATAGTAGAAAATGGTCTTCATTGAGGAAATTAAATAGAAGGTTAAATATGAATGCATTTTTGCCTATTTTATCACTGATTTGTTGTAGTGAAACTACACTCAAATGAGAGCACCTTTTAATTAGGCTTGGTTGGTGGGGTATAGATTATTTCCACGGTGGAAAGAAATTGGTCAAATAATTTTAATAATTTTATTTACATTGTAATTACATCTTTGTTGATTCAGGTTAAACAATAATTTGTAGACGATGATGCTCGTATGCAAACATAAACTACTACAAATCTGTTATTTTATGCATATGAATATGAAAATGAATTCTTGAAATCCGTTATTACAAAAAGGAAGATTTGGCAATGGAAAGAAGTGCATACAATATAGTGTTTACCTTTTTTTTCCCAATAAAAGGTATATGTGCCTATTGGGTGGCATTAATATAAAAATGAAAGTTGGTTCATATTAGCTACACAATGTGGGTTTGAATATCAAAATGCAAGAGAATAGATTTGTAAAAAGCGGGGGAGATTCTCAGGTGAGGTGTATGTTGTGTCTTATGGGCTAAGTAAAAGGCATCTGAATGCTAGTACTAATTTGTCAAGTCAACTAGATTCTGGGCAAACTACTCACTTTGCCTCACATCCATTAACTACACAGCTCAGAAGTGCTTAGAAATAGAGTCACGTGAATAATGTGGCAATAGCCCCATAAAGTAGTCGAACAAGGGAAACGCCTGGTGGAAATTTAAGTTGAACACTTAGGGCCCGATTACGAGTCTGGCGGTCCAAGGACCGCCAGACTTGTGATGGTGCGGTGGTGGTGGATCCAGCCACCGCTGCACCGTTGGTCTGACCGCCTCATTACGAGTTGCGTGGTCGGACCGCCCTGGGACAGCCCCTGCCACCAGGGAACCACCGTTCCCTGGTGGTGGCGTGGGGGTCAGAGGCCGCAATATGCTTGGCGGGACCGGCATGGTCCTGCCAAGCATATTACGAGTTTCCTCTCCTCCAGTGATTACATGGCGATTCCTCTGTCATGTAAACATTGGAGGAGAGGAAACAAAGGGGCTCTACAGGGTCCTTTGTGCATGGACATGGGGGGCATAACATGTGCCCCCCCCTGTGTGCATGCACAAAATTTCCTGCACGGCATGAACTTTCGAGTCAATGCCATGCACGAACCTTGTGAGTCGTTCCCAATGCAGTGGCTTTTTCAAAGGCACTCAGCCTTTAAAAGAGGCACAGTCATGAGAACGCCATGCCACCAGACTTCAAATAACTCGTAATCTGGCCAGCAGGCGGCAGCGAGTCTCAGCAGTGCAGGGGTGCGGCGGTGGAATACTACCCACTGCACCGCCAAAACTTGTAATCGGAGCTTTAATATTGGTTTCTACTGTGCACAGGTGCAAGGAAATGGTCTTAAAGCCTTTAAACTGCAGTGAAGAAAATTTTAGTTGTTCCGGGTTATCTTTTGGAACTAAATATTTGTGTTTAATGATGGCAATTGATTATAATTTGCATTTCAAGTTTTCCAGCAGAAAGTTTAACCGCAGCTATAAAATATCTATCATCCCCTATGCTATAATTCGATTAACTAGAAACCACTTGTAAGTTATCAAATGGATTTTCATGTGAGTGAGTGGGCTGTCTGTATTTGTTCAACTAAAGTTCATTGTAAAAATATTGTATAGTGGTAGAGAAGATCAAAAAATTGATTTCTTCACACTTCGCTCAATATTTATTTACTTAATTACTCCTTTTTTTATTTCACAGGCATGCACTGGATGTGGAAGTGGAAATAAATGTGATTGCAGTGGAATTAAAGGACAAAAAGTAAGTAATCAGCAAACTTTTTTTGTAATTTTATGTGCATCCAAAATGAAAGTAGTCATTGTTTATAGTTTAGTATTGGAAGAACCATAGTCAATGTAGCAGGACTCCATTTAACTTATCTTAGTTCCAACTTGCTGTTCCCATCTCATCTTTTTTAAAACATTTGTATTAAAAATACTAGTACACATAGTAGGATTTTATTCAAATCACAGGGTCATATTGTTAAGTTCCCATGTTCTGTAGAGTAGACAATAATCTGGAATTGACTCATAATTCAAAGACAACTAATTAACATAAACGACAAAACCCTTTTTTAATGCAGAGGGAGTATGGAGACCAGAAAAATTAAATAAATCGGAAAATAAAAAATACACACAAATTCTCTTATTGACTATATCCAGTATTGGTAACACGCTTATTACAGACTGCTATAAGACCGAGGTACAATTAATCATAGACGAATCTCATTCACCCCGATAGCAAATGGCAGTGGTACAGTGCTGTCAGCTCACCAATGCAGTCACAATAACCATTCACTTGGTAATGCTACGTAGTATTGCAGGGTAAAAGCAGAACTGTGAAGATTTCTTTCTGACATGACCTTCATTCCCCTGCATGAATTGAACATACTAGAAATGCTATTTACTTGGAAAAAATCTAAGAATTACATAATAGCTATGGGTTTTTAATCTGTTCACAGGTTGCTTGGCAAAAAGGATGCCAGACAGCACTTTCAACTAGCCTCAGTCGCAATGTAAATTATGTTGACAAAATCTGTATAATTTCTGTAATATCACGTTATGCTTGTTACAGGATATTCCTGAAATGATGCTATTACGCCACGTTGGGCAATTATGCACCATTTGTGCTAAAATGTTACTAAAAGTGCACAGGAATAATGCCAACAGCCAGAATGTGAGCAGCTTTGCTCATTCCACTTATGTTTTTTGTGCTATTTTTTTTTACCAGGAAATGCGATCTTATGTCAAAGGTGCATTTCATGGCAAAATTAAGCGCCAAATGACGTATCGGTATTTTTTTATAACTACGTGTAATTTCCCGTGAGATACCCGAAATTTGGAGTCATTATGCAAAAGCAAATTACATGAATTTTGAATGCCCCTACTTTCAACTACAATAAAGTATTGGGACTAGACAAATTTGCTTTTGCTTACTTATGTTGCGAAACTATACCCAAGTTGTAGGTAAATATATGTGGAATACAATGATAACGAGAGTTACATCATTTGAAAGTATTGCATCAGTATAATAAAACCGAATAAAAAACATTTGTTAAGTCATGGTGACCCTGATCATGGAACTTGGAAAATGAAGTTTCCACCATGTCATGTTAAAATTGGTTTGTAATTTATAGGGACTTAAAAGAATGAAAAAGGTATAATGGCTGAAATTAAAAACATATTCATGAATTATCTGCATCAAAAAAGTTACTCCTTTAATATTTATATGCAGCTTCTACATTTGACGTTTCCATACACATCTGGACACAAGGACATTCTGTTATTAAAGTTTATTCAACAATGCAACCTAATCAGATCTTACAATATATATTAATTGTGTACATATCTCCTTTCAATTGGAATTAGAAAATAACAAAATAATACATATTGGCAAAGTTAATAGGTCTTGCCTTTGGGACATATTAGCTTTGCCAAGGGTTTTTAGCCATACTGTGCAGCAGCAACATGCGGTGGGGAAGGGGGCAGAAGCAACATGAGGGTGGTGGAAGCACACAGAGGGCGTGTGGTGAAGAGAAGCAACTGGCGAGAGATGAACATGAGAAGCAACTGGCGAGAGACCAACATGGAGCGAACGGGGAGAGGCGCACAGGCGAGTAGGCAAAAGGGAAGCAAGAGGTAGGGAGGATAAGCAACAGGCGAGAGAAGGGCTCAGGTGGGGGGTAAGCACCATGGAGGGTGGGTATGGTGAGGAGAAGAAACGGGCGAGGGAGCAACATGGACTGGATGGGGAGAAGCACGTGGTCGTGAAAGCAACAGGGGAAGTAGATAAGGGTGAGCGCAACATGTAGATGGGCAGGGAGAGGTATACGGATAAAAAAGCAACACAGAGAGCAGGGCAAAAGATGTACTTGAGGGAGACAGCTGGAAAAAACATGCATTCTCATTGAGTGCTTAAACGAAAAGAAAAAACTAGTTCTTGAAAATCAAATAATGGAAGCACAGAACTCCACCAGTTAAAAGTGATGATAACGAGTCAATGATCCATGGGAGGGAGAAACACAAGACTGCAGGCAAATGAGAGTGACAGAAAAGCCAACCAATGTTAAGAAATGGTTGGTCTCCAAGACCTGTATGTTCTTGGTAAGCCCACTAACTTTATCACAAAAGACAGCATGTGCGCTATCTGGTAGATGAGACCTAAAAGTAGCATGGGTGTTGCGGCAGGCCATGCATTCTAGGACATGGACCAAGTTGTAAGTATAGGTACTATACCGCACACTTCATTCCTCCAACAAGCATTGGCTAAGTCAATTGGTGTGGTGTTGGCTGCAAGCATTTTTGCTTTCTCAATGCTTGTTTTGTTTTGTCATAGTTTTTGCAAAAGTGGGTTGTTAAGGAAGCCTCCAGGCCCTCATCAATTTAAATAAAAGTACATTTTACTTTCGAAAAGCACACATTACCAAAGTAGATCCTGGCGCTGAAGTGATCTACTCTGTAGATCTGCTGCTTGTAAAAGGGAAGAATGCCATCACTCACATTGAAGTTAGCCCATTGCACCATGCTGTACTCTGTAGTGGATTGAAGAAAAATATGAATGACACAATAACAGACCAATAGAAGAAGAGGGCTGGTTGAAAGCTGGTATAAATGTGTATATTGTACATATAATTTATATTTTTTGTAAAATCCGAAGGTCCTTACTAACACCAGACCTAAATATTGTAAAGGCCTATTATGCCATGAAATGGAGAGGCAGTCGCAGTCAACATGAATTTTTGTACGATTTGCATACAATTCTACTGTCAGGATAGGGGAAGCAATAACTAACAAGATTTGCTATACCTCCCTACATTCCTACTCTCTTCATTGTAAAAAAAAAACAAAACAGCATGTGTGTGTTGACAAAGCTCAGAGGATAGCAAGGCCAAAAATGCAGTCATGTCAAGTATCATATTTGACACACAATGTGAAATCAGATTTGACAAGTGACAAGTTTACAATGTCAGGTTGGTCTGTGCCGAGCAGTAAACACCACATATTTTGAAAACTATATTTCTTGGCAAGTTTGCCAAGTAGTGACTTTTATTGATTATATGTGGTGCTCCATCCACAATGGTCTAAAAACTACTGTATATTGCAAAAATACTGAAACTGACAGCTAACAACACCTGTTAAGTGTGCAAAGTTAGACTGGGTCTAATAGCCTCTGTCTGAAAAAATCATGAAACCTATTAAGTGCATTACATCTATGAATGTTATACCATGTAAGAAATAGGTTACTGGTTGAGGAGGATGAAGCCCCTTCTCCAGCAGCAACCACAATACTTATTTGCACAAGCAAGCCCTAATTTTACCTGCGATCTATTCTTGGGTAGCTTGGCACATAGCAGTCAGGGTTTACTCACAGGCAATGTAGTAATACAGTGAAAACACACCACAAAAGGATCCCACGGTAGTTTAGAAAAATAGAATAATTTTCAATAAATAAAACAAGACCAGAATGACAAGAATGCAATTAGTAGAACTGGGGATATTCAGGTTTATTGATTCCAGTAAAAATAGCGCCAAAAAGCACAAAGCGCCAAGTGTGGATATCTGGTCATGCTGACCCCTATGGGGCACGGGCCAGCTACATGAACCCAGTTTGGCTCGCTGAACAGAGCACCTCAAATCCTGGTTTGCGGAGCATTGCGAGAATCCATGTCGAAGATACATCACAGAGCCGAAGCAATGCATTGGTTCCCAGATGAAGCAAGGCTGCTGTGTGAGTTCCTACATCATTGTCGAGGATCCCAACGACAAGGGCTGGAGATGCGAAGTCCAGACAAGGATACATCGCGCAGTCGGAGCAATAAGTCGGTTCCAGGGAGCTGAGAGGCTGCGAATCGGAGTCCAATATCGTTGTTGAGACTGCCATCAACAAGGGATGCAAGGGCCTGCCCTGGGGATGCATTGGGCGACAGCAGTTTTTATGCAGCAACAGGCTGTCATGTGATGTGGGTCTTTGTGATAGTTGCAATCCACACAGTAGCGGCGATGTGTCGGTTCTGCCCTGGTTTGCGTTGTGCAGCAAAGGAGATTCGTTGGTTCCCCTGGATCCACAGAGGCTGGCATAACACCTTAGGCCCACTACCAAGGGTCCAGGACAGGGGTTGCACCACTTGGCAAGGTACACTCAAAGATGGCAGAGTCTAGGTGCAAGTTTAAGGTTGTTTGAGCCTTCCATCCCTGAATCAGGAGCCCAGTCGACTAGCCCTTCGAGTCACTTTGGGGTCCTTGGTTCAACAGATGCGAGCCTGGTCCTTCTTACCCAAGCAAGAGGGCTACAGGTCAGCACAGCAGTCCTTCAGAGCAGCAGTCCAGCAGAGTGGCAGTCCTGTCAGCAGCACAACAGTCCTTCTTCCTGGCAGAGTATCCACAGGTCCAGAAGAGTACTGAAGAGCTGGTGTCTGAGGTCCAGAATTTATACCGAGTTGTGCCTTTTAAGTGGCGAAGGAGAATCAACAGGTTTCTCTGTGAAGTCCCCAGGTATCGTGCCTTCCATGTCCTGGCTCTAGACTAACTACAGGGGGTATGCAGCCTTCTTTGTGGAGCCAAGACAAAGCCTATTCAAGTGTAAGTGGGGCTGTGCTGAGCTCCACCCTCCCAACCTGCTAGTGATGGCCCATCCAGGCACACCTAAACTCTCTATTGTGTGTGGCTGTCTAGGAGGCATGTGGATTTCTAAGAGGCATATACAAAGCTCAACCGCCAGCTACATCCAGCCATGTGACCCAGAGGCAGGCTACAGGCACTAAAAGGTTAAGGCAGGGAAAAGTCAACTATCTAAAAGTGGTATTTTCAAAATTGCAATTTAAAATCCGACTTCCCCATAAGTTAGGATTTTTTATTACAATTCCATAGACACCCAACGTGAACTGGTTACCTGCTCCCATTTGGAAATTACAGTTTTTTAATGTAATAATTTAACTCCAATGTTATCCTATGGGAGAAGTAGGGCTGGCCGTAGTGAAAAACGAATTTAAGAGTTTTCACTACCAGGACATGTAAAACATAAAATTACATGTCTCACTTTTTAAATACACTGCACCCTGTACTATGGGCTGTCCAGGGCCTACCCTAGGAGTGACGTATATGCATTAAAAATGATGGTTTGGGCCTGACAAAAGATTTATGTGGCCAGGTCAAAATAGCAGTTCTAAGCTGCACACACAGGCTGCAATGGTAGGCATGAGGCATGTTTAAAGGTCAACTTAAGTGGCTGGCACAATTAGGCCTACTTGTAGCATTTAATTTACAGGCTGTGCGTGCATGTAGTGCCACTTAATTTGGGACTTATAAGCAAATTAAATATTCAATTGGAGATATGCCAATGTTGCCATGTTTTAAGGAGTGAAAGACACACAATTGATGGACATCCTAGGATGCTTGTTTCCAGTCCAGGGAGGACCTGGCCTGGCAGTTCGGGCTGGACTGTTCCCATTGGGTGCAGGGCAAGACTGATTTGCATATGGCTGGGTCCAAACTTTATTGTCATGGTGAGCAAAAAACACGATGGATTACGGCCCAGATCTCTGTACTGGGGTGAATGTATGACACAGTTCTGTATTTAGGTCAAGTCTACTAAACAGCAAGCTGTCTTGTTCCAAGCAACATATTGTGTGGTTACCAAGATGCTATGTGGACATGCAGCCGCTCATTGCCTACCATTGTTTGGCTTTATTGTCTCTCTTCCTTCCTTACTGTTTATTGGATGGCTTTCCTGGTTGCAGCCTATCCATCATTTGCTGGTCACCCCCTTGGAGTTTTTCTTCTTTACCATTTTGTTGGTTGTCGGACTTCACTCCATCCTCTGCTCGCTTTTAGGGAACATGTTTTTTCTTTTTAAATGAGCACTCCATTAAGGGTTGCATGTGTTTCCCAGCTGTCTCCTTTGTGTGCTTTTCTCCCCCGACGTTGCTCTCTATCACCCAGGTGTTTTCCCTCCCTTGTTCCACATTGCTCTCTTTCGCAAACATTCTCTCCCACTTGGTACTTTTGCCCTGCCCACCAGGCTGCTTCTTCCTCACCCAGCATGCTGCTTCACCCCCCTCATGGCATTTTGCTTCCTCCCATCCGTCCCAATCCTGTAAACTGCATATTAGTTTACATTTAAAAAAATAAAAAAAATAACATGTTTTCATACTATGCTTTTGCAGTGTTTTTTGTTATTATTTACTGATTCAGCTCTGATGAGTAAAAAAAAAAAGCCTGTGTCCTTTAATAGGTGCACGCATTTATCTTAAACGCATGTGCATTTCTACAAAATGATGCAGTGGCCTTGTCAATGGGCCTTTTTTTGCCATGCTGACCTGCAGCTGGATGCTCTAAAAACATTGGCAAAAGCCAATAGATCTTATAAAAGAGATCTATTGGCTGTGCCAATGCTTGTTTATACATATCGATATGTGCATTTTTCTTCCCCAACATGCCACAACGCAATAGCTTTGGGTGCCGAGCTGCATTGCACTAAAACGAATAAATCTGCCTACAGAGTACTGTGCAGAGAGGTTTCCTCACATGCTTGCTGCAGTGCTGGCGATCTATCATAGCTAACACACTGCATATACTTCAAACAGCAACAGTTTCTCTGGGTTAGAGGTATAGCAGTTTTTTTTTTTAAAAAAAAAAGGAAATACTCCATTTATTTTAATTTAAGCGAGACTTTTGTTAAGCAGTGGTTAAATGTGGGTTGTCCAAAGCAAACAAGCTCTGAGGGGGGCTGACCCAAAGCGACTCACTCTATTATTTTTTGCCTAACAGATGAGCTCTTATGACAGCGAATCCTATCAAGCCAGACCTAAAAACTGCCATATGGTACAGAATGTTCTCATCCATTCCCTGAGGTGGTCTGACTCCTCCAAGAACACTATACTCCAGAGAGACTTAAAAATATGTTGAACTAAGGCCAGCACTTTAGTTCTGATTTTATTTTGTTGCAACCTACAGTAGAGTTCCCTTCTAGTCACCACAATGACTCACACTCAGGAGTAAGATGAAGGGAGCTAAAACGCTAAAAGCTTTTAGTAAGCATAGATAAGAACAATAACTAATTTCAAATAACCTTAAAAATAGAACTTTTAGGTGATGAAGAACCGCCAATTGATCTATGATGGGAAAAGTTAGTAAAATTAAGGTTCCTTGTGTGAGGACAAGATAACTTTCAAATATGGTGCTCCAAGCACTAATCACCCAATATGAGCGGGTTCTGGTGCTTCTGTTAGGTGGCAAATGACATTTTTATACCAGTTGCTGAATGGTTAGAGCTGCCAGGAAAACTACTTCCTCATTGGTCCTTGCATGTCGCAGTAAAAAATAAAGGATTGTTTGTCGATTTCACATTACCTGGAAACCAGGCAAAGCGATGATGAAAAATGAGAAAACAGGAAGGGGAAAAAACCTAGGTTTACACAGTTTCCGTCAATTAAAAAAATGAATGCCTTGTTCTGTTTTGCACCACAGATGTAATTTTGCTTTTACATAAGCGGATTCAAAACCTCATCTTTAATATCGTATGCATTATGACGTTATAGTAGTGGGAGGGATGTGCATATGACATCACTTAACTACCACTTATGCATTTCATATTACATAAATGCGCAAGGTTAGGTTCACGGGGGCAATTTTTGCACCACTGAAGGGTACTCTACAATGTACCCTGTCAGGAGTTAGTTTTTATAGCTAGGGGCTAGCAGCAGTGATTACTTTGTTTAGGCAATTTAAGATGATGAACAGCGACATTCATTTTGGAGACTGGGACTTATTTTAAACCAGAGCAAGAGAGAGAATGGTAGAAAAGGGAGCAAGACGGAAGAAAGAGAGAGAAGCAGTGATAAATGGAGAACATAGGGATGAAAACGAAACCACACGAATGAGATGAGGAGACACAAATTGCAGGGTAGAGGGAAAGAAAGGTGAAAATAAGGAAGGGAAAAGTTAATTAAAATAAGATAAAGAGAGAGGAGGAGACAGAGGGATGCAAGGAAAACACCACGCCAATTGAATCAGACACACCTGGAAGAAAAAATAATTGAAAGTGAAGCAGAAAACGAAGTAAAAAAAAAAAAGGGGAAGTAAAATAAATTAGAAGTAAACATTTCGAATTCATGAGGTACATTCGATTAGATGATTTCACAGGCATTTGCAAATCAGTTCATCAAACTGTCCTGACAGGAGTTTCAAAAATGACCTCGAGGTTACCAGTTCATATTACACCCACACAAGTCGGTATGAGAAGTTAATCTGGCTTCCAATTATTACTTTTCTTGGAGTTCATATATTGTATTTTTTACCTTCAGCAAAGAGCCTCTCCAGAACTAAAAGAATATTCGTAATTGGTGTTGCCACGGTGTGGCATAATTCAGTTTTGTCACTGGGTATGTTGGAAGAGCATGTTACACATACATGTAATATTTGACTGTGCAGCCAGGTCCAAAGAATTGCTAGAGCACAATGCTTTGAGTTCAGCCCGTATGCACCTGTTCTGTCTGTGCCCTTGGCTCTGCGTTACTAGCGCTGCACCCCCCACTATGGGATCGACAGTCTATGTAACTCACGGGCAGTGCAGTGAATCTGTGAATTGTGAGTAATAAAAGGCTCACCTTTGTCATTTTTGACGCTCTCCTCTTATCTCGTTTCTTTTCTCGCTATTCCTGTAATTCTGGCCAATCAGATGCATTTTGGGCTTCTTCAGAACCAATCCAGGGAAGGCTGCACCCCACCTGCAGATGAGAGAAGTGGTTTGGGTGCTCCCAAATCCCATACATTTGTAAGGCGTAGGTAATCCCAGCTTTGGGATGAATTATTCTAAATTCTTATCTTCACAGAGTGAAGAAGCTGCACAGAGGAATTTATCCATGACATTTGTTCAGGAAAAGTGTGACTCCAAAGATCAGGGTAAAAGCATTACAACCTCATTGCGAAACTGTAAGGATTAAGCATGACCAGACACATTTCCGACAGGAGGGGAGAAATAGAGTTTTGGTGCAAACGTAAAAATTATTATAATCTGGTCAAAATCAGTACTTTGATTGACTAGAGTTAGCCTCCTTGTAACTTACTGAACTGATTCAGGACTCCGATAGTACAGAGTTTGTAGTGTTAGTTGAATGACCAGACGTGGGTCCTGTACTCACTGTGTCATTGGAACCAAGCTGCGTACGACTGAAGAGGCCCACTAGGCCAAAACGGGTCTTGGGTTGCTTTTCTTCCTGTTCAGAGGGAACCTGGCGTGGCAGTTCAGACTAGTCTGTTCCGAATGTAGCAGGACCAAGGCTGGTTTGCATATGGCTGGGTCTAATCTGAGGTGGCATGACGGGCAAAAAACACAATGGGTTGGATTGCTACCCCAAGCAATTGCCACTGTTTTTTCCCCCCCGGAGATTTATATAGCGCAAACTTGACCCAAAGGTATCAGGTATCGGAGCGCTTTACATGAGCACCAGTTGCGTTGCATGAGGACACATTCATTTTTGTTAGGCATGAGGAGATTAAGTGATTTGCCCAGAATCGCAGAAAATATATGCCATATATCTCTGTGAAGGTGAACCTTCCTAGCCACCAGCAGTCATTGCACAAAACATCAGCAATGGACATCTACTGACCACCCCTGCAGTATGATAGCAGAATATTGAGGCCTAAATATCGTCTGACAAAAATATCTTTTCCTGAATATTGGCTATGAAATGTGGCCCAATGATGGAAAATCTACACCCAAAGGAGGGATTTGAAAGCTGGGTAGGTTATTAATGTTGCAGTACACTCCTTAAACCTCTGCAATCTATCACACGTTTTGCTATCACCAGCAGAATGACTTATTGAATTGAGTGATCACTGATGAGAAATGTAGAGTTCTGCAGGTAACGGTTTTTAATTCTTGGCCGGCTGGCTTGGCTTTCCAGACTTTTGAGGTTGATAAATTGAGTGCTTTGAAATTAAGTTACCCCTGGTATTCATAGCATTTGTGTAGGAAGCTGGCTTTCTATATAGTGTATTATAAAGAATTACACTTTGCTGAGTGTCCAGTGGATTCCCAATTGGTCCACAGAGGAAAAAGTAGATAACACTAACACTTTATTTGTAGTATTGTGGGTAAGCAGTTAGGCCTGTTAGAGGGTAGTGCTAAGCATTTGTTGTACTCACAGAGGCAATAAATGAGACACACTCAAAGAATAAATCTGAGACCAATTAAAAAAATAGCAATTCTTTTTATATATATTTTTAAACCATGAAGTACATTCTAAGGTAAGTACTGTATTTCTTATGAAATTTCCAAAGATAAGAAAATAGTTCAAAGTCGGGCGCAGTCATGCACATGCAATCCAATGGGAGAAAAAAACAAGTACGTTAAAGCACATAGTACAGACAGTTGTTTCAGGGGTTCACCTTCTGGGTTGGGAGTAGCAGGAAGCCAAGGTCCAATGTGCTACCAACAATTAGTCGGGAGTGTCATAAATCCCACCAGGCGCAAGGGTGTTGGTGGAGTTGGTCGCTGGCACGCTACGGGGAAGGGTGGCCCTCTAAAGACAGGCTGCACAAGGGTTCTTGCGGGCACCAATTCCTCCTGAGGCACAGCCGGGAGCAGCTTACTTAGTGTTTTGTTTTAAAAAACTGTATACTTGTGTGTTTTTAAACTCTCACACTCACTTACCCCTGGGCATTTCACTTCTCTTGTGGCACGGACACCCCCGCATAGCGGAACTATCGCTGCAGCGGGCGAGGTGTTTTCGACCTTCTTGCCGCCATTCGCCGCGGCCAGCAAGACACACCCACTTGCGCAGGCCACGCCCCCTCCATCAGGCTCCTACTTAAGCGCTGATTACGAGCGCCGTTCCCTACACCGATTCCTCCTGAGGCACAGCCGGGAGCAGCTTACTTAGCGTTTTGTTTTAAAAAACTGTATACTTGTGTGTTTTTAAACTCTCCCACTCACTTACCCCTGGGCATCTCACTTCTCTTGTGGCACGGACACCCCCGCATAGCGGAACTATCGCTGCAGCGGGCGAGGTGTTTTCGACCTTCTTGCCGCCATTCGCCGCGGCCAGCAAGACACGCCCACTTGCACAGGCCACGCCCCCTCCATCAAGCTCCTACTTAAGCGCTGATTACGAGCGCCGTTCCCTACACCAATTCCTCCTGAGGCACAGCCGGGATCAGCTTACTTAGCGTTTTGTTTTAAAAAACTGTATACTTGTGTGTTTTTAAACTCTCCCACTCACTTACCCCTGGGCATTTCACTTCTCTTGTGGCACGGACACCCCCGCATAGCGGAACTATCGCTGCAGCGGGCGAGGTGTTTTCGACCTTCTTGCCGCCATTCGCCGCGGCCAGCAAGACACGCCCACTTGCGCAGGCCACGCCCCCTCCATCAGGCTCCTACTTAAGCGCTGATTACGAGCGCCGTTCCCTAAACCGATTCCTCCTGAGGCACAGCCGGGAGCAGCTTACTTAGCGTTTTGTTTTAAAAAACTGAATACTTGTGTGTTTTTAAACTCTCCCACTCACTTACCCCTGGGCATCTCACTTCTCTTGTGGCACGGACACCCCCGCATGGCGGAACTATCGCTGCAGCGGGCGAGGTGTTTTCGACCTTCTTGCCGCCATTCGCCGCGGCCAGCAAGACACGCCCACTTGCGCAGGCCACCCCCCCTCCCAACCTCCTCCTCACCAGTATATAGTATGTGTCTCTACCGGAAGCTCAGCGGACGGGCGCAGCGGGCGCAACGATGGCGCGCCGAAGGCGCGCACAAGGCAAGCCCGTCTGCGCCCGTCCGCGACCGACCGGACCAAGGGCCACCCCCCTCTGACCCATCGAGACATTACTCGTCAGCCCAACTATACGGTCTTCAAGGCCCTTGGCCGATAAATAAATCTGTGACCTCTCACATTGACAGTTTGGGACTCACAGCAGCCATTCCCCCATCCTCTTTTCCTTCCCCCTCTCACCCTCCACTGTATTCCTCTGTCTCCCGCTCTGAGCTCTCTGCTGCACCTACACCCCCTTCTCTCTCCATCTATTACCTCAACACGCGCTCTGCAGTCAAGCACTATCACGAGCTCTCCGTCCTCTTAGACCTATATAAGCCTGATCTCCTATTCCTCACAGAGACCTGGTTTCGTGATAGCTCTCTCCCCTCTTTATTGGCAGCTCTCCCAACCACTTACTACGCGATTCGAGCCGACCGATCTACGGATAAAGCGGGCGGTGGTGTCGCCTTGATCCACCGGAAAGAATTCTTCTTTCAGCCTCTTACCTTCCCCCCTATTGGTACCTCCGATTTCCTAGTTGTCCGCTCCCTTTCTTTCAAAATTCCTCTCACTCTCCTACTCGTGTACCGTCCCCCCCAACCCTCCCAAGCCTTCCTTCCTGGGTTTCAAGATCTGGTGGCCACCCTAGCGGTTAATAACTCCTCCATCTTGGTGCTAGGTGATTTTAACTTCTGGCCCTCTGACCCTGCAGAATGTTCCAATTCCAAAGAATTTTCTGACACCCTTCGCTCTCTCAATTTCAATTCCTATGTTCACTCCCCTACTCACATTCATGGTCACACGCTCGACCAGATTTGGTCTCTCAACTGTCCTATTGTGTCTCTCTCTATCTCCCCCTGCCCCTGGTCTGATCACTCTTTGATTTCCTTTTCTTCCCCTCTTCTCCTAACCACCAAGCCCTCACTTCCTAAAAATATTTGGGCACGCTCCTGGGGCCGAATTGACGCTTCTCAAGTGGCCTCCACACTCCTTCCCCTCTGCCCCGACTTATTTGGTTTACCGCTTACGGCACAAGCTGATTCTATTAATTCATGGCTCCAGTCAGGCTGTGACTCAATTGTTCCTTTTCGACGAGTTTCCTCTAAACGGTCACATGAGTCCAACCGCTGGTTCAGTGAGGAACTGAAGGCGCTGAAACTCTCAGTTCGCCATGCCGAACGAGCTTGGAGACGGCACTACTGCCCCAATCTTAAATCCCAGTACACTTCCCTTCTTTTGCAATATAAAAAAACTATCTTTACTAAAACTGAATATTTCTCTTCCAAAATCTTAGCCGCCGAGAACCAGCCCAAAGAAATTTTTTCTATAGTTCACAATCTTGCATATGCCGACAGAACCACTCTCAAACCCCCTCCATCACAGTCGCTTTGTGATTCCTTGAACACCTACTTCTTGGACAAAATTGACAAAATCAAAGCCAATATTCCTCCTCCATCGCTCTCTTTTTACAATTCCCCTAGCCCTCCTACTAAGGCGCATTTTGACTCATTCCCCCCACTAACCGAAGACTCCTTCCTTTCCCTTCTATCCCTGGTCAAATCTGGTTCCCCTCTTGATCCTTGCCCTGCTCACATCCTCAGGCTCATTTTCACAACCTGCATGGCACCACCTCTCTCCTTTCTCAACTGCTCCTTATCTCAGGCATTGTTCCCCCCACGTTAAAAACAGCCATCATTCTTCCCATCTTGAAAAAACCTGGCGCTGACCCCTCTGCCCCAGTCAACTTTCGACCCATTTCCTTACTCCCCTTTTTAGGGAAAGTACTGGAACGACATGTGACCAGAGCCCTTACCACCTTTGTCGAAGAAAACCAGGTCTTGGCCCTCCGTCAGGCCGGTTTTCGCCCCGCTCATTCCACCGAGTCTGTGGCGATATCCGTCCTTGACAACCTCAGAGAAGGTATGGACACCAACCTCCCCCAGGCCCTGGTCCTTCTCGACCTGTCTGCCGCCTTCGACACGGTGGACCATTCCATCTTACTCTCCCGTGTCGGGGCGGCCGGGGTCGGCGGGGTAGCCCTGGTCTGGTTGTCTTCCTTCCTTAGGGACCGCTCCCAAGCAGTGCGGCTAGGCGACTTTTCGGCTAAACCCTGTAAAGTGCCGTGTGGGGTTCCCCAGGGTTCCTCCCTTTCCCCTCTACTGTTTAATCTCTACATTGCCCCTCTCATTTTTTCCCTTCAACAAATGGAGGTCTCCGTATTTAACTATGCGGATGACCTCCAGTTCATCTTTACTCTGTCTTCATCCACTGACTCCATATCTAATTTTCAAACCACAATGATCTTCATCCGGGACTGGATGAGTCACAACCACCTGAAACTAAACCCGGATAAGACCGAACTGGTTTTGACAGGTGGTTGTGCCAATCCCTGGTCGTCTCTCTTCTGGCCCCCCTCCTTGGGTTCCCCCCCTTCCCCCTCTTCTTCTGTCAAAGCGCTCGGCTTCAAGATCAACGACCAACTTACTTTGCACTCCCAGGTGAGCTCTGTGGTGTCCTCCTCCTTCCTCTCTCTCCGCACTATCCGCAAGGTATCCCGCTTTTTCTCCTTTACTGCCCTCAAACTTATTGTGTTGGCTATGGTCGTTTCTAGACTAGACTACGGCAACGCATTATACTGCGGTATGCCTGCTTACAATGTTCGACGGCTTCAGCTGGTGCAGAATCAGGCCGCTCGGCTAGTCTACAATTTGTCCAAGTCACACCACGTCACTCCCCTTCTCAAATCCCTCCACTGGCTCCCTATCCGTGAACGCTCTTTGTTCAAAATGGGTTGTATTTCCTTTCAGGCCCAGTCAGGATCTGCCCCTGCTTTTATCTCTTCTGAGATCAGAATCTATACCCCCGCAAGGGAACTGAGATCATCTTCCCAATATCTGCTGATTGTCCCCCGTTTTCGCTGAAAAAAATGGGGAGGCTCCAAATTTTCAACTATTGCCCCCACCTTCTGGAACTCTCTTCCGTCTCACCTCAGGTCCCTCACCCATTATCCTTTGTTTCGTAAAGCATTAAAAACTTTTCTTTTTTCACAGGCCTTCTCCCAATGATTTTCCCCCTGTCTCCTGGCCCACCTGCTAACTGAGGTTTCAGTGAACCACAGCGCCATGAAACCGTTAGGTGTACGTGCGCTTTAGAAGTAATTTAAACTCAACTCAACTCAAACTCAAGTCCTTATGCTCCCAAATGGGGGCTGGGGTCTCAAGGACCTTAGGGACAAGAGGCCACGGCCAGTTTGTCATCACCCAGCTCGTCGCGGTCAGGAGCCAATAGCTGGCAGGGGCAAATTCAGGACTGCTGGGCCACTCTTGAAGTGGGTCTCAGGGTTCTTGATGTCCCTTGGTGGCTGCTGGGCTCTAGTACAGTAGGAGTCTGGGGTTGGTGTCGCACGGCTCCAGTCGGTCCTGGTGCATCCAGTCTACACTCGATGGGGAGACAGATCTGACCTTCCAGAGCATGGGTACCTCTTCCTGGTTGGTTGCTGCACCGGTGGGCCAGGCATCTGCAAATCAGTGGACCGGACTCTGTGGTTTCGGTGCCTTCGGTCCGCAGGGGAGTAGCTGCATTACTCCAAGGGAGTTCATGGGCAGTTTGCGAAGGCTGGTAGTCCACTGGGGATCTTAGAGGCCACACAGCAGCAGGACAAGACAGTTCACCTCGATTGTCGAGTCTTGAAGCAGCAGGCACGGGTTTGCGTCAAAGCTCCAGAGCAGGCGCTCAGTTCTTGGGTTCAGCAGCTCTTCTCTGTCCTCTTAAGGTCCATAGAATCAGTAGTTCTGGGATGAGGGGTTCCACCTAAAGGGGGATTAAGAGGTGTACCAGGTAGTAGCCAATGGGCTGCACACCTCTAGGGTGACTACACACTCTATATGACCATTTCCTGTGGGAAGTGGGCATAACCCTGACCCTAATAAGCTACTTCCCTCCAACACGAGATAGAGGATTTCTAAAAAGAAAAAAACTCCATGCGCTGCAGACGGTGGGTAAAAACTGCAAACTTCACACCCAGGCCTTATTATATGCACTAATTTACTTTACTTGTTGCTGGTATTTATTTTCTGTACTGATTGCCCTTTCTAAATAAAAATGTGCCAAAAGCAATTAAAGAAGTTATTTTAAAATAGCTGTAGACCATCAAATAATGTCATCCCACAGAATATCTGAACCAACTCAAGTGCCTGTGCGAGCAAGAGAGAGAGTCAGAGAAAGAGAGAGACAAAGAGAGATTCGGAGGCAAATACTAGAATTTCTCTAGTATCAAATATAAGATTTGAACATACATTCTCAAAAGAAGATACAAAAGTCTGGCACACAGACAATAGTGGAATATGTGGTTAAGGGAGCAGGGTAAGTGTGTTCGTGAGTATTGTAGGGCACACGTTTGACTCTTGGTAAGGTTATAATGTTCCACGTTTTTATTCACACATTTTTCTTAGTCTATATTTAAATCCAAATGGCAGAGCAACATTTAAAGAAAATATTTTTATATATTCATTTTTTTGTATTGAGAGCATCCCACACTTCATTGCTGCGAATAGAACCAGATTACAGAAACAGGGATGGGATTGGGCGAGGGTAAATGCAATTATGGAAGTATCAAAAGGCATACTGTGCGTTTGGGTTTTGCAGATAGATGTTTACATTATAAAATATTTAAAATTTCAGCCAGAGGGAGATGGGGTTATTTGATCAGAATCATATGAGTTTTATTCAGTCAAGTGCTAAGACTGGGCCATGGAGCTCCGAGTTCAAAGGGCAGTGTCTCAGCCACTAAACCTATAGAATTTGAGCTGCTGCCCAGATCGGCTAGAAGCCCCCAAGTCATGTCTTCATCCTTTCAGTCTGGCTGCTGATGCTCTACCCCATGAAAGAGGCACCATAGACAGGTCCTTTGTAGTCAATGGCTATCAGTGCAGGGCCGTACTGGCCATCTGTTGTTTTCTGGGAGGCTGGAAGGGTGGGGGCTGGTTTTGCAGTGGTGAGGGCCAGTTTTATTACTGGGGTCTGGTTGTGCTGCGGTGCTGCAATATCGGCCCCTAGTAACAAAAGCAATAAGCAAGCATTTCCAGTCTCCAGGTGTTGGGAAACGAGGCAGTATCTGTGAGGCCTGTACAAATAACATGTCACATTTATCCTTCACTGGGAACCAAACACCCTATTGTAGCACTTGACTCTCAGAAGGTAGCGTCAGTGCTTTAAATGGGCCGGTACTGTCCAGTACGGAGTACCAGCACTTTTTTATTTTGAGAGGGAGAGTACCGGCACTTCTCAAGGGTGACTTCATACTTTTAATTGGAGAGGACCAGCACTTCTCAGTAACAAACAGGTACTCTACTACAGAGTACCTGCACTTCTATTTTTCCATTTCATGCACTGGGTATCATTGCAGAGCAGTCTTAGGCTTACTCAAGGGAGGTGGTGTAGACTAGTAATCGCCATTTACCAGTACGCAGAAATAACACTCAATAATTGATTGTCCAGTCTGTACTTTGCTTTATAAAAGGAAGAGTGCATTTATTAAACACACACACTACAAATACTGTGCACCAATTTACAAATATACATAAGATGTTGGAATTACTTTGTGACATTTTATAACATTTCCACCCCTCCCTCAGGGGGCGGGGTCTAGTACCACAACTCCCCTGTATGCACATCATCTTGCCCCCTAATGCAGTGGGTTGACATAACCTGGAGCGAGGGCCTTGCCCACTGGCACCATCCCAGTGGCGACCCACCGCATCATCTCAACAAGCATTTAAAATGGCAAACCTGCCATGGTGACACATAACCCTGACGGAGCATCTTATACTGACCTTACAGCATACACCTCTACTCCTTAGGGGCTAACAGTCTGGGTTGTTCTTCACCTAACACAGCAGCAAGAATACATGTTTAGTCATCACTTTAAATGAGTTACTTATCATAGCTGATAACAGTTAAAATGCGTTGCAATTAAAGCCCCTAAAAGGCCTCATAGATAAAATCACAAGATTAAGCACATACAGCCATACACCCTAGCAGGAATGTCCAACAACATAACCCCACTTTGCTTATGACTTCATCTTACACAGGCACTTCACATTACACATGCAACTTTCAGTCCCTCTAAAAGAAATAACATTGGTAAATGCACTTCTCGTGCAATTGCACCTCGTGCAATTGCACCTCTTCACCTCCAGGGGAGGCCCTTCTCCAGACATCCCCAGCACAGCCCTCCATACATTGAGGCAGTCCCTAACACCCCCCCGGCTGTAGAACAAAAGTTCCAGCCCTGGGATGCGGATGACTGCTGGCTGAGCCCTTGAGAGGTTATTTCCACTGACCCCCAGAGACTTAGCGGGGGGACTTTTCATCTTCATGCTGGGGGAGACTGTGTTGCTCCTGCAGCTCCCCCTGCACATTGGCACACTTTTCCCAGTGACCCCATCCTCCTGGGGCCACCACAAGCCGAGATAAAGCTGCTTTCCCCTGCAGGCCGATCCGGGCCTGCAGGGCATTATGGGGCGCTCTTCCCCCATCGGGTGAATTTTTGATGAGTGGCTCTCCCGCTCATCTGGGGAGAGCCGTGCTGCACACAATGGTGGACCTGTGCCGCATCAGCTTCTCATAGGGGAGCCTGGTCCCACCCGGACCCTTCCTGTGCCCGGTGAGTCCACTTAGAGCAGCTCGGTGAGCCCACACGTGGCCGCTCCTGTTGCTGTGCTCTTCTGGGTCCTGGTCCCACCCGGGAACCCCACACTGCTGGCTCGCCACTCGGGGAGCCCACCCCCGGCGGCTCACGCTGGCTCCCCGCTTGGCCACGCTACCTCACGTGCTGCACCGGGAACCAGCACATCTCTCCTGGTCTGCCCGCTCTGACACAGAGACTCCCGACGGTCGGGCCGGATCCCGGGGAGTGCGATGGCTCTCCCCCCGCCATCCTCCAACCACGAGGGAGTGCGGTGGCACTCCCCCACTTGTACGGGGCACACTGGGGCCTGGAGTTGGGAACCCGGGCCCCACCGCCTTGGAGGTCTCCACGGGGAGTGCGACGGTGCTCCCTGACTTCAGCTTCTGGTCTTCGGGGCCCAAAGTTGGGATCTCGGGCCCCATGGGCAGTCTTCATCGTGCTCCCTGACTTGTCTTCGGAGCGACGGGGCCCAGAGTTGGGATCCCGGGCCCCTGGTAATTATTCGCGGGGAGTGCGATGGCACTCCCTGGCTTATTTTCTCCCGCGAGGGGGGCACGACGGCACTCCCTTCCCTCTGTCTCATCGGGGGCAGCAGTTTCATGGGGAGCGCGACGGCGCTCCCCGACTTAACTTCTTGTGGGGGCACCTGACCCATCCCGGGGGCACATCTGAGACTGGCAGAGCCCCATGTGCTTTGTCGTCAGCCTTCTCTGAGGTCAAAGGTTGCCTACCTTCTGGGGGGCATTTCTCAGCCCTCAGGGGACCTATCTTCACCATTTTGGCCTCTTCTTGCTCCTGGTGGCGCACCAATGGGAGCACTTTCCTTCGCCCTCCTGGTCTCAAGGATGGTGAATTCAGCAGGGAGCTGTCTTCACTGGCTCCCTGCACCAGCCTTTTGCCTGGCTCTCCATCTGGACCTCTCTTCTCCTTGCGCAGCGGCTCTCCTGTCCTGGACTCCCCTCATGGCATAATTTAGGGACCTGGGACAGTCAGGGGGTTCTTCCTTCCAACTGCCCATGGCGCCAGGCTCCAGCACCAGTCTTTCTCAGCCGACCACACCCCAGAGAGAGCTCCTCTTCCTGTGCAAGCTCTTTTAAAAGAATTTGGAGGGGGCTTGCAGGAAGTCTCTGCTTGCCCTATCAAACAGCAACACCTCACCTCTCTGCCCCTGTGCCCGCCTTCCTGCCATGGCCTCTGGGTTAGTTCAAAATGGCATCGTCCAGGGTCTCATGCCACATGGTCTCTGAAAGACCCTTTCCCCCTTGCTGCCTTCTCTCCAGAGCAGCTTGGTGTCTGGCATCAGGTGACAGCCGCTAATGGATAACTGGGTAGCTCCAACCATCTTCTCTCCTTTTTGGAGAGGAGACCTTAGCACCTGGAATGCTTGTTGTGAAGGCCTAGGCCTCTGATGCTACAGCTTGGGGAGGAAGGTAATTAATCCAGCCTGGCAGGGTCAGCCCCAGCCAGGCTCTGGTTATGAGCTGAGTCAGAGGAATATGACATTTCTAGATGACCCATATGCAGTACATTTATGGGTTTGAATTCAGCAGAATACTTCCTCTCACCTAAGTTACAGTGGACTTTAGTGCGTGTCTGGAATTTGTAGGCCCTAGGGAAGTGAAACTATCCCATGTGATCCCCATCATCATAGGAGAATAATGAAGTGGTCCTTCAGTGAAAACAGTAAAGCAAACTGACTTTCCCGTACATGTTTCCTCACATTGTATAAAGCCTATTCCATGACACCACCCAGCTCTGCATAATTCCTGCCACACCATGTCTGCATGTGACCAGCCCAGTGCCCATTACTTCGGCTGCGGCGCAGCGGCCTACTCTCACCAGGGGGATACCGGTAAAATCCGGTCCCTTTCATCATGAGTTCACTGTGGGTGAGTCCCAACTTATGAGGCTCTCCCACAGAAAAAGCTCAACAATTAGGTGTTCAAAAAGCAAACAATCCGGGCGGCTCAGATGTTCAGAACCACCTTCTAACACCTGGGTCCAGGCAGTGTTTCCCCAGGGACTGGTTCGAGAAAATTGCCAGGGTTCCCAGTCCGGCCCTGTCGCAGCGTCCTTAAACATGCACATGTACAAGTCAACTTTGATTGTTAATTTCTATACACTTTATGCAGAGATAAGAAAACCTCAAATTCTTTTGACAAATGAGGTATAAAAAAATTTTACAAATTCATTTAAGTCCTTCAGAAATCATTACATGAGCAATTGCTAACTGCATCTTCCCTCCTCTGTCTGTTCATTCTGTCACTTTTTTGGAAAGGTTGCTTTAAATTTGATACCCATATTAGGCTACATAAATGGACCATATAGGGGTATTTTGCCTCTTTGGTAATAGTGGTTTCAGATCTAGTTTTCAAATAGTGGTTATACACGTGATATTACAAAGGTTGTTTGCCTTCATGCTTGGGTTGACAGCGGTCGTTCCATGGCGGAATTTATAATATATCACATGATATACTTTTCTGCGCCAAGTAGGAATAGCGCATTAACCAGTAAAGAATTTTGTTTTCAATAACCTTTTTGCCAGATCCGTGTGACTAGAGGCTTATTGTTGCCAAAATGCCGCACTGAGCTTGAAACGCGAGTCTGCCAAATGGAAATGGAGAACTTAGTTGTTTCCAAAACTATCAACAAGCAGATGGGATTTTACTACGTAAATGATAATCATATTATTTCCTAGTAAGCAAGGACAATCATATTTGGAAGACACAGATAAACACGATCAATGGTTGTGAGTTGGACCGCATACCCTCTTCTTGGACACTGAGTCCAAAATTAATTTCATATGTTTCAAATTTATTTTTGTTACAGAATTGGCAACATCCTCTTTTTACAAGACTTTAGGATATTTTCAAAGAAGATCTATTTAATGATTGACTCAACCCATAAGCAGTGAAGGATTTGATGGGGCCACATAACAAACCACAATATAGGTTAATCTGCGGACTTGGGGCCCGATTCACAAAGGCAATCTGAGACAAAAGTCTAACTTTAAGACTTTTGGTATTTACAGAGGTCATTTACGAGTTCTATCTTTGCATCTGCAGTCCGGCCAGACTCTACGGCTCAAGACGTACTCTCCGTCTCAGGCCAGATGATGTGTAATCAATGGGCTGGAATGCAATTTTTACAAGGAACATTTGGAACATGAGGTAAATGATAGAGGAGGTCATGAAAATCATTTAGAACAGAGAAAAGGGTGTGGCCAGACACTGAATCACATCCCAGAAAAGTTTGCTCCTTTGCATCATGGTACATGAAGTCCACAATTTGTTCTCCTCTCAGTGTTGGCTTTAGTGTTACACCACACTCAGTGTTGACTGTAGTGTTACACCAAACTTTGGTGTAACACTACAGTCAACACTGAGGGGAGCGCAAATTGTGGACTGCATGCACAGAAAGAAAGGTCTGAATGCTGTGGAATTGATCACCCTGTGAAGTGGAAACCAGTAGTTCCTGTCTCTTTTTTCTTAGGGTTGGTGATAAAGTATTCAGTGAGCACTAAACTGCTCATAAGGAAAAGGGATAGAATCATGGAACTCCTGAGGAGGTGAAAAACTACCCCTTAAATATACGGAATGGAAGCGTCCTTGTGCTCATTGAGTCTGTGGAGACAGGCCCTGCTCTGGCTGCAGTTCAGGAAATTAATGAGTATTGATATGAGCCCCAGCTTCAGTGGAAGAGCGGTGTAGTTCACTTGGTCTGGGCAGAAAAGGCCACAAATTTGAGAAGCAGAGAAGAGAAATCTTGTACAGTGAATGCTCCTCAATGGTAAATGAGATGAATGGATACCAAAAGATGGTGGATGAATGGTGAATGAATGGTGGATGATGATTGGTGCTTGGTCAATGGATGGGAGATGGATGGTGTCTAGATGGTGAAAAGGAAATGAATGGTGAATTGATATGGATTGCACAGCCCCAAGCCACACCATAGAAACAACATTATACATAAAACAAAAATTGCTATTCATATACTGTTGCTAACAATATTGTGTTGATAGTCAACACTTGTGTGCATGGGTTTTGTGACAGCTCTCCATTCTCATTAAAGGAATCAGGGATTTGCAAAGGAAAGCCCACAAACTAGGAAGACTACAAAAACAGCACAGCACGTGGGAAGGATAGCTCAATGACCTGAACGTTTGTCACAGTCAGAAAGTGGTGATTGACAGTTGACGAGTTTTCATTCTGGCAGTGCTGATTCAGTGTTCCATACTCCAGAAGGTTGGAAAAATGAGTTTCATGGTTGAGTAATAGTAACATCTATTATTTAAAGTGCTTAGAAATGGAACAAGGGTGGGTATGAAGTGACAAACAAGTTATTATACACTTTGCTGTGCCATTTTGGGTGCTTCTATCTGCTGCAAGACACAGTCTCCTAAATTTTGTGTTTCATAATATTCTTGTCTAACACAAAGTGTCTATGTTCATGCCCAGAACAAGGAAACCTTTGGAAAATGCAGCTGGTGTAGTAGTATGCACGACTGGGTCACCAGTGAACCTCGACTGACTCTTGCTACTGTTGATGTGGCATCCACATGCTGATGGATCTTCTGTTACATGACTGACCTGGTTGGCAGTTCACACGCCCTATGCTTCTGCCATAGCAGAGTTGTGAGGACTATATGGTGTTGCTGCTGCTGGATAGAGTCAGTGCCAGCCAGTACAGGTAAGCGCGGTGGGGGAGGGGTAGGGTGGGAGGGGCAAAGTCGACAGACGATGGAATAGGTATTATTAAATACATAAAGAATACCTATTCCGTCTTCTACCGACTTCGCTGCCCCCGCTGCGCCCTGCCCCACCGTGCTTACCTGTGCCCATAGGATATCACCCAGGCAGAGAGCAAGCAGGGGCAGACGCAGGCTCCCTTATTCACAGCAGTGGCGATAATGTCTGCCAGCCCTTGTAGATCCTGGCAAAGTAATGCGCACTGCTGCCCTTCTTAACAAATTGAATAAAGAACTGCACCGTTGTGAGAAAAGAGCTGGCCTTTCACAAAGTAAACTTTTAGGGTCTTAGGCAGTTTCGTCAACTTTTAGCTCATAGCATCCCAGGTCGAATTGCCAGAGTGCCTGTTTAAAGGACCTGCTGTGCACCCAGCTTGCCCCTGGAGGTACTGTACTGTGGTTTACAGAAATATAAGCACTCTTTTTTTGAATGACTGGAAGGGACGGATGTGGTCATTTGGTTTGTGAGGAAATGTGGTGTTTTATATGGTGTGGTTGTGCGACCTCACTGTGTAATACACTCACCAACTCCTTTAGGACCATTTAGTTTTGTTTGCCAAAACTTCAGCTCAACCCTGAGTAGCTGTCGCTCTGAGCAGCAAAGCTTACACAAAGGAACAAGTGCAAAGCATTTAACCACCACCAACTGAAGAAGAAATCGACAAGACACCAAGGAAATCCGACACCAATTGATAAAAATAGACTGTATTTTTATGTCTTTTTTGACACCACAATGAAAAAGACCCACCATAGGGGTTGTAGAATTTACAAGGTATATTAAAACACAGCATTTCAATAAACCACAAACAAGCATTGGCAAATCCAATACATTTAACACTTAGAAACTTTTTGAGATAAAGATTAGGCAGGTTGTATTGCAGTCGGTTAGAGTTACCTGGGGCAGGCAACTCTGGCACGGAGCAATTCAGGTGGATCAAAACAGTTACCTCCTCAGTAAAAGCAGTCTTCCAGAAGTTCCAGTCACTTTATCCTCTATCAACGGGTTCCTATGGAAGTAGTCCCGATGCTGAGTATGCAGGGTGCTTAAAGATGCTGAAGGATGCTAAGGATGTGACGCAGTCGATGCCGGTCTTCCTGCATGGTCTCCTTGGTCCATGAAGGTGATGAGGGCGTCCTAGACAGATGGTTCGCCATCCCTTGAGGACCTCTCTTGTCTGGCTGAATTCCAGTAGTCACTGGACTACCAGTCGTACAGTGTTATGGTCATGGTCAAATCCTTTTCTGTGCTGCAGCTTGCCTCCTGGGTGATCAAGCTTAACTCTGATGGCTCTCTTGGGTCCAACAGACTTGGGTGCAACTTCTCAGCGTCACATCCTGGTGCCTGATGCTGTATGATGGTGGGAGCTGCGATGCTTGATCTGAGCTACCACTGGCCCTTAGCAGGCTTCTTCAGCTGTTGTGTCCCTGTGCTGAGTACAGGAGGTCAGTCGGCTAGCCCTTTGAGCCTCTTTGCTTTGGCTGAGCTCTGGAGACAACATCTTCTTGAGCAGGACACAGCAGGCACAGTCCCTCTTCTTTGCTAGCCACCAGGTCCAGCAGGTGAAGTCCATGTTGGTGCAGCCTCTCTTCGTCTGGAACTTGGCACAGCAGGGCAGTCCTTCTTCCAGTCCAGTCGAGATGTGGGTGACAGGGCTCCCTATTTATGTACAGAAAATACCCTCGGTGTAGGAAGTGGTTGGTAATAACCACTACCTGGGAAGTGTGGCATCTAGCTATTCCAGCGTGCACCATTCTGCCTACTCTCAGGATGGCAGAATCGTTCTCTTGGTGTCCAGAGCTTCCTAGCACAACCCAGAGGTGTGGCTACACGCACCTGGGAAACTGGTTTGACTACTGGTTTCCCTTCTCCTTCCCTTGTGCCAGCTAGACTGACTAAACAATGGGGCTACTCCTCTACCAAGTGTTCCCCATCTGCCCTTCAAAGAAGTTTCAGCTTTGAAGTTCACCTTTTGGGCCAATACCCATGTGGCTTCCAGCAGGAGGGAGGTAACACATCTGTTCAGTGTAGGCCCCTATTGCTTCCTCTCCTGAAAGGCTTTATCAAATCTCCTCAGGAGCGCAGAATGCTGTCTCGGGTTTCAAACTCCATGTGTGACCGTTAAGGGCACAGGAGATTGAAAGCAACAAAGTAACATTTGTAAAAGTTGCACACTGTAACTTGTTACATTAATTTCGACTGGGAAACCAAGTTCAGCTTAATGTAATGAGCTGTTTGATACCTTGGAGTATCAACTGTGGTCGCACCGGTCAGGACTTAGCACAGCTGAGGGGTCAGCGTGTAACCCTACACTCATCAATAGGGTGACCATGTCTTTCCACAGCAAAAACCATAGTTTCATATTTTTACTGGCAGAACATTTAAGATACACGTTCTGGTCATAAAAAATGCTGCAGCCTGTCTTAGGGCTTGGTAGGTATGCCATAGGGGTGACTTACACATGTTTCAGGGTTCAGGGGGACAGTTGACTTTGCCATGGCTTCTAAATGGCAAAGTTGGGCTAGCAGTTCAAAATTACCCTTCCAGTCTACAGTGGCAAACGGGGAGACTCGTTTTATTCTTGCCACACCCAGGGTGGCACAATCGGTCCTGCAATCCTTGGAGGGTGATCTCTCTTACAGGCCCTGGGTACACCAAGTGCCATATACTAGCGGCTTACAGGTAAATTAGCCTATGCTAAATGGGTTCAGCAAACGTTACTTACATGTTTTAGGGTCAGGGAACTGAGGTCTGGTTAGCAGGCCTCAGTATACTCTCACCGTCGAAAAACAAGCAGCATCAGTCAGAAGAAACTGAGGGAGACCATAGAAAAAGGGTTATTTCCATTCAGTTTTATTTCCCCAGTGCCTTGTGAGCTCTCTTGTTTGAAACACAATTGCTGCAGAGGTACTGTACTTACAGCTGCTGTGCAAGCTTCCCAAGAAACACCCATAATTAGCAAAAGATCCTTAGCGCACTTAGGGGCATATTATCAAGCCAGGCGATAAAATTATCGCCGCTTTAGCGGCAGAAAACTGCCGCTAAAACGGCGATAATGGGCTTGATAATATGCTCTATGGAATTCCAATTGAAGCCCATGTTAGATGTGAAGGACGTCTAACATGGGCTTCAATTGGAATTCCATAGAGCGTATTATCAAGCCCATTATCGCCGTTTTAGCGGCAGTTTTCTGCCGCTAAAGCGGCGATAATTTTATCGCCTGGCTTGTTAATATGCCCCCTAGGGGCATATTATCAAGAAACAGAGTAAACATTATCGCCGCTTTAGCGGCAGAAAACTGCCGCTAAAGCGGCGATAATGGGCTTGATAATATGCCCTTGAGAATTCCAATAGAAGCCCATGTTGACACCAGAACATGGGCTTCTATAGGAATTCTCCAGGGCATATTATCAAGACCATTATCGCCGCTTTAGCGGCAGTTTTTCTGCCGCTAAAGAGGCAATAGTTTTAACTCCATGCTTGATAATATGCCCCCTATAGACCTAACCAAAAAGCTTGAAGAAAAGATCTTAGCCATGTCACACAGGCTAATTTCCCTGCTGGATGCCCTGCCAAAGGCCTCAGCAAAGATGCCTTTAACTAATTTGATGAATTGGACCAATGAAAGTCGCTAATTGCATAAATTGAGCAAAATGACTCCCAGCCCGAGGCACACTTGGCCAGAACTTGACTCTGCGTACCCAAACGTCTGTGCGGTTGACTGGAAGGTTCACAACAATTAGGAAAATTAAAAGCCTCAAAGTGGAAAGGCGTTGGCCAATCTGTGGATGTGTATGGACTGCAGAGGCAACCATTGTGTTTGTGCCTCCGGGTCAACATGGCAGCTGTTGTTAGCAGTTCAGTTCCATTACTCACTTCACGCGGCACGTGCCAGGGGCTCTTAGGCATTGTGTCATTGCGTCACTAGTAATGACGTGTGTGCCTGAGAGGGGCCTGGAAGAGAGTACCTGCATGTGTGTCAGCCGTGACAACACTGTCCGGCCTCCCACGCTGCACGTGTGTTAGCGCTCGTTGCCTGAGACCCAGCATCGATTAACAGATAACTACACTGCATGGAGACATCAACGTTAATAATTAAAGAATCAGGGGCATGTGACGTAAGCTGCAAGTGTGCTTGCTACATTTGCACTGGAAGTGAGAAATTCTTCATCAGTCAATAGTTGCACAGACCAGCACCACAAAATGCAGTTTTTGCACCGCTCTGGGGGGTTCCATTTCAATTTTTCGGACTGCTTGGCTGTGCAGATATCGCTGCAAAACTGGCCTGCACAGCTGCAGCACTGCTCAGAACCCCTGCACATTTCCCCGTCACAAGCACACTGTCTGTGTGAACTAACACTTTGAAGTGCATAACCAGGGATGGATTTGACTCCTTTTCTAACATGAATGGGGACTGGATAAAGCATGTCAGGCAAAGTTGTGATAGCAGGAAAAGCACTATTGAGTTCTAATAACAGGGCCTGCCCCGCCACGGTCAAGCCTTTAAGACAAACTATTTATGTGGAGTTAAACCCTGCTTTATTGTGGGACTTCATTAAAAGTCCTGAATATAGTGGAAGAGAGCCTTCTGCATGTCATGCTGGCTGTGACCCACTCGACTGCAGAAAATGTTTTGAGGCTAGAAATAGGTGTGTGTAAAGTTGCAGTTTTATTCAATGAAATATAGGTCTTTTTCACAAAACCAAGAAATATATGTGTAGCTGCTCCATTCCACGTGGCTTGGACTTTTCATGTATATTGAGACTTTTGTCCCAATTTTGTGTGCATGAGTAATTTGAGTGAAGCCAACTGTCAAGAAAAGCGGAGGAGAGGAGGACCCCGTTATAGGGGAATGTAGGGCTTTAAGTAGGATGAAAAAACTGGGGTGGTCTCTCAAAAGGGAGCGGTCGATGCACTTAAGGGCGTGGCTTAAAAACCATAAGCTAAAAATCTGTGCTTAGTATAGTGTGCCGCCTGACTGGCATTTTGCTGCCTCTGCCATTGAATCCAGATATATTATACAATAAGTAAGATTACCTACAACAAGCTAAACGAGTCTCTTTGAAGTTAAATCAAAGGCAGAGAAGGGTGTTTCTGCAGCAGAGTTAAGATTTTTTTTAACTCCAAGGGCAAAAACGGAGAGCCCGATAGAGACCCGTTTTGGCACCTACCTTTTAGAACTGCCAGTGCTGAGCATCGGCAAGACCTGGCCCACTTAAAGCCCTGGAGGAATGGAAACATATTTGACTAGAGGAGTCCAGTAGGTAGCTCTTTCTGTGGAGGTGACAGGTAAAAAGACTTATCCTGGAGGTATAATCAGTCGCAGACTCCACTTTCAGTCCTACACAACCCGGTGAGCGGACGGCAGTCAAGCTCAATAAAGGCGAGAGGGGTGAGTGCACATTCTGTGCCCCAGCTCTGGGTCCCTTTCCATGTCATTGTGGGCCTTTAGCTAACCTGCTTGATTGTCATGTGTGTTGAAGCCAAAAATCAAAAAATATCCAGCGGCTTGGCACATGGAGAACTCAGACTAGGAGGCATTCCCTCCTGATTCTTAAAGGGGGAATTTTCTACCCCAACACTTTAAAACCTGAGAAGCACACTTGAGCCAGTTTTTTACTGGAGTAAATTTGCGTGCACTTCCGTGGTGGGAAACAAACTAAAACCTGTTTGTGGGCGCACACACCTACGTTTGTGGGTGTTTACCACCATTGGCATGGCCACCCTCCAATAATGACCACTTTTCCATCAACTGATTTAAAAGTACATACATCTGCATACAATTTACAATAATTGAGGATTATACAGAAAGTATCAATGCTCACCAATCCTGATTCTATGCATTAGGATCAGGGATTGTGAAAGGTGAATGGATGCAAATCATTGTTTTCTTGAGGTCATAATTCCCATTTGCATGAGGTAAAAAGTTTGTGAATCTGGCTAGAGGAGACATAACAGTAGACCATCCTTCATAGTACTGCATGTTGTTCCACATTCCTAGCAAACTGATTTAATTGGCTTAATATGTGATGTTACCGATGACATGGAGTCACCTTGTAACCTTGTTATATGCTCAATTTAAAAGGCAATCTTTTCACCATAATGCATTCTGGAAACTGGTATCAGACAATACAGAATAGACAATAAAAAATACAGAATCATAATATTCGAATGAAAATATTTGTCTGCTTCATGGGTGATCAAATCCACATTTTATTACTATTAAAAGGAAATATTTTACGTTCCCTAGTGCGTGCTAAACTTTCGCAATATCATCCCACACACAGCCTCGTCCAAAGGTTTTCCCTCCCTTTTCATGTTGACCAAAACTGCTTCCTCTAGTTAATTTAATGACTGGATTCATAGAAAGGGTCTTTTGAGGTCAGTAAAGCATGTGTATCTGCCTGTAACATCAATCTGTGTTACTTATGCTGGCCTATTGAAATGTGTCATCACCTCTGTAGTCTCATAGGAGATTTTAGATGGAGTGTAAAAGCTTCATTACTTTTGGTGACCCCTGAGGGACACCAGAGGGATTGCCCCAACAGCAAATATAGTTCCCACATTTCTACCTGGACATGGAGTCTCTTGCAAAGGAGATGTGATCTACTGACTAAGCCGAGGGCTTTGGAACCTGTGGATCTGGGTTCGAATCCAGGCTTTGACACTTGACTTAAAAACCTCTGATTATGCGCAAATTGCATAATGTGTCTGTGCCTAAAATATGAATAAGTGACGTAATTGTGTAATTCAGAACTGAAACTCCCTAGTTGATGTACATAATCTTGAATTGTCTCCCAACATTCCCCACTGCTACCTACAGTATAAGTTCACATTTCTGATAAACCTCAAGTCCAGTGATGTTGATTGTATACATTGCAGTCACAGCCCAATAGTACTCAATGAGAGGACCCACTAGCGTGGCATGTCCAGAGACGTTTTAAGGCATGGGCAAAGTGGGCAATTGCCCAGGGCCCCCATCTTTCATGGGCCCCCCGGTAATGTGATATTTCTCTGACTCGACTTTGTCTTTGTCGATTTTTCTACCAGCACCTTCCTATACCTACTTTTGACTTTGTCTCTGTCTTTCAAGGGTCTCATATATATATCTGAGGAAGGCGACTACGCTGAAATGCATCATGCCGATCATTGCACTGCAAATAAAGGAGTTAATTCTACTTACCTGCGTGGGCTCAAGTCCTTCTCTGATGGGGAGGGACATTGGTTCTGATATATATATATATATATATATTTATATATATATATATATATATATATGTGTGTGTATATATATATATATATATCAGAACCAATGTCCCTCCCCATCAGAGAAGGACTTGAGCCCACGCAGGTAAGTAGAATTAACTCCTTTATTTGCAGTGCAATGATCGGCATGATGCATTTCAGCGTAGTCGCCTTCCTCAGATGCCTTCTAACATAGTCATTCACTGTTCACCTTTTAAAATAGAGTGTCTCTCTACGATTGGTTGAGGCACTCATTCACGAGTCCAGGGGCGGGTACTCCAAACGAGATGTCTCAAGCTTCCAAGCTGCAGTAACACCTGTGTCAGTACTTCCCAAGTGGGCGGTGCCTGCAGCTACACCTCTGAATCATGGATCTTGTAGTGTAGGAACGGAAATTCTACTCCTTTATCCAGCCGCAGTTCACAACAACGGGTCTTGACACCCACCACTACAGTGAGCATGGGTGTAGCCAAGTAGTCATGGCCCAGCGGATCCTGGCTTAACACATCGCTGCTGAGTGTGGCGGTCCGGCGCTTCCCCAAGCGCTTTGAGGCAAAACCAAAAGTTCCACAAATCGCCGGACTCTTGAGGATCGGGGCTCGAAGTGCTCGTGGCGAGCACCAAACATCAGAACCAATGTCCCTCCCCATCAGAGAAGGACTTGAGCCCACGCAGGTAAGTAGAATTAACTCCTTTATTTGCAGTGCAATGATCGGCATGATGCATTTCAGCGTAGTCGCCTTCCTCAGATGCCTTCTAACATAGTCATTCACTGTTCACCTTTTAAAATAGAGTGTCTCTCTACGATTGGTTGAGGCACTCATTCACGAGTCCAGGGGCGGGTACTCCAAACGAGATGTCTCAAGCTTCCAAGCTGCAGTAACACCTGTGTCAGTACTTCCCAAGTGGGCGGTGCCTGCAGCTACACCTCTGAATCATGGATCTTGTAGTGTAGGAACGGAAATTCTACTCCTTTATCCAGCCGCAGTTCACAACAACGGGTCTTGACACCCACCACTACAGTGAGCATGGGTGTAGCCAAGTAGTCATGGCCCAGCGGATCCTGGCTTAACACATCGCTGCTGAGTGTGGCGGTCCGGCGCTTCCCCAAGCGCTTTGAGGCAAAACCAAAAGTTCCACAAATCGCCGGACTCTTGAGGATCGGGGCTCGAAGTGCTCGTGGCGAGCACCAAACATCAGAACCAATGTCCCTCCCCATCAGAGAAGGACTTGAGCCCACGCAGGTAAGTAGAATTAACTCCTTTATTTGCAGTGCAATGATCGGCATGATGCATTTCAGCGTAGTCGCCTTCCTCAGATGCCTTCTAACATAGTCATTCACTGTTCACCTTTTAAAATAGAGTGTCTCTCTACGATTGGTTGAGGCACTCATTCACGAGTCCAGGGGCGGGTACTCCAAACGAGATGTCTCAAGCTTCCAAGCTGCAGTAACACCTGTGTCAGTACTTCCCAAGTGGGCGGTGCCTGCAGCTACACCTCTGAATCATGGATCTTGTAGTGTAGGAACGGAAATTCTACTCCTTTATCCAGCCGCAGTTCACAACAACGGGTCTTGACACCCACCACTACAGTGAGCATGGGTGTAGCCAAGTAGTCATGGCCCAGCGGATCCTGGCTTAACACATCGCTGCTGAGTGTGGCGGTCCGGCGCTTCCCCAAGCGCTTTGAGGCAAAACCAAAAGTTCCACAAATCGCCGGACTCTTGAGGATCGGGGCTCGAAGTGCTCGTGGCGAGCACCAAACATCAGAACCAATGTCCCTCCCCATCAGAGAAGGACTTGAGCCCACGCAGGTAAGTAGAATTAACTCCTTTATTTGCAGTGCAATGATCGGCATGATGCATTTCAGCGTAGTCGCCTTCCTCAGATATATATTCTCTACTGGCGGCCAAGTAGATAGTTATAGTTAGGACCGAGTTCCCATAGGAAATCTGAAAAATCTATTTTGAGTAACTTTGGCGCCGGTTGACGAATCCTCGCAAAATTTTCAAAACTAATGGGGCGCTCCGCTCAGCTCCTACCCTGCCCTTAAAGTCTCGGGGTGATTCGTCAAGCGGGGGCTTATGAAAAAGGGGGGTCCCAAAACGCGTTTTCCCCATGCATTTTCCCATAGGACCTTTAGTCGAAGGTACAGCCCGAACGGCTGAACAGAATTACTTGAAATTTGGCAAAGAGGTAGTCCTCAGGTCAGGCATGTGCCTTTTACATATATGGTGTCAATCTGTTCAGTAGTTCCTGAGAAAAATGCAGTTAAAAGTACATAAATATCTATATGCGCGCACGGTGCCGTGTGCGAGTGTAATTCTGATTGGTGGTTAGATGTCAGTCAACATTCGAATCGGTCGAAATCAGGAAGTGTCCGACGCCATTTTTTGTGTGGCAGTGAGAAAGAAAGGTGGAGAACGTGAAAAGGGGGCAGGGTAGAGAGTTCCTGACCCCCTAGCCTTTGTCAGGGGGTCCCTGAAGGACCCCGAAGGGTGAAAAAAACATTTAATTTTTTTCAAAAAATCGTGGGGTGCGCGTCCATGCGCGCACGGTGAAAAACCCTTAAAAAAAAAACATTTTAAACTGTTTATAAGTTTATAGAAGATATTAACTATGCTGTTCAACTTTATCCAAATTCAAAATAAAAGAGCTGAGCCATTCCATATTAAAGGATACAGTCAATCTATAACTATATACATAGGTAGTTTATTGTAAAATAAATATATAAAAAATATAATAATACATACATAAATTAGCGTTTAAAAAACCTTACAAATTCACAAAAAAAACCATAGGTTTCACACACGTTATAGTTAGGAATTAGCATTTAAAAAACCTTGAAAATTCACTGAAAAAACCATAGGTTTCACACATGTTATTGTTAGCTGGACATTTCACTCGTAAAAAACCATTGAAATTCCCCCGTTATAGTTAGTTCAGCTAACTATAACTCGCGCGCCCGCAATCCACTGCTGATGTCGTCGCATATTACATCACTCATGACATGGTCAGTGACATCACTCATGACATCACTGATGACATCTCAAATGACATCACTGATGACATCACTGATGACATAATCCAGTGAATATGTGTCTTTCTGAAAAAAAATATTTTTTATATATGTATATCTAAACGTTAATGGAAGAATAAATGGATAAATAAGTGTCTAAATGGATGTTTTTTTTTGTAAAATTAATTGTATAACTGACTTATTAACAGCATCTTAGTGAATACAGTGATGTAATAAGCGAAGTCATCAGCAGTGGATTGCGGTCGCGCGAGTTATAGTTAGCTGAACTAACTATAACGGGGGAATTTCAATGGTTTTTTACGAGTGAAATGTCCAGCTAACTATAACATGTGTGAAACCTATGGTTTTTTCAGTGAATTATATATATATATTTAATGTCATGCAGCAGTACCCACCGAAGGGTTTAATTAATGAGCAATGGCACTACGAGCCCCAGAATGCTGTGGTGTAAACTAACCTACCGAAAGGCATAAAAGAAATGAAAATATGGACTCGCCAATTACTCACCTCTGCCTAATTGACTTGCAATTTGCCCGTGAACAAGGAGCAAGGAGCTCTGAAACGCGTAGGGCTGTAGAATTGTCAGGACATTGCTGCCGGTTTGCTGTGAATAAAGAATTCTGCTCCAAACAGTGGGATTCGTCTGTACTTTGAGTGCGTCCTCGCAGGTGGGATAACTTGTGTGAAAACATAAAATCCGGCCAGTCCCGGTCGGGAGGATGAACCGCCATGAAAAGAAAGTGGGCTGCTTCCTTCAGATTATCTGGAATGGTGTTGGCAGAAGGTACAGTGTAAATAGAATGGAACCGGAGCTTTTTGCCCTGTGGCTCACTGGAGAGCTTTCAAAATGCTAATATTTAATGTCATGCAGCAGTACCCACCGAAGGGTTTAATTAATGAGCAATGGCACTACGAGCCCCAGAATGCTGTGGTGTAAACTAACCTACCGAAAGGCATAAAAGAAATGAAAATATGGACTCGCCAATTACTCACCTCTGCCTAATTGACTTGCAATTTGCCCGTGAACAAGGAGCAAGGAGCTCTGAAACGCGTAGGGCTGTAGAATTGTCAGGACATTGCTGCCGGTTTGCTGTGAATAAAGAATTCTGCTCCAAACAGTGGGATTCGTCTGTACTTTGAGTGCGTCCTCGCAGGTGGGATAACTTGTGTGAAAACCTATATATATATATATATATATATATATATATATATATATATATATATATATATATATTGAAATTAATACAATGCATACAATGCACAATTAGCAAAAAATAGGCAATTCTAGATTGTTTCGACTATGGGGCCCCAAAATATGTCAGGCCCGGGGCCCCAAAAAAACGCTTAAGACAACACTGGGCATGTCTCCATGCAAATGATGACCCCTTAGAGCCACCTGAGCCTCTGTCGGTGGTGGTGTGCTCTCACCCAATCAGCGCTTGATTTCTGATCACACAGTGGTGGTTCGGACCATCATCCTAGCCAGTGTGACGTGGGCCCCAGTGCAAGCAAGGAATTTACCCCGCGGCTGCGGTTTCAATTATATAATAGAGCAATAAGCAGGGTTCAATGGGCCCCTCAGGGCCACTGCACCTTCTGCATCAATAGAATCTATGCCCCTGGTTCTGACCCAAAGACTGTGCTCCCTCTAGAGGAACAAAACTTTGTTCATTTCACAGAGTGCCTCAATGGGGGTGAGCAGAAGCTTTGAGAAAGTCGCATGTTTATCCTGTAATCATAATCCCTCACATTTGAATGTTTTTACTAAAAGCAAGTTTTGTGGGAAGCAACTCCATCAAAAACTCAAGCAAGACAATTCTGTCACACACAAAGTTTCAGCTGGGAAGTTTTGCTGCAGGAATATTGTGTGAATTTTCATTCGCGCAGGGAAGCTGACAACGTTCGCAAAGTTCAAAGTTTGTCAACTTTGCAGACTTTTGCAGGCAAAATGCACTTAGTAGTGTAGTGTGTCTGTGTGTTAGCGGTCATAGTGAGTATAGAAGAGCTGCAGCTGTAATGATTAAAGTGAACAGTGTGCTCTGCCCACCATGAATTAAAACGGTTTAAAACAGAATATATACATCCTAAACTTCTGGTGAATTGAAATGAACGCGCGGGAAGTACTGTGGACTTCTGGAAAGGGGGGGCTTTTGGCCCCCCCGCCTGCATGGCTGTGCGGCGACCTCCCCCCGGACTACTCGGTGGTGGGGCGCGTCACTAGGGGGCGCGCCCTACCGCCGATTGGCTGCCTGGATGACCCGGATGTCGTTAATCGACATCCGGGTCGGAAGGGAGAGGGGCGGGCCACTGGGGGGGGATAAAGCGGTGGGGAGCGCCCAGGTGACCCCCTTGTTCCCTGGACGCTCCCCCACATAGGTCGTGCCCCGGCCTCTAATGTCCTGCTGAATTTTGTATAACCGTTTATCATGCAAATTTGAAATTTATTGTTTTGTACTTAATAAATACGGCCGGGGGGTTTCGCGACCCCCCGCCTTCCAAAGATACCACGTCTGGGTGCTTTGTCCGGGGGTGGTGTGGTCATAGGGGGAGGGCGGTAGCCAGTCACTGACCATGAGCTCATTCAGCACTGTGCCTATAGGTGCAAAACACAAACACACACATACTCACATGCAGGCATGTGCAAACATACCCAATCACACACACGCCTGCAAGCACAAACCCAAATACCCATGTATCCAAGCACCCAAGCACATACAGAGATACCTGAGTGAACACACCTAGGCACACACACACACGCACACACACATACATAAAAACAAATGAATAGGCTACTGCACACTCACGGGAATGCCCAAATGCCCAGTCCAGCCTCTGCACACAGGCCGAAAACAGGCACGTTTGCAAGATAGAAAATGCCAGCAATGAATAACCGAATCAAAGCAGACTCCACAGAGAGTGCACAGAATAATATGGTGCGTCACAGAGGCAGCAGAGCATGATTTCAGTCTCTACCCAGAGAGTAACGTAAAAGGATAGAGGCCCCTGCAGAATGTGGTAAGGGGCCCCTGAGACCCCAACATCTCGCAGAGGTTCATAGGTTTTAGGCTTAATGGGGTTTCACTGGATGACGGGGGCCCTCGCTGCACCGTTGGGGCCCTTGTTACGCCTGTCTCTAAATACCCCTTGTCTTGTATTTCTACAGGAAGGGCTGGGAAGGTTTCCAGACGGGGGAGCATATTCCTGGTTTCCTGGTTAAACTCCCTGTTCAGATTTTCGGCGTCTATCGTCTCGAGATGCTCTTAGCTTCACAGATGGTGATCTCTGCCAAAGAAAAGTAAATGTTTGTAATAGTTCATCCGTGAATGATTAGTCCCATGTGTGCCTGAGGAGGACACGGCCATTTTGATTAATTCACTACATTATCGCTGGAATTTCATGAATGGTCCTGGATCAGCGTAATCCCAACAGCTGTGCTGCTGAGGTCATGTTTTGATTGGTGCAGCTGCATCTCCTCCTGGGGGATCTTGTGGTTTCCTATTTCGCCACGATTGACACTTATGTCAGTGATTTCCCATGCTCCATTTAATGCTTCACAGGCAGCACTGACTGTCCACTCCTGCATGCTTCACCGAGACTTCGCTCCTGAAGCTTGCACACCATAGGCACTGAGGACAATCCCTTAAGGTTGTGAAAAGTTTTGTTTCTGCAAAATTCCGACAAAATTCCCACAATTCTTACAAATACTATGATTACTAATAATAGTTCACCAAGCTAGCTGCATGTGGGTCTTAACGTTAAAATTGGGACTTTCTTCAGCGTTAATCTTTTGGCCCAAAAAATGGGGGGGCTTATCATCTAGGACCGGTGATAATTATCGCTAAGCGCTAGGATTATTATCGCCGACTAACGTGGATTTTTATCGCTGAGATAGCGTGCTATTAGCAATGCTTATCTCAAAAGCGATATAAATCCTAGCGCTAACTGCCAAACGTGAGATTATCGCTGGAAATCCAGCGATAATCTCACAAAGTTTGGCATTAGCTTGATGATAGGGCAAGACAAACTTAGCCATGATATCCACCTTCCATAGGATATCATGGCTAAATCAGTCCTGAAGCAGGCGTAAGGAAAGTAAGCGATAACAGGGGTTATCGCTACTTTTCTTGCCGCTATGCTTCATAGCGTGAGGCTTGATGATAGGAGAAATGTCACTTAGCGAAATTTCTCCAGTCATGTCAGGGCAGGAATGCCCACTTTGCATCTCATTAGAGATGCAAAGCTGGGCGTTCAGATTTCAGACGCTAATGCAAGGTTTCACGCGATAGCGTGACCTTGCTGATTAGGCGATAAAATTATCGCCGCTTTTCGCCCGAAAACGGACGCAAAAGCGGCAATAATTTTTTATAGCCTCGTTGATGATATGCCCCGGGGACATTTCATTATGTTTCAGAGTTGCAAGGAAAACGGTTTTCAAGTTAACTAGCCAGAAAACGCCACATCTAATTTTAGCGCCAACAAGCCACTTGTAGAGGAAATATTGCCAGTTTGTGTGGTAAAGTGATGTCAGGGCAAAGATGTAGGAAGGGGTTGAAGCTTCGTGGACTGTGGGCATATCAGTAACCAGGACTGATGGGAGGCTTCACACATGTAATAAACAAAATGCACAACACTAGAATGCCTCCATTTGGATGCATTTTAATTTCTTCTCCGGTGAGACGGAAACTTATAGAATGGTATGGAAACACTGATAGGGAGATCCAATTAATGTAATTCCAACTAACCACCATTTAAAAATGTTCAGGCTGGTGAAATTGGGTGGTGCATGCCGCTGAATATTTCACAAAAATACCATATGAATTGGCTGTGTAATTACTGACTTACAACCTCGCCTTTGCCATTCACTTTAAAATCATGGGGCTCTCAGTTCATTATAGTAATTCATTAACGTTGTAAAGTGCATCTAACTAGAACATTGTTATAATATGTTCAAAGCTCAGCAGATTAATCATGTAATTATGTAGCAGAAAAAAATGCTGCTACCAGAGCGATGCATTGTTTTTATTACTAAAAGTAAAGGATTTACACCAATTTACATGAGTATCAATGGAAGGTAAAAATAGAAATTTGAAAGGTGGAGAAAATTGTGTATGCTCTATGAATTAATTATATATCAGAAAAATTGTGTTTGCGGAGAACTCCGCACCTAAAAAGAATGGACAGACCTATCTTTTTATATGAGGTACCTCTGCCAAGAGTGTGGAGTTTCCACAGTCGTAAAATTACTATTAGTAAAATTAAACTCATGGTTTGTGAATACCCAAAAAATATTAAACTTACACAAAAATGTAAGGTACGTTTGTGAATCATGCCTTTTGTGGCGGTCTATTTTCTCTCCTGGTGCAAAACTGTATGTAATGTGCTTTTCAGTAAATATTTTACTTCTGTTGCAGTTACCAAGGTAAGTAGAGGACTCCATGGCATCAAAGCCCGCATATTCCAGTCTGCTCTACAAGCCTCTCTGTAATCTACAGCCAGCTCAGTTGAGTTGAACCAGGACTACAACTCCCAGAATCCATTAGGTTGTACAATGAAAGCACCAGAATGAATAATGGTGACATGATAGTATGGAGCTATCTGGCAACCTTATTTATTTGGGTTCCTATACAGCACCAACATCACTCATCCGAGTTTCAGATGGCCTACCAATTATGATTAAAAAATAAGTCAATAACATATTGAGTGTGGCTGCATTCACAACACATTTGTCAATTTTTTTTTTTTTTTGCAAGGGCAGTAATTAGTGCTTACTTGTGCAAGTGGTGGGCTCCACACTCATGTTTGGGTACCAGGACTTATCTTTCATTAACACAGTGACCCAAAGTAATAGAGAGCTAAAGAGACGGGAAGTGTAGGGTGGTTGATGAAAGAGGTATGAGGTGGTTAAAAAAGGGTCACCTTTGGTATTTGGTTACTTTCGGATTCTGCAACGCCAGCGATAGACTCCTAAGAAAACCTTAGTACACCCGTACTTACTTTTTTAGAAACAAAGCACTGGTATTTATGTTGCAGTGCGGCTGGTATGCACATAAATTACAGACACACATAGAATCTTTACCCTGTAAGAGCTAAAGAAGGGGTATGGTAAAAAGATGGATCATCAGTGTCTTTGAGGTAGCTGCTGATGAGCGAAAAAAAAAACAGACAAACCTGCATACTTTCAGAAAGGGTTACAAATCACATTTCATTACAGGTAATCTGTTGTATATCGCCTATGACATAGCAATTGAAAGGGAGTGGGGAAGCAGAACGCTCCACTGCCACGAATATCAGGGTGCTAGAGATTGCAAGTTAAAAACAAAAAGTGTATGCAAATTAACTGCATGGGTAGTCCATCAATAATTGTCATTGTGAAGCAGAGGTAGTAAAGGCTGATATGTACTATATAATATGTACTATATCTACTGATATTATATACCAGGCAGCAAGGATCTTTGAAAAACATAGACATATAGCCAGTATACATAGAGTAATGACCTTTGGAACTCGGGTGAAGTTCACTCTTCCAACTTAGTGGGTGCAGTACATTGAAAATAGATTTTTTTAAAACACACCCTCAAATATTAGCTGTGCACATTCAAAGCACGGCGACTTTATAAATGCATCAAAAGTTAAATGAAGTCTCACGAGAAAAGGGAGGAGCTACAACAATTAAGAAATGGAAGGCATGAGATTATCTATGTATTTATTTATTTTCTATTTTAGATTTATTTATGTGTTTATTAATTTAAGTGACATCAGCAGTGTTTTGATCAGAAGTATTTTACATAGCAAAGATGAGGGTACGCAAATCACCAAGGATGAGATAGTTAAAACAGTTTATCTAAAATAACAGTTGCTGTGCGTGTTAATGTAACCAATTTTGTACTTAAGATTGAAGAGAATAAAAATGTAACTAAGGCAGTGACACATAACTTGTTGCTAGATCCCCTTGGCATGAATTCAACAGATTTACAGCAAGGTGTGGGGAGGTACCATTGACAAGAGCTATACACATTTATAGCATGATGGGGTGAGGTAGTCATTAACATAAGTTATACACATTTACAGCAAGGCGTGGGGAGGTAGTCATTGACACGAGTTAGACATATTTGCAGATAGGTATGGGAGGTAGTAATTATTATTATTATTAATAGGGTTTTGTAGAGCGCGTAGTAACCCGTAAGTATCCCAGCGCTAAGACCAAGACAGTCGAGGGGGGGGGAAGTCTGAGGGAGAGAGCGGACGAGAGAAACGGGGATCAGGGGAATAGGTGTGTTTTCAGAAGTTTTCTGAACCGGAGATAGTCTGGTTCCATCCTAAGATTACGGGGGAGGGCGTTCCACAATCGGGCTGCGTTCACAGAAAAACGCCGTCCGCCAGTGCGTGCCTTCTTTACTCTGAAAATCGCGATAAGGTGTTCATGGTCAGAGCGAAGGGATCTTGTGGCTTTGTAGGGCCTGATGAATTTTTTGAGAATGGGGGGGCCTTTGTCCTGCAGGAGTTTATGGGACAGACAGAGAGCCTTAAATTTGACTCGCTCTCTCACTGGGAGCCAGTGAAGGTGCTTCAGAGCTGGTTTGGCCGAGGATCTAGCCGGAGTGTTAGTAAGAAGCCGGGCTGCGGCGTTCTGTATCCTTTGCAGTTTGTTGAAGGTTGCTTCGGGGGCACCCAGATAGTCCAGTCTCGAGAGAATAAGGCCTTGGATGAGCAATTTCTGGGAGACGAAAGGGAGCAGGGGCAGAATTTTCCTGATAGATTTAAGGAGCCCGAAGCAAGTCCCAGCGATTTTTTTTGGCTTGGGTCTTGAAGGACAGATCTTTTTCTAGCCAGATTCCCAGACTCTTGATCTCGGTCTTGGGGACCGGGGGTTCACCCAGACAAGAGGGCCAGATGTTAAGTGGAAGGGAGAGCCCCTTTTGACCCAGGAGTAGGATGTCTGTCTTGGATCCGTTGAGTTTCAGCGACGAACTATTCATCCATCCCTGAATTTCGGAAAGGCAGCTATGGAGGTTAGATGGTTTGTGGTTGGGATGCGATAGAGACACCACTAACTGAGTGTCATCGGCGTAGCTGATGATTTTTACTCCGAACGGGATAACCACCTCCTCCAATGGGGACATGTAGACATTAAATAATGTCGAGCTTAATGAGGAGCCCTGGGGCACTCCACTTTGGAGGGGAGTAACAGGGGAGCGGGCGTCGTTCTCCCAGACCTGGAAGGAACGATGATCTAGAAATGATGCAAACCAGGTCAAGGCAGTGCCCTCCACCCCGATGTCTCTGAGTCGCTGTATTAGGACTCGGTGGTTAACAGTGTCGAAGGCCGCACTGAGGTCCAGGAGGATCACTGCCAATGATCCTCCTGCGTCCAGAATGCCTCTGGTCTCCTCCACTGCCGCAAGCAGGGCGATGTCCGTGCCCTGACCTGGGCGGAATCCGGTTTGCGAGCTTCTGAGCAGGCTGTTAGACTCCAGAAACTGCGATAGCTTTTTATTGACTAACTTTTCAGTAATTTTACTGATTCCGGGGAGGAGGGAGATTGGCCTGTAATTGGCCAGGTCCAGGGGGTCAAGTGAAGGTTTTTTTAAAAGTGCCTTGACGACGGCCGCTTTCCAGCTGGGGGGGACTTTTCCCTGGAGCAATGATGAGTTGATGAGGTCTGTTAGAGGAGGGGCGATCGTGGGAGCCACTTTTTTTAGAATACGTAGGGGCACCGGGTCGCTAGGGGAGCCGCTTTTGATTGTAGCTAGCGTAGTTAGAACCTCTTCGATAGTTACCGGGCCGAGAGAGTTTAGGTGAGTGGTGATTGGGTCTGATTTAGTGCGGCCCTCATCATTGAGACTGGGGTCGACTGGAGGTAGGGAGGCGAGAATTTTATGAATTTTCTCTTCAAAGAATTTAGCCAATTTGTGGCATTTCTCTTCAGAGGTATTGGAGTCTGGAAGTTTCTCTGGCCGCGGATCTGGGACTTTGAGTAATTCTTTTAGGATGATGAAGGTTTCCCTGGCGGAGCAGGAGGAGTTTTTTATTCTTTCATCAAAGAATATGCTTTTGGTATTACGTAAGGCGAGTTTATAATTTTTTAAGGAGGTGCGGAATGCAACTTTTTTGACTGTGGTTTTATCCTTCCTCCATGAGCGTTCTGTTCTTTTACACTCCTTACGTAAGAAGTTAAGCTCAGGAGTGTACCAGGGAGCTGGGTTCACTCTTTTGACTCGTTTCAAGGTGGTAGTTTTAGGGAGGAGGTCCTCCAATGAGTGGGTGAGCCAGGAGTTGAACTGGATGTCCGCAGTGACTGGGTCGGAGGCCGGGGGGGGAAGAGTGATCCTGAGTGTGTCGGCCCAATCTTCCGGCGAGAGTTTGTGCCATCGTCGGTCAGTTACCCCGGTTTTAGACGGTTGGGTGGATGGGACAGGAAAATGCCAGTGAATGGGGATCAAGAAGTGGTCTGTCCATGGCAGGGGGAGAGGAGTGTGGGTTTTGAGATCGGAGATATTGGTGAAAATGGGGTCCAGAAGATGTCCTTTGTCATGGGTGGGCTCTGAGTTCACAAGACGGATGCCAAAGGACGTGAGGTCAAGGAGAAGTTCAGATGCAGTTAAGTCCTTGGGATCTTGTAGATGGAGGTTCAAGTCTCCCAGGATTAAAAAATTGGGAGTAGAGGTTGCCATCTGGGTGACTGTATCAACAAGGGCGCTTGAGAATTTGGCTGGGGCTCCCGGCGGGCGGTATATCAGAAGACCAGAGATGGAAGTTGCGGGAGATATCTGTAGAGCAAAGTGGCAACTTTCACATTCGTCGATATTACCGTCGTTGATTCTGCAGGAGAGATGTTCTCTGTAAATTATTGCCAGGCCACCTCCTCTGCCGAGGGGTCTGTTCTGAGAGTGGATTTGGTAGCCAGATGGAAGAGCGTTGACAATGTCAGAATCAGAGCAGGGGGTGAGCCAAGTTTCCGTGAGGAACAGAATGTCGATGGCATGATCCTGGACAAGAAGGTTGATCTCGTGGGAATGTTTAGGAAGGGACCTACAGTTAAGAAGACCGAGCTGGAGGCCGTGGCATTCTACGGTGGTAAGGGCCGGATTGCAGAGGTCACAATTAGTAAAGGGTTTTTCTCCTGAATAGGTGTAGTTACACTTAATGTTTTTCGAGGGGTTAAGTGCAAGGAGCCTGTCTCTGGTGTAGAAACGTCGGCCTGAGGGAGAATTGGGCATAGTGACCGGGCCTAGGGCCGGCTGGGCGCGGACGGGCGCAGACGGGCTTGCCTTAGGCGCGCCTTCGGCGCGCTGACGGCGCGCCCGCTGCGCTCGTCCGCTGCGATATGAGTTATTGCGGTATACTTATTTGCAGCAAGATGGGGGAGGTAGTCATTAACATAAGTTATACATATTTATAGAAAGGTGGGGGAGGTAATCATCAATGTGCGTTATACATATTTACTGCAAGGTTGGGTGAATTAGTCAGTGACACAAGTTAGGCATGTTTACAGCAAGGTAGGGGAGGTAGTCATTAATATGAATTATGCACATTTACAGCAAGGGGGGAGGATCTGGTAATTGACATGAGTTACATTCTTTACAGTAAATCAAATCAAATCAAATTACTTTATTCGATTTCATCACATGGAAATCATAAAAGTTCATAATAACATCATGTACATAAGCGTATTAACAATAGTCAAGTACAAAAGATATATTACTAGGAAAAAGAACCACTTCATCACAGTATTCTATTTACAAATACCCACTAAAAGATTTATAAAAATGTTAAAATGTAAAAAAGTGTTAAAATAACAAGTTACCAAAGTTACATTGTAGCCCGTGATCTAATAATGGCTTTCAAGTACGTTTTGACCGCCAGGATCGTGTCCGGTATTTCCATCATCTGTAATCTCATGAATGCTACCCTGCAGTATCTAATGTTCCAACTTTTAAGGATCGGTCTAAGATACCGCTGCCTGGGTATAGAAAAGTATTTACAGAATAAAGTGCAGTGCATAGTTGATTGTAGTGACACATCATCACAGGGGCAAACAGAAACTTGAGATGACCAGACATTTGTCACCGGAAATAAAACCATTCTATAGAAGGAACCAAGTCGAAAACGGGCCAAGAGCACACGGCTAAAACTATCTTGAACTAGCAGCAAATATTGTTGAAGACCCGTGCCTTTCAAGATCAGGTGATTCGCCATAACAGAGTGCTTTACACTCTCTTGGGACCATCTTTGATCTTCAAAGTATTTCAGGCAGAGTATCTTCAAATCTTTCCTGGAAATATCCACCAAGGTGCTAGGGTCTGTAAAATATGCAGGATGCCCCATAGTGTTGGTTGTCATTTTTATGTAATTGAGCCACGCCATATCTTTAGCTCTCTCCAACCTAAGGCAATCCGTAATTATTTCTCTATTAAAACCTGTCTCATCTGTGACCCACACCTTATGCCACAATAATAGTGGCGCTATCTTGATAATATCTGATATATGTGAGAGCCCCAATTCCTGATGGCAACTATACGTGGCAGAAGAAATAGGGACTCCCAAAAGATAGCGGATAAAACCATTTTCACAAATTTGTATGATGTCTGGATCTTCGATGCCCCATAGTCCGGCCCCATACAACCCAGTGGAAACACATTTCGCCTTATAAACTTTCAAGAGTTCTGGGACAGGTCTTCCTCCAATTTTTTTAGCAAAATTAATAACTGCCCCCAGAGCTCTACTAAAATTCAGTTTTCTAGCTTTAATAGCTGATTTCCATGTTCCCTTTTTATTAAAGGTTATACCTAAGTAGCAGAAGGAACCAATATTTTCTACTTTTCTGTTATCAATAAAAATATTACATGTCGTACCTCTTCTACTACCACAATCCATAGTGTATGTCTTTGTTATGTTCACTCTTAGACCCCTCTCTCTCATATAGATAACAAAGCTGTTTACTGCTCTTTGGAGGCCTAATTGAGTCCTTGACATTATCACCGCGTCATCGGCATAGAGTAAAACTGGGACAGACTTACCCCCAATAGTCGGATAGTCATTTTGGTCTCTACTGAGGTATTGTCCCAGACTATTGATATAAAGTGTAAAAAGAAAAGGGGCCAGTATACACCCCTGTCTGACACCCTTTTCGATTGGGAATTTTTCCGAACACTCCCCCTTTTTCCCGTAGCGTACCCTTGCCCCGCGTTCCTGTACGTTTTTTTCATAAACAGTATTAAGACCCTGTCTACTTTAAGATCTTCTAAAGTATTCCACAGCATACCATGATCAACCCCATCGAAAGCTGAACTTAGGTCTACAAAAGTAAGAAAAAGTTTCCCCTTCTTCGCTTTAGTATATTTGTCTATGATCAGAGATAGGTTCAATCCCTGTTCAATGGTTCCCATACCTAAACGAAAGCCATATTGTAGTTTTGTTAAAATACCTGCCTCAGTCGCCCAAATTTGAAGTCTATTAAGAATTATTCTCCCAGCAATTTTCAGTAGGGCATCCAGGAGTGAAATGGGCCGATAACAGCTGGGCTCGTTCCTGTTCCCCTTCTTAAAAATGGGGACCACTATCGCATCTGACCACGTGGGGATAAGTTTAAAAGTAGAACAGCTATTCAAAACCATCGTTAGCAGTGGAGCCCACAGATCAATATTTGATCTTTAGACATCCACAGGGACCCCGTCCGGGCCTGGAGCCTTCCCTGCCGCACTCTCCTTAATTGCCCTTATCACCTCCTCCAGGGTAAAGTTCAGACCCAAAGGAAAAACTTCCTGAGCGTCCACAACTCGGTTATCCAAGTCAGCCTCCGTAGATTTATAAAAGTCCCCAAAGAATTCCACCCACCTTTCACCTGTGATTGCCACATCTATAGCATCTTCCTCTCTATCTTGATAGACAGGAGCGTTAACAGCCTTCCAAAAGCTAGTATTGTCCCTCCTTAAACTGGCCTGATGTAGTTCTTCCCAGGCTTCTTTCTTTAGCTGGCTTTTATGCTTTTTCCGTGCTAGGTGATAAGCATTCCTCGCCTTTCTTCTACTCTCTTTACATTTGGGTGCTATGTGTAGGGTCCTCTTAAGGTGGGTATGCGCTCTAGATCAATCTCCATCAAACCAACTCTTTGCTTTTAATCTCTCACAGTTATTTTCCCTCCTAAGTAGACTGTGAGCTTCTTCTGATATCTTTAAGAATGCGGAATAGACATCTATAGCCGCACTCCCCTGTGTAAGGCATATATCCCATTCATCCTGAGTTTTAATAATTAAGCTGTGCAAAAATGCATCAGGTTCTATTCTATCCCATTTTAGGGAATACCCATTTTTAGTCGCCAGACGCACCCCAAGATCATATTGTGCCTGGATCTTACTTTTTATGCTGTTTGTCTGAACAGACAACCTTAGGGTAATAGGATAAGGGTCACTCATAGAAATTTCTTCCGTGGTGCATTCCAGGATGCTAGAAGCATAACGCTTGGAGAGCACGACAAAGTCAATCGTTGAGGTGCTACCTCTTCCATTAAAAGTTACACAGAAGGGTGTAGGATTAGGACATAATTCATTGGCAAAACCTAGGTCAAATTGAAATATTATCTCATTGAACATCTCCCCGCTTTTGTTGTGCATAAAATGCGAGGAGTTATCCTCTTTATCTTCCCCAGGCCACAAATATTTAGTTCACTGTGCACACAAAGAGGACAATTAAAGTCCCCTACCCACAGTAGGGGCATGTCCCCTAATATAATATCATCAATATTCTTCAAAATGTTACTTAGTTCCCTGAAAACAATCTCTTTGCGATCTATTGGGACGTTATTATAAAAGTTCACTAAGACCACCTCTTTATACCACTTTAACCTGAAGGTCAAAATCTGAAAGAACTCGGAATAATGCCTAAACCTCACATTAGATGCCCCAGCCTTAACTGAAATATAGGTACACAGCCCCCCCTTATTACGACCAAAATTAGTGACAACTGCTGGGGTTTGAAATGTACTAAATCCCTGAATATGAATTTCCCTCTCCAGCCATGTCTCTTGTAAACATATAATGTCGTACTTTTCAATGAAAAGTATCCAGTCGGTATCATGTATTTTAGATTGTAAGCCTGCTATATTCCAGCTCAAAATGTTACAGGATCTTACTTCTTCCATCAGCCTCAAATTGTCCTTATTCAAGTACAGTAAGGTGGTATACATTTAGAGCAAGGTGAGATGAGGTAGTCACTGACATGAGCTATACTCGTTTACAGCAAGGTGGGGGGAGGTAATCATTGACATATGTTATACACATTTGCCAGACGATGGAGAGAGGTTGTCATTGACCCGAGTTAGACATGTTTACAGCAAAATGATATAGGCAGTCATTGGTATGAGTTATACATACTTACATACTTACAGCAAGGGAGCATAGTCATATGGGTGATAATTATTTAAAGCAAAGGTGAGGGATATTTTAATTGATATAAGTTAGGCATGTTTACAGCAAGGTGGAGGGTAGTCATTGACACGAACTATACATGTTTACAGCAAGATGGGAGAGATAGTCATTGATAAGGGTTATACATATTTACAGCAAGGTGGGGGGAGGTAGTCATTCACACGAGTTGTGCATGTTTACAGCAAGGCAGATTGCAATCATCCACTTCTTTCAAATGGCTTGAAGTGACCTTTCAGTGCCCTTTGATTCTTTGTAAAGAGACAGCGGCCGAATGTCTGGTGTTGGGGAGCTCCAATGCATATGACATAAGAAGGTGACAACATTGAACTTGAAAGTGGCACACACTGGCATACATGTAGCTAGGAGCCTGAGGGTGGTGGATGATAGGTTACAAGTATGTGTGGATCAGGATAGGATGTCAAAGGGGTAGTTTGGAGCCAGATTGTTTACTGCTTTAAAAACATGTGCCAGAAACATGTAAATGGCACATATTTGGTGGCGATGTTGTTGCCATGGTGTTAGCAAGCTAAAGATGGGGCATTAGTTAATTAGAGTCTGTGGTTGTAGGAAAGGCCCACCGACACCAATTTTTGGGGACAACCACTTATTTTAACTTATCAGACTTTGATTCGTAGCAAGTGAGTGAAAAATGCGCATTGGGTAAAAAAAGGAGGAAGAGAAAGACGAAAAAAACATCAGTAAGGGAGACAGCTGGAGCCTGTAAAAGTGAGACAAAGAGGCAGTGAGTGTCTAGTGGTGGATTAAAGAGGCATTAGGTGGAATCAAGACTACGCACCATTGGGATTCAGAACATTAGCATACAATAGCTCCCACTGGGCTTCTGAGCAAAACATAGCGTCTCTGCACTTATTCTTTCACAAATTAAGCACTGAGTAGGGGTATGCTTGGGTTAATTATACAGAGTTCAAGTGGCCAAGCTTATGACCTTGTCTAGCGGGGTAAGAAGTACTAGGGAGGCCAACAAGAAGACTATTGCTATATCCCAGTCTTCTGCATACTAAGCTGTTGATTAGTGTTTCAACTGTGTTAAATGATATTCAGTGCTTAATTTGAGTCGGTGGTTTCCGGTGCTCAGGACCGGCTCTTGGGACAGCCGGCCACAAGGTGGCACTGTCTAAGTAATTGACAGATGACCTCAACAGCAGTTAATTATTAATGCTAAATTCATTAAAAATGACTATTAACTGCTGCCAAGCCATTCTTATAGCTTTGGGGGCCTGAAATAGTCCGAATTGTCACACTTGTAGGAGTGTAATTGTTAGTAGTTGTGTTGTTACTATCATTGGCAGCTTAGCAGGGCAATGTGTGGTGCCAGCTGCAGTGGCCTCCTGACGAGAGCCCTGGCACTTATTTTTTACAAATTAAGCACTAATGGTATCTGTTCATATTTTCCATATATTAAATACATAGAAAAGTGCTATCCTAGCTATGTTGTTAGTAAACACTTCCTTGTTCGTGTACGGGCAGAGAAGAAGTGTCGACTTTCAGAGTGGGGGAGAAGCGCATGAAGTTAGTGAGAGATTGCTATGCTATAGAGGAGGGGAAACATAGGACTTCATATTTTAAAGAAGTTCAGCATGAGTGACCAAAATGCCATTTACTGATTGGTCACACTGAGGCAGTTTGTGATCTGTGACTGGCGATGGAGTATGAAAGTACCAAAAGTGAAAAATATGCACTTGTCATTGGCATGAAGAGGTGTAAAGTAAGAAAGAGGGGCCAAGAACAGACCTTTGGTGAGCACCTATGGGGTGCATGGCTTTGAATGTCTGACCTCCATGTGAATGAGAATAAGCAATTGGACAGGTACGAGGTAAGCCAGTTTTGTGCCAAGCCAGTAATGCCCAGTAGAGGAGATGAAAGGAGTGGGGAGGGGAGGGGAGGGAAGGGAAGAAGAAGGGAGGGGTAGGGAAGGGGAGGGGAGGAGAGGAGAGGAGAGGAGAAGAAAGGAAAGGGGTAAGGAAGTGGAAGGGAGGGGAGGTGTCAACAATGTTGAATACTGCAAATACCTCCATGAGTATGAGGAAAGAAAGTCAGTTGTGATTGGCAGTGGTTATAAAGTTAGATACATGCAAAAGGACCTTTTATGTGGAATCAAGAGTACAGACTCCAGTTTGGATTGGGTTCAGAAGACTTTTGGAGGAAAGAGATAAAGTCTGAGGCAATTGGAGACCATTTGTTCAAATATCTTAGAAAGAAAAGGGAGTTTGATATTGGACAATAGTTTGTGGGAGGGTTGGGCAGTGGGTTTTCAGATGTGCTAGAAACATTGTAAATTTGAAACAGGCTGGGAATGTCAGATAGAGGAAAACGCTGGAAGTGAGGGCAAGAGCAGGGGCAGCAAACAGGGCCCTGAGGCCTGCGGTGCTGGGCGGCACAGACTTGGCCATCCAGGGGTCCCCTTAGGCCCCTGTCAGCTTGTGATTGCTTGGAAAAAGTATGGGTCGTGGAAGCCTGTTTTCCACTGAGCTGAAAGTATATACAAAAAATCTTGTACAATTATTGCTTTAATGTTACTGTGCAACCTCTTTGGATGTAACCATGGGCGTAATACAGTCCCCTGCAGCGCACGGACCCCAAAGCTATCTGGGGCCCCCCAACCTTTTGGGGGGGAGGGGAGGTGACCATTCAGCCCAAAGCCAATGAGCATCCTTGAGCTAAGGGAAACGCAGGGGCCCATTTTCACATTCTGCAGGGGAGCCCATCATTTTGCCTAATGCCACAGGGCAAGAGATTTGATTGTTTGAGGACTGAAAGGATCTGGTGGCGCACATGAGTAGTTGAATGTGTTGATGATAGGATTGATTTTGGATGGCATGTTTGGGTGAAGTATGAGTAAATTTGACTGAAGTTGGAGTTTGTTGGGGGTTCCGAGGGCGTTGTGGAGCAGTTGGAAGAATTACTCTGATAAATAAGCAGATGAGTGAGAAAGGTAGCAATAAATCACATAAAAGGATTAAGAATACATCGAATATTGGAGGTGCAGAGAGGAGGAGAGCAAGCCACTGAAAACTCGAGTCAGGCTCGAGCCTGAAGCCTGGCTCTGGCTCAGCTCCAGGTTCTATTGAAACCTCAAGCCCATTACAAGCCGAGCTTTAAAGTGGCTTCTGCCTGGCACACTCCCTCTACCCACGATGCGGCATAATGGACACAACTGCTGACTTTGAAACTGGAGCACCGGGTTCGAGTCTTGGCATCAGCTTACCATCCTACAATTCTGGGCAAATCGCCTAATCTCCCCGTGCCTATAATAAATGAAAGTATCCTTGTGTTATGCAACCGGCACTCCAGTAGCTTTGGATCGAGTTCACTCTATAAAAAAAGTGCACAAAGAGGTTAAAACAAAGCATTATCATAAAAAAGCAGAGAAAAATAGATACCCATTTAGTGGCTGACTTGTATAAATTGAAACTAGAAAACCTGCAGGAATTGCGGATTCTCCGCTAAAATTGTGTGATCTTAGACAAATATTTTATTTCACCAAAACTCCTTTTTCATCATTATCGTGTATGAAAGCACTTTCAATCAATCAACCATTCAATTGATAAAAATATTCGGTCATAGTAATATGAACCATAAAAGTAAAATGCAGTCAATACTACAAGGCACAAGTTAAGGTGGACCAGCCGCGGTCCGTGCAGGTAACAGTGGTAGGGCCAGGTGAAGATGGGATTTGGAGGGATGATGCCAAGGGGAAATTAAATAAATAAATATTTTCCACTCGTCATTGTCTGTCAGAATCCCCCCCCCACCCGGCCCCACTGCTGTTACCTGCACGGGCCGCGGCTGGGTGGAACATAGTAAAACAGTATGATTTCATATTGACAGCCTTAAAAAGAATGATAAAAATAAGAACTATTGCCGACCCTCAATACTTTTAGAAATTTTAAAAAACCACAAGTCGCAAGGTCCACTGACTAGAATCGCGTTTGACTTGGATGTCTACCTGTGCAATTCCGTGACATTAGAAAAGGCCTCGAAAGAAAAATATACACGGGCGACACAATTTCATTTAAGGCAAAAACTAGCAGGTGTACATTGCTTCAGTACAATAATGCAAAAGGTATTTATCTGACAGGAATAAAAGAGAACACACATACAGTTAAGAAATATCATTCGCCTTAAAAACCTACATGAGCAAATTCCTTGCCTTAATCACCAGCCTCTGGAAAGTAAATACAGTAAACACAATTTCCTCTGAGGCCATGGATTACGAAAAGTGGAGTGCTTCTGTACATTGATACAAGGAGTGTTTGATGAATAATGGCTTAATGATGCAGGATCTACAGTTTGAACAAGAGGTTCCTTAAATGCTATATGTAAAGTGCAAGGTAAAAGGTCATATGTCCAATCGTTGCACAGTGGAAAAGTAAGTAGCCTATGAAATATGCTAGGTCGAAACCTGAGTAGAATAAAATGCTGATAGTGCTGAACATCATATGGCAAAACATTTAGAATTTCCTTTAGTGGAGTGAGCAGCATGTGTGAGGTTTCAGAAGGAGACTCAATTACCTTTGTCAATAAATGTAGCACATGTCCCTAAGCATCTTTTTACCCAATGAAATTAAAGTTCTTGATGGTTTTTCAAACAAGTCCCGCCTGTCCAAAGTCACGGCCATCCCCAATTCCCCTCAACCAGGAAATCTCTAATCCGCGGTCCATGCAAGTAACAGAAGTGGGGCAGTGGGGTGCTGTAAGGGGTATTTCAAGGGACGATGCAGAGGGAAAATTAATTATTTATTTAATTTTCCCACTGCATCCTCCCTCGAAATCCCACCTTACACGACCTCACCGACCCAGCGATGTTACCTGCACGGACCGCGGTTGAGAAAGACAAACAATCCTCTATTATAATTCAATTTTTTTTTTTTAATTGAAATCCATAATTACATAAATTTGCATCTTCAAATTCATTCATCAGAATTCATCAATAACGTCAGATTGCAGGACACAAAATTTTAAATAAAACACCTAATCAAGAATTCCACATACTGAAAAAAAACTGCATTTAAATCCTACAAGAAAAGATAAATGTTGTCTTAAAACAATGTCCAGTAAGACAGTATATGTAAAGTGTAACTTCATCCTATATAACTACTAAAATAGCAGGAGCTATTCTAAATGAATTGAAGTGCTAATTTTTAGAATCACAAAAGACAGGACACTTCAGATGAAAACTCCTAATACCAATTCTGCAGCTTAAAGATCGCCATTAAAAAACTCAGCCCAGTTCTTCTCAAACTTCGTAAGCCCACCAATTCGTAATACATAGGCTCGTTCACTTCTTTTAACCTGTACCATTTTCCGGACCCATTCATTTTTTGATGGTATTAAATCCGTTTGCCATCTTTGGAGTAGAAGTGATCTGGTGACAGCCATCTCGATATATAGCAGTTTGATCATCTTGTCTGGTAATTCGAGATCTGGGTCATAGCCAAGCACTATAAGCAGGGCATTAGGCCCGCTTGTTAATATGCATTCAGTTGCTAAATAATCAAAAATGTCAATCCAAAGTTTCTGAATCAGAAGGCACTGTAATATTATATGTGTCCTATTGGCTGAAGCGTGGTTGTGGCATCGAAAGCACTGCCCTGATTGATTAGGATAAGCCTTAGCTACAAAGCTAGGGGTTCTATACAGTAACCACTTACTACTAGAATAACATCCTTCGCCAATTAGCCCCTCTGACAGTACTGAAATTTAATTTATTAATTGTAGACCAAACATTTGCTGTAATTTCCAGCTCCTCATAATTTTCCCATTTGATTATAGCCTTGGCCTCTAAATCTATCCCTTGATTGAGGCTAAACGTCTTTTCCATTGCCCCAGTTTCCTCAAAACCGTATCTTCCAGTAAGTCATGTACTAAATGTTTCTGATCAATGATCTGAGCCAGATCAAGTTTACTGAAGAACTTACTGAGAACGTTATATGACCCTAGGTGAAGAAAATCATGGGGGATTAATTGAGACATTTCACTTATATTTAACCATCTCTCATTCCGCAGGAAATCAGAAAGTTTCCGGAACCTGGCCTTGGCCCAATTTTGAATAATTGTAGACTAATCTTTAATTCCTGCAGAGGCAATGAGACCCCCTATCGGAGTTGACCAATTAATTGCTAAAATGGAGTATCTTCTATAAAAAGCCTGACGTTTGTGATAAAACCAATGTAAACACTTATATCGCACTAATTTAGGAGATCTAAAAATTGATAATGGGCAATGGATCTGGTTTTCTTTACAGATTAAATTCATAAAAAAATTAATAAAAAGGCCCGAATGTGATTCCTGCGTAAACCTAGACATATATTGAGCAAAATATGTAAAATAGTATTCCTTCAGATTGGGGAGGCTAAACCGCCATCTACCCGCTCCTCATATAAAGTCTTCAGTGCAATTCGGGGGACCTTCTTGCCCCACAGAAATCATGTAAACATAGACTCTAGTTTCATAAAAAAGGAGTTGACTAAAACACACGGAATTGCAGAGAAAAGGAAGTTAAAAAGTGGAAGCACTGACATTTTGATCAATGCCACCCTGCGGAGAATGGATAATGGGAGAGAATTCCATCTGGTAAAAAGATCTTGAACTTTACGTAGTGATGGAACAAAATTTAAATCATATTATTCCGAAATAAATGGCGAGAAGTAGACCCTTAGATATCTCTTCGGATTTGTATTTAGACATGAGAGGATATCGGGGTGTAAATCCCTAGATGCACCGCCGCACAATATTATTTCTGTTTTTTAAAAATGGATTTTATAACCTCCAAATGACTCATAGCGTTCAAAAATCTGGAAGGCCTTTGCCTGCACTTCCTACTCTGGCTTTATAATGAGCATGATGTCATCAGCATATAATTTTATTTTACCCTGATTTGGAAGCGGAGGACAAATATCCTTGTTATTCCTAATAGCTATCGTGAGGGGCTCAATAAAAAAAGCAAATAGAACCGGGGACAACGGACATCCCTGTCTGGTACCCCTTTTAACTTTTACTTGGCCAGCCTTAACAGCGTTAATAATAATGTTGGCCTCAGAATGCGAGTATAACTTCTCAACCAGCCCCGTAATTTTAGGGGGGATGCCAAATGTATCCAAAATACAAAATAAAGGCTCCCAGATCACCAAATCGAATGCCTTCTCGGCGTCTAAAAAAAGCACTAATGCTGGTATCTTCTGGGTCTCAAATTAGTCAAGTGCCTCCACTAAAAAGTGCATGTTCGTGCCAAGCTGCCTCCCAGCAATAAAACCATTGTGTTCATGATGAATTAAATGTGAGGCAATTCCATTAAATCGATTAGCTAAGAGTTTGGTTATTATTTTGTAGTCAGATTTTAAAAGCGTAATGAGACGGTATAAATTGGGATCTTCGATTTTTTTGCCTTTTTTTAAACAGCTGACTATGCTCCCTTCTCTGAATGACAGAGGTATAGGTGCACCCTTTAGAATTGAATTTACAACTAATAAAAGATAGTCCACAATTACACCTATAAATGTTTTGAAGAATTCGGCTGGCAGGCCATCCGGGCCGCAAGCTTTACCATTCGGGAGATTTTTGATGACCTCCCCTAACTCATCTTGTGTAAAAGGTCTCGCCATGTGCCCTTTATCCTCATCTGATAACGCTGGTAATTCATATTCCTGAAGAAAATCTTTCAAAGATGTCATATCGATTGGCTGTTGTTGGCCATAAATATTCAGATAATGTTGGACCATTATATCTCCCATTCCTCCCGAACCCTCAAAACGAGAACCGGAAGTAGGGCATCTCAAAGCAGATATTTGGTTCCTTGCTGCCCGTTCCCTAGCCTGCCATGCCAGAAATCTCCCCGTGTAATTGCTTTCCTCATAGATCTTTTGACTATCCTGCTGAAAAAAGGATTCACTTTTAGCATAATATATTTCGGTCAAGTTCCGCTTAGCCTGATCCCACTGTCGTTTATTTAAAACCGAGGTATTAGAAAAAAATCTGTCCGAAGACCTTTCCACCTTTTGTTCTAATATTCGCTTTTCTTTCTTCCTCTTGCTTGAATTCTCTGCATCTTTACCTATGACTAGTCCACGGAAAAAAGCTTTGAACGAATCCCAGACCACATGCATTGGTGCAGAGCCATGGTTTCGCTCAAAGAGTTCTGTAATTTATCTTTTACTCGAAGATATCCAGTTTTCCTCAGCAAATATTGTCGGTTTAACAACCACCTTTTAGAGGATGTACTACCTTCACCCAGCGCTAACTCTAGAACGAGCAGTGCGTGGTCTGAAAACCCATTTTGAAGAATTTTCTGCTGTATAAAAAACAATCTCCTGGAAATAAGAAAAGAATCAATACGTGAAAAAGTATGAAATCTTCCTGAGAAGCAGGTGTAAGCATTTTCCTTTGGAAATGCAGCTCGCCAAGGGTCGGCAATATCAAGTGTTGAACTATAATTCTGTAGAGTTTTGAAAGTTCTTCGTTTTAACTGTTTTTTTAAATTAGATGAGGAGTCAATCTTGGGGTTCATTAACAAATTATAATCCCCCCCCACAATCAAATCTCCCGGAACTTGGATTAATGATTGAAAAAGTTCCTCACATGGGAAGGGATTGTCTTCTACTGGGGCATATATGCTAGCAAGCGTCAAAGGCCGGTTATCTACATTACAGGTGACCCAGCACCGTCTACCACTTTGATCGTTTGCAGAATTAACCTCCTCAGCCTGAAATTTTTTACTAAGAAAAAACGCCGTTCCCCTATGGGCTGCTGATGATGAAGAGAAACCCCTGTAGGCTGCCCAGGATCTGAACATTGAGTAATCTGGAATTTTCCCCGCTGGTATATGGGTCTCTTGTATGAGAATGGCAGAGGGATTCTCTGTCGTAATCAAAGCCTCAATGGCCCGCATTTTCCTCTTATTGTTAAAGCCATTCACATTAAAAGAAACCACTTTTAGTATTTCCTTATTTCCCATTTACGTGGACAGAACAAGTTTCAGAATATCCGCATAATCTGATGACAGATATACGTTTACCGGCTCGGAGACGGGCCTCCAACCAGAATCTAGCTGAGAGGATGAGCCCCCCTTCTTTGTGGTCACATAACAATGTGCTTTGACATAACAATGAGCTGATGAATTTGAACTTTAAATATGGATTTCATTTTTCCCCCATGCTCCCTTTCCACCCCTGTGACCCCACCCTCCACCCAATGTCACCATGAGCAGATGGCCCTACCTGCTCAACCCTGACAAACTATCCCACCCACCTTACTACTGGCACAATGACTTAGTGCCAGGTGCTATTGGACAACCCACCCCCCCCACTCCCCTACCCTCCCTGCCATTAAACAAATAAACAGAAACTGAACAATGAGAAAGGAAGAAAAAAGGAAGAGAAAGAAAAGGAAAAAACAGCAGACTTCCACATACAAACTACTCATTACCCTGCCAGGATAAGAGAGAAAAGGAGAAACAAGAGCAAAACGTCATTAAGATTTCTCCGAGGAGATTTGCTGCAATAGTTCCTGTGCTTCCGGGACACTGCAAAAGATGTGAAATCTGCCCTTGACAAGCACCTGCAGCTTACTCTGCTGGGCTATCATTGCCTGTGGTCCCTGTTCTTTAAACAGATGTAACAGTTTAACAAACTCTTTCCGTCTTTTAGCTGCTGAGGCTGACATGTCCGAGAAGATTCGACATAATGGAACTTCTGCTGAGGTTAATTGTTTTTGTTTGATGGCCCTTGTTAAGATCTGTTCCTTTACTCTGAAGTCCTTAAAGTTAACCAGGATAGTCCGTGGGTACTTGGCGTTAGGAAGTAAATGTGCTGGAACGCGATGAGCTCGCATTATGGTCAGCTCACCGTTAAATTCTGGGAGGACATTTTTCTTTATAAATGAGTCAACCCATTGAAGGGTCTGCTGGCCCTCAACGCCCTCCGTGATACCCAGAATGTGAAGATTGGAGTGGCTAGAGTGGTTTTCTAGTTCTTCCAGCTTATATTCCAGAGTGGTCTTCTGGCTTTAGAAGGCAGCGACTTTCGGATCCATCGATGAGACTTGATCTTCCAATTGCAAATTCCTGGTTTCAGCCTCCAGCAGCTGTGCCGGGGTCTGGGCCACATTTTCCTCAATTTTGGACAGGTGGGCATGAATTACCGCAATCTCGGCAGATTGGAAAGCTTTCAATTCACAAATTTCTTCCACAATCAAATTGAGAAGACTTTTAGCGTCCCATTGCATAGAAAAATACATTGTGTCTTGTGAAGGATTAACCTGACTCGAGTTAAGCCGATCCTCTGGCTGTGAAACCTCTGGGTCTGCAAGATCTACAGATGGATCCCCACCGGAACCAGAAGGATGGTCACCCAGGCCCTCGTCAGCAGCAGACTGGACTACGGCAACGCTCTCTACGCAGGAACCTCAGCCAAACTCCAGAAACGACTACAACGCATACAGAACGCCTTCGCACGCCTCATCCTCAACATTCCCCGCCACAGCCACATCACAGCCCACCTGAAAGACCTGCACTGGCTCCCCATCAACAAGAGTATCACCTTCAAGCTCCTCACCCATGCTCACAAAGCACTCCACAACACCGGACCAGCGTACCTCAACAAACAACTCACCTTCTACACCCCGAACCGCCAGCTTCGCTCCGCTGACCTCGCCCTCGCCACCGTCCCCCGCATCCGTCGACCGACCGCCGGCGGCAGATCGTTCTCCCACCTCGCCGCAAAAACCTGGAACACCCTCCCCATCCGCCTACGTCACACCCAGGACCTGCTGGCCTTCAGGAGACTCCTCAAGACCTGGCTGTTCAAGCAGTAGCGGTACAAAAGGGGGTGGTGATGAACGGTGATGGATCAAACCCAGATCTGTTGACTGGGTGTTAGTGTTTGATTGGTTCTGATGCTCCGTCCATCACCACCCCCTTTTGTTCCGCTTTGTTCGCCATAAGTTGGCAGGGTATGCTCAGACATGAGTCCCTTGCTCACTTTGCCACTGGATTCAAGCAAGCCTGGCTGAAGACGGCTGAAATGCCAGAAACCGGTCCTAGGAAGCTTGTTTCTGGTTCAGGGAAGGCATGGCTTGGCAGTTCCGGCTGGACTGTTCCCATGAGGCACAGGGTCAGACTGATTTGCATATGGCCATGTCTGAACTGGGGTGGCAGAGTGGGCTAAAGAACGGTTATGGATCAAACCCAGATCTGTTGACTGGGTGTGAGTGTTTGATTGGTTCTGATGCTCCGTCCATCACCACCCCCTTTTGTACCGCTTTGTTCGCCATAAGTTGGCAGGGTATGCTCAGACGTGAGTCCCTTGCTCACTTTGCCACTGGATTCAAGCAAGCCTGGGTGGAGACGGCTGAAATGCCAGAAACCGGTCCTAGGAAGCTTGTTTCCGGTCCAGGGAAGGCATGGCCTGGCAGTTCGGGCTGGACTGTTCCCATGAGGCACAGGGTCAGACTGATTTCCATATGGCCATGTCTGAACTGGGGTGGCAGAGTGGGCTAAAGAACGGTGATGGATCAAACCCAGATATGTTGACTGGGTGTGAGTGTTTGATTGGTTCTGATGCTCCGTCCATCACCACCCCCTTTTGTACCGCTTTGTTCACCGTAAGTTGGCAGGGTATGCTCAGACGTGAGTCCCTTGCTCACTTTACCACTGGATTCAAACAAGCCTGGCTGAAGACGGCTGAAATGCCAGAAACCGGTCCTAGGAAGCTTGTTTCCGGTCCAGGGAAGGCATGGCTTGGCAGTTCGGGCTGGACTGTTCCCATGAGGCACAGGGTCAGACTGATTTGCATATGGCCATGTCTGAACTGAGGTGGCAGAGTGGGCTAAAGAACGGTGATGGATCAAACCCAGATCTGTTGACTGGGTGTGAGTGTTTGATTGGTTCTGATGCTCCGTCCATCACCACCCCCTTTTGTACCGCTTTGTTCGCCATAAGTTGGCAGGGTGTGCTCAGACGTGAGTCCCTTGCTCACTTTGCCACTGGATTCAAGCAAGCCTGGCTGAAGACGGCTGAAATGCCAGAAACCGGTCCTAGGAAGCTTGTTTCCGGTCCAGGGAAGGCATGGCTTGGCAGTTCGGGCTGGACTGTTCCCATGAGGCACAGAGTCAGACTGATTTGCATATGGCCATGTCTGAACTGGGGTGGCAGAGTGGGCTAAAGAACAGTGATGGATCAAACCCAGATCTGTTGACTGGTTGTGAGTGTTTGATTGGTTCTGATGCTCCGTCCATCACCACCCCCTTTTGTACCGCTTTGTTCGAGCAGTAGCAGCACCCCCGCCCCCCCAGCGCCTTGAGACCCTCATGGGTAAGTAGTGCGCTCTACAAATGAGCTGATTGATTGATTGTATTGACTCCACTGTAATAGGCCAGGCCGATGCTACTGAGACCACTGGGGTAGGTTGATTGACGGGATCCACGGACTCCTCTTCGACTAAAGGCTTTAGGAAGCCCAACGCTAAAGGGGGTAGTGACTAGCAATTGCGGAATTTAAAGTCTCCAGACATGAGTCCAATGAATTGACCACTACTAGGGGATCATTGCCTTCCGTCTGCTGCACCAGCCCCCCTGAGAACATACCAGACTTAGCCTGAAAGAATAGAGTTTGACAAATCATGGCCTCAGTCTACTTTGGGAATGTTGTGATAAAAATACACAATGCTCAACTGTAAGCCGTTCACAAATTCAAGTCTAAGAATCTGATAAAATGCACTTCCAAATAAATGTTATTTCAGAATACCAGTTGTACAAAAACCTACTATGAATGAGATTTAGTAGACTAGAATGTTGCTCTATAATAATCTGGGCCACTATACAGGGTTTACAGAACAACTGTTTTACCTCTTAGTTCACTAATTGTTCACCTTTAAAAACCATCACTTTTAAGAAGTACTTCTCAGTGCAGTGCCATAATGTGACCTATTTATATCAAAGCTTCCACATGTTAAAGAAATAACTTATTGAATTTTGAAGAGACTTAGGGCCTCATTTATGACGGTTTTGCACAGGGCAGCGCCACAAGGAATCTCGCTGCGTTGCCCTATGTCAAAACAAAAGGGCAGGAATGCGCCATATCTATGAGATACGGTTCATTCCTGTCCTTTGCCCCAGCGCTGGTGCACAATGGGCTGCCATGCGCCAATGCAGGCACCCTTGCGTCATGGTGCAAGGATGCCTGTTTTGCGGGACTGATTGATTTGTGCAGGAAGGGACACCTTCCTGCACAAAAAACAATAAATTCTGGCAATTTCCTCTTTCTATGTGTGCTGCAGAATGCAGCACACATAGAAAACAGAAAAAACGAGGAGAAATGGAAACATTTCCTCTTGTTGCGCCTCAGGTGGCATTAGATTCTGACGCATTACCTTAGTATTTTATATTATGCGTGTATGGTTTAAATAACAAAATTTTCAGGGCTTGGCTCGTGCATGGGCTCTAAGAGCCGAACCAGAACCTTGGCTCGGCTCTGCCTTGATTTGCTCTCTTAGGGGCATATTATCAAGCCAGGCGATAAAATTATTGCCGCTTTAGCGGCAGAAAACTGCCGCTAAAACCGCGATAATGGGCTTGATAATATGCTCTATGGAATTCCAATTGAAGCCCATGTTAGACGTCCTTCACATCTAACATGGGCTTCAATTGGAATTCCATAGAGCATATTATCAAGCCCATTATCGCCGTTTTAGCGGCAGTTTTCTGACGCTAAAGTGGCGATAATTGTATCGCCTGGCTTGATAATATGCCCCTCTATTTGTTAGCTCGCCCACCTGTAGTCCACAGTTTGAGAGCATTCATGATAGGGACAAGAATTCTTGCCTGTCATTTATGCAGTCAGATGAAGATGTTTTATTCATTAATTTTTATATATAGCGCAAACTCGACCCGAAGGTATTGGAGCGCTTTACATGAACACCAATTGCATTAAACAAGGACACATTCATTCTTGGTAGGCACGGCGGGGATAATAAGTAATTTGCCCAGAATCACAGGATGTTGAGCCGACGCAGAGACTCGAACCTGGCAGAGACGTTTTAAGGCATGGGCAAAGTGGGCTCTGGCCCAGGGCCCCAACCTTTCAGGGGGCCCCCTGATAGAGCCAGCTTTGTTCTGCATAGAGTCTTGCCCTGATGACCTTGAATAATTTTGAAACAGGTTGTTGTAAATTGTGTTTTTCTTTCATTTATTTTTAATGTGTGAGAGTCTATTAAAGACATTTTGCAGACAAAATGTGTGTGTTTCATGTAAGATCCATATAAAAAGTTTCTTTTGGGGTGTGCCCACCATGGCGGTGGAGTTGATCGCAGCCATCATAGCTCCGCCGTGTGTGCAGGCCAAGAAGCCAGGGAGGCGTCAGAGGCACGTCTGCCTGAAGGTCCAAGGTGAACCCCCACCATAAGTTTGGCCGCCTCTGGCGATTGGTTGGAGTCGTGGACGCCCAGGCTGCCTGGAGACCTGGTGGGCTGCCTGCCAGGCGGCCACATGTGGTGCCGCAGCATCTGCCCCTAAACCTGGTGGTCGGGCTGGGGCCCTCGTGAATGCTGTGACGACCGGAGACCAAAACCGGGACTCCTAGAGTCTCCCATCGCTAAGGGAGAGGCCTCCAGGGGACAAGGGCACTCTACTGCGAGCCTTCTGCTGTCCGGAGGGAGCGGGCTGTCCTGTCCCTGTGAAGCTACACGTGGGCCCTACCACTGACTGGGTTGTCCTGCGGGAGTTGTGGAGAATGCGGGCAAACACCAGGTCTATCACAGGATGACTGGTGGGGCGCCCCCCCTCAATTTCTGAAGCTCGGATCAGCACCCTGTTGTTCTCTGGGCCTGTTGATGAGCCAGTGGAGGCCCCTGCATTAGTGGCGGTGGCAACAGAAGTGATTGCTGGGGTGCTGAGCTACGGCTGCTGCAGGTGGAGTGCCTCGTAGAGTACGACGGCTTGCGACAGCAGCCTTCTGCGGTCTGGGGAGAAGAACACCGTCCTGTCCCTGAGAGTCGTGTTTACTGTCCCTGGCTCTGGGTGTGACCTTAGGGATCTCCCATCAAACTTGAGGTGAGAGCACGGTTTCTAAAGAGGATGTGCCACATGGCTGCACTGTAAGGTAGCAGCGGAAGGGACCAGTGCTGTAGCGACCGACGGCCATGAGAGATTATACTTTTGACCGGTGAGCGGCCATGTCGACCCATCGGACCACTATGAAGGACATGTCGGTAAAGGATATGTTCACCAAGACCTCTACAAAAAGATCCAGCTGGCAGACTTGGAGAACAGATCTTGGTGCCCCAACAAGCAGTCACGGGTAACCTAGAGGACTTTGTGTTCTGCCTCTTCAAGCAGGTTGCTCCATCGCTGCCGGGCCAGGATATCATCTTTGACCGTACTCATCACGCGGGATGGCCGACTTCTGGACCGGGCCAGCCACAAGACATACTCACTTTCCTCCACTATTACCGACAGAAAAAGGCCACAATGATGATTGCATAAAATTTGAAAGATATTGAATTCGAGGGCCTCCGGATTGGGCTGTTTCAGGATCTATCCCCAATTACTCTCCAGAGACACAGATCCCTCAAACCCATCACAGTCTTTCTGCAGCTTCATGTACAAATGGGGTCACCCTTTCCTCCTCCAATTCGTCTGGCGAGACGAAGTCCGAGTGATCCGGACTCTGGACGAGGTCAGCAACCTGCAACCTGCTAGACATCCCGAAGCTGGGCGATGCGCGACCGTCTGGATCGCCAAGTGCAAGCTTTGGAGAGGGAAAAGCTGGGCTCTCATCGCTCAACTAGACATGTGAAGAAGGTCATGGGCAAACCTACGGAAGCAGACAGCAGAGAGGAACGCTTGAGGTTACTCCACTATCTTCAGCAGAAAGAAAGGTGATGTGTTTCTCTCCAGGGGTTCAGTGGCTGAGGCTCCTGTTTGTCTGGTATGTAGGCCTCCCTTGCCGGGCAAGGAGCGTTGTGTCCAGCGGAGCTCCAACCTGCTGGACGTTCGTTGGTGACTGCGTTCCCCTTTGACATGGACCCATCTCATTATGACTCTTCAAGTGCCCCCCGGTGGGGGAAGTTCATTTAGTTGATATTGTTGTTTCTTCTTCTCTATATCTCACTTTCCTTACCCCATCTTCTCCGTCACAGGAGGTTTTTCCTTAGCCTTAATCTTTGTAGGGGCGTGGTTTGACGTATGCAGGTAGCTGCAGATGGAACACAAGCTTCCTCAAAGATTTCCTCATGGTGGTGTCCTTGATTAGCCTCAGTGTATGAGGACTTAAAGCCCGGGCCAAGTGGCTAGCTGTCCTGGCTCTGCTTAGAGACACGAAATGCAATATTTGCCTGTTACAGGAGACCGACCTCCTCCAGGAAGACTGGCGGAGAATGCGTTCACGCTGGGTTTACAGGCAATATTTCTCCTCAGGGTCCACCAAGAAGGGGGCGGGGTGGCTATCTTGCTTGTGACCCACTTTGCGGGAAGGGTGGAGTGGGTGCTCATGGAGATTCCAGGTAGGATGTTGGCATTGCAGGTCACTATTCAGGGGGCCAGGCTCACGGTTGCTAACACTCATCCCCCAAGTGAGCAGCAGGAAGTTCTTTTTAGCGAGACAGTGGGCCTGCTGCTTAACTCTCCGATAGGGAAATAGGTGTGGGGGGGGACTTCAACATAGCAATGGACTCCCACCTGGATAGATCTGCCTCGAGAACAGGACAGAATGGGGGTCTGACAAATGGTACCAGACAGTGGTTGGGTGAGGCAGGCTTCACAGATATCTGGAGACACATGCATCCTAGGGCAATAGATTGCACCTTCTTTTCTGCATCACATCATACGTATGCGCGCATAGATTACTTTCTCACTACATCACGGATCACTCAGGACACAATATTGGTGGAAATTGGGACAGACGCACTCTCGGATCACTCTCCTTTAACTCTGCAATTTAAATATGGGGGTCAGACGCCCGCCCCCCTCCATTGGTGACTAAACACTACACTTTTGACTTATGACAAAATAAGAGTTGATACACAAATGGTACTCCAATCCTTCTTGGAAACTAATGCTCTCCCCGAGATGCCAATACATATCCTTTGGGAAACTCTGAAGGTGGTATTACGAGGGCACTTTCTAGGTATATCGGCAGGTTTCAATAGAGAACATAGGGAGAAGAGAAGCCTGGGAGCACAGATCAAAGACATGGAGTCGGCCCATGTTACGATCAGTGATAAAAAGTCAGCAGTTGAACATGACAAGAAAACAACTGTAGGAACTAGATATGAGACGTGTTGAGGATGACCTTCTTAGAATTCGTCAGACATGTTATGCAGGGAGAAAACAGGCAGGGGTCATGTTAGCCCACCGCCTTCGAGCGCAGGCATCGGATCGGCAGGTCCCCGAGGTGCGGACTACGGACGACTCCCTTTGTTCTTCGGACTTACAGGTGGCTAATGCCTTCCGATATTTTTATTACAAGCTTTATCAGGCCAAGCAGCTCCTCGACATAGACTTTGCAGCTTACCTTGCTCCGGTGCCTCCATCAGTGGCGACTGGGTTGACCTTTGAAGCGCTGGAATAGGACATAAGCACACAGGAGGTCCTCCTAGCAATTCAGAAACTAAAGTCTAACAAGGCCCCTGGCTCGATGGGTATGGGGCAGAGTTCTATAAACTCTTTGGGGTACAGATAGCTCCCATCTTGGCATGGGTGTACAATTCATTGAAGGGGGGGAGACGCTGCGGGAATCAATACTCTAAGCCACTATCAGAGTGATCCTGAAACCAGGAAAAGATCCTAGGGACTGTGCTTCTTATCGCCCAATTTCACTATTGAACATTGATCCAAAAATCTTCACCAGCATCCTGGCGCACAGGCTGGCCCCTTATATGCAGGGATTGGTGGATTCTGACCAGGACAGTTTTGTCTAGGAAAGAGGCTGTAGCGACAACACTAAAAGATTGTGCGATCTACTGGACAAAATTCAACGTACAGAGGCCCCAGCCTTAGCATTGATCATAGATGCTTGCTAAGAAAGCATTCGACCTTGTGCACTGGCCTTACCTACACCGAGTGTTGGAGAGATTTGGATTTGGGCCCAGGCTTTGTGGCTGGTTCCACTCCTGCTACTCTGCTCCCCAATTGAATGTACAAGTCAACGGTATTAAATCATCTGCTTTCCCCATTCAGAGAGGGACCAGACAGGGCTTCCCTCGGTCGCCACTACTTTTTGCGCTCTACATGGAGCCATTTGCTGAATGAATAAGGCTTTCTCGACTCATCTCTGGGGTCGGAATGGGAGGTAGGGAACACAAGATAATGTTATATGCTGATGACGTGCTTCTCACGCTCACAGACCCTCGCACCTCTCTAGAAGCGGTTCTGTTGAGACACGGAGGAGTTCTGCGCAGCCTCCGGTTTTAAAATCAACCCTCAGAAGTCCCTGCTCCTAGGCCTAACCATCCCTGACATTGAACGCTCTCGGCTACAGGGCAAATACCCATAAAGATGGCCAGACAACAGCATCTAGTACCTCGGTCTATGCGTGCACTCCACAACTACAGCCGCTGCTGCTTATAATTATGGGGCCCTCCTAGCACTTACGAGGCACAATCTCGCCAAATGGAAGACGCATAAGCTTTCATGGATGGGCCGCCTTGCAGCAATTAAGATGACACTCCTGCCTAAGCTCCTTTACACCATGCAAACACTGACCCTCCAGCCCCCTCCATGGGTCTTGGATAGGATACAATCCCTCCTGTGGGACTTTATTTGGGAAGGCAAGCAAGCACGTATATCCGAGGCCTGCGCCTACCTCCCCTTGGCTGCTGGCGGCTTGGGCGTTCCGAACCTGCGGTGTTATTATCTGGTGGCGCAGCTCGGCTACAGGGTGGAATGGTCCTGTCCATTCACTGAAAAGCATTGGTGCTTCCTTGAGCAGGCCATCTCAGCCACCCATATTTGGAAGATACCTTGGTTGCTGAAAGCACACAGACCCTTGGGCGTGTATGTCTCCCCAGTCATGCGGGCCACAGTGAGGGTGTGGGATAAGGTACAGCAACAACATGGGCTCTCCACTCCAATATCGCCATAAACTCCTGTGATTGGTAACCCAGACTTTCCACTGGCACTCACAGGGGCAGTGTTTAAGATCTGGCAGGAAGCCAACTGTAAGTGTACAGGCGACATGTTTGACGCTGATTTCCGCACTTTGCAAACCCACTACAATCTTCCACAATTGACACAGTGGCAATATCTAATGTTGGCGCACTGGGGCTCTCAGCCCTGGGTCCCCCCGCATGCCAGTTGACCTCTGATGGCATTCGAGAAGTGGATCCTCACTAGAACCTCGGATGCCAAGCTACTCTCAGACATTTACGCCATCTCAGTAAAACCGATCCGCCCCTTAGCCTCGCAGGCCCGCGCCTGCTGGGAGAGAGAATGCGAGCGTACTTTTACGGATAAGGAATGGAATGACATACTCCACAGAGCGCGCTCCTCAGCACTGAACACCACTAGTAAAGAGATGCTCCTCAAGATCGTTTATTACTAGTATCAGATGCCTGACAGAGTGGCGGCATGGAACCAGTCCGGTGATGGGGGATGTTGGCTCCATTGTGAACATCAGGACACCCTCATGCACATACTCTGGCACTGTCCCAAGTTGGAACCCTTCTGGTCCAAGGTCTTGGACTCGGTCAACAGTATATTCCAAACTGACATTCCCAAATTCCCAAGCTACATACTCTTAGGCCTTCCCAATCCCCTTACACCTGCTGCGCTCGCACGGAGGTAGAGTGATCACCTTGCTGCTGGGTGCAGCGAAACAACTCCTGCTTGTGAAGTGGGGAAGGGACACAGTGTCGACACACCTGGATTGATTACATAAGGTCTGGGGCATACTGGTCATGGAAAAGCTGACAGCTATAGCCATACAGCAATTTGCTCGCTTTGTTATGTGGCACCCCTGCATACAATATTTGTCGGATGAATTCCGAGAATTGCCCTATGCTCAATATTTGAAAATCCTATGCTTAACGACACAAACACCAGAGGTGGATACATGATGCACCAGAGTCAAAGAGAAGCCATAATGTAGGCTCCATTCCAGCGACTGCCTTCCCTCCTCCCCTCCTCCCATCTTGTGCCTGACCTTTTACTCCTTTAGTTCTATTATTGTTATTAAATGACATTCACTGTATGCAAGAAGTTCCATCGCCTCCGGCCTGTGGATGTAGGTGGCTCGTAATGTGATGTAATGTGTTAAAATAATAAAGAGATGTTAATCCTAAAAAGTTTCTTTTAAATCAATACAGGAGAAATGGGAGGGTGTGACAGAGATTATTTGCAGTAATATTAGTGAGCTGCTGCTGTGTTACGATACTGAAAACACACATCACTATCCCTGAATATTAGATGTAAATACATTCCGAATTTGACCAAAGAGGGCATGAAAGGTGAAACCGGATCATAAACACAAAGTTGCTCTGAACAGGGGCCCCCAAAATGCATTTGGCCCAGGGCCCCCAAAATCCTTAAAACGCCCCTGGAACCTGGTATCCCACCCATAAGGTCGGCAGCTCTGGCCAATAGTGCAGAATGGATTTAGCACATCTTTCGGCCACATTCAGAACGTTACGCAGAGGCCTTAGTCGGTCAAATTAATTTTAAAGTCGGTCAAATTAATTTTAACTGTCTCGATAGTATTACGAAGGTCAAACTGTGATATTGAAAACTGCACCCGCTCGTCTGGCTTTTTCCCCTCTTGCTTGGATGTTCACAAAGGAAGCTAATTATGGTCTAACAGTGTTATCTCTTAGAGCAGCGCCGTCCCAAAAGTAAACCGCGCCGCATTCCAGTAGTATAATTTATTTCCCTTTCCTGTACATTCAGCTCAATGAACATTCGTAATAACCGAAATGGGAGGAAAAGAGAGACCCAAGTTACAAACTTATTTTTTAAGTCAACTTGGCTAGCGAGCGTGGATTTCGACCTCGCCTGTGCAGTGACAACAGCGCCCTCGTGTGACCCTGTAAAGAATTGTTTTTAGCCATTGGCAGGCTGTGAGCCTGTAAATGATGCTTCCCACGCAGTTCTGAGTTTTGAAAGAAAAACACAAAAAACAATAAACGTGAGGGAACATGGCATTCGAGCTCATATTTGTTCCCATTTCCAGAGTGTGTTTACTGATATGAATGATCTGTATTGTATGATCTTGTTGACTAAAGCACAAATTGCCAATTGCTGCCGTACATTCCGTTACCAATTTGCAAAGGGGGAACAGAGGCCCCCTTTGCAAAGGGTTTAAATATGCCCCCTCGACACTATTTCTTACAGCAACAGTATCCCACTGGGATTCCCCAGCCCTGACAAGTTCTCTAGTTCCATGCATGAAGAACTATTCCAGTGCTGGTCTTTTCTGTGGATTCTGGGATTCGTAGTCTTGTTTATACAATTAATTATAAAATCAGTATAAGTTCCATAATACAGACAAAATACGTGAAAGGACCACATAGTCACGCACAGAGCTGGGACACTTGGGGCCATATATATGACCTGGTTTGCTTTGCTCTTGCCCCATGCAAGGTGGTGCAAGGGCAACACAAACCTAAAGACATATTTTTGAAGCTAAGGAAAGCCACTTTGCGTGGCTTTGAATGGCTTAAAAAATATGGAGGAATGCAGCACAGCACAAATCGACGCCTTGTATTAATCTGCACAAGCAAGGCGTTCCATGGGCATTGTGTGGGTGTTCCCATGCAACTCGCATGGGTTTTGACACATTCCCAGACATACCAAACCTGGTAAACCAATGTGACAAAAAGATACACCTCCCCAGGTGAGGCACAACGAGGAGACATATCTTTATTTCTCCTTGTGTTTCCCTCTTTTTATGTGTGCTGCATTGTGCAGCACCCATAGAAAGAGGAAAAAGTCTTTCCGGATTGTTTTGTGAGGAAGGGGCCCCTTCCTGCACAAAAACAATCTGGCTACAACACCGGCGCCCTTGCACCACAGTGCAAGGGCGCCTGCGTTGTCGCCAGGCTGACAAAACGGGGCAAGGGGAAAGGACAGGAATGAGCCATATTGGATAGACTCCAGAGCATACAGAACAAAGCTGCTAGCCTGGTCCTTGGTCTCAGTAAGTATGAACCAACATGGGCCCATCAGTGCACAATCTTGGTGGAGAAATGCTGCACTTTCAAAGCCTTATGCGTTTGCTATAATGCTGTTAGAAATCAAGGCCCCCACTACCTGAACGCAAAACAGCTTCTTCCCTCCCTACACGCCCTCCCACGCCCTTAGATCCTTGTCTGCCACCTTTACCATTGTCCCCGTATTAAGACATTCAGGACTGGTGGTGGTTCTTCTCAATTCCTTACTGCTTCTACATGTGACAAACTCCAGCTGTCCGGTCATTCAGTCACCCATGAAGGTAAGAAGATGATCTCAAAGACTACCTTTTTAATTAACATGTTCCCATGGTCCACTCCTCTTTATCACCAGTTGCAAGTTTAACACCAGTAAACCTGGTTTGGGGTTCAGTGCGCTTTATAAAATGACCATTATATATATATATGAATATATATATATAACTGCTCCAATTGGATACTTAACAAACATTAAACTCATTCACAGTATCATTGTCTTATGGGGAACAGTACATCACAGGTTGGGTTCACATTGTACTTATTTTGCCCTAAAAACACCCTAGATCCAATTACATTTCGGCTTCAGTAACAGTAGCTGCTCCTGGAGGGAGTGCTGCTGGGCAGTGACGCAGGACGGGGGAGGGGCTGGGTGGGAGTAGTAAGCTCCGGATAATGGACGAACAGAGGTAAGTATACAAATAAATAAATAAAACGAATTTCATAGCACACGCTGCATCACATTTGGCAGAGCACTGGCATGTTAAATACAGTGGGATGGTAGCAGGCAATACACTTTGGTTTATATATAATCACTATGAGGGTGAACTGTGGAGCAATTTCATCTATGGTCTTTCTCCACTAAAGTCAAACTCACAAAAAGAAAAATGGACGTCCTAGCTATAATCTTGAAAAAGTGTGTGTGGGGAGGTGGATATGGGAAATGGGCAATTCGTCTTGTAAAGACTAGAACCCTCACTCACCCGAGGGTGACATGCATCATCATTGGGTTCCCTCTTGCACACTGTGTCCGCAAAGTACACAGTGTGGGCTTAAACTCTCCCGCAGGAGAGGAGCGTGAGGTGTTTTTTAATCCCCCAATGTACTCTGGAGCGAGGGTTAGAGTGCAAAATAACATCAAAGGTGAATTAAAACTAACTCCTGGTGGACAAAGCTACATTTTAATAAGGTAGGACTAAAAAAGCGACGTGAAAAGGGTTATGGATGTTGCCCTTTTAGAATATGGTCAACATGTTTCTGCCTATTGACCTTCAGGTTTGTGGAATTCTTCAGGGCCTGTTTATAGTCACTCTGCTCAAAATGTGAAAAAACATAAATATGCAAAAAAGGCCATACTTCAATCAATGGCATCCTATTTTGTCTATAGAGCTCCCAACATTTGAATATTCTAATTGAATGAATGATTTTATTTAGTAACATGCACAAATCACCCCAACCGGGGTATCTCGGCACACCGCCAGTACAATAAGGCAAAAGCAAATCTAAAACAATGCCTTTTCTAATGGTTTCCTAAATGTGTTATGGTCTTGGTAGGTTCAGACAGAAAATGGCAATTTGTTCCAAAGTGTTGGGACCAAATAAGAAAAGGACCTTCCTCCGCATCTAGATCAGCGAATATGCAGGACTGACAGTCGCTCCTTCTCTCTGGAATGCCGACTCCTAGCAGGGTGATAACGTTTGAGCTTCTGGTATAGATAATCAGGGCCTTTGCACCGCCGGACTTTATAGGTTTATGAAATATTTAGATTTATTGCGGGGAGGAATTTAAAGTAGATGCTAACTTCGACATTTTAAAGATAATCCAATTACTTCATAGATTAGCAAACTGTATTGGTAAAACATAATGTGTTTTGATACCATATTGGATTATTAATTCTTGGTTTGACTAATTTTGCAGAATATAAGTTAGGCACCAGAATTTTTGTGGACGAAATATCTTCTGACAAATTTATTGCATCCAAGATATTGTCTTGAAACATTATGCCATTGGAATTAATAATAGAAACTCAACACCAAATGGGATGACATTTTTGCAAATCATACTTTAAAAACAATATTTATGTCAGGCAATATTTTTACCAACAATATTCTGTGGAACAAATTGATTACAATATACAAAGACCAACCTTAAACTGCTCCAATGTCAAAAATACTTTCAATATCACCGGGGAAGTATATGAAATTATTACAAACTAAATTCAAACAGATTGGGGCAAACAGTATTTGCATCAAAGCAAATAATGGAACAAACTAAATTCACATTTGTTTATTTCATAAAAAGTGATCAGTGATCACAGTGTTTGTTCACTAACTGGAAGCTCATTTGCAGATAGCGCTTTGGCTCTAATTTTCCAAGCCCACTGCAGAAAATGGGAAACGGCAAACACAATCCTTTCCCTAGTATCACTTTTCAAGGTTTTTAGTGCCTCCCAATAATAGTCCACAACTCCAGCCTGCATATAGCAATAATCCATTTCTTGCATGGCAATAAATATCTAGGAGAGAAAAAGATTAAATGTTCTTCTGTCTCTTTCCAGGGCGGGCAGGGAGGGCCGGGAGTGGGGGAACGGCCTGTTTTCTCTCACCTAATGGCAGGTGATGATCTTAACAGTAGCATGCCATGTCTAAATTGAACATATAAGCGTTTTGCGTGTAATGGAGCAATTCTATCCATGTATAATTTAAATTCCGGAAAACATTTGTGATTTAAGAATTGATCCGTTAAACTCCCTGCTGTCTGATTTCTCCAAACCTGCTCCAGGGCACTTTCCCAATATGCTCTTTTCACTTTCTCTATATCCCCTTTAGTTCTATTTTTCTGGTGAGTTCCTTAGGGTTCCCATCTTAACCGTAACAGAGTCTTAACGTGATTTTGTTGTTGGTGTGCTTTTCTGGTTTTCTGGTGTACAGCTGTACCGTAGAAAGTCTAAAGTGCGCTTTGCAACTAACCAGCGAGATACAATGCAAGAGAAAAGTAACTGAGGGGCATATTAACAAGGCGGCGCTATAAAATTATCGCCGCTTTTGTAACTGTTTTCGGCCAATAAGCGGCGATTATTTTATCGCCTTATCAGCAAAGACACGCTATCGCGTGTTTTGCTGACTTAGCACCCGTTTCCAGCATTCCTAACTTTGCATCGCTAATGAGATGCAAAGTAGGCATGGCTGTGATACCAACCAGGGAAAATATCACGAAGGCAGCTTCGCGATATTAACAAGGAAGGGTAGCGATTATTTAAATCGCGTTAAGTATGGCTTAACGCAGGAATTTAACGTCTGTTAAATTCCGGCCTAAGGTATACTTAACATAGGTGGTGGATTCTGTGGCTAAGACCACAGGCCCTATCATCTAGGATATCGCTGTTTTCCATGGTGGAAAACGGCGATATCCACACTATCTCTGGAATTTTTATCGCCTCGGCAATGCGCGTTGTTGATAACGCGCTAACCAGGCGATAAATTCCAGAGATAGTGCTAAGCGCGCTTTGCGATATTTACCGCCGGCCCTTGTTAATATGCCCCTGAAGTGCGTAAAACAATTTAAAGTAATACAAAATGGGGAAGGAAGAGGACAACCAGGCAACTTAGATTTGGACTGTGGGATATAGGACCCATACCTTTGCAAAATGATTTTTTATTTTTTTTATCACTGGAATAACAACAGGATTGATCAGTCCATTTTTATAAACAAGAGACATTGGTTGCAATTATATTTTTGGTTGAAATCTCTATTACTCATTTAAATTATTAATATCCAGTTCTAATGCTATACATGGATCCGCAATTCGTTTCATCCATTTTTGCCACTGGGTATTTTTTTTCTGCAGTATGAATTTCACCAGTTGAAAGTTTCTGTGACAGTGACACGTTTGATTGATTCTGTGTCTGAAGGTTACTGAAAATGGCAGATGATGGGGTCGAAAACATTGTCTGTCGTTTCTATTCGATTTCGGCGCGCCCTCTGCCGGTAATTATACAGAGTGCAGCACTGTAACAACATTTGGAAAATATGCAGCGCCTCTATAATGCCCTTTATGGTTCGGTTTCATAGGTAAAGAAAAGCTAATTTATGAAGAAAATTAGCTGTACATCGTTGTATGTTGTTGCATTCACTGGGTTTATGTTGAAGTGTCAAATGAATTAGTAAGGTCACATTTGCAATCATTGCCAATGAACTTCAAGCAGAACAGGGCAATTGATGGGGCTATACAAAAAGCATACATGCGAAGTTAAGACACAAAGTATTGATACATTTTCTCGATCAGCTTATTCGGCACCTTTCAATCGCGCTGGAACGCTTTGGGAAAAGTTCAAAGGTCACATGATTATATCGTTTTAGATTAATGAAAAATACAAATGTAGAGTTGAGGGTCTAGTGCTGTGGAGTGGTCCAGTTGCTGTACCCTTGAGAGGGTGGCTTGATTACGTATTTTGAATTGATCTGACAATCAAACCATCACTAAAACGAAATAAAGCTATTGAAAATGCAGAGTTTGCTAAGAGGTGTGTTCAGTACAGTGCTGCAAATGGAAAAAAATATCTCCAGGAACATTTGAGACATGGGTGACAGAGAGGGCATGCTGTCAGAAAGTGCAGAGACAGGATGGGCGGAGTCACTAGGAGGAATGCCAACTGTGCTTTCTTTGTAAAAAATAAGTGCCAGGCCCTTGTCAGGTGGCCATTACAGCTTGTACCACCAATTGCTGCCAGTAACAGTACCAGCACAGGTACTAACCACAACACTCCTACATGTGTGACAATTCAGACCGGAAACCACCGGCTTAAATTTGCCTTTTGAGACCCGCTAAGCCGGGTCAGTTTCCTGGTGGCCAAGTATAAGGCAGGGCGTTGTAAAGACTCCAATTCCCAATGTACTGGAAGAGAGCAAGTGAGGATGTGCAGAAATTAAAAAAAAAAAAAACACACTGAAGGAGTACAATTGAAATTGATCGGGGTCTATGTACATACAAATGTAAGTTGCATATTCTTTTTTCAGATTGTACTTGCTGCTTGTTTTCCATTTTCATAAATTAGTTTAGACTGCTGTTGCCCCAGAAATGCTTTATCTCAGATTTATAATATCATCCATGGTCAATAATTTGTGATTGAAGACGAGGCCAGTGGCATATACTAAAATGATGAAATCCCCCTGCAGAATGCGAATAGGGGCCCCTGAGTCTCCCATATCTAACAAAGACTTATTGATGTTGGGCAAAACGTGGCTCTCTGAAGGATTTTGGGGGCCCCTGTGTCACAGGGGATTCAGGGCCTGTGTTACACCCTTGGACTGGGCTGAACTTCCTAACAAGGGTATTTTGAGAATTTAACAACCAGGCTGAAGAAAACAGACAAGAAAGGCTAGAAAAGGCAGACAGTAAATGGGGGTGGGCAGGCATTTATCTCATCAGTTGTACATTTTTAATGTTAAAGCAAACTCCCACAACTAAAACAGATCAAGTGACAGAACCTGATTTTAATATAAATGTATAGAATTGTCACTGTGCTAAACTTTATCAAGCTTAACAATCAATAGAGCCAACACAGCTCTAAAATGTACCACTATGCTCACTCTGAAAACCAATGTCATTCTGGGTATAAGTAAGGATGGATGAAATAAGCTGATTTATGAAAAAAGCAAATATCATTCCTCCCTGACATTAAAACGAAAAATGAAAATGAAACGACATACCACACAAGCACTAGGGCCGCAAGATCTCCACTGGTAAGACTTGACCCAATGCAATGATTAGGAGCACAGCACCACAGATCTGAATCCCTCTCTGAACCAATGCAGAAAGGCCTGTCAGTCCAATAAGAGGCCCATCTGCATCCAAGATGGTGTAGGCAAACAACTGTGAAAAGCTGACATGAGAGCAGCTGCGGCCGATATAAACGAAGGGTGGTGGGGGAGAGTGAGGTCACGCAGGAGGTGTCGCACAAGGGTCATTGAATATAATTAAAAAAATATTAATAAAATGTAGCTTTGCCGCGGGCTGCTCCAGCGTCGCGTCTCCTCATGCCACCTCTCCTCTTCCTGCCTGCTGGTCCCAGCAGCCCTGGGACAGACTCCCTGTACAATCCCCTCAGTCTGTAGGTTTTCTAGAGTCTGGCTGCTCAATGCAGCTGGGCTGGAGAAATCCTAAGTTTGCATGTGTGTTTTGGTCGGCTTGAGACAGCCAAGCAAAACAAATATGTGCACTTAGGGAGTGGACTGCACTAGCACTCCTCCTTCACCCTCCCATACCTTTGCCCCACCTCTCCCAACAGCGCTGGCCAAGAGCTGGCACATGTAAATTTAAATGATGCAAAAACATCGGTCTAATTTACATTTACTGTTTCTGAGCCAGGCAGTGGGACGACGCTCCTCCGCCATTGTGGAGGAGCCGCCACTGCATGAGATGCTCTGTACACCAAGGGCCTCATTTATTGGGATTTGATGTAGGGCAGCACAGCAAGTCACCTTGCTGCACTGCCCTATGTCAAAGTGAAAGGGCAGGAGTGTACCATATTTATCTAATGCGGTGCATTCCTGTCCTTCCCTCCAGTGCTGGCACTGTTTTGGCACCCAAGCGCCAACGCAGGCACCCTTGCACCATGCTGCAAGGGTGCCTGTGTTATCGTAAAGATTTTTTTGTGCAGGATTGTTTTTATGTGGGGGGAGGCGTTTTCCTCTTTCGATGTGTGCTGCAGAATGCAGCACACTTGGAAAACAGAATAAACTAGGAGAAATAAAATAATTTCTCCTTGTAAATCAGGGGAGCCATCAAAATCCATGTTTTGTGCGTGAGAATACCCACTACAATACCCAGGGAATGCCTCCTGAGCGCAGAGTAAGGCAAAGCATCGATTTAACCTGCCTTGCCTTACTCCATAACTATGACGCCATTCAAAGCCACGCAAAGTAGTTTTGCATGACCTCATAGCTATGATTTTGTAGTTTGTGCTGCCGGAGTTTCACAAAAAGTAATGTTCCGGAGGTGCAAGGGCCTCATAAATATGCCCCCAAGTGACAAATGTAGACATTGCATAGACGGCAGATAGTAATCAGAGATATGCTGAGGTTATATCTGCGCTTGTTGGTTGGATAACCAGCTCAGGGAATGGAGATGTATTCAATGTCGAGCGTGCCATTTAATTTTGCAAACAAGATTTTAAGAATAGTGTGAAGATGCACCAGTTTTAATTTTAAAACATTATTTATATTTAAAGATAAACATATTGAATGAATTCTAATTTTTTACAGTGACTTCAAACCTTCACATCTTTTTGCAAAGTTGTTTCATGTTCTGTTAAGATTTATATATTAATTACATGACTTGCTGCTGACACGTTTAGCGAACAATGGCGCAGATACATTCAAATTTGCACAATGTATTGCTACTTGAGAACCAGCTGCGTTATGCCATGCAAAATGACACAGTTATAGTTGATTAGAAAGGGGTGGTATGCAAATGTCGTATGAGCGTTAGTAGCGATGGTGTAATCAGTGGGGACTGGGAGTAACAGGAGCAGGGGAATGTGCGGGAGACTAGCGTTGTGGATGAGTGAGTGTTGTGAGTGCAGTGAGTATGACTGATTACGTGAATTCAGGAAGTTGCATGAGAGTGTGAATGCGTGAGAGGCAAGTGAAGTGGATGGGTGAGAGTGTGTATGATTGATTCATAGGTGATTGGAATGACTGAATGGGGGAGAATGGGATTAATTGATGAAGGAGGGGTTTGGAACAGAAAGTTCTATGTTAAAAGGATGGTGTTAGTTAACAGTGGGGAAATATCATGGCACAGTTTAGTGGTAGAATGAGATAGATTGGTGTAGTTGGGGGGATGAAGTCATAGACTTGGGAAGGGATTTTGTGTTTGTAAGATTTCATAAGCAAAATTGTGGTGATAAGATGAATTTTCAAATGTTATACAAAGGATAATGTAGTAAGGGCGTGTTGTCTCTTAAATTGTTAATCTGCAGTTACCCCTGACGAAGGGCTGGCATAAGCCTGAAATGCATTGGGTGTTAATAAAGAAATGCTGTCTGGAACGAACCTTGCATTTTGAGCGTGTTCTTGAAGAGGTCCGGATGGACACATCTAGAATATAAGAAGCAGAAAAAATGAAAGAAACCATATATGTGGATTAAAAAGAAGAGCATAAAGATTTTTGGTATACTACGTGGAGAAAAATTAAAGGTGGAACTATAAGTTGGATGATGTATCCATTTTCGCAGTGCGACTGGGAGTGGATCGTAATTGCGCTCCCCACAGCAACAGTTATAGTTGAGACATATTTACCACATTGATGGCGTGAATGAAAAGAAATCAGCACTTGTGTTATACCACACAGAGTATTGCATTGCACTACCATGCAAAAGCTATTAAGCGGTATCTTAAATGACTTGTGCAATCAAGACATAACCACTAGCTCACAGTGGCGGCCGCCACAAACAGAAAGTGGTGAGGCAGGTAGTGGAGGTGCAGGGGTGAGAGCAGGAGGGTGAGCGCTGTGGGGGGGGATAATAATAATTAAAAAGGAACTTACCTGAAGCTGCCGGCCGCCTCTAGGGTCGGGTCACGCCTCGGTGTTCTTTCTGGTCCCAGCATCACAGACTCCCTGTCCATAATCATAATCATAAATCTTTATTTGATCTCTTTTTAAAACAGATTATAAAAGCATAATTTCATCTGATGAGCCATAAAACAATATTATGAAAACCGTATGAAGACAATTAAAAAACAATTAAGTTCTTGTGGGGTTTTAGACAATTTCATCAAATGAGCCATATCAAGTAAAGATAATATTTTAAAACCATTTAAAAGAACAATCAAAATCTTGGAAAGTTTTAGGGCTCTTGGGTCCACATCACTTAAATAAATCAATTCTTCGCATTATTACAACAGTTTAAGACAGCAGACCCTGGGTCTTCCTCTTTCTCAGACAGGCCCACAAAAAACTTGCAACAGAAAAACAGACAAAGGGACCAGAAAGTGCCTTTAAAAAATACAGTGCCTCCCTACATTGAGTGAAAATATAGCGCCTTAGAATTTGAAGGATGGAAGCTTTCCTTTCAGTATGGTAGAACTTGCAGAATAATACTAAATGTAAATCCATTTGGGGCGAGTGGTTATCTCAGGGACAGGGAGACAAATCTGAGAGTTTAAACGTCCCGTCCACTCTGGGAAACCTAGCATCAGTGGGATAAAGTTTAAGCGAAAACGCAGTAGAATAAATCTATGTTGCAAAATGCTGATGCGAGAGAGGTATGAGAATCCTTCCCCTAATCTTGGCAGAATTAGATCATATGCAAGGGATGCCTTTTGTCGCTGATTCTTTTCCCTCCGGACAAAATTGGCCCTCTGGAGATATAGCTCAGTGATTTGCCGTTTCAAAACCCTCCTACATGATGAGGGGTCTCTAAATAGATTTCCCTTCCCGATTGCAGTCAGTTCCACCTCTATGTATCTGAGCCAGCCAATCTTGTTATAGTGATCCAGCTTCAGCCAATCGCCATGCTGTTCTCATGCAATGAGAGCAGCGTGGGGATTGGCCTGAGTGGGCTGTTTTGAGGCTCGGCTCAGGACAGGGAGTCTGTGCTGTTCCTCCAACCTGGCTGGTCAATACAGCCTGGTTCGAGAAACCATAGGGGCATATTATCAAGCCAGGCGATAAAATTATCGCCGCTTTAGCGGCAGAAAACTGCCGCTAAAACGGCGATAATGGGCATGATAATATGCTCTATGGAATTCCAATTGAAGCCCAGGTTAGATGTCCTTCACATCTAACATGGGCTTCAATTGGAATTCTATAGAGTATATTATCAAGCCCATTATCGCCGTTTTAGCTGCAGTTTTCTGCCGCTAAAGCGGCGATAATTTTATCGCCTTGCTTGATAGTATGCCCCTAAGTGCTCATGTGTGTTTGGCCGGCCTAAGAAGGCTGGCCAAACACACATGCTCACTTAGAAGTGCACAAACCAGTCCCCTCTCCCTCTCATGGCCCAGCCCTCCCTACGCACGCTGGCTCAGCCAAGAGGTGAGAAATAAAACAATGATAGAATATCATTTTATTTTTCACCTGCTGCCTCTGAGCCAGTGTGGCAACGCTCCTCTGCCATTGCGAAGGAGCCCCCCGCTAGCTCAACATATTAAATGCAAACGACTGCCTAAGGGTGCATTACAGAACACGTTGAAATTTCTTGTTTGTTAAAAGTAGGAAGCACATTTTCAGGTTATTTTCAGGCCATGGATGTTGCGTGGGAACACCCACAGAAACACCCATGGAACGCTCCTTTCACACAGAGTAATGTGTGAAAGGGCCCATTTTTAACACAGCCATGAAAAGACACGGAGGGTGCCTTTAGGTGGCCTTGTAAATATGGGCAAGCCCATTGCGCTGCCTGTGCGTAAAAAAACATCATATGGTGGTGCAATAGGCTTGTAAATGAGGCCCAGAAGTGTTTCTAAGGTGCGTGCAATTCAATCAAAGTATGGCACTTTCTGAATCTTGTTTCCTATTGCCAAAGAGTGTATCACAATGTGCACAGCAGACAATCATGCTTGTCCATCAAGGATAGAAGTGAAAGTTTCATGCAAGAAATAATGGCCATTTTATTGATACGCCAATATTAGATCCTTGTAATGTGTTGCTGAAGAGTGTGCCTGTGTTGTTTCTTGTCTGACCTCATGAAGCTCATGTGCTTCTGTTCTGTTCTTCACAGGGTGAACGGGGCTTGCCAGGCCTGCCTGGAATCATTGGTTTTCCTGGAATGCAAGGACCTGAGGGGCCCCAGGGGCCACTAGGATTTAAGGTAGGGGCTATAGAGCGTCACACTACTGATGCAGTGCCATGGTTTGTCGTCGGCTTCCAAGTGAGTGCTAATCAACCACTGTGTATGTTTTTTCTAGGGTGACACTGGAGAGCCAGGCCTGCCTGGAACAAAAGGGACAAGGGTAAGTGCACAGTTACTGAAACAAAACGATTTGTCTAAAAGGAAAGAATGACAATTTCGAAAGTATTTTTTCTACAATTTTGTACCTTTACGGTGCAAGCTATCTCAAAACTCTAATCTATTCCTAAAACCCTGCATGAAAATGTTGACCTTCACTTAAAACATCTTATTGTTGCCTCTCCCTTTTTTTCTTTGAACTATCTTGTCATTACCTTCCATCTTCTGCAAGCCTTCTCTCCATGAGTACAGCCTACAGTAGGGCATGTGCATGTTTGCCTTAATCTCTATTATTGTATTTCTGCAAACTGCCCACACCACATCTCAAAGATCACAACCTCACCTTCTTTGAAATTCATACTCTCCAACCTGACAATACGTAATCTCTATGTCTTCTACTAATCCCACCTGCCATCTGCACGAAGTCGCATGCCCCCCTCTAATGACCACACGCTATTCCTACTAATTTAATTAACCACAAAGTTGCTAGAAAAATTGCATGGAATCCAATTGAGGGCATAAAACTAATCACAATCACCAACAAGAACCACTGGATTAAACACTAACCTTGGATTCCGGAGCAGCTCGCTGCTTGACGTAAAGCGCTACAATACCTCCTCAGGCATAATAAGCACTATATAAATGCAATTACAATATAGTGAATTTTAGGCCCGATAGATACATTTTGCTTTTTAAATCTGTTGCATATATCCGAGAATGAAATGTAAAGGATGACTGTCTCTGTTAGAGAAACTCTTCAGAAAATGAAATCAACAGACAATGTTGTTGCAAAATGCATGGAAATCCATGTTGATGCCAGTGATATGGACGTGGAGTCACCAAAATACAAGGAGTGGTGGAGCTGACATCATGCAGCATTGCTTTCCTCTCTTCTGACATTACAGAAAGTGCTACCAAATGACCCTTTCACCCCAAAAGAACATCAATGCTGTTATTATGTGATTTTTGACCCCAGGGATATCACAGAAAAAGACATCACCAAAGTAAAGGAAACAAAAAAAATTACTAAGGCAATACATTTTAATTACTAGTTACCACTTATATAGTGTTTACGGTGTTGCCAAGATAAGACAGGGATTTAGCCATTATAAGCCAATAGTGCCACCAACCGTTGTATGGATAGAGCCATCATATGCCTCATTGCCACCACACAGCCCCAGACTGCCATGATATTCAGGCACAGCTGGAATATGCCCAGTATAGCATCACCTGTCATGGAATAGCCTCATATTCTCAAAACGCAACCACCATCTGCCCTGGTATATTAAGCTCGTGCACAGGCATGGCCCCAGATGTGGCCTTGTCTGCACACTGCAGACTCACAATGTGCATACATATACTTAAATGCTCAGTGAAGCCTCCCCGTGCAATGGCATTTGCCCCTAATGGTGTCATAAGCAATGTTACTGTCTGAAATGTTCTGCCTCATATGAGCAGTGCAGCCTCATGATATGCAGAGACTCATATACCAGCTGCAGTATCCCCGTACACGATAGCAGCGTCAAATGCCAGCAAAGACTCGCCATGCACAAGTGCATCCAGAACTTATCAGTGAATGTTACCAGGCCTAAGTTCATTTTCAAATGCCCGATGCAGACTCTTAATGCAGGCCCATGCCCTTAAATGCCCAGTGCAGCCTCTTCGTGTAGACCTATGCCCTGAGATGCCCAGTGCAGCCTCTTCGTGCAGACCTACTCCTGAGATGCCCAGTGCTGCCTCTTGATGCAGAAGAGGCCTCAAAAGCACAGTGCAGCCTATTGACGCAGACCTATGCCCTCAGATGCCCAGTGCAGCCTCTTGACGCAGGCCTATGCCCTCAGATGCCCAGCGCTGCCTCTTGATGCAGGTCTATGCCCTCAGATGCCCAGTGCAGCCTCTTGGCGCAGGCTTATGCCCTCAGATGCCCAGAGCAGCCTCGTGAGGCAGGCCTATGCCCTCAGATGCCCAGTGCAGCCTCTTGACGCAGGCCTATGCCCTCAGATGCCCAGTGCAGCCTCTTGATGCAGGCTTATGCCCTCAGATGCCCAGTGCAGCCTCTTGACGCAGGCATATGCCCTCAGATGCCCAGTGCAGCCTCTTGATGCAGACTTATACCCTCAGATGCCCAGTGCAGCCTCTTGACGCAGGCCTATGCCCTCAGATGCCCAGTGCAGCCTCTTGATGCAGGCTTATGCCCTCAGATGCCCAGTGCAGCCTCTTGGCGCAGGTTTATGCCCTCAGATGCCCAGAGCAGCCTCGTGACGCAGGCCTATGCCCTCAGATGCCCAGCGCTGCCTCTTGATGCAGACATAAAACCTCCAAAGCACAGTGCAGCCTCTTGACGCAGGTCTATGCCCTCAGATGCCCAGTGCAGCCTCTTGGCGCAGGCTTATGCCATCAGATGCCCTGTGCAGCCTCTTGACGCGGGCCTATGCCCTCAGATGCCCAGTGCAGCCTCTTGATGCAGATGCACTGCCTTCAAATGGGAAATGGCCTTTACAACGTGGGCTGAGCCACACGTGCTGTTTGCCCGCAAGTGGAACCACGCTCGCCTTAACCACGCATATGCATGATTAAGGCAGTGCGCTGTCTAGATGCACGGATGGGTGTGCACAGGAAGATGAAAGATCGGGAGAGGGAGCTCCGGGACGTGGTCATGTAAGTGGGGCGGGGGCCTGGTTTTGAAGGGATGGGGGTAGTTTTTAGGGCTCAGTGGGGGTCAGGTTGCTTTCAGGGTTCGGGGGCGTCGGGTTGTTTTTAGGTCTCGGGAGGGAGGTCAGGTTGTTTATGGGGCTCAGTGGGGGTAGCGGATGTTTTTAGGACTCGGGGGGCTGGGGTTGTTTTTAGGGCTCAGGTGGGGGGTCTGTGTTGTTTGTAGGGCTCAGGGCAGGGGGGCTGGAGTGTGATCTTTACCACACATATCCCTTTACCACAAAATTACGTGGTAATGGAATGCATGGTAAAGTAATGCGTTGTTAAGACCAGTTGCTGCTCGCACAGGTAAGAGTGGTGGGGTGGTGAAATGAGACCGAAAACAGCATAAGTAACATTAATTAAGTAAATAAATAAAACCACTTACTTTGCGCTTGCGGCATCGCCGAGTAAGTGGTTTTATTTATTTATTTATTTATTTATTATTACTTATCCCGTCGTCTGTCGAATTCCACCACCCCCACCCCGCCCTGCCCTGCCCCGCCCTGCCCCTGCCTTGCCCCACCGCTCTTACCTTTGTGAGCCACTACTGGTTGAGATGCATTTGTTGTTTCTGCAGCGTTGGAGAGGCATGTGTGGTTTAGCCGTGCATGCCTCTGTCATAGAACCCATTCAGATGCCCAGTGCAGCCTCTTGATGCAGATCTACGGCCTCAGATGCCCAGTGCAGCCTCTTGATGCAAAAACTGGCTTTATTTTGTCTGTCTCCTGCCTGAAATTGCCTCAACTTCAAGAGAAATCAATGGGCGAAATATATTCTCCTGATTCTTTATTTTAAATCTTCCATTTTCCTTTTCTTAAATGTTGACATGTATGCAGACCTATGCTCTCAGATGCACGGTGCAGTCTCTTGATTCAGACGTATGGCCTCAAATGCCTGGTACAGTCTTTTGATGCACAAGTACAGCTTCAAACGCCTAGTGCCACTTAACCATATGCAGGGTTCTCCACAAAGGTAACATGCAGCCTGCCATGCCTAGGCATATACCCATCACAGTCTCAAAAGCACAAAGATAATTGCCTCACATGCCCATTACATCCCCACAACTTGCAGATACAGTCAAATGCCTATTGCTGCCCCCCAAGATACACATTTTTGCCCATGACTGTCTGATAAATGCTTTAAAGTAATTTATTTATAATAAAACTTTTATCGAATTTAACATCAAGGCATCCTGTCAGGTATAGAAGCTAACATGAGGCAACACACTTAAGGGCATATTATCAAGCACAGCGTTAAAATTATTGCCACTTTAGTGGCAGAAAACTGCTGCTAAACCGGCGATAACGGGCTTGATAATAGGCCCTTGAGTATTCCCATAGAAGCCCATGTTCTAGTGTGAACATGGGCTTCTATGGGAATTCTCTGCGGCATATTATCAAGCCCATTATCGCCGCTTCAGTTATATATCAATGGGGTGACCCGATAGACCACTGGACTCGGGTATATATATTGGTACATAAAAAGACAGTCACAGTGGAATAATTTTACACAATTAGAGCACACGTTTGTTGAGCAGACTTATACAGAATTATGACAACACCTATTGAGATGCATGAATGACTGAATTTAATCAGTTGAACACAGAAATAGGTCAACATATCAACCTTTCAAAAGACAAAAGCATGTCAAAATCATCATTTTTAGATTAAATAGGTGTAAGTGAAGTGATAAGTGCAAAGTAAATAGGGATAAGTGCAAACGGTGTGAAGGAGGAAGGTCGTGTGTTCTTAAAGCTTTGGGCGATGCAGAACAATCCAAACTGTCACATTTGTAGGCAGAGGTAGGGGGTGGTGGAAGCTGCAGTGGCTTCCTGAAAATCACATAGGGCCCAGCCACTGATTTTGTTTCTTTGTTTCTTTTTCTTTTTTTTTTTTTATTTTTTTTACAAATTAAGCATTAGCCATAGTCCTGTTAGCTTACACTTGTTTGCTTATGTTAATGGGACAAATATACTTTCAAGTCCTTTTTTCTGGTTATTGTTCTTAATTATAGCCCACCAACCAATCAGAGAGCTTAAACTTGTGGTGTGGCACAAGGAATGATGTTGTCATCAATCTTTTTCAATGTGTACTTCGGACTATGGTTTAGCGCAATTGCTACTTATGATGTTGGATCCACATGTACCCTGACAATACCCGGATACCCGTCTGGATATAACAGTAGCATCGGCTTCAATATCAACTCGACAGTTGCGTGGCACATGTCCAGGAATGGATGACTAAGAACAGACTCTAACTCAATGGGTCCAAATCTGAGGTATGGACAGATACGGTGCCAGCCAGTGCCCCCTCTGGTCCCTACGTCGGCGCCGAACAACTTAAGGCGTCTTTGTGGCAACCATCTTTCATTTACACTCCATATATACGCAGTTTACAAAAGTTCCTTCCACTTCCTGAGACTTCTGTGGGACAGGCCCATCCTGTACAAGAAAACCTTGCAGTTGTACTTCTTCACCTAGAATGCTGTATTGTCATTTATCCAACACTTTTACCCAAGATGAAGAAGCAAGTTCCAAAGAGTCAGCACCATGTGGCATTAATAATCTTAAACTATTTGCCCATTTCTCCTTGCCGTGAAGTTGCAATATGGTCTTCTAATCCAGGAAAGAATACCGTTCTAGACATCTGTGTTGTGTACAAAATCTGCTCCGCAAGGTGCCTAGGTATAGCTGCAAGGTATTCTCACCCTACCCACCAAATTCCTAAAGTCTGCCTCCCATAACCTACTAGCTGTCCATCTAGCAGAATATCAACTTAATTGGTTCAAGGTTGCTTTACTTACAAAGATTAACCCTCTAAAATCTCCTCCCCTCCATCCTAGTATCAACATAACTTTCTACAGTTCCTATGTGGCCTGAAAACCAGGAAAGGTGCTGCATTAAGACCACAGTAGACAGCTGCCTAAAGACACAACTATATATGGCCACAAGAGGATGCCGAATTGCAACAACTGGCCTAAACCAGAGGCATCTAAAGAAGGTCAAGGAGGACCACACATTGCATGTTTTCACAATTTATATCCTGAAAATGTGGCACGATTCAAGTCCTCTGCAACGTACACTAGGCAACTCTACCATACCTCTCTGACGATTCTCTCTTTGTTGTGGGAGGCTCTGGTTCTCAGCCTGTTTTGTTTGATGGTGCAGTGGCATTTAGCTCAACAGATGCCCGGATATTTCTCCACATTATGGTAGTGACCTGGGTGCGCAACAGGTGTTTGCGCCCACTTTGCACGCCCCTGGGGCAATTTGGTATTACAGAAGGGGCTGCAGACGCTTGTGCGTACCCTTCTGTAATACCGATTGCGCTGGTGCACGTAAAGCACCAGTGATATCTTCAGAGGGCGTTCCCTCATTTGCAGGGGACGTGGCCCCATGCAAATGAGGGAATCCCTTTGCCTCTGCACACTCGCCATATTATAGATGCGGACACAGAGGCAATGAAGCTGTCACAAGGCGCACTGAGGTGGCGCACTGTCAGCGCGCTCCCTGATGGCAGCCCTCTAGAGGGGGTGAAAACACTGTTGCATGGGAGTGTAGTCACTCACTGATCCCCCTTGCAAGGGGATCTCTAATCCCCCTTAAAAGTGCAGGCGGGTCGCCACCTGCACTGTGAATCACGGAGCGACTTCAAAGCAGCCACTCCATTTTTCACGTGAATGTGGTGCTCTGGGGCAGCGCATGTTCGCATTCCATGTATTAGGCTGCTTACGTTGGTGCTAGGCTGCTCAAACTGTGCCAGCGCAGGGAGAAAGGACAGTAATTCACCGTATTGCATAAATACGGTGCATTCCTGTCCCCCCACTTTCACGTACGGCAGCGCAGCAAGCTGTCTTGCTACACTGCCCTACACTAAAATCCCAAATATGAGGGCCCTAGTGCCTTGCTCTTCTTACTGGTTGGCAGTTTGGATTTGAAAGGTGATCTAATCTTCTCTCTCGGCATTGTCACACTGTGGAAAATCTCCTCTTTGGGGTTCAGAACATTGGCAAGGTTTTTTGGGTCGTCCTTGCCTAGCCCAGACCTCTCTATGGTTCTGCAACAGCTGCTCCCCAGGTTCTTCCTATTATAAAGATCAGTTCAGTGATTTCCTGCCTCACTGTGGTTGTGACATTAGCACTTGTTGAGAACGCCCTTCCTTATCGGTTCCTCTCATCATGGTTGTGACAGCTGACTTCCATGTGCTCCCTGTGCCAGTCTTCCGGCTAGCAGCTCCCACCCTCTGGTCACTATACAAACCTGGGGATCCAAGACAGAAGGATCATAGAAGATCAGGGCCAAGGTAACCTGTCGTAAGCACCTAAGCAAACCTTTTTATGATGACTTCACATCCAGGGTAATGCTCTTCTGAGAGAGCTTCGTGCATTCTAGAAGGTCCTTCTGCTAACCTCTAGGAAGAAATGAAAAACATCATTTTCTCTACACAATAAAGAAATGTTTAATGCTAAGTAATACATCATTTTGCTACTGCTATATCATATTAAAGAAAAATTCGCGCTCAATGCGTTGTCGACTGTGTCTCCTCTTTTACCTCGTCAACTATGTCACTACTCATGTTCTTGGATCTACTGAAGACATGTTTTTCATCCTAACTAGCATAAGAAGTACAGACCTTTAAACTCGCTGCATTGGCCTACTGTTCTGGTGCTCACCTCCATATGTAGACATTCTGAAGGGAGATTTGTTCTGCAGCAACCCAGCCCATTCAAGAGAATATCTTGGGAGGAAAAATCAAGTGACTCCTTAATGAGTGGGGGATCATTCTTTTTGGTTGAACCCCTGACCACAACCTCGTAGTACACTGCCGAGAGAGTTCGAAATTACTGATCAGCTAAACTTGTCAGAAGTTTTGGTGTGGTGGATTATCTGTTAAATTGCTCACTGCCACTAAATATGGATTTGCCAGATGTTGGATCACTGGATTTCATCCCTCCAGAAGTGAATATGATCCACACGCCATCTTTCACAGTCAGGAGAAGGCACAGAACTACCAATCCCGGGGCATATCACCAACAGCCAGCGATAATTATCGCTAAGCGCGCTTAGCGTGAGGATAATTATCGCCAGCTATCGATGGATTTCATCGCGGAGATAGCGTGCTATCAGCAACGCTTATCTCCAAAGGGATAAAAATCCAAGCGATAGCTGCAAAATGTTTGATTATCGCTGGAAATCCAGTGATAATCGCACAGCGATAGGTGATTCCTTGTTAATAGAGGAGGGTGTGCTTATGCCCACAATCCACCTACCATAGGTTTATATGGCTTAGTAAGAATAATATCAGGTGTAATGTAACCTGCGATAAGCGCGGTTAGCGCAACTTTTCTCGTCGCTAGGAAGGTTAGCGACGAGATTGTTGATAGGAGATAGGCCAGTTAGCGCCCTTTCCCACGTTATTATACTCGGGTACGCCCACTTTGCATATCATTGGCGTTACTATGATAGTCGTTAACCCCTTCCATGCTGGACGGATTCCCCTGCTGTGCTGATCTTTTCCTGCGCGGGCGTGGTCATGACGGAACGGTTCCGTCATGAGCACAGCTCAACCGTGGCTCATGACGGAACCGTTCCGTCATGAGCACCGAAGGGGTTAAGGAAACCGGTGAAGAGGCATAGGAACACGTGTTAGCGTGTCCTTGCTGATGGTGCAATAAAATTATCGCCGCTTTTCGCCCGAAAACGGTCGCTAAAGCAGCGATAATTTTATCGCTTCGCCTTGATGATATGCCCCCCAATTCTTTAAACCATCCCCAGCATATCACGAAACTTAGGGGCATATTAACAAGCCAGGTGATAATATTATCGCCGCTTTAGCGGCAGAAAACTGCTGCTAAAACGGCGATAATGGGCTTGATAATATGCTCTATGGAATTCCAATTGAAGCCCAGGTTAGATGTCCTTCACATCTAACATGGGCTTCAATTGGAATTCCTTAGAGCATATTATCAAGCCCATTATCGCCGTTTTAGCGGCAGTTTTCTGCCGCTAAAGCGGCGATAATTTTATCACCTGGCTTGATAATATGCCCCTTAATTCCTCCTTGCTTACTCATTTCAGGCAAAACGGTGATAGAAAAATTAGTTAAAATACTGGCAACAGAACTGAGTTATGTCAGGTGATGTGGATTTGTTCACCAGAACACTGCTCGCAAATGTCTGAAGGTAAAACACTGGTCACCTGTAAATTTCCCAACCTGGAAACCTTACTTGCCTCCTGCTAACATATTATAATCAATCAATCAATCAATCAAAGACATTTATAGAGCGCACTACTTACCCGTAGGGTCTCAAGGCACTTGGGGGGGGGGGGGGGGTGCCGTTACTGCTCGAACAGCCAGGTCTTGAGCTTCTTCCTGAAGGAGAGGTGGTCTTGGGTCAGGCGCAGGTCGGGAGGGAGGGAGTTCCAGGTCTTGGCGGCCAGGTAGGAGAAAGACCTTCCTCCTGTTGTCGCTCTTTGGATGCGGGGGACGGCGGCGAGGGCGTGGCTGGCTGATCGGAGGTGGCGTTTGGGAGCGTAGAAGTTGATGCGGTTGTTGAGGTAGCTCGGGCCTTGATCGTGTAGGGCTTTGTGTGCGTGGGTGAGGAGACGGAAGGTGATTCTTTTGTTGACGGGGAGCCAATGCAGGTCTCTCAGATGTCTGGAGATGTGGCTGTTACGTGGGATGTCGAGGATGAGTCTGGCTGAGACGTTCTGGATCCGTTGGAATCTCTTCTGGAGCTTGGCGGGGGTTCCGGCGTAGAGGGCGTTGCCGTAGTCCAGTCGGCTGGTGACGAGGGCCTGGGTGACAGTCTTCCTGGTCTCGGTGGGGATCCACCGAAAGATCTTCCGTAGCATGCGCAGGATGTTGAAGCACGACGAGGAGACGGCGTTGACTTGTCTGGTCATGGAGAGGGAAGAGTCCAGGATGAAGCCCAGGTTGCGTGCGTGGTCCGTCGGTTTGGGTGCGGTGCCCAGGGCGGGGGGCCACCAGGAGTCGTCCCAAGCGGAGGGCGAGGAGCCCAGGATGAGGACCTCCGTCTTTTCTGAGTTCAGTTTCAGGCGGCTGGTCGTCATCCACTCGGCTACATCTTTCATCCCTTCGTGAAGGTTGGCTCTGGCGGCGGCGGGGTCGTTGGTCAGGGAGAGGATCAGCTGGGTGCCGTCGGCGTAGGAGATGATGTTGAGGTTGTGTTGGCGTGTGATGGCCGCGAGGGGGCTCATGTAGACGTTGAAGAGGGTGGGGCTCAGCGAGGATCCTTGAGGGACGCCGCAGATGACTCCGGTGGCCTCTGACTTGTACGGTGGTAGGCGGACTCTTTGTGTTCTTCCGTCGAGGAAGGAGATAATCCATTCCAGTGCCTTCTCCTGGATTCCGACGTTGCTGAGGCGCTGCACTAGGGTGCGGTGGCAGACAGTGTCGAATGCCGCGGAGAGGTCTAGGAGGATGAGGGCCGCTGTTTCTCCGTTGTCCATCAGGGCTCGGATGTCATCGGTGGCAGCGATGAGGGCGGTCTCGGTGCTGTGGTTGGCTCGGAAGCCAGACTGTGAGGGGTCGAGGGATCCATTCGTCTCGAGGAAGGCGGCCAGCTGTTTGTTGACGGTCTTCTCGATGACTTTAGCTGGAAACGGGAGGAGCGACATGGGGCGGTAATTCTTGAGGTCGGTGGGGTCGGCTGTTGGTTTCTTGAGTAGAGCGCTGAGTTCGGCGTGTTTCCAGCTCTCCGGGAAGGTGGCAGTGTCGAAGGAGGTGTTGATGATGTCCCGCAGGTGGGGTGCGATGACAGCGTCGGCCATGTTGAAGACGTGGTGAGGGCAGGGGTCGGTCGGAGATCCGGAGTGGATGGAGTTCATCATGCGGATGGTATCTTCGGTGCTGATCGGAGTCCAGGCGCGGAGGGTGGTGGTGGGGGGTGTTGCTGCGGTCGTGGCGTGCGTCGGTTGAATGCTGAAGCTGTTGTGTATGTCCGCGATCTTGTTGTGGAAGAAGGAGGCGAGGGAGTTGCAGAGGTCTTGCGATGGGGTGATGTCGTTGTTTCCGGCGTTGGGGTTGGAGAGCTCTTTCACGATGTTGAAGAGTTCCTTGCAGTTGTGTGCGTTGTTGTCCAGCCGGTCCTTGAAAGCAGTTATCTTGGTGGCGCGGATCAGTTGGTGGTGCTTCCGGGTGGCAAGCTTGAGGGCGTTCATGTTGTCCGGTGTTGGTTCCCTTCTCCAGATTTTCTTGAGGGCTCGGCAGTTCTTCTTGGAGCTCTTGAGTTCGTCGGTCAACCATGGGGCTTTCTTGCTGCCGGGTCTGCTGGGCGGGGTCCTCAGAGGGGCGAGTTCGTCCGCGCAGGTGCTGATCCACTTAGTGAGGTTGTCGGTGGCCTGGCTGGGGTTCGCTGAGCTGGCAGGAGGGTGCTGGCTCAGGGAAGCGGCGAGCTGGTTGGCTGTGATCTTGTTCCAGCTTCTTCGGGCAACCTGTTGCTGGTGGTGGTGGATCGTCGTTCTTCAGAAGGTGAAGTGGACGCAGCTGTGGTCTGTCCAGTGGAGTCCTGTGGCGTGGCTGAAGGCGATGTCTTTGCTGGATGAGAAGACGGCGTCGAGTGTTTGTCCGGCGAGGTGGGTGGGTGTGGACACCAGCTGCTTGAGTCCGAGGTTGGCGAGGTTGTCGAGCAGGGTGATGGTGTTGCGGTCGCTGTTGTTCTCCAGGTGGAAGTTGAGGTCCCCCAGGAGGATGTAGTCAGCGGAGGGGAGGGCATGCGGGCAGACGAAGTCGGCGATGTCCTCGCTGAATTGTGTGCGTGGTCCCGGGGGTCGGTAGATCAGGGTGCCTCTGAGGGTGGTCTTTGGGTCGGTGTGGATCTGGAAGTGCAGGTGTTCGGCGGTGGTCAGGGTGTCGTCGGTGTTGGTCGTGATGCGGATGGTGTCCCTGTGGATGATGGCGATGCCTCCTCCCATCTGGTTGGCGGTGCGGTCCCTCCGGGTGATCTTGTAGCCCTCTGGGATGGCGATGGCGATGTCGGGCGCTGAGGAGTCGTTCATCCAGGTTTCCGTGAGGAAGGCAACGTCGGGGGCTGTGGTGTCGAGGAGGTTCCAGAGTTCGATGGCGTGTCTGTGGACGGAGCGGGTGTTGAGCAGGATGCACTTGAGGTGGTTGCTGCTGGTGTTCGCCTTGGCGGGTGCTGGTGCGAGGCAGGTCCGGATGCAGGTGAACTTGCAGGCGTGGAAGCTGAAGGGTCCGTGGGTGCGTCTCGGGGTGGCTTGGTGGCATCCTGGGATTCGGCCGGTGTTGAGCGCGTTGAGGGTGGCGGCGATGTACGTCCGGCGGGTGGGCAGGGGTCCTCGAGGGCCAGGGGTCCTGGCACTGGGTGCGGTCCAGGCGCGGACGGGCGCAGACGGGCTTACCTTTGGCGCGCCTTCGGCGCACAATCGGCGCGCCCGCTGCGCGTGACCGCTGCGCGTTCGCCCCGGCGCCATATATGGCGAAGTGCGAGGGGGCGGAGCAGCTGGGAGGCGGGAGCGGGGAGGGTACAGAAAGAAAAAAGGGGCGGGGTTAGCGGCGGTGGCGGGAAGCGGGGAGCGGGTAGGGAAGAGACGGAGGAAAACAGGCAAACGCGCAATCAGGCAGAAATTACAATACCACAAGCACAATAATTACAAAATACAAAGGGGCACACGTCGAGAAAGCGGGGAATAGGAGCCTGCAGGACAGGCGAGCTCAGCGCTACACGGAGCCCACGCCGCTCGGTGGCAGGGGGCGTGGTGAAACGGCGGCGGCCGGGGCAGCGAGGCAGACAGGCGGGGAGGCACACGCAGCAGCTGGTGGCCGTGCGTTGCGGGGGGTGTCCTAAGCTAGGAGCTAGAGCTATACTCTATCACAAAGGCGCCTAGCCCCCCAAAAACCATCTTATTAATACTATTCCATTACATATCCAAATGACTCGATAGAGGGAACTCAATGGGAACTCCAACCATAAAAGAAGTTTAGAAAAGATAGTGGAAAAGAAAAAGGAAAAAACAACCAAATTGATAGCTAGTGCCCAGGATCATGCAAAACGAGGAGCTTTTCCTCTGGGCCCTTCCTGTACAAAATGTATGCTTTAAGCCATTTTCCTGTTTGTAACTGTGCTATAGAAATGGAAACATTTCTTCTCGTTATGTTTGCTTTAGGGAGGCACATGATTGTGGCACAAATTCCTGTCTACAATTTTTTGCAGATAGCGATTTGCATGAAAACTCATGGTTGACTGTATGGGAACGCCCATGCACCACCCTTGGAATGCCCCCTGGATATAAAGCTATGCACGGCAGCGCATTGCACTGTTTTGCAATACTTTTGGTTAAACTCCAGCGTTTATCACGATTTGCCTTGGATTGTAAATAGCACCACTACACTTTGCGTCGTGTTTGCATTAAAAAAGCAACACAAACCCGATGCAAATTGTTTGTAAATCAGGGCCTCAGAGTTTTTGCAGAAACATAGGGTCATGAGTTTTTAAAGGGTTTTACCCATTCTGTATCTATGGGGAAATGCACGGATACATCAGGACAATAGTTATTTTGCCCGCACACATTCTGCTATGCAAGCATGGCAACATGTGTGCGGGAAAAACATGGGAGAATTGCACTAATTCAGTGTACAAACACTGATTCCTCCTATAGCTCCCAAGTCCTAAGTGAAAAACATGGAATGACCAGTAAGATTTTTTATTCTCTGGGGCTACCATACCCTGAGATGTTGACGGTCTAGTTTGTGTTCCCGCATTTCTTTAAAAAATGCCCTTTGTGGTAAATCTACTTAAGTAATTCACGTGAAAATATATATTTGACCATGTACATGTTTTCACTCCACCGGGAAAATATTTTCCTTGCGTAAAGAAATTTAAAAAAAAATATGGAGGCGTTTCCATCATCTTCCCACTCAGTAAAGTCCACTTACTTCTGCCTTTGACAGGTGTAATTTTGCATGCAAAATGTTTGTATATACTCACAAAGGGGCATATTATCAAGCACGGCGTTAAAATTATCGCCGATCTAGCGGCAGAAAACTGCTGCTAAAGCGGCGATAATGAGCTTGATAATATGCCGCAGAGAATTCCAATATAAGCCCATGTTAACACCAGAACATGGGCTTCTAGAGAAATTCTCAAGGGCATATTATCAAGCCCATAATCGCCGCTTAAGCGGCAGTTTTCTGCTACTAAAGCGGCGATAATTTTAACGCCGTTTCTTGATAATATGCCCCAAAATTCTGAGTTCAGAACTATATACTGTATTTTGCATGGCCACCGCTCCCCTGTAACACTACTTCTACAGCCCCAATTCTAAACGAACGGCTGTGAAAATTTCACCATACTGGCAGATTTTCTGCCATTTTATATGATCCCAGCTTTTCGAAAATCCAACTAGTCCTAATTCTGTGAAGCAGCCGGTGGAGTTTCGAACCACAAGAGGTTTTTACGTTTTTGCACAGATACATTGCTCTTAGGTGCGCGGAAAGGAATAGGGGGGCATATTAACAAGGACGGCGTTAAAATTGGGCTTGATAATATGCGCAGAGAATTCCAATATAAGCCCATGTTCTGGCGTGAACATGCGCTTCTATTGGAATTCTCTGCGGCATATTATCAAGCCCATTATCGCCGCTTTAGCGGCAGTTTCCTTCCGCTAAAGCGGCGATAATTTTAACTCCGTCCTTGATAATATGCCCGTAGTAGTCAAAGAGAAAGTGATAAAATGATTGGCTAGTCAAACATAGATAACTTAGGAGAGACTGCCCTCTTTTGGTCATGTATGAGATTGTTACAAATATTTATACCTGCTTTCATTCCTCCGTGTGTGTGTAGAAAATGGAATACGTTACATGATATAAATTGCGTGACGATTTCTCTTTAATTTTAGGGACCCTCTGGCTCACCCGGATTCCCAGGAAACCCAGGTCTTCCAGTATGTATAAATATGGTGTTTTAAATGTGCATGCCACGTGTTTGCTGTGCCGTGATGTACATTAACACAATACGTATTTCATTCTTTCTCACAGGGCATCCCAGGTCTCGATGGTCCAGCCGGCCCACCTGGAATCCCAGGTTGCAACGGCACAAAGGTAAATTGAAAGGAAGAGCTGAGGTTATTATTGTAATATAACCGTTGACCATGAATACAGACTGGGAAAATGAAAATAAAAAGGTGTTTGTCACCCTGTATGCCCCCTGGTGCCCAGTGACCAATTTGAATGTCACTTAAGTTGTTTAAGGGGACAGGCCGTGAAAAATATAAAACTTGTCCCCTTATTCAATCTTACACCATCAACAATCATCAGCAAAAAGGTATGACCTAATCAGTACTTGAAATGGAATGTACAGAGGAACAGTTACTCACTATCCCCGAGTATTTGCTACTGAGAAGTGCGGGAACTCTTCCATTATAAGCATTGCATTTCTGCTGAGAAGTGCAGGCAATCTCCTTTTAAAATTAAAGAAGTAAAGGCACTCATCACCTGACTGAACCAGCGTATTGAAAGCAGTGGCCCCACTGCATGGAGACTTCTTGTTGTGTTGTGAAGCCTATTGTGATGTCATTCGCTAGATTGCCCTTTTAAATCTGATGGTGATCAGATCCTCTTATCGCCTCTTTTCGTTGCTTGCATACAATCTGCTGTAATTCCTGACTCATGGTGGTATTCTGTATTAAATCTTCTCTTAAAAAGGGCAATTACCGCTTAATAGGCCTTCGTGATGTAGGATAGGATAGGATAGGATTTATATTTATAGAGCGCTCGAATGCCAAGGCGTCTTGGCGCTGAAGTGAGAAGAGGGAGGTCTAGCGACAGCAGGGCTGGTCCATTATGTCCTAGGGAACAGCCACGTTTTAATTTGCTTCCTAAACACTATGTAGATACAAAGCTATTGGCACATAGGGCCTCATTTACAATAATTTGACACAGAGCAGTGCTGCACGTCACGTCACTTTGCTGTGCTGCCCCGCATCAAAAGAAAAAGGCAGGACTGTGCTGTATCGAGGACACATTGCTGTCCTCTTCAACTGCGTTGGTGCACAAATTGGTGTCTAGTGACAGCACAGACACCCTTGCACCATGGTTCAAGGGTGTCTGCATTGCTGCATGTTTGTTTTTGTGCAAGAAGGGGCACCTTCCTACATAGAAACAATTGTTATGCCACCCTTGGGGAGGGGCACAGTTTTGATACATTCCCTGATCTAAGCTCTATTATAAATTTGGGAATGTGTCAAATACCATGGGCGTTTAGTGGGATCACTCACCGCACGCCCATGGCATGCCTCTCCAATGCAATGTGAGGCAATGGAGTGACTTGCGCTGCGTTGCCTTACACCATATCTACGAGGCCATAAAAAGTCATGCAAGGTGGCTTTTTGTGGCCTCGTAGATATGGCTCCGCACTCTGCGCTGCCGGAACATCCAAAAAAGTGAAGTTCCGGAGGCGCACAGGGCTTGTAAACAAGTCTCTTAGGGGGATATTTGCAATAAAATGTTGGAGCGCAGTGTTACTCCAAAATTGGTAGTGCTGTGCTCTGATTTTTACAAATATATGGTGCACCGCTGCGTTTCAACTAATGCAGGTGCTATAAAAGCAGATTAGCACCAATGCAGGCACCCTTGCGCCATGCCGCAAGGGTGCCTGCGCTGCAGGGGCAATTGTTTATGTGCAGGAAGGGACACCTTGTGCAGGAAAGCCCACAGCAACACCCGTTGCCTGCCCCTTTGCTGCAGTGGACTGCTGCGTAAGGGGCATATTTACAAGGTGGTGTTAAGCCACATTAAGTGGCTTAACGCCACCTTGTAAATATGGGGTAGATAGCAATGACATTGGAGCATAGAAAAAGTGACGCCCTGGTGGCGTTAGGAGCTTGCAAATATGGCCCTAAGTCTCCTGAGTGACTTGGTGACCTGGATTGATGATAAACAGGGTTTCTTTTGCCAGAAGTTCAGTGTGCATAATATCCAGGCCCTATCCATGCTATCTGCTCGTCTGAAGAGGAGTCCTCTGTTTGTCTGTTTAATTGATTACAGGGCCTCCTTCAATAGCAAGGACCGAGGGTTGTTTGGGGCAGAAATGTGACGTTTGGGTCACCGCACATGGACTGTCAAGGGCCATTCATTCCATTTATTTCAACATATGGATAGCGATCAAATGAGGACCCCATCAAGGGATTTCTCAATGCATCTAAACTATCAGGGGCTTGAAACAGGGAGGTGTTTTGGCACCACTGCTTTTCAGCTTTTACACCACCAACATGGGGCATGCCCGGTGGGGCGAGGCAAGGAGAGTTGGGTCTCCAAACCTTTTATGGCGAAAGCTGGGGGGGCAATTTCTCCAATTAGTACAACATGTCAATGATACAGTAATATTTGATCACACACAGATAGACTTATTAACGACACTAGAGTTAGAAAAATAAATTACACGATAACATAATCAAAACAACAATTACAATATTTGGCTAAAGCCACAAGATTGAGAAAAATGGCGCCTTGGTTCAGAAATAGTGACGTCTGCACTAATTACAGGAACATAGGTGTGCAGCTCAGGGATACTTGTAGCTTTTGATTTCACTCAGCAGTGCTGAGGAACAATGACCTTATTTTTGCTCTAAGGAATCTTAATTTAAAATCGATTTAGATGGTCATTCATATGAAACTGTTACCTTGCTTGACCAATGGTAGTGCGGCCTGACCAGAAGGTATGGCCAAATTATTTGATCAAGTACAATGTGCAGGGTTGAAAAGAAATGAACACAGTTGGGTAGTCAATCACAAATTAGGCTGAACTTAATCTTCCCCTTAGTTTTTCAGAGGTTCACATTTTGAAAGGAGTTACTGGTTACGCCAGTTGACCATTCAGGTGGGGCATTTGAAGCTGTAATGGTGCACATGTAGTTAGTTTAAGAAGTGGTAACATGCAGGGTTAAAGCAGTCACTATTTACTTGTAGAAAGCAAGAGTGTTCAATTGAATATCTTCAGCTGTTAATGTTAAACTGTTTATATGTTATGTATTTATTGTGTGTTTTGTTTGATTATAATTTACATTTTACTTCATGGAGTAATGATGTCTATCTGTCTGTCTTACATTTCAGGGGGAGCGAGGCCCTCTTGGCCCCCCGGGGTTATTTGGCTCGCCTGGAAATTTGGTAGGCTGACTTTTCATATTAATATTGCACTTTAAGATTTTCATCTTAAGACCTCTACATCAATGTACAATTCAAACATATTGTGGGCTTCTTGCTTGAATTCTTGGAATCTCGGTATTCTGGCATTTGCAATACTTTAGACGTATCTCCAGCCTTCTGGCAAACTGTACTTACACGCGTTACCTACTCTGTGGGGACGGTGAAAATATAGCATGGGTTTCAGCCTCCTTGACTTACGTTGGAAACCCCTAATATAAAGTTTTATTGACTAATCAGTAAATGCTTCCTAGACATAATGTGGTACCTCACCTCCTTATCTTCTTCTACTATTATAACCAACCCTAAAATGTTAGATGCTAGAACATCCACTGGATCTAGAGAAAGAAGTATTTGTCTGCCAAATTTAACTTGATTATTACAATTGTGTGCTGCTGTGGGAAAATGATCTTTTAGAAATAATGAAAATTAAAACATAATGTTCTTTTCACAGGGACCACCAGGAATTCCCGGAACAAAGGTAAGTGTGACAATTCGAAGCCCACTCCAGATACATATCTGCAACACATATCTTGGAAATACTATCAATCCACTGATTATGAAAATAACCTTGCGTTTGCATACCTTGCATTTGCATTGCTTTGTTTTTGCATATGCATAAGAAGTCACAAATGGGCATGTCAGATTAGGTGCATAATTTAGAGATATTCTAAAATATGGGTTGAGATGTATCTACAAATGCAGATGTTACATTTTCAACTTAAATAAAAATCTCCAGATCATCCAATACATCCAGGATTAAGTTCAAGAAAGGTATAAAGGCATAGAGGACATACGGAATGCAGGGCTAGATCAAGCTAGCATTAACCAAGCGTGGGTGCTTACCAGGGCCCTGTGAATCAGTGTACCCAGCAGCGTATACCAATTTCTGTGGAATGGATCCATACTAATAACAAGGGACATGGAGGCCATGAATACAAAAGCCAGAGCCACAACCCAAAACAAAGCCACAAATTTGTCAGATAAACTTTACCAGGCAAAAAGCTTGTAGGGGATAGAGAAAAATCACAACCAAAGGCACCCTTTCCTGTCGCCCTCCAAGTGGCAGGCAGTGACCACCAGTGCTGCAGAAACCAGCTAAGATAGACCTGAAATTTCAATTCTTAAGTGAGAAAAGTTAGATTTCTGTAAATGCACCAAGAAAAAAATATTTTTATTTTAGCTTCTTCTCTGAACTTTTGAAGTGATTGGAGAGCGTTTTGATATGACTTCAAATATTATTTTGTGGCAAACTTACCATGATAAAAGCCACCCAAAAAGAATGAACTGCCAGCTAAAATCAGTTGATAACACCCATTTTGCCATTAGATATTGCTCAAAGTAGCTTCTTGATGCCAAGCCTGAGAAAGAGACGGGAGTTTGTGCCTGTGTAAAGGAACTTTGTGAGTAAGTGAGTGAGTGAGAGAGTGAGTGAGTGAGAACAACTGTTTATACTACAGACCGAACCGTCTGTTGGTGCGGCGCTTTCATTGCAAGGAGAATTCAGAAGGTGGCAGGTTCTGGGGACAAATAAGTTACATTGATATAATTGTTACAAACAGAAAGTAATTCTGCTTACAGTAATCCATATGGCTACCCAAGTAGCAGGACCATACAGTAGAGTGGGGGATGTATAGCAGCATTGATTGACCGTAGATATAACTACGATACATTGCTTGAAACCTTCTGAGTAACAATGAAGATACTAAAACCTCGATAGTGAGAAAACATGAATGAAGTTATATCTCTGTGCTAAACAGGAGTTTGTCGGTCTTTTGGATAGAAGACTTACCCATTCACTGTAAGAAACCAGGGTAGCCAGTCAGTCACAGATTAGAATCCCAGCTGTTCCCCTCAGCATTTCATCCATTTGAGACTGAGATGAGCATCCTCATTTTAGGCAACAATAAACAAAATATGGGTGACTGGAGATAGCTTTGGGAGCAAATTGGCACATTTCATAACAGAACGTTACATGAGTGTAGTAGTAGAATGGCTTATAAGTCAAGCAGTAAGTTCATCAGCAAACATTGGGAAGAATAGGGCTGGGAAAAGCACTATCAGGCCAATAATAAAATGATAGATCAATGGACTCAATTCGTTATTGATGAAAATAGGTACCTGGTGAAGGAAAAAAGTGCAAACTGAGGTGGAGTCTGTGCCTGGTGTATTGTGGCTTTCAGGGTCAACTCGAAACCGAAACATTTTTTAGAAAAAAAACAGCTTATAGTGTTCGGAGCCGAACGCTAGATGGCAAGTGTGTAAAACAGGTAAACCTACAACATTATAGATGGCTAACCAATTGTTACAGGTAGGTAAAGTTTTCCGTACACCAGTTTGATCTAGTACAGGTTCATCAAAAATAGTTTTTCTCTTATTTCTTTTTTTTAGGGAGACCCAGGCGACATCATAGGTCTATTACCATCCGGCATGCTGAAGGGAGAGCAAGGGATTCCTGGAATTCCTGGATCACCGGTAAGTCAGAAAGGAGAAAGAATGTTCTCAGCATTCATTACCACTGCATTAACATTTTATTTGGCATGCTGTATCCTCAGAAGCGGCTTTTACTTTCCTACAGTTTTTGTTAAGTCTTCCTTGCGAGAACTGGGAAACCCACCTGTGAGGGTAATGGGGTCCCACACTCTAACCATGCTTTTGCTAGTAGGTGCCACATTGCACATACATGTTTTATTGTTATTTGGACTTGCATGGTCCGTGAATGACCATTCACCCAAATTTCAGGGGTAGTGGAAGTGGCTTACCTATTCATCTTCGTTGGTTTCCTGGGTCTGACCCTGTGCCCCAAACTTCACCTTTCAAAAGCCTCTTCTTTGCTGCAAAACTTCTAAAGTTTAGGGCAATGGTAAGAAGTAACATGCACTGGAAAAACCAATAGGCCTAGCATACATTTTGAGCCCTGATTATAACTTAAAAACACCCTGTTGCAGTGGGGAAAAACAGCTGCTTTCTGTATACAATACATCCATGAATTAAAGAATTTAATAAGTGATGAATTTTGTGAAATATAAAATATCCTGTTATGCATTGCAATACAAGCACCTCATAGAAGGTGAAATGATACACCAAACAGTCAATATTATGAGGTGAGCACAAACTACTGCTCTCAAGGGAGCCAGGCCCACTCTATGTATATTTTAAAGGACTGGCACCAATTGATCAATCAGACAGTTCTGTTGTTAAGACAGGCTTAAAAAGTGCAGAAAGTAAACAGAGTTCTTTGAGCCCTGTTTTCATTCTGCTGCTTCTACTGCCTTCATGGCACCATATTACAGGGGTAGAAAAGAAAGTGGACAGTGTACCCAGAGGTGGCACTTGCTGCCACTAGTAACTTCTAACTGACAACTATGAAGTAACCCCATTGTGTAGCCTTAAAATGGGCTATGTTACACGTGTCAGTATTTGGGTCCAGAAAGGTAAGCGCCCAGGGCGTTTCCCAGGATGCCCCCTGCTGCCATGTGGACAAGTATACCAGTGTGGACATAGGGATAAAATGTATGAAAGCAATGGCTGAAAAGAAATCCCAACGTCTTAGATGTTTGCAGTGTGGACTTTTGGCGAAGGCACCCTAGACCCAGAATGTCTTTTAGCATGGCTGCTCTCTCCCGCTTAGGCATAGGCTCTGCAAATGACAGCCCTTTATTTTAGGAAGATTGAGATTATGGGATTGATGACGGGATTAATGAGTAGCAAGAAAAACCCTTCTCCATTACTGCGTCCCAGAAAAAAAAGAACCTTTAGCTACCGAACAGTTTCAAATAGAATAAAAAATAGGGGCTGGGACCCAAAGTTTGCTTAAGAGCTGGTGCCCTGGTTGACTAATACCCAGACTGCATAGATTTGATTTCCCCTCATGTCTCTTTATTCCACCAGCCTACATTCTCTGTCTATTTATCTCACTCGTATCAGGTTTACTGTTTTCTCACTTTCTCAATATTCTCCCAACTTTCCCTCCCTTCTTCTTATTTCTTCTTTCTCCTTTCTCTCTCTCTCTGTTGCTTTGGGTTAAAAATAAGCCCCAATCCCCAAAAATGAATACCGGTGCCCACCACCAGCACAAATTAAGCGCTGTTTTTTGTTGGTATTGTTTTACTAGCAGGAAGTGGCCTTCAAATCTATGGGGCATATTATCAAGGACGGCGTTAACATTATCGCCGGTTTAGCGGCAGAAAACTGCCGCTAAAGCGGCGATAATGGGCTTGATAATATGCCGCTGAGAATTCCAATAGAAGCCCAGGTTGACACCAGAACATGGGATTCTATGGGAATGCCATAAAGCATATTATCAAGCCCATTATCGCCGTCCTTGATAATATGCCCCTCTGTTCTTTTCAATTTTTCACAACTTCTCGTCTTTTCAACTCGCTCAAAGGAAGTGAAAACTCCCGCTAAAACGCGATAGTGATTCATGCAATAGCATGGGATCAGCGTGTTCACGGTGCATTAGTATTTCAGCCAACACCCTTCATGAACTGATTGAAGTGGGAACAACTGATCGGGAGCGGGAGGAAGGGGCGATAGAAGGGGAAAGGGAAAATGAATACAATGGAGCACAAAGTAGTGTTGGTGGTTACCTGGCTACGTTCGTTCTGCAATAAAACAAAGGACGGAGAGGTAATAAATGAACAGAAAACAATAATTACAAATAATAATAATAATAATTACAAAGCCACTACACAGGGATATTTTGAGATGGGTATTTGGAGTCAACTGAAGAAAAGTCTTGTTCACTTTCTCCCATGTATATGTTACCTGTGCAAAAGGGTGAACTTTTCTTATGTGCCTCCATGTTACACTATGTTTAGTCAGGTTTTTATCAGGTGTTAAAAACCTGCGATCTTCGGAGATTGGCGCGAGTTTTTTTATCGCGGGACAACTTTGCTAATGCAGCGAAGTTGTGTTAGCGACTTTTAGCGTGTAATTTATGTTAGGAACGCCTACCTTGCATGTCATTAGCGATTATTATCGCTGACATGCAAGGCGATAGGAAAAGCGACAGCTAACTCCTGAAATCTTGAGCTAACGCATGTTAGCACAGGCTTGCTAATAGGGCGATAAAAATATCGCCACTTTTTCAGCAAAAAGTGCCTCAAAAGCGGCAATATTGCCCTTGATAATATGCCCCTCGATCTTTATGAGAATGTCTTGTAACTACAGGCCAAGCTAACTCACATGGATGTCAGATCTTTTCACATATTTTCTATGATGCATTAATGGTTCAAGTCTGGAGATGTATGGGGTGCCGGTAAGATGCTCATGCACCAGAAGAATACGAAAAGATGTACCTAAGCGCATCTTAAAGAATCTCAAAGATATCCCAGTCCATCACACATCTGCTCCAGATCACATTACAGTGAATGATGGTCAGCTTTAGATTGTTCCAACCGTTTTCTAAATCTCATCCTCTGCATTTTGAAATCTGTTTATGGTTTGATTTAAAAAAACAAAAAATATTTTCCCCTTTTCTTGTAAACAGGGATCTCCAGGACAACCAGGATTACAAGGACCCATTGGACCACCTGGACCAATAGGACTCGTGGTAAGAAAACATGTGTGCAATGATGGCATGATTCACAGATTCCAACCAATCAGTGGTACCCATTAAACATTCCATTAGATAGTTAGGGAAAACGGAATACATTAATTGGTAGAGTTAGTCATGAACAGTGGCATAACTCAGGGAAGTGTTTTTCCATTGCTTTCCCCCCTCTGTGGTATGGAATAGAAAGACAAGCCATATGCAATTCATCCTTGGTAGACTAAAAAGGGGCAGTCCAGCTTGACCTGCTAAGCCACATTTCCTCTGAACAGAAACACAAGTAACTACGCCTAGTTCTCGCCTTTTAGCGAAGTGCCGTTTAAGTGCCTATGGAACAGTCAGCTATAGGATCAACAGCTATGTATGCCAGTGCCTCCAAGGCTTTCATCTAGGAAGGGGCTCAGATTCCATGCCCGAGTTAAACATAACCACTGCCATTGCTCTGGATAGCATTCCATGACATAATGTTTGCCCTCCGGCTCCATGCCATGGTAGAGAGGCACCAACCACTTTCTAATCAGTCTGGGGCCAAGCCAAATAAGATATGAAGCTCACACCGCCAGTTGCTGAGGTTAACACTACAACTCCACCCATCACTTTTAGTTATTTATTATCGAGGCGACCTGACTGCAGCTTATTGTCTCAAAATGAGACTGTGAGTTACTTTCGACACTGTCTTAACATTAATTCTACTCCCTCCACTTTGGTGTCAGAGCCTATCTTGATCAGTAAAGGTGGCACATAGTTCTTTGGTAGAACACTGTGATTGGTTACTGATTTTTCAGAAAATATGTTATTTGCAGCCATAAATGATCCTAGTTAATCAGGAAAGGAAGATCATTAATATAGTAGTGTTATTAAATATATGTACATTAATTAGTGAGCAATGAGCCTTTTGCCTCTCATAGAAATTAATTTTGGCCAGGTGCGGTTCGGAAGGTCGCCCTTATCATCTCTCTTTCTGGACTTGTTGAGTAGATGCTTTTGAGCATTGAATGATGCAGAAGATATGTAATGTATTATACTGAGGAAACTAACATATCTTCCTGAGTTGAATACTGTTCAAACGAATCTAACATCTAAGGAATAATCATATGTGTATTCTGTGTGTGTGTGCAAACACATGTGTGTGTATGTGAGTTGGTGTTTAAAGCAAAGACCAATACTTATCTGTCCAATCTGTAGTTTCTCCTAGCACAAGCGTAAAAGCTCCACACAAAGTCTGTCATCTCTGTCTATCAGATAACAGGAACTACTGTATTTACTAAACCACATTTACTCAGTAGATGTGAAGGAAAAAGAGTGTATGGAACAATGGAAATGGAATATACTATGGAAATGGAACCAACAACCACATGGATGTAAAGAAGCGTAGGACATTAATTCTGCATGCTTTCTTGAAATCGAGTTAAAATTCGGCAAACGTTATGAAATTTGTCAAATCTCAATAGTGCTGTGGTATTTTGCTGATAAAAAACATGATGAAAACATGTTAGATTTGTTCATTCCATAAACATTCAAGTGGTTATGCAGCTAAAAAATGGCACAGTCATATAGATTTCGTTAGTGTCCAGAATAGGGACAATTTGTAGATTAAAAGCAAGAAATATATTTAATTAATTTGGAACATTTGAAAACATTGCAACTTTTTTTATTGAAGTATGACTTGCTAGATTATTTGTGTCTTTGACTTGCACCTTTTGTGACCTCATTCATGCCTACATGAACATTCACATAACCACATATGCCTGATTTGTATTTTAGCAAGGCCAAGAAGCTCTGCCTCTCTTGAATTCTGTGACTCACACACACTTTGGGAGCCTTTTGATCTTCTGATGGCTTACTGCAGTTAGCTTTGTTCACCTTTGTTGTTAATTTAAACGTTACTGAAAATAGTTCTAATAAAATATCATCTTTCATAGGGTCTACCAGGCAAACCCGGACCACCAGGACCTAAGGTAACAATTGTGCAAAAAACTGTAAACTTGTCCTTGAAGGATACAAAATTTTGGGTGTAAATATTGGTGAATTAGTGTGTACATTAGAAGCTGTGCTAATGATCATTTTATTTATATTTCCAGGGGAATATGGGATTGAGTTTTCAAGGACCAAAGGGAGATAAAGTAAGTTGATGTAAAATATGTGCAGTGACGTTTGTCATGTTTGATAACACTCAACGGTGCAAAGCTTACACAGTGTCACCTGCAAGAGTTGAATACACGTTTAAATTTCATGGGTGTTTTTGCAGTACTTTCAGTAGTGTAAGTTCCAGTGGTTCACCTGCTGTGTTTGGATCTTGTTGTTAACATAATCATAAACAGCAATGGACAAAATGCATAGGTGGGCAGAGCATGTGTGCATGTCTGTTCGGGGACTGAGAGAGCACATGAACACCATTGTGTGAGAGCTGTTTGGTCTTTAGTTAATCCTGAGTAAGTACTTTTCTCTTTTTGTGGGTCGTTTTGTGCTGAGTTGAGTGCTAAATTTAAGTCCTCTCTTTTTTTAAGCTATGCCTCCTGCTGGGTGGTTGGATTTGAAAATATGTTTTTAAGCCTGTAATTCTAAGACATTTAAGCTGGTTCTGGAGGAACATTTAGTCATGGTGGAATGAGATATTGAAGCGGTTGACATGAAGTCCACAGATGGCAGGTTTGCGGGTGATCTGAAAGACGTTTCTGGTGATTCCTTCTCTCCATCAGTAACAGGTGCTGTGCTAAGGAATTTTGATATTCAGGAGCAAATAATCTCTCCATTAGTGATGCGTGCTGTGCAAAACCAAAAATGGGGAGCCAATTTACCTGCATCAGGGGTTCTATTTGCTCACACACAGAATCCGTTGAGACCTACTCCAAATAAATATTGCATTTGTTTACTCCCAAGATGTCTGGAGCTCCACTGGGTGGTTGGTAGATATGATGGTAGCTACTTGTGAAGCGGTGAGGCTGTCTAACCTATTTACCCCATCTCAAGACACTTGTTGGCATGAAAGAGAGGAAGAGACACATCAAATAGGTAAATTAATTGACATTTGATACCAGCATATACGTATGAGATTCATAAGAAAGTCATAAATGATGCACAGGAAGTGTTAATGGTCACAGAAACATGGTTGAGTGAAGCAAGACTGCTGGTTTGCTTTGCTTGCCTTCCATGCAGTCATTAGGTTAAACTGGTCCCTGGGATGGGGAGCAGTTACTGTGATTTTTATGTAAAAAGGTCAGTTTCGTTAGTAATGCTTTATGCCACATGCGATTTTTGAACAGAGGACACTGAAATATCGATTCTCCGCCTATGAGTCAGTGACAATTTGGCTTATTTAACCACCTCCTGAGCAGGCAACTAACCTCAATTATGTTGTTTAAGATCTTTGCTAGGATATTGTTTTGGTAAGCTAGAATCCGTTATTTTGTGGGACTTCATTCTGTTGTATGGTGATGACTAAAACAAGGTATACTCAATATTCACCTTTTAGGAGTAAAGCATTTAAAAAATAAAACCTCACTCTATGAAACTCAATCGAAAGGATCAATCCTAGATTGGGTACTCAAAAGAGAGTTTATATTAACTAGGAATTGTGCACAACAGTTCAGAATATCAATTGCTTAAGTTTTCCTTGCAGGGCTTCCTCTACCAAGGAAGAATTGTAAACCACATATTGTCTCATTCCAGTTTTACAGACTTCTCAACAGATAGTTTGGAAAAGACCATTCATAGAAGCATTTGAGACGTGGTCTCCTTCTCAAATGACTGAATAGTATTACAATTTATTCCAGTCTTTGTTGATGAGTGGGTACCTACAAAGTCATCGCACAGTATAAGATATAATACATCCCAGTCTTGGTTTCAGGAGGAGCTCCAATTACTGCACCGTAAGGTGGGAGATTTGAAAGTATACTAAGGCTTTGTTTCAGACCTTGAAGGACATTGCCAGCCCTAAGACTGTGACTTCACTTGAGTTAGCAGCAAGCTTGCGTTATAAGGTGGAGGTGTCTTTTTGGATGAAATCATCAGAATTTAATCTAAAATTCCTGCATTCAAGCAGACTTGGAGTTAACCTTCATCTCCTCTTGCACCACACTGGACCACATTGACTCATAGATGTGGAAATATGGAGTACATTTATATTTGCCCTATGTATACTTACCTTTATGATATTGTGATAGTTTATATCCTGGGCACAATATTACACAGACTCTCACATACATTGTTTTTACCTATGTGATAGGAAGGTAATAATAACACTAGTTATAATTCCACCATCCCTTGCACATTTTAAAACTACCAGTTCCTCATACCTCATCATTAGGGAGGCATATGTAAAGAGCTCCAGGGGAGCCCTCCATGTGGAGCTTTGGAGCACCATGGTGAGCAGGGTCCTGTTGATGAAGTATGCCACTTTGGTTTCCTTTTAGGTTTTAAGTTTTAGGTTTGGTTTCCTTTTAGGAAATATCCCCAGACAGGGTCCAAAATACTTTCTCGCAGTGATAGAGGATGCCAGTATTTCCTTATTCTGAAATAGTGTTTTTTTTAAATACTTTTATGGCAGGGAGGTTATTTCTTTGACACATGTACAAATCATATTATCTCTCTCCTCCCTTTGTGTATTGATCGCAGCATTACACCAACCTGATATGTTAGCCCTCGGTACTTTGACATATGTTTTTTTCAAAACTTGTTTTGCAGCTACAGCCTCACATTGGTTATAGATTCAGATATTTAGCATTTTCCTGTGTTCGAAGTTGTCAAGAGTTTTTGTGTACTATTAAAATTACTTACTGAGTAAGGGCATGATGTCACTTGTGTAATCAAATACATATATATTCTCCAGCCCTCCCAATCGGGATTTAGGGCCTCCTTCCCCGACGACTGGAAGCACGCTGAGATCAACCTCCTCCTGAAGAAGCCCTCAGCAGACCCCATCGACCTCAAAAACTACAGACTCATCTCCCTGCTCCCATTCCCAGCGAAAGTCATTGAGAAAGCCATCAACAGCCAACTCGCAACCTTTGTCGAATAGCACAACATCCTCAACCCCTCCCAATCCGGTTTCAGAAAAAACCAAAGCACAGAAACCACCCTCCTCGCTGCTACAGACGACATCCGCTCCTGGACAGAGGAGAGACAGTAGCCCTCATCCTCCTCAACCGCTCAGTGGCCTTCGACACAGTCTCTCACCGCACCCAACACGCAGACTTCACGACGCAGGGATCCGGGGCAAGACTCTCCTTCCTCTCTGGCAGAACTTAGCGGGTCAGACTCCCCCCTTTCCTCTCGGACCCTACACCAACCACCTGCGGAGTCCCCCAGGATCCTCCCTCAGCCCCACGCTGTTCAACGTCTACATGGCTCCACTCGCCCCCATCGTCAGAAAACACGGACTCAACATTGTCTCATACGCAGACGACACCCAACTCATCCTCTCCCTATCCAACGAACCCAACACAGCCAAGCACAACTTTCAAGAAGGCATGGAATCAGTCGCCAAATGGATGAAAAGCAGCTGCCTACAACTCAACACTGATAAAACAGAAGTACTCATCATGGGCCCACACCCCGACACCTGGAACGACATCTGGTGGCCCCTTGCCCTCAGAAACCCGCCCACCCCCACGGACCATGCACGCAACCTCGGAATCATCCTGGACTCCGAATTTAAAATGGCCCGCCAGATCAACTCAGTCGCATCCTACTGTTTCCACACCCTCCGCCTCTATGCAAGACTTTCAAATGGATCGCCCTCGAGCACCGAAAGACCGTCACTCACGCCCTCATCACCAGCAGACTTGACTACGGCAACGCACTCTATGCCGTAATAAACAAAAACCTCACCCGCAAGCTACAAAACATCCAGAACGTCGCCGCAAGACTGGTCCTCAACCTGCCAAGACACTGCCACATCTCCCAGCACCTGCGCACACTCCACTGGCTCCCCACCTTCAAGATTCTCACCCACGCACACAAAGCCCTCCACAACACCGGACCTGAATACCTGAACAGCCAACTTGAATTCCACGCACCCCAAAGGACCCTACGATCAGCCCAGCTCTCCTATGCAGTGGTCCCCCACACCAGCAAGTCCAGATCGGGAGGCCGCTCCTTCTCCTTCCTAGTGGCCAGAGCCTGGAACACCCTACCGCTCCATCTCAGTAGTAACTTTAGTAATGTCATAGCTTGATTACAGTAACGCTTTGTACCTGAGAGCTACCAAGGGTAATCTAAAAACTTCAAAGAGTCCAAAACGAAGCAGCACACCTGGTACTCAATCTCCCTAGAAGGACATCAGCATTGGCGGCCCTCACCTATCTTCATTGCCTCCGCCTGGATAAAAAAAAATCAGTTTTGAAGCCATGTGTTTCTGCCACAGAATCCTCTCCCAGAAAGGCCCCAAATATCTTCGCACCATGATACAGCAGTACTTACCGTCACACAACCTAAGATCCTCTTAACCCCTTCACTGCTTCTGTCGGCCAACAGCCGTCACGATCACTACCTCCTTAGTGCTGCGCGCGTTCGTTGGCTGATGCGGCTCCGCCCACTTGATCAAAGCGCCACACCGTGGTGGAATTTTCACCGCGGTTAAGCGGTTAAGCCAACTTAGTATGGGTTCCCCTAGTTTGTAGGTCCAGACTAGGAGCACGCTCTATTTCCTTCTTGGTGTCCAAATCCTGGAATTCTCTACCTGCACAGCTGAGAGCAGAACCCTCTGAAAAATCATTTAGGATTAAACTTAAAACCAGGGGGCATATCAGCAAGGGCCGGCGATAATTATTGCTCAGCGTTCTTAGCGTGAGGATAATTATCGCCGGCCAACTCTGAATGAATTTTATCGCGGAGATAGCGTGCTATTAGCAACGCTTATATCCAAAGCGATAAAATTTGAGATGTCATCAGTGATGTCATGAGTGATGTCACTGACCATGTCATGAGTGATGTAATATGTGACGTCATCAGCAGTGCATTGCGGGCGCGCGAGTTATAGTTAGCTGAACTAACTATAACGGGGGAATTTCAATGGTTTTGTACAAGTGAAAAGTCCAGCTAACTATAACACCCCTGAAACCTATGGTTTTTTCAGTGAATTTCTGAGGTTTTTTAAATGCTAATTCCTAACTATAACGTGCCTGAAACCTATGGTTTTTTCTGTGAATTTCAAAGGTTTTTTAAATGCTAATTTCTAACTATGCCTACAGAGATAGGACATGTGAAGAAAGAAGAAAAAATGCACAGAAAGAAAAAAAAGAAGTGCAGAAAGAAGCAACAGAAGTCCTCAAAGACGAAGAAAAGTGCAGGAAGAAGGATAACGTGCAGAGAGAACAAAAAGAAGAGCAGAAAGAAGCCTTGTTGCAAAATCATCCTGTACCCTCAACTTTTTCAGACGGATACTGGTGGTAACTGAGTCTGACTAACCAGTCCTAGAGCCAGTGCTATGTTAAAAGACAGTTAGAATACAGTGAAAACACCTACATACACTAGGGAACATTATGCGTTGGGGTCCCCCTGTGATTAGCATGACCTCCTCTGTAAGCCCCTAGTATATAATAGGGCAGGGGGATTAAAACTACCTCTTAAAACAGGCCACAGGGCGTTTTTGCACACGTTAACTCAGGCCCCGTCCCCTCCCTTCACCACTGTGTAAACACGCCCTGTGTCCGTTTTTAGTTGGGAGATTAAGTTCATTTGAATCCTGAGGGTCCCTAGGGTCCAACTAGCCCACTAGGTACCTCCAGTAAGTGCCACAGAGCTGCGTTGCAGAGAGGTGTAAAAAGTGGCACGGCCTGGACCACCTCTCTGCAATGCAGCTCAGTGGCGCTTACTGGAAGCACTTGGTGGGCTAGTTAGCCCCCAGGGGCCCTCAGTATTGAAGGAAAATTATATCCCCAATTTAAAACGTGCCATAGTGCGTGTTTGCACACGTCACCTCAGGCCCCGTCCCCTCCCTTCACCACTGTGTAAACGCGCCCTGTGGCTGTTCTAAGTTGAGAGATTAAGTCCCCTTGAATCCTAAGGGTCCCTAGGGTCAAACTAGACCACTAGGTACCTCCAGTAAGCGCCACAGAGCTGCGTTGCAGACAGGTGTAAAAAGGGGCTTGGCCTCAGAACACCTGTCTGCAGCGCAGCTCCCTGGTGCGTACTGGAGAGGCCTGTTGGGCTAGTTGGCCCTCAGGGACCCTCAGTATTGAAGAGGAATTAATTCCCCAACTTACAACTCGCTAGGGGGCGCGTTTGCAGAGTGCTGCAAGGAGGGGGCGAGGCTTCCGGCACGATGCCAGTCTTTTATTTATTTAAATTTTTTAAGAAGGGGGGCTGTGTGGTTCCCCTTCTTATTCTAATTTATTGGCCCTGATGACCCCATCCCCCAGGGCCTGTCTCCTAATTATATTTTTTTGACCCCAATCCCCAGGGCCGGCCACTGTTTTTTATTATTTAAAAAAAATATATATTTATAGACACACCTAGGACAAGCTGGACAAACCGTACGTACCTATCACCATGACGACTTGCGTGATATTCATTAAAAGGCGACTATGCATACAATGAATCCACGTGGAATGTATTTACCCCACTAGTGAAGCTCTGACATGTCTGATGCCCTACCGTGCCTAATCCCGGTAGACACCCTTGTCGTTTATTCATACAAACATGGGTAGCTATTGACGGGCACATTTAATACACATGCACACCAAGCCATTCAAAGAGGATTCGACAAAAATTCGACCAAAACTATGCAAGAAACCCCCCTCACGGTTAATAAAACACACATCCACTGCCGGATGTGTAATACTTTTTATTTTACTCTCTGGAAAGGGGACGAACATCACTTGAGAGTCACAGCGTGCTCCTAGCAGAGCCCAATGCTGTGTTACACCCACCATTGCCTGCTGAGCGCCACACACCTCTGTGTTGTATTCCACTAGCTAGTGCATATGCTATGACACTCTCCAGCCCATGTGCACTGTAACACCACCCCTTGAATATGTCATGCCACACTTGTCTTCGCATGGGTGATATTGCCCCATCTAACGTGCCTTCCTCGATGCCTATGTTATAACGCACAGTGCTATGCCATAGATATTACAATCTGGGATCCATATCTTTGTCACAGTGCATATGCAACGTTATACTCCCCAGCACATATTTTATATTACAACTTTAGAGACTAGTTAGGTTACACAACACTTCCCTGTGCATATTACACTCCAAGGCGCATATCGCATAGCACGCGCTAGTGCCTGTGCTATCTCGCGCTCTCCAATGAATCTGTCATTGCGCACAATGTATTGCATATTATATTTCACGCCCGGTTCATCTTATATCACACTTTTTGGTGCATAGTTTATACCATACACTATATCTAGTTTTCATTTTCAATCGTGCTCTCAGGACTATGTTCTATATAACACTGTGTTCACCTACCCTTTTCACGGGCATTACATTTTGCGATAGGGGTGGAGGGTCAGGGTGTGTTTCTGCCAAGTGAGCCCAGAGTCACAGTCACAAACGTCCTCTTCTTCCTGAATAAAAGTGAGATTATGTTGCATACTTGTTCATACTTTAAGTAGTTCGCACAGACACACGTTTTAAAAACAATAAAGTTCCTAATACCCGCCTTCTCTGAACAGTTAGCTTGCTGCCCCATCCCCCTCCTCCCTATCCTCTGTTGTGTGAATCCATGGACTAGCCTCCTCCCTCCTGCCATGCATGGTCTGATGTGCTGCCACTGCCATCAATTTAGTATGATGTACCAGTCCACTCCTCCTGCCCTCCATTGCCCAATTCTATGCCCCATCATTGACCTCCTGCTTAAACTCTGTGCTTAGCTTGCTGCCCCTATTCTCCTTCCCCCTGCCCTCCGATGTCTTTGTGTATGCCCCTGCTCCATCCTTTTTGCCCACCATGTTCCATGGACCTGCCACTCCTATCTACTCTGAGTGTTCTGTTGAGCTGCCACTCCCCTCCCACCTGCCTAGCATTGTCAGATGACTGTAACCTGTCCCTGCCACCTCTACCCTGCCTGTCCACATGCCATGCCCCTATCCTCTTCCTCCTGTCCTACATGGCCCACTGTACTGCCACACCCTTCTGCCCTCCCTGGTCTGTTGTGCTGCAACTGCTCCTCCTGCCTGCCCCATGCGGTCTGTTGTGAGGCCCCTTCCCCTGAACTTTCTTGTCTGTGCACAGGTCCTGACCCTCCCTTCTATCCTCCATCATCCTTTGTGCATGCCCCTGTACCCTCCTTCTTGCCCATCATAGCCATTGTGCTACCACTAACCCTCCCACTTGCCATGCATGGTCTTCTGTGCTGCCATGGCCCCTCCCACCTTCCCTGTGTGGTCAGTTAGCTGCCCCTGAACCCCTCCCACCTTCCCTCCATGGTGTGTGTGTATGCCATCACAGTCTCACTGTTGCTCTTCATGGTGTGTCTTGCTTCTAGTGCCCATCCTGCCTGACCTCCATGGCTATCTTGCTGCTCCTGCCCCCTTGCCCCCAGCCCTCTGTTTACATGTGCAGACCCCTACTCCCTCCCTCCTGGCTTGTCTGTTCCATTGTAATGCCCCTGATCCATCCCTCCTGCCCTTTATGGTCTGTTATGCTGCAGCTTTCTCTCCTGTCTGTCCATTATGGTCCTGCCTCTTGCCCCTCTGTTCTCTGTTGTCCATGTGCATGGTCCTGTCCCCTCCCTCTTGCTTTCTATGGATTGTTGTGCTGCACTCCCATCCCGCATGCCCTGTGTGGTGTATTGTGCTGCTGCAAACCCTGATGCCTGCCCTGCAGGGTCAGTTTGGTGCACCTCTCCATGTCCCTCCTGTCCTCTGTTATCCAAGTCCATGTCCCTACCCCATTTCCTTCCATGATCCAATGTACCATACTTGCGAACATTTTGAACTTGGTAAGAGGGAGATTTTGAAAAAAAACTGGGGTATTGATTTTCCCCATTGAGTTACATTGAAAAAGAGGAGATTGTAGACAGGAGACAGATAAAATAAAGCCCATTTGATCTTAAAAACATTGGACGTTTCCTGGCTGAATCGGGTCTGTTGGCATGTATGGTTGTACTACCATTGCCTCTTCCTTCTGCCCACAATGGTCTATTACATTGCCAAAGCCTCTCTTGCAAGTCCTGTATTGTTGTTTTGTTGCCCCTGCCCCCCTTTCCACTGCCCTCCATAGTCTGTTGTGCTGCCACGGCCCTTCCTGCCTGCTCAGTGTGGTTAAATTGTTGCCTTTGCACCCTCCTACCTGCCTTCAATTTTCAGAGTCCGTGCCCCTGGCCTCTGCCTCTCAACAGTATCCTAATGAACAACTAGATTGCTAACATTCTATATTTATTACAAAAGTGTGGAACGCCTGACGTCATCTTGATGTAATCAAAACTGTAATACCTAGAGCATTTCCTTTCGAAATTACATATATGAGAGGGTCTTATTGGCATCAAAATTATGGTTAGTGCTCTAAAAGACTAAAATAAGGACATATTTTCTGAGTTTTCAAATAGCGAGAAAGCACTTTTAAATTATTTGTTACCTTTATGTTTTTTTATCCAGTTGACCACTTGATTAAATGTTGCACTTAGGGGAGAGGATGTGGTGTTACTTCCAGAACTGCAGACTTTGCAACTGGGGAACCAGGTTGGAGTTTCTGCTTCAGCTCGACATTCTGTGATTCTGGTCAAATCACTTAGTCTCCCCATGTCTACAACCAAAATGAATTTGTTCTTGTGTGATGTAACCAATGCTCATGTAAAGCACTCCAATAACTGACAAGTCTGCACTATATAACACTGCAAAAACACAAAATAATAAGTGTTTTGCACACTTCTGTCATTGGGCTATATTTGGGCTACATCTGGGGGATTTTGGGCTACATTTGGGCTCTTTTGTCTCCGGTGGCCATCTTGGGAGATTTATTTGTTATGAAGTTTCCTAATTTCCTCATGTACTGCAGTCTCCTCAGTAGGAAATGCTTTCAGTTTTTTACTTTGATTCCATCATGAAGGTATTCAGATATGTCACACATTTGCCATAAATTCTGAATGTTAGCACTCTAGTTGCTCCTTAGATCACTGTAGTAAAACTACTGTTCACCATGGAAGTCTGCTCCTGGTATTAAAAGTGCATGTTTCAGTCTGCATGTCAGAATTGTTTAATGAAATATAAGAGGATTTGAGAAGTCACTCAAAATGTGCCCTCATTTTCTTTCTTCAGCATTAATCATAATTTCTATGGCAAAATGAACCCCCTCATTGTGTTCCTTTTTAAATTAAATGTTTTAAGTGTTACCAGTTTATTCCAATCAAGATGGCTTCAGGTGTGCCATACTTTTGTCATAACGAAGACAGTAAGCACTCTAGTTGTTTTTAAGAACACTCTGGGACATTCTGTCATTGGGCTATACTTGGGCTACATCTGGGTGATATTTGGGCTCTTTTGTCTCTGGTGGCCATCTTGGCAGACTTATCTGTTATGAAGTTTCCTAATTTCCTCATTTACTGCAGTCTCCTCAGTAGGAAATACTTTCAGTTTTTTACTTTGATTCCAAAGGCATTCAGATGTGTCACACATTTGCCATAAATTCAGAATGATAGCACTCTTTTTGCTCATTAGATCACTGCAGTAAAGCTACTGCTCACCAGGGAAAACTGCTGCTGGTATTGAAAGTGCATGTTTCAGTCTGCATGTCAGAATTTTTTAATGAAATAGAAGAGGATTTGAGAAGTCACTCAAAATGTGGCCTAATTTTTCTTTCTGCAGCACTAATCATACTTTTTATGGAAAAATGAACCCCCTCATTTTGTTCCTTTTTAAATTAAATGTTTTAAGAGTTACCACTTTAATCCAAGCAAGATGGCTTCAGGTGTGCCATACGTTTATCATAAGTAGGACTGTTAGCGCTCTAGTTGTTCTTTGGAACACTCTGGGAAGCTGCAGTAGAACACAAAGTAATCAACTGACAGTCTCTGCCCTTGTTGGATGTACATGTTTTACTGAGAATGTCAGACTTCATTCTCACATGACTGAGAAAGATAATGTGAATTTACAGAAAATAAGCTCTCAGTTTAGCTTATAGATCACCTTCCAAACCTCTGTGGGAAGAGCATGAGAAAATATTTTTCTCTCAATCATGATATCCCAGCAGAAGGCTTTTTCACATGGTGAAATCACCTTAGAACATACCACAATTCCTAAAATGAGTATGGTACCATCAACAAATGATTTATAATGTAACTAAAGTCTTAAAACCTTCTATTAACAGCAATGCTTTTTAATGAGGTGCTATCATGTATATTGGTCCCAAGATGGCTGCCAACACTTCTTGGATGAAGTGCTGACAGCCAATCAGATCTCAGGATGAGATGTGTGGTTAGGCTCCGCCCATATATATATATGATTTTACTTTTGATTTTCTCAGGAACTACTGAACAGATTGACACCAGACCTGCAAAAGGCACATCCCTGACCTGAGGACTACCTCTCTGCCAAATTTCAAGTAATTCTGTTCAGCCGTTCGGGCTGTACCTTGGACTAAAGGTCCCTATGGAAAATTGCATGGGGAAAACGCGTTTTGGGACCCCCCTTTTTTCTCAGCCCCTGCTTGACGAATCCCCCGAGACTTTCAGGGTAGGAGCGGAGCAGAGCGCCCCACCTATTTTGAAAATTTCGCGAAGATTCGTCAACCGGCGCCAAAGTTATTCCAAATAGAATGTTGCGGATTTCCTATGGAAACACGGTCCTAACTATAACTATCTACTGGCGACCGCTAGTAGATAATATATATATATATATTATCTACTGGCGGTCGCCAGTAGATAGTTATAGTTATATATATATATATATATATATATATATATATATATGTATATTATCTACTGGCGGTCGCCAATAGATAGTTATAGTTAGGACCGAGTTTCCATAGGAAATCTGAAAATTCTATTTTGAATAACTTTGGCGCCGGTTGACTTATGTCAAAACTAATGAGGCGCTCCGCTCAGCTCCTACCCTGAAAGTCTCGGGGTGATTCGTCAAGCGGGGGCTGAGAAAAAAGGGGGGTCCCAAAACGCATTTTCCCCATGCATTTTCCCATAGGACCTTTAGTCGAAGGTACAGCCCTAACGGCTGAACAGAATTACTTGAAATTTGGCAAAGAGGTAGTCCTCAGGTCAGGCATGTGCCTTTTGCATATATGGTGTAAATCCGTTCAGTAGTTCCTGAGAAAATCAAAAGTAAAATCATATACATATCTGGGCGGAGCCTAACCACACATCTCATTGTGAGATCTGATTGGCTGTCAGCACTTCATCCAAGAAGTGTTGGCAGCCATCTTGGGACCAATATACATGATAGCACCTCATAAAAAAGCATTGCAGTTAATAGAAGGTTTTAAGACTTTAGTTACATTATAAATCATTTGTTGATGGTACCATACTCATTTTAGGAATTGTGGTATGTTCTAAGGTGATTTTACCATGTGAAAAAGCCTTCTGCTGGGATATCATGAATCATCTTTGAGAGAAAACTATTTTCACATGCTTTTCCCACAGAAGTTTGGAAGGTGATCTATAAGCTAAACTGAGAGCATATTTTCTGTAAATTCACATCATCTTTCTCAGTCATGTGAGAATGAAGTCTGACATTCTCAGTAAAACATGTACATCCAACAAGGGCAGAGACTGTCAGTTGATTCCTTTGTGTTCTACTGCAGCTTCCCAGAGTGTTCCAAAGAACAGCTAGAGCGCTAACAGTCTTACTTATGACAAAGGTATGGCACACCTGAAGCCATGTTGATTGGAATAAAGTGGTAACATTTAAAACATTTAATTTAAAAAGGAACAAAATGAGAGGGTTCATTTTGCCATAGAATGTATGATTAGTGCTGCAGAAAGAAAAATGAGGGCACGTTTTGAGTGACTTCTCAAATCCTCTTCTATTTCAATAAAGAATTCTGACATGCAGACTGAAACATGCACTTTCAATACCAGCAGCAGACTTCCCTGGTGAGCAGTAGCTTTACTACAGTGATCTAATGAGCAACTAGAGTGCTAACATTCTGAATTTATGGCAAATGTGTGACACGTCTGAATGCCTTCTTCATTGAATCAAAGTAAAAAACTGACAGTATGCCTACTGAGGAGACTGCAGTAAATGAGGAAATTAGGAAACTTCATAACAAGTCTCCCAAGATGGCCACCAGAGACAAAAGAGCCCAAATGTAGCACAAATATCACCGAGATGTAGCCCAAGTATAGCCCAATGACAGAAATCCCAGAGTGTTTTAAAGAACAACTAGAGCGCTAACAGTCTTATTTATGACAAAGTTATAGCACACCTGAAGCCATCTTGATTGGAATAAAGTGGTAACATTTAAAACATTTAATTTGCAAAGGAACAAAATGAGGGGGTTCATTTTGCCATAGAAATTATGATTAGTGCTGCAGAAAGAAAATTTAGGGCACATTTTGACTTCTCAAATCCTCTTCTATTTCATTAAAAAGTTCTGACATGCAGACTGAAACATGCACTTTGAATACCAGCAGCAGACTTCCCTGGTGAGCAGTAGCTTTGCTACAGTGATCTAATGAGGAACTAGAGTGCTACCATTCAGAATTTATGGCAAATGTGTCACATCTGAATGCCTTCTTGATGGAACCAAAGTAAACAAGCATTGAAAATGCAATAGGTATCGCCCTCGTTTAAGTTAAAGCAACTCTGTTTGTAATTAGGTGGCTTTTTAGCTTTGCTTTTATTAGTGTTTTTCAAAATTTCATGAACATAACATGCATATATGTATATGTATGCATGCATTTATATTTGCATTTATATAGATATGCAGATTATATATATGTTTATGTATGTATATATATATATATATACACATCCATATATATAAATGCATATGCATATATGTGCATATGTGTGCGTGTAGAGAGAGGTAGAGAGGTAGAGGTGTAGAGGTGTAGAGGTAGAGAGGTAGAGGTAGAGAGGTAGAGAGTAGTAGAGAGAGAGGTAGAGAAAGGTAGAGAGGTAGAGTAGAGGATGAGTAATAGAGAGTAGAGAGGGAGTAGTAGAGAGTAGTAGAGAGAGTAGCAGAGAGTGAGTAGGAGAGAGCAGTAGAGTGAGTAGTAGAGAGTGAGTAGTAGAGAGTAGTAGAGAGTGTGAAGTAGAGAGTAGTATAGAGTAATAGAGAGTGAGTAGTAGAGGGAGTAGTAGAGAGTAGTAGAGAGTGAGTAGTAGAGAGTAGTAGAGAGTGAGTATTAGAGAGTGAGTAGTAGAGAGTAGTAGAGAGTGAGTAGTGGAGACTGAGTAGCAGAGAGAGAGTAGTAGAGAATGTGTAGTAGAGAATGAGTAGTAGAGTGAGTAGTAGAGAGTAGTAGAGAGTAGTAGAGAGAGAGTAGTAGAGAGTGAGTAGTAGAGAGTGAATAGTAGAGAGTGAGTAGTAGAGAGAGAGTAGTAGAGAGTGAGTAGTAGAGAGTAGTAGAGAGTGAGTAGTAGAGAGTAGTACAGAGTGAGTAGTAGAGTATGATTAGTAGAGAGTAGTGGAGTAGTAGAGAGTGAGTAGTAGAGAGTAGTAGAGAGTGAGTATTAGAGTTAGTAGAGAGTAGTAGAGAGTGAGTAGTAGAGTGAGTAGTAGAGTGAGTAGTAGAGAGCAAGTAGTAGAGAGTGTGTAGTAGAGAGAGAGTAGTAGAGAGTAGTAGAGAGTCAGTAGTAGAGAGAGTAGTAGAGTAGTAGAGTAGTAGAGAGTGAGTAGTATAGAGTGAGTAATAGAGAGTAGTAGAGAGTGAGTAGCAGAGAGAGTAGTAGAGAGTAGTAGAGTGAGTAGTAGAGAGTGAGTAGTAGAGAGAGAGAGTAGTAGAGAGTGAGTGGTAGAGAGTAGTAGAGTGAGTAGGGGAGAGTAGTAGAGAGTGAGTAGTAGAGAGAATAGTAGAGTGAGTAGTTGAGAGTGAGTAGTAGAGAGTGAGTAGTAGAGTAGTAGAGAGTAGCAGAGCAGTAGAGAGTGAGTAGTAGAGAGTGAGTAGTAGAGAGTAGTAGAGTGAGTAGTAGAGAGGGAATAGTAGAGAGAGAGTAGTAGAGAGTAGTAGAGAGTGAGTAGTAGAGTAGTAGAGAGTGAGTGGTATAGAGTAGTAGAGAGTAGTAGAGAGTGAGTAGTAGAGAGTGAGTAGTAGAGAGTAGTAGTAGAGAGTAGTAGAGTACTAGAGAGTAGTAGAAAGTGAGTAGTAGAGAGTGAGTAGTAGAAAGTAGTAGCGAGTGAGTAGTAGAGAGTGAGTAGTTTAATTTAAAAGGAACACAAAATGAGGAGGTTCATTTTGCCATAGAAATTATGATTAGTGAGGAAAAAAGAAAAATTAGGGCACATTTTGAGTGACTTCTCAAATCCTCTTCTATTTCATTAAAAAATTCTGCCATGCAGACTGAAACATGCACTTTCAATACCAGCAGCAGACTTCCCTGGTGAGCAGTAGCTTTACTACAGTGATCTAATGAGCAACTAGAGTGCCACCATTCAGAATTTATGGACAATGTGTGACACATCTGAATGCCTTCTTGATGGAATCAAAGTAAACAAGCATTGAAAATGCAATAGGTCTCGCCCTCGTTTAAGTTAAAGCAATTCTGTTTGTAATTAGGTGGCTTTTTAGCTTTGCTTGTATTAGAGTTTTTCAAACTTTCATATACATACCATGCATATGAATGCATATATGTATATGTATATGTTTGCATGAATTTATATTTATATAGATATGCAGATTATATTTATATGTTTATATATGTATATATATATATATGCAAATACATATATATATAAATGCATATGCATATATATGTGCATATGTGTGCATGTACACAGAGGTAGAGAGGTAAAGGTGTATAGGTAGAGGTGTAGAGGTAGAGAGGTAGAGGTAGAGAGGTAGAGAGTAGTAGAGAGAGAGGTAGAGAGGTAGAGAGTAGAGAGTGAGTAATAGAGAGTAGAGAGTGAGTAGTAGAGAGTAGTAGAGAGTAGTAGAGAGTAGTAGAGAAAGTATCAGAGAGTGAGTAGTAGAGAGTAGTAGAGCGAGTAGTAGAGAGTGAGTAGTAGAGAGTGAGTAGTAGAGAGTGAGTAGTTGAGAGTAGTAGAGAGTGAGTAGTAGAGTGAGTAGTAGAGAGTAGTAGAGAGTGAGTAGTAGAGAGTAGTAGAGAGTGAGTAGTAGAGAGTGAGTAGTAGAGAGTAGTAGAGAGTGAGTAGCAGAGTGAGTAGTAGAGAGTAGTAGAGAGAGAGTAGTAGAGAGTGAGTAGTAGAGAGTAGTAGAGAGTGAGTAGTAGATAGTGGTAGAGAGAGTAGTAGAGAGTGAGTAGTTGAGAGTCAGTAGTAGAGAGAGAGTAGTAGAGAGTAGTAGAGTAGTAGAGCGTGAGTAGTAGAGAGTGAGTAGTAGAGAGTAGTGGAGTAGTAGAGAGTGAGTAGTAGAGAGTAGTAGAGGGTGAGATGTAGAGAGAGTAGTAGAGTAGTAGAGAGTGAGTAGTAGAGTGAGTAGTAGAGAGTAGTTGAGAGCGAGTAGTAGAGAATCAGTAGTGGAGAGTGAGCAGTAGAGAGTAGTAGAGAGTGAGTAGTAGAGAGTGAGTAGTACAGAGTGAGTAGTAGAGAGTAGTACAGAGTGAGTAGTATAGAGTAGTAGAGTAGTAGAGAGTGAGTAGTAGAGAGAGAGTAGTAGAGTGAGTAGTAGAGAATAGTAGAGAGTGAGTAGTAGAGCGAGTAGTAGAGAGTAGTAGAGTAGTAGAGAGTGAGTAGTAGAGAGTGAGTAGCAGAGAAAGTAGTAGAGAGTAGTAGAGAGTGAGTAGTAGAGAGTGAGTAGTAGAGAGTAGTAGAGAGCGAGTAGTAGAGAGTGAGTAGTGCAGAGTGAGTAGTAGAGAGCGAGTAGTAGAGAGTGAGTAGTAGAGAGTGAATAGTAGAGAGTGAGTAGTAGAGAGAGAGCAGTAGAGAGTGAGTAGTAGAGAGTAGTAGAGTGAGTAGTAGAGAGTGAGTAGTAGAGAGTAGTAGAGAGAGAGTAGTAGAGAGTGAGTAGTAGAGAGAGAGTAGTAGAGTAGTAGAGAGTGAGTGCTAGAGAGCAGCAGAGAGTAGTAGAGTGAGTAGTAGAGAGTAGTAGAGAGTGAGTAGTAGAGAGTGAATAGTAGCGAGTGAGTAGTAGAGAGAGAGTAGTAGAGAGTGTAATAGAGAGTGAGTAGTAGAGAGTAGTAGCGAGTGAGTAGTAGAGAGTAGTAGAGAGTGAATAGTAGAGAGTAGTAGAGAGTGAGTAGTAGAGAGTAGTAGAGCGTGAGTAGTAGAGAGTGAGTAGTAGCGAGTAGTAGAGAGTGAGTAGTAGAGAGTAGTAGAGCGTGAGTAGTAGAGAGTGAGTAGTAGAGAGTGAGTAGTAGAGAGTAGTAGCAAGAGAGTAGTAGAGAGTGAGTAGTAGAGAGTAGTAGCAAGAGAGTAGTAGAGAGTGAGTAGTAGAGTAGTTGAGAGTGAGTAGTAGAGAGTGAGTAGTAGAGAGTAGTAGAGTAGTAGAGAGTGAGTAGTAGAGAGTAGGAGAGAGTGAGTAGTAGAGAGTGAGTAGTAGACAGAGAGTAGTAGAGTAGTAGAGAGTCAGTAGTAGAGTAGTAGAGAGTAGTCAGTCAGTGTCAGTCAATGTCAGTCAATGTCAGTCAGTCAGTGTCAGTCAGTCTGTCAGTGTCAGTCAATCAGTGTCAGTCAGTGTCAGTCAATCAGTGTCAGTCAGTCAGTGTCAGTCAATCAGTGTCAGTCAGTCAGTGTCAGTCAGTGTCAATCAGTGTCAGTCAGTGTCAATCAGTCAGTGTCAGTCAGTCAGTGTCAGTCAGTCAGTGTCAGCTAGAGCAGCTCTGCTGACCTGATTCTCTGGCTCTAAAGCAGCTCTGCTGACCTGGTTCTCTCTCTCTAAAGCAGCTCTGCTGACCTGGTTTCTCTGGCTCTACAGCAGGTCTGCTGACCTGGTTCTCTGGCTCTAGAGCAGCTCTGGTGACCTAGTTCTTATGCTACAGAGCAGCTCTGCTGATCTAGTTCTCTGGCTCTACAACAGCTCTGCAGACCTGGTTCTCTGGCTCTAAAGCAGCTCCGTTGACCCAGTTCTATGGCTCTGAAGCAGTTCTGCTGACATGGTTCACTGGCTCTATGGAAGCTCTGCTGACCTGGTTCTCTCCCTCTAAAGCAACTCTACTGACCTGGTTTCTCTGGCTCTGCAGCAGCTCTGCTGACCTGGTTCTCTGGCTCTAGAGCAGCTCTGTTGACCTGGTTCTTAGGCTCTAGACCAGCTCTACTGACCTGGTTCTCTGGCTCTAAAGCAGCTCTGCTGATTTGGTTCTCTGGCTCTATAGTAGCTCTGCTGACCTGGTTCTCTGGCTCTAAAGCAGCTCTGCTAACCTGGTTCTCTGGCTCTAAAGCAGCTCTGCTGGCCTCGTTCTCTGGCTCTAAAGCAGCTCTGCTGACCTGGTTCTCTCCCTCTAAAGCAGCTCTGCTGACCTGGTTTCTCTGGCTCTACAGCAGCTCTGCTGACCTGGTTCTCTGACTCTAGAGCAGCTCTGCTGACCTAGTTCTTAGGCTCTAGAGCAGCTCTGCTGACCTGGTTCTCTGGCTCTACAGCAGCTCTGCTGACCTGGTTTTCTGCACTCACGACGCACGCACCCGACTTCGCGAAAATATATTTAAAAATAATATAAGTTTCTTATAAGTACAAATATATTATTTTGATGAATATCTTACATAATCTCTTGCCTTAATATGTATATTAAAGACACATACATATCATTTTGGAACATAAATTTTTTTTGCGGGAGTCGCGCACCCAGCGCGCCCCAGCACGTATATGATGTCACGTGGGACCCGCAAGCGTGCAAACACCTCGTACCGTAATGCGCATGTGTTGCGAATGCGCAGGAGCAGGAGTCGCAGACTGGTCGCATACCAATCGCGCATATCATGTGATATTAAATGTATATGATGTAACTGAGAAACACACAGCCATCGCACACCATACACGGATCCTTCATGACTTTTCTAAAATGGCGGCTAGAATGCGCGCACCCACCGTGATGTGTACACTTTGAGTGCGCGACTGCGAAAAAAATTTGATTTGTTTTTTTTAAAGAAAATGATATAAATATATTAAAATAAAAAATGAAAACAAGAAAATTAATCAATATTTCAGTTTTAATAAAAAAATGTTTTTTTGCAATTTTCAGAAAAATATATAATGTTATTTAATGAATAAAATATTTATAAATAAACAGTTAAAAAACTGTAGAAAATCAGTACAAAAAATAGATATAGTAATAATAAAGTTAGCATTTAAAAAACCTTAGAAATTCACAGAAAAAAACCATAGGTTTCAGGGGTGTTATAGTTAGCTGCCCATTTCACTCGTACAAAACCATAGAAATTCCTCCGTTATAGTTAGTTCTGCTAACTATAACTCACGCACCCGCAATGCACTGCTGATGATGTCACATATTGCATCATTCATGACATGGTCAGTGACATCACTGATGACATCACTGATGACATCTCAAATGACATCACTGATGACATCATCCACATGACAATCTGATACACCACATCATACACTAGTATAACCTTTCATCACTCACTGTAAAATACAGAGTACCATATTTGAAACCATTGACACACCAATACCAGTTACTACATACCCACTCACTGATTCCTAAGTCTACACACACAACTACCCATTCAACAACAGAATCATCTATACATGCAGTCATTAATTAATAGAACACTATCAAATGCACTTATACACATATATAGACATTGACACATCAGCAGTCATCTTAGTCGGTTATGCAGTCATCCTACTCACTCATGAAAAAAATGTATCGCACTTAAATTTACTCACTTACACAATTATCCAACGACACCTCATTTATTCAAACACATAGTAACTCATCGTTAATATGTTAAAAAAGCACCATTACAATTATACACTCATTCATATATTTACTCTCACAATCACTGACTCTTACACAAACTTATTTATATACACCAACTCTCACATACAATGCCTTTTATTTTTTTACTTTGTTGAAGATGTACAACTAAAACATATATTCGCTCACAAACACACAAATAAATACACTCAGTCACCCAAACAACTGTTTCCACATGCACTCTTAAACCCATACACCTAGTCAATCAACCATTCACACATCTATGCATAGAGTTACACACACCCCATCCAACCACACACAAACTCAGTGTCCCATACAAATACTCACCCAACTAATCAATAACTAATATACACACTCATGTAGTTAGTGACCAACTAAGGCAGCATGTTATACAACAACAGAGACAGTGCTGCACACATTCATATAGTTTAGTTACTAATCCATGTATTAAGTGAGACACTTTTAATTACTCACTTAAAAAGACAGTCAGACAGCTACTAAATCCTCCATCCAGACAATTATATATCCACTCAATCTTCAATACAGATTGGTATATATATAATACATATTTAAATTTCAAACTAAACCACATTCAGTGGATGATGTCATCAGTGATGTCATCAGTGATGTCATTTGAGATGTCATCAGTGATGTCATCAGTGATGTCACTGACCATGTCATGAATGATGCAATATGTGACATCATCAGCAGTGCATTGCGGGCGCGTGAGTTATAGTTAGCAGAACTAACTATAACGGAGGAATTTCAATGGTTTTGTACGAGTGAAATGGGCAGCTAACTATAACACCCCTGAAACCTATGTTTTTTTCTGTGAATATATATAACCGCTATGTTTTGATCCCTTCGGACGGATCCAGTGCTCTCAATATGGGTAGTTTGTATCTCCTGACAGAGTCAAGTCGGTAAATATTTTCTCTCGTTCTTGCACGACGTACGAGCAGTGAGAACGCACTCTCAGGAATTTGCTGCAAAATGCTTTATTGTGCACAGAACTGTTACAGCGCCCAACGCATAGTTTAAGATTGCATGCCTGGCAATTAAGGAACACAATTACCCATTGGTTGGGTGGTTGCCACTGCAACAGCCGAACTTTCTGCCTCAGCTGCATTTGAGACTGCTGCCAAAACTAGAGTTCCCTGCAGAATGGGTGGGAACTGTTCACTGAAAGTGCTTCCATCAACAAGGGGGGAGCACTTTTGGCAAAATCGCTCTGTACTATCCGATCCCTAAGTCAATGCAACGTGGTGGAGCCGGTGGCATTTTTTGGGTTTCCAAAAACACACCTTCAAATGTGGAAGAGTCTCTGACAACAAAAAACAATGTTGCAGGGGAGCTGGGAGTAATTTCCCCATGCATGGGGGAACACCGATGATTTTTCCTGCTCTATGCCTACCATGCTGTGCACATTTGAATCTAAAGCGTTCTCATAATATAAAAGTAACCACCACTTATTTGTGACAATCATTTTGTAGGTTAAAATCTATTATTGATTCATATGCAAAACGCACAGCCTTCAATGAGGTTGCAGGTACAGAATGACATTAGGCAAAACAACTATTTAAATATGGTTTAATTTAAATCTGAAGCTAATACGTAGGACCCTTTGGCGCACCAGTCCACCTTATAGAGGAGTCTTATTACAGGCACACCCATGGATGAAAGACTCAATTTCAGAATTTTAGAATAACAAGTAAACATTTACAGTTCATCTCTCATACGGCTGCACAATTCTCATCATATATATATCCTGCTGATCATGCACTGCTGAGCCACCTTATTCACTTTAAGCTGGTCTCGAACATATTTTGATAACCAAGCCCCCAAAAATGGTTCTGGAAAGTACATAGCTTGTGCTCCTACAGATTAGCACAAACATAGGGCTTAATTTAGAGTTTGGCTGATGGGTTACACAGCCACAAACTTGACAGATATTGGTTCCATCTTAATACAAGTGCATTATGTCCTACGGCAATATAATAAGTCGGATGGGATATCCGTCACATTTGTAATGGAGTAATCTGTGTGTCAAACTCTTACCCAGGCCCATACTGTGAATTTACATTCTTTAAATTGTACATTTTTCATTTTCTTTTAACAGGGAGAAACTGGTCCTCAAGGATACCCTGGTAAGGAAGGACCTGCTGCACATGACAAGAATGGAACCACTCTGTTAAAGGTGAGACAAAGTTAAGCACATTTTGAGTTTAAAAAAACCCACATTTTTTTAGAGCAATTAAAAGAGAAGTGATAATATCTTCTACTTTTATTCATATCAAACTCTTGCATTTACTCTAGATGAGTACGATCAGATCGTCCCAAATTTATAATTCACAACAAGGCCTTTTCGCTTTTACAGAGAAAATAAATACCATTTTCCTGTTTAAGATCATGCAACAGAGGCCATGTCAACTAAATAGATTTCTTTGATTTTGCTAATTCTGGGTCCTGTCTTTTACAACCGGTATGCTCAGTGACAAGACTACTTATCATTAGTTTACAAAAATATCTAGTCTGCGTTCTGAAATTCTTTGAGAATCATCTTCAGTGAACAGCACTTTTACATCATACAAATATATATACAAAATGAGTGTTAAACACAATGACTCAATTAATTACTTTTATAGTGTGGTATTGCTTACAGATAACCCCCTTACCCCTAGTCCTACTCTTCCTCATCACAGAACTCACATTTGAGGAGGCCCTTCTTTCTGGACAGGAAACTTGCTGCTAATTTCTAAATATCTGCTGACAGGGCAAATGAGCTACTTTGACCCACCACTTCTTCGTAATGTCAGAATTTGGAGATCCAAAAACCCCTTCATTAGGCCAGTGAGGATGTATGGACAGTGATGTAGAGTATGCATGTAGGTAAAGATACATTCAACAAGTGATTTACAGGGTGCTGGGTTTTGAGAGTTGTGGTGAACATCTATGACATTGTGGTATTGAGTTTTTGCAGGGGGTGTTTTGAGCTCTTTTCTTAGTTGGACCAGGTTTAGAAGTGGGGTCCTGATGTATATGAGGATGTCAGTCGTGATACCTGGGGCCATATTTAAGGGTGAGGGCAGGAACGTGCCATATCTATTAAGATACGGCGCATTTCTGTCCTCTGCCTATGCTGGTGCACAGTCTGCAGTCTACAGATGCGCCATGGACCAAGGTTGCTTTTGTTACAGGCAGGATTGATTTTGTGCAGGAAGGGACACCTTCCTGCACAAAAACAATCCTTAGAGGCATTTTCCTCTTTCTAAGTGTGCTGCAAATCTCAGCAAAATTAGAAAGAGGAAACACACTCCTTGAAGCACCTTTGATGGGAAGGCATACAATTCTGATGCATTCCCAGGTCTTCCAGTGTTTGTAAATCTTGAAATGCTCCAGAATACATGGGTACTCATGGTGACACAGAGTAAAGCAAGGCAGTGCCTTGTGTTGCCTTGCCTTACTCCAGATTTACCAAGCCGCGCAGGCCCATGCAAGGTGGACTTGAGTGGCTTGGTAAATTATCTTAGGTTTTTCATCGCCCTGCGTCCCCTTGCGTGGCGCAAGGGTGACACAAAACTTTAATAAATCTGGGCCTTCTACACAGAGGGCCTTTTCCCTTGAATTGCCTTCTTTGCATTTTGTTTTTGGCTCAAATCTGATGGTGTCCTGGCTGTAGGTGTGCCAAGAGACACTGGAGATGGTGAGCTTGTTAGACAAATATTCTGGGATATCAGTCATGATGGCCATGTGGTTGAATGTGCTTTTCACAAAAATTTGCTTATAGAAAGTGGTTCTGATGAAATATTTTTGTCAAACCAATGCTGGATTTTTTTTTAAATCAAGAAGGTATTTCACCTAGTTAATGAAACCAACCTGGTGAAAGCCTTCCTTGACGAAAAATTCCTTTACTGAGGGGTTATTTTATGACTCTTTTAAGGAGAGGAGGATGTCTCTCCTCTTAACCCCCATTCTGTTTCCCCCTTTTTTAAGCCCTCTTCCCTGCCTTCAATTCCCCTTGTCATGTCCCCCTCCCACTTTTTCCTTTTTGTTTTTACAAAACCTAACTCTCTCTCACAATTTACTCCTGTTTATTAACTGACCACTTACTCTCTCTCCTGCTATATTCCCTTTTTTACAAACCTCTTCCTCACATTCCCTCTTTAATACAGTTGTTTTTTAACCTCCCTCTTCCCTCTCCTCCTTTATTGTTTTTTTAAACTCCTTACTGCCCTCCTGTCTTATACCCGTTTTTTAAAGCCCCTTTTCCTCCTCCCACTTTACTCTTTCTATACAAATCCCTTGTTTTTCCTCCTGCTTTACCCTCATTTTTTGTACAAAGTCCTTCCTATCTCCCCTTTCCCCTCCACGCCATTCCCATCATGTATACCCACTCCCTTTTCCCTTCCTACCTCTTTGTCATGCTTTTCTTTAAAATGAACATTTACACTTTCCACAAAACATTATATTTTTGTGGAAAATATATTTTGTTACTTTAATTTTTTACTCTATAATGAAGTTTGCCAGCTTGTATTTGCCAGGGTGTTTACTTCATTTTAGAAATGTGCAAAAATGAAGGATTAATGGCTATGTAGATGATGCAGATGGCTTTGAAAATGGTTCATGTAGACAAGGTGAGCTGCAGGAGATCATGAGGGTGGTAGTGATGTGGTAGCATTCTTTAGGCCCCTGAAGCATGATGCGGCATGTAGGAGGTCTTTAAGGGAGCAAGTGTAGACTCTGGGAGCCCAAGACGCTCTGTATTGACCCCAGACAAATGTGAGACAAGGAGGGCTTGAAAAGTAGTGGGAGGGAAGGATTCCCTTTCTTTAATAGAGAAAGATAATTCTGGGCCTTCTTAGTTTTCTTTGGATGACATGACATTGGGTGGAAATTGAGGTTTGAATCACTCAAGGTTCATGTTTGGTTTGGGCTAATTGGAGCTTGTTGTTCATGGTGAATAGAAGGAATTCTGTTTTATTGAATTAGATTCTGGCTGCCTTGAAGGCTTGGATTGTCTGACAAGGATGAGAATTTCAAGTAGAGTAGCCAGTCAAATTAGAGATCATAATCTCTAAACTTTAATAAAAAGAGAAATTAAATAAAATGTATAATCAGAATAAAAACATATAAGAATGATTAATAAATATTGCATGCATTAAAATACATACATTAATCCACCTTTGATTTCAGAGAAAATTCATCAATAACTCCATACTGAATGTTGAAAAGGTTTTCCACATGTCAAATTCAAAACTTGTGTTACTTTTTGAAGTTCAGTGCTACGGATTATAAAACTCAGCCAACAGAAGTGAGCTGAGTTTTAGGCGATGTGAGGCGATGCGGATTACACACACCAGCCAATTCAGCTGCAATTCTCAAGTTTGGGTGATAATTCTAAAGCTAGCAAAATGATTTGTATCCACTCGAAACAATTGATCATCATTCAGAAGACCATTGAAATCCAAATTATTCTCCCTTTTCAATTAACCTATTCTAAATTAACAATGCAGAGAACAAAAACCTTGAGATGGAAAATGTCATTCATGTCGAGGTTTCCAATGTACTAATTCTCAGCTCATTTTAGCTCAAAATAGTTCAAAAATGCATCAGCTATCTCTTGGTAAATATTAACAAAAAAATATCAAATGAGTCTTGGTTTCATTGCCATTCCTACAATAGTTACAGTGGATTGTGTGAGGAGGGGCTATTCCACAGGAATGGTAAATGTGGCTCGCAAAAGAGGAACAAATCCAAATGTAATATAGAAAGTCTTGGATAATTGTGGGTCAATAATGTTTAACTAGGGCTCCACATGTCATAATATTTTAATAGAAAATGCCTCTGTTAATGTTTTTTTTTTTACTTTATTAACTGTTTCTCAATAACAAAGATACATATCTCCATTTGGTACATTTGGCAGGATTGGCAATAATCAAACACAGAATACAATATCACAGTCTGTCAAGCTGGCTTTGTCCTCCATTGTCTACTTTCCACACGGACAGCCAATGTTCGGGTCATAAAATAGTCTTCAATTCTACCTTGCGTACACCTCTTGCCTTGGCTTACCACTGCCTTTCTTCTCCTCTGCGCATTCTCTCAGCAGTAATTGGCTAACAACCCATCTGTCCTTAGTATTGCTGTCTAGTAACATCCCTCCGCCAACTTGACCTTGTATCAACAGTTCCCTCTTCCCCTTGTGCAGAAGTGTCAATGCTTTCAGTCTCATTATCCTTAGTCGCTAGATATGTCTTGTACAACGCCCAGAAATTTTTGGGGCCACTGCGCGGGGTAGAAGCTCGCTATAGTTCTCAGTCTGTGTGCTACAATACATCATGTCTCTAGACCATTCAGTAATAGTGGGGATCGGGCCTTTTGACCAGCGTATTGCAACTCTGCACCTGGCTAAAAGCAGTCCCATGTCTACCAGCCATCTGACCGCCTTCGGTAGTGACTTGGAAAACCCCAGTAAAGCTAGCAGTGTATCAGGGGTGAGTGGCATATCTATAATGTTTCCCAGTTCTTTAAATACCAAGACCCAGAATTTTGCTTTTCTTGGGTATATCCAGGCTAAGTGCAAAAAGTCTGCTATGTGTTCCTCACAGCGCTTGCATTCTGCCGTGTCCCGCAACCCATATCTGCATAGGTGCTCGGGTGTATAGTAAACCCTATTCAAAAACTTGAAATGAATCAGCCTATGCCTACCATTGAGGGAAATTCTTTTTGTGCTCTCACAACAGTATCTCTATGTTGCGTCATCTAGCTCTATGCCAAAGTCAGTTTGCCATGCAAGTCGAGCTTTAGTGTAAACGTTTTCCCGGTATCCCATTGATAGTTTGTAGATGTTAGGCACTATTTTGGTCGGGGAGTCTGTTTTAATCACATATGTGAGAGAGGCTAATTCAGGCGTCTCTGCAAGATCATCGCCCAAGAGTTCCGTCAGGGCCTGTCTAGTTCTGTGAAACTGACATTTTTGGAGCTTTGTGACATTGCAGTCAGTAGTCCCAACCTCGTCCCACTTCTTTGCTATGCCCTCAGCGAACATCTCCCCTATCGTCTGCACGCCTAAAGAGCCAAGTGCTCATGTTACTGCTTTATCTCTGCATGGGGTCAGCCAGTGACACCAATCTAATGGAGTCAGCAGGGAATACATTATCGCTCCAACTTGCAGTTTCAGTAGGTGCTGCCATGCATGTCTAGTCGCGTTAATAGAGTCTAATATTCCAGTCCTACGATCCGGTGTGGTGAACAACAACACAGGTAGCGGGTATGGCAAACCCACTACCTTTTCTATCTTTACATGTGGTGTATCAGGCAAACCATGCATCCAATGGTACACGTGAGCGCTCTGTGCTGCTCTATAAAATAGGTTGAGATCTGGGACACCTAGGCCCCCCATCCGGTATGGAAGAGTAAGTATTTCCCACTTGATCCATGCTTGTTTCCCCGCCCAAGCTAGTTTTATCAGCAATGAGGTGAGTGTACGAAAAAAGGTTCTCGGCAGAACCATAGGGATATTGGCGAATAGAAATAAAAAACGGGGAAGTATTACCATTTTCATAATAGGGATCCTGCCTACTAGTGATAATGGAAGCCGGATCCAATTCGCAATCTCATCCTCCAGTCTGCTGTTTGGGACCCCGTAGTTCTCTCTGAACACCACTTCTGAGTCAGTATGTATTCTGACCATTCTGGTTCCGTCATCCACTGCAGCATGTAGTCAGGTGTAAAGGGCTTGGTAGCAGGGATAAGGGGGAATATTATAGATTCTGTCCAGTTCACCCGCAGGCCCGACAACGTGCCAAATTTCACTACTTCCCTCAGTGTAGGTGATAAATTGTGTTCACGGTCTCTAACATAGAGCAGCGTGTCATCTGCATACGTAGATACAATCAATTGATAACCTGAAAATCGTATACCCCTCTGCTTGTGATACTCTCGGAGCGCGCAAGCTGGTGGCTCTGCCACCAACGCATATAATATCGGGGATAGTGGGAATCCCTGTCGCGTACCTTTAGTTATGCGAATAAGTGTTGTAACTAGGTTGCCTATTTTGATTCTGGCAGTAGAGGAGTTGTATAAGACCCCTATCATTTGCAGGAATATGCTTCCCAGACCCATTCTCGTCAAGACTTGCTTCATTAAAGGCCACTCGATCGAATCAAATGCCTTTTCCATGTCAAGGAACACTGCCACAGCTTGTGTATCTTGTCTAGTGTGCTGTATCGCCCCAAACACCATTCTTAGATTGTAAGTCAAATTTCAACCGGGGACAAATCCCGCTTTTTCTGGGGCCACTGGTAACGGGACCTGTGGAACAAGCTGGGTTGCCAGAATCTTGGCGTATATCTTGTTGTCCACGTTCAATAGAGATAGTATACGATGAGCAGTCAGCAGGAGATTTGTCCTGCTTTAATTTAGCTATGATTACTGCCTCTCTCATTGAGGGTGGCATGATACCTTCTCCGTACATCTCTTCAAATAACGTAGCAAAGTGCGGGACCAGCAGGTTTTTCAATTCTTTGTAAAAGTTAACTGTGAGGCCGTCAACACCTGGCGCGCTACCAGTTTTCATGCCTGCCAGTGCTGAGGTTATTTCCTCCAGTTCCAAAGGGCGCATTAAATACTCTCAGTGTTCGTTTGTTAGCCAGGGCAGTTTAATGTGCGTCAAATAGTCCAGAATTTCAGCGTTTGCTCCAATGTTCTTAGGGAACTTTCCAAGTCCGATAGCTGCTTACAGAGCACCCAGAGGACTCCAGAGTGCTTGGACATGGCTATCCCGCGGATTTACACTTTAAATGTTTCCCATACTAGTGTAAAAGCTTCCATAGAGCCAACATTGCGGGTAAAGAAGCTGTCTATAGCATCAGCCATCTCTGATTTAAAAACCGTGTCTAATAGTGAGTATGGTGGGAATCGCCAGGTGAAAGGGGGGATATATTTCCGTGATGGGTGTCTAACACCAGCAAAACCGGAGAATGGTCGGAGAGAGTACGGGGGAGCACTGAACATTCACGAACTCGATCGTAAATCTTCCTAGCCGCCAGCCAATAATCTATCCTAGAGTGTAGGTCGTGAAATGCAGAGTAGTGTGTGAACTCCCCCTTGTTTGTGTAGCACTGTCGCCAGACATCGCACAGATCTAACTGTGTCATCGCATGCCCAATAGTGCACGCCGTCGCAACAGTGCGGCATTCCGGAACACCCAACCTGTCTTGTCGTGGGTTCAACGTGCAGTTAAAGTGGCCCCCCCCAGAGTTGAACCCCCCGTATTCCTGCATCCTTTCTAGCAGTGACTCATAACATTTTGGGTTGTCATAGTAAGGGCCATAAACATTGGCCAGTATCAGGTCCGCACCTTTCCCCTTACATCTTGAAATAGCCAACCTGCCCTCCTGGTCTGTGACAAGCGGCTCCAGTTTTATATTAGATTTAGGGTTCACCCATGTAACCACCCTGCGTGCATGCGATGTGAAGCCTGCCGCATATATGTTTTTCAGCAGTCCCCTGCTACAAAGCATGCTGCTAGTCAATGGCAAATGCGATTCCTGTAGCAAAGCTATGTCTATGTTGTGCCTCAACAAATAAGCCATGACTTTTCCTTCAACTTAGTCATTAAGGCCTCTCACATTCCATGTAAGGGCCCTAAGCTTGCTATTTGTGTCCGCATCAGGTGTACCACTAGCTGCCATTATGGTGGTTGCGTAATTGTTTGCTGACTATGTAGTTGTAATAAAAGCTGTGTATGTCGTGCCAAAGAACTGCGCTGTCAAGAATTTAATTTATCGTTAGTCTCCGTGTCCCCCCTCCCCCCACCCATGCCTAGCATACCGCAACTCTGCCCAGGCGGAATCTCCCCTAACAATTCACAACAATCATATCTGATTTCACATCTGATGATAACAATCAGTCCACGAATTTGGCCTGTCTCAGAATGTGGTGCTCACTCCTGGGTGGATGCTGCCAGCCCTGTTTAGTTACTTAACCTTATTAGGCTATATGCCATTTACCGCCCGCCATCAGGCACATCTAGAGCATCAGGTGTTATAATAACTTTACCCGTCATATCCAAAACTCCTAATTATAGTGGTGCCTCCACCAGCATGCTCCATGCAATCTGTCTAAACTTATAAGTCACTACAGAAATTCTTAGCAGCTCTATAGTTCTTGCCCCATACCCGCTGTCTATACCACTGCAATTCAAATTAAGCCCAAGCAGCCCTCCATGCCCCCCGTTCCCCCATCTTAACTGCCAGCGTGCCTGTCTCAGATGTTTGTCCTGGTCATCAAGGCTCCCTCCGGTCGCCCCCTCCAGGCCGTCACGCTGCTGCTCATTTGACCACTCTTACAGGGCTTTCTGTAGAGATTTTGGGTTTGTAAAAATCCTGGATCTGCCCTGTCTGTTAACACGCAGGCCCACCGGGTACAACATGGCATAGTCCAATTTTTGTTCCCGAAGCTGACACTTGAGCGGTGCAAACTGCCGGCGAGCTTCCTGCACACGGATTGTGAAGTCCTGGTATAGTGAAATAGCAGAGCCCTCGTACTGCAGTGTCTGCTGTTCCCGTGCCGCCCTCAGCGCTGCATGCAGAAAACGTTTCCCTTCCCAGCAAGGTGACCAGTAGTTTTTCAACAAAGAGCTCCATGTTCCCAAACTGGGTGGACTCTGGAAGGCCCGTAATTCATATGTTGCTTCTTTGGGACCACGCTTCTAGGTCCTCCACCTTATCTTGCAGGGTTTGCACTGCCTTCCCCATCTGCTTATGTTCCGCATCCATTTCTGACTGCGCCTCCTCTACCTCAGTAACTCTGCGCTCGGCCATGTCCAGCCTTTCTACTTGCTTATTCATTTGTTCGGACATTCTCTCCATACGGTAGGACAGGGAATCCAATTTGGTATCAATAGCTGACATGCAGACTTTTCTGCATGGCAGCAAGCATCACACGGATATCTCCTTCCACCTGCTCAGTTGGCTCCTCCTGCGTGCCAGGCCCGCTCTCAGGCATGCTCTCTCTCATCCTGGGCTTCCGCTGTTCAAAGGTTAGTTTTGGCTGTACTTTGTCCACCTTACCCATCTTGGCTGCGCCATATCAATAACAGTTGCAGGTATTTGAGCTGGTCAATCCATTATGTGGGGAGCAGCTATCGGACCCTTGTGGGTGTCTCTACTTTCCCAGCCTGACGCTTTGACAGGAACACAGAACGGACACCACGCTGTCTACATAGTCTATATGGCAAGCTCCACAGCAGTTGCAGCCCTATAGTTGTATTTGCGCTCTATGGCTAGGCAGGCACAGAATCCCAGTGACTAACCCCTGCTGCAGCACCGTCAGTGTATATCGCTCCTTCTCTGACCACATCTAATGCCAGGTATCATTTATCGTGAGTGCCCTAACTGGCAGTGACGCTATCTCGCTCTCAGCTGCTTGCAGTGCAAGTCTCCTGTGCATTAGCTTCATAGCGTCTGGACCGCGTGGACACCCAACCTCAAAGCACAATTACTCTAATGCGATTATGCCTGGGTATGCTCCATAAGCATACTCAAAGTTCAGGAAAATTACTTGCTGTTTCGTTGATTGTGTAAGACATGCAGTGCACCTTGTATCGATCTTTGGCGCTCTGCACCGTGATTTGCTGCAGCCCTGCTCCGCAGTAGCTGCGTTTCACCTTCCTGAGCCACCGGGCAGAATATCAGGCATGAAGTGTTACGCAGCATCTCTTTCCAGCAAAGTGCTGTGCCCTAGACTCAGTTGTTGTGTCTCTGGCCCCTCAAGCGGACCCTCGACGCCAGGGCCGCGCCTTCTTAATTACAGCTGCTGCTTCTCTCCAGGGAAGCGCCATACTCACAGGGGCACCCCTTGCGTATTGCGATCCAGGGCGCTGGGCAGGCTGAGGTCCACCCCCGCTCAGCTGTCTCGCTAGTGATGCCGCTTCCCGATTGCAGCCGCCGGTTCCTTAAGAGTCTCCCAGCGTCTCTCTTCTACCAGGACGCCACATGTCAACACATCTCTTCCAGTTCCAGGCAGTGCGTAGTGCTCAGTTTCGCTTTAGGCCCCGTGATGTCATTCCAGAACGCTGCCTTCTCTCTTGTTTTCAACAGTTGTAGGCGATTTGGTCATTTGCAATGTCTATCAGAGCATGGAGGGCACTTAGTAGCTCCCGTAGCGAGTGGAGTCGGTCTGCATAGATCGCCCTGATGCAGAATACTTGAAGGATTAATTGATGGCTCGACGGAGCTCTCGTCTTAGCCATCTTCGGCACAGACAAGCTCCGCCCCCTCACCTCTGTTAATGTTCCCACACTGGCAAACCTAAAGTGCTTGATATCAGACCAGATTCTAAAAGGCCGGCTTAACCTCTTGTAAAAAACAACTATTTATCAATTTCTATGGTGACCAAACATGAGCAATGCCTAGTTAAACAAAAAATATCATAGATGCAGATGAACCATCCAATGTTTCCTCTGCCCTCCTTGTGAAGAACATCTTGTAAAACCACTGGGTATGGCCTCAATTTCTCTGTACCCCATAATCCTATCCGGAAAAGGAAACGTCTCAGCTGGGTGATAGATTCAATGTCTCTCTAAAGACCAGATCTAAAGGGGTGTACTCACAGTGCTAGAAGGCAGCACAATAGTTAATTTTCAATCTTCTTCAGTGTGGGCACAATTATAATTCCCCACAGTTCTGAGTCATAGGCTGTCATAATCCTCCTACCAGGAAGTTACATAAGGGTTAGATCTTATGTACCTCCCTAACTGAAGGAATAGCTCATCCCATTCGCTCCCTTGAAAATCAGGTTGTTGTCCCTGCCCATTGCAGCAGAAAAAGATTACATTTGGAGAGTTGTTTCTGCAATGTGAGTCAGAACCCAGCTAATGCAAAATAGTCTGTTTCAGATTCTCAAGATACAGTTTGCTTCTAAATGCTGTGTGAGGGTTTTGCAATATAATTTCAAATTGTCAGACCAGATATACAGCAGAACCCTTCAGATTAGTCAATTAGCTTCTGCATGTCCAGTGGGATACAAGATACCAGAAGTGAGTCATCAGCAATTAAAAGGGTCTCGATTATTGACCCAGCTATCACAATGGAGTGATTAACACCATTCCCGATGTACAACATGGCACTTTTAATATATTTTCAGGCATATGCATCAAAGCTTTTTGCGATCGCAAACGGTGCGATTCGCAAAAATCGTCCGTTTGTGATCGCAAAAAAAGCTTTTGCAATGCATGAAACAACTTACCACTCGCAATGTAAGAAATCGCTAATTTTTGCGATTTCTTAAATTGCGATTGCATTTAAGGAATCACAAATTGCAATTCCTTAAATGCAAAGCAAGATGCCTTTAAAAATAGCGATTTCACTATTTGGGCCCGCTATTTACCGTGGAATCATACCACATGGTAAATAGCAAAAACTTTGAAAAATGCACCAATTTGCATTTTTCAACGTTGTAGGTTACACACACACACATGTCCTTGGGACATGTGTATGCGCAGCATATGTGCACGGATCAATTTCAGGGGTGCATCAGGGTGCCCTTTTGACACCCTTGCACTCTTGAAATTGCATGCGCAATTTGTGAGTATCTATTGGTACTCGTAATTTGCACTTGCAATTTCCCATTCATTCCTATGGGCCTGTAGGCCCATAGGAATGAATGGGAAACTATTCCTAATTGTGACTCACAATTTGCGAGTCGCAAATAAGGAATGTGTAGGAATCGCTATTATTATAGCGATTCCTATATGCATAGGATTTTGCGAGTCCTTAATTGCGAATCCTTAATATTCGCAATTAAGGACTCGCAAAATCCTAGCTTGATGCATGTGCCTGATAGTTAACAGTACTGGGGCCTGCACACAACCCTGCCTAGCACTATGATTCCCTGAAGCTAATTTTGTGGTCTCACCATTTTGGTCCCATCTAATGTTTGCAAATTTATTAGAAAGGAACCAAATTATTTAATTTTGGAGCCCCTGTAAAAATCACATTCACTGGAGAAACTCCCACATTAGATAGTTAGATACAATGTAAAAGTTATTTTATAAACCAATGAAGTACACATGCAGGGATTTGATTTTCAGGACAACATATTTGTCCCCATCCAGAGATGTCTGAGCAACTGATCTACTGTACTGACTTTCTTCATAAATCCTGCTCGACAGTGTGAGGTCTTTTTGTTTGCCATCATCCATCTTCCAGTCTAATAAGAAGTAATTTACCAAAGAGTTTTTAGGTACTATTGATGAGAATTATTGAACAGTAGTTGGCAGGGTTATTCCAGCATTTTTCTTTTTTAATTTGGAACAATCTCTGTCTCCAACCAAGATGCAGGAGCATTTGCCTTTTGCAGGGTACGCCATAGTGTAATTCCCAAAAACTGATTTATAGACTGTCGATTGGAATTTTATTTGGAAAGCTACCTTTCCCAATTTCTATGACTGACTAGCATATTGAGCTCACTGTTTGGTGAGTAACTCAGTATTCGTTTGTTTTGGCAACCCAGATATTATTGGAATAGATCTTACTATTATAAAGTGCGGGAAATGTTACAACTATGCCTCTTCTGATATGTGGGTTTCTGGACGAACCACAACATCCCCACACTCTTGGGTGACTGTTGACATTACAGAGAATCTCTATGCTTGGCAATCCTGATTTATTCCCCCTATTGTGTCTCAACTAATCATGTTTTTTGTCACTCGTAAGCCCTTTATACTCAACTATTGACAATAGGCACAGTCTCCTTGCTTTCCTCCTTTTCTGCATTTAGGAGATCTTAAAGGTCCAACACTTGCCATCATACCAGGGGTATGAAATGTGTGGTGTTGGAGCCTGAGTCATTGTACTTGCATGTAATTGTAATTACATTTATATAACGCTTATTAACCATGACACATCATCGAAGCGATTTACGCTGGGCAGCACTGTGCTCTGGAACCAAGGTTAGTCGTTAGTCTAGTATTCTTGGTTATTGTTTGCTACTGGGATTAGTCTTGGGTGCCCAGAGAAACCTTTCCAGTAATTCACTTCAGTTTCATTGTGATGATTTAAATTTAATAGGAGTTATTTGTGATCATTAGTGGGGACATGTGACACATGCACATAGTTGGTGGGATTAATAGATGAGGTAGGGGAAGTTAGGTATTTTTAGGGTGCAGGGGTCTGACTTATAAATGCTTTGTGTGCAGGTTGCAGAAATGGAGTAATGGAGGCTAAGGCAAACTTGCACTTGACAGTGTAGGTTGTTCTCAGAGAGAGAGAGATGGCATGCAGATGATAGAAGGGAAAGACAGGGCAATTAGAAGGAAAAGGTTATGCATGGCTATTGTAATTAAAAGTACTAACATTTCCAACAGCTCCTCATGTAAGTATATAAACATATTGAAATCATGGTAGGAAGTAAAAATGACGTGTGTCATTAATATATTGGGGACTTTTAATGATGGTCTCAGTCCAACCAGTCCCTGAAAGTGCCCTGTAAAGGTTGACGATGATAGGGGACAAGATGGAACTCTAGGGGAATGCCACAGGTGATAGGGAGGTTCTGGGACAGCAGCATAGTAATGCTGTAATGGGGCATGATGCAATGATCCAAACAACCCTTTCCCTTCCAGCTTGATAGTTAAAGACAGAAATAAATGGGTTTTCAGTTATCCCTCACACCCCATGGGCCCTGGTGCCACTTCACCTCTGGGACTCTTAGTAGTAGCGCCACTGATCTTATGAATACGCTGCGCTCTTCACTCACAGGTCATAAGTCTGTTCACATTAAATAATTATCGATACAAACTTTTTGATCAAGAAACTATTTTCTCCAAAAAGTGCATGGTCTCTGCTACTTACTAGCATCCCGATAAGCAGCAAAAACAATTCACTATTTACATTGCAGTTTGTTTTTTAAATACTCACCGCTTGCAGCCCCTAAATCATCCATTCTGATCGGGAAAGCCTTCTGCTAGAAACGAAAGATATCACAGAACCACTGTTTAATCACAATTCACAGATATAACCTGGGAACCATGACCCACAAGAATCACGCAGCCATGGTGGGTCTATTTGATCAGATTTTGATGGGTCTTCCTGCAGTTGTAAGCAAAAGATGAACACATAGTCCGAAGACAAACACTCCAGGGTTACCAAAGGAATACTGCACAATGCGGAGACCAACACCATGTCTCCAGTACGTTTTGAGGAGCAGAGCTCTAAAGTTACCTCAGTTTTCTGGACCACCCCTGATGAATTCAGTACATAAATAAATGAAGCATCTAAATAGGGGTAGACAATATTCCTTTCTCATGTAACAGAGGCACCAGTGGAGCCAGGAATTTTATGAATACTCTGAGAACCCCAGAAATATTAACTGAGTGATGCTTACAGCGAAACCTGTACAATGACCCAGAACAGACATAATCAGCCCTAAAGTCTAATTTATAGTTTGGCGGAAAGAGTTTAATCTGTTGGAATGGCGGAGGGCATTACCTCTGTCATCCTCAGGGACCTCCGCCCATCAAATTTAAAGTTATCCACTGGCCCTGTGGACAACTCTCTACATTGACAGAAACTGCTGTCATAGCTGTTCCTGACAGTGTTGGAAACGTTTGATGCATGGTACCGTCAGCCAATCAAAGTTTTTAAAAGTTCCTTGGTTTTGGGAAAAAAAGTCCCAAACCTGGAGTATGTTTTGAAAAAATATATATATTAATGACCCCTACACCTTGGGAGTTTTCTTCCAGGGTGTCATGTCATGATTGTTTTTTCCTGGCAGTGATGGACGATAATAAAAGACTTACACCATTCACGCTAAATAGGGTGCACGGTGTAAAGTCCTTCCTCTGACCTCCCCTACTTGGTCAGACTGTTAGAGAAAGTATTCCGTTGACAGAGCCAATGGAAACTCCATAGACAGAATACTTACCGTCTGCTCGACTTGAGGCAGTCGGACCGAGGGTTTGGCGAATGGAGTACCCTGTTGGGGTTGCGATGGGGCACTCTTTCTACCACACTTTAAATAAGGCCCCTTATCTCTAGATATAGCCAGTGGAGGAAATAGACATATGGGACATAACAGATTCTTTTCACTCCAAAGTATCGCCTCCCAGAAAGATCCGAACCTGAAGTAATTCACATCTACTCATGTAAAATTGCTTCAAACCTATTCTTTCCAATATATAATATACTTTCAGTGGGCTTTGTGTCAGGTCGTTGCTCATGATTGAATGACAATGTTATCTATCACATCAAAAAGCACTCCTGGAATGCATTTTCTATATTAGAAAATCTATTTCAAGATTGCAAGGCTTGAGGGTGCATGCATTGACGCATGTGCACGATTGCCAAAAAGCGATGGCAAAACAAATAGCTGAGCCTTTCAGACAAAAGACCTTCTGGCTAGCCATTGCTTGTTTAAATATGGCCTCTCATAGAATGTTCTCAAATCCCAAAAATATGTTTGAAAGGGCAGTAGAGGAAACATGTTACATTGTCTCATTCTTACTGTATAAGGCATGGACATCTTTCAAAAGGTGTTTTGTGAGCTATGTTGAGGAGGGAGTCTGGGAAATTGATACATTCAAGGTGCAGGTTAATTTCTTATGGGGAAGTAATATGACAACTTTAAATATGTAAATGTTAGCATTTTAAAAAGTAAATGATTTTACCATCTTACATTGTGTACATTGCAAGTTTGAAAACAAAAGGGTTCATAAGCAAGTTGTGAATTCCAGATTGCAGTTCTCCTAACAGATACAGCATTTCCTTCTAGGTAGAGAAAAGCTCTAGATGGAGAATTAAGGCCAGATTTAGAGTTTAGTGGACAGTGTACAATACCCGCTGCCACCCCTGCCAAACCCTAATTCAAGCCCTTATTTTCCTTTCTCTAAGTTTCAAAGATCTGCTTACTTCACAAACCCCGATTGACATAGAGTGCTCCTGTGTTACAATAGTATTTCAATGTTTGTTGGATGTTTTACCTTTATCTTAGAGGTTACAAACAGTTTACAGAATATGGGACATAATATCCTATTTCCTTTATTCGAAAGCGTAGGGTTCACCTGATTTGATTACAATGTCCGGCATGACAATTAACCCACATTACTCTTTTGGAATTTAATTTTCTGTGTATTTTGAATTTGTTTTCATTGTTTTAGGGTGACAAAGGCACGGCCGGTGAGAAAGGTGATAAGGGGTCCCCGGTGAGTACAAACAAAAAATATTTGATTAGAATAGATTTTTTTAAAGTTTTTTAACTTCTTGAGTTTTTAGAAAAATAAATATGCCTTATGTATCTCCTTCCGTCTTCAGCCTCCCGCTATAGACAAAGAGACAACTTTTATAAGGGCCACCTTTTTTTTCTTCAAACAAAGCTCACAGTATCGGCTGGTGTGGGGGCAGAATGGCATGTAGAAGGGGGTGGGGGGATGCGGAGGAAAACAGACAATACACATAAACAATTAAATAAACTTACAAAGAACTTACCTGCTGCCCGACGCTCATTTCCTTGTCCTAGCAGGCTCTGGATGCGGTCTCCCACTCCTTCCTCCCGGCGCTCTCCTGGGCTTGCTTGGAGGAAAGGGAAGTGAAGGACTTCCGCCCCAAGACAACGGGAAACTAGCCAATGCTGGAGCAGGCTAACCCAGCGCTCATTTAGAGGCTGGGGGCCTGCGGCTGCAATCCCTCAACTGTTTCTCAGCCTTGGGATTGCAGGCTCTGAAGTACGCAGGTCAGATTGGTCGGCTGTAAGCCCGGCCAATCTGACCTGCGCACTGGCAGGTGGCTGCATTAGTAGTGCAATCGCACAGATTAGCCCCGCCCCCTTCCATCGCGCTGTAAAAGTGCAAGCCTTGGACACATTAATAATATGGTAAACGGTATTTATTATCATATTATTAATGTGTGTGCATGCTGCACTCTCAACAGGAGGGGCGATGCTCCTCAGCCATAATGGAGGAGTCGCAGCTGAATGCTCATCAGAAGAGCAAAGTTGACTTTTTATTGGCACTATTTCTTCAGCCTCAGAATCTACTAGCAGCAGCACCATGGTGTCCCATGTCACAAATATTCCCACTATATTTGTCACCACTTGCTTTTTTGCCAGTCTCATCCACAGCCTTGTATCTATCCTTTTTTGGCCTCGTCACACAAGAAGACAACTCATTTGCTTCCTTATTTTAATGTCACAAACCTGAAAATATTCATACCATAACCTTTGCTTGTTCTCTACATCCCACCATGACCCTTTAAAATGTATTCAAATTCACCATTGTGGATTCAGATGTATAACAAACATCTTGCATTCTCTGCTTTTCTTTTCTGATCTCTTCTCACCATCTAACCCTCTGTCATTGGATCACCCATGAGCACCTGACCCACATAATCACTTTTGAGGATTTATTATACTACATCTCCACGCATGCACTATTAGTTTGTTTACTAAAGCTTTATGTTACTTGACAATATCATTGGGTTTTTTGATCCCTTTTACCTTTCCATCCCAGGTTGTATATCTCAATATTGAGGTTAATATTATCGACCTACACATATCTAAACTCAGATATGTTTACTACCATAATATAATCAATAAAGCATACATAGGGAAGAGTAGCTTTACCAAACCTGCTTACCTTGACGATACAGTGGTAGTTAGTATTGTGGAGAAGTTACAAGTGAAGGTTGATATTATAACTCCGATGTTGTGACTCCTCACTGTTAAATAAATTAGTCCCCAATTTTATTATGTCCTCTAGTGTTGTCATCGTCACACCTTTCATCTTTTCTAAAGTGAACATTTACCAGATAAAATGCACACCTCTCCATACACTTTTTCTACGATACCTATGGCGAATAAATTGTCCTCTAAATGCTCTTTTCCTTACTACCTAGCATGAGCGTCTTCCTCTTGCTCACTGCGGGCACTGTTTCCAGTCCTGGACAGTCATATGATAAATTAACGCATTCTGTGTGTTGCAGTCTTGCTTTGCTTCCATTGAACAAATTAGACATCTGAAAACAATGATTTCTAGGTGAAATGTTCTGGACAGGAGACAGTGTCCATAGTTGGAATTAAGTGGCCACCCTACTCCTAACCTACTCCCATTCAGTCTTTCACCCAACAATGCCAATCCCTGGCAGACCACGCCAATATCATGGTCATCCAACAATATACTTTGCAGTACTATACAGCATTACCACCACTGTGTTTAACAAGGAAAGGCCTTCCAATGCATGTCAATCTTTAAAGAATGCTAATTGTTATATATTTCTTGGAAGATTCAGTGGCAACAATTTTACGGTCAAGCTCATTAACTGCACCATATATTACGAAACCTGCATTAATGAATACAACTTAGGGCTTTATTTAGAGTGCAGCAGATGGGATAGTCCGTCAAGGTGTGACGGTATCCCGTCTGCTCTATTCCAAATGCCATACACTTTATTGCACTTGTAATATGGCGGACAGGACATCTGCCTGTTCGTGATGGACTACCCTGTCCACCAAACTCTTAATAAGGTCCTTAAACTCTTGTTGCAACGTCAGTGGTGTTTCATGGACTCGTGTACTTAGTAATGCGTTTGCTGCTTTCCATATTGTCCTAATAAATTATTAGGTTAGGCCTGCATCCTAGACACTACAAGCTACAGCCTTATTTATATATGATATTAATTGAAATTGAAATTGTGTCTTTAAAAAGGGACCACGAGGACAGAGCATCAAAGGAGAAAAGGGTGATGCTGGGAAACCAGGACCACGTGTAAGTATAATGCACGAGTGCAGCAGGGTGCGGCACGTGTTTCAACAAGAGCAGTGAAAATGCTTCTATGGAGCGCCTTTATAACAGTAGGGGTTGCAGGCACTGCTTTGTGCTTCCACTGGGACAAAGTATGTCTACTGTATACAAACCAGCAGCATTAATGCTTTGTTGTATTATAAAAACTAGTGATAAGCTGCACTGTCCCACAGAGTGTCCCTACAGATCAGAGAGTACCTATGCAAATGCAGTCTGAACTGGCATAGTCTTGCATAGAGAATCTTCACCAGCCTCCTCTACCCGGCCAAGTCAGAGAGGGGAGCAGGACCAGGACCTGTACACAAGGTGGTGGGAGACTGTGACAGCATTCACGCGGCATGTGATATCTGTCTTTTCAGCACCTGTCTTAGGTGGTTCTTCAGACCAGTATAAGTTCCACAATGTAAATATGCATCTGGACTTACACCAATGCGAAATGTGTAATCACTTTTTTTAATGTGAGAGTGATTGAACTTCACAAGTGACTGCGGTGTCTGACATGCACCGATGGCTTGTGGCTCCTTCTGTACTACAAGCGAACTGTCCCTACACCACAATAGCAATGAGTGTCATTTGTTAAGGGGGGTAATGCATTCCTTTTATAATATGGCCCCTAACAGCCTCGAGGATAGCAGGAATACCTAAAGAGGAACATGAGGCAATTTGAAATGTTATTGGTACAAGGAAACCTGCCCACATCCTATGAGCATACAACTCAATTAAACGTCTGCCTTTCAGTAACCAAGGCATGGCATGATCCCAGCCCCGCTAATATGTGCTACATATACTCTTCGGTGCTGTCATGGAACACAGGAGATATGCCATGCGGAATTTCGAACACAACTATTTTTATTATTATTACTATTATTATTATTGTTGATGTTCTTATTAGCATTTTTATTATTAGTTGTAGCAGTTGTAGTGCTGTTGCTATGATTATTATTATTTTTTATTACTAATAATTTTCTTGTTATTGAAAAAGTTACATGTCAAATTCTCTCAAACATTCGTGTTTATTTTAGGGAAAACCTGGAAAAGATGGTGAACAAGGAGAAAAAGGCTTTGATGTAGGTCTCGTCTTTTCACATTTTTATATTGTTAATAATTCTCTTACATTATAGCAATGTATGTGCGTTTACATCTTTGACTGCTGAGTCCTGTTTATATGTGCCAGGAATGCAAATATATAATGGCTCCCTCAGTTTGTGTTCCTAAATCATAGGTGAGATAAATGACAGCTTGCCTGCAATACCATGTAGCCTTCAGAATTCTACTCGAGAAAGGCAAATAAAGAAATAGATTAACTAACAGTAAATTATTGGCATTAGCTACTGCTTAAACTACAAATCAGAACACCAAAGGAACTCAAAATCATGTCACACTGACAGCGCTTCATTGCAAACTTGGCGCTAAATGGGCTGATGTATCAATTTCTAGTGCTCCTCCACTGCAACAGAAACACAGTGACAGCCCACTCTAATGAACTCATAGCTAAAATTCATGAAGCATGTCTTAATCAAATTAGCCATGATGACAGGCACAATCATTTCTACAATCCTCAGTCAGATAACAGAACTGTTGGCAGTGGTACTACGATGGTCCATTTTAGGTCACCTGTTAATGTAAGAGTGGGAGCTGGGCACAACCACTGCCCCTACAAGGCCTATGTGGATGTAGAAGTTTTTGTGGTTCTCATTCACTTCTAGAACACTCTGAAGCCATCCCATCCCATCTGCTGAAACGGTGGACAGTGGGAGTACTTGAGCAGCTGTTCTCATGCCAGGTCCGGCTTTAGGACAGTGCAACTGGCGCGGCCGCACTGGGCGCCTACCTGGAGGGGAGGCACGGACCTCAGAGAGAGGGCGCTTTGTTTAGCAATAACATACAATTTAAAAGCACTTGCTGCAGAGTTCCTTGTGCGTCCAGCTTTCGGGCAGCAATAAAAATGTCATAACTCTTGTAATTACTGTTCCTGCTAGAGAGAGAGTTCGGAGTTTTGTCTAGTGGCAGTTTCGACTTCCCATGAAGTAGCGCAGAGGGTTAATATGCCTGCTGCAAAGGACAGATCTGGATTTTATGTGGATAGCTGAGTGGATTAGTAAAGGCAGCTTTTAACAGCGCTTTAACACAAATGAAATGTTTCCAAGAGAGGGACTATGAAGAGATGAGGGGCACTTTTTCTGGGTGGTAGTCAGTGAATCCGAGGAGGAGGTCATATTGGGGGAGGGAGGCGGTACCAAAAAAGGACTGTTGCACCCGACGCCATCTGCGCTAAAGCTGGCCCTGTCTCTTGCAATAAACGCCAACCTAAGCTGTCTGGGACTATATTTTCAGCCCTGGCTTAGTAAAAACAGAGGCGAATGCTCCAGGCAGAGGGAGTCATATTTTGCAAACAAAAAATGGTGCACCAAGGAAAAAATGAACTCCCCTATACTTATATGGGTTGTAAAACCAGTATTGTATTACTTATAGGTGTTCATATTGACAAATGAGCAAATAAGGCTGCGTAGAGTATATACATGGTTTTAATTAAACATACATTTAACATCTGTACTATGATCATGTAGTGGCTTACTGATGTTTTGGGTTTATCTGCGTCCTTCACCTAGTCAAGTCAACTGAGTTTTCAGGAAGAGAAAATATAACGATTGTACCATTTGACTACAACTACTAATTTCAGCATATAAATTACCTTTGTTTCATCCTATACCAATTCAAGATTCACAAGGCATGACTGTCTTGTGCCTTCATTTTTTCACCCAATTCCTACCTGACCATCAATATAGGGCAATTGAGCAATACCTTTGAAATTTTATTGCCACCCTTCTTTCCACTTTCAAATAGGACATCCATGAAATAATCATAGTCCTTTCTGGAGAACTGAAGTATTCTTAAAGCTACTTGGTCGCATCAGAAAACCTTGGTACTCAAACCTGAAGCAAGTACATGAGTCTCAATCTGTCCAAACTTACACATCTTCATCTTCTTTGCTCTTCTTTAGGGTCTTCCAGGGGATTCAGGATTTCCCGGAATACCAGGCCTGAATGGCGCTAAGGTAAGCATTTTATTTCTTGTGAGTGGGAGACTTCACAACTAAAATATGTGGATCTTTAATGCACGTATGTCTCCCTTTAGACCAAGGTGAGGCAGTTGAATGTAAAAGTCAGAAAATAGTCCTACTTCTGAAGGAAATTCTAAATTAAGAAGAGAATCCATTAGCTGAATTCTTACATCGTACTGTCACTATAGTGGAGGACATTTTGAATTTCCAAACAGAAATTGGATGATGATGCATCTTAAAAGTCAGACAATTGACTTTATCTGATCCTCGAAAACCTTAATCTTGTTTCTTGATTGGTATCCGCTTCGCTGAAAGTATCATTATCTAATCCTTTTTTAAATTAAACTTAACAAACAAGTATCTCTAGCTAAAGCTACTATTCAGGGGCGTAACTTCAGGGGGTTGTTTGGGATGTTACCCCCCCCCCCAATAAATGTATTATTTAATAAATAGTTGGGTTCTGAAGCTTTTAGTTGGGTATGGTAGGATGTCTGTTTGATTTCACATGGGATTTTTAAATACTCACTCAGACAAAAACACACAGACAACCTTGTGTCTTCTTTGAAGGCCTTAAAACTTGATTATTTTACAAAATATTGCTTTAAGAACCCTCACAATCAATTCTCCTTTCCCCTTCCACTGGTCCTTAAGCCCCCCTCATGTGCTGGTTCCCATATAATGATTCACATGATATGCCACGTGATTGTCGGAAAATCTGAAGCTCTTAATCATCCAAGTCTTACTGATCAAGCTACACCCCTGCTACTATTTCAATAACTCACAGACTTCGAAGAAAATAAATCTTAGTAATTAAGGCACTTTGACCCCCAGTAAGCACCTCTTCAAGCTCCAAGACAGTCTCTAAAGCATTTAAGCATTTAATCCACTTTAGCACTTTTCTTTTCAAATCTTATGCAAGTATCTATCCATATTTCTTGCAAGCTCAGCACATACAGACTTTTCCATAAATGCTTTTCTAATAATCTTAGGAAAGGTTGGCTGGCCTCAGACAAATGGAGTGCCAAAGCAGAGACCTTTATGAATGAAGAGACAGATGCTCTCAATTACAAACAACAGCTCAAGGTGCACAAAAGACAGCTATTTATGGCTAAATCTGAATTTTTATGCCGTAGCATTTGTTTATTCAAAGATACTCATAGACCACTATTTCAAAGCTTTAAGCATTTTAAAGCATTCTTACACTACTTCTGTTGCTCTCCCATCAAGAAGAACTTTGTGAAGCACATGCTAAATCTTTCACCACTAAAATCCATCAAATTTACATGGACCTGAAGATCTGAAGCTTTATTCTATTAAAGATCGCACAGTTTGTCCTTCCATTATCTTGTCCCATTCCGGGGACAGTATTTCCCCCACAGATCGGGAAGAAGTAACTACTGCGAAAAGACTAATGTAGTCAACTCTCCAGATGACCTGTGCTAGATCGATTTTCTGTGGTCATGCATATAGGTCTTAGTACCCACTTTCACGGCAATCACTAATTTAGCCCTTTCATCCAGAATGGTTCCCCTCATTGAAAGGCAGGAGTGGTCACCTGCTTATTGAAAAATGGCTGCCTGCGCTTGTTAAAGTTACAGAGCACTTTGGGGCCAAGTGACTGACCAAATACCTAGAAGACAACTGTCTAGACCCTTGAAAACTGGGGTTTGCCCCAGCCATGAAACATAGGCTACCCTTGTGCTTGCTCTTGATGAATTAAAGCACATTTGCTTTCTTGGGAACTCTGCCACCCTGATCCTTCTTGATCTTTTAATGGCATTTGAGACCATCAACCATTCCATACCAATGAATGGGATATCAGCGACTGGCATCAAGGGAACTGTTGCCCCTTGACTTTCTTTCTTTCTTGGAATTCACACTCAGCCTGTGTCCTGTTTTTTTTTTTTTAAAACAGACTTTTATTGAACTTTACAGAGTAATACAAGCATATCTCTCGTCCCACAAGGCATCTGTGCCATAATGCAGATCGTCCATAAGAGTGGTCCATTAGCACAATGCAGTACAAGCAAAAGGCCTCCCACCCCGATCCCCAGTAAACCTCCCCCACTCAGCCTGTGTCCTGTTCTCCTTACGCTTCTATCATCCCGGCTGTCAACTGGGGGTTGCATCAGGGCCCTTGATTCTACCCCATGTTGTTTAAGATTTCAGTCTGACCTCTTGTCCACCTGATCAGTTCTTTTGGTTGCGTAGCTGTTTCTTAAGCTGTCAACATGCAACTGATTATTCACCTCATTGCATTCCTACTTCTGCAACCCTATTCAACTCCACTGGCTTCTGATTAAGCAGTGGGTTATTTTTAATACCCTATGTCTTTTGTTTATGCAACAGAAAAATCCCCCTTGCTTCAATGTGTTTTCTCGATACAATCATACAATCATATGAAAACCTTGCCACCAACTCTGGAATAAACTTCCTTTGCATATTTAAAATATTCACTTACACATTTCCTTTAAAAGAGGTTTAAAAACTCACCTCTTTTGCAAGGCATTCTTCCCCCATCATTACCTCTTCCTGTTTTTACTGTTCCATAGTGCCAATATGGCTATGTTGGTGAACAAGTGCTTTTTCAGTAAAACTTTTATTCAATCAGTCAATCAACCAACACGTCATTGAAGAGTATTTCACAAAGGTAAAATAACAAGCTGTTACTAGATCTCACTCTTTAGTCAGACACAACTCCTTGCTATACCTGCAGTACCTTAAGCAGTAGCTGGCAGACCCATGGATGTCTTTATTTAAAACAAACACGAATAAACCATTAATCTCAGGATACAGAGAAATATGAGCAGACCAAACCTCCTTGACTGTCTCTTTTTGATAAAATGAGAACTGAAAAATTGAAAGGGTGTGTTATTAACACATACACTTGATTGCCTCTTTTTGTGAACAATGGAACAGAGTAATGCAAAAAACATGATTATGCTTTTAAGAAAGACAAATCTTTTTCATAAAAGGGGTATGTGTGTGTGTGTGTGTGTATATGTCTATCTATCTATCTATCTATCTATCTATCTATCTATCTATCTATCTATCTATCTATCTATCTATCTATCTATCTATCTATCTATCTATCTATCGGTATTAGCAGCCATTGCTTCTTAGAAAGGGCCTTTTCCTGTACTCTGATCAGGTTTTATAATCCCAGTAAAAATTTTACTAAGATCAAACAATAAAATGGTATTTGGATCATTAATTGATAAGATTGTACCCCGCATGAAAGACAGACTACTTTGCTAGTCAAAACATCCATGCAGACTGGATTGTTAAAATGTGTGGAGTTTCTTTCACAAACCTGTTGTACCAGCAAATCAGAGGCCTATGAAATTAATTCCCAAAGGTGTAGTACTGCAAGTTGTCACAAGATGTTCCACTGAGGTCAGTCACAAGAGCCTGAATATTCTTTTGTTCTTGTGCCTACAACCATTCCTTGATGTGCTTCGAGAGTCAAATACAAGTTTTTAAAGAAATGTTTCAATACGTGCAGTGGTGCAGGCCAATTTAAGATATCTTGTCTCAGACACAAGATCTTGTACCTTTGACCATTGCTAGATGTCCCTTGCATTGCTTAAAGTCCCATTTGCATTCCCAGCTAAAGAAGACACCATTACCCCCCTCAAATTTGGAATTTGGAAAACCAGAGAATTATGATCAGAGCTACGTCCGTTGAATGTCTGCTTCTGTTGAAAGTGGAATGGAAAAATTGAGTAGAAGACAACAGTGCTTTTGCGCAAGATAGATCATTAACAGGGCGTGAAAAAATAAATCTGCATCTTCAATTTTTCTTATTTAATACTTTTTACTCTTTTTGATAAAGTAAATTAATATACCAATGTTTATGTTGGTGATACTCATTATTGTACCTCTGAGTGTAGCTTCTCTACATTTTGGAAATGCAGTTGAAGACATAGGTATTACCAATCATTAGTACTTTGTGCCTTTATTGTGTACATTAATATTATTATTATTATTATTATTGATAATAATTAACATTTATTAAGCACATAGCTACCCTTAGGCATCCCAGCGCTAGCAGCAGAATGGGGGGAAGTTTGATGGCTCACAGGCTAGTATTCTGAAACAGCCTGGTTTTAAGGCGCTTTCGGAATGGAAGATGGTGAGTCTCTGTGCGTAAATGCAGGGGAAGGGCATTCCAAAGCCTAGCTATATTGTAGGAAAAGGAACTACCCCCACTCCTTATCCTTTGGATTTTAGAGATGGCGGCTAAGCTCAGGCTTGCAGAGCGGAGGAGTTTTCTGGGACGGTAAAAGGTGATAAGGGACCTATTAATAGAAGTGCCTTTCCCCAGGAGAGTCTTGTGGGCTACGCAGAGGGATTTACATTTTATTCTCTCAAGAATGGGCAGCCAGTGTAAGGTATTCAGACCTGGCTTAGCTGATTGAGTTCTGGGAATGCCAAGCAGCAGCCGAGCGGCACAGTTCTGAACAATGTGAAGTTTTCTTGTTGTGGATTTAGGTGCTCCCAGATACATGGAGGAGAGGGAGAACTTTCTGCAGCATTCTAAGAATACCATAGCAGGCGCCTGTCACATCCACTGCTTGCTGGTCAAATTTGAGTGATTTGTCAAGCCAGACACCCAAGCTTTTGATCTTGGACTTGGGGGTCATCGTGGGCCCAAGCCAGGTTGGCCATGCAAGTTTGAGATCAATGTTAGGCAAGTTGCCCAGAACCATTATTCCATTTTTTTCTCTATTGAGCCTGAGACACGAGTGTTGCATCCAAATTGCCACCTTCTCCAAACAGGATTCCAGATCAGAGGGAGAACTCTGAGGGTGGTTTAGGGATACTACCAACTGAGTATCATCTGCATATGTCACAATTATGAGCCCATATGGCAGGATAATATCGGCAAGCGGTCTCATATACACGTTAAATAGAGTAGGGCTCAGAGACGATCCCTGAGGTACTCCACAACTGAGAAATAGGCACCTTGAGGTTGTTTCTCCCACGAAGACCTGGAATGTTCTACCATTTAGGTAGGATCGAACCCAGGAAATGACTTCACCTGACACACCAGCAGTCCTAAGTCTGTTAAGCAGAATGTCAAAGTTAACTGTATCAAATGCGGAGCTAAGTTCAAGCAGTATGATGGCTACTGCTCCTCCCTGGCCAATTATTTTTTTCGATTCTTCAACTACAGCAAGGAGTGCGGTTTCAGTTCCATAGTGAGGACGAAAAATGGTCTGAGAGTAATGCAAAAGACTATGAGTTCCTAAAAAGTCGGATAGAATCGAATTGACATAATTTTCCAAGACCTTACAGACCATAGGCAGCTAAGAAATAGGACAATAGTTACGCAAGGCATTAGGATTCATGCTTGGCTTTTTCAATAAAGCATTCACCATGGCATGTTTCCTAAAGGGTGGAACTTGGCCAGTGGTGATGGAGAGATTTATTACATCTAGTATAACAGGAAGCACAACCTCTTTAACTTTGCACAAGAGGTGAGAAGGAGCTGGGTCAAGAGGGGAACCCGATTTTATTTGAACAAAAATTACTGATAGGGTATCCACGCCCAAGATTGGAAATTCCTCCAGTGTATGCTTAATGTGGTCTGGAGGCCTATTTATGAGTGAAAGAGCCTGGGAATGCATTGTATATATCCTGGATTTTTCCATGAAATATTCCACAAGTTCATTGCATTGATCAGAGGATACCACAGTAGATGTATCAGAGGAAGGGAGCTCTAAGAGATCCTTCGCAATGCGAACGATTTCCCTGGGGGCGTTAACTGCTGAATTTATTTTTCTTTCATAATAGAGTGCCTGAGCTCTTTTAATTTCAGATTGGTAAAGTTTTATGGACTCTCTATATTTCAGTTTACTGAACTCACTGTAATCCTCCCTTCATTTCCTCTCCATCTGTTTACAAGCCTGTTTCAGTAGCCGGAGCTTAGGTGAATACCACAGAGAGATTTTCTCTCTGACCCTGGAGTTGCTAGTTTTGATAGGAATAACTGTTTCAAGTGAAGACTCTATCCTGTGTGTGAATTTCTTGGATGCTGAAATAGGACTGGGGTCTATAATAGGCTTTGAGTTGATGAGCACAGAGGTCCAGGACTCCACAGAAAACTTGGACCAAGGGCGAACTTTCCTGGTAATAGATTCCATAGCAGAACGTTGAGGCGGGGATTTCAGCAAAATGGGGATCAGAGAATGATCCGACCAAGGCAGGGGGATGGGTACCCCAACCGACAGCTCACTTTTGTTGGTAAAAACTGGGTCTAGGGTATGGCCTTTATTGTGTGTGGGACCAAGACTTTTTGTATGATTTGAATCGCTGATAAACCTTGGATAAGATCCCAGGCATCTGTTTTACTTAGGTCATCAAAATGTAAAAGGGTAATGTTAGGAAATGAACTTTGTAATGAGGCCGCTGTTTCGGGAAGAGATTTTTAGAAATTGTCCAGCCACTCCCGGAGATTGATATATTAGGATTCCTGAGAAGGTGAGCGTCGCGGAGAACGAGATGGCGAAAAATAAACTTTCACAGTCGGAATCAGGATTAGTCTCAACACGACATTTAAAAGAGTTTTTAAAATTAATCGAAATGGCACCACCTTTCTTCCTCTCTCGATCTTTACGCTGGATATTATACCCAGGAGGAAGAGTATGTGCCAAATCAGGAGCAGAGTCCTTGTGGAGGCAGGTTTCCATTAAAAATAATACCTCTGCTAAGAATGGATTAAGTGCAACAGAATATTTAGGCAGAGACCTACCGTTCAGTGAAAACATTTTATAGATGTGTGGGGCATGTGCGTCTGGCTGAGTCTCTAAGACCGGACATAGCCTAAATGAACAGTGTGTGTATAATGAGTCACCTTTAGATAACTGCATGGAATGGAGGCAATTGTCTTTACCCAAATCCCTTAACCCTAGGATTTGGGAGGGTGAGTACACAAATTTACCTGTTGATGATGGGGCAGGGGTTCTGGCCCCTAGCCTCGATCGGAAGCGGTCAGGCGCAGACGGGCTTGCCTTTGGCGCTGCCATGCGGTTCTGATAGCAACTGCCCAGAAATTAGTCCCCTGAGCCTCGCCTCCTGTCCTACGGTTCCTTCATGCAAACAGAAGCTGCGGTGGACCGGGTACCGTAGGGCAAGCAGAACAATAAAGTGCAAGGTGAATGCAAAATAGCTGAATTAGCATGTCGAAAAACACATCTTTTTCAAAACAGCCTGCTACTTTAACTCAGCCTGTTAAGCCGCTACGCATCCACACTGCCATGCGGCTCTAATAGCAACTGCCCGGAAGTTAATCCCCTTAGCGCCACCTCCTCTCCTACGGTCCCGCCACACAAATGGAAGCCGCGGTGGACCGGGGACCTTAGGGCAAGTGGAACAATAAAGTGCAAGGTGAGTGCAAAATAGGTGAATTAGCAATTCTAAAAACGTAACTTTTAAAAAACAGCCTGTTACCTTAACTCAGCCTGTTAAGCCGCTGCGTGTCCGTGCTGCCATGCGGCTCTAATAGCAACTGCCCGGAAGTTACTACCCCAAGCCCCGCCTTCTCTCCTATGGTCCATCCACGCGAACGGAAGCCTCGGTGGATCGGGGACTGCAGGGCAAGCGGAACGATAAAGTGCAAGGTGAGTGCAAAATAGCTGAATGAGCACGTCTAAAAACACATCTTTTTTAAAACAGCCTGTTACCTTAACTCAGCAGGTTAAGCTGCTGTCAAGCAGTTATTTATCAGTCTGAAGCTACCTGCTGCTGATTAAGCAAAGACAAACAGTAGGTGCACAAGCAGGGGACAAGTTGTATAATGGTGTCTTGTTAGGTGTGAATGCATGATGCCTAAAACAGACTGCATTGTGGAGAATGTAAGCAAATCAAAATGGCCTAAGATGACCACCCCAAAGTCTAATAAGATTGAAACTCTTCTTGACGATCTTGTGAGATTTCAGTGTAGCCATCTTCAGGTCAGGCATTTAAAAAACAGGCCCTAATAGAATGGGGAGTGCTAAACTATAATCCACTGGGACATTTATTATGGCTTCACACTAATAAATGCCAAGGAAAAGCTAGGAAAATTATAGAAGCTTAGCAATTTTTCTTCACAAAAAACATCATTTAGCAATGTTACAAGATTTCTAATGTTTCATTAATACTTCTTTATTTCAGTGATATACAAAATTATAGTGATCATTTTTCAGAGTTACAAAAGCTAACACAAGCTACTCTTTAAATAGACTGCCTCTGGAAATTGAGAGGTGGTTAAGGGTCATATGCACAATGTACACACATGAACATTAGGCAATAGGCACTTGCAGAAAAAAGAGAGAGAGAGAGAGAGAGAGCTATTCTGTTTTTCCGGGAAAGTTTATTTTCCAGCTTCTGCGTTAGTGGCTGCATATGCTGAAAATAGCACAACTCGTCCATTGCAATGGAAACACTCCCTAGGTGCTAACATGACAAATCAAACATCTAATATTGAGTAGTCAGACATGTTTAGTTCTCTGAAGCTCAGTGTATGTATAATTTTGGAAGAGTTGAGAAAAAGCTTTAGTTGACAGCTGTGCTATAACACCAGACCTAAAAACAGCTCTTGCAGACAACTGCACCATCAATCCAGAATTAAAAACATGTAAAGGAAGTACTTCCACTAGTTAAAAGTTGGTTTGTTAAGTGAGACTTTTAGAATGTATTTGCAGAGGTCAATTACACTGGTTTGCACTTTTTTGAAAAATATCTAAGTAATTTTGATAATTGGAAATGAACGTAATTGGAAGACTCAACATTCTAAAGCTGTCAAAATGCTTTCTCTGTAATATTTTTTATAACTGTTACTTTCTTCCAGACCAGTACGAATTGAGGACTTACCACATGTGTAATATACATAAACACAATCTCATTATAAGGCATCTTCCTAATAACGAAAACAATTACTTCAGCGGTACTAGGTTGTACATGCTAATAAAGCATTCTGGCAAACATATTAAATGCCCATTTTTCACATTGCCAACCACTTGGGAGAAATTGTGGGATCCAGATTTTATTCCTGATAATGATGCAACAAATAATATAAAAGCGCTTGCAGTTACTAAATGTCACATTATGAAAGGTGTATGAGAAGTATAGAATCATATTAAATATGATAATATTTTACCTTCTTAATTTGTGTTTTTCTTTTAGGGAGACAAAGGAGAGGTTGGTCCTCAAGGTCCTCCTGGAGTTGTAAGTGGATTAATTTTGATTTAAGGAATGTATAAAAAGAGACACATTTTCTGAGTTAAAGAAGAATTCCAAACGTCATCATTAATATTAAACATTTATTTAAAATGTGAATTTAGGTGAATGGGAAGAGATCTTGAAAATTCGCAAATCTGCGAAGTTTTGCACAGCTTCACCTGCTGATTACATTTTCTGCAAAACAAAAAACGTTTTTTTAGCTGTCAATTCTACAGAAAGAAGTTGATTTTGCAGTTTTTCAGGATTTACTAAAAGAAAACTTACTTTTATGAAGAATTATTGCCCAGTGTGTTTCAGACCATCTGCCTTGTATCATACCAAACGCTTGTGAGGTTTTGAAAAGAAAATACCAAAGATGGCATAGGCTTACTTCACACACCCTAGAAATTAAGTGGACTTCTCAATATCCCATTCACGATTCCCAGTGCTGAACCCAGTGAAAGACTTTAATTGTTTTTGGTCAAATTCATAAATATGGTGACCTACGTTGTGATTTCCATACGCACAATTGTGCTAATGCCACAATCCTCCTTATTTGCCCCTATGGTAATGACGTAACCAACTCTAAACTGCTGGCAACCAAAATATCACTTCATGGCATTGTTTTAATGCCACCAGAACGTCGAAAAAGAACAGTGTAATTTAATAAACTCTTACAATTTCCACCGGTCTAACACACTTAAAGCTGCCTAAAAATCTTGCAAATTGACATATACTACGCCAGCATAAAGAAATATGCATTCTGTTATTAACATTAGCTTTTTATGTCTTGAGTGATTTTCCTGGATTCACATTGTTCTTTCCATTCCACTCCTTAACCCACATTTTTTACATTACTTTTTCCATCATTAAAATACTGTATATTTTTCTGTTTAGGTTATAAGCGATGGAACAGTAGAAGTTGTTGGTGAAAAAGGGGAACAAGGCATTCCAGGCATACCAGGTTACCCAGGCATCAAAGGCGAGCGAGGTACAGAACATTTTTTGTGATGCTTTGCTATGATCAAATGATCAGACTGTAATGCTGTTACTCAGACTTTCAACACAATGTAATAAAGCAGACCACCCCCTAGAGGTCGCTCCTAGCTCCCACATCCGCAAACTTGCATTCCCCTGCTTTATTAGAGGTTGGGGAACTGCCAGGTTTCCAACAGTGGCTTGTCAGTAATTTTGGTTCACCCTGATGGTATCCGCGTTCTACTTAGACCGTTGCCACCACTGATTTCCAAAAAACAAGAATGGTCCGATGGACATGAAAAAAAGCTCCTGCAGCGTCAGGGCCTTTTTGACTTTGCAGACAGACAAAAAAATGCATGGCAGCTTTCTTGGCATAGAGTACTGATAAAAGTGTTGTGGATGCAGTTATGTTACAGTGATCCTGCCCCCCACCTCTCCCAGACAAGAGTTTGTTTAATGTGACAGGCTGTCCTGTTCCTGTAAGATTTCGACCAGAACCCATATCGACCTAGGGGAAAGTCAGACCACCCCTCAGGTGCTAAAGGAGCCCCTGGCAACGAAAATAAGTGTATGTATGGCCAGTATTTTATTAGCATTTTCAAGCCAATTGTGTGAACGGATTGAATTTCTACATGGTAAGTTTAAAAGGAAGCATTGAATTAAAAATCAAGCATTTTAAGAAACAAATAAACCTTACTTGAATATTGTGCCCGCTGATCCCGGCATAATCCCCTCGTGCTCTGCCACTCTCTGCCCCTAGGCCTTAGCCAATTGGCTGTAAGGGGGAGGAGCCAGAGGCGGGCCCAGGCACAAAAGCTCGCCGCAGCGCGGGAGCGGACAATCTTGCTTTGTGTTGCCACGCGGACCTGCTGCTGATAGCCCGCTGTTTTAGAATTGAAATTTGCTATTTTAGAAACTGTCTTTTTAAAAAACAAACAAACCTTACTTGAATATTGTGCCCGCTGATCCCGGCGTAATCCCCTCGTGCTCTGCTACTCTCCGCCCCTAGGCCCTAGCCAATTGGCTGTAAGGTGGAGGAGCCAGAGGCAGGGCCCAGGCACAAATGCATGCCGCAGCGCGGCAGCGCAGCGGACGCGTGCAGTGGGCGTGCCGGCGGCGCGCCAAAGGCAAGCCCGTGTGCGCCCGTCCGTGCCTTGCCGGGCCCGGGGGCCATAAACTATGGTCAAACTATCAAGTACTCCTCTAGGACTCTTCGATCATTAGCCAAACTCTGTCTCCCCCTTGACCCTGTTACCTACAATCGCATCATGGATAGCGGCATTTATCAAACTCAGTGCCGCCATGCAGTCCCCCCTTCCCCCACTTCCCATCATCCCTCTACCCCTGCCCCCATAACAGCAAACCAGACCGCCCTGCACATCCTCTATCTTAACACTCGCTCTCTGGTTAAACACCAGTTAGACATCTTTTTGCTGCTCACCTCTGAAAAACCAGATGTCCTTCTGATCACAGAAACCTGGCTTACCCAAGACTCTCCTCAGGCTATGCCTACCTTCCCGCTCTCCTTGAGTGTACAAATGGCCAACCTTGTCACGAACTACGCTAATGTCATGCTTATAGGCGACTTGAATTATTGGTTTAACGATGCCCTTGGTGGGCCACATGCCGCAAAATTATCTGAACTACTTTCTAACTTGAACCTAGTTCAACACTTATCCTCCCCCACCCATGTAAAGGGACACACTCTGGACCATATTTGGTCCTCTAACCTTACATTGACAGTGCCCACTATTTCACCATGCAAATGGTCTGAACACCATTTAATAAAATGTATAGCCACTATCAACTCTAAGATAAAGACCCCCACGGCTGTGGGAGGTATGACTAGAAAGTGGAGGACCCTCGATGAACTGGGATTTGCCGATACCTTAGCCAGGTCAGCACCCGTCTTTAACCTTGATGTTAATACTATAGAAGAGAACATCTCGGATTGGCTACTAATGGCTTGCAATGCTCATGCCCCACTTACTAAAGTCACATGCGCTCGCCATATAGATGCCCATCAATGGTTTAACCTGGACCTGTGAGCCTCAGTTCCTACAGGGATTTTTGAACTTCTATGTCCCCGCAATCCAGGGTTTAAGGGGACGTCCAAAGGGAGGACTGACAATCTGGGTCCGACAGGCCATATTTTCAAAGGCTTCTGCAATACCTACTGGGTCCGAAGATATTCAATTAGTCAGGGTGTCATTTGGAACCCTTGGCGATTTAGACATCTACAATTTGTATTTGAGGGACCCGAATAGGACAGGCTCCCAGGTTTTGGCTCTCTTGGTCTCCATTATCGACCAGCACTCAGGTGGGAGGCGAATAGTGGTAGCTGGGGACTTTAATATCACCTTCGAACCGCTCCTAGACCCTGATTCTGGGTGGGGCAACGAAGCTGTGGAAGACCAATTGTGAGGGGTACCTGCGCTTGACCTCAGTCCAATCAAAAGGTGGACTGAGATTATTGTCCGGACCAATGCTCTCTGTTTTGAGTATGGTTTGAGGGCCCTGAATGGGAGGACGCCAGGTGATAAACAAGGGGCGAAGACTTTTGACAATGGTCGACATTCTAGCAGGATTGATTATGTCCTATGTAGCTTGCAATTATGGCAACCAGTCTTAGATATGGTTGTTGAGGTCAGAGTTGAGAGCGACCATAACCCTATCTGTGTTGCGCATAGATGGTGGTTTAGTAATCGCTCAATAGCTGGTGGAATGGTTCCGTGCCTGCCTGAGGTAACTCTAACAAATAATATGCGTAGACTTAAGTGGGGGGAGCTCGAGCATAACACCCTGGCCATTGCCGATATAGACAACAAATTAGCTGATTCTATCGTTGAGCTTGAGGGTATGCTATTCCAAGATCCTGGCAATACTAAAGTCACTGCATGCCATGAGAAGTTGTTTGCTGAAATAGGTTCCTATTTTACGAAGCCCTTGAGGAACACGAATAAGGCTCCAACTAAGAAAAACAGATGGTATGACGGTGTTTGTAGGGAATCCAGGTCCAACCTGGTGAAAGCCCTGTCTAATGGTGGACAGGAGTGTATCCGTTCCGCCAGACTAGCATACAAAAAAGCTGTAAGGATGGCCAAAAAAAACTGGGACGAGCAACACTGGCTGGATTTAAAAAGCGCCTGCCATACCCGAGATTCCAGGCTATTTTGGAACATTCTTAAGTGGGGCTGTGGTGGGCGCTCTGATAGCCCCTCCAACTATGTTTCACAGGCAGAGTGGGTTCAATATTTCAAACCTCAATATGCTTGTAACATTTTGTTTAACTTCGCATGGGTGCCAAATTATGTTTTCTACTCCCCGGGTCCCTTTTGCATCCAAGATGCCAGTAGGGCTCTACGCTCGGTTACCAGTGGACGTGCCCCCGGCCAGGACAGGGTTCCTTCGGACGTTTTTCTCCACAATAAGGGTAACTGGAGCAAGTATATAACCCTATTGGCTAACGCTGTGGCTGTAGGCGCGCCAGTCCCAAAATCTTGGAGGGGGGCAGTTATTATACCTGTATTCAAGAAAGGCGACAGGTCGCTCCCGGGAAACTATAGGCCCATTAGCCTCATCGATTCCGTTCAGAAGGTGGTAGGGAGGATGGTCTTGAACCAAATACAAGAATGGATGGATGATAATAACATTTTGTCACCCTTCCAAGCTGGCTTTCGGAAACTAACCAGCACGGTGGACCAAGTCTTTTACTTTGTCCAGCTCCTTTGGAAGGTGGTGACATTGGGGAATGGCAGTCTTTATGTAGCTTTTGTTGACTTAAGGGCTGCCTTTGATCTTGTACCACGACACCGGCTGTGGGCAGTCCTAGAGAGGCTAGGTCTCCCCAAAGAAATTCTGACTATGGTGATGCGCCTGCACGAGTCTAACTATGCTAGGATTCAGTGGGGTGGAGCGGGAGAAGACACATCTGAGTTCCCAGTTGAGCGTGGTGTGAGACAGGGTTGCACTATGGCACCCACGCTCTTCTCACTTTATATTAATGGGATAGTTGAACTTATGCTTTCTGCTAATACCGACGCTCCAAGGTTGGCTGGTGTTTCCATCCCCATATTATTGTTTGCAGACGATACGCTTATCGTATCCAGAACATCTAATGGTCTGCAAAAAGCCCTTCGCCTGTTTGATGAGTTTTGCCTTGATCATGGTTTAGAGGTTAATGTGGCAAAAACGAAGTTTATGGCCTTTAACCCTCATAGCAGCTTCCAAGGGAAAAGAGTATTCATGAATGGGCAACCCTTAGAATTAGTGACCAGTTTTACGTATCTTGGGTTGCAAATCTCAAATAAAAATAATTGGCGCAGACATCTGGAAATGGCCTCCCTAAGATTTAAGCAGATAACTGGTGCTTTGACCAGGGAATTTAGTAGGTCATTTACGAAACCAATAAGCCCGGTTTTGCAAGTTTATGAAGCTAAGGCCCTAAACTCTGTCCTTTATGGGGCGGAACTTTGGGGCTTTGAACAACTAGCGACTTTGATAAATGTGGAGCACAAATTCCTGCGTAGAATTACTGGTCTTCCTCAGAGCACCCCTCTGATCCCACTTAGGTATGATCTGGGCAGGAGGTCCATTAAGGATATTGCAAGACTCCGTCCGGTTTTATACTGGCGGAGGCTTTGGACTACTCCTGAACTTTCCCACTATGCCAAGGGCCTGAACGACATTATAAAATCTGATGTTTTTCACAAAATTGAGTGGCTGAAGAACTTACATGCGTCTTTAAAAGACATGGGTATGGAAGGGTTGTGGACCGACCCAGCTCCTGCCCAGTTTCCATCAAAAAGTTCTCTTAAAATAGCATACTGGGAAAGAATAGATTCCCAGGTACTGAATAAAGCAACAGGGATGTCTGGGAAATTTTTGGAGTTCAAAGAATCCCCCTATCTGGAACAATACTGGGATGTGGTGACTAATGTGGGTGACAGGAAACTCTATTTCCAGTTTAGAGCTGGTTCTTTGCCCCTTAGATCTTTGACTGGAAGGTGGGCCGCGAACTCGGAAATGCAATGTCCTGCATGTGGGGCTGCGATGGAAACATCTCCCCACTTTCTGTTTGTCTGCCCGGCACTTGCTATTCCAAGGCGTGTTTGGCTTACACCAATGTGTAGATCTCTCGGCACAAGGAGCAGCACTGTAGCCTTACGCATTTTACGCACTAGCTCTTTGATATTGGTCTCCATCGCATTGGCAAAGTACCTGGGCTGGGCATGGGCATTGCGGAGAAAATCAATTAAGCGCTCCCTTGATGGTCCCTAATGAATTCAGTGTTCGGGTTTTCCCCACTTTTAAGTTGCACCAGGGACAATTTTAATCCCAAAAATCTTTTACAACTATATGTCAGTCTATTGAATTGTTTAATGTTTTTTTAACAAGGTACTTTTAATAAGGTATTTTAATGTATTTATTGAAATGTATGTTTGTAGGTACTATGTCTGTGTCTTTTATGATTGTATTTTTAAATCGAATAAAGACTGATTGATTGATTGATTGGTTTACCACCGAGCTAAAAAACACAAAAACTCGAGCTCCATCAAAAAGAAAGAAAATGGAGGCTAAGATACTCCATTGAGGACAAACTGCAGTTTTCACTAGCTCATAAAGCATATAAGAAAGCCATAGCGACCTATTTTTTTTCCAGAATATTAAATGCCCATAAGAAGCCGAAGGAAATCTTCACTATAGTTAATGACTTCTGCAACACTGAGAGAACTCTCCCCAATCAGACACCTACCCAAGATTTATGTAACTCTTTTAACAATTATTTTTTGGACAAACTCTCCATTATCAAAGCCAGCATTCCTACTACCCTTTGCATGGAAAACCTGGACAACCTGTCAACTAATTCAGCTACCATGGATCACTTCCCTGTCATATGTCCTCAGATCCTATCAGATCTGATGGTTCGCATTAAATCTGGCTCCCCTAATGACTGTTGCCCACCTCACATCCTAAGGGACGCCTTGTCCGTCCTCCCTCACAGCGTGCTTCCCTTCCTAAATGAGTCTCTTCTACAAGGCAAGGTCCCCACTGCCTTCAAGAAAGCAGTAGTTGTCCCTCTATTAAAAAAAACAGGGACTGACCCCCTGAATTCTTCAAATTATCACCCCATCTCTCTCCTCCCCTTTTTGGCCAAGATTCTAGAATCCCACGTCGCTAGGTGCCTCTCTAATTTCATTGGCTACCTATCGCCCAACGTGCAGCTTTTAAGACAGGATGCCTAATCTTCAAGGCCTTGCACTGCAGGAGCTCCAAATTCATTAGCCGCATGATTTTAAATAATGCCCCACTCCGCAATCTATGGTCAGCCCATCTTGCACTACTAACTACCCCTGTCATCAAACCCAAACGTCAGGGAGGGTGCAGGTTCTCCTACCTTGCCCCTAAATTTTGGAACTCTTTACCACTAGCGATCAGGATGCATGATAACCTGCTGGGGTTCAGAAAGGCGCTCAAGACTTGGCTGTTTGAGCAAGTCTACGCATAGCTCGTCTTGCCTTGACACTATCAAAGATCAGCGCCATGAAACCTTCTGGTGACCGTGCACTTTATAAGTTTCTGTTAACATAACATAACATTATTCTAAATTCAGCGTAATGGTGGTGGGGAAATTTCGTACTTTGTGGGTTCAAATATACTATTCTAATCCCGGTCTAACAAACACTGGAGAAAGTGTGTACAATGGGGGAAGGGGACACATTTACTAGTCTGATTCCAGTCAAAGAATCATAGGGCAATATGCACATAATAGAGGAAGGGGTGGTCAGATTTGCTTTTCTAACTCCAGTCTAACAAATATTTGAGAAAGTGCATTTAGTGTTAGATTTAATATTCTATCTGCAGACTAACAAATGTTGGGTAAGGTGCATACTTTGGAGGTGGGTCTGATTTACTACTCAAACTCCAATTTACTAGCCTAAATATAGACTAATACACATTCGGGACAGTTTATAAATTGGGTGAGACATATTTAATATTCTAATTCCGTTATAACAAACCCTGGGCATGGTGCATATATTTTGAGAGCTGGGCAATAAAGCAAAATTATTGAGGAAAGTGCATATAGAATGAGGCTTGGATTTACAATACTAACTTCTTTTTAACAAACATTGGGGGAAGTGCATACATTGGGCAGATTTACTTTCTAACTCTAATCTAACAAATGTTAAAGTCAAATTTTAAGTTATAATTTAAAAAAATGCCACTTTTGAAAAGTTGGTATTTTCCTGTTGTAACTATTTGGTGCCTGCAGCCTTTTCCTGGGTCTCATGACTGAGTGTAGTTGGCTGTTGGACTTTGTTTATTCCTCCCAGACAGTCACACAATAGAGGGATACTACAGTGGATACTACAGAAGAAGGACTGCAGTGCTGCTTTGTTTCAGGAAGGGCTGCCCCTCTCTTGCCCTGTTGCTCTGCTTGCCTGCTGCCTGCTGTCTGGCTTGCTGTGAAGGAAGATGGGACCTGCAACCCTCATCCCAGGCTGTAGTGACTTCAAGGGTCAGCTGACATTCCTCCTGTTCCGAGCTATAGGGTCTTAACAAGCTTCAGAGGCTCCCTGGAACTGCCCAGTTGACCTGTTGCCTATACCTGCAACTGGACCTGCTTGAGCTCTACTGGCCTCTTCTGGAGTGAGTTACTGACCCCAAGAGGTGCCCTTCAGGTCCTAGACCTTTGGTGTGGCATAAGTTGAGCTCCTTTTGAAGAAAAAGATACATCCTGAAGTTTTGGGCTCTTTGTGACCACGAAGTGGCCTGTTTGCCCCAAGATCTTGTCTTTTGCGCCTCCCATCAATGCAAAGCTCCAGCTAACCAGACCCGTCATGCCACAGGTGCCGCCAGTGATGCCTGGCAACGCAAGAATTGCACTTCGCCCTGCAGCCTTGACAACTCTTGGCGACTGACGATAAAAAGCTCCAGCAATGACCATCTGCATCGCGCTTCAGTGGTGACCGTCCACGATGCCCCGTCTGCTCTTCGCCCTGCATTGATACCCATCCGCAATGATCTCCCTTCTCCTCACGTCCTCTCCACTGCAAAGGGAATTCTTCATGCAGGACTTTTGAAGGTAAATCTTTCAGCAAGACTAACCTGGCCCCTGTACTGGGCCCATGCTCCATCTCGATCGACCTACACTGGTAACTTTCACACAGTCTTGCTTGCCCACTGTGAGTGGCGCTTTGTGCTGTTAGGCACTTTACTTACATTAAAATATTACAATTGCATATCTCCAGTTCTCAATCAAAAAACTATACAGTCACGGCCCCATGTAGACATCCATGGACCAACAGGGGACACAGGTCCATCAGTCTGTCTCCCTGATGGCACAATCACCAGAATTATTCTACAGGCCATCCAGGCAGCCAGGTCCACCTTGGAGACCAAGATTGGAGAAGTGGGCATCGAGATCACCCTACTCCGTCAAGACCGCTGTAACATGGGCAACCAAGTCTTGGAGGCTGAAGGAAAAATTTCCAAGCTAGAAGACACAGTCCAGGAACTTAAATCTATGTTCCTGCAGCTGTCTGTGACATCAAAAATACTGGTGAACAGGGCAGAAGATGTGGAGAACAAGTCAAAGAGGAATAACCTGTATTTAGTTGGGTTCCTGGAAGAGACGGAAAGTTTCAACTCCGTATGCTTACTGGAAAAGTGGATGACATCCTAGATGCCAAAGGACCAGCTTTCATCCTACTCCAAATTCACTACTGGGTGCCCCTCCCCACCCTAAAAATTGCAAAATTGTTGAGCTACAAAGACAGGGATTCAATCCTTAAGTGAACACAGTCAAAGAGGGAGTTATTATTCCAATTCATGCATATCATGATCTGCCGGGACTACACAAACCAGATTGAAAAGCAATGGTGTTCCTACAAGGCTGTCAAACACAAACGGAGAGCCATTAAACTTCAATACATGCTCCTATGCCCAGCAAAGCTCAAAGCTCAAAGTGATCCACTACTTCAACTCCTTCTTTTTAACACCCCAGAAGCCACCTGGGAATGGGCAACCAAGCGTCCCTCTATCCCATCCCGTAATCTGGCCCCCTCATGATGGGACACAGGTCTTTCTCAAAAAGACCAGCGTGTCAACAGGCCCCTTTGGTCTCCCATGGTGATGTAAAGTGTTGCGTAGGAGGAGCGGCTCACCCAGGGGAACACTGGCATCATCTGGACCCAGGCCGGCAAGGGCCTGAGCAGAACCCAGGGCTGGATCTCGGGAAGGGATCCTATTCAGCTTGAAATATTGAAACGACGAACAAGAGCGGGATGGACCATGCAGTCTGAATGCTCAATCTACTACTTGTTTACTGTTATGCCAGCAACAATATATTCTGACAGTCTTGACTACAAATAGGGAAAGCGGACAGGAGAGGTTTGGTAAGCATTGTTCTCAAGTTTCTTATTTCAGGCAGGGTGACAGATGCTTCTGAGGTGGAACTATGGGGAGAGAGGGTGTTGGGGCATGGGAATTGCATATCATTGTTTGGTAGATTTTTATGTACGTCTTATACAGCGCATATCTTTCCTCTAAGTTTTCTGTACAGTTTTGGGATAGTCCCCTAAATCATGTTTCACATGCAAATCCCTTTTGACAGCTGCTATTGGCTACCACTTGCCTCGTATAGGCATTACCATTTTGCTGATCTACACTCCTCCTCCAAATGTATGGGCTCACGCTTATGACATGGAATGTTCATGGGTTAAATGACTCCACTTCAATGTGTTCTTGCCCTACTTTCCCCAGTACTGATTAATTCCACACTGGATGTCCTCGGGAAAGTAGTTCTTGGATTTCCCCAAGAGGTCACCATAGTGAGGGGAGAGTGAGCCGGAATGACAGAGGGAGATTAGTATATTGGTCAGAGGGCCTGGGTCTGTGTGATGCTTGGCATATATGGCATCCCGGACCCACGCATACACACAATTATCCGCCGCTGACAAAACTATGTCTGGCATAGATGTGCTGTTGCTCGCTGTTGTTGATACCTTACAGGCGGTGGCAGCATATCTGTTGCCACGCGGCATTTCTGTCCATGCATTAGTGGTGATTTCTATTGGAGCACAGGAGGGGTATGCCGCCCAATCAGGCAATTCAATGCATGGTGTCTGTTAGATAGACACTTCACTCAATTTTTGGCAGATGAGCTGAAGGCCTTCTAAGCTGTAAATAGAGAGTCGGTAACTTCCCCCAGCTCAGTATGGGCAGCCAGGAAAGCCACCCTGCGGGGCATTGCTAATTCCTTTCTGAAGGGTGAGGACAGAGAGAAACACTCTCAAACCTTTAAACCAGAAGTTAGTACTCTGGACTTAGAGCCAGCATGCCAAAGTCAACAAACCGACCCATCACTGCACTAACTGGAAGTTCAGAGGGCCTCTCTTTGACCACTTTGCCTAGAAAATGAACACCAGTGTTGAATTGCACCCTCTAGAAAAATATATGAATTGGGAGACAAATCTGGTAAACTCTTATATTGGCTGGCAACTACAGATGAGACTTCCTGGTTAATTCCTCATATTACCTACCGGCAGGGATGACGGGGGTCACCAGTGGTGGGAATCACATCTGCGTTTTCTGCTCTCTTTATGCAGTATGCAAAGGGCCCATTCAGTAGTTTTCCTCCCCACTTCCACTTATCACTGATCCACTGCTGCTGATGCTGACCTTTGGGGGGGTGACTGAAATTAGAACTGCCACTCAGGCAAGCAGAGACTAAGGAGGCCCTTAAGGGCCATGAACACCGGCAGAACTCCTGGGCCGGATGGCTACCCCACTGAGGTCTACTGCAGATTTTGCTCCATCGTTCTGTCTCCACTGCTTGACATGAACAACGAGGCCATTCAGAGGGGATGCTTCCCTATGGATCTGGTGACCATTGTAATCTTTCCAGAGGGGGACTAGCCCCCGGAGAGTTGGACCTCATATCGGCCAATCTCCCTTGTAACACAGAGGTTAAATTATATGCTAAGCATTGGTGAGCAGGCATCTCAGAGTGCTCATTCTGTTTGTCCACCCAGACCATGCAACTTTATGGCCCATCGCTGTACCCGTCATTGCATCCTCAGAGTGCATTTAGCTCTGGCACACATGTACCAACTCAGAGGCTCTGCTACCATGTTACTTATTACATTTGAGAAAGCACATGGTTCCCTGGATTGGGACTTTCTAGAAGGGGTACTGCTAAAATTGGGCTTTTGGCATAAGTTCATATGATGTGTCTGAATCCATCTATGTCCAGCCACAGGCCAAAGTGCGGGTGAATGGTATTCTTTCCTCTTGGTTCCCAATATGCAGAGGCACCAGGCAGGGATTGCCCTTGTTTCCCTTCCTTTTTGCTTCGGCCATTTTCCCACTGGCAGTGTGGGTCAGAATCGATTCTCAGGTATGGGGATTTGACAGGTGGCTACCAACCGAAGATTTGATTGCACTGTAAGTTGATGATATACTCTTCTTGCTTTCCCGTCCCTCACTTACTGGGCCTCTCTTGGTGCACATGCTGGAACTCTACAGAGTCACTTTGAGTCTTCAGTAAACTTGTCCAAATGTCTGCTTGTGTCACTAAAAGGAGGCATGGTAGACAAAGGGTGGTGATCGCAAGTACCGGTCCATCCATCCATTGAGCTTCAGATATATGGGGGTTCATGTTACCCTTGAACCTAACCTTACCATGGCACTGACTCTCAACCCTCTGATGCTCCAGGTGAAGCAGTATTTAGCCACTCTGCCATTGAACTTACTGGTTAGAGTGCCCCTCTTTAAGACGATGGTCCTGCTGCATTTCCTTCATGCATTTTAAAATTTCTTGCTGACTAACACCAAAGTTTTGGAATCTAATAGCCAGGATTTATTAATTTTTATGGGCTGGACGCCCTCTGCATTGCATTTTACAAATATACCTAGTCAACCTGTGATGGGGAAATTGACCTGGCTAATATACACATACATTACTATGCATCCCTGACACTGTTACTGAATGACTGGCTGTGTATCGGGTACCCCAATCTGGCCTTTCAGTTGGAGGTGGCATTATTGGGCTGTCATAAGATTATTGGTATGCTGTATGGATCCCTCATTTCCCACCCCACCTGAATATTACTAGGGGATTTTTTTTGGTATGGCGAGCGGCCCTCAGGGTATGGGCTGGTAGCGAAAGGTCACAATGGAAACCCGTCCCGGCATGCCTGCTGTCTGTAACACTGCCCGCAGCTTCACAAGTTTCACAAATAGGCCCTTATTGGTATCTCTGTGGTGGGAGACGTATGGCAAGGCACTCAGATCAAATGTTTCTATGGCCTTCAGCAGGAATATGACCTCCAATAAAATCAGTTGTTCAAAAATCTCTAACTGTGCCATGCCATTCTGCAGCATTGGGACTCAGGTGAAATTTCCGAATACAACCCATTCGAACCCAAGATCCTTATTGGCCCATTTGGGAAAGGATAGGGTATATCGTATATATAAATCATTGGTCATTAATTCCTCTGATCCCTACGTGGCCCTGAAGGCACAATGGGCCGTGTGGGTGGGTCCCTTCAATGAGGACAATTGGAGGGATGCTCTAATTTCCTGCCCAGCCCCGCCCCCAGAACCTGGCTGTATCCTCCTGGCTAAGCCTCATCCAACTTAATACCTGTATGTCCCATATCTTACACCCAAAAGACTATGGTGGGTGGGATGGTGCCATACAGTGGAATGATTCCATTGACCGAAGGAGAAATTCTTTTATGTGGTTTGGGATTGCCCTGTCATTGTCACATACTGGCAGGAGATTTTCACTATCCTTTCAAGGGTACTTGAGCGCCCAATCAATCCATCACAATGAACAGCCCTACTGGGACTGTTGAAGGATTTTGGGGGAGGGGGGCAGAGTAGAGCGTACTTTGTTGGGAATAGGCACCCTCCTTGCAATGCAGGGTTATTGCTAAACATTGGAAATCAAGGACCCTGCTGACCCCAACTGAATGGAGACTAACGATGGACTGGTGTGTAAAACTGGAGGAACCCATATACGAGACAAGAGGCTGCCCTTGAAAGCATGCAGAGATATGGTACAAATGGGGGACCGTTTTGGTCTTTCTTAATGCATGTACTGTCTCATGCTCTCTGTAGATAACTGGGGACTGTTGTGTTATGCTCCTGTTACAAAATCAATACAATTTTGACTATAAAGAAAATAATAAAAATTGTTATCAAAGAGAAGAAAATTGAAAAAAAAGTTGAAGGCCCATCCAACGAACATGCGTGCCATTTTTCAAGCACTTTATGCATAGTATTGCTCCAAGTTCTTACTACTGCCCCACGGGTCAATCTTCATTAATTTATTTCTACACTGTTCTCCTATACCTCCAGCCGTAATAACTATCTGCACTAACCCACAGACATTGTTGGTATTTAAAACTACACATTTTCAACATTGCTTACAGAAAATGTAATTTATCTAGCACAAAAGGCTTTTGTGGAAAGTGCCTGATTAAAAAAGTTAATCAAATTCAGTGGATAAGTGCTCTGATGTTACCAAGACTTGGTCTGGACTACACAAAACTAATGGACGATGATGGTGATAATCATCATCTTCTTCTTCAGAAAGGCCCAACATAAATGGACCTGTGAATACTTTGCAGAGGTTTTATGTGCTTTTTCTACCACCAGACTTTTTGATAAGGCTGGAAGTCCTCAGAATGCAAAATGAACTTTGAAATCTTTGGATCTACTGTTTCTTTTACACTCACTAGGGCTAACCAAATGGCATTGCATTGATACGTCAAGATGCATCTTGATTGACATCAGATGAAGGTGTAATAACCGTGCATGCTGACATTTGCTCTGAAGAATCTAACAGTGCACATACTGTATGAATCCCAGGTCACTTTAAACAGCAGAATGTAATCTCTTCTTACTCAATCCTGACTAACCTGATCCCTCCACCCTGGAAATGTTCTTTGTTGTTGATGTGTCCCCACTGTTAATCAATGATTGGTGGGGTAAAGCCCCCACGGTTAATCAGCTTGCTATTTTGCAAACAGGTTATCCTTAATATCTATGAAATCCTAAAACAAAAAAAGTTGTACTGTAGATCGCCTAGATTGCACCTTAAGCTTTTAAACCTCTTTTCCAATGCTCCAATAAGTCTAAAAGTTCAATCCTTAATGGTCTGCCTTTTTGCACTTTAAAACATTTTTGCACTTTAAGACTCAAATGCACTTTAAATATACACCAGGCCATTAAGTATTTTACTTAAATTGTAAAATTGCTGATTCAAATTCTGTAGCTGATGTACAGAGACACCGCCAGTTGAATTGTTTTTAATCATGTTTTATAATTGTTTTAAATATTGCAAAGGTTTTAATTAGCCAAGCAATACCAAATAAACTTGATCTTGAAACTCTGAATTCCAGGCGGTCTTGAAGTCTCCCACTCCCATTTCTTGCCTTCAACATTTTAGTCACATAACAATGTTTACTTATCCAAATCTGTTATTATTTTCCTGCATCACTGTTGTTAAACAATTATAGTGACAATGCAATGACATTAACCGTAAATAATTTGAATTGTTATTGTTTTGCAGGTTTACCAGGTCTGCTCGGAAAGGAAGGTCTTCCAGGTAAAATGATCTTTCTCCTGCCAATTGTATTCCTTTTTTTTACTGGCCTGGCAACTATTAGGTAGGTGACTTGTGTTCTTGTTTTCTTTGGTCTTCTGACACTGGAGTTCTTTGCAGAATGTGGACAAAAGACCAACCTGTTCTCCTGAGGGGCATCGTACCATGACAGGTTTTCAGTGTAACTAGTTAATATGGCTATTGACTATTAATTGCACATTTCTATGATACCAGGCTTGATTCAGTCATTGAGGACTGTCAGCGAGCACACGTGGTGCTCAGCATCAAAAGCCTGTGTTCGTAACCAAGTAAGGATGTTGCTTCAGGTTTTTCAAAGCCAAAACCCTTAAATGTAGAGCTACCATCAACATAAAATTATTACGAATCAATGGCAGAATGACACAATGAATAATGCTGTATTAAAAACATTGGAGATGGATATAGAGAATATGAGAGTCTGACTGAATCCTTGGAGGTAACTCCAAGACAGCCCCAGGTTTATCCTGACTCAAATTCTCAAGTTGTATTACTTTTTACTGTTGTATTGCAGCACCAAATCGTGATCATGTGCTGAATCCACTAAATAGTGGACAGTCATCGGAATTACTATGGTCAATATTCCCGCTAAACAACACTCTTGTGTGCATGCACAGGCTTTGCCCATGCAACACAGAGGGAGTAAAAATAGATCATAAATAGATGACTTGATATAAAGTAAGATAGCTACATGTAGAGACAGAGGTAGAGGTAGGCAGAAATAGACAGAGCTAGAGAAGTAGATAGCTGGGTAAATAGAGATAGATAAGGCAGAAATACATAGATGAACTAGTTGAGATATTTCCCAAAACACGAACTGCTTAAAAGTGAGAATTGTACCATGGAATATCGAAGCTAGAAATTCTCATGATACATTAATATTGTGGACAGATTATTGTGCGACAAAATATCGAAAGACAACTCCATATGGTGAAGTATAAAGTTGCTATTCTTAACTCTGCATCTATGCACCTTGAAGATATATATGTTGTCAAGGTACATATATGTTGAATTAGGTATAAAAAATCTATGCTTACTTACCTTTCGATATTTTGTTCTTTGATATTGTGTCCATCGTATTTTGTGTCAATGAGACTCCTACCTCAAAATTCTTGATGCATGCCAAAAGTGAAGAATACTGTAGCCTCTCTCTTTTTCACCCTTCTACTGCTCTATAGGGAATATTGAAGTAAGAGAGCACTAACATTAAGTAAAAATATTTGTCGGTATAATCAGTGTATTAAAGTTCAATTAGTATGCTTAGGTAATGGTACATTTTGGTGCTTATTCAGCTAGCCATTTGTGGAGAAACTGGACCCACCACTTAAAGCAAGCCTCACTTTATATATTTAGCATTGACCAAATCTACTAGTAATTGAATTAGATGCAATATGGGCAAACATTAACTGGAATCACTTTTTGAGTACAAGTAATGATCAAAAATGAATGCTCAGGCTGAATAATTTGATTCCTGTTGCTATTGAAAGCAGTTAAGGACATATTTGCTGACAGTTTTTTGATAGTTCTCCTGGATAGGTGTGACACTCTTCCACTCATTTCTACCTCCATCACCCTTCAGGCTTATTACATCACTCATCAAATCAAATCAAACAATATTATTCTCAGTTTATACTATAACAATATAAAATAATATGATGAAGCAAACTCTTGAACTTAACTATAAAAAGTAAAACAACAACTTAAATGATAAAATCGGTTAATATAGTTCTCTGTAGTCAATTGAGTTCCATTATTTTTAAAAAGCAGATCTGATCCCTCTTTGCTGTACCACAGATCGCTTACATTAGCATCCAAGGATTCCTTTTATGATATCGAATAATGATTGCTAACTTTTATAGTTTCTCCAATCTGTCCATACCGGTCATTAAACTAGTAAACCCCATACACGATACTACCACAAAGTTGGATGAAGCTCAGTCTGTCCTATAACAAAGTGCAAGTGTATCAATAGATCAAGTATTATCAAAAGTTTTAAATATTAGTTGCAACCTCTTTCTGCGTGCCACTAATAACTGTACAAAATAGCATAAAGTAAATAACCGGATCTCTAACCTAAACTACAATCACAGAAACCATTTCCGACTGTTGACCTGTCTAATTTTGTCCTATAAGCTCTTATTGTGAGGTTTCCTAACCTAAACGTAAAATATAAAGTATATTGTGCCTCAGGTTGAATCCAATCCAGGTGCATCTTGAGGTCAGTATTTTCTGTGGATATTAGCGAACATGATTTGTCATAAACATGGCTTTTCTGAACCTTTTTATTCATGATAAGGGCAGGATTATCCCATAATTGATCTTATCACAGTTCCATGAGGACATTCTTTACATGTGATATTCACTGGCTTGCAGCAGCTTTGTCATAGGGTGCAACTTCCAACATGGATCTGAGATATGCTTTGTCTGATGGATTCCTGTTTACACACCTGGCACATGATAGGGCAGAGGGCTGAAATGCAAAAGATGGTTTTAATATCTAACTCTAGATACAGAGGTACCAAGGTGGTGCCATGTCCGGGCCAAAGAAGAGATCTCAGGAAAAGATTTTCAATGATCTAATCTCCCAAACTTCAGTACAGCCCCAAAGTTCAGTGCCGGAGGTTGTTGAAGCAAAAGACTTTTGTCTGTATACTTGAAGAATCATGCTAAAAGGCTGGCTACCAATCCTCTGCTTACACATCAGCACTGTAATGGAAGTTTGTCTTAAAATACTGGTAGCTTTCGCTTTATGGGAAATCTAATCAATTCAATACTCTTTGTTTCGGCATTGCGCCATAAAAGACAAACAAATAAATATCTAAAACATAATACAATACATATGATAAAACATGTATTCATTGATTAAAAAGTGATGAAGCAGACTGATTAAAATAGCTACCACCAAACGGATAAATCTACACAAGTTTACAGTTAAAATGAAAGCTCAGATAATAAAAATGATTAATGCATTTAAGTGGGTGTTCTTCATTTGGAAACAATCTTGGGGAGTAGGAGGTTTTCGTTAGCATAACTTTTGTTTTTACAACTTTTGTAGTCAGATCCTTTACATTGCAATAATCAGCAAATTTACTGATTAATTTATGCACGAAGAGTTCTGTCATCGAAAGCAAAGCAACATTCTCAGCAAATTTAAATTTTTGTATTTGGCTCTTTAGGCAATATTCTTGATCCCCCCCTGACTACTCACTTTAGGCTGTAGGACTCGCTAGCGCCGGGACACCTCTCCGGAGGTAGCTGGTCGCGCTCTACAAATATCTGTATTATTATTATTATTATTATTATTACATAACTTTGGGGTATGAATATTAAGTTCTCCCAAATGCACACATTTAATAAGAGGCCAAATAGCAGATGGGCAAAACACAAACCGTCATGAACTCTTGATGGTATTGGAAAACTTTCACTGCTTCTCCCGTTAGGGTGTAGTGCACTCAGGCCACCTTCAAGGTGGCTACAAACAAATTTTGGATATGTTACAGTCTTAATGCAAGCAACAACTTGAGCCTCCTGACCAGATCAAAGGTGAATCAAAATATATAAATTTCACTTACACTGGAACTTTTTTACTTGCACATATTTTATACAGGTCATAGGCAGCCACATTACCTGGTAAACTGATCCAATTCCTCGCCTAAAACCGGTTTCATATCAGACAAGATGGCTTTAGATGAAACCCAAACCTGATTGAACAGTACTTGGCCAAATATCTTACCGGCTCCATCCAGCAGTGAAATTGACTTACAGTTGGCTGTGTTGCAATAACTGCCCTTCTTCGTGATTTCAAAATTTGTGAAATTGCACAACTGTTACCGGTACACTCAGAGTACACACAAGGCAGGTTCAGGACAACTCAGAGGGAACAACTTGCATTAAAATTCATACAAAATCAGTTAGCTGAGAATGTAATTAATATATCCATAACTAATATCTTAAAAACAGAAAGTTCCCACAACAATGCGTCTCAGCAACATTTTGAACACCAGAGTGGAGAAGTGTGGCTCAATGATTAGAGCAGGCAGACCCTGATGCAGAGGTCTAGCCCGGGACCAGGGTTCAATTCCCCGCCTCGGCGCGTCTTGGGCTCAAAAATTCCACAGACCTGATAATTCTCGCCTCGGTGCCTATTCCAATCATGGAGTCCCACTCTGCAACTCTGGGCAATAGCTTGCTTAATCTCCACAACAGCCCCCACAACGCTAAGGATGCCTGGCCTCCACCTTGGGGGTGCCCAGGAGTGGACGCCTCACAGGGAAAGCCAGGATGGGTTCCACAGCGCCTTGAGACCCTTGTGGGTGAGTTGTGCGCTATACAAGTATCAAATTTACACATTTATATTTATTTCTAATATACTCGAGTCAGTGATTGGGGCAGCAGGAATAGGGAAATGTCTGTAGCTATGCTAGACATGGTTGAAGCTTCTAGTGCCATCTGTCATCCCCTTTGGCCCCCTCCACTTACTCCCTTACCACAAATGGTTCAATTCAACTCCTCGCTTCTCTGTTCTGTCATCCCCTTTGGCCCCCTCCACTTACTCCCTTACCACTAATGGTTCAATTCAACTCCTCGCTTCTCTGTTCTGTTCAGCTCCGCATGGACTCTACTCAACACTTAACCATATTTACTGGTACCTTTCTATTACTTTTACCTACTTGTTTTTCCTATTTTAATTTATATACCTGAGATTTCTGCAACTAAACCAAAATTAACACATCACCACAGAAAAATCTCATCACACATCAGCTGTTAGCCCTACAGTTTTATACTGATAAAGTCAAAGCTTTTATAAAAATTAATCTAAACTTTGTGTATTTTACCTTAAACACTTGGGTACTTGCGTCACTAAAACAAGTATTGCAGGCTGCGTAGCAAATTGTATTCATTTATGATATTCACTAGCTCAGGAGACGCTACATGTGAGTCCAAGAGTACATTACGTGATGGGAACATGTCACTGTCTGAAATATGCAAGACTGAAATAGTCATTAGCACACACATTCACCAGGCATTACTGTTTTGTCTTGAGGTCAGACAAGAAACAACAGGAGGGAATAAATCCTTTTGTGACTACTCCAGGTTCAGGATTGCCTTTTAAGAGGGGAGCAAAAGGAGAACTGGTTTACAATCAATGCCCAATATGTGTATCTACACTAGTTTCATGTAACAAAAGAAGAAAAAAAACTAACGTTAAAAGTAATTTTGCAGAATGAAGCTAGAAAAGATTCACATATAAAGATTCTGCTTCTGTTGTGAAGGAGATGGGTTACCAATCAAGATTGTTATTTCAGAAGTTCTTAAAACAGCTTTCCTTACCACATATTTTATACAATTTGAAGGAATAATAACATTTAAATACTGGGTCTCTTAAATGTTATTTATGGTGGCCCCCTCACAGATTCACCAAAACCTTAAGGTGTTCACTGTAGTTATATTGATGCCCTTATTTCTAGATGTAATGGTTGTATCCTGCATCTAGTGATGTATGTCTTTGGAAACCTTAGTTCCTCTTTAAGGACCTCAGGAAACTACTTTAAAAAAGATATGTGTTCTTCCACTGCGAATATATGTACCTGCCCTCTAAATACTTCTGAATAGGTCCCCTTAAAATGTACTCCCCTCTGTTGCAGTCATACACTTTAACTGCTGCAAATCTACCCTTAGATTCAACATCTCCCTGAAAATACCCTCTGATTTTAATAGGAGAACGTTCATAACCTCCTGATCATATGTCTATATTGCTCAATCTTATACTGTCTCTGTATAATCTTTTGAATGCCCAGTCAGAAAGAGCGGTCAACCGTGAACAAGAGTCAAACATCATTTTGACCGCTGCTCCTTGTATTTTACCACACCCTTAGGATTGCCAAAATTCTTACTTCCCACCTGAAGCACTATTTCATCGACCACCCTTCTGTGGTATATTGATGTCCCCTATGGTTGCATCCTGCATCTAGTGATGTACGATGCAGTGTTTATGTTGGTTTGGTTGAGAGCCTATTGTCAACTGTATGAGCAATTTTGCTCTGATTGTGAATGGGGTTTGTTCTACAATGACGTTTTCAGCCTGCTTGTGGTGCCTCACCGTCATTCATCATTATATGGATTTCATAGAACCCTTTCGGGTTTCTGTCCCCCGCACTTTAGCAAGAGGCTTTCTTTTATGTCCTAACAATTAGTCATTACAGTCACATTTGTTGAACACCCACATTTTTAGAATGTGAGTAAATCATATGCTACTCGGTGCCCAATAACTAGATTGTATAAGGAGGCACAGCATGAGGTAATTTTGAACATGCATAGCAGTAAAAACAGTAGACATAGACCTAAGAGAAAGCAGGCAAACAAAAAGAAGAATCCACCCAGTCATATGCATAGCTCAGATCATGGGGATAATCACATAAGTCTTCTGGACACGGTTTAACATTCATTATTTTAAAGTAGGTTAATAAAGCATAAGCCCCTCTGTATCAAACTAATATTGAAGGTTTCTGCAGTTCAAGCAGCAGAATATTGCAATATTATGTTAAAACATTCTTATGTTTCATGTAGAAAGTAGAATTCATAATTTAGAACTGTCTGTGCTGGCAGCTACATCACAGAGCACTGTAAAATGAATGTGAACACATTATACTGTGCTCAGGTTTATGTCATATTCTGCAATGCAGCACTTTAATTGTTCTATAATAAACTGTTTTCATTTGATTCCACTTTAGGTATAACAACTAAGGGGCCTATTGGAGCACCAGGTATTCCAGGAGAGCAAGGTCAAAAAGGAGAGCGTGGTTATCCAGGATCGTCTCTTCCAGGATCACCAGGGAGAGAGGGCGTCCCAGGACCACCAGGTCTGCCAGGCCCACCTGGAAGAGTCGGTATGTTAACCTTTTATTACATTGTGGTGGAACTACTCCATGAAATGGTAGAACATAGAGGGCATGCCTACAAATGGTAGATTTCATACACAATGTTATTCCTCATTGTTTCTTCAATAGCTTGAATCTAGGGTATATGCTATATCACCTACAGGAAAATGGCTGGAAAAAGGACACTCATATGTAAGAATGCTCTTACTCTCCTTACAGAACAAGTTGTGCAGTATGCAACAAAAAGACATGCTTAGATAAACAAAAGATCAATCCTATCTTGCAAATTAGTGTGAGACAACCATCCTGGAGCCCTTCATCCACTCCATTAAAATAGAAAGCCTTCACAGTCTGCTGCTACCTTAAGGTAGCAATGTTGACATTAGTAGTTGGATGGATAATGGCACTGAGGCTTTTGGTAGTGACTGATCCAGCGCAAGACTGGAAAATGGGGAACAACATATATCGATATCCTCCCTGCATCGCAGACCCATCGTCACACACACACACACGTATTCATTGGTGGGTCCCATAACACTAACTTACACATGTCACCATTCACAAGTCTACACACACAGGAGGGATGAATAATTCAAGCGCTGGACATGTGGGGGAACACCTTATAACCTATAGGGAGAGAAAAATTATTTCTACAAAAATATACATTAACATCCGTCGCCTATAGATCCCTAATCTTAAACATTAAGGGCCCGATTCACAGAACTAACTTAAGACAAAATCCTAAACTTTCTACCATTTTGGTATTCACAGAAGGCACTTACTCATTTTGGTATTCACAGAAGGCACTTACTCATTTCGGTATTCACAGAAGTTAGGAGTCCTAACTTTAGAACTCCTAAATGCCTTCTGTGAATACCGAAAGTCTTAAAATTAGGATTTTTCTCAGTTTAGTAGTATTATAGTTATGACTCCTAACTTTAGGACCCCTAAATGCCTTCTGTGAATACCGAATGTCTTAAAATTGGGATTTTTCTCAATTTAGTAGTAGTAAAGTTAGGACTCCTAACTTTAGGACTCCTAAATGCCTTCTGTGAATACCGAAAGCCTTAAAATTAGGATTTTTCTCAGTTTAGTAGTAGTATAGTTAGGACTCCTAACTTTAGGACTCCTAAATGCCTTCTGTGAATACCGAAAGCCTTAAAATTAGGATTTTTCTCAGTTTAGTAGTAGTAAAGTTAGGAGTTCTAACTTTAGGACTCCTAAACTGAGAAAAATCCTAATTTTAAGACTTTCGGTATTCACAGAAGGCATTTAGGAGGCCTAAAGTTAGGACTCCTAACTTCTGTGAATACCGAAGTGAGTAAGTGCCTTCTGTGAATACGAAAATGGAAGTAAGTTTAGGATTTTGTCTTAAATTATTTCTGTGAATCGGGCCCCAATGCACTCCACCCACTTGGTCGGCGGATCAATTAGTTGGATTGGTTGATGGTGATTTAGGACCAGCTAAAACACATTTTAAGAATCAGAATCCTTATTTCTCTTAATGAAAAACCACAAACTCATATTTTCTTGTTAATCAATATTTGTTTATCTAAATTTTTCATAATGATTTATATTAGCATTTTGTCTCGTCAAAGTTCAGAATTTCTGGATCAATTTAAGTAAATCGCAGAACATCATATTTACCTAATCTGGCTACTTGGAGTCCTCTAATTCATTGGCTCTGCATAACCGAGTTTGTCGTAAATTGTCAGAATAAAGCAGCTCAAAGTCCAAAGTCCTCTGCTCAGCACATTACAGTCCCCAATTTTATCAAAGGACCAGAAATCGTTCAAGCATCTATCATAGCCCGTGGATTTGGAAAAAGTTTGCAGTCATCAAACGATCGGGCAGCATCTGGACCATCAAGAAAAAAGGCGTTGTAGTCAGGAAAGAGTTTGTTATGATAAAGAAGAAGAGTTTTTTTCTCACTATCCCACTATTCTTTTATAGTAAAAACCAGGTTAATATGATACATTTTTAGGACAAGAACAGTGGTGATTGGCTGGTTGGGATCATCCGATTCTTATTCCCAGATTCTCAGTACAGTTCGAGGGGTGAGGTCACTTGTCAGCTAAAGTGTCGGCTTGTTCCGGTTTACTGTAAGGTTGATTGTTCCCCTATCTTGGCGAACCACCAAATTCTTATCCTTGACCGGGAACAGGATGAGTAAAGGTCGCTAAGAAGTTCACGATATTGTCCGTACATGCGCAGTTGACTCTGCGCCTCACGAGACAGTGGCCACTTCTGCGTGCGATGTCAGCGGCCATTTTGGATTAGGCCCAGATGTCAACTCAAGCGAAACAAACACAAAAGAATAATTAATTCATAGAAATTATGATTCTAATGTTAACCACTTACGAATCCCTCTATGTGCTTGTATTTATCTAGCCTATAGTGACATTTAAAGCCATTATATTCACCTTTTCCGATCCTCCTCGAAGATGCAAACGTCACAAAGCAACATATCATGCGATATTCTATTACCACATATACTATTTATTAATATGCGTACATATTTTAGTTATTAGAGTTATTTAGCCATGCAAATAGCAAATCCCATGTGTAGTTTATGTTTTTATAATGTTGATTAGTATACATGCAACACTCATTTAATAATATTACAGTTAATAGATTATATAATTAGTATTTTCATGCAAGAATAGAGGAGGTATACAAAATGTTGCACTACCTGCTCCATCAATCCACCCTTTGGTGATTATATCACCACAATACCTAAAAGTTTGTAAAATGTATTATAAAAAGAAATGGATTCACATATTATTATTTCACATTTCTGTTTCACCAATTCCTTCTCCTCTTGCTTTTCTATACATACTATCTTTCATTTCTTCTAATTCTACTCCTTCAAATTCTCTTTCTCGTCTTTTATTCACTCTCTTTTTCAAAGTTCCTCTTTTTAAGTTTTTCTGTATTTTCTTTCTTTTGCAACATAAACATCCTAGTCTTAAAATTAATACTAGAAAAATCACACATGTTAGTGGAAATAGGATCTTACCTACAAATTTACCACCTAATTTTAATAGGAAATCTTTAATAGAGGATAATTTCTTTCCAATATTTTCCCAAACACCTTCAACCTCCAGTGGTGCAATTTCCTCATGCAAATCGGTTATATTTTTAATGTATGTCTTTAAATCTTGACTTTCGTCAGGAATATAAGTACAACAATGTTGAACTTTCAGCATTCCACAGACTCCACATTCTTTTGCCAAAATTATATCAAGGGCAAGTCGATTTTGCATTACCATGGCACGCGTGACAACCATTTGTGTATTTACCAATAAAAATCCTCCAGCAGTGCTTGTTGACAAGCGATCCACTACTGTTGATAATTTTCTAATTTTGTGTGCATTCAGAGATATTCCCACTGCTGGTATCAATGCTCCAAAAATGTCTCCCACAATTTCTGACCAAGTTTCTCTTTTTCTACGTGTTAGTTGACTACCTAACTCATGTACACCATCTCTTCCTCTTCCCACATGGAATATTTTTGGGAAAACCAGGCCAACATAACATGTGCCAAACCAATGGCCTTGTAACCGATAATATGCTTTGTTCCCGCAGATAAAATATAATCCAGGAAAAACTGGATCATTTCCTCCTTTAAATCCCCATCCATCTATGATTCAATATGTATCATGGCAATCACTTGTGCCTACAAAATAATTATCATATGCAGTTTGATTCCTTCTAATGCACAACTTTCCTTTCTGGGGCCAATCTAAAGCCATTGTTGGACTAGCTTCTCCTTTCAAATGTTTTTCTCTTTCAACATCCCACGCTGTCTTTTCTTCTTTTCCTTCAGGTATTTTCCTTTGCATCTTTAATCTCCTTTCTTCAACCATATCTAAGAAAATCCTTTCCTCCTTCTTTAAGCTACAAGTTAGATTATTTCTAAATATGGACTCTAATGTTAGTTCTTTAGTTTCTAAGAAAAATTCACCTAACACCTTTGCAGGCTTCACTTTATTCAATTTGTTAACTACAGGTACTTGTGAAAATATGTTATCTACATCTGAAAAATAATATTCTAATTTCCCTACTTTGTAAAACAAACTTGCTATTACACTACATGTTATTCCATATGTTACTGGGAGGTGACGATATGTCACTCCCTCAGACACAGATGCAGGTAACTGCATGCAGACATAGCAGTCCCTTACGTCCATCGCCTTTACATATTTGTACAGTAATTTTGATAATACAATGTTAGAGAAATCATTTATAGACCTGTCTTTATGTAAATAATTTCTATCTATATTAGTTGGTTATACTTTCTGAATCTTTTCTACATTAGTTTTATTCTCACTATGTCTTTCTATTGTTTCTAGTGTAACTTTAAATGAATTCATTAAAGCCAACGCACTCCATAGAAGCATTAGTAATCCTGTACAACAAAAACACATTTTAAACCATCTTCTACGAAATACACATTTAGTTTTTCTACTTTCTGTGTTTGCCATTTCGAAAATTGATCAGTGTCTTTTGACTTAGCCTCTTCTACTTCACAACTAGTATTGTCTAACCCAAGGCTCTAAGAACCTACTTGGTTCTATCAGTTATGTCTTTTCCAGTAAATTATTGTCTTTCCATTGGAATCACTTTTGGTCTTTTCAGTTTGGCATTTGATCGTCTTTCACTTTTCTTTCATAATCTTGATACACAACTTCCTGAACATCCGTTTCTTCTTCAATGTCGGACAAGATAACTCTCAAGATTTCCGATTCTTCATCTTCCTCAACCACTTCTGGTACAGTGACCTCTGGATTTTCTTGGCTATCCGCCTCTTCTTTCATTTTAGGAAGTGCCACATATGACCATTCCGGCGACTTATACTTCTGGTTAGGTTTTCTCGTTCTCTTATTTTCCTCTGCTGTAGTTTTTCCCTTGTCTTTCAATTTTTCTTGACTAGATACTTCATTCACTTGTTTAGCTCTAGATGAATTCACTTGTGTCAATCGGTATCTCAATCTCTTTATTTTGTTTGGCCAAATTTCATTTCTTGCTGAGCTTTTCAATTTATTTCCCTTATCATTTTTTTCAGCTTCACTTTATTCAATTTGTTAACTACAGGTACTTGTGAAAATATGTTATCTACATCTGAAAAATAATATTCTAATTTCCCTACTTTGTAAAACAAACTTGCTATTACACTACATGTTATTCCATATGTTACTGGGAGGTGATGATATGTCACTCCCTCAGACACAGATGCAGGTAACTGCATGCAGACATAGCAGTCCCTTACGTCCATCGCCTTTACATATTCGTACAGTAATTTTGATAATACATTGTTAGAGAAATCATTTATAGACCTGTCTTTGTGTAAATAATTTCTATCTATATTAGTTGGTTATACTTTCTGAATCTTTTCTACATTAGTTTTATTCTCACTATGTCTTTCTATTGTTTCTAGTGTAACTTTAAATGAAATCATTAAAGCCAACGCACTCCATAGAAGCATTAGTAATCCTGTACAACAACAACACATTTTAAACCATCTTCTACGAACTACACATTTAGTTTTTCTACTTTCTGTGTTTGCCATTTCGAAAAATGATCAGTGTCTTTTGACTTAGCCTCTTCTACTTCACAACTAGTATTGTCTAACCCAAGGCTCTAAGAACCTACTTGGTTCTATCAGTTATGTCTTTTCCAGTAAATTATTGTCTTTCCATTGGAATCACTTTTGGTCTTTTCAGTTTGGCATTTGATCGTCTTTCACTTTTCTTTCATAATCTTGATACACAACTTCCTGAACATTCGTTTCTTCTTCAATGTCGGACAAGATAACTCTCAGGATTTCCGATTCTTCATCTTCCTCAACCACTTCTGGTACAGTGACCTCTGGATTTTCTTGGCTATCCGTCTCTTCTTTTATTTTAGGCAGCGCCACATATGACCATTCCGGCGACTTATACTTCTGGTTAGGTTTTCTCGTTCTCTTATTTTCCTCTGCTGTAGTTTTTCCCTTGTCTTTCAATTTTTCTTGACTAGATACTTCATTCACTTGTTCAGCTCTAGATGAATTCACTCGTGTCAATCGGTATCTCAATCGCTTTATTTTGTTTGGTCAAATTTCATTTCTTGCTGAGCTTTTCAATTTATTTCCCTTATCATTTTTTTCAGCTCTCCATGCTCTCTTTCTCAGGACTTGACCTTCTGGTACTTCTTCATCACTGTCCTCTGATTCTGATTCAACTTGACCTTTACTTTCGACTGTTTTTCTTTCCACCACTTCTTTTATTTTCCCTACTTCTGTCCCTCCTCGTGGTTCTTCCACACAATCTTCCTGCTGACTAACCGTCCCTTCCTCTAACTGGATGTTTGAATTCCCTACAACTCCTCGTGGGTCTTCTGCAAAAATCTTTCCCTCACTTTCTGTATCTGGCACCTGACCATCTGCTTTTGTTACTTTGGTGGAATTTCTCTCAACTTTCCATCAGGAACTTTCTTATCGAAAATGTCTTTAATTGTCTCTTCACTGCTTATCTCTTTTCCAGTATGTACCTGTGTTTGTTCAGTCTCTGAGTCTGAGCGGGTGTCAGAAATCTGCAACTTCCTCCTCAAGGGAATGTTCTCTGGGGCAAAGGTCAAATTTGGTTCTGACTCCCTCCTTTCAGGATTTTGTCTTGTTCTTGTGTCTTCAGTATCAAATTCAGAACTAGTTTCTGATTCTTCAAAGTACTCTCCTTCCTTGTTATCCACTGGGTTTGGAATTCACAAGGTATGACTAGCATGAATCCAGTTCTTTACTCCTGCACACTTCACAGCTGTTGTCGTAGTTAAAATCACTTGTCATGGTTTTTCCCAACGTGGGACCAAACAGTTCCTTCTTCTGTGCACTTTAATTCTGGGCTTAGATCATGAGCTGGCTTCTTTTCAAGGGTGGTGGCATCCGATCCAACCTGATGAAACACAGAATGAACGGAGTCAGCCAACCCCTTACAGTAATCCAACACCAAGTCATCAGATATAGGCAATAGCTTGTTGACTGGTATGAATACATGCCTCATTGCTCTCCCCATCATAATCTCGTGGGGACTCAAACCTGTGTTCCCATCTGGAATTGATCTAATAGTCATGAGTACCAGAGGCAAGACATCAGGCCATTTCAAACCTGTGGCTAAACACATCTTTCCTAATCTGTTTTTAATAGTGCTATTTACTTGTTCCACCACACCAGAAGCCTCTGGGCGATAGGCACAATGCAGTTTTTGTTGTACATTCAATGCCTCACAAATTAGCTTCATGATTTCATTATGGAAATGTTTTCCTCTATCTGACTCAGTTGTGACTGGGAACCCGAATCTAGGGATGAACTCCCTCAATAGTAGTTTAGCTACTGTATTTCCATCACTTCTTCTTGTGGGATATGCTTCTACCCATCTAGAAAACAGGCAGACCATCACTAAAACATACCTCAACCTATTACAGGGGGGGCATTTCAATGAAGTCAGTTTGCATTCTGGTGAAAGGCCCTCCTTTTCGACCTATCGTGCCTAGACTTACCACTGTTTTTCTTCCAGGATTTAACTGTCGACATATAAGGCATCTTTGACAAAGGCTCTCAGCTACAAGTCTGAATTTTGCATTATACCATGTCTGTTTGAACAATCTAAGCATTGCATCTCTCCCTACATGTGCTTATCCATGATACATCCGTGCCATGGCGGACACCATGCTGTCAGGCATAACTGGTCTTCCATCTCGATCAAACCCACACATGATCTGCACATCCTGCATTTACCCACTGTCTCATTTCCTCATCTCCTGCTTCCTCTTGTAACTGCCTCACTTCTTCCCATGTATTCACTATGTTAGTAAACAACAATGGACATGAATTCATTTCCTTTTCTTTTGCCTGATTTACAGAATTCTGATTTCGCGCTCAATATTGAGCCATATCGTTTGCATACTGGTTCCCAGCTGTGATATAATCTCCAGTCTTTGTATGTGCAGCACACTTCACAACAGCTAATTGCTTAGGTAGCTGTATTGCCTCAAGCAATTTCCCAACCACTTCAGCATTCCTTATAGGGGTTCCACTTGAAGTCAAAAACCCTCTTTGGGACCAAATTTGGCCAAAATCATGCACTACACCGAAGCCATATTGACTATTGGTTATCACAGTCACTTTTACATTCTTTCCCAACTTGCATGCTCTGGTTAACGCAAACAGTTCAGCAACCTGGGCTGATTTTACTTCCTTTAGGTAAGACGCTTCCATTACCGCGGCTACTGTGCATACTGCATATGCTGCACTCAGAATTCCTTCATCTGTTCTCAAGCATGACCCGTCCACAAACATCACATAGTCACTTTCTGTCAAAGGTACATCTTTTATATCAGGACGTGGTTTGGTACAGAAATCAAGCACATCCAACTGACATCTGACTTCCACATTCTCAGCATCAGGCAATAACATTGAAGGATTCACATTCAGACATCTTACAAGGCTCACATTTGTTGCACCTAATATGACTTTCTCATATTTAGTCAGCCGACTATGCGTCATGAACTGAGTGCGGCTCCTTGTTTAAAGGATTGCCACATCATGAGGTACAAACACTCGCACAGGATATCCCATCACAATTCCTTCGCTCTGTTCTAGGTTCTTACAGGTGGCTGCTACAGCTTTCAAACAGCCAGGCAATGCTACAGCTACAGGGTCGAGTATAGCTGAAAAATATGCAATTGGTCTTCTCAGTTTTCCATGTTTCTGTATTAATACAGAAAGTGCACATCCATTCCTTTCGCTGCAGTATAGTTCAAACTCCTTCTCATAGTCAGGCATGCCAAGTGCTGGTGCCTCACACAAACTGTCTCTCAATTGTTTAAAGGCTGTTAACTCTTCCTTATTTAATTCAATGGGGTCTTTTACATCACTTCTCGTCAGGCGTACCAAAGGTTTTGCAATCAGGGAAAAGTTACTTATACACTGACAACAATATCCAACCATTCCAAGAAACATTCTCACTTCTCTTTGCGTCATTGGGGCTCTCATTCCTTTTATTATCTTGATTCTATCTGCAGTTACTTTTCTCAGTCCTTTTTCAGTTTTGTGGCCTAAATATTGTACTTCTTTCTGACAGCATTGCAATTTTGATGGGGATACTTTAAGTCCTCCATCTGCCAGATGATTTAGCACGGCTATGGTATCCACTACACAAGCTTCTCGAGTTTTTGACGCCACAAGTAGGTCGTCAATATACTGTACCAGTACTGAGCTCTCGGACATCTCTAGATCTTCTAAGGATTTTTTCAATATCTGGTTAAATATTAAGGGGCTCTCTGTATACCCCTGTGGGATTCGGCACCATGCCAAAATACTTTCGCCAAACCGGAACGCAAAAATCTGCTGACTGTCATGATGCAATGGAATGGAAAAGAAAGCTTGACACAGGTCAATTACTGTGTACCATTCCGCATCATGAGGAATCTGATACAAAATCACAGATGGATTTGGTACAATAGGACAACATGACACAACAATTTTGTCTATTTTTCTCAAGTCTTGCACTATCCTAAATGTTCCATTAGGCTTTTTCAGGCCCATAATTGGTGAATTACATGTACTACTCATTATTTCTCTCAAAATACCTTGTTTAATCATTTTCTCTATTATAGGAGTAACTCCTTCAATTATTTCGGGTGTCTATTTGTATTGAGGAATATTTGGGTAACTCATTCCTTGCTTTACAGTCACCTTTACAGGATCTACATTTCTTATTAATCCTACATCTTCTCCTGGGAAATCCCAGACTTCCGCTTTTACTGTCTTTTTCAGTTTTTTTGGTAGTTCTTCAGGGTTAAATACAGCAAATGCCTCAGTAACCTCAGGTTCTATATTAGCCATAGTCATTTTATACAGTACATCTTCATCAGGGGTCTCAAATGCTATACCATCGGGAGTTCAAAATATGGTGCAATTCATTCTGCACAGTAAATCTCTTCCTAACAAATTTACAGGGCTTGAATCGCACACAACAAAACTGTGCATTTCAGAAAATTTCCCTATGTTAACTTTTATTGGTTCAGTGAGATACATTTTAATCTGTCTGTTGGATACTCCAACTACTTAGATTGTTTCATCCGAGAGAGGAAGATTTTTAACATCAGCTGACCTGACAGTTGAACGAGTAGCACCAGTATCTACTAGGAAAGTAATATTTTCATCATTTACCTTTCCATCCACAAAAGGACCTGTCTGGTCTACTTCTAGAGTTGCACCAAGTACGCACTCTTCTTCCTCCCCCGGGCACAGTCAATAGCTTTGTTCTGACTCACTCTCATCGCGTTGTAGCCAATACTGCGAAACAGCACTCGCGCGCGGCAGCTTAGTTACCTGCTCTTCGTTGAAGAATCCTGTCTCATTACTGTATTTCTGAGGATTTACGCTCTGTGGAAAAGGCGGTTTTGGCACCTGATTCTGTTGGGCAACAACCTGCTGTTGTCGCTGTGGTTGACAACTCACCTCTTTCTGCCACTGCGAATTCAATGATGCATTATCACCATTAGTACTCAGGGGAAATTTACACCCGGTTTTCTAATGCCCTATTCTTCCGCAATTATGACATGGCCATTTCTTTTTGGCTTCTTCTATATAAAATTGTCCCTTTCCTTTTCCAACATTAAATTTGGGTTTCATAACTGCACCATTTGCCTGTTCAATCTATTGAGCCTCCTGTCTTTTTGCCACTTTTACCTGTGGCCACATAGCCTTTTCTTTTAACTTATGCTGTTTGGCTTCAATTTCATCACTAAAATATTTTGCATGTCTCAGTACTTCATCTATTTTCCTATTTTGCCAGTCCACTGTATGCTGTTTAATCATTTCACTTATTTCTGGACGCAGCCCATATACAAATCGGTATACAAAGTGACTTAAATCTTTTTCACTCAGATTTTCATCACCACTAAACTGCTTAAAGGTGAGTTTTAACCTCTCATAATAAGCATGTACTGATTCTTTAGCTTCTTGATGAGTTCGGTCAATTTTTACCCAATCAGTCTCCTTGGGAGGTACTTTATTTTTACAGAAAGGTAATTACCTGTTCATATTTTTTCATCACTTCAGGATCAGGGGCACCTGTTTTTGAGTCTCTAGGGTACTCTTGTGTAGGCCAGCTGATCATAATTTTACATTCGGTCCATAAATCTGCTGGTACTATTATGTCAAAAAGACTATTTAAATCAATCCATAAAACTTTTGATAACTTTACAAACCTATCTACCTGCCTATACCACTCGACTGGCTTTTCGCGTAGTCGAGGAAAATCATTGGTAAATGACAAAATATCTTGTCTAGTCCAAGGGACATGTACATATCCTCCACCTGGAATTTCTCTCATGGGACATTCTGTTACTACCTTTTCCTTTTCTGTTACGGGGAAGGCTGCAAACGTTTTGTCTGAGACATCATCTCGTTTTCGAAACCACCTACTCTTCCATTCATCTACATCTCCCCATTTTCTTAACAAAATGATTATGTCTTTAATCTGAGTTGTTCTTCCTGCAGTGTTCAGATTTTCAATATCCTTTTCAGAAACTCGGTATGGTTTTTGTAAAGCCTTTACTCTTTCAAAGTCTATACCCATTTAATTTGCCACTTCTTCTAGTCTTTCGTGTAGATTCCTTGCTCTCCATGTTATACTTTTACATAAAAATAATAATTCTTCATCCTGATATTCTTTTAACTTCTCTGAGGGAATAGTCCCTACTATTAATTCTTCCAAAACAATCTATAGATTGGGATTCTGTATCTTTCCTCTGTAAACTCCTCAGCCATTCACTTAATTCTTCTGAAGTAGGCCCTACAGGATTTTTATCATTATTTGATTGTACTAAACTCTTTGGGGATCCTGGGACTGATTCTGTTGTCATTATTATTCTATCCACTAAACTTTGATTTACTGTCAAATTTTTAGGCATACTTTGTTCTTAAATACCTGCTGTTTTTCTCCTTTGGTTCTCATCTGAAATTTTTTCTGGCCTCTCGGTCTGTTTATTACTGTTATAAGGAATCGTCAGACAATGCTCACTATCCTTCTGTTTATCAAAAATAGGCATTACAAGTCCTATAGTTACAGGAACGGTTACGGCGTCCATATTTTTGGTTCATTCCCTAATCTTTTCAGTTAACTCTAAAGTGGTTTTCGCTAGTTCAGCTGAATTTTCATTTCCCGTTTTACCATGTTGTGTTTTCTCTATTTCTCTAAAAGGATTGTTTCTTTCTACTTCTTGTGGAACTGATTCAAATTTTATATTTCGTGGAGTCTCTCTCATTGGGGCACTTGGTGTCAATAATGTGGAATCTGATTGATATGGGGTGGACTTTTATAAAACATGTCATCAAGAACATCATCCTCCGATTCATGCACACTGTATCCTCCTGACTCTGTATTATTTCTCTTTTCCATACATTTTCTATTGCTATTCTCTTCAGCACTTCTCACAGGAAACAAACCCTCAGTCATATTTGCGCTTCGCCATCTCCTCATTCTATCATCATGATTCTCCTGTCCATATGATCTACCAAACATATATTTGTACCTTCCGCCACTCCTCTGCCGTTCTCTGTCATGCATCTCGTCTTCCCATTCTGTCAATGCTTCAAACTGTGTTGGTCTAGGTCTCGGTTCTAGATTCATCACTCTCTCTCTCAAATTTCTCAATACTGCTAAATTGAACGAACCATGTTCTGGAAAAGCTAAAACTCCATCATCTTTTGTATACTTTGCCCAATTATCCAACCAAATACAAGTATGATATCCGTATTTCGAAACCATAAAGGATGCAGGCGATTTTGGTGGGGGAAGCAATTGTCCCTCTCTAGTCACAATCGGTTTGTCCTTTTTAAATAAGCTCTTAATTTTTCTGAACCAGGACTTGTTCTCTTTTTCGGGTGGATCGTAATACATCATTTTGTCTTTTCAGTATCGCTAGATTTCCCTACGACTATTCTGTTGTTTTAACCAATCGTAGCGCGACTCTAACCCACTAATCAGGAGTGTCTCCGTCACTTCTGTAATTCTCCAATCCCAGCGCGACATACACTAACGCACCAATCAGGAGCATCTCCGTTTCTTACTGACTGGCCAATCCCAGCGCGGTCTTTCTGACGTCAGCTTTTCTCGCTACTCCTGCTTCTGCTGACCCCTCCTTTATAAAATTTATCAGCAAACTTTTTTACGTTCTTTCTGACTCATAAATCTTTTAGTAACGACATAAAAACGCCACCATTATCTGTTTCACTAACAAAAGAATAGTTAATGACCTTTCTTACAGGAATTCCGTCTTTCCCGAGAGCAGCGAACAATCTGCCCTACTACGGAATCGTTACTTCCGTTGATAAAGTAGCACTTCCCTCTACCTTACCCTTCTAACAAGCATTAGCTAACTGTTTCTCTAGAATTAAGACACCTTGTTGGAGACGCTCTGCTCCTGAAAAATAAAACCAGAGTTTCACAATTAACCTGAATGCTATTTCATTCACGCACTTTCATACAGAATATGTAGTTCATTCACACAGAATTCTGTCTTTCCCGAGAACAGCGAACAGTCCGTCCTACTACAGAATTATTATACTCCTTAAAAAAGTAGCACTTCCCTCTACTTTATCCTTCTATCAAGCTTAGGGAACACCTATTACCTTTCCAGTGATAAGCGTAATCAGAGTGCCTTTTGGACTCCTGGTACCTAAGACCAAAATTTCACAGGTGACCTTCGCGACCATACATTTCTTAAATACAGAAAATGTCCCTAGCGGCAACACACGACGATGTTATCGAATCGAACCCAGACAATGCGTCGTGCGACTCCAATCGTCACATGTTTTCCCCGTGTACCTACAGGGCAACAACAATTCCGTCTTTCCCGAGAGCAGTGAACAGTCTGCCCTACTACGGAATCGTTACAAACTTCCGACTTCCTACATCCCAGAAGCCGTCAAACAACATGGAACTCAACGCAACTCAACATAGAGTGTTAATACATAAACCAATAGTTTTCTACAATCAATAACCAATAAGCAATTTACAAGCAATAATCACCAAACCAATACAATAATAACCATCATACTGCTACCAGAAAAACTGATCCAGCGCAAGACTGGAAAATGGGGAACAACATATATCGATATCCTCCCTGCATCGCAGACCCGTCGTCACGCACACTCATTCATACACGTATTCATTGATCGGGCCCATAACACCAACTTACACACGTCACCATTCACGAGTCTACACACACAGGAGGGATGAATAATTCAAGCGCTGGACATGTGGGGGAACACCTTATAACCTATAGGGAGAGAAAAATTATTTCTACAAAAATATACATTAACATCCGTCGCCTATAGATCCCTAATCTTAAACATCAAGGCACTCCACCCACTTGGTCGGCGGACCAATTAATTGGATTGCTTGATGGTGATTTAGAACAAGCTAAAACACATTTTAAGAATCAGAATCCTTATTTCTCTTAATGAAAAACCACAAGCTCATATTTTCTTGGTAATCAATATTTGTTTATATTTTTCATAATGATTTATATTAGCATTTTGTCTCGTCAAAGTTCTGAATTTCTGGATCAATTTAAGTAAATCACAGAACATCATATTTACCTAATCTGGCTATTTGGAGTCCTCTAATTCATTGGCTCTGCATAACCGAGTTTGTCGTAAATTGTCCGAATAAAGCAGGCCAAAGCTCAAAGTCCAAAGTCCTCTGCTCAGCACGTTACAGTCCCCAATTTTATCAAAAGACCAGAAATCGTGCAAGCATCTATCATTGCCCGTGGATTTGGAAAAAGTTTGCAGTCATCAAACGATCGGGCAGCATCTGGACCATCAAGAAAAAAGGCGTCGTAGTCAGGAAAGAGTTCGTGATGATAAAGAAGAAGAGTTTTTTTCTCACTATCCCACTATTCTTTTATAGTAAAAACCAGGTTAATATGATACATTTTTAGGACAAGAACAGTGGTGATTGGCTGGTTGGGATCGTCCGATTCTTATTCCCAGATTCTCAGTACAGTTCGAGGGGTGAGGTCACTTGTCAGCTAAAGTGTCGGCTTGCTCCGGTTTACTGTAAGGTTGATTGTTCCCCTATCTTGGCGAACCACCAAATTCTTATCCTTGACCGGGAACATGATGAGTAAAGGTTGCTAAGAAGTTCACGATATTGTCCATACATGCGCGGCTGACTCTGCGCCTCACAAGACAGTGGGCACTTCTGCGTGCGATATCAGCGGCCATTTTGGATTAGGCCCAGATGTCAACTTAAGCGAAACAAACACAAAAGAATAATTAATTCATAGAAATGATGATTCTAATGTTAACCCCTTACTAATCTCTCTATGTGCTTATATTTATATAGCCTATAGCGACATTTAAATCCATTATATTCACCTTTTCCGATCCTCCTCGAAGATGTAAACGTCACAAAGCAACATATCATGCGATATTCTATTACCACATATACTATTTATTAATATGCGTACAGATTTTAGTTATTAGAGTTATTTAGCCATGCAAATAGCAAATCCCATGTGTAGTTTATGTTTTTATAATGTTGATTAGTATACATGCAACACTCATTTAATAATATTACAGTTAATAGATTATATAATTAGTATTTTCATGCAAGAATAGAGGAGGTATACAAAAGTTTTGCACTACCTGCTCCATCATGACTTTTCTATCCTGCTGCAATTTATACAGAGGGACAGGCAAGGAGTGGGAGTGTGTCTTTTCACACCTTTGAAGTTGTACTGGCATATCTTCATTATTGCAATGTTATCTTTTGTAAAGTTTCATTCAGAGATTGTAAATAGCTTACACATTACAAAAGTTAAGAGATTTGGTGCTTGTAAGGTTATTTTTAATTTGAGTTTCATTAGCAAATTGACACCTGAATGTGATGTGTCCAAAAGAGGGTAGTTTTTGGCTATAACTACTGTGATGGATCACTCCACTATGGATATTTCCCTCATGTCAATGACGATGTGGAGGCAGACGTTGTCAGGGAGAGGGACAAACGTGTTATACCAGTATTAACTTGTAAAGGATGCATGATTGGAGCACAGGTGGATGAGGAAATCCCACATGTACAAGAGATAGACGGCTTAAAAGTAGACACTACTTCCAGTTGTAAGGTCACAACAAGGCACCTGATGTACTAGAAAACTTAGCATCACCTGCACACATGGAGCATATTAGCAGGACAGACCAAGAGCATCATGGGAGGTCTTTACCACCATTTGGGGGGGTCTAGGCACTTCTTGTATGTACCAAGAAAGGCCACCATCGACACAACACGGCAGAATGGCAGTCGCTTACACAATGGGAGGACAAAGGATGAAAAACTGGTGTGTAGGGGCAAGATGTGGTAGAAGCAGATTTAGAAATAAATGTGGCATTTGTGAGTGCATTAAAGCAGTAAAATTGCCAGAATGTAGGTGGGTTTGAAGATGACTTTACAGGGGGACAAAAAAGTGTCTGTAACTTACAAAACAATAACATCGTGACCTGGCAGAGCCCAGGTTCAGGGATTTGAGTGACCCAACAGGAACATGTGGCAAATTGCATCAGTAGCGAGGAGTACACTTGCTAAGTGCAGTGTGGGCTCATCTGCAGCATGCTGCATTGGTAATGCATTTTACAAAGATAGAACTACAAATGTCCATATCTTTTGCTAGTGGGTCAGCACTTTGATTCCACACAACCTCTTCGTCACTAATCCAGGCAAATACTGATGCTTAAGGAGCATCTCTCCATCCAACATTGTCTCCGAACCATCCAGCACTTCACACACACATACATGCACACATGCACTACACACACACACACACACACACCCACACAGACACACACACACACACACACACACACACACACATTGGCTCATATTTCAGACTGCATCCCAGGTACAGTAGAGCAGGTGCATGCTAGTGTCATTCTGTAATGAACCCTCTTCTTTCAGAAGTGTGCAACAGGTGTATCTACATAATAAACATCATGAGGCCAGATGTAGGCCAATTTAAAATGTTTTAGCAATTGTAATCATGTATAGAACCAGTTAGAAAAAAAGCACAAGTGGTTTGTATCTTAACCTTGCATTTCAGGGTGCTAATCTGATTAGGGTCTGAGCCATGACCCAGCCAGTGCTCACCCAACTGATGGTTGTCCACCAGAGGGTAAACTGGTAACCGAGCTCAACAAAATGGCTTTCTTTCTTTAACGAAATGCATCTCATATATCCTTTTTCTAATTTCAAAGTCACATTCTATTTAAAACCAGTCACTCCAAATCCAATGTATAAAATACAGTAGTAGTAAATGCATTCATTGCAAAAACAACAATTGATGGACAGAATGCAGAACAATGTCATACATTCACCCCAGTACAGAGATCTGGGCCTAAATCCATAGTTTTTTTGCTCACCATGCCATTCCAGTTTGAACCCAGCCATAGGCAAATCAGTCTTGACCCTGTGCCTCATGGGAACAGTCCAGCTCGATCTGCCAAGCCAGGTCCTCCCTGGACTGGAAACAAGCATCCTAGGACCGGTTTCGGGGTTTCACCCCTCTTCAGCCAGGATAGCTTGATTCCAGTGGCATGGAGAGCACGGGACTTATGTCTGAGCATACCCGTCCCACTCGGGGTGACAAATGCAAAAACAACAATTGATGGACAGAATGCAGAACAATGTCATACATTCACCCCAGTACAGAGATCTGGGCCTAAATCCATCGTTTTTTTGCTCACCATGCCATTCCAGTTTGAACCCAGCCATATGCAAATCAGTCTTGACCCTGTGTCTCATGGGAACAGTCCAGCCCGAACTGCCAAGCCAGGTCCTCCCTGGACTGGAAACAAGCATCCTAGGACTGTTTTCGGGGTTTCCCCCCTCTTCAGCCAGGATAGCTTGATTCCAGTGGCATGGAGAGCACGTGACTCACGTCTGAGCATACCCGTCCCACTCGGGGTGACACATGCAAAAACAACAATTGATGGACAGACTGCAGAACAATGTCATACATTCACCCCAGTACAGAGATCTGGGCCTAAATCCATCGATTTTTTGCTCACCATGCCATTCCAGTTTGAACCCAGCCATAGGCAAATCAGTCTTGACCCTGTGCCTCATGGGAACAGTCCAGCTCGAACGTCCAAGCCAGGTCCTCCCTTGACTGGAAACAAGCATCCTAGGACCGGTTTCGGGGTTTCACCCCTCTTCAGCCAGGATAGCTTGATTCCAGTGGCATGGAGAGCACGGGACTTACGTCTGAGCATACCCGTCCCACTCGGGGTGACAAATGCAAAAACAACAATTGATGGACAGAATGCAGAACAATGTCATACATTCACCCCAGTACAGAGATTTGGGCCTAAATCCATCGTTTTTTTGCTCACCATGCCATTCCAGTTTGAACCCAGCCATACGCAAATCAGTCTTGACCCTGTGCCTCATGGGAACAGTCCAGCCCGAACTGCCAAGCCAGGTCCTCCCTGGACTGGAAACAAGCATCCTAGGACCGTTTTCGGGGTTTCACCCCTCTTCAGCCAGGATAGCTTGATTCCAGTGGCATGGAGAGCACGTGACTCACGTCTGAGCATACCCGTCCCACTCAGGGTGACACATGCAAAAACAACAATTGATGGACAGAATGCAGAACAATGTCATACATTCACCCCAGTACAGAGATCTGGGCCTAAATCCATCGTTTTTTTGCTTATCATGCCATTCCAGTTTGAACCCAGCCATATGCAAATCAGTCTTGACCCTGTGCCTCATGGGAACAGTCCAGCCCGAACTGCCAAGCCAGGTCCTCCCTGGACTGGAAACAAGCATCCTAGGACCTTTTCGGGGTTTCACCCCTCTTCAGCCAGGATAGCTTGATTACAGTGGCATGGAGAGCACGTGACTCACGTCTGAGCATACCCGTCCCACTCGGGGGGACAAATGCAAAAACAACAATTGATGGACAGAATGCAGAACAATGTCATACATTCACCCCAGTACAGAGATCTGGGCCTAAATCCATCGTTTTTTTGCTCACAAAGCCATTCCAGTTTGAACCCAGCCATATGCAAAACAGTCTTGACCCTGTGCCTCATGGGAACAGACCAGCCCGAACTGCCAAGCCAGGTCCTCCCTGGACTGGGAACAAGCATCCTAGAACCGGTTTCGGGGTTTCACCCCTCTTCAGCCAGGATAGCTTGATTCCAGTGGCATGGAGAGCACAGGACTCACGTCTGAGCATACCCGTCCCACTCGGGGTGACAAATGCAAAAACAACAATTGATGGACAGAATGCAGAACAATGTCATACATTCACCCCAGTACAGAGATCTGGGCCTAAATCCATCGTTTTTTTGCTCACAAAGCCATTCCAGTTTGAACCCAGCCATATGCAAATCAGTCTTGACTCTGTGCCTCATGGGAACAGTCCAGCCCGAACTGCCAAGCCAGGTCCTCCCTGGACTGGAAACAAGCATCCTAGGACCGTTTTCGGGGTTTCACCCCTCTTCAGCCAGGATAGCTTGATTCCAGTGGCATGGAGAGCACGTGACTCACGTCTGAGCATACCCGTCCCACTCGGGGTGACACATGCAAAAACAACAATTGATGGACAGAATGCAGAACAATGTCATACATTCACCCCAGTACAGAGATCTGGGCCTAAATCCATCGTTTTTTGCTCACAAAGCCATTCCAGTTTGAACCCAGCCATATGCAAAACAGTCTTGACCCTGTGTCTCATGGGAACAGACCAGCCCGAACTGCCAAGCCAGGTCCTCCCTGGACTGGAAACAAGCATCCTAGAACCGGTTTCGGGGTTTCACCCCTCTTCAGCCAGGATAGCTTGATTACAGTGGCATGGAGAGCACAGGACTCACGTCTGAGCATACCCGACCCACTCGGGGTGACAAATGCAAAAACAACAATTGATGGACAGAATGCAGAACAATGTCATACATTCACCCCAGTACAGAGATCTGGGCCTAAAGCCATCGTTTTTTTGCTCACCATGCCATTCCAGTTTGAACCCAGCCATATGCAAATCAGTCTTGACCCTGTGCCTCATGGGAGCAGTCCAGCCCAAACTGCCAAGCCAGGTCCTCCCTGGACTGGAAACAAGCATCCTAGGACTGGTTTCGGAGTTTCACCCCTCTTCAGCCAGGATAGCTTGATTCCAGTGGCATGGAGAGCACGGGACTCACGTCTGAGCATACCCGTCTCACTCGGGGTGACAAATGCAAAAACAACAATTGATGGACAGAATGCAGAACAATGTCATATATTCACCCCAGTACAGAGATCTGGGCCTAAATCCATCGTTCTTTTGCTCACCATGCCATTCCAGTTTGAACCCAGCCATATGCAAATCAGTCTTGACCCTGTGCCTCATGGGAACAGTCCAGCCCGAACTGCCAAGCCAGGTCCTCCCTGGACTGGAAACAAGCATCCTAGGACCGGTTTCGGGGTTTCACCCCTCTTCAGCCAGGACTGGACTGTTCCCATGAGGCACAGGGTCAGACTGTTTTGCATATGGCCATGTCTGAACTGGGGTGGCAGAGTGGGCTAAAGAACGGTGATGGATCAAACCCGGATCTGTTGACTGGGTGTGAGTGTTTGATTGGTTCTGATGCTCTGTCCATCGCCACCCTCTTTTGTACCGCTTTGTTCGCCATAAGTTGGCAGGGTATGCTCAGACGTGAGTCCCTTGCTCACTTTTCCACTGGATTCAAGCAAGCCTGGTTGAAGACGGCTGAAATGCCAGAAACCGGTCCTAGGAAGCTTGTTTCCGGTCCAGGGAAAGCATGGCTTGGCAGTTCTGGCTGGACTGTTCCCATGAGGCACAGGGTCAGACTGATTTGCATATGGCCATGTCTGAACTGGGGTGGCAGAGTGGGCTAAAGAACGGTGATGGATCAAACCCGGATCTGTTGACTGGGTGTGAGTGTTTGATTGGTTCTGATGCTCCGTCCGTCACCACCCTCTTTTGTACCGCTTTGTTCGCCATACGTTGGCAGGGTATGCTCAGACGTGAGTCCCTTGCTCACTTTGCCACTGGATTCAAGCAAGCCTGGCTGAAGACGGCTGAAATACCAGAAACCGTTCCTAGGAAGCTTGTTTCCGGTCCAGGAAAGGCATGGCTTGGCAGTTCGGGCTGGACTGTTCCCATGAGGCACAGGATCAGACTGATTTGCATATGGCCATGTCTGAACTGGGGTGGCAGAGTGGGCTAAAGAACGGTGATGGATCAAACCCGGATCTGTTGACTGGGTGTGAGTGTTTGATTGGTTCTGATGCTCCGTCTATCACCACCCTCTTTTGTACCGTAAATGTATTAATTGACATAAACATTCTATTCAAAGGTCTTCTTGTTACCATTCTGCTAAGAGTGTTAACCTGGTCCTGATGTGGTTTCACAACGTGGCTATCAAAGAGATTTCAAAAGATCCCACACACTTGATAACCTACACCGTGGGTGCCTAACAGTGACCAAGTGGTTGTTTGCTATTGGATGACACCTAAATGTGTCCCTCACAGGCTCACAGTGATGAAACAAACTCTTCCGACCACACATGATGTAACTTGCTACTGGCATGAGCAAGTGTTCAGTGGTGTAACAACAGCCCCTGCAGCTCCTGCGGTGTGAGGGGGAGCCCTACTGCCGTGTGCATGGCTGGGCCTCAGAGTGCCTATCTAGGTCCAGAGAGTGGGAGGCCCCCTCTATGCATTTTGCAGTGGGGCCCTTACGTTTTGTTACACCACTGCAGGTGTTGGAAAGTGGATCATTAATAGTGATTAGTAGGGCCCTACCACTTAGGCCACAAACACAATAAAAGGTTCAGTTAAGGTCTCAATAAATTATTCCCATGCATATTCCTTGAAGCTGGCAATGAGTGGGCAGGCTTAACTTAGGCGACAGCGCGGATATACCCCTTTGGGGGGGATTCGGGTGCTTTACATTACAAGTTAAAGTATTTAAAAACACCAATATATTAAATAGGTAAGAAACAATATACAATAAAACTCCAATTACAATTTATAAAAAATAGGATATATTTTTATAGTCAAAGAGACACCAAAATGACAAAAACCCAATTCAGGGACACAGATATATGAATTTTTAAAGATTAAAAGTAAGACTAGCGCTTAGAAGGAAACAGCGCTTTAAGGGATAAAAAGATTGTGCTGGACTGGGACAAAGTCCAGAGTTCAGACCACCCACAATGTAACACTTTTACACTTACTTCCAGAAGGGTTTCTTGATTCAGGAGAGTGGTCCACAGCACCAGCCAAGGGGTCAGATGTTCTGGTTTGCCTCTTAGGGTCAGAGACTACAACTCCCACAATGCACCTGGGCAGCATACAGAGTTTTTTTACAAAAGTTACTCCATACATCTCCAAACTTCTGGAACTTCTTCCTGAAGTTCCTCTTGGGATTCTAAAGTGTCCACAACACAAATCCAAGGGTCTTGAAGCTATTAGACGGTCCTTTGGATGTTGGGACTACATTTCCCACGTTTCTCCAAATCCTTAAAGGTCCACTGGACGCACTCCAAAAGGATTCTTTTTGGTGGAGATGACACAGGTGGAGCTAGTGTAACCTGTTGCTGTCAAGGAGTTCACTCCTTCCACCTTTGTAGCAAGGCAACGTCCTTAGGGCTGTAATTCCAAGTGCGCAGCAGGTACAGTCATCCAGAGTGCAATCCTTTGGGTGCAGACCAGGGATCCAGCAGGGCAGTCCTTCTTCTCTTTATTATATATAAGCGGGGGTACAGGGTGATACCCAGAGGTATGACAAATTCCACCACAGTATTGCATATTCTTGACCCAGAAAGCACTATTCTTCCAAAATCTAAAATGGAGAAACTTTTTCCTGGAAGGTTAGATCTGGCTAAGCCAACCCACTGGTGTGGTTATGTTTCCCTAACATCCCCCTTCCAGCCCCTCTGCTAATCTAATTACAGGGGCTCCTGTCTGGATGGGGGTGCAGAATATGTGGTGAGTCTGTGCTACCCCAAACTGTCATTCCCTCTTCGAAGACCAGTTTGGCCAATCCACCCCCATCCTGCCTTTTGCTCTGCAGCTTGCATTTCTTAACCCATAGGGAATCCTTTTTCTCTAGTCAGGCCACTTCACACCTCCATAAGACAGCTTGGCTCAGCCTGGCAGAGGCTGACCAATCAGAGCAGAGCTGCTGGAAGGCTGGATGTTGGCTTTCAGAAAAAAAAGTTCTATAACTTATTTTCTATGATAGCTATAATAAATCTAACAGTGGCAAGTGGTTGAATTTAGTCTAACTGGCATTTTGATACTTTGAAGTATATTTTGAGTTTCTTTCTTTTAGTAGTTATACTTTAATAAAATATCCCATGTTAGCATATGGAGCCATTGTGCTACAATGGGGGAAATTAAATTGGCAGTTGTATGCTCACCAGAGCATATAAAACATATTATGTAAAGGCTGTGTCAATAGTTACATGGCACCCTACCCCCGGGGCACCTAGGTGAGACCTTAGGGGTGACTTATATATAAAATTCAGGTAGTTTGTGACTTTGGAGGTACCTTTAATACCAAAGTCGATTTTGAATATAATTTACTTTTAAAAGCAACCTGCAAAGCAGGGGTGTTTTTAAAATGACAGCAGACAACACAGCAGTGCACATTTAAGTGCATTAAATCTACTGGGCCTCTAAACCTATGTGCCCTACCATATACTAGGGACTCACAGGTAGGTTGTCAGTTCCAATTATAATTATACCTGATTACCATGTACTTTTAATCACAGCAAAGGCCCTGGGTCTGGTTAGCAGAGCCCGGGGCAAAATCAGAGTCAGAAAACCAGCATCTAGTGGTCAGAATGGGGGCAAGAGGTGGGGGGGAGAGAGATCACTGTAACAGGCCCTGATTTCTCACAGCAAATTCTTCAACATCCCACATAATGTTTAAAAAGGGCTTTATAAATGCTATAATACAATGTAGTGATTGTGACCAATAATTTGAAAAAGAAGAGCTCTGGACTGAAAACAGTATGCAGCATAGGTTGCTTCAAAACTAGTATAACACTTTATATTTCCTCCACATACACACGTTGATGAGACAAGAGTAAGGGCTAGCCCTTTGAGTCTTCTTTCAGAACTTCAAGGAGCCAACCTGTTGTTCAGAAATATCTCTCTGTTGCGATTGGGAACCACCATTCCTACTCGCATTGTTGCATTCTCTGAACACTTTGTAGTGACAAATAAACTTCTCTCCAATAATATGTTAAAAGACGACATTTAGTGGCAGAAGAGGGAAGTGCAGACAGTGTTGACTTGCTCCTTGGATTACAGAAATACTTAAATAGGGTGTATGAGTGTGACAAATTCACTTTACATAAGAAGAAGTTTGTGATACTTACTTGCTATGGCGCAAAGTTTAGCTGGAAATGATTTATAATAATGCAATTGTCGTTTTCTGTTATCAGCTTGGGCCTCATTTAGAGATTGCGTGCACCACTATTTAGGGCCATTCGAAGCACTGTGTTTACACCAGCAGAAACTCTGCTTGCTCCACCATTGTAAACATCTGACGTAGCAGCCAGGCACCAATGGGCTGACAGATTTCAGTGACAGTCGCCATGCCCTGTTGAAGGTGAGGCAACCATTACTCAGTTTCCCTGCCATCACACATTATGTGAGGACTGATGGACAAGGGGACGTAAAATGTAGATTGTCACTTGTGTGTAGGAATAACATTCCTTCACTTTGGGGCGATTCATTTTTTGTTTATAGAAAAAAGGCTGCCACTTTTGGACATTGTTTTCTCTATACCAACATGTTTCTTTAGCAGACTTTTTAAATGTCACATGCACCTGCTGCCTTCCATATGCATGATTGTCCTCCCTTATATCAAGAATTGCCTCCAATATACCTTGCCGGCATGATATGGGGCATGCCCATATACCAAAATTTTCTACTAGTGTGCCACTGCCAGATTTTTGCCATGTGCGCTCTTTATGCTAAGAATAACCTCCAGTATGCCAGTGCCAGAGGATTTGCCATGAGTGCTTCATATGCCAAATATTACCCTAAAGTATGCCATGCTTGCATTTTTGATGTGGTGCTTAATATCATGATATAAACTGCCTACTATGTCTGGGCCAGCATTTGCATGGGTGTCTCTGTAAGGCAAGAATTACCTCGAGGGTGCCATGGCCGGATTCAGACTCGCAAGCATAACACACATATTGCTCATTCATGATCACTTACATTGACTTACTCATTCTTACACTCCCTCAATCTCATTCTGTCAGTCCCTCACTTATTTTCACTTATTCATTCTCACTCACTATCACTTTCACCAACACCTCACACACTCTTTCTTTCTCACTCTCACTCATTCTCACTTATTTTCACTTACATTGACCCACTCATTCACACTTACAATTACACTCACTCACTATCACTCATTCTCATGTTCTCTTCTTGTCATTCACTCATTTTCATCACACAACACACACATATGCTCACACATACACATGGTCTTGCACACGCAAATAGACACTGTCACATGCATGCACACATTTGCTAGCATTTTTTTTAACTTACCCTCAGGTGCATGCACACGCATGTTTCAGCTCTTCAGCTGTTGGTGCTCCGTGGGCCTGGTGGCTAGATAGGTGGACACAATTCATTTATATATTATTCATTATGAGGAAAGGCTATCGGTGCTATGAAGATTGCCGGTAACTAGTTGGACCATTAACTCAGGCTTGAAGTATCAAAGCAAACAGTTTGTTTCTGAAAGTATGCATAATGAGTGGCTGGAAGATATGAAGGTAGCATTGAGCATCCCTATCACCTTTAGGCAGAAAATTGCTATCAGCGCCATGAGTTACCCCTGCATACCAGGTATGATCTACTTAGATGCATGCAGGGAGCACAACCACGGGTGTGTGAGTACTGTAAGTCTGCCTTGGCTCATGAATTTAAGAGATGATGGTTTCGCAAAGCACATTTGACACATTGGTCTCCTCTCTGACACCCGGACAGTAAAAAACCAAGAAAATTACATTTCAGTTAGAAAATGTACCTTTCTTTACAATGCTCAAGAAAGTGATCAAAAAGTAATCTATTGATTGTGCAGTGTTACATTTGTGACCCAGAGTCAGCCAAGAGTCTTAATTTTGCGGTCCAATAATAAATTCAAACAAAAAAAACACCTGCCTTCTATTCATTATCGCAAAGAACTCATAAGACTCCTGGTTATCTTTTAAGTGGAGTAGTTTGCTGTTGCCTCTGCTAGGAGTTCAAGTGTGTTTTGCAAACCTTATCAGCATCCTATGGACTCTTATAGGCCATTTTACCCTGAGCATATTTTCTATACTCTGTGAAGCACCGTTGTGTGACGTTGTTGTTTGTTTGCTTTCCAAACTATAGATGGAATCGAATGCAGACCCGGCGTACCTGGTGAGAGAGGCCTCCAAGGGCAACAGGGACAGCAAGGATTTCAAGGAGAAAGTGGAGAGAAAGGTACTGCACGTGCGTTCAGTGAAAAGTAGAATTGTGACTGAGGAAAGCTCTGCATTGGAGCAGTCATGACTACACAGACTATGTCTGACTTTCCAACCCCTGTGCCCCATTTGATGTTTGGCACCATGTTTCTGAAACCGATATCTTTTTGTAGTGCTTTGCATGAAAGAACTCACATCTGCACCAAACCATTCATTTCAAATATTCAATGGGGTCAAGCGGCAAACAGATTCAAAGCAATGGAAGGTCACAACTGCCAGCACTCTTGTTAAGTAGAATTGATTAAGGTGTCTACTGTTGGCTCATTTTCTTGGTTTGCTTTATAAATTCCACACACACGGCCTGATTCACAAAGGTAAACTTATACTTAAGTGTAAGTTTACTACTTTTTGGTATTAACAAAGGTAAGTTACTACTAGTAACTTTACTACTAGTAATTGTACTAGTAGTCTTTACTAGTACTAAAGTTACTGGTAGTAAAGTTACTAATATTAACTTACTTTTGTGAATTACAAAAAGTAGTAAAGTCAGACTTCAGTCTAAGTCTACCTTTATGAATCGGACTCTTAGAGTTTTAAGCATGGTCTTTGTTGTTTGATTGAAAGTGTGTGGAGCGTTTGCTCACTCCATTTCTCTTTCTCTTTCTTTCTCATAATTGCTCATTTTTCTCACTTATTTCATACCATCAATCTCATCTGATAATAAAAACTGCCTCAATTTCAAGAGATATTAATCTGGGCTCCTAACGCTTTTAGGCATCAATCAATCATTCAGCATTTGTATAGAGCAGCACTGTCACCCCTAGGGGTATCTGGGCACTGGAGGTGGCGTATCTCTGTCGAAAAGCCAGGTCTTGAGTCTCTATCTGAAGTCTGTCAGGAAGGCCGCAGTTCAGAGGTGGAGAGGCAGGTTGTTCCAGGTCTTGGCAGTGATGTGGGAAAAGAAGTTGTCCTCGCTGCAGCTGTGACGGAAGCGGGTAGTGTGTGAGAGGGCGAGTGAGGGAGAACACAGGCATCTTGCGGCCATGTGGAAGTTCAGTCAATGGTTGATGTAGGAAGGCCCTTGGTTGTGTATAGGTCTATATGCGTGTGTGGGGATCTTTGATTGGCATTTCTTCTGGATGGAGAGCCAGTGAAAGTTTTTGAGGTGAGGGATGATGCTAGTACATTTGGTGATGTCCAGGATGAGTCTGGCTGCGGTGTTCTGTATGGTCTGGAGTCTTTTGAGGAGCTAGGTGGAAATGCCAGCATAGAGTGGCTGGTGATGATGACCTGTGTGACAGTCTTCCTGGTGTTGATTGGGATCCAGCTGAAGATTCTGCAGAGCATACAAAGGGGGTGGAAGCAAGAGGCGGCGACTGAATTGACTTGTCGTTTTTGTGGTCAGTTGGCATTCGAGGATGATGCCAAGGTTGCTTGCATGGTCTGTTAGGGTGGGTGCTGCTCCGAGCTCTGCTGTCCACCAGCTGTGGTCCCAAGCAGAGGTGTTCTTCCTGAAGATAAGTAATTCTGTTTTGTCGGAGTTGAGTTTGAATGACATGAGATCAAATGTATCTGATACAGTGATTAATACAGACAAACTACCTAACACTTGTAAATCATCGGGCTCACTGACTCATGACCTCAGGGATATGGGCTTTCCCTACAAATTATGTATTTGCTAAACTTACTGGAGAATAAATAGAACTATTGGTGTCAGATAATATGGCAACTAAAAATATATTCAATGTGAAAAATAAACAAAATTATTCTGTTTGATCATGTTCCATTGCACATGCCAGCCACTTCATAATTTTCTGGGGAAAAGAACTTAATTAATAGAAATATTTCAAGTACATTACAAAATGGAGAATTCGAGAAAACATTCAAAAATATATATTAAGGATTTCATTCACAGCAGTATCAATGGGTATTAAAAACACAATATCAGACCAGTAAAGTTTCAGATACCTTCTGTTGGGTTATTTAATCCCAAATAATTTTGTGAATTAAAATACAACAAATATGAAAACTATAAGTTTGTAATAAAGCACGGAATGAAGAAGAAGAATACAAGTAAGGAATAAAGAACCTTTAGAAAAAGTATGCAGTAAATATGCTATAGATGATACATTCTGATTAAAACATGGGCCAAGAGATTCAGTGCACTTATATTAGATTTCATCGATTCTGACCAATCCTCTTTATGAAAGGCAGACGGGTCACAGGCAACATAAGATTTATGAGGAACATTATGTCATGTTTAGAGAACAAAATGGAATACAATAGAAACCTCTATCAAAACCTAAATTACTTTTGAAAAGACCTCTTCAGGTTCTATCCTGCCAACAAATAATCTGTAATTAGAAACAAATTAAAGTAAATACAGAATAATTTTTTAACTCATTTTATTTTTTTATTTTTTTAAAAAATTATTTGATTTGAAGGATTAATTAGAAAAATATTTTTGAATTCATCTTCAATGGTAACATCTAATAATTTGTACACAAAAAACATTTATTACATATAATCCATAATATTGTGCAAGGTCCAACAAAATTGGGTGGAGAAAAAACAACAATTGAGATTGTTTCTGATGATACTGTATCTCCTGGGACCACTCCTCTAAGATGATAGTAGTTAAGGTCTTGGCCTACGCGCGTTTCGGTGGAAAGCCACCTTCATCAGGACCAAATATAGAGGGAAAGGGATTTCAAACCCTTTAAATGACGGGGGATGTCTGTAGGGAATTAGATAGAATGATTTAGTAATGGCAGGAAATAAAATATTTATTACAATCTTGACTTCATATTACTCAAGTGGATCCCATGTTCACGAGACTATTAGTAATCTCACCATTAAGATTATACACACACAACGTGATTTAAAGAAAAAGAATACAAGTATGTTTAGAATATAGAAGAAACCTTCACCTTAAGTGCAAACTAGACCTTAGTCATAATAGATCTCAGAATTGGTGAGACAGAAACTCATATTCTGTAGTTCAATGTATGTTCTACCTGAGATTTAACCTGACATTTAAGCTGGGAAGCTGATCTCAAATGTACGTTTGAAGAAAAAGAATGCTATCTTAATTAAACTACAAAAACGAGCTATGAGCTCTTTAAAAGTAAAGAGTGAGGTTATACGGCCATACCAACTACTAGAGATGCAGAAACTTTGAATTTTGATTCAGCCAAATATTTTCTCACTAAAATATCAGTTTGGTGGAATGATTTGACAAATAGATCAAATATTATTACGTGTGCAAACATAAAGCTCCCAATGAAAAACATTTTGTTCAATGACTTCAAATACTTAGATATGTTAACCACAAATCAAAAACAGTGGATTTTAGGTGGCTTAATCTAGGGGGGGATAATTTTGAGATGTTCGAGATCAAAATGTTCATCCATAATTGAAAAATATTGTGGCATAGCGGTGATTTATGGTGGAATGTGGTGGTTTCAGAATTCTAGGCTGCATTCTGGAATGATTAACAAAGATTTGGTGACATGTTCTTGACTGCACACCTTTATAGTGATAGTGGATGTCAACCCGCAATTTCAATAAATAACAAATCATCTAAAAACACCAACAACAGCGACATGTATAACGTTTGGCAGATTACTATACCTGTAGTTACACTCTCTGAATGGCTAATTCCTCTTGCTCAGACGTTTTGTGTGTCCCTTATTTGATACTACTGTACATTATTTAGCTTCAGACTATCACATCCAACACTGGAGTAATTATGCGTGAGCACCGAATGAACCTTTAACATTTGATATTTATTTGTTTCGCCTCATAATTTAACTATGCCTATTTTGTGCACTGTGTCTTTCTGTATCTTTATGAACACTCTTTTTACCTTCATAGGTTTCTGTATATTTTTCTTTTCTGCTGCAGTGGTCTCCTGGTATGTGGCTTGTTTTTATGCACGTTGTGTGCTGCCTTCTTAACTTTTTACTTTACTTTTAATACTTTTTGCATATTGGATACATTTTGAATCAGGGATTGTAAAAAGACAAGAAGAATAACAAATTACTGAATCCATAAAAATATTTAGATGTTTGCAAAGTATAAGGTGATCAAGAGGCGATACTTTAATTTTGCTCCTTACCTACAAAGCTACAAATTGCTCACCAAATGGACACACATATAAACACTAAGCTAAAGAGCAGTTATGAGATAAACTTGAATAGCACTTATAATGTCTGGAACGTACGGCAGCAGTTGCGTAGCCAGTGTGTCAAGGGACATTGTTCAAAGAAGGAAATGGGCCCATCTGGCCACTATCTGAACTGTGAAATACAGCAATAATCAGGTTTCAGTGAACTCCTCAGTGCTCCTATGCCACTGCCCCTGCTGCACCAATGAAAGCTGCACCCCTGGACAACTAAGTAAAACGTCCCAACTCAAGGATGGGGGACCTAAAGATTACAATAGCCTGGATCCAGTGACGGGAATTTCTCATAGTCTATGTAAATGGTCCAGTTGTACCTCTGGTTTCAAAAGTGTTAAATACCACTCCACTGGGAAATCCCGGAGTAAATGCATGAAATGTTGTTCTTTGTCAAAAACTCATAGGATAAATGCTGTAGGACATTGTACCGAGGTTGATAAAATTGAAGTGCAATAATATTGTATCCACTACTTCACCTACCACTACTTTGTCAAAGTGAGATGCCAGGGTATGGTCCTTACCTTTCATTTAACAGCCCCAGTCATCTTGTACACTCACATAAATGGAAAATAGAAATGTTCTTTAGCCCAAGTGTGAGACACTTTTTATGTTTTATTATGTGCATTTGTACAAAGATTACTTCTCTTTGCGCGGTTCAGAGCCTTGGGAGCAGTTCAGGATGATCTTGGTTGTCTTTTGGAATTTAACTCAATTTTTTCTTACTTTAAAAGAGTTTGATAGGATTATGAAACAACTACCATATGGCAAGGCAACTTGTAAGTACATACTGCCCTGGGACATAAATGAAGCTGCATATTTTGACTACTGGAGACTATTATGATTAGTCCGGATCAAAATGAGGTATTTTCATTGAACACCACTACCCCAGGATGAGGTAATTACCTGGTGTAGTAAATACCTCTTATTCCACATTTTTAAATTGGAAATGAGAAACAAAATGCAAAATGGGTGTTTTCAGCACTAAACACATTTTGGTGTTTTTCTGGCATTTTCAGGGGCACATTTTAATAACGAGCAGTGAGAAAATAGAAGCCACATCGATAAGGGAAAATATTTCTCTGTCAGCAAAACAACAACTTTTTTGGGGGTATTTATTGCCCAATCTCAAACATAGTTGTTGAAACCATCAACAGAGCTATTGCTACTGGTAACTCTACTTTTTAATGGACATTGTTTCACCTGTCAAGGCCTTGAGAAAAACATATTGGTAATCAGGAAGTGCTGTCTGAAAATTATGCAGGAAGTGCAGAGTAGCGAATTTTTGAATTCTCTCTCTGAGGTCAATGAAAGGTCTCAGACCCTAACTGTGAGCAGCTAATCCACAGAAAGTAGTTCAAGAAATTAGGGTATCTCATCAAGGCAGTTAGGGAATTATTACTTTTTTACTTTAGCCCTCTGTCGACTGATGCAATCCAATTCCATGCAATTCTCAATTCGGAAATCACGTCATCAGAAAATGCACAAGGAGGCTAATTATTGGACCTATTGTCATTAAAAAGTCATTTCGATTCTGATGAATGCAGGATAGGATATAAACCCAACAAGCATTTATGACATTGTATAAGGTATAGGCATACCTGCCACCTCACACAGTGCCACCTTGTGACAAACGATATTAGCTTCCATCACACTGTATCCCGGTGAGGAGCCGATATCACACGGTGGAAGGGAAAACAGCTGAAAACCGCTTCATATAGTGTTTTTCCAGCTCGTTTTCCGAGGCTTTAAACTGCTGACGTCATTAAGGGGTGTGAAAACACTCCAGGACATCGGCTCTACCCTCAGCAAGCTTTTTTGGGGGGAGTATGGGGCTTGGGGGTGGGGTTGGGTTCAAAGGTGCCTCGTAGGTGTTTCTCGGCACGAGGCCCTGCCCCCTTCAAGGCCCCGCCCCCTCCTCATACAGTGAGATTGTTCTTCAAGTTGGCAGGTATGTGTAGGCCCATGTTATTTATCTACCAAAGTCCTAGGTCAAACCCTGAGCTAAGATCTGAGCTCAAAATCCTCTCAGCCATATCGTACAAACCAGAAACGTTACTATGGAAATGTTTCCTTTGATGCAGTGCGCTTTGAGATTGAACACTCAGAGAAGCCCATCACATTGTAGGTAATGCCTCACAATGCACTTGTTTTCAGCAGCATCTTATTAATACTACCCCAGGCCCTAGCCGCTACACTAGCCTTGGTCCTTTGTACCACTTCAACAAATTCAACAAATGTTATGCTGTTCAAGTGAGGCTCAGATATGGAAGCACCCTGTATGTTATCTGTGTGTGTGTGTTTTTAAAGACATTCTAAGGAATTAAGGGGCAGATTTCCAAGTTCTGGCGCATCTCTGCAAATCAGCAGGGATGCGTCAGAAAACTTGCGACACGCCAAACTACCCTTGCGCCACCACGGATGCACCGCATTTATAATGCGGCGCGCCATGGCGCACTGATAGGCAGATGCGCATCGTATCTGCCGGCATAAGGTTTGCGCAGTGCTAGAGTCGTGTCGCGAGCGTGACGCAACTCCAGCACTGTTCCAACCCGGGCTATCTCCAACATGCTGCGTCTCACCCTACGCCTGATTCAAGCAGGCGTAAGGTTTTGACACAGTGGTGTCGGAAAAGTGACTGATTGAAATCTTGTAGATTTCACTCAAGCACTTTTCCGAAGCTTTCCTGCGACAGACCGCCCACACTGCGACGGTACACCCGCATTATACCTGACGCAGGTATAATGTGACGTAGGGGTTTACGGCATGACTCATCTCCCTAGATGCGACACGTTGTAAATCCGTCGGAGCATGGCGCTTGCTTTACGCCACCGCTGCATCACAGAAGTGACTCAGCGGCGGCGCAAATGCGTCGCAAGTGCCTCGTAAATCTGCCCCTAAGTACAGTTAAATTGCCAAGCTAGGAACAAATGATAAAATATGTAATAAAAAACAATTGTCCCAGACATTTAAAAAATTGAGAAAGCAACAATTTCACATAATAAATATGCAAAGTGAAATATCAGGATGAAATTATTTTTTCTGGAGCTACAGACTCACAATCTACTTGGTTCTTTGAGACTGGTAGATCATGAAAACATTGCTTGAAAAATAGTTATACATCTGAAATTCCAATGTCATGTTATTTCGGATTCGCAGATGTTGTGAATTACGCATTAGTGACCTTGCTTTAGCGCATTACAGGGCCTTAACAACCCTTAATGTCTGAACGCATCCGAGCATTGCAGCCATTAGTACTTATCCCCATAATCCCATCCAACATATGCAGACGTGCAGGCCAATTGCGCCTGTCTGCTTCATGTTTCTGTCACTCACAATGTCATTGTCACAATGCACCTGAATCTGGAATGCAGACAAACAACTGCCAGTATTTTAAGAATTTTAATTGTTGATCCAGCCTTAGAGCAGTTGTTCCAGATGGTGTTTGGTGTCCTAATTTTTTTAACATTTAAACTTTAAAATTGTTGTTTTACTGCAGTCTTGTTGTGCCGTTCTTTATGCTTTGTGAGTTTTTTATAGAATATTGCGTTTTTTTGCTTATAAGTGCCTTATTTTGTTTTCTTGGTTTGCTTTGTGAAAGAAACAAATGAGCATGAGCTGCACTCGTATTTTTTGCACATATAGGGGCACATGCATCAAACTCCTCATTTGCGATAAAAAAATAACGATTTTTAAGAAATCTCTATTTGGTAATTGCCAATGCCTATGCATGTAGGAATCTCAATGAAATGTGCAATCCCTTAACATTACCTAATAGCGATTCGGAAATTGCAAATCGCTAATAGCTAATGTGACTCCATTCATTTCTATGGGCCTACAGGCCCATAGGAATGAATGGTAATGCATTCGCAAATTGCGATTACCAAGTTGGTAATCACAAAATTGCGAATGCAAATCCAAGGGTGCCCGGGGGCCTAAGACCCCACTGAAGCACTCCCCTAAAAAGATAAGTGTGCACATGTGAAGCACATAGCATGTGTGCGCTACATGACACTGAAAAATACATTTGTGTGCATTTTTCAAAGCATGCACAAATTACCATCAACTTGAAGTTGATGATAATTAGCGTTTTCTAAATGCACAGTTCGCACTTAGGAAAGGCTAGATGCATCGGCAAATAGGGTTTCGCAAATTGCGATTCCCTAAATGCATTTGCAATTTAGGTAATCGCAAAAATTGCAATGAAATAAATTGTGAATGACATAAGGTACATGCATCCGAAAAGGCCTTTTTCCATTCACAAATGGGCCAATTCTGCTAATCCGCCTGTTTGCGAACAGAAAAAGGCTTGATGAATGTGACCTTTAGTCCTCTATTGTATGATGGGTGATTTTTCTGTAACTAATGCCGCTATTTTTAATTGATGTTTGGTCTGTTTGTTTGCAGGTACCAAAGGAGATAGTTGCACCACGTGTCAATCTACTGGAACTGAATTTCCTGGACTGCCTGGTCCGCAAGGGCCTCAGGGAGAAAAAGGTAACAAGCGGCCAGGGGGGTTTGTAGCCATTTTCTAAAAATCCATTTGATTTAGTTTGATTTGGCAGTTCAAAAACACAAGGAAAGGGTATTTTGTGATGAACAGTAGCACTCCTACTTACTGAATCCGCGTTCTTGTGTATGCTGTATCTACTGAAATGCCTCACTTTTTTAAACAAGCAATGATCCTTTAAGCTTTTGAACCACAGTGTTAGAATGGCAAAGACTACTTTTAAGACATCCTATTATCACGGAGGGACACTCCAGAAAAGGGTAAAGCTTGCCTTGATATGTTGGGGTTGTGCCCAGGCATTCTTCCCATCTTCTGAAATTACATCTCTATTGCATATGCCTCATTCACCTCCACACGCCTGCACAGGCCCTCTTTCTACTACTATTAATTCTGTTTCAGAACGCCTCTATGTAATAATCACCCTGAATAGACTTAGTGCAAAACAAACGTAATGCAAGCATGTTGCCTATTATCAACAAAACCCCACTCTACTCACCAGTTTTAGTTCGTACTTAATCAGCTGGCGCTGTAGGCAGTGGCGGCTCACATAGGGCGTGCTGCGGGGTGGTGGGTGGGGTTGGGATGGGCAGGGCTCCTCCGTTCCATCGTATGTCTGAGTTTATTACCCCCCCACCCTGCCCCTCCCCATCCCTACACAACCACCCACTGCACGCCCTATGCTAGCTGCCACTGGCTGTAGGCTTCGGGCCTGATTCTCATAGTTTTTACTGTGTGTATTGTGTGTTAGGGCCTCATTACAAGTTTGGAGGTGCGGGAGCTGGGCGGTTCACCACTGCCCCACTCCCGTACTGCCAAACCCGAATGCTGCCCTCCCACCAAATTATGATACAAATTGTTGTCTGGCGGGCAGGGTGGTCGAGTCGTGGCAGTGCAGTAAAAATGCTCAATGAGCTTTTAATACTGCCTCGCGGTGGGACTGCCGCAGCGCGTTCCAGCATGGCATGGACTGTAAAGCCCATGCAGTGCTGGAACTGGGGGAGTGCTTGCACACAGGGAGCACAACATGTGCCCCCCTCCATTCACCTACCTGCATGGGGCAATGGGGGCCCTGTAGGGCCCCCATTGTTTTCCCACCACCAGCTTTTACATGGTGGTGCTGACCCCTATGTAAGGCTGGCAGTCGGGAAACTCAAAATATGCATAGCGGTTCCGCAGCAGCACCACCAACATATTCTGAGTCCCTGACTGTCGCGCCACCACCAGGGAACGTGATTCCTTGGCGGTTGTGGTGATCAAACGGTGGTCAGACCACCAAACTTATAATACTGCAGTAGGACCTCAGGTACGCCGGTGGCTGGACTGCCACTGCTGGGCCCGCGCGAGTCTGGTGGTCTATGGACCGCCAGACTCGAAATAAGGCCCTTACTGTTGTCTTTGTTATATGTTACACCTGGATATTCAGGACTGATTGACAAATCAATCATTTTTGTGAAATTTTTTCTAGTTTAGGACATACTTGTGAAAACCATGAGTATGCAAGTTGTAGTCTTCGGAACTCATGAGTAAATCTGACCTAAGTCTGTAGTGATATACACCCTCCTATATAAAAGCTCTGGGAAATAGGCCATTCCTCTTTCTAAACAGTAGCTTTGAAATTTTACAATTTTTTTTGAGACATTGACCAATATCCCTGAGGGAATCCTCACTCCATGACATATTGCAAATCTATTATGTGGAGCTAATGGTAAACAACCGGTTCCCCTCGCTCTCCCATTGTAACGGACCCACTGCTACTCATCTCCATGTAAAAAAAAAACGCTCCTAGCTATCTAGTGAGCACCTGATGCTTTCAGGTCAACACTTGCGTATTTAAATCTCATGTCCCCTGCTTTCTTAAATTCCCAATTGCCTTATCCAGGGATGGGTCTCCAGTGTCTCCCATGAAGTCACTGATTTGGCTTACATTAACAATCCTTCTGTGGATCATTATCTTTTTTGCTGTCATTGACTTCTTCCACTTTGCCTTCAAGCTTTGTCGATGAAATTATTAATACTTATAACATTGTTAAACAATTCTCTTATTGGTGTATCCTAGTTTAGCTATCAACATGATGTTCTAGCTGTTTATATTTATGTTCTCTACTATTTATTTTAATTAATTTCATTATCTATAAAGTGAAAACGATGCAAATGAAAATATATGCTTCAGGGCATGTTTCCAAATAACAATACAGAATATCCCCTCATTGAGTGATTTGCCATAATGGCAGCATCTATTATCTTACTTGTTAGTATCATTGTCAGTATCTAGTGTGTTACAAGTAGCTGGCTGTTAGAAATGGAGGTCTTTAGTTGGCAGGTTGTTACCCTGTCCAAGTACGGACCATTCTTCCTAGTCAGGATAAGGGGATACACTTCTAAAATAACCCCTGCTCACCCCCTTGGTAGCTTGGCACAAACAATCAGGCTTATCTCAGAGGCAGTGTGTAAAGCATTTGCACATAACAAACAGGAATGCAGTGAAAACACCACACAAGTACACCACACGAGTTTTAGAAACATATCCAATATTTTATATGTCCTGAACAAGACCAAAAATGATATAAATCCACCATACTGTTCTTAGGAATATCAATAAGCAAAAATAGACTTAAAATACAGTTCCTTAAATTTGAAAGCTTCGATCGGGGCTATCACATCGCTGTGAACCACAAGTTCAAACAGTTCTGGTTTACCGCAATGTCACTGGCCAGCTGCAGTGTCAGGAAGACATGCAAAACAGTACCTTAAGAAATGCAGGCATAGGGGACCTCTCTGTGAGCTTTGAAGAGGAGGCGTTGGCAGGTGTTAGTTCCGGAGGTCGGTGCAGAAGTTGACGGGCTCTTAAAGTCACACAAGTTTCAGATTGAACTCCTCATGGTTAAAGTCGGTAGCGCCGGTCTTGGCAGGCGTCGGGGCTGCGGAGCGACGTGCGTGGGTGTGGCGTGCGGTGCCCTCAGGTCACGGTGCAGGTAGCGGCTTGGTGACGTTCATCCTGCTGCGTCGGTGAGACCTGGGCTGTGGTGTGGAGTGATGCAGTGCTCGTCAAGGTGCAAGCAGCGTCATCGCTGAAGCGTTGTCGTCGGCTGACATCCTGGAGTCGATGGCCCTGGTGTCGGTTTGCCAAGGCTGCGATGCGGAATGAGGGTGGTGCATTGTGTAACTGATGAGCGGTGCCCTCGAACCACGGTGCAAGCAGCAGCGTAGAGGTCAGCATCGATGTTGGCGTCGATGTCGGCGTGGAGCGGCATCGTCGGGGATACCAGGGCGGTGGCGTGAAGCGAGGTGATGTGAACTGCGATGCCCACAGGTCGCGGTGCAAGCAGTGGCTCAGTGGTAGCTTTGGGCATCGGTGAGACCAGGGTTAAGGTGCGAAGTGTGGCAGTGCCTTCTGCGGCATCTCAGGACACAGAACCAGCAGCATCATCGTTGAAGGCATTGGGTTGCCTTTTCTTCCGTTGCAGCACAAACACCCAGTTTCAAGTGCTGGTAGCTGATGAACTTGAAGTCTTTGCTGTTCCTGAAACTTCTTAAACAGGGGCAAGCTCTACCTCAAGCCCATGGAGAAACTCATACAAAGAAGTTGCATAAAGTTCAGCCCAGTCCTTTCTCTGCCCAAGACAGAAGCAGCCACTGCAGTCCAACACAGCAAAGCACACAGCAAAGTGGTAGTTCCTCCTCACAGCTTCTCTAGCTCTTCTTCTTGGCAGGTTCCTTGGTCCAAAAGAGTTCTAAAATTCTGGGGTCTGGGCCCCAATATTTACACCACAATTACCTTTGTTCTCTTGTGGCAGAGAGTCTCTGTGCCTAGTCCAAGCTAGTTTTGTCCTCTCTGGTCCAGCTTCCTGACAGGAGATGGAGACAACTTTGTGTAAGGTAGACCAGTCCTATTCAGGTGCAAGGAAATCTCCTTGCACTACTCTAAATGCAGCCCAGGTCTATTCAGCCCAGCCATGACACATCCAGGAAAGTAAGGACACACCTCAACCCCACCAGCGGTTGTCTATAGTGAATGCACATCCCCAGCCCCTGTCACTCCAGAGCCAGACAGTCAATCCACAACCCAACAGAGGCACACAGGATGGGTAAGCAAGAACATGGCTATTTTCTAAAAGTGGCATTTTCAAACACACAATTTAAAAACCATCTTTACTAAAAGATGTATTTTTAAAATCTGAGTTCAGGCATATTAAACTCCATTCTCTCATCTTGTCCCAATGGAAAGTCATACTTGTAAGATGTTACTAAGTATCTTCCATTCTATCCTATGGGACAGATAGCCGTTCAATACTGAAAAACGAAATACACTGTATTTTACTATCAGGACATGTTTCACACAAGCCAGTTTATGTCCTACCTTTCACATACACTGTACCCTGCCCAGGGGGTACCCTTATCCTACCTGAGGGTGCCTTTAATGTAAGAAAAGGGAAGGCTAGGGCCTGGCAAGTGGGTGCACTTGCCAGGTCGACATGGCAGTTGAAAACTGCAAACAGACACTGCAATGGCAGGTCTGAGATACACTCACATGGCTATGTTCATGGGTGGCACAACCAGTGTTGCCGGCCCACTAGTAGCATTTGATTTACAGGCCCTAGGTACACACACTCCACTGTACTAGGGACTTAGCAGTTAATCAAATAGCCAATCATGGAAAGACCAATCCATAACACAATTTAACTTAGGAGCACTTTCACTTCAACACTGATCAGCAGTGAGAAAGTGCGCATACACTAAACAAGCAAAAAAGAGTCAAAACCCGGAAATCAGAAAGCAAAAAGACAGGGGAAACACGCCAAAAAGATGCCAGGTCTAACACTGGCAATATCTGTATATTATAACATAACATGTACTTTTGTATAGCGCACGTATCACCCGAAAGTCTCAAGGCGCTGAATAACAGATGTATATTGCTGTATATTATGAAAGGTACAAGGTCGAACAAGGAACTTTCAACACTAGTGTATCCTATTATGCACATTGCTTCAATAGTGAATCCCATGTTCAGCAAAGTTAGATGTATCCATACTTTAATACCTAACAGCATACAATAATCTTACTGGATAACACTGTTATGTGCACAGCAGCAAATAAAGTGTGCCACATGGTGCCAGCATACAGTATCTAAAGGCACCTGTATATTGTAGCCTAGACATGTATAATAATAGTTGCCATGTGCATACAAGTATAGCATGAAAAATTTGGCAACTTATGTGTTTCGCATGCGAAAAAGTATTACTGTTGGTGTGGTGTGGATATAGATAAAGTATACCCTGCATTATCATTAAGTGCATATAAATAAAGTGTATTGCTTATATACAAATGTAATCAGGCCTAACCCTATTAATGAAAAGGATAAAGGCTCAACTATAAAATTGGCTACTCAGTTCTCATGTTTTGCTGTTACATTTTGATGCTTCCGATCCATGGCAGTAATAAGAATGGAAATATATTGTGCTATCGTGCAAAAAACAAAAAAAAGGAAAATGTGTTTGATCTATTAATGGATGATCCTGCAATGCTGTACAAATGCCTCCAGCTGATGGTGTGTTCCTTAGGCATCAGCGTACGTCTGCATAAGCTTACAGAAATAGAGGACCGATACTGCATAGATTACTGCTCGTTTATCTCTAATTCTGAGCCACCCTGTAATGGTTATTGGGCAAAACTGTCCTTCTTTCAATTCTGATATCCAATAGGCAAGTGTTCTCTTTGATATTACAGTTGTTGTCCTTAGGTTAACTTAAGCAATTATATCATAATTGCAGACATGCTCACAAACTGAATGCCCTTCATTTGGGTTGTCATAAACTATTTGTAACACATGTAGGTACTGAGATTCTTCCGGTGATACATTATTAGAGATGTCTATATCCTAGCTATTCGATTAGCCTGTTCTTGCTAAAATAATTCTATGGTGTTAATATATACTGACATTAGCCTCATTAGTCTCATATAAAGCTATGTGTTGTCAGGGTAATTTCGGGTTTTGAAATCAAAACGCCTTTTCCTTGGCATGTGTGAATCACAATGTAGTCCTTGTACATAATACTTGTGTAGTGTGTGTGCTAGTGAAAGGGAAACTTACACAAATTTCTAGACGTTTAGATATGATTTTGAAGGACTTGTTGTTTAAGTTGTATTGCCAAGACTCCTTTGCTTATTCTTTACTGTATGTAAGCACTATTATACTAATAATGTGTGCTAGTATTACCTGACACTCACTTTCTTGAAGTCCTACTAGGAATGTTCAAAATTATTAAGAAACACCATTCACCCCTCCAAAAATATTGAAGCTCATAGTCCACATTAAGTCCCTATTTAGCAGCTTTCAGTTTCAATATCCAAAGTGGCCCATTCCTACGTAAGCAGAGCTCCCTATTCCCACATCTAGGATCCTTACGTATGTCCAGTATGCCATGAAATTTTACATAAAAGTCCAAGCCTTTGAATCAGCATGTTTTGTAATGTACATCAAGAGGGTCTGATCTGTTCTATGATACGATCTTTAAGAGGCCTTTACTGCCGACAATGTCAATCTTGTCACATTTACAGACGAGGGCATATGTGACATATTTGGTGTTACAAGTCATGTGCATTCTAACCACATGTTTGGCTCTTGTGTTATAATGAAAATAACTGTGTTTTGTTAAGGGCAAATTTACTTCATTGTTCAACTCCCTCATTTGTAAAAACATTTTGAGGGATCTGGGCCAAAGTTTAGAAATGTCCTGAGCAGGATAACTTGAACTGATAACATTCCTAATACTAGTACCCCTATGAAAGATGATGCTCAGTGGTTTGTGATCCATGTAAATGCTGTTTCCTCATTAATTACCAATCCCCAGTGTTTATTATATGTGAATTCTCCTAAATTAACCAATATCTGTGCCATATGATCCTATTAATCTCGTGATTCTGCAGCTGCTTTATTCTGTCTCCTTTTATTAGGATTAAGTGTGCTATTTATGTCAATTGGCAGTGTCCTATTCATAGCTGCATGTATCATTTGTGTACCTTAAACCCTCATTGTAATTCTAGCATTCATATTTAAGACATGTTTCTGGAATTGTCCATCCTTCCTTCAATTCCTCCTAGCTCCTATCATTTCTTCATAAAGCATTGCCTAAATCTGTGACCTTGGATGTGAGTGTGTAGCATGAAGCAAGGAATTGCAAGCCTTCTCTTCTTGGAACATTCTGCTCTCAGTCTTGTTATGATTGGTGTAAAGTTCAGTATAATATTTTCTGTACTGACCAAAAAGTAAAATGCATTTTCTAATAATTTATATTCACATAATCATAGAATCCCTCTAATTTTTGTCCTGTGTATGTCCAAGTTATGAGAAACTCATCAACCGATCTACCCCATTACTGCATTTTGACAAGCCATGGAGATGCCCAATGACACCAGACATGCTCCCTCTGATACTAGCCCATAAAGAGGTCAGCATAAGGGAGAGTAAACCTGATACCAATCATAATTCCCAGCAGCTTTTGGCACCAGATGCCATCACAGAGAAAGACATTGTTGTACAAAAGAATTTCAGCCATTTCCACCAACATATTACTATAGTTGAAGTAATTTGCCACTCTCTTGCTAAGGAAATATAATTAATTGTTATTGAATTTTTGTTATTTTTATCTCAAATGAGTTTGGAGCTTATTTAGAGTTTGGCCAACAGGATACCCCATCACAAATGTGGCAGATGTCCCGTCTGCCCTATAACAAGCGCATTATATCCTATGGTACATGTAATAAGGCAGGCGGGATGCCCATCATGTTTTGATGGAGTATCCCGTCCCCCAAACTGTAAATAAGGCTCTTTGCCTGTTAGCATTTTTTTCTGCTTCACATTCTTTTATTGTGGTCTGTTAGATTATTCCTAATATGTTAACTGAATGCTTTCATTGTTAAGTGCTTAGCCTTTTGTGGATATTCTCTTTAGGAACTTCTGGACAGCCAGGCTTTAAAGGAGATCAGGGATTACCTGGATTCAATGGCCTTCAAGGTTTGCCTGTAAGTAAATATCTTAAACATACTTTTTAGGAGGTCAGATGCAAATGTGAAATCAATGGATATATCCAACTTGGACAGTTTCTGTATTTTTAACATAGTTGTTTTAAGGTGCCACATTACCTTGTTATGTGTGTGCCTAAGGTTGTATGCTAGGCTAGTGAGCACAAACATATAATTCCCAGAATATCAACAACCAGAATATTGTGGGGGTTGAATACATAGGTACGTATAGATGTATAGCTTATTCCACATTTAAGTACCTTGAAAAAAAATCTATCTATCTATCTATCTATCTATCTATCTATCTATCTATCTATCTATCTATCTATCTATCTGTCTGTCTGTCTGTCTGTCTGTCTGTCTGTCTGTCTGTCTGTCTGTCTGTCTGTCTGTCTGTCTGTCTGTCTGTCTGTCTGTCTGTCTGTCTGTCTGTCTGTCTGTCTGTCTGTCTGTCTGTCTGTCTGTCTGTCTGTCTGTCTGTCTGTCTGTCTTTCTGTATAAATATATATGTTGTCAAGGGTTGCACATGTGTTAAGTGTCATTACCCTATACTTACCTCCATTATATTTTTATAGTCTATCTATAGTATATCCTGGCTACAAGATTTTGGTGGTGATGTTTAAAATTCAAAATTATGCTAGTATACCATGAAGGATGCTGTTTGCATTTAGAAAAAAGACATTTGTGCAATTGTATGCATTTTTTAATTAAATATATGCAATGGTATGTAGAAAATGTGTAGCATGCAATAAATAGGTGGAATGAATAATACATATCTATTAGATGCTTTCATAGTAGCTGTGTCCAAGTAGGAGGAGAAAGAGACTGATCATACTCAAATCAGAGTAGTGCACGGCAGGAGATGATGTTTTCAGATATATATGTCTTGGTGAAAGACATGTATTTTTAATTTGTAGCTGAATTGTTGATGGATCGGCGCCAGTCAATTTGCGGTTGTAGGAAGTTCAGATGAGGATCCTCTGAATTGGCAATATTTGCCCGCCTTTACAATATTTCCTGTGTTTTGACTGTAGAATTCAGAGCCCTGAGTAAAGTTTTTATGTAAGGTTTGAGGTGGAAGAGGGTCCGGAGGCCAGAAGGCCAAGTTACGCCGCCAGAACGGAAGTTGAACTCAGTTCGGCTCTTTGCTGTGAGAAGAACCTGCAAAGCAGCTACTGAGTGACGTTGTTGTCATTCAAGTGGTTTAGTCATATCAAAATTCAGGGTGTCACACAATCAGCAGAGAATCTAGTTAAGGTTCACTAATTAGCTGTTTGTTAGGCAACAACTTTAATTTAACCACTGCAAGATTTTTGGGAAGGCGGAAAGGATGTCAAATTCGAGCATGCATTTGCCCATTAAGGAAAAGATTAGGTAACTCTGACGCACGTGTTGAGTTTGAAATAAAAGCTCCTGATTAGGGAGTGCCAGATTGTGAAGGAGATGAGAGTATTGGTGAAGGGGCTCCATGCCTTATGTGCTGTGTAGAGCTGTTGCTAAGGTGTCAAGAATGAGAGAGGCTTCATGCGGATGTCTCATGCGGTTAACATCTGCTGCACCGACAGACTCTGAACATCGTATAATGTTGTTTAGGAACCAAGGTTCAGTTTAAGATTTTGGATGACAATAAGTACGTCTCATTTATTTTTTTTCCTTTCAGCCTACAACTATTTTGCACTCATCTTCCTGAAATTATTAATCTAATCTGCTCATGCGCAGTTGCAGACCTTGTTATGCCACCAATCCACTTCATGTACCACGATTAACACCTGGGGGCTGATTAGAAGTGGCCCCACAAACCTGTTTGCTGCAGGAAACTCCTGCTTTTGGCCACAGAGTTTGTCAGTATTTTCAGGCACATATCCACTTTCAAAAAGCAACCGGAAAAATGCTGGGAAACTGTACGGAAAACGAAAAACATGCAGAAAACTGCATTATACCACTTTCCTCATGCTATGCCCGATTCCACATATAAAAATTCAGAATCACCCAGTAGAGCTAACACAGGGGGAGGTGTTACCGTAACTTGTTACTAGGCCACTCGTGATTGGCCTTATAATGTATTCAGCCTCAGTTCCATATTCCATGTGTTACATCCTGGATTTACAGAGATTCTAGAATTATGTTCTCTTTGAGACTGAGCATGTCTTCTTTGTCTGCATTCAGCAAGGTCTATAGGGAAAATGGAGGTGTGCCAGGTAAGGAAGTCCAGTCAATCTTGTTTTATTAAAATCTTTATTTGCACTTCTTTCATCGCTTTTAATTCCTTATTTACACATACTGTCCAGCCAACGCGTTTCGTTCCATAAACAGTCGGAACTTCATCAGGGTCAAAATGATTCGATAAGTGTGTAAGTGGTGCTGCAGCCAGAGAACTCTTCACTGCTTGACTAAGTATCTGGAACACAGGGGTACCAAACAATGGCTGGTGCTGGAGTAATTGTGTGCAGGACTTCCCTGATAGACAAAACTAGTGTGAGGTGCAGATTGGAAGGTCTGCCGTTGGGTTCTTTTCATTTGCATTCAGCAAGGTGTCTACCAGTGCTGAAATCCACTTGACTTGATAGAAACAAAATCTGCTTGTATTATTTTTTTTACATTTATTTATTTATGTGGATTTCCATAGCACAAACATGAACAGAAGCTATTAACACAGAAGAAAAGACAATAATACATTAGAAGTTGAGGTCAGGAAAAGGAAGAACAATAGTGATACATTAGAAACTGCATGTTGTGCTTTACTCAGTTTGCATTTCAGTTTTCTAAGTGTGCAGCAGGATCTCTTTTCCAAAACGAAACGGTGACCTGTTCAGAGACTTTGGGGCATAATGAATAGGATTTCTTCATTTGTGATTTCCTAGGTTAAAACCCTATCAATGACAGCATATTAATTTATGTTACTTTTTCAGGAAATAATATGTGCTTACCTCAGAGACAATGGGCTCTATTCATGAAAACAGATATCTAAGTAAGAGTAGAGACTTACGTTTCAGATTTACCATACTTTTCTGTTTTGTTTCTATTAGCAAACGTTCACAGGCGTACTCGTGGATAGCTGCTCCAGGTGAAAGGTCCCACACACACATCTGCGGATCTCATGTGACATCTCTTGTAGGATCCTGTTCCTCCTGCGTGGTGTTCCACATGATGTACATTTCGACAAAGGAGGGAATTGAGCATCATGTGCGAACACACACTTTTTAAGTCATTTTCTGTGGGAGGGAAACACTTTGCTTGTCTAGAAAGTTCTTCCCTTACTCCCCCATCAAATATGTTTATTATTGAAAATACCTTTGTGAATATGACCCATATTAGATGAACATCTTTTCCATTCATAGACATGGCAATGGTGACAGTAGTCACTTACTGTGCCTGCCGTTTTTTTCAATGATGTTGCTAAACCACTACTTTGAAAAAATAAATTGAGGCACATACATTGTTGAAGTAAAGTTTAGGCAAACACTCAAATGTCAAAATATGTGACTTTTAAAGAGCCAGGCATTCTTTTTTTTCCCCCTCATATCACCAAGAAGCGTCTGCAAAGCAACGAAAAAAAACGCATCGTCTAACTGTGCGCCCAGCGGTCACTGCACTCGCCCTGGTCCATTCCATCTGGACCTTCACCTTTTGTCAGTGAGTCGGTGTAATCATAAGGACGGTTAACCAACACCCAGGGATCGAGACCAAATCAGGAAAGGAGACCAGCTAAAGAGATCAGGACTCTTAGTTGTTCTCTGGTCGAGGCCACAAACTCTGACCGCAGCCCTGATCCAATCTTCTGCTATCGGAGGCAGATGGTCCTTCCATTTCAAACAGATTTCCCTCCTAGCAATAATAATTAGATAAAAAAGCAACCTTCTGCAAGGCCTCCTTAACAGCAAAGTTGGTGTCCCATCAACCCCCAAAATAATCAAAGTAGTATTTATTTTGATCTCGTGATCAAAGATCCCATTAAGCGCTAGTTCTACAGTGTCCCAAAAAATCTTCAAACATGGACATTCAACGAAGATCTGAACATCGTTGGCTCCTACACAACCACACTTCACACACTTGGGGAGAGGTTGGGGTGCAAACTTAAATATTTTATGTGGGGTCCAATAAAGACGATTAATAGTAAAAAAATGGTTACGCTTCAAGTTGGCTGGTTTAACCGTTGAATAGAAAGTCTTCAAAGAACTGTCCCAGATTGATTCGAAGCCCTCCTCTGGAAGGCTTCCTCTCCAGACCGCATGCAGGGGTAATACCTTCCTCTCTTCTGCCCCAGAAAATCCATCGTTCCACCTTGCGAATTCCTTGTTCTTAAGCCTAATATCTTGAAGGGACAGCTCTAATTCAAAGTTACCCCCAATATCCTTCTTTGATGCAACAAACCATGAAGACAATTGGATGAACTTAAATCTGGACAGCTCATTCTTAGTTTTCATGCTCAGTACTTCCCAGGGGTGAACTCCTTCCGATGATGTTAAGTCCGACAAAGTTGAAACCCCCGCCCTTCTGAGCGGAACACTGAGGGCATCCTTTAGACATTCTGGCATTCCGGGGGAGTCCCAAACTAGGGCGAAATAAGAAAAGTATCTAATATCCCACCTCCTCCTAAGTCCATACCAAAGATGCAAAGCAGCTCTCAGAACCTTTAGCCAGACCTTCTTAAAAAACTTGGAAGCACCAAATTTATATAAAAAACCCTTTGCACTTGCAGGCCTTATCATTTCCCCCAGAAGCTTCCCCCAAGTGGAATCATCCGTTTAAACCAAAAGCATTTGAATATTTTTCAACTGAAAAGCAATACAATACCAATTAAAATCAGGTAAGGCCAGTCCCCCTTTATTCAATTTATGCCTGAGCTTTTTCAAAAACCAAATAAACCTCGACACCCTCCTCTGGATTTTATTGATGCCTTTTTTGGGGAATCCTAGAGGGATAGCATTCAAAAGATAAGTTCATTTGGGAAGGATAACCATCTTTATTAGATTAATCTGTCCATAGATTGTCAACGGGAGGTTCCTCCATCTACTTTATAATCATTCAATCTCATTGGAGACCCTAGAAAGATTCAAATGTGGGATTTTCTCTATATCTTTTACTATTGCGATACCTAAATATCTAAACTTAGGACTTACTTCCCTCTCCCAGTCAGTAATATTCCAACACATGACCTCAGTTTTGGCAGTATTAACTAGATAGCCAGAGAGAGAGCCAAATTCCTCCAGTAATTCTTCTAGTCTTGGAACCGAAGTCAAGGGATCTGCTGTATAGCTTAATAAGTCATTGGCATAGAACGCAACTTTGGAGCTGTAAGACAAGCAGCTGATGGGACAACTAAGGGATCCAAACGTAACTGTTGAGCAAGAGGCTGTATATAGATATCAAAAAGAAGGGGAGACAACAGGCACCCCTGCTGAGTGCCTCTTAGAATATTAAAACTGGAGGACAATGTACCATTAAGAAAGATATTGGCCGAAGCCCCGGTATAGATTGCCTTAAATGTATTAATAAATTTAGGGCCAAACCCCATCGAGCTCAAAACTTCCCAAAGATAGACCCAGCATACTCAATCAAATGCCTTAGCGACATCAAGCGCCACTACGGCAAGAGGGGCAGATTATTCCGTTGCAAGATCTATCATGCCAATTAACTGCTTGGTCTGATTCTGTATAAACCTCTTGGGTATAAAGCCCTTTCGGTCAGAGTGGATGAGCTGGGGGGCGAGTATGGCTAATTTCACCGATAAAATGCTCATAAAGATCTTATAATCTGCATTTTTTTGATCTGCAGTGATCGAAATAAAGTCTCTTTGATTGATTGATTGATAATCTGCATTAAGCAGAGAGATTGGCCGGCATGAGTCGACCCTAACAGGATCTTTAGAAAGTCTTAAAATAAGAACTATTGAGGCCTCCTTCCAGAACTTAGGGACCTTGCCACCCTGTCTATATATAGAGATGAACAGAGCTGCCAAGAAAGAAATCAGCTAATCGATCAAAAGACTATATACTTCATTTGGAAGGGCATCAGTGCCCGCAGCTTTACCCCTCCTACCCTTACTTATGCTCAACCGAATCTCCTCCTTAGTGATTGGATCATCCAAAGCCTTGCAGCTTACATCTGTTAGATTAGGGAGCTGCAACTACCCCAACCAGCTCTTAATATACTCTGGATCAGGGGAGATCTCTTCTCGATATAAGCTGGACAAAAGAGACAATAAACACGCCTGCATATCCTCCTGCTTTCCTGAATGTCACCCATGTCATTAACAACCAACTTTTCAATAAAGTTCCTTGACCTGTCTGTCCGGGCCTTCGAAGCCAGTAGTGCACCTGCTTTCTCCCCATACTCAAAATCCTGCATGGACTTAGCGTCCCACAGAGCTCTACATTTTTTATCAAGAAAGACCCTATATTCCATCCTTACGTCGTCAAGTTGCTTCCGCAACCTTCTCTGAACATCGGAGGATTGCATTCCAGCTTGATGCAGGCTGCCTTCTAGCAGACCCACTCTGCCATCTAGAGTTTTAAGAGTTGAACGTTGAGCCCTTTTCAGAGCAGAAGACTGACTCTGCAGTTCCCCTTTAAGGAAGGCCTTAAAAGTATCCCAGACTATGTCTAGGGAGGCAGAACCCAGGTTGTCCTGGGAAAATTGCCTAAATACTTGTTTTAATATCCAACCCGTCTCAGGATCAGATAGGGCGTCTCTCCTTAGAGTTCATCTAGGTCTAACAGGGCTAGAGTACCCAACCAAAGAGAGAATCATAGCTGCATGATCAGACATATGGGCTGGTAATATATGAATAAACGATATTTTGTTCCCCCATGGTCTTAGCAACAAAGAAAGGGCCCAATCTAGAAAAGTGGCCATGTTTCTTGCTGTGAAAAGTAAAGCCCTGCCTTATACCCATCATATGTCTCCAGACGTCCAACAAGCCCAAATCTAATATGATGTTTTTTAGCGTCCTTCTAACTCAAGGGGTGTTATCATGACGACCATTGTTGGATCTATCCTGAACAGGGTCCAGCAAGACATTAAAATCTCCCCCCATTATAACAGGGACAGTGACCGCCTTTAGATTCCATGCTAGATTGGATCTATGAGAGGGGTCGTCGCTATTAGACCCATAAAAAACACACAGATCAATTCTACCCCCCTGAAATCTAAAGTGGCTATCAGCAATCTCCCAGATTTATCAGACTTGGAGGCCTTAATACCACAGCCTGCTCCTTTCTTGATTAAAATCGCAACTCCCCTGCAATGTGCAGACTGTTCCCAAACCACAAAATGATCTATCCATCGACATTTGGAAAATACCTAATTGTCTTCTGGGGTATCTAGATGGGTCTCCTGTATTAGGCAGATATAGGCACCGCTCTCTTCCAGATAGCTCAATGCCAACCTCTGTCTACATCTACACCTAAGCCCGTTGACATTCCAGGAAAGGATTTTTAATTCAATAAACCCCCCCATCTGACCTAAGAAAGAGAACCATACCCATGGACTGACAACGTAAACAACTCACAATATTAAGTTGATGGAGGGAAAACATGTTTTGTTCTATTTTTCCCCACTGCTCCCCAGCACGTGACCCCCCTTACCCTCTCAATCCTTCACCCTGACCCTCTGTGCCCTCTGCCCCCCTCCCCCCTCCTCAGGGGAACCCCACAACTAGATTAGGAATAAAGCCTGATGGTCTCCCAGTCGGCTGAATAAAAACACTACATCTGATCTCCCCTCACTCCTGTTGCCCCCAAACCTGTGCCCCTCTATTTACTGACCCCCTTCATAATTTCTTCAATCAACAAATTAGCTTTCTACTCCGAACGATGTATATACATGCGATTGTTCCACATCGTGCGGAGAGAAGCTGGAAACTTCAATGGAGCTCTTGTGCCAAGTTTATTCAGTTCTTCCTCCTTTTTCCCCAGCTCCCACTGCCTTAATGAGGTAATGTAGCACAAAATCTGACCTAATCAAGAAGGATTAGGAACCTACTGAAAAAGACCCTTCTTTTAAAGCGGAGTTCAAGCCTCCTTGAAAGTGAAAGTGAGGAAATTATTCAAAATTCGCCGTGGCCTTTGCCTTCAGGGTTTCTTTTGAATGGATCTCGATGTACCCGCTGGATTTCTCTTGAAAGATCTACATCTGGTCAATTTTTTAGAGCAGTATCTTGTAGTATTTTGATAACAAAAGCCTTAATATCCAGGCCTTCCGCATCCTCGGGGATATTTATAAGTCTGAGGTTATTCCTCCGGCTGTGATTTTCAAGGCGTTCCAAGTCCTCCTTCATCTTCTTATTTTGACGGGATAATCGGCACATCTCAACTGACATTTTATCAATGGTTTGCTTTAATTTAGGAACCTCCTGTTCTAAAACCTCGGTTATTAGGGAGAACTCCTCAAGTTTCTGCGTCAAAGCAGCACAGGATGCCTGTATTGCAACCTCGTTCTGCTCTGAAATTGCGAATCTACCCTTCATTTCTTCTTTAAAGGCCAGAAGAATGCCCACCAGTGTTTCTGAGTTAGATCCTGAATTTGTGTGCAGGGATTGACTAGCCATAGATGTTACTGGCATAGTTTGCAGAGACTCTGACCCAACATGAAAATCTTCACCAGATGCCCCTGCTTCCTCTACTACCTCTAATGCCTGAAACCGATTCGATGTAGGAATCGAGATTGCATGGGGAGCATAATCTTGAATGTGACTCTGTCGATATAACCTGGGCAGGAGTTATCACATTGGCGCCTCGGGTTGCTCTGCCTGGTGGTTCCATACTGGGGGGTCTAGGAGCTTCAGAGGTAACAACTTTGAGGGAGGCTAAAACTTTATAAAAAGACTTCAGAGAAGGGGTAACCTTAATCTTAGATACTGCAGCCTTCTTCCCTCTGCCCCTACTTCTAGGGGATTTCCCGACCGTACTTGTAGCAGAATATATAGCTTTGTCTGCTTTTACTCCCTCCTCGGCTAATACCAGAGATTTGTTCCCCCCTTTTTTGCAAGATTTGAATCGGAACCCAAATGGGGAGGGGGCAAGGGTTCCAGCCCTTGCAGAGAGGTCTCTAGAACCCCTCTAGTGCGGAGGGTATACTTACACACTTTTCCAGATGCAGTAGTAAGCCTATTCTGTAGAGTTTTCCCACTCTTCATATGCTGCGGACCTGTCTCCTGACTAAGCCCACTTGGGCCCCTAGTGGCCCCTTCTCTAGTCCCTTTTGTTTGTGATACAAGGTAGAATACTTCAGAGTTATCCACAGAGGGTCTAATATAGCAGCTTGTTCTCTAATAGTCCTGCCCAACTTGCAGAAAATATTGTCGCATATTGCACACTTCCCTAATGGAGAGGTCTTTCTGCCATCCCATCTGAAGGCACAAATACGACCAGCATAATTCTGAGAGTCGGGTCCATCCAAAATGCCCCTGCAGGTGCTGACTCTTCCACTGCTGCCCCAGGAACTGAACCGGGCAACCCGGCGGTAGTGCGGTCTCCCGGCAGTTCCCTCCCAGCAGGGAACCCGACACCACAGTAGGACGCGAGCACGATCCACCCCCAGCACCATCAAGGGAAAACGCGGCACCACTCGAGCTTTCTCGCACTTCTGCAGGGTATAGATGCAAATCAGAGCAATGCCATCGGGCAGATAACTAAGGTATGAAGTGGAGGGGAGGCGTAGGAGCGAGGAGAGCACTGCTCATTGTGTCATGCGAAAAAGCCGACTGGAGACCGGTGGCCGTTTACACTGCGGCCACCATGTTCCCCTCCACCATGCTCCACCTGCCGAGCCAGGCATTCTTATCAGTTTGCCACTTACTTACTAGGGATCATTATCAGTTTTCCGTTTTGTTGCTGTCTATGTGTATTTAGCTCTTTTTCAAACAATGCCCTATTGTTAATTATTAGTTATTTTCCTTCAATAATTCATTAACAGTGTTCATTTTCTAATTTCACCTTGTGCATCCTTTGTATGAATGAAAACAATGCACACTAGAAGGCAGTAGCTGGTTGCACAGGTAAGAGTGGTGGGACGGTGTAAGAAAGTGCCATATTTCTTGCATGGTATGCCCCCACTCTTTGCTGAATTGCTGAATGTACTTTGACTGAGTGTGCCCTGGACTCTTGCCAATCAGGTGCCCAGGGCCTATGTTCCTTCCCTAAAACACAAAACCCAAATTGACAAACCCTGGCCACATGTCAGCCCCTGGTAAATGGTACCCTGGGTTAGGGCCTTGTGACCAGGGAAGGTCCCTAAGGGCTGCAGCACTCATTGTGCCACCCTTAGAGACCCTGTACCCTTACACACACACACTCCCCTTGCAGGCTAGGTGTCTGGATACAAGACAAAACACCCGGTCCATTCCTGGGTCCTGTAAGTGCTGTGCTGCCATTTAAGAGTACATGGTGCTGAGAGCTCGTCAAACCCGAACTCCACAGCACCATAATGGCAACACTGAAAACTCAGAAGTTTGGTATCAAACTTCTCAGCACATTAAACCCACACTGATGCCAGTGTGGGATTTAATGTACCAAGCACCCCAGTGGGCATCTTAGAGATGCCCCCTATAACCTAACCTACAATCCACGTCTGTTCTGAGGCTGCCTAGGCTGCCACACAGCAGACATGTTGCTGGACCCCTGGTTAGGAGAGCCCCTGCTCTCCTGGGTCTGCAACAATGCACATCCTGGGTGAGGTGCTAAATCTCCTCCCCCAGGATGGGCAGGGGGAAGCTTCAAAGGCATGCTGCCTCTGTGAGCTTCCCCAGGCCACTGCAACCCCCCACTCTGGCGGAAAGCTTGGCCGGAAACCCCAAATAAGGACAGGGGATGTGCCAGCCTGCCAACCCCACCCCTCATGTGGTGGAGGCGAGGTGAAGCACATCTCCGGGCTCCCGCCATCTTGAAGATGGGAAGCCCTGCCCAATCAGGACTAGGCTACTGCCCCCCTCTCACAGGAGAGAGGCAGGATAGGGGGTGTACCCACCCCAGGACAGGGACCCATTGGTCCCTGCCCTTCACCTACCTATAACGCCCCTAAATCTAGTATTTAGGGGCACCCTGAACCTTCCTTCCCCAGATTCCAAAATCCGAAGAAGAGCTAGAAGAAAGAAGACCTGTCCTGCAGCTGCTAAGAAGAGGAAGACACCAACTGCTTTGGCCCCAGCCCTATCGGCCTGTCAAGCCTCGAACCTGCTCCTGCTCCAACCCGGCATCTCTAGTGGCCAGCAACCTCACAAACCCCGGAGGACCTGGCTACCTTTTGACTCTAAGCCCCTGGGACTCCCATGAGTAGAGGCTCTACTCAAAATCTACTTCTAATCCCTGGCATCAGGCCGGAACCGCGAACCCTTCACACTCTGCACCCGCCAAGCCTGGCCTGTGCCGGAGTGAACAAAGACCACGAGGATGGCCCCACGGCGACTGTGACCTTGAGTCCGACACCCAAGGACTTCCCTCGATGCTCCTGAAGAATCCTGCAGCCTCAGAACCAGGTGCCCCCCAACCGCGATCAACAGAGGGTAAGATTTCCGGACATCAAAAGGCACCCCTGGACCCGGCGCCCCGCGGCCCCCTGTGCCCAATCCCGGGGTACCTACCTATCCTCCAACTACTCAACTTACCTCTCAAAGTGGTGGGGGCACCTGAAGAATCTTCGTCTCCGAACTTGCAGTCTTTTTCTAAACCGGAGCTTTCCCATTGAAATCAATTGAGCGCCCGAAGGCTCAAAAGCACCCTGCACCCAGCCGCCTGAGTGGCCCTGGCAGTGCAACCTCTACACCTATCTACTTCCCCACTTGCCCTGAGTAAGTGACCAGGAGCCCAGCTCCCACAGCCACAGCCACGTGGCGTGCTAGTCAGCAGCCACCAACCAAAGCCCCCCTACCTCTCATAGGATAACATTGGGCCTTACTCTCTCTGCACCCGGCCGCCCTTGTGCCGCTGAGGGTGAACCAACTGTACCTACCTGACCCTGGGAGACCCCTGAGTCTATGCCCAGAACCCTAACTCTGCCAGTCGAGTACTTACCTTTAAACCAATAACTCAATTTTCTCCATAGGGTAACATTGACTGGCTTTTCCTGAAATTTCTTCCAAGTGTGGACTTTTCAAAACTTAAAATATTCACCAAAAATCAGCCGAGTAACGAAAACGAAAATACTCACCTGCTATTAGGAGTGCTGGATCTTGGTGCCCAGCACTGACTCAGAAAAATACATACAACTGTACTTACCAGTAACCCAATTTTCTCCCGTAGGAAATCATTGACTGTTTTTGTGTGAAATTTCTTCTGTCTCAATTTCTGCAAACTTTAAATATTCTTTAAAAATCGTATAATTTCTGAAAACGTAATTACTTACGTGTTTTGGATAAAGGTCCCAGTACTGAGTCTAGGCACCCAGTACTGGATTACAAAAGTAACGAGAACATACTATACCTGCAACTTGAATTTTCTGCCATAGGGAATCATTGACTGTTTTCTAGGAAATATTTTCTGTCAACTTTTAAAAAGCATAATATTTTCTAAAAATCATCACAGTAATTAAGTCGACTTTTATCACTTGATTCCAAGTACTGACCCAGGACTAAATCTAGGATCCAGTCCTGGAAATCCAAGAGTAATCCTAAAAGTAATCTGTAACTTGAAACTTCCATTGAGCTCAATGCATTATTGTGTTTAAAATTGTGTTGCCTATTGCAACCACTTGTAACTTTCTACAAAAGTCAATTGCATATTGCAAAAGTATTTATTTAAAGCATCTCATTCTGAGAAAGTATATTTTAATACCTATTGTTGGTTCTAAAATAAAACAAGCATATATTTATTATATATAAACCATTGGCCTAGAGTTCAGTTATTGAGTGTGTGAGACCATTTTCTGACTGAGTGTGTGCAACAAATGCTTTACACTGTCCTCTGATACTGCCTTACTGCTCGACCAAGCTACCACTTTAGAGAGTAAGGTTATATCTAACTTTAGCCTCTGCCAAACCTCTGGGGACTGTGGACTCTGTACACCCTGTACCTATTTGGGAACAGTATATACAGAGCCACTTTCTCACAGACGGGGGTGGTGGAAGTCGACTGACGACGGGATAAGTAATAGAAAATAAAGAAATAAATAAAACCACTTACCTTGCACTCCCCGCATCGCCGAGTATGCGATGCGGCGAGTGCAAGGTAGGTGGTTTTATTTATTTATTTATTTACTATTACTTATCTCGTCGTCAGTCGACTTCCACCACCCCCACCCCGCCCACCCCACCCTTGCCCTATCTCACCACTCTTACCTCTGCGAGCCGCTACTGCTAGAAGTCCTCAAAGATGCACATTAAGTAGTACTCCTATAAGGCATTAATTGAAATGGAATCACAATATTTATTTAAATAATGTTTGTTTTTCATGCTTTTGTAGGGACCTGAGGGACCACCAGGATTAATCGGCAGCCCTGGGGCCAAAGGAGAGCCTGGCGAAGTGTTCTATTCCCCGGATCTTAAGGGTGACAAGGGAGAACCTGGATTCCCAGGTCAGTCAGGTGCACCAGGAAGGGAAGGAAGACCAGGATTTAATGGCCAGCCAGGGCCTCCAGGACCCAAAGGCGAGTCGGTATGTTTATTCAACATTTATTTTTAACTTGAGCTTGACAATCCGATAAGCCTTGGATGATTGTATTAACAAGATATCTTTAATAACAGTTCTGCAATGATGGTTACATGACAGAGGTGTCACTGTGCAGACACAACTTTACACCTTTTGTGTTGCAAGGCTACCTTTGTGGTTTGTTGTCACCACATTTAACACACATGCACACACACACACACACGCATGCAGACACATGCACGGACACACACACACACACACGCATAGCCTTCTGTTCATCATGCAGTTGTGACAATAGGTAAATATTTATAAAGAGATTACTTAACCACGCTGAGAAGACCTCAAGATTATATGAGGAGAACAATGGTTCCATGTGGTAAAAGCAACAGTTAATTCAAAAGATCAAAAATGGCAACATAACTATTCTTAAAAAATTTCAATATCAGAAGTAAAAACAAATTGCAAAGAAAAGAAAAGAACACACTCTTTGCAGTTACATATAGTAATTTGGTTCTGCATCAAAGTGATCGGTGCTCAAAGGTACTCAGAAGGTAAAAAATAAAGTGAACTTTACAGTGAGAAAAAAAATATAAAAAATGGAAAGTTGATTCAAAGTGACAATGTCACTACAGAGTATAATGAATTACTGGGCGATTAGATCCAGATAAAGCTCCAGTTGCCTGAAGCCTAGGTCCTTTATGGGTCATCATCATACCTGTTGGCAATTGTATGAGCAGTAGACCATGAACTACCGAAAAATCTGAAGTAAAAAAGGAATATAAGGTGGAAGCAGAAATTGAATAATGGAGTCCTGAAAGAAGGAAAGGAAATTGGAAAGAAGAAAATATGAAATATGAAATAAAATAGAAAGTGGAAAGGTAGTAAGAAATAAAAAAGAAAGAAATGGACTGAAGTTGAGATTTAAAGTTGGATACCAGGACAGAAATATGATAAGAAATAAGGTAGACGTTGAAAACAAGAGATATAAAGGCAGATGGTTTAGCTATAAAACAAAATAATGAAAGAAGAAAAGAAGAACACATGTGAAGATTAAAGATATATGGAATTATAAATGAAAAATACATAATTGGTGGATGGAAGGAAGTAAAGATAGTTTAGCAGACCTCACTCTCAATATTTATGGGGCAGATAAGCCCTGTCTTTCATATGAGTACCACATCAAATCTGCCTCGAAGCCTACAGATTTTTTTGTTGAATTTGTTTGAAAATTGTGTAAAATGCACAATGTGACGCCCCTTTTCAAAATTTTCCGTGGAAGGAGTGATCCCTTTAAAATCTCTAAGAAAGGTGTCAACCTCCGTATGAACCCCTTGATGAAGTTCATTATTTCAAGAACGCCTGTGCAGAACTCTCTGTTAAACCTCTACCCTTTTGACCACATTCTCAGAGGATTGAGAGCTAAAGTGTACTATTTGGTCCAACAGTTTGTTTTTTAATTTCCTTGTAGCGCGAACTGCCTGAACCAGTGTCAGGGTTGTACAGCCACTCACTCGCTCGCTCAATCACTCACTCACTTGCTCACTCTCTCACTCACTGCCACTTGAGTAGCAGTTCAGAGTAGGTAGTATTTTGTATTGCTGGCTTGTTTTTTGTTTACATCCTTCATCCCTCATAAGATGGCTGCCAATTGTAAGATAAATGTTCTCTATCTCTGCCCATGTAATTCCCAAACAGTTTGGGAGCTCTCAAACAGGACTTGTAACAATGCCAATTTCTCTGTGCTTGTTACTTTGAGAGCCACACTCTCTAAAGTAACACAGCCCTGTCCTGTCCCACCCATCTAGCTGGAAAATAGTAGGCAAATATGTCCAATATCTTAGGAAAACTCTAAAATGTATTTTACTTTCAAACCCTCACTAAAAAACCCTTCTTTGACATTACAAGTCAGGATTCTGAAATTAAATTACTACATATTGTGCACTGCACTAAAAATTGACAAGTTATCATCCTCCTTCACCATCTCAACATGCCTTTTAGAGTCCTACATGGATCTTCTTGCTACCTATGTTATTCATTGTATGTAGTGGGAAACATACCACATGGTCCAAACCTATGCCTGCATTAGCATGTTGGTAATATCCTATGTTGCTCAGTTGTATTCCCTTTTTGTCTCTTTAAACATTTTAAATGATACCTAACATCAAATGATTAGTAGAGTGTCATAATTGCAGTACTTAATAAACCTTCACCTACAGACTTCCTATTGTTCAACCAAATTAACTCTGACTTTGTTCTACAGATCTTTCTCTCCAACTTCTTGATATTAATTCAACGTTTGACAATCCCAAACAAAAACAATGCCTGTCATTTTCAACCAAAACATGTCCATCAACAAGCATATCAAAAGAGCTTTGAACTCAGCATCCACAACTATTCCTTTTGGAAAAGTTTAAATAATTCACTCGGATATCAGTTTCAAAATAATTGCGCAATCATGCACTTTCAAGAATGAAAGTCTGGGGCCTCATTACAGTAGGGATGCGCTGTTCTTCTTTGCGCCATGGTACACCTTTAACTAGGAACACCAGATGCTAACAGGAACAGTGCACACGATTACTGATGATGAACTGCCCTTAGGACAGGAGAGAACATGGGCAGCACAATTGGGAAAGAGGGACTCACTGAATGAAACAGCCGGCCTGTGCTTCACAGTGAAGGCATTACCCAGCCGGCCCTTTCAAAGGGGACAATGATCGATCGCCCTGCAGGTGGGAGCAGTGAGTGACTTGGACTTCTTTCCCCCTCTCAAGAGGGGCACCCTTACATGGCACCCTGGCTGTGCACCACCTATTTGTGGCACACAGTCAGTGTGCCTATTGATGGTCTACTTGACTGTGCTGCTCTATCCATTACATGGCACAGGTGCAGAGGTAAAGTGTTTTCCTCACTTACATGTGGTCACACACCTATGCGAAAGAGACATCCCCCTTTTAAGGATAGCACTGGTGCTATATGTGTGCCAGTGCTGCCAGCATTACAGAAGGGTCTGCTCAAGCATCTATTGCCCCTTCTATTAGACCAAAGTGTCTAGGGGAACAGAAAGCAGTCACATGCACTCAATGTACTTTGCTATGATACAGCCCCTGGGCTTCCGTCCATCCATCCAACAACAACTTTAGTTAATGTTTTGAAGGATTAACTAATAAAATTCCGAGCCTACTCTTTAGGTGAGATTCTTTGATTTATATGTTTTAATTTTAACAATTAAAAGGAAGTGTAGCACTTATTGAGCTCGTATGATTTAAATATGAGCAGCGGGGGACTGTAATGGTTAGCGGTCCTGTTGCAACAGGACCGCCGCACGTCATCTGCAGGCCAGGAGTGGCCTGTGGGGTTCAATAAAAGGAAGCGCCCGCTCAGGGGCTGGACTTCCGGCTACTCACTAATGTGTGGTGTGGGTCATTTGCACCAGTGCCGGCGCCCGCATACCCTGAATGCACCTAAGGTCCCCGTAGGGCGCCTGAGGACACTGGCGACGAGGAGGGGCGTGACGCTCACTCACGATCTCTGCTGCCTGCCCACCCGCTGCTGCCGGGTGCGCTGATCTCCGGTCGCGGTTGCAGAGCCGCGGACCGCGACGCCTCGCGCACACGTGAGCACATCTTTACTGGGTGAGTGCACCCTGCCGCGCCACTGATTCTGACCCCAACGTGTCAACTTGGGCGCTACCACACATCCACCTGCCTCATTCTCCTGCCGCACAACCACCGCGGTTAGGCCACGCCCCCGCCTGGGACAACTCCTGCCTGCAAGGCCCACCAGTGTTCTGTCAGCATACGCTCAGCACTGCAGGCTGCACCTCCACGTGCCCATGAGCCACCTTACCTGCCGGGCCCACCAGTGAAGTTGCCTGCCCTCACTCAGCCCAACTGTTTGGCCCTCGGCGCTGCTCCTCTGCCCTGCGGCCTCTGCTGCCCGCCCCCACCAGTGTGGCACTCGTGGGCTGATCTTCGCCAGCCCGGCATCTCTTGCCGAGACCGCCATGGGGGACAATGATCAAGCTGCAGTACCCGCCCATCCCCCCTTCCAACACGCGGCCTCTGGAGGATCCAGCAACAGCATCCCCCAGCTGGAAAATATGGATTGAGTGCCTAAACAATTACTTCATCGCAACCCGTGAGACCGACGAAGCGGTGAAGAGGTCGTTGCTGCTGCAATACCCTGGGGATGAAATCTTTAACCTCTTTAAACACCTTCCTAACACAGGAGCAGCCACGGACTACAAAGCTGTGGTGACCGCGCTAGACGCCCACTTTGACCCCCAACTGAACCCTGATTTTGAACGGTTCTAGCTGCGTCAAGCCCGCCAGAGAGAAGGGGAGTCCATGGACACATTCTACGCCCGGTTACGCGAACTCGCCAGCACGTGCACCAAAGATGACCAACCAAAGGAGATCAGGGCGCAGCTCATCCAAGGATACAGAGACAAGACGCTGAGAGGCCTCATCTTATGCCAACCGAAGATCGCGCTAGAAGATATGTTGATACTGGCGAGGTTGCACGGCCTGTCTGCGGCCTGGGCGAACGAGATGGACCAGGCGCTCATCAAGCCCCAAGGACGGTCTGACGCCATCAAGACGGAGCGGGCAGATGCCCTCAGAACCAAACCGAAGGGAGATTTCTTCAGGAAACCAAAGCCGGAAACATCAAAACCGAGATGTGGATACTGCGGCCATGAGCCACACGCAGCAATAGACTGTCCCGCACAGGGGAAGACCTGTACCAATTGCGGGGTACCCAAACACAGTGCCACCGTGTGCCGAAGGCGAAACAGAGGACGTGACTACCGAAACCAGAGACCCCCAACACGGGTGGTACGACAACTGTCGATGACAGAAACAGCACCATCCGAAGACACCCAAAGAAAAGGCAGAAGGTACCAGGGGCCAGTCGAAGACTCTTCAGAAGAAGATGATGAAGAAGTATACCTAATCTCATTCGCACATGAGCTCAAGTGACGCCGCAGGCCCCAGCCAACGTGCATGATCCATGTCGCAGGAACCGAGATAAAAGCAGTCATCGACACCGGAGTGACTGTGAATGTAATGGGCCTCTAACAATATCGGCGTCTACGACCATGTCCACCAGTGACGCCGACCAAGACCAGGATATTTGCATACGGGGCGGACACACCTCTTCTGTTTAAAGGGAAGATTTCAGTCCCCATCAAAGCAGATAACCTGGAAGTCACGGCAATGATCCATATAATCGACAGGGAAGCAGACACCTTACTGAGCAGCCACACGGCAGAGGACCTGGGCCTCGTCTCGTTTGCCAGGAGAATCCAAACCCACCAAGTAGAGGAGCTACTCAGCCAGTTCCCTGAGCTATTCCAAGGACTTGGATGCATCAAGTGTGATCCCATCAAATTACACATTGACAAGACAGTTGCCCCAGTCGCTCTACGACACATAAGAGTACCATACCATCTACGGCCGCCGGTGGAGAAGGAGTTGGAAACCCTGGAAGAGCAAGGCGTCATCGAATAGGTTTCAGGACCAATGGCGTGGGTGTCCCCGATGTTCATCGCGGAAAAACCGAAGCAGCCAGGAGCCATACGCCTCTGCATCGACATGAGGCTACCGAACAAAGCCATCCAAAGGGAACACCAACGATGGACAACATTATTGCAGACGTCAACGGGTCCAAGTGGTTTTCGAAGAAAGATTTCAATGCAGGATACCACTAACTTCCTTTTTCAGAAGAAAGCCGTTACATCACCACTTTCAGCACCCACCTGGGACTATGAAGATACAAAAGGCTCACTTTCGGGATATCCTCAGCAGCGGAAGTATTCCAAAATACGATACGGGAGATACTGTCGGGATTACCAGGAGTGCTAAACGTCAGCGACGATATCTTGATCCATTCAGCAACCGCCGCTGATTACCACAGACATCTCCGCAATACCTTAAAACGTCTCAGTGAGTACGGAGCAACGCTACAAAGAGACAAGTGTCAATTCTTTCAACCATCCCTCGAGTTCTTTGGCAATGTGTTCAATCAGGAAGGCATCCAAGTGGACCCGAGGAAGTCACACGCCATCAAGAACACCCGAAGTGTGAAGCTTTCTGGAATGGCCACATATTGGCGGAGATTCATTCCAGGACTAGCTACCCGGGCAGATCAGCTCAAAGCCCTTACCAGGACGGACACCAAGTGGCAATGGGGCCAGAAAGAGGAGGAGGCGTTTCAAGGCATAAAAGATCCACTCCTGGAAGAAGCCACGCCGGCATATTTCGATCCAGCGAAAAGAACAGAAGTGCTCGTCGACGCAAGCCCAGTAGGACTAGAAGCAGGGCTGGCCCAAGAACACGAACCCGGGCAATGGGCAGCCCTGGTGTTCGCCAGTAAGTCACTCATGCTCACCGAAACAAGATATGCTCAGATCGAGCGGGAAGCACTAGCCATAAAATGGGCCTGTAGCCATTTCCATCTATATTTAACGGGACAGCCGTTCACCATGGTCACCGACCACCAGCCCCTCGTTCCTCTCTTCAAAGGAACTACACCTCACCCCCCTCTCCGAATTGAGCAATGGGCAGTCCAGCTACAGCCATACGAGATGGAGGAGGTATACTGGCTGGGAGCCAAAAACCCAGCTGATTTCCTGTCGAGGCACTCCATCCCGCAAGAGACACAGGAAGACACCAAAGGTACAGAACACTACGTACACCTGGTATCAATGGCTGCCTGCCCCCAAACCATGACCCTGGATGACATCAAGGAAGCTGCCGCCACTGACGCAGTGTATGCCAGAACTCTACAAGCCATCCAAGAAGGGGCGTAGACAAATTACCTCCGCCAAGCCAACTCCAGGAGCCCGGAAGATCAAGAAAACCTGGCGAAGATATGGCGAATAAGAAACAAACTCAGTGCTATGGGGGACGGTATCCTACTGAGAGGATCAAGGCTAGTAATACCTCAAACACTAAAGCACCGCGCAACCCAGTTAGCTCACGGAGGCCATCAGGGAGCAATGAAGATGAAGGCACGGATGAGAGAAAAAGTATGGTTCCCAGAACTAGAGAAAATGGTTGAGGATTTTGTCTGTCACTGTCCACCGTGCCAACTGACGAGCGCCCCAGAAAAACTGACTCCAGTGATTACTGAAGAAGCATGCACCGCCCCATGGTCTAAAGGGAGCATAGAGGGAAACCCACGTTAGTGCTCATAGACGCCTTCTCGAAGTACCCCATAGTGGAGCCGGTTGTGTCCACCGCATTCAACCACGTGGACACCGTCCTGGAAAAAGTATTCGCTATGTTTGGGTTTTCCCACGAGATCCGCAGCGACAATGGGCCACCATTCCACGGAACAGAATTGGCCACATTCCTAGGACAGCGAGGGATACATCACCGGCAAGTCATGCCTCATTGGCCACAAGCTAACGGCGATGTTGAACGTTTTATGCACACGCTAAACAAGATGTTCCGCATAGCAGTGGTCGAACAGGCCGACCCAGAGAAGCGGCTTCACGAGTTCATGAGAGAGTACCGGAGCACTCCCCACTGCACCACACAGAGGAACCCCTGGTCGCTGATGATCTACGGCCCAAGAAGGGACTTCCTCCCCACATGTCCAGGATGGGTGTCACTGCCTCTTGAAGCAGAGGCAACGCAAGACCGGAGAATTCGTCAAAACCAACGAGTAAGCCTCCGCCGCCATGCCACCACAAAGACACTCCGAACAGGGACCACCATCCTCCTCAGGGACCGTCGCCCAGGTGGAAAATTCAGAACGAACTACGGGGCCTGGACAGTCACTGCAAACAACGGAACCATGATAACTGCACAGAGAGGAAATGAAGGAGTGTCCCGAAACATCTCGTGGTTCAAGGAAATCCCGGCTGAACATCCGACGGGACCCCTCAAGAATCAACCAGGTGGCCCGGCCATCACAGCGCAAGAAGACCCAAGCGGAGGATCAGGGAGCGAGGGAGGCAGGGGGACACAGGAGGCTACCATCTCACCACCCCCCGGCCAGCCTCCAAACGGCACAACCCCTGACAGCAAGCGGCTGCGAAGCTGTCCTCAGGGGTATAACCTGCGTCCAAATCCTCATCCAAACCAGCACCTGCAAGACTTTGTTTGCTGATGATGCAAGACCAACGCTACTGCACTCTGTACAGGTACCCCGAACCTGTGTGCCCGTCACACTGTTTGAACTGATTGAACTGTTTATTTTCAAAGGACTGAGTTGGGAAGGAATGTAATGGTTAGCAGTCCTGTTGCAACAGGACCGCCACACATCATCCACAGGCCAGGCGTGGCCTGCGGGGTTCAATAAAAGGAAGCACCCGCTCAGGGGCTGGACTCCCAGCTACTCACTAATGTGTGGTGTGGGTCACTTGCTCCAGCGCCCGCATACCCTGAATGCACCTAAGGTCCCTGCGGGGCACCTCAGTACAGAGACGAGGGAGAGACTTGAAAAGACTTTATGGGTAACATTTCTAAATCATTAAATGACAGTCTCTCACATAGAAACCTACGGTCAAATGCCCCGAAAGAAAAATTCACATTCCGCACACAGTAAATAAACTCATTGCCTTGAAGTTAGGGTTGGAAATTTCACGTGCAAACTTTTGTGAAGTTTACAAATGCTGTAGTTAAGGAAGAATTTTCTTGCAAAAACGGTTTGGTGGGGAAATTAATAGATAACCCCAAAACATCTCCTGACACCAGAGCTGCCATGAAGGTTGTTAATGATAACAACTTACGTATTTTTAACTTGGATTCCCATTGAAACAGATGCACAGTGTGTGGGCTATAAATTATGTAAAAAATATTCTGGTCCCGCTCTTTCATGTGAATTTTGCAAATGATGGTTTCCTTTGCTGGCTAGCACCCATGACCTCTCCATAGATCCACTTATGTTAGGATGGATTTGTATATCTGGAGTGTTTTTCAGCTTTGCCATTTTCACAGCCCAGAGCACAAATACATACTACTGACCCTGATATACAAATCTATCTTACATGAGTACAGGTGATATACTCATAGAAATTCAAGATTACGCCAGGAGTAAATCAAGAGTAAGTTACAAGTATTCACAAACATTTGTGGAACAGGATCATTGAGAGGATATTACAAGTAGACTTTTTTGCCTGCCTACTGACTTTGAATGAACTTTTTTTACAATGTTTGACATGCTTAATTTTGGTATCTTAAGGGCGCATTGGGTTTCAAAGGTGAGCGTGGACCACCTGGTGATGCTGGATTTCCTGGACTTAAAGGTGATAGAGGCCAGCCCGGCCCTCCAGGATTTGGCCCATCAGGCGTGCCTGGTGACAAAGGCTATCAGGGTGTTCCAGGCATTTCCGGGGCAGCTGGATATCCAGGTACATGAGAATTGATCCCATAGTTATGTGCAAGAATTATGTTGTGTATCTGCTTTCAACATCATCACCATAACTTTTTTGCGGAATTTCTGATAGCTCTATTCATATCTCTGTTGAACATCTTTCAGAGGCATTGCAAATTGTACAACACAAATAATAGCTCAGAGCCTTGGAAGGTGGCATGTCAAACAGGTCATACATGGGAAAATAAGCCCTACTTTGGGGATCTTCTTGCCAAAAAAGAGTAATCCAGTTGGTTGCATGCCACAAATTGAGCAAAAAATATTGTGGTACATAATTATCATACCCGGACCTCGGCTACAAAAATATTGCGAAAGTAAGTTTTATATATGCAAATATAGATTTACTCTTAACTCCATAAATATGCAGGTAAGCATAGTATACCTATATTTATCAATACATACTTTCATTTGAAGTATGATATTAGAATTCGATAGTTTAGTTGCGTACTGAACTAGTTGAGTACACCCCTCTACCACATCCATGCAAGATTTACTCCAAACATTCATTTCATGGTCTAATCTTCTGATGTCAATGGACATGCCCTGAATGACAAGTACTACAAACAGCTGTAGCTAAACTAGAGCAATCCTCTTCCACATAAAGTGCAACTAACACCATAGTCCAGTTCATCCCGACATCCTGACAGTAAGAGACTCTATGATCTCCTCATTATCTGATGGCAAAGCTTGGGTGAAAACTCATCAAAGCAAGGGTTGTCAGAAACATCTGAACGGTTGACAATATAAGCGAGAAACATCGTGGGCGAAAAGTTACAGTAAGCTCAGTGAACTACAGCTTGTGAATTTGTGTGTTTTTATGTTTTTTAAATGTTTGTTTTTATCTCATTTCAACAGCTAACTATAATGCCAATTTAACCCGAAATATCTGAATTAAAATCCATCTCTAATTTCCATATTGCAGGCAATGTGTGTCATCCCTGTAATAAAGAAACAATATAGTCACTCAAATGTAATAACTTATTGCAGTTGGGTTCTGATATCACAATGCCTGCTGCGAGAGTTGTCAGAGGAGAAAGGCAGGCCACAGCGTATAATTAAAGTGGCACATTAAAAAACAGGACATGGCTATTCCTTTTTCTGCTCAGTTTTTCCAGATGAACAGTGATAAGCAGAAAGGAGATATTTATGGCGACGTGTTTATTTTTCTGTGCTTTAGATAATCATAGAAAAGATAGAATGTTTCTACATTTTTGTACCCATTCTTAGCTACAGTGGTTTTTCTAAAACTAAACCGATTCTAATATTTTTTTGCAGCAAATATTCAACTGCATTTGGAATGCGTGTAATTTTGCACTTCAGATCCTAATTTTATTCTTCATGTTCACAAACATCCTATCTCCTTCATAGGAAAGAACACCACATAAATGATACAAGTAGTTTGTGGAAAGGGTTATGGTGTGACCATGTATTATAAAGAGTATACTTCCACCTACCATACATTAAAAGGATATTGCAAGTCATCTCAGAGTTCCATGACCTTGTGAAGGAACTCATCCTTTAGTCTAAGTCATCTATATGATAAAGGAATTCCTCAGAAACTAGCAATATCCTTATAAGGTATAGTGGGGTACTTTTATCCCATATATATAGACAAAGCGTTTTTTGTTTTGCCAATAGCTTTGGTCCCATTTGACGAATCTCCACTAGTGTACCACTCACTTCAGCTGCTGTCTGGAAAGATTTGGGGTGATTCGTCAACCAGAGGACGAGAGAAAGGGGGGCCCCAAAACATGTTTTCCCCAAGCAATTTCCCATAGGGATGTTGAACTCGACTACAGCCCGACCCGCTGAACACAGTAACACCAAATTTGGCAGAAAGCTAGATCTTAGTCTAGAAAGAGTGCCGTTCATAATTTCATGTAAATCCATTCAGTAGTTTTGAATTTATTAAAGGAAAAAGAAATAAAGCTATTTAGAAATGTGTATCCTTCGTGGATCTGACAGATCTGATGGTGAGATCTGATTGGCTTCAACCAGGAAGTGTTGGCAGCCATCTTAGGACTCAGACTCGTCCGACTCCCCCCACAAAAGGATAAAAAAACAATAAGGGCCAGGGTAGGAATACCCTGATCCCCTAGGCCTAGCGGTGGAGTCACACAGGAACCCCGCCGGGGTACAAACATGCTGCAAAATCATGGAGGATCCGCGAGTAAGCAACAAAGAAGTTTTTCCTAAAGCCCCCTGGGAGGTGGGGGAATACCTTTTATGTCAAGGAGGAGGAGGGCACACGCAGTCCCCCTGCCCAGGCCGATTTTGGTCCTGGGGACCACCAACCATGGGTCTAGCCATCCCAAATGAAGGTGAGGTGGGCACACAGGGACACACCCCCCGGTGCCCAGCCATTAAAAATATAAGGGGAGAAGGGCCACGTGGCCCCCCGTCCCTGGCCGGTTTCTGCCCCTGGGTCCCCAACTCCCAGGGCCAGGCTGTGCAACGAAATTGGAGGGCATTGTGTTCGGCCTTGGTGACCACCAACCCCAGGTCTAGCCATCCAAAGTTAAGGGGAGGTGGGCACATGGGGACATGCCCCCCGGCACCCAGCCATAAAAAAAAAAGAAGAGAAGGGCTGCATGGGCTCCCCTTCCTATTCGTTTTCGGTCCCGGGGACCCCACCCCCGGGTCCAGGCTGTGCAAAGAAAGGGGAGGGGGCCATGATCGGCCATGGGGACTCCACGTCCCGGGACACGGCTGTGCCTTGCAAAGGGAGGGGGCCATGCGGGCCCCCCTCCCAGAGCCATTAATGGCCCTGGGGACCTCATCCCCGGGTTCGAGCTCAATCAATCAATCAATCATCGTATTTATATAGCGCACTACTTACCCAGATGGTCTCAAGGCGCTGGGAGGGGGGGGATCCACTACTGCTCGAACAGCCAGGTCTTGAGTTGCCTCCTGAAGGCGAGGTGGTCCTGGGTCAGGCGGAGGTGGGTGGGGAGGGAGTTCCATGTCTTGGCGGCGAGGTAGGAGAAGGACCGCCCCCCTGTGGTGGCTCTGCGGATGCGGGGGACGGCGGCGAGGGCGTGGCTGGTCGAACGGAGCTGGCGTTTGGGAGCGTAGAAGTTGAGGCGGCCGTTGAGGTATCCTGGGCCTTGGCTGTGTAGGGCTTTGTGTGCGTGGGTGAGGAGACAGAAGGTGATTATCTTGTTGACCGGGAGCAAATGCAGATCTCTCAGGTGTCCGGAGATGTGGCTGCGACGGGGGATGTCCAGGATGAGTCGTGCTGAGGCGTTCTGGATCCGCTGGAGTCTCTTCTGGAGTTTGGCGGTGGTTCCGGCGTGGAGGGTGTTGCCGTAGTCCAGACGGCTGGTGACGAGGGCCTGGGTGACCGTCTTCCTGGTCTCGGTGGGGATCCACCGGAAGATCTTACGTAGCATGCGCAGGATATTGAAGCACGACGAGGAGACGGCGTTGACTTGTCTGGTCATGGAGAGGGAGGAGTCCAGGATGAAGCCCAGGTTGTGTGCGTGGTCTGTTGGTTTGGGTGCGCTGCCTAGGGCGGGGGGCCACCAGGAGTCGTCCCAGGCGGAGGGTGAGGATCACAGGATGAGGACTTCCGTCTTGTCCGAGTTCAGTTTCAGGCGGCTGTTCTTCATCCATTTGGCTACCTCTTTCATCCCTTCGTGAAGGTTGGCTCTGGCGGTGGCGGGGTCGTTGGTAAGGGAGAGGATCAGCTGGGTGTCGTCGGCGTAGGAGATGATGTTGAGGTTGTGCTGGCGTGCGATGTCTGCGAGAGGGCTCATGTAGATGTTGAAGAGGGTTGGACTGAGTGAGGAGCCTTGAGAGACGCCGCAGATGACTTCGGTGGTTTCGTATCTGAACGGGGGGAGGCGGACTCTCTGTGTCCTTCCAGCGAGGAAGGAGATGATCCACTCCAGTGCCTTCTCTCGGACTCCGACGTTGCTGAGGCGTTGTACTAGGGTGCGGTGGCAGACAGTGTCGAAGGCCGCGGAGAGGTCGAGGAGGATGAGGGCCGCTGTTTCTCCGTTGTCGAGCAGCGCTCGGATGTCATCGGTGACTGCGATCAGGGCGGTCTCGGTGCTGTGGTTGGTCCGGAAGCCAGACTGCGAGGGGTCGAGGGAGCCGTTCGTCTCCAGGAAGGCGGCCAGCTGCTTGTTGACGGTCTTCTCGATGACTTTTGCAGGAAACGGGAGCAGCGAGATGGGGCGGTATTTCTTGAGGTCGGCGGGGTCAGCCGATGGCTTCTTGAGTAGAGCGCTGAGTTCGGCGTGTTTCCAGCTCTCCGGGAAGGTAGCGGTGTCGAAGGAGGTGTTGATGATGTCCCGCAGGTGGGGTGCGATGATAGCGTCGGCCTTGTTGAAGACGTGGTGAGGGCAGGGGTCGGTTGGAGATCCGGAGTGGATGGAGTTCATCGTGCGGACGTTGTCTTCGGTGCTGATCGGTGTCCAGGAGCGGAGGGTGGTGGTGGGGGGCGGTGGTTCGGTCGTGGTGCTCGTCGGTTGAGTGCTGAAGCTGTTGTGTATGTCCGCGATCTTGTTGTGGAAGTAGGAGGCGAGGGAGTTGCAGAGGTCTTGCGAAGGGGTGATGTCGTTGTTTCCGGCGTTGGGGTTGGAGAGCTCTTTGACGATGTTGAAGAGTTCTTTGCTGTTGTGTGCGTTGTTGTCCAGTCGTTCCTTGAATGCAGTTTTCTTGGTGGCGCGGATGAGTTGGTGGTGTTTCCGGGTGGCGAGCTTGAGGGCAGTCATGTTGTCAGGTGTTGGGTCTCTGTGCCAGGTTCTCTTGTGGGCTCGGCAGTTCCTCTTGGAGCTCTTGAGTTTGTCGGTGAACCATGGGGCTTTCTTGCTGCCGGGTCTGCTGGGCGGGGTCCTCAGGGGGGCGAGCTCGTTTGCGCAGTCGCTGATCCACTTCGTGAGGTTGGTGGCCGCCTGGCTAGGGTTCGTTGTGCTGGTGGGGGGGTTCGTGCTCAGGGAGGAAGCGAGCTGGTCGGCTGTGATCTTGTTCCAATTCCTGCGTGCAGCCTGTTGCTGGTGGTGGTGGATCGTGGTCCTTGCGAAGCTGAAGTGGACGCAGCTGTGGTCCGTCCAGTGGAGTCCGGTGGCGTGGCTGAAGGCGATGTCCTTGCTGGATGAGAAGACGGGGTCGAGTGTGTGTCCGGCATCGTGGGTGGGGGTGGTCACCAGCTGCTTGAGTCCCAGGTTGGCGAGGTTGTCCAGCAGGGTGGTGGTGTTGCGGTCGTTGTTGTTCTCCAGGTGGAAGTTGAGCTGGTGGCCGTGCGGCGCGCAGGGCTCAAGCTATGTCCCGGGTGTGCCCACCCTGGGACATAGAGATTTCCCTGCTCGAACTAGTGGGGCAGGGAATCCTCTGCCTGTTGTCACTTGGTAGAAGCAATTTATAGCTACTTCCAACCAATTTTAAAAAGATTTTCAGCGGGATTTGCTCTGGGTGCGCAAATCCGGCTGAATTTCTTTAAGCCCCCGGGTGGGCCTGGTGCCCACCACCTCTTCGGGCAATCATCAATAAATGCAGGGGCCACCTCCCCAGGGCTTTATTAGTTTAGAAAAAAAGGCATGGGGGGATCCTGCCCCCCCGCAGCCCCAGGGACTACCACCTCCCCAGAACATACATAGATTAAATGCGGAGGTCCATTGCAGATCCCCGGCCCAGGGGACTACCACCTTCCTGGAGCTACACACATGTTGGAGGTGGGCCGTGCGACACCCCCCAGGGCCAGCTCCAGCAATGTCCCATGGTGCCCACCTCCAAAAACTTAAAATAAATCAAATGAAGGGCAGGCCCTGGGGGATGGGGTCCCCAGGGCTAAAACCGTCCCAGGGAAGGGGGGCCACGCAGCCCCTCTTCCTTAAACAATGAAATATTAAAAAAATGGCCCTGCCCCAGGGTATGGGGGCCTCGGGCCAAACTCGGCCTTGGGAGGGAGGCCGGTGGGGGATGGCTTCCCGAGGGCCCAAAAAGTAGTAAGGGAAGGGGGGCGCACAGCCCCCCTTTCCTAAACCGGGCAAAAAAACAGAAGGTGACAACTCACCGGAGGCCCCTCTCTCTCCCTGCATGACTCTGCACACGCACCTCCTGACACTCTCTTGGTTGGGGTTTGAAATCCCCTTCAAGGCTGAGAGTCTTTAGGGGCCAACTAGCCCACCAGTTACCTCCAGTAAGCCCCATACAATGGGATTGCTGAGAGGTGGTCGCAGGCCACACCCCTTTTTACACCACTCAGCAAACGCACCACTTGGCGCTCTGCTGGTGGGGCGATGAGGTCCCCTTGTGTCCTGATGACTTCAGGACTAAAGTGGACTTAATCCCAGAAAGCAGCAGTGTGCCAGGAGGCGCGTTTGCAGGGTGGTGTAAAAAGGGGGCGTGGCCTCTGACCACTTCTCAGCCATCCAGCTGTGTGGGGGTTACTGGAGGTTGCAGTAGGGCTAGTTGGCCCCCAGGGACCCTCAAGAGGGAAGGGGACTTCATCCCCCAGCCAAGAGCGCACCAGGAGACACGTTTGCAGAGCGGTGGAGAAAGGGGGCGCGGCCTGTGAGTGCCTCTCAGCAATCTTACTGTGCGGGGCTTACTGGAGATAACAGGTAGGTTACTTGGCTCCTAAGGACCCCCAGCAGCGAAGGGGACTTAAATCCTCATCCAAGAGCGTGCCAGGGAGCGCGTTTGCAGAGTGGTGGTCAAAGGGGGTATGGCTTGCTATCTGAACTTAGCAATCCTGCTGTGTGGGACTTACTGAAGGTAATAGAAGAGGTAGTTGGCCCCATCCTTGAGGGCCAACTACCGCTCCTGTTACCTTCAGTAAGTCCCACACAGTGGGATTGCTAAGACGTCTCCGAAGGCTATGACCCCTTTCTCCACCACTCTGCAAACGTGCCTCCTGGCACACTTCTGGTTGGGGGATGAAGTCAACTTTACTCCGGAGTGACTTTAGGGGCCAAGAAGCCCTCCTGGTGCCGCCTGTAAGTCCTACGCAGTGGAATTCCTGAGCGCTGGTTGGAGGCCCAGCCCCCTTTCTCCACCACTCTGCAAATGCGACCACTAGTCAAACAAGCATTTGCAATGCAATAGGTCTTGCATTTGCGGAGTTAGAGCTATTGGCATTGTAAATGTAAAAGTTTTTTACTAATTGTTTTCGATTGGAGTGGATGTACGTTGTGTGTAGTGGAATTCTGTGGTATGTTGTGCAGTGACATTATGTTGATAAAAAATATGTGGTATTTAGTGTATAGGAATTATGTGGAGTGGGATCATGTGTTATGGAGAGTAATTATGTAGCATGCTAGTCTCTGTTGTGAAGTGGTAACCTCAGATTTAGCCTTCCTCATTTCCATAGAAGCTAAACTATAAACTCAATGAGACACAAAAAAAAAGAAGCAAACACAGAGGTGCACTTTTGGACATAGTCAGAGGTATGAGGAGGACCACTGGAATTATGCGACTGTTCGGCCGTGCTGTTTTTCACATAATTATACATTTTCCGCATTTGCCACATAATCCATCATCTGCCGCATAATCTGCAGATTTGAACAAAAAAACCTTGTTTCTAGATCAAACTGCTCAAATGTTAACGAACATGTAGCGACACGAGTTGCAGCGCGGTGGAAGGCCCTTTGCAAAGCTGGAATGGTCATGTGTTACTTATTGCTGAATGTGGGTGTTAAATTGGTACTTATGGTGGGCAAACCTGTCTTGCTTCTTTCTGCGCTTCTGTTGTCCCTTTGCACATTTCTCTTGCTTCTTCCTGCACCTTTCTTCCTCTTTCTGTACTTCTCATGCCTCTTTCTGCACTTCTCTTGCTTCTTTCTGCACCTTTCTTCCTTTCTGTACTTCTCTTGCCTATTTTCTGCACACCTCTTCCTCTTTCTACACCACCCTTCTTTTTACACCTCTCTTGCTTCTTTCTGCACCTCTCATGCTTCTTTCTTCTGCACCTCTTTCTGTGCCTTTCTTTCTCTTTCTGCACATGTCTTACCTATGTAGGTGTAGTTAAACATTAGCATTTAAAACCTTAGAAATTCACTGAAGAAACCACAGGTTTTAGGGACGTCATAGTTAGAGATTAGCACGGTTGAGTGCGTGGATGTGTGTGTAGATCTATAAATCAGTGAGTGGGTATGTGCTAACTGATATTGGTGTGTCTATGGTTTCGAGAATGGTAGTCTGTATTTTAGAATGGTTGTATGAAAGGTTCTATTAGGGTGTGAGTAGGTGCATCAGAGATTAAGTGGATGATGCCATCAGTGATGTCATTTGAGATGTCATCAGTGATGTTATCAGTGATGTCACTGACCATGTCATGAGTGATGTAATATGTGACGTCATCAGCAGTGCATTGCAAGGGTGCAAGTTATAGTTAGCTCAGCTAACTATAGCAGCTGAATTTTTCAGTTTGTTTACAAGTAAAAAGTCAGCCTAACTACAACCTCCCTGAAACCTGTGGTTTTTTTCTGTGAATTTCTAAGGTTTTTTAAATGCTAATTTCTAACTATAACGTCCCTGAAAACTGTGTTTTTTCAGTGAATATATATATACATATATATATATATATATGCGTCTATCTATCTATCTATCTATCTATCTATCTATCTATCTATCTATCTATCTATCTATCTATCTATCTATCTATCTATCTATCTATCTATCTATCTATCTATCTATCTATCTATCTCTCTCTCGCTATATATTTATATATATATATATATTACCTACTGGCGGTCGCCAGTAGGTAGTTATAGTTAGGATCTAACGAACCTAAAAAAGAGATCCAAAAAGGTTAAAGGAAAGAGGGAAATGAAAACTACTCCAATAAAGGTTGTGCCTAATACAACCGTGGTCGTGGGGGAGATAAGTATTTCTTTAGGTTACCCTCACACACCCTAGTGGTGTCATGCTTCATCATCGGGTCACCCAGACCCCTAGAAGTCCGGGTTGGCTCGACCACAGTGTTGGGAGTGCTTTTAATATGTTTAAGACAGAGGGGTTAACTAGATAAAATACCTCAGGCAGATCCCCAGTTTCCCTTTATTCTTGGGTCTGTCTGGGTAGTTAACATAGATAAAATGGGTCTTATAGGAGTGTTATGGTCCTAGGACCCTAGTGCCGACATGTTTCAGTCCAAAAAGGGGCCAAAGCCGAGGACCAGAACCAAACAGGTAGCAGGCAGGGCGACCGATCTCAAATAAGACCGCCCATTCTGACTCTCTGGTCCTGTGAGATACAGTCAACCTCTCCGAATTGGATGGAGCCTGGCAGTTGACACACATCCACTCTTACATAGTATCACGTGGAGCAGCTACTCTGCCCTCACCATACTGACAGGATAGGGACAGCCCATCCCAGTAATTTCACTCACATAGGGGAGATACATCCTTGCCCTGAAGAAAGTCCTGGACCATTTTTTGGCCCCTTTTTGGACTGAAACATGTCGGCACTAGGGTCCTAGGACCATAACACTCCCCCACGACCACGGTTGTATTAGGCACAACCTTTATTGGAGTAGTTTTCATTTCCCTCTTTCCTTTAACCTTTTTGGATCTCTTTTTTAGGTTCGTTAGAGTATTTTTTGTGAATATAGTTTGTGGGGAGGATATACTCTATACAATCCTGCCTCTCTTACCCTTTAAGTCATTGGGATTTCCCAGTGCCTTGTTGTGTTACAGTTAGGACCCTGTTTCCATAGGAAAACCGCAACATTCTATTTGGAATAACTTTGGCGCCGGTCGACGAATCCTCGCGAAATTTTCGAAACTAATGGGGCGCTACGCTCCGCTCCTACCCTGAAAGTCTCGGGGGGATTCGTCAAGCGGGGGCTGAGAAAAAAGGGGGGTCCCAAAACGCGTTTTCCCCATGCATTTTTCCATAGGACCTTTAGACACAGCTACAGCCTCAATGGCTGATCCGAATTACTTGAAATTTGGCAGAGAGGTAGTCTACAGGTCAAGGAAGTGCCTTTTGTAGGTCTGGTGTAAATCTGTTCAGTAGTTCCTGAGAAAATAGCATTTAAATCAATATATATATCTGTGGCAGCTTACCGTGCGCTTACCGTGCGCTTACGGTAAGCTTACCGTACGTGTACGGTGCCGTGCGCGAGCGCGATTCTGATTGGCTGTTAGATCTTAGTAAACATTCGAATCGGTCGAAACCAGGAAATGGCGGCCGCCATTTTCTCTCTCGCACTCTGAGGGGGGGAGGAAAAACAAAGTTGGATATCAGGAAAACGGGCAGGCTAGACAGCTCCTAACCACCTAGCCTTGGTTAGGGTGTCCCAAAAGGACCCCCAAGGGCAAAAATTCTTTTTTTTTTTTAAAACGCCGATTGCGCTTACCGTACGCGTACGGTTAAAAATAATAAAAAAAAAAAAAATTACCTCAATTTCCCCCCCCCGTGTGCAAAAGGTGCCCGCAGTGCACCGTTAGTGCATGGCATATTTAGACAATGAACATGTAATCGATAACCTTTCACAACGAAGCGCATAATATGTCCTCCGTGTGCGGACGGTGCGCGAAGCGCATCGTGCGTACATGGCCCATCCAGCGTAACGTGGGCACGCGGTGCGTGTAGCGCACCGCGTGCCCACCGTGCGTGCACGGCACTAACTGCGTACGTAAAGTGGGCGCGCGGAGCGCGAAGCGCACCGCGTGCTCACTGTGCGCGCACCGTGCGCGCACGGAACGAACTGCGTGAAGTGGGCGCGCACGCCACGAACGGCGTAAAGTAACTTAGCATTTAAAAAACCGTACAAATTCACTGAAAAAACCATAGGTTTCACACATGTTATAGTTAGGAATTAGCATTTAAAAAACCTTGCAAATTCACTGAAAAAACCATAGCTTTCACACACGTTATAGTTAGCGGACATTTCACTCATAAAAAACCAATGAAATTCCCCCGTTATAGTTAGTGCAGGCAACTATAACTCACGCAACCGCAATCCTCTGCTGATGCTAATACTGTATTTAGACACTTATTTGCCCATGTCTTCTTCCATTAAATTTTAGCTATACATATATTGCAAATATTTTTTTTTCATAAAGACACATATGTCATCAGCAGAGGATTGCGGTCGCGTGAGTTATAGTTGCCTGCACTAACTATAACGGGGGAATTTCATTGGTTTTTTATGAGTGAAATGTCCGCTAACTATAACGTGTGTGAAACCTATGGTTTTTTCAGTGAATATATATATATATATATATATATAGATATATATATATATATATATAGATATATGTAAAATAAATTCCACTTCCACAACTATGAGCGCGAGGAACCTTAGCGCATGTAAACATAAGTGAACTAATCCTTTTCCATGCTTCTCCTTAGGAATTATCAGTGCACATAAACCTAAGGCTACTAATCCCTTTCTGTACTATTCCTTAGGATCCAAAGGTGAAAAGGGGCAGACTATTCTTCAAAGTGGATCCCCCGGGCTACCTGGACTACCAGGAGATTCTGGCCTTCCAGGTGACCAAGGTAATTGTTGTGTTCTCCTTCATTTTGAAAATGTTCATTCATTTATCTTCTGTTCACGGAATACGAATGGTCCTACATGTGCCTTGTCTTTTTCTACAAAGGGGACAGAGGTGCTCCTGGTCTTCAAGGGAAAGTTGGGTTTCCAGGTGAAAAGGGTGAACCCGGTGCAACAGGGATAGGATTTCCGGGTCCTCCTGGGCCAAAAGGTAAGAGTTTGTGCAATACTAATACCATGAAACAGACTTCTCATATGTAAGATCTTTTCAATTCATATGTGGCTGTTTCTTCATTTTACCCCTTAAATCCTGATACAATCCTATGCTGCTTATAGTATTCTAACTTCTGTTCTGCAATAATTCTTTTAAAGAGGTGTAATAAGGAAATATAGACACAAAAACACCAAAAGCCTAAACCATACCCTTAAAAGCAAACAAAGCCATTCACAGCTGAAAATTGAAGCTTTGTCAGTGTTTTGTCATTTCTGTGTGTTCTATTCTTTTGGACAAAGAGGAAGAGGCTATTTGTCTCTTGAATGTATGCATTACTGACAACACAGCTATTTAACTGGCTTCACTAATTCTCCATGCAATAAAATAATGTATTTTGATGTTAAGTTTTTAAAAGGCATAAGCGGAAATTTACATTTTAGGCAAGTAACACAAAGGGCATAACAAACTTGGAGGCATGTTTTGAAGACGTTTTTGAGTCTCACAGCAGTCAGAGGATTGTAGGCAGTATCTGAATGATAAGATCGCTGGGAACAAAACATATCTGTTTGTTTTCACCTGCAGATTTCAGCTGCTGAGAGAAGCTGCAGTCTCTGGGTGCATGTCCAGGACAAAAAAAATGAATTACCATGGGAACAGGCCCTGGAATTACCTATTTCTAATTTCTTAGTATACCCTTGGTGGACCTTTGGGTCCCACTCATAACTAGCAGAATTTTTCCTGTTCCAAAAGTTACTGGTACATCCAGTATTGGTAACTTTGTGGGTGGAAAATACATTTCCTAGGCTACTTTAATGGGGGCCTTAGGTGGGGATAACTGGCAAACCATTGGTGACCACTTCTAGCCACTTAGATTAGTCCCAATGCTAGGTACTAAAGACCAACACTGAAAGTCCTAAAGCAGGAACAGAGGAGGTAGTTACTTGTGCCCCACAGGCAAGGGGGAGGTCCGGGATGTTACAAGATCACTGTTCTTGATGGAACAGCTCCTTGGTTCGGGTATTTTTCTTTCTTGTCCGAGACTGCCATGTTGGACAAGCAGGTAAAGTACTTGGGGTGATCTTCTGGTTCCTAGGCACTCTCCAATTTGCTGATGTATCCTCCTTCGCATGTCCTTCCAGTTAGCTGAGCCTTGCCTCTTTTCTGTTGGATCCGATCACTGCCTCCTGGCATGCACAATTTGGCTCTTTGTGCAGGGAGGTATGTCATTCTTCTTCCCCCAGGTCAAGAAACATGACAACTGGACAGTGTTTCACAGATGTTGGCAAGTCTGGAGATACAACATGCAGGGGTTTTGCTCATGGCTCTTGCATTCTTCTTTCCTTATGCTGGTGCATAAACTTTTCCTATGATGAATCTATTTTTGAACAAACTACTGGTTAAAGGGAGCTAGAGCTTATCTTTCTGTGGTGGTTCGTAAATAGGGCAGAGTGCACTTTTCAAAAGTCTCAGCACTCCTTCAATCTAGGTGGCATGTTATTCCCACTAATGCAGCCCAACAAGTTCAGGGGCTCTCTGCTATGCTGTTTCTTCTGAGACAAGCTTAGTTGACCAAGTTGGATTGGAATGGCAGTCTGGAGACCCGTTTAATAATAGGAGTGTTGGCCACTAGCAAAAACACGGGAGGATGAGATTTCATTCTGTCATGGGAAGATCTTCAAAAACTGAGGGATCTTGGGTTCTACCTTTGCCAATCCACCAGGCACAACTGTTTTCGATGAGGGGGCACGGACATGAGTAGCACGCAGGCTGCAATATCTGACATGGACATTTGTAACCCAGCACAAAAAAATGCCACCATGTGTTGTCGCACCCTCATGTGAAGTCCAATGGACTCTAGCACTCATCTGTTCAGGCACACATGTGCAGCCACACATACAAGTCAGAAACAAGTCAAGTTACAGGTAAAGTATGTTCTCGTTACTTTTGTATTCCAGTGCTGAGCTCCTAGGTTCAGCACTGGGACATCTATCTAAAACGGGTAAGTAATTACGTTTTCACAGTTAGTGCAATTTTTAAAGAATATTTGTAGTTTGCAAAACTCGACACTTAGAAGAAACTTCACAGAAAAACAGTCAATGGTTTCCTATGGGAGAAAATTGGGTTAGCGGTAAGTATGGTTGTAATTACTTTTCAGGGTCAGTGCTGGGCACCAAGATCCAGTACTGGGATCTCTCCTGATATCAGGTGAGTAAATTTGTTTTGTAACTCGACTGATTTTAGATGAATATTTTAAAGTTTCAAAACTCGACACTAAGAAGAAATTTCAAGTGAAACCAGTAAATGTTACCCTATGGAAGAAAAGTGAGTTATCGGTTTTTGGGTAAGTACTAGACTGGAGGAGTTAAGGTTCTGGGCATAGACTCAGGGGTCTCCCAGGGTCAGGTAAGTACAGTTGTTACACCCTCTGCCGCACAGGGGCAGCCGGGTGCAGAGTGAGTTAGGCCCAATGTTATCCTACGGGAGGCAGGGGGCCTTTGGTTGGCGGCTGCTGGCTAGCAGGCCACGCGGCTGTGGGAGCTGGGCTCCTGGTCACTTACTCAGGGCAAGTGGGGAAGTAGATTAGAGTAGAGATTGCACTTCCAGGGGCACTCGGGCGGCTGGGTGCAGGGTGCTTTTGAGCCGTCGGGCGCTCAATGGATTTCAATGGAGAAGCTCAAGGGCGAACAAAGGCTGCGAGCTCGGGGACGAAGATTCTTCAGGTGCAACCACCACTTCAAGAGGTAAGTTGGGTAGTTGGAGGATAGGTAGGCACCCAGGAGTTGGGCACAGGGGGCCGCAGGGCGCCAGGTGCAGGGGTGCCTTTTAGCGTCAGGAAATCTTATCCTCTGCTGGTCGCGGTTGGAGGGCTTCCTTGTTCTGAGGCTGCAGGTGTTGTCAGGAGCGTAGAGGTGGGTCCTTGGGTGCTGGATTCGGGATCACAGTCACCGGGGGGACATCCTTGTTGTCTTTGTCCAATCCGGCAAAGGGCAGGCTTGGCGGGTGCAGAGTGTGCAGGGTTCGCGGTTCCTGGCTGATGCCAGGGGTCAGTTACTTGCTTTAAGCAGTACCACTGCTCGTGGGAGTCCCAGTTAGTTAGAGTCACAAGGCAGTCAGGTCCTCCGGGGTTTTTGAGGTTGCTGAGCACTGGAGATGCCGGGGTTTAGCAGGAGCAGGTTCAAGGGTCGACAGGCCGGTAGGGCTGGGTCCGAATCAGTTGGAGTCTTCCTCTTGTTAGCAGGCTGCATGGCAGGTCATCTTGTTTCTTGATCTTCTTTCTTGTTTCTGTTTCTGGATCTATGGAAGGAAGGTTCAGGGTGCCCCTAAATACTAAATTTAGGGGCGTTAGGCGTTACAGGTAGGTAAAGGGCAGGGACCAATGGGTCCCTTCCCTGGGGTGGGTACACCCCCTATCCTGCCACTCTCCTGTGGGAGGGGGGCAGTAGCCTAATCCTGATTGGGCAGGGCTCCCCATCTTCAAGATGGCGTGAGCCCGGGGATGTGCTTCACCTCGCCTCTCCCACCAGAGGGGTGGTGTTGGCAGAGGCTGGCACACCCCCTTTCCTCACTTAGCTTTTCCCAGCAATCTTCCCGCCAGAGAGGGGGTCAGAACTGGTGGGGGCCAGTTGCTGAGTACAGCAAGTGGCCTGGAGAAGCTCACAAAGGCGGCATGCCTTTGAAGCTTCCCCTGCCCATCCTGGGGGAGGAGACCTAGCACCTCCACCGGGATGTGCATTGTTGCAGGCCCAGGAGAGCTGATGACTCTCTACCCAGGGGTCCAGCAACATGTCTGCTGTGTGGCAGCCTAGACAGCCCCTCAGACAAGATGTGGATTGTAGGTTAGGTTCAGGGGGCAACTCTAAGTTGCCCTCTGTCGTGCATCTGACAGTAAATCTCACACTGGCATCAGTGTGGGTTTACTGTGCCGAGAAGTTTGATACCAAACTTCTCAGTCTTCAGTGTAGCCATCATGGTGCTGTGGAGTTTGTGTTGACGACCTCTCAGCACCATATACTCTTAATGGCAGCACTGCACTTACAGTGCCCAGGAATGGACCTGGGTATTGTAGGGGCACAGGGCTCATGCACCTGTGCCCACACCACTAGCATAGTTCACCCAGCTAGAGGGGTGACTGAGGTATGCCAGGGCAGTGTGTGTTGTGGGCATGGCACACAGGGATGTGTGCCATGTCGACTCTTTGTTTTATTCGGTACCAAGACACTCAGCCTGCAAAGGCAGTGTGTGTGTGTCAGGGTACAGGGCCTCTAAGGTTGGCACAATACGTGCTGCTGCCCTTAGGGGCCTTCTCTGGTCACAAGGCACTGGGTACCAAGGGTACCATTTACCAGGGGCTGAAATGTGACCAGAGATGCCAATTGGGTTTTGGCTCTTAGGCAGTTTTTAGGGAAGGAACACAGGCCCTGGGCACCTGATTGGCAGGAGCCCAGGGCAGACCAAAGAAAAGTGCATCAGTTATCAGGCAAAAAGTGGGGGGGTTACTGCAACAGAAACCCACTTCCTTACAGGAGGTCATTGTTGACCGAGCACTGCTATGATGTCAACAAAATTGCAGATTAGAAGGACACCCCCCAGTGGACTTTCAAAATTATAGATTCTGTGGCAGGAAAAAAGTATAAGGTTTTTTAGAAACCTACATGGGAAAAAGGAAATAAAGAACTGATGAAACCACAACCTCAACTTTTGGATTTCTGTGTGCCCAGAGAACTTTGTTACAGAAACCTACACGGGCAGGGTAATTCAGTTTGTCAAAGCAATGCATAAAATATTAATTCCAGCGAGGGTCCATGATGACACAAGGTAGCGTATGTTGAAAGTTGATGATCCCTAAACTTATTCAAAATCTCAGTTCCATTTGGAGGCCTATTTGATTTGCTTATGCTAAGGAAATTAGTTGTCCTATTCTATTTCACAGTTACCATTATTTGAGTAGTGTTTGGCATTCTTAAACAGTTAGGCCAGGGATAAGAAAGGAGAAATAATAAAATCCCCCCTTTACCAAAGCTGCTTGCCCAAATTTTTATTTTAGTGTGTTGGTGATTCAGTAGGCGTTCTTAGTTTGCATTAACAGTTTTCCATCCTATAATTGCTCTATGAAACAAATCTTTTGCCTTTTGTTCTAGTTTCTTACAACCAGCTTTTCCCCAAGTGTCTAAATCAACAAACTCACAGGGGATTTTCATAGGTAGTGCAGAGCAAATGCAGAAATTAATCAGGCATTTACCTAGTAATATATTTCTCTCTATGGCGTGAGCAATTTGGTGGGGGACCATGATCTCTACGCTGGTTTGCAAGTTTTCTCTCCCGAAAGAACTGAAGAGCTTGGGTCAAAAATCACACAATGAAAGTGTAGCTATTGGTCAAAAAGCTAAACAAAAGAAAGACATCTGTACTGTTGGCTTACTGGCCAATTTTTATGTGAGATATATAAATTTACTTGCCCCTCTTTTCACTGAACTATGTATGATGGTACTCTGGGAATGCTTCTTACACATTCGATTTGGTAGTCCTTGCTAATGGCCCTGCATAAGCCTGGGAGAGATTCATTGGAAATAGTGTCATACAAGGCTATATTTATGTTGTACACTGACTACAAGGTCCTGAATGTGGTTTTGGCCAATAGACACATGCCGTTAATGCAGTGCCTAGTTCACCTAGACCAAAGTGAAGTCATACAAGAATGTAGTACATTTATGAATGTCAGATGACTGCTCCAAATCATATGGAGACCCATATATATATATGCTCAACCATGCAGCAGTTATGTTGATTGACATCGGGAAAGCATACAACCAGAGGAACTAGAGATTCATATTTGCCATGATGGGAAATCTAGGAGTTGGTACCGGGCTAATTAAGTGGACCCAAGGGCAAGACATAATAGGGATGATTGTCTCTAGACCCTGTGCAGCAGGAAGTAGGACTCGTCAGGGAAGTTCCCTTTTTCTGTTTCTCTTTGCAACAGACACAGAGCCTTTTGCAAGCCTGCTGCAGTAAGGTAACCATACTGCATAAATGGCAATAGGCTGTCAGTCTCATCACATATCACTTTGTGCCAGTGAGATACTACTGTTCTTAAACAACACTCATGGTGAGGCTGATCATGTGGCAGCTTTACTTGCATAAAGGTGAACTGGGGCAAGCATTTTCCTGCTACACACCACTCTAGAAGGGGAACACAACCAGAGTCCTGTCAATGATTCTGATGGGAGACCACCACCTTTCGTCACCTTGGAGATGGGATTTATCATTTGGAGGCAGACTTTCTTGATGGAAACATCAGACCCCCACTGATGGTTATGAGGAATGCCGTGGTATTTTGGAGACCTCTTTTGTCTGTGATGTGGAGGATATCTCTGTCCAAGATGGTGGCTCTATGTCAACTACTGAATTACTTTGCCACACTGCCCAAAAATATCCCAAGGGAAATGTTCAGTAAGCTAGATGTACTCCTGGACCTAAGGTGGTGCTCTAGGAGACATAGAGTGGTGTTAGCTAAATTCAATCTTCCACTGGATGTCGGGGAATTGGGCCGCAGAAGCTTGAGGCCCATGGGAGGAGTAAGGGATCAGCCCCATCATAAAATACTGCTGAATGAGATGCCTCCATAGGGAGAACAATGATAACCCTCTGTGTACCGGAGGTACCACTGATGGGGCTAGCAGGAATATACACAGGTGACAACGTGAGACAACTGCATATCTGGAACGACAATGACATAGTTAGAATAGGTGTCTGATATGAGGGAAGACTACCTGACAGATCAATGCATAATATAAAGGGGCTGCAGCAAAGTGCCTAAATGAAGGGAGGTAGGTCGGGATTTCACTTGAATGGTTTGGAATTTCCCTGAATGGGTATGTTGCTGGAGTTATGTAGTGAGATTAACTAAGGAAGATATAGATAGACAGTTAGTTAGGACACCGGAATCCTGGTTGCTTGGCCTCTTCCCATGCCCTAAATACAGATAGGCAAATAGCTTAATTGACCAGTTTTTCTATTAGCAAAGCAAGAAACTGGAAGGCAACCAGTAGGGCTGACTCAAATATATGGAAATCAGAGGTATGTTGTTGGGCTTAGTGCAAGGAATGTATTGAGACGTGAAGACTTGCCTATGTGTGGGATGCAATATTACTGGAGCTGATGGGGTCAATGCAAACAGTCACTGATTTGCCCAGGTGTGGAGTAAGGAGGCATACCACGTAAGGTCATATGTCCATATATTACAGTGTTAATAGACAGAAATTAGTATAACCTGAAAGGAGAAGCTGGAAGCCCAGGCATATTCACAGTGAAATCAACTAGATTAGGCTTGGTAGTAGACCAAATGACGAACAAACATTAATACTTACGTATACCACAGTGACCATAGATTTAATTTAAGTTAATTGGTGTGTTATAGTCCTGATGAGATATAGCAGTGGAAGTCTTTACCTGTTTGAGCAGAGAAGTTTCACATCAAAAATGTGATAGTATGTGTGTGAACATATGCAATATGCTCAAGAATGTATAATAGAATTGATAAATGAATCACTGCTGTGTCTGTATGACTCGCACAAAACAATACAGTTCTCTTTTAAAAAAGAATGGTTTAGGCCTTTGCTGTAGTAATAGTAAACATCAATTGAGAGAAAATAGCAAGCAAGGTGACTCTTGAATACCATCTTCTCTGAGTTTGAAGCAGCAATTATTGCTGTCGAGAAAGAATTCAAAAGACTGTTGAAACTGATCCTTTAAAGCAATTTTTCTCTTTGGCACTAAATTCAGCCAATCTTTGTTTTTTGAGCTTTACATAGTGCGAACCCGACCTGAAGATATCTGGTATCAGAGCGCTTTACATGAGCACCAGTTGCGTTACAGACAGACACATTCATTTTTTTTTGTTAGGCACGGGGAGATTAAGTGATTTGCCCAGAAACACAGGATGTTGAGCATCGTTGCAGAGACTCGAACCTGGTTCTCCAGCTTCAAGGTCAACTGCTCTTGCCCTTAGGTCACATCCTCTCTTATTAATGCTTTGCCAATCATTCTGCATGATTGGACTCAGGTGAACAGTGGTTCGGCAGTAACCTGTCCATAGGAGTCTGAAAAGGCATTACAAAAAACCCTGTACCCACAATAGTCTGTTTTCACAGCTCAGTCAGTACCAAGGACTCATAAGGCATTTGGACATTATGTTCACAAGAAGTGCCCTTTGCGTTCATCTTCCTGGCCTGTCCATTAATTGCAAAACCCATGCCATCTCTCAGACCAATCACAAGATAGTTGCTTTTCTGCAACCTTCTTGTGACGAATGAAGTAAGGGTAAGGGCTGTGCTCTGCACTGTTTCCACGCTAGACTCTTGGATGTATCTGCCTGACTGATCCTTATTTGCCATTCTCTTTAAAGGAGTTCTGCTAGTCCAGAAAGCTTCAATATCTAACTAATACAAGCCCATCCTTAAAAATATGGAAGCAATCTTAGTACCAGAATGTCAGAGGTCTATCCTTACATGAAAAGATCCATCAGATAAGACTTGAGTACTGGTGACCAACACACCAGAACCAATGATTAGTCTATCTGGGATCAATTTCTGAAGTATCTTCCTAAAGAGACTTGGGACTTTACATCCCCCAGTCCTCCACCCAATTGGATCTTTGGTAAGCCTTGTTTGTGGGGCACTGTTTTTTTTCAGAGGCATTTCACTAGAAATCATACATGTTTCAATGGTTTCTTCTTACTGAAATGTTGGTTTCTCTCCTCAAGACCTTACTAATTTCAAGCCTTCTTGAATCAGAAAGGTTCCTGCATGGCAAATAGTAGCACAAAACCACCCAGAGCAGGAACATAGGCCACAATTCAATTCTTGGTGGTTGGACCGTTTTCCCCCTGGGAAACAGAGTACAATACTCCATCGCCCTAGCGGAGGTCCTGACTGCCAAATTTAGAAATGTTTGATTCCTGTGAATGCATTGGAACAGTCAAACATAACAGAGCCATACAGCAAAGTTTGCGAAGTGTTTTTTTTTATTTTCAATTACAAAAACCAAATGTGGGTTTTTGTAATTGAAAATAAAAAAATATATGGTCCCCTTGCCATGGAAGCCATCTCCTGAGGCTAGGAGGGAATTTTGTTTTCTATTGCCTCTTACCGGCAGGGTTTGCCTGGCTGTGATAGGCAGTAAAAATGGCTATTTGTCCACTCATCCAAATTTGATGGATGGACAGGTAGTCAATTCTTTGACGACCCTTAATCTGTTGAGCTGTCAGAGAAGTTTGGTCACAGTGGATATGAACTAGTCCCCGCTTCGGTGTAACTATGGCCCATCCGCTTTTAAATTCGGCGGGTGAACCTTCATGTTGGTGGTAAGCACACTCCAGAGCCATTGTGACATGCTTACCACCAACATTTAAATCGGGCCAATAATCTAGTAAATCTAAATCCCCTGTCGTGGCGTGAGAGAGAATCTGGCTGATTCTTACCTATTGGTAGTAAATTTGCTGTGATCTGTGCTTTTGAAGAAACAATTCAAAATCACTAATAAATAGAAGAATTTACTAGGCTGTATCCCTTTGTTGTAATGCATTCATTAGGCTGTCTGGAATGAAGATGGGAGAATGGACTGTGGTTCATTAAACTTTACTGTAGTAAAGGGACAATTTCCAAATTATCCTCTACCATTTGCATGGATCCCTTTAGTCACTAGTTCAGAGCACCAAAATGTATACATTAATGCAATTGACTTCAGTAATTGATTGAATTTAACAATATCAAGGGTCACGTGGCATTAAGTAGGACTCAGATAATTTAGAAATTTCACTTATATCCTCACCTGCCTCTCTCTAGTTGTGCTTAGGCATCCAGATGTAGGGAGACTAATCCTGCACTGAAGATTGGGTAGGTCTGTGTCACTTGAACCCGCTCTAGAAATGGAAGACTTGCCATTTACTTTATAGACTTGCTTGATGTACTGGTCATGAACCAATAAACCAGCCAGTCGTATCATTGTCTTGAGCTCAAGTTGCCTACTAATTTAGAGGTACAGTTCATCATTTGATCCCTGACTTTCCCATAATCTCCTACCAAATTAGCAATACATAGAAGTTCTGCAAGACATACACTATGCTGTGAAAGTTCCCACTATCACCTAGGCAACCCTATTGTTTGTCCGCATTGGTCCCAATTGAAATTTATTTAGTGTAATAAAAAATTGTGAGAAGGCATTAGCTCAAAGGAAAATGTTAGGTGGAAAGGGAGTAAGGAGGAAAATGACGGGTAAATGACGGGTACATTAGATGTAGTACTTCTGTGACCTAAAAGAACACACATTGATCATGTTTGTAATTAAAATAACTAGCACCATATTTTGTTAGAAATGTATGACCTGATTTAGAGTTTGGCTGTCAGGATACTCTGCTGCAGCTCTAGGCAACCTACCCTATTTTGAGTTGAGCAGGCTGTCAGTATTCCATTGACAGAGCTCTTGTCAGCTCCATCAACGGGATACTTTCTCCAATAGCTTAAAGGAATACAAGTTGTCGGAGGAAGGAGCTTATATTGTCCTCCCTATTTAGGTTGGACGGTGTAAAGGATTGTTTTCTGACCATCACTTCCAGGAAAACTCGGTGAGAAGGGACAGGAAAAAATAATAATGACCCTCACCCTTGGAAAAAACTCCCAGGGGATGGGACCATTTGGATTATGCTTTTCTAAAACACACTCCATTTTGAAAAGTTTTGAAAAGTTTGCAGTCCACCCGTCATGTATGACGATAGCATCTGTCAAACTTTTCATACATTGACAGAACTGCCATTATGGTGGTTCCTGTCAATGTACAGAACTGTTCACTGGGCTGGCTGGATGACAACCCTAAATTTTGAGTGCTCAGGTCCCTCTGGATAACAGAGGTAATGTCCTCTGCAATCCTGCAGAGTACTGTCCGTCCACCAAAATCTAAATCATGCCCTTAGGGTCTCATTAAGAGTAATGCAGGTGGTCGGATGCTCCACCAGGTCAGTGGAGGCTAGGACTTCCAGTCCCCTGGTTGTAGGCAAGCTGCCTTATTTGGAGACACTCGCCATGTAGGTGGGGACCACACAGCATTTAGCGTAACTGCAGCGGCTCTATTGAAGGCAATCAAAAATAAACTCTTAAAGTGAGAGCATTCTTGAAAAGCAAAACATCAGTGACCCCAGCATGCAAGGGCCTTTCTCCATCTGGGTGGGTGATATTTAGTGGCACCAGACAAACACACCCTGGCAGTCCTAGACCATGAAATAAAGTGATAGCCCTGTGGCAGATGGTCTGTGAGGCCAGAGGTTTCCGACAGTGGAGCCAGTTGAGGTCCCACTGTTGGAAAACCAATATTTTACCTCACTCTAATTAGAGTAAGAGACCAGCGAATTTGGTGGGGCAGGGGCTCCTCTCATTTATAGTGGTGATTCTGCTCCACTGAACTCTAAATTACCTCTTACTCAGCTGTTTGTTTCAGAAGCAAGGGTATTATGTTGAGAACGCTTCATCACACAAACCAAGCCATGATAATTCAATAAATGGCATTAGGACTAGATACAAAAACTACAGATCAACAATTTAGTATCCTGAATGCAAATTAAAATGAAACAGCCTACTGGTTACTGGCTCAGCTGCATGAAACCTTTGACTTGCTGGCCTATCAACACCAGGCAAGTAAATTATAGTGAGGGTTGTCCTGTGCTAGTGAAGGCAGGACGCCCATCACTAGATTTCCACACCCAGGATGGGACATAGTGATCCCTGGCAGAGAAATTGCTTAATAGAGAAGCTATAAAACTCTTTATACATTGGGGGTAATTTTTTCTATTTTCCCAGAAGAATCTCCTGCTTCAAGTCAAACACAAAACAGATCTGGGAAGCTTTGCTTCTTTCAGTAGAGTGCTGCATGTGTTACTCCACTGACAGCAGAGAGATCCTGCCTGCTTTGTTGGGATTTCTAAGAATGGTGGGTGGTCTTATGCCAGAAGGGTGAAGAAAATAACCTTCACTGACCTGGTATCATGGTGGATTGGACAATATACTTTTTATGACCCTGTTAGGTATATGTATTGTGTCTCAACCAAATTCCCTAAACTACATTGCAGATGCTATTCCAACACTTTTTCTCTAGCCTATGCATCTTCTACATAATGGAATGACCCATTTGATTTGGAGTAACATCTATGGCCCCAGTTATAAATGAGGAAATTCAGGGTGGCTGTAATGTGGGTTACCATCAAGCATTTTGGCACATATTTTCAACTATTATGAGTTAAATTCTATGGAATGGAGAATAACTGTACAGGTCGGGATTTACTGGATGGACTCAGCACAAAATATCTTGATTCCTATAGTTTAACGCTCAAATTTACCACTGTAACCCCTGAAATCCAGGTGCAGGAACTCCGACCTACTTATAATTATGCAGCATTGAATTCCACAGAGAAGGTCCACACTGCACAACTGGTAAATGGGCCCCTAAAGGTTGTTAGATGCACCACTTTACATTTCAGTTGCAAGCATTTAGGGAAGAGGACCATTAACATTTATTGGATGATACACTTCACCATGTACAGTGCTCCTTAGGGCTTTGAAAAGGGGAGTGAAGATAGGGCCATTCATCCCCAGGCACTGTTTTTTTTAATGCTCTCACCCTATTATGTCAAATGTATTTATAGATTTATGAAGCAGGTTTCCCCTATTTGTCAACGATGAGGCAGCTAACACAACTATACCACTAGTAGAAAAAGTACAATTCATCCCCAAAATCTTCTAGCAATATATCTAAAAAGACCCTTACATATTTACTGACTGCTGATCCTTCAATATTAATGCACACGATTAATTATTGTATATCCCTTTTTGATGCAAGCATATATCCTAGGGTCCTAAATCAATCATAAAAATACCCATGATTTATGCAACTCCCGTCTGACTGGCTGGCCAGTGACCATATAGAAGACAGAGATTAAAAGTACTAGGGGTGGGCGATATATTCCCCTATGCCGACAGAATTGGCAGAACTTTGGCCAATCCATGTTACGTTTCTAACTTGGAGTTTGCGACAAATTCCACCAACCGCTGTGTGGCTGAGTTTTTTTTCTTGTGTGCGGCTCGCATAAATTGAATTGGTGAGTGCGAGCGAGATTTGGCATCCCCTAGTTTGATATTCTGTCGCTAGGAGGGCACCCAGTGAGATTTCTCCAACATGGGTGGTCGCGACCGTTCGTGGTCAGAAAGTTGCTGTTTGAGTAAAACATCTATTTGAGCGGCACCAAAATCAATTTGAGAAGCTGCACCCTCTGGCTCATCGTGTGGTGCAGTTTATGATGGTTTTTCAGTGTGGAACGAGCTCCTAGTGCTAAATCACAGTGGGACATGCCTATTTACTCCTGTTCACGGAATTCTGTGGAATCTCGCAGAGGTTTTTTGTAACTCCGCAAAATTCTATGGAGTGAAACTCCATGAGTTCCACCCAGGCCTATAAAGTACATGGAAGCACAAACTGCCACACCTCAAATGTATATTCCAGCTATAATTAGAAAATCCAGTTTGGGGTTGTAAAATGAATAATAAAAATATATAAAAAAAATATCAAACAGTGCAGTAAGCTTTACTAACAAGAGACCCGCCCAGTCATCATATTCTTTACACAAATTCCACTTTCAGCCTACTTAATCTTCAAACTATCTAAAAAAGACATTAGTTAACATCATTGCATTTCATAATGCATAGTAGAAGGTCAGATAAATGATTAATGTTAATTTCACCAAATCTTGGCAATAACTATATCTTCCTCTTGCTATGGAGCACAAAATACCATATGTTGTGCTATCGTCAGCATCACTTTTAGACCAAAAGGGACAAATATTACCCTCTGCACCTCCTTTCCTTTATTCTGATTGTGCATTATCCATTAAAAAAAGACCTGTCACTTGGCCAAGTCTAAGTTTCAACATCCATCTTCGAATCGTACTAACTGTAATATCTTAGAAATACAATTGGGGAAGCCCTCTATAATCTGTGTGCATCAGGCGAGCCAGTTCTGATCAACCCTGATAGTCCTTAAGATCTGTTTGAATAGATTTTTCTTTAAACAACTTTTTAACATGTTTTTCTTGCATGCTACTGAACTGGCAAGCTGTAGCATGTCAAAACCTTTAATTATGTTGGCCAGGCCCCAGGAATATGAATGTCATGCTTCAAGTGTATCTTTAGCCAAATCTTGGATGTCTTTTCCTCAGCTTTTAACAAGCCACACCAGTAATTCATAGTCCTTTGTGGGTCCTTAAATTTAATATTGGTCAATCCCAACTCGAGCCTCAACTCACGGTTGACTGTTCCTTTTGCTAGGCCCAACCATATTTTCCAAATTTGTATTTCAATAGTCTGGAGTGAAGCTAATTCCTTCTCAGAAAATAATCACAACAATAGATTCCCTCGTTCGCCTACTGGCCGCAAGTCATATTTTGGGGTCTAACTGGCTAGCCTCTTTCTGAATCTTCTCCAGGTGAGTTATATTTTTGGACTAAGATCCTCTCATTATTTGACCCTTATCAGATTTCATCTAACTCATTAAATGTCTGACCCTCATGCGGCCATCGCTCAGATTTCTTTTTGAATCCTTAAACACATGGCGTAGCAGCAGCAGGTCTCCCACCAACAATTTGTATTTCCTAGGCTGATGTTATAGAGGCACACAAACCACATATGTGCCTTTATTTAATGAAATATGAAACACCAGAGTTTACATTTGATACATTGATTGCGGCTGTATTCATTAAGTAACTAACTAAAGAGCCCCAGAATTGTCAGGCTAGTATATTTTGTTGATTATTGGTTTATTGAAATGACTGTATTACATATTTTGTGCTACACCTTCACTATTTGTGTTTGTCCTATCTGATCGAGGAAGGCGCTACTGGTTTCAAAAAACTCCTAATTCCTCCATTGAAAATGACAGGGTGATGTAAAATTAGACATGCTTTTCCAGACGTCCGTTTAACGTTCTTCACAGAACAAACATGCAATTTGCAGTTGAGTCCTCTCTTTCAAACAATCAATCAATCAATAAATCAATCAATCAATCAAATATCACTTAATAAAGCGTGCAGCTGCTTCAACCGAAGCATCCCGGTGCTCTTTAACTATGGGATTAGCTTCTCTGCCAAAGTCTACCAGTTATGGAACAAAAGAAAAATGTTTAATCTCCATATGTTGAGGGGATATCACACATACCACCTTCCTCGCTTCACTTAGAGGCCTAAGCTCAAATTCATTGACAAAGCCTGTGAGACTGACATGCCAATGGGACGGTTGACTTTCTCGCAGAGGAGGGTCAAGGTTTAGCAGTTAAAGCCTAACTTCTATTTTTTGTCCAACTTTAAATGATAATCATAAGATGTAAAAATTATATAAGTGCTGCCTAAACAGGATGTACATATTGTGACTGTACATCTTCTCATTGGATTACTCATTGCATTCATGTATGGAAACATTGGCAAGTATCTTTACTTTTCTTTATATTAATTATTTTGCTCAATTACACACTTACTCCACCATCTGAATTAAATTAACTAATTGGGCTCCAGTTATTTATGTTTTACAGTGCACAGTATAAGTCATAGGGCATGATTAGGACGTCGGGCGGACCGTTGTGGTCTTGGCAATGACCGACCTCCGGTCGGCGGTCCCGACACCGCAATTACAATGTGACTGCACATGGTGCAGTCGCATACTTCCATTTCTCAATGGGAGCTTGTGCTACAGCCGTAAACCGGCCATAGCACAAGCTCCCATATAGAAAGGGGAGCCTTTGTAAATTCCTGCAGCGTGTGACCACACGGTGCAGGGATTTACAGGGGGCACCATAGGTGTCCCTCAAACCCCCAATCGGAGGGCACTGCGAGGGACCCCCATAGGCACTCTACAAAGGCAAATCCATGTCAGAAAGGCCGACATGGATTTGCTTCCGGAAAGTGCCATCATAATCCCGAAGGCGGAAACCCGTTCCGCACGGGCTTATGTGGCCCTTCCGACTGGCCGACGGGCTCCTCAAGCCCTTCAGAGGTGAACTGGATTGACCAGCCGGTTTAACTTCCGACAGCCGTATTACAATTATGGCATTCGGAAGTCAAACTAGGGATGTCGGTCGGAAAGCCTCAGACCAGCTGTCAGAGGCTTTCCGACCTACATCCTAATTAGCCACATTTTATTTCGGCTTTATGCAGAAGCACTGGTATGAACGAAAAAATTCATACTGAAGACATGAATACATTTACTGGTTAACAACAATGCTTTGAATCAATATAATCAATTTTATTAGGGTATTAAATATCCTCCAGTAATTTTAATGCTGGCAAAAATATTCAAGCTACAAAAAAGATAATGTTTCGAAGCATGATATAAATGATGTTAACTGTTTGTAAATAAAAGCCTAACAATGAGACCTTGTTATTGTTTGCTATGTCTTCTTTGTATGAATCTTAATCTTAGTGATTTAGAAAATAAAAGTTTGAACTAATAAACTGTTATGGTGTACTATATGATCATATTTTTTCCAGGTTATTCTGGTTCTCCGGGTAGCCCAGGTCTACCAGGTCCTCCAGGAAAAGATGGGCTTGACGGGTTTTCAGGTTTGCAGGGTGAACCAGGTCAAAAGGTAGGCATTTCCATCAGCACATACCATGCGATTTCTACTTTTGCTTTAAACAATATTTACATCAATTACATAAGTTAGGGTCCAATAATTATCCTCACTTATGTAGGTTTCTAAATAGTTGATGCCCGTGTTTTATATGCAGTGACAGGATTTAATGAATACATGAAGACGCTGAAAAATAAATCTTTTTTCAAGTGTACCCATTCATTAGTGAAACCTTTGTGTTGGGTCATGGAAAAAATCTGAGTTGAGATTTAATCTTCTGAGCCGGGCAGGTTTGGGAATCTGTCCATGGAAGGTTTTCCTGGTATCTGAACCTTGCAAATGTTGATTGACTATAATGGCACAAAACATGTTGCCTGATTTAAAGTTTAATCCCAAATCTGATATCTGGTACTAAGGAAAATATTGATTGTTCAAGATTTTAAAGCTGCCAAACTAAATTTTCACTTGAGAATGTCAGACCGATCCAGGATAGGCGAGGTCCTTTCGGAGTTTAATTTCTTTCAACCTGTTAGAAATGGGGATTCTGGTTGGCTAAGGTATGCACCTAAGCCAGGCAGAACCCACTGCTTTCATCATGGCAAGTCATGTTACACACCAAAGATAAACTGCTCTCATGCTCTGGCAGCTTGGTGCAGAGCAGGCAGGCTTATCATCAGAGGCAATGTGTAAAGCGTTTGTACAAGACACTCACAGCAACACAATTAATACACCACACGAGACTCCACGCAGGATTATGTAAAATTAAATTGCTATATTATACATCCAACAAGACTAAAAACACCATGAATCACAAATACTTTGCAGGTAATGCAGACTTGTTTAGAGACAAACATATGAAATTGCAGTGAACACATAGGCGCAGCGCACCTGTGCTCCTATTGCATGTTTTATGGTAATTTCTGTGAACCTTTTATAAAACTAATGCATTCATGAACAAAATGGCACAGGAGCACCTGCATGCCTACTACATGCTATATGGCAATATGCTCCAGTCCTCAAGCAGCTCTGCCTCTGAACATGGTACTGCGCCATTCTCTGAGTCCTCTCCAGAGGTTTCCCCCTCCACCAGAGGAGAAACATTGACCCTATGGTCCGTCCCACAAGGAGAAGGGTGAGGCACAAATTTCAGGACCAATCGGGGTGACCTTGTTTGGCCCTCCACATGCAGAATACCCACACACAGACTCAGCTGCCTGCAAGCATGCAGTGCAGCTGCAGTGGACCAGTACCTTATAAGGAAGGCAGGATCCACAGGCCACTCATCCCTCTTTCAGGTGGTGCTGCACAAGCATCGGCGGGTCTCATGAGCAGGACCCACATCGTACAAAGTATGCAGATGTACCCCTGTCACATCCAGCCCTTCCTGTGTGGTAGCTGTCTAGAAAGTATGCACAGAGTGTAGCTGTCACCCAGCCCAGATGTGTATTGGAGGCAGGCTGAAAAGCACAGAAAGTTATTAGCACAGAAAAATGCCTCCTTCTAAAAGTGGTATTTCTAAAATAGTAATGCAAAATCCAACTTTACCACTTAGTAGAATTTATCACTACTATTCTAAACATAACAAACATGGCAATGTCACTCCTTACTGATCAGGAAGTGCCACTTAAAAGTATATAAGGGAATTACCAATGTTAGGCTATGAGAGCAGTAGGCCTCACAGCAGTGAAAAGCAAAATTGGCTGTTAGTCACTCCAGGACATGTAAAATATAAAGGTATGTATCCTACCTTAACTTACACAGCACCCTGCCCATAGGGCTACCAAGAGCCCACCTTAGGGTTGACCTGTGTTTAATGAACGGGGAGTTTAAGGCTTGGCTAGTAGTTTTAAATGACAAGTCAAAGTGCCAGTAAACTGCACACAGGTCCTGCAGTGGCAGGCCAGAGGCAGGTTTGAAAGGCTACTTCTTGGGTGGTACAATCAGTGTTACAGGCCCACTAGTAGCATTTAATTAACACACCCTGGGTTCATGGTACACCACTTTACAAGGGTCTCACAAGTAAATCAGATATGCCAAACAGGTATAAACCAATCATATCATGTTCAAGGGAGATAGCACATGCACTTTAGCACTTGTTAGCAGTGGTAAATTGCCCATAGTACTTAGGTCCGAAAAAAAGGCGGAAGAAGGCGAAAGGTTTGGGGATAACCCGGCAGAAAGGGCCAGGTCGGACAACCCCTTCCAGTCTAAAGCCGGGGTAGACTAATCAGTACCTTGATGGACTTCCCTGCTTAGAGTGAGAGAACATGAACCCTTGCCCAAAACTGCAGGGGCACATGTCAGTCCTATGCCTCTCTAAACCTAGTTGGATCCCTCTGTCTATACTTTCAGGGCCCACTAACCTAACTCATGGGGAATCCTTCTCATTGGTGGACCCCATCTATGAACCGCCTAACTTTAAGTTGTTCACAGATGCATTCTAGTAGGCAGATAGTATCACTATGGCAAATAAAGTGATCTGGCCCATTCCACCCCTTGGGTCTGACTTCTGTCTAAATTGAGAAACGGCATTATTGTGTGGAATGAAAATAATTAGATCTGTAGCACCATAAGATTGTGCACACAACTGAATTTGTATTTTTGTGTGTCAACCTAATACTGTCTTTTTATTTTTAAGGGTGAAGCTGGTGTAGGTCTTCCAGGACCTAAAGGAGTGCAAGGACTTCAAGGTCTGCCAGGAGCTACTGGAGAAAAAGGCAACATAGGGGTGCCAGGCCTGCCTGGAGATCAAGGTTTGCCAGGAAACTCTGGTCCACCAGGGGCACGAGGTAAGCCCACAATTACCATGCTATGAGATCACATATCTGTGAATGCATTGCAGACTGGCAATTCGTAAAGTGTACCAGAGAAGGCTCCTCATGTTAGATGTGTGGATATTGTGAATAGAACTGAAACCAGTTTCGTTTAGTACATATTTATGGCTCATATCAGGCTGCAATGGTGTATGTGGGTGTATATAGTGGGTTGTGGTTTTGGATATCCTGTATTTTCTGCTGCATCCCCATATATTTTTACTGTTTAATTTCTATATATACAGCAACTAAGGGCTCTTATATCACTAATGGGATTTTGGCAAGGATCAATAACTAGTTGAAATTTTATAAGTGCCTCCACTTTGCCACCTTATAATAGGGATTGGTGAAAGAAGAAAACCTATTATATTATGAGTCAGGCACTGTCACCTACACATAGCCAGCATAAACGCTTTCTAAACTTTCCATGAGTACCAAAACTATAGTTTAGAACTGGGATAGAAAAAGTATCTTCTGTACTTTTTGTCACAGTGTATCCATGGAAACTTTCTTTATCCTCATTCACCCCAGATTAGCTTTTCCTTATTTCTTCCTATGTATTGCGATCAGAAGTCCCACTGTTCTTACTTGTTGTGTGTCACACACAACTTCACTGTGTAGAGCAGACCTGGCTCAATTCCCTGCATTAGAAATGTTTTCTCAGCCACATTCGCGTTCGTCTACTTTTTATTGACTCCAAAGTCCAAGAACGAATAACATTTTACGACCTTTGAACTGAAATCTTCTTATATCTTTGCAGCTCTCATAATAATTTTTCTATCCCTCAAATCTTTCACCAGGAAGTCCAAGCTTGATACGCCTCTCCCCTCTTGTTTTCCTGACTTGAATCTGTGGCATTTTTTCCCAATTATAGGATCTTCCACGTTCAGTTGCTGTGCCACGATTAACTAGTTTGATATAAATAATGACTCTTTTCTGTCAACTCTAACATGGAGTTCAAGCAACCTATCTAATTCTAGCCTAACAACTGTTCACGGATTTCAGTCTTACATGCTAAGGTTCCAGCGCCAAGACGCCCCTGGGCATTCGAGCGCTATAGAAAACCAAAATCCAAATCAAATCAAAATCATTATTTTTGATGAAGTTTGTTTGGTCATATACAAGATTTTGTGGGCCTCTCTCACATGTTGTTTGGCAATTTCCATAATTTTGCTCTTTAGGCTACCAGTCATAGATAGCATATGGCACAGCTACAATTTCATGTGTTTTAAAGTGGGTAAACCAAAAGTAGGCTAGGGACACTGCCTATTGTAAGTGGCACAACGGGAGTGAATATTTTGAGACTGGACTATGCAGCCCTCACTGCAAGACCACTGAGGTAGCCTTGATAGTTGGAGCAGAGCAGCGACTCATTCCTATTTTTTAATGTGCAGAGACTCCGCATTTGTAGAGATACTATTAGTAATATATCTTTGTGAAAAGCAAACAATCGCAGACTTACACAAAATGTAAGCTTACCTTTGTGAACCAGGATGGCAGTATTGATTGTTGTGCTGAATTCCTATCTTTTAATGTGCAGAGACTCCGCATTTGTAGGGATACTATTAGTAATATACCTTTGTGAAAAGCAAACAATCGCAGACTTACACAAAATGTAAGCTTACCTTTGTGAACCAGGATGGCAGTATTGATTGTTGTGCTGAATTGCCGGTTTGTTTGCAACCTTTGAATTCTTAAAAGCTTATCCACCCCAGAAGGCGTGAGCGCTACATGATTGCCATATGTAAATGTCCCGCCTCAGTCGGCTACAGCTGGTTTGGAGAGAATGAGTATTAACTTTATACAAAGGTGCAAGATCCTTTGAGTATGTAGATGGAGGCAAGATGATGGTGACCCTGCACCCCCTTCCACAGGAACAACTGTACCAAGGGCTAGGTCGTTATGGAATGTGAACATGCAGGATCCCAGATTTAAGTTGGACCCTTGGTAGACTCATGCAAAGCCAAGTATAACTTTATATGCACACACATGTAGAATCCAATGAACTCCACAATGATTTTGATTAGACATGCATACTAACCTAGCTGTTATTCAGCATATGAACCATACAATATAGAGTTTAAGTACCCCAATTCATAACTATAAAGGTAACGTTTACAAAAATGAAGCTCACAGGCATCTCCTCCTCATGGGTAGCAGTAAAAATGCATTTCCCTTCACTACATACGGCTGCCAATACAGACAGTCACTCACATCTCGCAAAGAGATGACAGTAGTCACTCTCTGAAAAGATGGGTGCACTCAAGGTGCCCCTCTATCTCTACACAGTTCTGTGGTTCCAGGTCAGTTTCCAGTTAAAATATTTAGTGGGCTTGCATGATTTTAGAGGGAAAATCAGAAATTACAGGGAAATAAAACAGGGTGTGGCTCCATTCAGGAGATTTTCCATCAAAACAGTAAGGCATGAGTTACATAGAGGAGAAGCAGTCTTTGAAAGCTTGAATAGCTCAATAACAAGTCTGGGGGGCTTTCCTTGTTGGGGGAGAGGTAATGAAAGTAACAATCAATGACATTTGTTATTTGTAATGTTAATATGTAAAATTAAAAATATACGTACAACCTCTTACTTGCACTTTCTGTCTAGGTGAACCAGGTCGAGTTGGACAACCAGGCGCACCTGGTGCCCCTGGTGTACCAGGAATAGGCCAGCAAGGTTCACCAGGACCGCCCGGACCACAGGGACCTCCTGGGTTGACAGGTACAAAAGACAAATAACGTGCCTACTTGATATATAACTGAAAGCAGAGCCTCATATTGTAACTTTGTAGATAAGTTTACCAGCTTAACCAGTAGCAACATTTGATCTTTATGTATGAAAGGGTAATGTTATCTATGTTATGTTTATTAGGGCATTATGTAGCCATTAAGTGACACATCTTTTAATGCAAATTATTTCTGGGCAAACCTCCTTTTGATTCCACTTATTACCTGCCAGCCTCAGATAACCTATACTCAATCATGCACACTTTTTTGTCTCCCTTGTCTGTCCTGTAAAGCAGTTGTCCCTCCCAGGGATAAACTGTTTCAGGAATGAACAACTAAACATTTAATCGTGAAGTCATTTTTCAATGAACAAAGGGACTCCTGTATTACTCATCATATGCTGCTGATTGTATAGATTAATATGCTAATGAGATGGAGCTCATACTTCATAGGCATATAACTCCCAGGAAATACAAAGAATGTTTGCTTACATCCCACAACATTTTTCCATGTTTGCACTTATAATTTTGGGGGGTGTTTATTGTACATTTTGGGAGTTTTGCCAGTACTTTTTAGATTTGCTGTTTGATACTCCTTCTATTTTGCTTTTTTTGCATGCCCTTTGAAGTTTGTTTTCCACCCGGAGCGCCCTGACATATGTATCAAATCCCCTGCTGCAATCTGTGTATTCTGTAGGTTGCAGTTTTAAGCCCCAAGGAGTCAATCTAATTTCTCATTCTATGACGTTGACAAAATGGGTCACAGGCGTCATTTAACTTGGTAACACCAACAGCAGCTCTTATTTCAGCACTGCTGAAATAAGGTAGCAAATTGCTTTAGTTATACATTATTAGATATATCTTAGTGAGGAAATCATTTTTAGGTAGAGATGGTATTAGAGGCAAAAGAGTCCGGTCAGCCCTGCCATAGCCTATAGAGCATGCCAACCTCTTTCATCTCTTCTCTCCCTTTGCTCCATCTGAAATTACATATGATCTATTTAGTGTGGTTGACTTGATTTATTTCATAAATCATGTCAACCTTTAATGGAAAACATATTGAGTAGTTAATGTGAATATACACTGCCCCATCCAAATAAATGCCTATGCTTTTTGATCACACATTTCAGGACCTCCAGGGATAAAGGGAGAATCTGGACTCCCAGGGTTTCCAGGGCTGGACATGCCAGGACCAAAGGGCGATAAGGGTCTTCCTGGACCTTCTGGAATTCCGGGAGTACCAGGTTTACCAGGCCCGCCCGGTCAACCTGGAAGAGAAGGTCTGCAAGGTTATCAAGGTGAGAGTTCTTTTTTATGTTCATTATCATGCTGTAAGATTCGCATTACTATGAAACAATTGCAAACTACAATCTCCCTGAACCGCAAGAATAATGTATCCGAGTAATGTATCTTGACATATTTTCAAATCTTTAATTTGAAAATATGTCAAGATACATTACTCGGAGATTTAATGTCAACACTTCCTCTTTGTGTGGCACTTGTCCACTAAGGGTTCTTGATGGTGAACCTATGATCTTAGGGATAATCATAAACTAAACCCAAGAGACCAGATGAACCATTAGCTTACAGCACCGCTGATGTAAATGGCTGATTTAAAAATGTACTCAATGATAACCGATTTTAGAAACAATTGCCCATAGGTCAAAAGGTATCTAAGGATATTAAGATAAACGTTGACCTTGTTAGCATTTGAGAAGGAAAAGTAGGATCTGATTAGTACTAAAGGAGAGCTAACGGTCCAGCAGGAACAGAAATGGAGTGAGAGCAACAATTAAGAGAACATTCTATAGAAGTTTAAAACTAATTCCCAAGAGTTCCCTTAAATCTTAAAAATTGGAAGCTATACATCCATCCTCTCCATTCCTCTTCATTTATATAGCTGCAGAATCTGTTCCTGGTCACAAATTAAAGAAATAGGACGGGAAAACAAGGACATGACTACATGCCTTTCAGATAACTTGCAAAGCTCAATGTCTTTTGAGATTTTATATTGCATTAGGAAATGAAAGCACAAACCTTAATGAAATTCAGTAGTGTTGATAGGTTCAAAGTGGCATTCCCACAATTACACGGAAGATCATCAAATGCGCCAAATGTACAGAATCTATTGCAGTTAAGCCAAGACAAAATTCTTTTTAAGCAAATCCTATCTTGCATAATTCTCGTTTATAGGAATTTGAAAATGCCAGTGTTTTTTTAATGGAACACTTTTTTGTGTATGTGTTCTCCCGTGGAAGACTGATTTGAGTAGAAAACGTCTTTCAGGAAATGTGAAACTGATGTGTGCTACAAAACATTTTCTGTTAGGGTGATTCCCCCACTGGTACCCTGCAAATCTTTGCTAAGCAATGTATCCCCCCTTGCCCTTGTATTCCTTCAAAATTCCTTCAAAAGTAATTTCACCTAAAATGCACAATTTTGGATAGTTTCAACAAAAAGTCCATAAATGATGCAATGGGGCTAAGATCACAACTGGGGCCTCCCCTATTTGGAAGCTGAATAAAAAGGCCTCATTCTACATCCAAAATTAAACATGTTCCTACAATCAGCATAAGCCACCAGACAAATGCCTATGCAGGGGAGAACTGTAAATCACAGCTAAGAGGCTAATAATAACAGGCCAGCAGAGGTCTTGCATATGAAATGATGTACTACATGCATTAAAGTGGCATATAAATCTGATACTTACAGATTTGGCCATATCGATTGGGGCACTGTCTCACACCTTGATTTCATTTGCATGAGATAGACATACAAGCAGATACAACAAGGCAGATTTTTTTCATTTATTAGAAATTATGTAAAGACTTTACTTTGGATTAACAATCAGACAATTGTGTTATGTTTCCCCCATAGTTAAAGGAAGCAAAATCGATATAATAATGGAACATGTAAATACCCACTGCAAAGAATTTCTAAGCCTATTCATAAAAGCATTTTGAAGTACGCAGTTGTACTCCAGTAGTTCTCTTCTACATACTCTTACATGTGAACACTGCTTAATTTGAGCCGGTGGTTTCCAGTGCTGTGCACCTGCACTTAATTGTCCACACTGCACTTATGACAGTCTGCCGCATGGTGCGCTGCTCATCTAATTTAGAGATGAACAGAACAACGGTTATTTATGAATACAATATAAATTAAAAAAAAAATAATACCTGCATCCCGAGCCATTCCTTTGGCTTTGGGGACCTGGAATAATCTGAACTGCCGCACTTGCAGGCAAGAGAAATGGTTAGTAGTCATTTTGGTACCATCATTGGCAGCAATGGGTGGTGAAAGCTGGAGTGACCTACTGGTCAGTTAGGGCCCTGGCACTTATTATTTTACAAATTAAGCACTGCATGTAAATATGCCTGAAGCATCAAAAATAGGAATCAAATAGTAATATTTGATGATATTCAAGTAATACTCATATGCAAATAGAACAAAGATGAAAGCACTGTGCCCTTATTGCGCTTTTACTAATAGAGAGTTAACCGTATTGGAGCTGATTCACAAAAGCATGTAAGAGTACGTAATAAGACATCTTGCAGCACTACTTCCCATAATCATAAACGATTCGGTGAATCAGCGCCATTGGTTTCAGAAAATCATAGATTCTGAGTAGCCTGCAGTGCAGGGCAGTGCAGTGCAGCAGGTCACCTTGCTGTGCTGCACTGCCTGACAGGGAAAGGGCTGGAATGCACTGTTTTTAACGCAATATGATGCATTCCTGTCCTTTTCCCTGCACTGGCGTCCATTTGGCTGCTTAGCGTCAATGCCGGCACCATGGTGCAAGGGTGCCTGCATTGTAAGTAGGATTGTTTATGTGCAGAAAGGTGCTCCTTCCTGCACAAAACCAATCCCAAGGCTTTTTTCCTCTTTCTATTTGTGCTGCATTCTGCAGTAAACATAGAAAGAGGTAAAAACGAGGATAAACAAACATATTTCTCCCCCTTTCGCCTCACCTGCGGAGGCATACGTTTTTTAACATTCCCAGGTTTACCACTTCTGGTAAATCTAAGAATGTGGAAAAATCAATTGATGTTGCGTAGGAACACCCACACAACGCCCATGGAAAAGCCTCCCCTGCGTTTTGCTCTGTGTTGCATTACTCGAGATTTATGAAGCCACTCAGGACCACTCAAGATAGCCTTGCGTGGCATCACAAATCTCATTTTTTTGCTGCGTTGCTCCTGCACCACGTTGTGTGGTGCAAGAGAGACACAAAGGGGCTCATAAATATGTCCCTAAGTGTCTGTAATTGTAGTGTTGGCAAAATTTAAGGGGGTGTTAAAATGCAAAAAGTGTTTGATCACCCATGTACAGCAGTCTACAAAATCCATCTAAATGTCCTATTTGTGGTTGTGTCTTTGTTCATTTCTTCTTTGGGAAGTAATGTTAGAATTTCTTGTGCTTCCCCTGTGGAAGTAAGGACAACTGCAATACACAGTGTAAGTCATATGTATATTTCCATGATGCAGCATAAGGTAATTGTATCATTTTTGTTGTTTTTATTAAACGGCACAGATAGTGCTCAATCTTCCATTAGCATGGCATTAAGTGCCTTTTAGTTGTCGGTATTATGACCATGCATATGTTTCTATTGTAGGCCATTATCTGATTTGATTTTGTGGAGGTGGAATGGTTTCTTTTGAAAGCATCAGAACCTCCAAAAGACCTGGAGCTAGTATGTAATGGAGAAAGCGATTTCTTCTACAGCAATTGGGTTTGGATGAGTACCACAAAACCTAAACAGGGTGCTAGAGAATTAGACAAAGACCAACATTTCAAAGCACTAGAGTTCAAAGTTGACAATGTTTCATGCATTATTTCGAGAAAGTAATTTTTGCCCATGTTTGTGTTTATTTCAAGGATCCAAAGGTGAAATGGGAGTCATGGGAACGCCTGGAGAACCAGGGCCAACTGGGTTAACTGGCAATACAGGGGGCCCAGGGGAAAAAGGTAAGAAAGTCCCATCACTTATTTTACACAGTGCCTTCTAATGGGGTCTAGCCTGTTTCCAAAACCTCCCAAGTTGTGAGGTAAAGAAATGGGTGCCATTATATCACATCTACACTTTACAAATGTTAGATATCAATTTTTAATGAAAAGAACACTCTTGTAATTCATTTTCCACCTCTGTGATGCTGGAGCATTTAAAAAGATGTAAGTTCTAAAAGCCATGAAGTTGTCCTTTGTGGAAGCACCTTAGTGAGGAAAGTAGAGATCTGTACGTACCTGTGTTCATGTGTGTGTGTCTGAGCAGGTGGACCTGGGTTTGTTGTTTTCAACCTTTACATTAGAGTACATTTTTAGGACAGGAAATCTTACTCTTTTTGATTTGGGTGGTGGAGTCATCAGGCACAGCAGGCTGTTACTGGCAACCGAGATGCGATAATCAGCCAATTTTTATAATCATTATAATTATATTGTTAATGTTATCAACATTATCTAGCAAGGATCCCCTTTGTCTCAGTCATTTCCTGATAATCAGTGTCCCATATTCCATCTAATTCCAGTGGTTTATATAGATGATAATCACCATTTTGCAATTTGATAAAATTGCAACATATGAACTTTTTCTTTCAATTACATCTTAGTGCACATTTTATGGCTTTTGCAGAAAATTCTCCTGAAAAAAACAATTTGCGTTTTGGAAGTATATTATTTGTATTCTTTTTTATTGATTTATTTTGGATAAAAGCCATAAAATCCCTACATTTGGCAATAAGTTAGTCTCCATATTTAGACAGCAAAAGTCATGTGTGCCTAGAACATCTTGTGTAATAACAACTGCTCAGCAAATTCAAAGAAAAACATTGCTAAAATTTGCTAAATTAAGACTCAGTTTCATATTGATCTTCACATACCTGCCTACACAGTAACTTGTATTGAGTGGGAAGTATTTTTGATTAATTTCCTAATTTACGCCCAAAATCTTGTGTGACAAAGTAACAGATGCAAAATACTTTTACCTTTTAGAGCAGTTTTGAAAATTAGATTGAGTTTTTCTTTTAAGAAAGGCAAAATTTGACAAAAGGTTAAGGCATAGTTTGGAGTTTAGTGGACAGGTTTATCCACTGAAAACATGGTGGAGTAACTTGTCTGCCAAACCGACGGTCCGCCCACCCTATTTAGAGTATGGCAAACCATCTTTCAGACCGCCGTGTCCTTTTGTCTCCACCATCGGAAAGCTTACTTTGACGGGACGACTGAGGATAGGCCGTTTGAGTAAGGACATTATACCACTCCACTCTCGAATAGATAATACAAATTTACCACCAAATATCCTGAGTGTGGGGGTCATTGTTTTTCAGTTGCCAACTCCTGTTTTGGGAGATAGTTTTTGAAAAACAAAAAAGTTTGTTGTGCAGCTGCCTCAAAGATGCCAGTCACACACCAAACTTTCACTTTCTTTAGAGGAACCTTCATGGTGGCAATTCCTGTGATGACACAGAGATTACTACTGCCCCAGCGATGATCTCTAGATATGGCAGGCAGTAATCCGTCAGGGTGGCAGACATAATGTCTTCTTTGACCCTGACAGACGGCAGTCTATAGATCAGGTCCTAAGTGTTCTGCTGGCTATGTTGAATTTATGTTTTGCAGAAGAACTTTGGGCACAATTTATTATAAAGATTTTGGGGACAATTCACTAAGATTTTGCTCTGACTTGCTCTTGTAATAGTCCTGAATTCCAGACATAAAGCAGGACTAGTCCTTTCTTACTCCTGAAAATCATGAGTAAGTCAGTAGTATTTCAAATGTAAGTCAAACCTGATCATATAACCTTTTTGGTGAATTGGGCCCAACATATGTATTAAGGTCTTAATTGGGACTATGCTGTTAATTAATTGGGATATAATGCAGTGAAAGGTGGATTCTGATCAGTAATATCATGTTAATGAAGTGGGGTGGGGTGGTCATGAAATAAACTGTCTAGAATGGGGAATCACCTGCTGGACCTCACATGACAAAGTCTTTTAGCATAGATTTCCCCTATTCTGGGGAGTTTAAAACAGATATTTACTACCTGCTCTGAGGAGGTAGTAAATATCTGTCGAAGGCTAGTGCGGGTTTTGGGCATTGGAGGAGGGGTCTGGATGGGTGTCCGGGGATGGGGAGGATGTGCTCTCTCTGGGGGAACATTTTCTGCTCTCCCCTTGTTGTTCGAGGTGTTGGGATGGCAGATTGTGCCTCTGTGCTTAGCCTCTCACCCACTTCCAAAACTGTTTGTTCAATATGCAGATCTGAATCTAGTAAAACAGGTGGAGTGTTTCCAGACCAGGAAATGTAAGGTCCAGAAATATTGGACCATTCTGAGTTGCTTGGTGTCCCTAGCGTTCTGGCTTCCATGCAATTCATCATGGAGACAAAAATGTTATTTCATCACTGTACTTGACTATGCAGAGATACGCTGAATATAACTTTAGCATATTCAATTGGAGAGGATTTTCTACCTACTTCAAAACTGAATTTTTTCAATGTGTTTGTCAAATCTTAGTTAAGCATTACAGCACTTTATTAGACACCGTCACTATGCCTTAATTGCCATGTGGTTGGCTTGCTTTATTGCCGAATATGAAAGTTCAGTACCCAACGCATGCCGGTAAATCATGTATAAAAGGGTTTCTGAGCTCATATGCCAGTCCATGAAAAGCTAGCGTGGAAGGGCTTAGAAGTGCTTAGTTTTGCCAAAGTGTATCAATATGCACTTTCTCATGTGCTAAAGAATATTTAGGAGATACAATCAGAAAATGGGTTTTACTAAGAAGGTAAGTGTTGGCATACACTCTAATATTATCAACTCTGACGTGGAGTTTCTAAAAGTAAACAAAATCTCCTTTGGCTACCAACTGAAACACAACACCAAGGTTGACTCTTCAGATCTGCTTAGGATTTTACTATGTAAGCTGCTTGAAAATTGATTCCCCGACTTGGAATAATGGGAAATTAAATTGAAGATGTTGTGTTCCCAAAACGTAAAGTGTTGGGGGTAAAATAATGACAAAGGAGTCCTCTTTCTCTATCACTTTTCTTATCGATGCGAAGGGTTGGCTAATAATAATACTGTGTTTTTATCAACCATGCTATACCACACACCTGCTGTTTCTGATCACTTTAAATAATAAGGGCCGTATCATGATGGGCAGCGGTGGCACAGCGCAAAGCCGACTGCTTGCTTTAATGTGGCTGCAGTGTGTAAAGTTAATTCGTTTCTCCCATTGTTTCTCGGAAATAGTGTATTATTTTAGACAGCACAGTTCAGACACAGAAAGAGGCAAACTCAGCTCAGCATTTCCGCTCTGGGGTGTCTGAAAATCAAGGGGCATATCTACAAGGCGGCGGTAAAAAATTATCGAAGCTTTTGCTGCCGTTTTAGGCCGAAAAGCGGCGATAATTTCATTGCCTTATCAGCAAAGACACGCTATCGCGTGCTTTGCTGATTAAGCGCCCCTTACCACAACGCCCAGCTTTGCATCTCTAATGAGATGCAAAGTGGGCGTTCCGTGCCAAAATAACTGGAGGAATGTCCCTAAGCGACATTTCTCCAATTATCAAGCTGTACGCAAACAAGCAGAGTGATAAGAAAAGTAACGCTAACCACAGTTATTGCTACTTTCCTTACGCCTGCTTGTAATCTGACTTAGCCATGTAATCCAATGGGAGGTGGATTACATGGCTAAGACCACCCTGCCCTATCAGCAAGGTATCGCTGGTCGCACTGCGATTATCGCTGGATTTCCAGCGATAATCACACTGCTTCCAGCTAACGCATGGATTCCTATCGCTTGGGAGATAAGCGTTGCTGATAGCACGCTATCTCCGCGATAGAATCCAGCGTCAGCTTGCGATAATTATCCGCGCCCTCTAAAAGCGCTGTGAGATAATTATCGCAGGCCCTTGCTGATGTGCCCCCAAGTTCTTACTTTGGGAAATAATGTTTGGAAAGAACTCACTCTGCTCACTCCAGTTGCGTAAAAACAGGCTCACTGCTGTCAATAGCTCAACCCATCATAGTATGGTCAGAAGTGTCACTCTCACCCAGAGAAGTGGTACTCGGTTTACTGATTTCAGATGAATGGAAGATAGAGTCAGCCTTGCCAGGATTTTCCTGTGTGACCTACCAATCACCACACGTCTCAGCAGTGACGATTGAAGTCACAAGAGCACCAGCTACTGGGTAGTGAAGGAGACAATATTCTACAGCCCTTTTCTTTGCAGTGTGATGGGAAGGCAGTGCAGGGGACTCTCTCTGGCATTTGTGACAAAAACCACAAGCACAATATACTAGTATTAGAGGGAGAAGGAAATTCAGGCCAGTCCCCATATATCTTTGAGTAATGTTTAGCACTCATACCAAGTAGCATGAAGATGACTTTTTGCGACCGTAGTATGAAATGTAATTTTTAAAGCAATTTATTTTCCAATAATAATGTCATTGTACCTAAACACCTTGATCGCTTTGAGCAAGTTCATAGGTAAATTATTAAGGTACGAGGCGAGGAACTCGTCCTCTGTAGAAGGCCGTGGACAGGCCATTCTGTGGTTGTGTGTCTAGGAATACCTGTTGGCTTGTGGGTTAACATGCTGGTTCTTTTATTCCTCCCAAGGTGATCGAGGTCATCCTGGTGTTCCTGGCGAAACAGGCATTATTGGATTTAAAGGTGACAAGGGTGAATCTGGTCTGCCTGGTATTCCTGGAATTCTGTCAGTCACTGACATGGAGCATATGAAAGGCGATAAAGGTGAAAAAGGAGAACATGGTGAGTTGAGATTGGCATCGCTTTCATACAAACTAAAACTGGCAAAATCGTGTTAGCATGGAAGGCAAGAGATAAACATAAAGGGCACAGCCCAAACACTTAACATTAATATTTATAAAGCATATGTTCACGCTGAAGGGTACCTTGCCCTGAAGTAACATATGTTTTTGTTATTAAACTATACTCATTTCATCAACATTGGAAGGATGTAAGTCTGGACCCATGAACATGAGGTCAATCACAGATACTTGCAGTGGATACATTCATCCACTGAGCCACCAGACCCACCATTCAACATGACTACACCAGTGTTGGCTCAGCGCTCGGTCGTTGACATTCTCGTATGCCCACTACCATCTGAGATGAGATTCTTAATTGAAGAATCATTAGATTCATTCCATTCGGTAAAAAATAGATCTTTCCTGCCCTCATATTATCAACTAATGATTGATTTCATATGATTTGAGCATGATATTTCTCTGCTTGCATTTAATACAACCATTTCATTTTGGAGTCTACATGCTTCTAAAGCCTTCAATCTCCTGAGCATTTCCAGAAACATACAGAAGTCACAGATAAATGTATCACCTTTAAGCTTTTCTAAGTGCCCACATTTTCGGCACATTTGAAAGGGATTAAATTCCAATCCCTCAACTGAATTGCAGTCAACATTACTCAAAAAAAAGTAGTGAGGCAAGCTACTTCTGCACTTGCTTACAAACCTATAGTTCTCCAGTATTGAATCACTCAATCAATCAACTTTATTCGGTATGTAAACCATAAAAGTACTGAAATGATGTACAAAGACAGCGGTAGGTTGATGATTGAGGATGATTTATTAGGTTGGATGGTTAACACTTCAGCCTCAGCAGCGCAGCCACCGTCAGGCCCGATCACTATCCAGCAACCGACCACTTTCAAGTGCAAACACACGCGCCGCACGGCCACCAACTGCTGTGTGTGCCCCCTTGCCTGCCCTCTGCCTCGCTGCCGGCTGACGCCGCTGGCGTCTGTTTTCGCCTGCTTTGTCGAAAATTTGTGCTTGCTTAACCGCTCTTCTCCCCGTGTTAACTATTTTTTTTTCATAGCGTCTGTTCTCGCTTGTTTTGTCAAAAATTTGTGCTTGCTTAAACTGCTCTTCTCCCCGTGTCAACTGTTTTTCTTTTCTCCTGACATTTGTGCCTGCATTTTGTTCGTGTCTTTTTCAGCCCTTCGCGCCCTCCTGCCTGCCTGCCCGCCCACCGCGCCGTCCTCCCTCCCCGCTCCCCGCTTCCCGCCACCACCGCTGACCACGCCCCTTTTTTCTTTCTGTTCCCTCCCCGCTCCCGCCTCCCAGCTGCCCCGCCCACCCGCGCACTTGGCCTTATATGGCGACCGTGCGACGCAGGTGAGTGTGACCCACTTGTGGGACACCCCCGCGCCGCACGGCCACCAACTGCTGTGTGTGCCCCCTTGCCTGCCCTCTGCCTCGCTGCCGGCTGACGCCGCTGGCGTCTGTTTTCGCCTGCTTTGTCGAAAATTTGTGCTTGCTTAACCGCTCTTCTCCCCGTGTTAACTATTTTTTTTTTTCATAGCGTCTGTTCTCGCTTGTTTTGTCAAAAATTTGTGCTTGCTTAAACTGCTCTTCTCCCCGTGTCAACTGTTTTTCTTTTCTCCTGACATTTGTGCCTGCATTTTGTTCGTGTCTTTTTCAGCCCTTCGCGCCCTCCTGCCTGCCTGCCCGCCCACCGCGCCGTCCTCCCTCCCCGCTCCCCGCTTCCCGCCACCACCGCTGACCACGCCCCTTTTTTCTTTCTGTTCCCTCCCCGCTCCCGCCTCCCAGCTGCCCCGCCCACCCGCGCACTTCGCCTTATATGGCGACCGTGCGAACGCGCAGCGGTCACGCGCAGCGGGCGCGCCGATTGTGCGCCGAAGGCACGCCAAAGGCAAGCCCGTCTACGCCCGTCCGCGCCTGGACCGCGCCCAGTGCCAGGACCCCTGGACCTCGAAGACCCCGACCTACACGCCTGACGTACTCAGCCGCCACCCTCAGCGCTCTCAACACCGGCCGACACCCAGAATGCCATCAAGCCACTCCTGGACGTACCAACGGACCTTTCAGCTGCCACGCCTGCAAGTTCTCATGCATCCGATCCTGCCCCGCACCCACCAAGCCGAACACCAGCAGTACCCACCTCAAGTGCATCCTGCTCAACACCCGCTCCGTCCACAGACACGCCATCGAACTCTGGAACCTCCTCGACGCCACAGCCCCTGACGTTGCCTTCCTCACGGAGACCTGGATGAACGCCTCTTCAGCTCCCGACATCGCCATCGCCATCCCAGAGGGCTACAAGATCGTCCGGAGGGACCGAAACGCCAACCAGATGGGAGGAGGCATCGCCATCATCCACAAGAACACCATCCGTCTCACGACCAGCACCGACAACACCCTGACCAGCGCCGAACACCTGCACTTCCAGATCCACACCAACCCGACCACCACCCTCAGAGGCACCCTGATCTACCGACCCCCTGGTCCACGCACCCAATTCAGCGAGGACATCGCCGACTTCGTCAGCCCGCTTGCCCTCCCCTCCGCTGACTACATCCTCCTGGGAGACCTCAACTTCCACCTGGAGAACAACAACGACCACAACACCAGCACCCTGCTCGACAACCTCGCCAACCTGGGACTCAAGCAACTGGTGTCCACCCCCACCCACCTTGCCGGACACACTCTCGACGCCGTCTTCTCATCCAGCACAGACATCGACTTCAGCCACGCCACAGAGCTTCACTGGACGGACCACAGCTGCGTCCACTTCACCTTCAAGAGAACGCCGACCCACCATCACCAACAACAGGCCGCCCGCAGAAGCTGGAACAAGATCACAGCAGACCAGCTCGCCACCTCCCTGAGCCAGCACCCTCCTGCCAGCTCAGCGAACCCCAGCCAGGCCGCCGACAACCTCACGAAGTGGATCAGCAACTGCGCGGACGAACTCGCCCCACTGAGGACCGCGCCCAGCAGACCCGGCAGCAAGAAGGCCCCATGGTTCACCGACGAACTCAAGAGCTCCAAGAAGAACTGCCGAGCCCTCGAGAGAGTCTGGAAAAGGGAACCGACACCGGACAACAGGACCTCCTTCAAGCTTGCTACCCGGAAGCACCACCAGCTGATCCGCGCCGCCAAGAAAACAGCATTCAAGGACCGGTTGGACAACAACGCACACAACTGCAAGGAACTCTTCAACATCGTGAAAGAGCTTTCCAACCCCAGCGCAGGAAACAACGACATCACCCCATCGCAAGACCTCTGCAACTCCCTCGCCTCATACTTCCACAACAAGATCACAGACATACACAGCAGCTTCGACAACCAACCAACGCACAGCATGACCGAACAACCACCCCCCACCACCACCCTCCACGCCTGGACCCCGATCAGTACCGAAGACACCATCCGCACGATGAACTCCATCCACTCCGGATCACCGACTGACCCCTGCCCTCACCACGTCTTCAACAAGGCCGACGCTGTCATCGCACCCCACCTGCGAGACATCATCAACACATCCTTCAACACCGCCACCTTCCCGGAGAGCTGGAAGCACGCCGAACTCAGCGCCCTACTCAAGAAACCAACAGCGGACCCCACCGACCTCAAGAATTACCGCCCCATCTCGCTTCTCCCGTTTCCAGCCAAAGTCATCGAGAAGACCGTCAACAAGCAGATGGCCGCCTTCCTCGAGACAAACGGATCCCTCGACCCCTCTCAGTCCGGCTTCCGAGCCAATCACAGCACCGAGACCGCCCTCATCGCCGCCACCGATGACATCCGAGCCCTGATGGACAATGGAGAAACAGCGGCCCTCATCCTCCTAGACCTCTCCGCGGCTTTCGACACGGTCTGCCACCGCACCCTAGTACGGCGCCTCAGCAACGTCGGAATCCAGGACAAGGCGCTAGAATGGATCATCTCCTTCCTCGGCGGTAGAACACAGAGAGTCCGCCTACCACCATACAAGTCAGAGGCCTCCGAAGTCGTCTGCGGCGTCCCCCAAGGATCTTCTCTGAGCCCCACCCTCTTCAACGTCTACATGAGCCCCCTCGCGGCCATCGTACGCAAACACAACCTCAGCATAATCTCCTACGCCGACGACACCCAGCTGATCCTCTCCCTGACCAACGACCCCGCCGCCGCCAAAGCCAACCTACAAGAAGGGATGAAAGAGGTAGCCGAGTGGATGACGACCAGCCGCCTGAAGCTGAACTCAGACAAGACGGAGGTCCTCATCCTGGGCTCCTCACCCTCCGCCTGGGATGACTCCTGGTGGCCTCCCGCCCTGGGCACCGCACCCAAACCGACAGACCATGCACGCAACCTGGGCTTCATCCTGGACTCCTCCCTCTCCATGACCAGGCAAGTCAACGCCGTCTCCTCGTCATGCTTCAACATCCTACGCATGCTACGGAAGATCTTCTGGTGGATCCCCACAGAGACCAGGAAGACCGTCACCCAGGCCCTCGTCACCAGCCGACTGGACTACGGCAACGCCCTCTACGCCGGCACCACCGCCAAGCTCCAGAAGAGACTCCAGCGGATCCAAAACGCCTCAGCCAGACTCATCCTCGACATCCCACGAACCAGCCACATCTCCGGACATCTGAGAGACCTCCACTGGCTCCCCGTCAGCAAGAGAGTCACCTTCCGCCTCCTCACCCACGCACACAAAGCCCTACACGACCAAGGCCCGAGCTACCTCAACAGCCGAGTCAACTTCTACGCTCCCAAGCGCCACCTCCGATCTGCCAGCCACGCCCTCGCCGCCGTCCCCCGCATCCGAAGAGCGACTACAGGAGGAAGGTCCTTCTCCTACCTGGCCGCCAAGACCTGGAACTCCCTCCCGACCGACCTGCGCCTGACCCAAGACCACCTCTCCTTCAGGAAGAAGCTGAAGACCTGGCTGTTCGAGCAGTAGCGGCACCCCCCCCCCCCAGCGCCTTGAGACCCTACGGGTATGTAGCGCGCTCTAGAAATGTCTTTGATTGATTGATTGATATCACTAGGAACAACCAGAATGCAGAGCTAACATTCTAATTTAGCTAACGCTGATTTCCAATACATATCAGTGTTAGCTATAATACAAGATACTACACACAACACTTATAATGAAGGATACTAGAAGTACAAAAACGATTAATTTAAAATCAATAAATAATATACATAAAACACCGAATATAAGAGCATATTAAAACACTTAAATCAACAATATATAGTAACCATATCTTACTTATTCCAAACTAAAACCATTTCTTTATATCTTCCAGTTCATTATACGTGTACTAAAATTTGACATTTATACGGCTCCAGACCTCCTAGCCTCAAAAGTGAGGGGATTTGCTAGACATGACTTAAGAAAATGATTCGCCCCCGGTCCATCCTTAATTTAATCTAAGTATAATTCTAGGGAGCATCTCCAACTTCTGACACAGAATGCGTTCACGATTTTGCACTGATACTCCAGCTCCACTGAAAATATTTTGCTACTGCACAGACAATGGATTTGTTTGTCTCTGCTCGCAAGAGCCTGAGGACGACTAGACATTACCTAGCACCAATTGCTTACAAATAGGGAGAATCCAGGACATACTAGGTTTTGCATATGCAGGGCAAAAGAAGAAAAAGTGCTACAGATTCTCGTCAGGATGCTGGCATGTTGGGCAAACCAAGCTATTATCTATCTTAGATTTCCATTTTGCTCAGAAAGACTACCGAGGGAGTGTACCATGTCTAAACCTGATGTACAATTGCCTATCTAAGGCGGCCGAGATGTAGTTTAAGAAAGGTTCACACATGCTATGGGATTTTGGTTTTAAAAAGGCAACAGTTAGAGCTCCTTGTCTGCTATTGCTTGTCTCTATTTCCCATTTATGGGCCCAAAAAGCTTCTTTAAGTGTGACCTTTGATAAAATCAGGGGGCAATCTGGCCAGGATTCCACAAGGCGGATTTGAGAGAATCTCCTTAATCAACCAAATCCAGTATAGCCTATGGTTCTCGTCTAATTCGACTATCTCTTTGAAAACATTATAGTATTCCACTAGAGCAGGTGATGACTTATGTCTTCTCCAAAATGAAACTGGTCTTAGCTGTGTTTAATGGATAATCCGTTTTGCACTCAAGTCCCAATGTAGGGGCAACAAGAGCGTGCTATTCGGAAGCCCAATCATGGATCTTAAAAAGTTGTTCTCAACTTTTCCCAAACTAGATAACCCTGCAAAGTCCCACAGCTCCGCTCCATAAAGGGCACAACCTTCTGCCTTTAACTGAGAAACTTTCACAGCGGGTAGGATCGGCCTAATTTTAGACGTCCAACAGAGTCTCTGTATCCAAGATACATGATGGCATAAATGTATACTACTCTTCTTTACCTGGGAGGACCAGTGCATATTATTGGTAAAACGTATACCTAGATAATCAGATTCTGGGACTCTTTCGAGTTCTATTCCCTTTTACGTAATGGTTCCTCTAAATGACTTATGTGGATTATTGGTCAAAAATGTAGTTTTTGAATGATTTATTGTCAGTCCTCTTTCTGCACAAGTCTGCAAAACAATCAACCAGCATCTGTAGACCCATTGGGGTCTTAGACACCAGCAGAGTGTTGTTTACGAACAATAACAGGGGGATTTTCTTCCCTGCAATCCTCGGTGCATCGCTGTCAAAAGTTCCCAAACAGGTCACATCATTAAGATATAGGGAGAATAAGGTCGAAGTAAGGACACAGCCTTGGCGGACCCCTTTGGGAGTTGCTATTCGCTTTGTTAGCTCTCCCTGGGTGGCCCATCTGACCTGTGCATAGGTGTCCTGGTGCTATCTCACTATAACATTCAGTAACTCAACAGGGAGCCCCATTTGTTGTAGCACCGCCCATAGTTTATTCTTGAGACCCAAGTCAAATGCGGATTTCAGGTCCACAAAGACCATATAAAGATAAGCCTTGTGGAGGACAACTGTTTTCAAATAAATTCCCATAAGTCTTAAGGCCTGGTCTATAGTGCCAATACCACTACGAAATCTTGCTTGCAGATGTGACAGGGACTTGGTCTCATTTATTCACTCCTGTAGTCTCATTACAATTTGTCTACTAAAATCTTTTTGTGTAACATCAATCAAACTTATGGGCCTGTAGTTTAGGAGTGCGTCTCTATGGCCTTTTTATATATTGGTATTATCTCGGCAGCTTTCCAACTGCCAGATATTTCGGCCCCTTTAAGAATAGCATTTGATAAGATATTAATGTGCATAGCCCAATTCTCTGGGTCCGCACAAAGCGAGTCACCAGGGTCCCCGTCCGGACCTGCAGCTTTCCCCATGGCGACACAATTTATGGCTGATAGGATTTCATCGTATGTTAGAGTTAATGTCAATGAAGATGGTGGGCATAATTGTATACATGGTGGACATACTTCTGATCAATCTACTTAAGAGGCACACCCCTCTGAGGCTAGACCCAATAAAGAATCAAATAGCACAGAAAAATTATTATACCAAGCCTCTGGATGGATGTTATTAGCTAAGTGATCTTTGGGGTTCTGCCTCCTATTAGCTAGCAAGGGCCAGAATTTATTACAGTCCCTAGATGTCCCAGCCTTGTATAGCTCGTTCCAGATCCTATTTTCGCAACTCGTATGGACTTTAGCCTGGACCCCTTCATACAGATTCTGCTGCATCCTCACTTGTATCGGATCCCTGCCCTTTAAAGCCAAGCATGCTGTTTTTTAGCTATTTTGCAATACTTATTATAACATCCAGTAGAGGCTTTCTCCCTTTTTTTCTTACTTATCTGTTGCCTCTATGTAAAGAAATTCCCCAGATTTTTAAAAAGCTTTGCATGGATTACCTCAATTTCCTGAGATGGAAGCTGCGAGGGGTTAGGTTTATCCAAACACCCAATAGCCTCCTGAAATGCCTCATGCATAACCACTATTGATTCTGGCCTAGATGCCACATTGGCCCATTTAAGCCTGTGGTTATCATTAGATGGATTTAAATTTATTGAGCGGGATATTGTAATATGCTCTTGCTGGGTGATCAACTTTCCTGGTAATTTGCAGATGACAGCATTATGGTCACTATCCCATCCATCAATTATCATGCTGTCATCAACAAATTTTCACAATGGGAAACAAATTCAAATGCAATGTATCCTGCTAGTGCGGTTTATTCGATTGTATGTATGTGAGGCATGTTGATCGGATTTTGTCTGCCCATTACAGGCCCTCAATCCACATGCTAGCATGAAGGAGAGCATCTGGTATGCTACCTCTGCCCATCCCTTCACAGGTGGGATCTCGAGAAAGGGAACCCCCCATTTCTCGCCTTCCACCTTGGTTAATGAGTGGCTAACATTGTCCAGAGGTTCAAATGCAGTATTAAAATCACCAGCAACTATTGCTACCTCATGCGTTTTTTACTGTTCCCTATGCACCCACAGTTGTTTCAAGTCTAGTGTTTCTCTACCCGCTCTGATCCCCCTATTGTACATATGATACACATAGATCTAATCTCTACACTCCCCAGTGATTTTAATGGATTGTATGTCAAAGGATGCTATCTTTAAAGAACATGGTGTTATATTTAGGGAGGTACGTATCCATATTGAGAGGCCACCAGAGGGGCATCCTCTTCCAATGGAGGTTACAAATACAACATTTGTACATATGTACAGGTTCCAGGGCCCAAGTCTCCTAGAACTGGCAAATATCAAACTGGTCAACAAACAGACAGCAATAACTGTTGCCAAGCTTGGTACGTAGGCCAGCCATGTTCCACATAAGGATATTTATATTTGCTTTTGGATTTGGAGAAGTGTTGTAGTTGCATCAGTTTCTCCCAGAGAAAGTACTGTATACAGATCGGGATTTCCAGGAGTATTTGTATACTGAGGGTGGTTGATGACCACACAAAATCCCATATTTGTGCCTTTTGTGAAGGTGCTCCTATCTTCCAGTCAGTCCACCCTTGAGAGCTCTGAATCATTATCCCTGTCTCTGTTAACAGAGGCAGGTGCTGTGAGTGCTCGAAGTGGTAGTCTAAATTTGAATTGCAGATACCAGCTGTGCCCTCAGCTCAACAATCTCTTCCTGTAGCCTTTATAAGAGCAATACCGCTAGGCATCTCCATTCCCTCAACATTATCTATGCTCATGTGCAACAACAGTTAGGCCCCAGATTCCTCTGGCATCTCATGGGTTCGATTCGTTCTTGTTCCCTCCTCATCATTGCCAATGCCAATTTGGATATCTGTAAGTGCAGAAAATCTATTAGAACACACAATTACAGGTGAGACTGGGACCACCCCCTGATTAGATGGGCCATTTACGAGGGATTTGGTCTCATTCACCCCTGGGGTCTCAAGGTGCTGTAAAACATTAATACTTTGGAACGGGGGATATGTCCTCCGCCCTGGTAATAGCCATAGGGCTAGTTGTAGATTGGTTGGTAGCAGTCCGGGATCATTTTTCCTTCCTCCCAGGGAGGGGCTTTGTTGCCTTACGTTTGCCCATATAGACAAATATAAAAATGCTATACACTTCAAATATTCACCAACAAGCTTGATACCTGCACTTTGCTGGCCCTTTTTTCCAGTCTGGAAACTAGTCAACCTGTGAAGCAAACCAAAGGGGTGTGGCCCTGCCCTCCCTCCTACTGGCACTGATGGGTGCAGGACTGGTCCGCCCTTGGCGCGGTCTTTGCCCACGATCGGCCCGCGTGTGTCCCGCACCGCGAGAGATAGAGAAGAGCTATACAGCGCACAGCGCGGGGAAAGCAGAGACAGCCCCTCCTGCTGTCGCAAAGGATGTTGGGACACCTAAACCCTACTGCTGTTGAGTTCTGCTACTGCTGCCTGCACATTCCCAATATCGAATCTTTCATAGATTCACATCCTTGAATCTTCCCCGTCGTCATGGCGGGAGTTCCAATGTAATTAAAACAAGCAGTACCATGTAAATACATTAAAAGACATAGAAAAAGCAATTGACATTGTTAACAAATTCACATTGTTTTAATAGAACCAAACTTCAGCCAATCAGAGACCAGACCCTGAAGCACTCTTCCACTACAGAGGCATCATACCTCATAATTCTAACCACACGTCGTGTATGAGTGAGTCTCCCTGAGCTCTGCTCAGTTTTTTCAGCTTAAGTAAACTTTCGACCTTAGCCTTCTTTCAGAATTGAACCATTTGGCATGCTACAACTCTGAGGTACTATTTAAAGGATTGTAAGCATTGCAGAACTTTTTCTGCTATGACTTTGAAGGACAGGGAAGCCAGACTACTCCTTTGGCTTCAAAAGAAGAAGACTCATACAGATTCAGGATCTAAGGATGATGTGGGATGGGGTCACTCTCCAACTGAGTGTAAACATAAAATGAGGGCTTTACCTCATGTGACAAGGACCCTGAAAGATCAAAATCTAGAAGTAAAGCCTTTGGGTCTGTAAAACCTGTCAGTACTAAGGACTCCAATTCAAGTTCCTCTCACAACAAATTGTCATCCTCTTCTTCTGTGACGCCTCTAAAGGAGGCATTGTCGACAAAACATCTGCTTGTCAATGGATCTGTTGTCCATGACTGCTGCTTCGAGGGGAACTTCGTTGACGGTTCGCTCCAATAATAAAAGTGATGTCGGTGACTCCAACAATGATGACGACTATGACAGCTTCGTTCACGAGACTGACAATGACTACCTCGTCAACGAGGTCGTCGACTACCATCCCGTCGATGGGATCTTTCAGATCTCCAGTGTCTAGACCTGCGTCACTGCCCATAGAGGTTTGTCGGAAGCTGACCCCTTCTTTGTCGTTGGCACCATAGTCAACGATCCTGTCAACAGTGCAAAAACAGACTGTTCTTCCTTCAGATGGGGCACCATTGACCCTGCGCCCGGACAAGACATCAACTAGCAAAATCTCTCCATTGCCTCCAGCACATCTCCTCAACACAGAAGAGACAGTGGATGAAGGACTTTTTGGACCAGCATGCAGTCCCTCACAACGGAAAGTAAAGTGTCAAGATACTGATGATGAGTAGAAGCATTTCTGCTTATTTTGAAGGAGATTATTATTTTTCAGACCGCCAGCCGTCTGAGACTCATTACCACAACTCTTTTCAAGAGCAACACCCTTAAGATGAGCCTTCTTAAGAGCACCTGGGTTCAAGTAGGGACCTCATATCAGTGCCTATATCTTTGGTCACAGACTTGCCTCATATGCCCAATGACTGCTATAAACGTTTTCCTGAAGCAAATGTGCCAGTACTACTCACTCCAGGGTGCTCGAATGCACCTGGCACCTCTGTCTAGGAGCCTGGAGGGCCTTCAGCTGCAAGGGTAAAGGATATTTCTACCTCCTTTCACCATCAGGGATGATTACATTGTTAGTGATACAGTCAACCAGAAGAGGGTCACCTCTTTCAGGACCAAGCAAGGAGCCGGTCAGGAGTGGGACGACTGTATTGCCCCTTTGTTCCCATCGACAGCAAGCTCTCCTCCAGAAGACATAGGAGGTTTTCATGAGCTATTGGAACATGCTTCCAAATGCTTTGACTTGCCTCTCCAAGTAAAGCAAATAGAATGCTTTCTTTATGATTTCAAGGATTCTGCGGGGAAAGCTGTCACATCCATCCCCATTGTGGATTATATTTGGGAAAAAGGCCTGAAACTGATAAACTCTGACATCTGCCACAGTGGTCATTCTTCAACTGCCTAAAAAATATAAAGCTCCTGATATTCACCTGCTTGTTTGATATGTCATCCTCATCCTGATTCTTTGGTCATGCAGGTTGTCCAGAGACACTCCAGAAACCCTTTCACCTTTTTCCAGCACCACTGGATAAAGAATGAAGACAACTAAATGACATTGGCAAGTGCTTTTTGGCAATGGCAGCCACATCTATTTAAGCTTCAAAAGCAATAGCCATCTTTGGATGCTACGACAGACAGATGTGGATGAACTTATCTGCCGTCATTGAGTTCTTGCCAGATCACTAAAAGAAAGAGGTTAAGGAGATTCTACAGGAAGGTGAAAGGGCTTCCTCGGAAATCATTCTAACGGCTATGGATAAATCCTCCACAGCATTTAGACAGATGGCTGGTGCGGCTGTGTTACGCCGGCAGGGCTGGTTAAAGGCTACACCCTTCCACCCAGAAGTTCAGGCCAAGATCCTAGATTTGTAATTTGATGGTGAGAATTTATTTGGAAAGCATGCTGATGATCCTCTGCAAGCCATCAAAACAGATCCTGACACTGCTTGTTCCCTGGGGATGTTGCAGCAATGACGTTTTCAGTCCTTTTCATGTAGGCAGAGGAAGAGGCCAAATCTTGCCAAGGCCTTGCTAGTTCTCTTCCCATCAGGAATAACAGTGTAAATACACTACTCAACAACAGTCCAGGGCCTTCTCAAATTCACATTTTCAAGACAGTCAACAAGCAGGCAGCCTGGAAAAGTCCAGGATGCTGCTAGCAGGCAGTGACAATTTTAAGGCATTTATATAGCAGGATCTTAACCTGAAGGTATTGGAGCACTTTACATGAGCACCAGCTACATTACACAGGCACACATTCATTTGTGTAGGCACAGGGAGGTTAAGTGATTTGCCCAGAATCACAGGCTGTTGCCAAAGCCGAGACTTGAATCTGTTTCCCCAGATCCACACTCAGCAGCTCTGGCCATCAGTCCACATCCAGTTTGGCTTGACTGGTGTCATAAATAGTTGACCTGTATCTGTATGATTTTAACAACTTTGACAGTCTTAAATGGTCCTTTGTCACTGGTACAATTCACTGGTCCAATTCAGTAATGTGCTCTTTGTGGCTGGAAATACAGCAACATTTTTGACTTCTTTAAAATAATTACAGAGCACAACAAAACCATAATATAACAGACAGCAAAAAACTGACGCACCAAAGGCATACCAGGACACAATGCAACAAACAGTCAAAACAGAAAATAGCACAACAATCGCAGTATAAACCCAAACTAGCAAAATGCAATAAGGCAGCACCAAAATAAAACAGCATGTAAAACCACACATACAAACGCTCAACAAAATGCAGCACAACAAATATACACAACTATTCTTCACACACTGTATCACCTTTAGCAAATCCGGTTTCATACGTATTTGGTAAAATATGTTTGCATGAATCACTGCCTTGTCGTACATTGCCCATCAAACATGTTTTGTGATCAGGCCCCATGTCTTCCTTAATCAGTGAGCTGTCAGTCAAGGGAGTATTTAATCTCCAGTCTGTGCTTCCATACATATACATATACATATTTCTCCTCGTTACGCCTCACCTGGGAAGGCAACACATCTTGATGCGATCCCAAGTTTACAAGTGTAAGAAAATCCAGGAATGTAAAAAAAAACCATGGGTGGGTTTGTAGGAACACCCACGCTCCACCCATAGCAACACCTTCTCAGTGCAGAGGAACGCAAGCTTGCACTGCCTTGAGTTACAGCAGATCTACCTTGCCATGCAGAGCCACGCAAGGTGACATAGTAAATCTCGCTGAAGCCCTTGCAGTTCCCCTGTCTCAGCATTAGCGGTGGAGCGCAGAGCACCAGTTTTGTGTGCCGGGAATAAGTTAATTAATTTAACTCGATATTTCTCTGAGTTAGTGCTTTATTTTCAGACCACAAATCTTAGAAACAGTGAGCAAGGTTGGCCTCTTTACGTTTCTAAGCTGAGTTATCTAATAATAAAGCACTAAGGACCTCATTACGAGTAGCCTGTTATTTTGATACAATAATGATTGCATGGATAAAATCCTACACAAATGTGTTCAGATTTTATTGGATGCTATAATTATAGCATATTCCTAGCTTTTGGGGAAACCATGCAGATGTTGGTGCTTAGCATACCAAAATCTGCATTTGCAGTGAAAACTGGGCCCTTTTCCCTTGTTAAATAAATTCTGTCATGTTCGACCTGCCAAAATGTAACTAATGGTATGATTTTTATTGCACCTGGTATTTACCACTTTCAATAAACTTCGTACCACTTGTAATCACAATACATGCACAATCAAGAAGTGTTTGTGAATGGATTGCATTTTAACTACCACTCATAATGAGGGCCTTTGTCCGAGAAATATCTGGTGAAATTAATTTACTTTATGCCATGTGGGTGTTGAAAACCAGATGCCCGGCATGATATGACCATTGGGGTGAAGTGTATACATCTAAGCACTGGCCAGACAGTCTTTAAAACAAGCATACTTAAGCCAGACAAGGGATGAATACCATTTGATGAAAGAGGGCCATGTTCCTGAGATCTTCCAATATTTTGCATTACAGTAATATCCCACACAATTTATTTATAGGAGATTAGAATGCACTGTGTCCCTGTCCCAGATCCTGGGTTACTAGGTACTTTTTGGAGGAAGGGTGGATGGGATAGCTCAAGAAACACCCTGTTGTTTCTATGCCCACATTATTGATTTTGGTCAATCGAAGAACATTTAGTTTATGATTATACCAAAACTTCAGTTAAAGACAATCGGTAACAATTTGTGTACAAGGTACACCAAGATGATGCTATACTGTTCTTCATGACTGCCACATTGAGTAATTGACATTAAAACTAATTTCAAACTATCTTTGGGCTAAAGAGTTAAATTTAAGGAGGCTTAATTGCACATATAGATATAGACTTGGAATATGGAGCTGCTTCTGTCTGACTTGTTATAGACTGTTAATTTCAGACAAAATTTGAGAAGCTTGTCAATCATTTTGATCAATTGATGTGAAGAAAAACATGCAGTTAAAGGAGCAACTTCTTATATTGCTTCTAAATCTCATTGACTATGCTTCGGGTTCAATGCCCATTGATGCCATTAAGCTTTTCCGTACAAATTACTTTTGTTAAAATCATTGTGAAGAGTCCTATATTGTAATTGAGAATATAGCATTCCTGACTAGCTAAATGTTTGACCTGTGCCTCTTTCTGTACTATTTAGGGCAAAGAGGACAAGAAGGGCTACCAGGATTTCGTGGGGACCCAGGAAGCCCCGGGATGCCGGGTAAAGACGGAGAAGAAGGGCCCGCTGGTCAGCCAGGTAAAGAATAATCACCCTTCCCACACTTTGTCATATGTGTTCAGTGTTCCCCCTTGCAATAGAGTCTATACCATTCCTGAAAAATAATATGGTTTTCTTATCTCTTGTAGGAGCAAAAGGGGATCCGGGTTCCCCAGGACAACCAGGAGTTCCAGGATATCCAGGGATAAAAGGAGCCATGGGTGAAATGGGTTACCCAGGTAAGCATGTTGGTGCCTTACATTGGTTTCCATGTATAAGAAAGATAGGGAATTATCGAATCTGAATCAGGGAGTGAGCGCGGTACTCCAAAGGAACTAAGGCCCCCATTTTGTTTGTTATTATGCTTCCCCCTTTGTCTCACTCAAGTAGGAACTACTCCCCCCTCCAAGATGAGCCTAAATGTAACTAGCCCTCTCATGTATGCCACTGAAGTGACATTGGTTAATCTCACCCGAGCAGGACTGCAAGCCATACCCAAGTATTTTCTATAACTATTTGGGATTTAGCTGAATTATAGAAAAAATTCCCTAGACTAAAATTATGGTCTTTGAGACACGTATTTGAAGAAAAACTTTACATTCTTATATAATGCAGATTTCATGAAAGAGTAAAATCTTCAAAGTAGCTGGGTTACAGTCTGATTGAATGCATATAATGAGATGTCCATTTTAGGGATTATTCGGTACTAACCTAGTAACAATGAAAGCCCCAAAAATACTGTGATTGGAGCTTTGATGGCTCCTCTGTATTTCCTTTGATAAAAGCATATTTAGGTATAAGGGTGCAGCAAATTACTTAGAGAACAGATACATTTGATTATTAGAACGGGAGAGTGCTTTATCTTTACCACTGTTAACTCCAAGCTGGCTATTAATTGATTGCAAGGGTTAATTGTTTCTATATAGCCAGAAATCTATAAACTAGGTGCTCATTTTAATAGCACCCACCTACCCTCCCCTGGCAACATCAACACTACTCTTCTAAGTGTGACTGAGGACCGCAGAAAAAGTACAGTTGTAGGAAAATGTCAGCATGCATTGCATGCATATGTAATACGAATCAACCGAAGTTTTGCATTTGGAGTTTCATGCCTATTGTATATGTATAATTGACTTGCACGCAGAATGGAGTCTTTGACTCTTAACAGATACAGTTGCACCCTGTATTTCCCACCCTGGATCTTGCACTCTGTACTTTGCAACTCAAGTTGTGAAAGGGTTCCATATCATTTCCCGAAATGTGCAACCTTTACTCTGTCATCTTGGTGTTATTGGGTGATCTGATAGTGGGAGATCTGGGGGTGTGCTACTGCATATGCACCTACCAGTATACTGATTACAAGAAGCTCTGACTCCAAGTGGCATTAGAGTAGAACGTCCACCACCTTAAATATCTCTTGGTGAAAAGAGAGCACATTTTTCGTGAACTGTCATAGTTTTGCCCCAACGTTAAAGCAGTGGTAAAAATTGCATACCTACTGTGCATCTGGAAAATCCCATGAAGTGAGTCTTGGCTCACTACTGCACTTGAAACTGCATGTCATCAAGTGAGTGCACATTGCACAATTGAAATACTACTGCTTGCGGAGTTAATGCACATATTACAGAATCATTATTTTGGGTTGAAGTACAGGCCTTAATAAAGCTATCAGTTATTGTTGGTAGTTGGTAGTGTTGTTCCTGTTAAGGTACAGATACCTACAATATATCTTCGCTTAGTTGTAGGAATTATGAAAGTCAGTCCTATCCCGCCCATGATCCACTCATTGTCAATTCTGTTTGAAGAAACCCACTCACTTTTTATACTCATATCTTTACAAATCTATTTGTCTAGCTACAATTGTGCACCCACCAGCCACTCCTGAGCAACACAGATTACATTTCTGCCATCAAGAGATATTTCATGTACCAAAAAGCCCAAACACTGTATTAGACCTTTCCCTTGAAGACCAACCTGACACATCTCCTCTGTGAGGTACCAACAATAATGTAGTTTTTCAGGGAATAGACCATGTCTCCATTTTAGCATTTCGAATGATGAGTTTGCGATTGTTTCTGAATTATCAAACTTCAGAATATGTACTTTTTCGTTGAACAGAGATATGTATCGATATATGAGGTATTCGTAGTCTAATTTGCTTGATATTATATGTGTGCTTACTCTCTTTGCAGGTACGCCCGGTGACAAAGGTGTGCCAGGAGTTCCAGGCCCACCAGGCCAGCCAGGATTTACAGGGTTAAAAGGTGATAAAGGGACAAAAGGAGAAGCTGGTTTTCCTGGCATTGGACTCCCAGGATATCCCGGAGAAAAGGTATGGATGATACTGACCACTCTACTTTCGAATGTGCAAATGACTCACCTCAACTCACTTGTGAGGAATTACTTTTTTTGTTCTTCCATTCTGAAAATATTGTTCACATGGAAGAAATCCCTTTTGTACCTTCATCAATATTCGGTGCCTACCCTCCACTTCCCAGCTTTGATCTATCCCTTCAGGGGAGTAAACCTCCTGTTACTATTTTCAGGGTGAGAAACCACTCAAAAAGCATGGTGAATACCCACAAAGTTACAAATATGTGGCGTCCCCTGGCCTCAAGTGACCACAAACTGCCCATATGAGGTTTATCCAAATATAAAATGACACCATAATGACGTAATTGATTTTATACCTGGGTAAAGCGACTCGTGGTTGCAGTTTCGCATTTTATGAATCTACACAGATTAATGGTCCTAGGTGTAGAATTAGCTTTGTGAATCAAGCCCACTGTCTGTAATTCTTGGTAATGGTATAAGCGCATCCTTTCAGCAATGTGGCATATCTGTTGAAACGGTGTCTCAAACCTGTAGAGATCACATGAGTGTTTCCTTATTCGTACTAGTTTGCTTATAAAGCCTCTGCACAGGAAAACCCTGTCAAGTTTTCTGGATATCGACAGTGATTATGAATCAGGTCAATTTACTTATACTGCATTTAATTTGCATATTTGTTTGAAAGCTGGTAAACCTTGTTGAACTTTGCTATTCCGTCACTAAATACACAATAGTTTTATTTTCATTATGTTTCACATTTCGGCTTCAAACTGACTGACTGCACAATTGGGCGCCTGTTTTCATTAGTGACTTTTAACAATATTTTAATGGATATACTTGCCACTATCCTTGTAATGAACAGGTGGAGGAACTTTATTTTGTATCTAAGAATAATCTCTGTAATACAGTAAGAGATGTATTCAAAGCCAATAATTAATAGCAACATCTTTATCCAATTAATCAAAATATGGGGGGGTGGCGTGGCCAAGCTGGGGACCAAGATGTCCACACGGCATTGAAGCTCCGGAGCCAAGTGCCCTTTTCTGCCCCGGTTCAGCAGTCATCCGTCATCATCCCCTTGCTGCTGGCGCTCAAACCCATGGAGGGAACCCTCCCACCATCCTCAGCCACTTCTCTTGAGATCCAGGATGCTCTCTGTGGCACCCTCTGTGCAGCTGACTACCTGACCCGAAACACCCCTTAGAGGCCCTGCGGTGATAGGGACTGTGGGTGAGCCTGAGTGTGGGGCAGTGGCGCTACTGGCCTGTATGGGGCCTAGAGGGCTGATGCCACTTCTTCGACACCAACATGGCAGTGACTAAACCTGAGGCCAGATGAATGCCGCAGTGACTGTGGAGGTGAGGCTTGAGCTGTACCACTGAGCGTCTGGGGCCGGCTCCACATGTGCAGAGGGCTGATTAGGGAGCAGGCCTGCTCCTACGATATCTGGCGCTGGGGCGTCAGCGGGCCAAGACTTCCTCTGTGTGTTTTTGGTCCCCTCCACACTGGGGTGCCAGGTACGTAGTCTGTGGCCCCACCACCCCCATGTTTGCACAGCAGATGCAATTCTTATCATTGGGGGGCATCAGATCTCCTGTGCACCAGCCATAAAGTTTGCACACCACTGCACTTAGCCTAGCACCATCCTTACAAGCAGCCGCCGCTCCTGGTTGAGACTCATCACCCTGGTACTGATAGTTGCACTTGAGCCTACCCCTTCATCAGACCATGCTGCCTGCAGATGAGACCGCTCTAGGGCCTTACCTTCCGATCACCATCTGCACTGGTTCATAGCATTTGGGCTCTCTCGCATTGGGGACTCTCTTTGCAACTTGATTGCATGCCCTGTGCTTATGATGGGGTGCTGTGACTCCAAACAAAAGAAACTCTCCTTTAACCCGGCCAGGGTTCTGAGGTGCCACCATTCACCTTTGGATACCGAGGAGCCCTCGCACAGTGATGCTACCCCACTGCAGTTGGATGGTGCCTCCGTCATCATGGCTGAGCTCCACGCCGGATTCAAATCAGTAGATACCTGCTTCACCTGGACCATGTGAGCAAGAGCATTGACCACCACATGACATGACTCAATGGGGCAGAATACAGAATCTCTAAAATGAAGGACAATGCCACCAATGTTAGGAAGCGCCTAGACAAGGTAGAACATATGCTTAAATCTGCAATATCCAAAAACGAAGACTTGGAATCACACCACAATAATCTGCGGTTCATGAGGGTGGCCGATTTACACAAACATCGGACGCCCAGAAGCATTCATCAAGAGCCTACTCACAGAGCTCTTTAGCAGACAAGACTTTACTGAAAGTTTTGTAGTAGAGAGAGGTCATAGAACACTGGCCCATGTCCCCCTAGAGGTGCGCCGCCGCCCCTGTTTATAGCTCGTCTCCTTAAATTCAGAGACTGGGACACAGCACCACGTTGTGCTCAAGATCTTGGCCCCCACCGATATCTGGGCTCAACTCTGTCCCTATTTCCAAGCTTTACACTTGTGGTCCAGGAAGCTCGGTGCAAATTATCTGATGTCAAAAGTTGTCTCAAGAAACAAGACCTCAAGTACAGTATGATTTACCCGGCGCACCTACGCGTGGAGGTGAATGGACGTCAGCTAACCTTCAACACCCCTGCGGATGTGGCCTAATTCTGTAAGCATAATAACGGAGAGAGCGGCCATCCATGCCACACACCACCTGATCGCTCACCCGCTGCATCCACCTCGATGACCCAGCACCACCCGTCTGCATGATTGAACCACTTTCTGTCTGCACGTTGTTTGACTGACATTATGTACCCATTTAGACCTTGGCCTGCCTGCAAATAAACTTTCCCCACAATGCCCATTTATGTCAGATGATCGGCTTGAACTGACACCTCCCAGATATATACTCAAAGTACAGTAGGGCATTGGCCCCTGAAGCGTTGCCACCCCTCCGAGGTGTACACCGTAATGTTACACCTTTTGTTCTTTGTGTGTTTGTTTGGGATTCTGCAGTTGTTGGATCTTCTGGTGTTGTGTGGGGGGTAGGGTTATTATTGATCTATTAAGTTTTTGTTTGTTTGCTGCACTGCTGTCATACTACATTCCATTGCTGAGACAACACGCTTTACACTCAACACCATACCACCTTAAAGCACACAGGCCCCCAGTCTGGAGGCAACTAGGGACTTGACCTTCCATGCATAACATGGAACATTTTAGGCCTGAACAATGACATGGTACCAAGCTGGCATCTCTTCAAGAAACCCATCTCTCTGCCCAGGATGACTGCCCCTTTGCGTGTGTCACCAACCATTTCTTTGCCTATTACAGTTTCTACTCATGTGGGGTCTGTATTTTGATTCACAAAACCATCCTCTTTGTATGTCCTTACAAAATCGCTGACCCAGATGGCAGCTATGTGCTCCTCTATGGCACCCTTGCTGGAAAAACAGTGTTATTAGTCAAAGTTTATGCACCATACACCTATTCTCCTTAATTATATCAAGATATTTCTGCATTGATGGGGTGTACACAGATTGAATTTATCCTGATGGGGGCGATTTTAATATACTTTGCCACCCACCCATGGACTGCACTGGCTCATCCGCTATCGCCTAGTCCTGTTCCTTATGTGCTCTCAGTGATCTCCTCAGTACTTTTCAACTCTCAGATGCTTGGTGCACCTGCCATCCCCATACCAAGGTCTACACATTTTATTCAACCCCTTCATGATGTCGGGAATGAATACACCACTGGTTTGTGTCACGGGGGACCCTCATTTGGCTGACGAATGTGGCCCATATGTCCCGTACCCTTTCAGATAATGCCCCGGTCCGGGTCAAAATGTTTATAGCATATCAGGGCCACACGGTTAGGCAATGGCGAGTCCCAGAAAATGTGCTACATGATACAGTGTTCAAATCAGAACTTTGTGATGCTATCAATCAATACTTTCCATTAAACTCTGGGTTGGCAGACAAGCACACCACTCAGTGGGAGGCCCTTAATGCATTTATCCGCAGTGTTTGCCTCGTAAAGCATGCATGGGTTCTTTGGAGTATTCACAGTGACTTATCCAGGGTGGAGAGGGAACTGCAGGATATTGACTTGGCCACTAATGGATGGTGCACACCATGCCAAACTACACAGTTGCTCCAAATTAATGCAGGAGTTGCGTGACTAGCATAACTTGAGATTGCCTATATCGGTAAATATGCCTGAGCTCGTCAATATGGGGAGGGGGAAAGACTGGGCCACACGCTATCACACTTTACCGCTCTTGCATCCTAACTACCATAACAATTGCGTGACGAGCCTCATCGCTGATGATGGTGTGGCTGCAGTTGACAATGCTGCTATTGCACAAACATTCCTAACCTATTATCAACAACTATATACGACTCCAGCGACCAGTGACTCAGAGGCGACTGCTGAGTACTTAGCTGAGGTAGCCATGGTTTGGCTATCGGAGGGACAGCAGCAATTCTTAGAGGCCCCTGTCACATGTGAAGAGATAGCGCAGGCGATCGATGCCTAGAGTTGTTCCAAGGCCCCTGGCCTGGACAGACTCACAGGTCATTTTTACAAATCTTACAAACATATTTTGTCTCTCCACTTGCTGGAGGGGTATGCAGAAGCACTTGAAGAGAGCATTCTACCACCCACCCTTCCAGCAGCTGTCATTACCCTTTTACTGAAACCTGGTAAGCCGGCGCACCTTTGCAGTTCCTACAGACCATTGTCAGTACTCAACCAGGATAAGAAAATATTGGCTAAAGTTATTGCCGCACACCTTTCCCTGCTGATGGAGCAGATAATCTCTCCCATTCAGACTGGCTTCGTCCTGCACTGCTCACCTGCCATTAACCTCCGCACCGTCTTTGCCATACTGAATCAGATTAGCCGGACCCTTCTGGCAGCATTCTCTCTCTTGGACACCGAGGAGGCTTTTTATTCACTGGAATGGTCATTCCTGCCAGTGACGCTGGCCAAGCTAGGGGTGTCCTATGACTTCAGCAACCTCATCACGCTCCTATACGCTGGCCCTATGGCCCAGCTATGGGTGAATGGTATGTTCACTGAGGCCTTCCCAGTGTCTAAAAGAACATGTCAGGGTTCTCCCCTTTCACCCTTGCTTTTTGTTATTGCCTTGGACTCTCTGGTGTGGCATCTGCAGGACGTCACATACACAGAGTACCCTAGATTCTCAATGGTCCTCTATTGGCATCCATGTATGCCGGTGACATCTTGCTATTTGTCCGAGATTCACCCTTGCACCTTCCTCCCATCGTATGAGAAATTATACGCTACAGACACCTCTCCAGCCACTCTATAAACTGGGGTAAATTGGAACTCTCCACTTACTGATTTTACTGTTCCCTGTGATCTGTAGTACCCCCTGCATTGGTGCACAGATTCCCCCAGATATTTAGGAATCGTGCTGCACAGACAGAGCGCGGAAGTCATTCGCCAGAACTAAGACCCTGGCATTGACAAACTCACCTTGCAGGTGGAGTGATGGATTAAATTACCGCTGTCTATTGCAGGGCTGATTGCCATCATGAAAATGGTAGTACTCCAGCGCTCCCTATATCTTTTTTTAAATATACCTATTGCATTGACCAACATTTTTTTTGCCACCCTACGTAGCCTCCTGACGTACCTGGCTTGGGCAGGCTGCTGCCCCAGAATCCGATGTGTAACACTGACCCTCACGTATAATCACAGCGTCCCGGATTTTCACCTTTACTATTTACTGGGGAAGTGCCACTTTGCCTACTATTGGTACCATCCAGACTCCCCTACCTGAAACCAGAATGAGACAAGGCACATGACCTCCCTTTGTCCTCACTCCTGCCTTTGGGACTCCCTGGCAAACCTGCTGATATACAAACATTGTCTAAGACCTGCTGGGCATCGTCCAGTCACCGACAGTAACTGGGGGCGGGTTATTGTATACTCCCAGCTTGCCCGTCACAAACAATCCATGGATCCGTCTGACTCAGGAGAGGCTTATACAGCGCATTTTGATAACTCATAAGCTACCCACAATGGGGGATCTATTTACGAGTTCCAGGGTGTCCATACGACCTGCACCCACTATCCCTGGAGGCCCTACACCCATGGATAACTTTGTCTTTCACTGCCTACATGGTACCCTGCGCGACGCCCTATCCACATACCCTGAAGAGCCTGGGGACTCACCCCTGACTTTAGTAATATCTACCACAGATAGAAGCAGATTGGTTTCTCGGCTTTATGACTCCTGCCTGGTGCTAAGGACAGCGGGTACCGAGAATTCCAGGACCGCCTGGGAACACAACATGGAGAAATTCATACCAGACAACACCTGGTGTTGCTGCTGCATGCAGACCAAATTGATCTCTAACACCCGTATACTCAAGTTGCTCCATTATGAGTATTTACATAGCTCGTACACCACGCTGAAGGTTCTAGCAAGGTTGGATCCATTGAGGTTGTATCAATGTCCCAAGTGCGCTGTTGGCCATGCCAATTTTGTAGATTAAGCCTGAAATGTACTGTTATCCATACTGTTCTTGGGGGCTGTTTTTGCCTTAATCTCAACCATGATTGAACATATGGTCAACCCAGATCCACTGATGGCACGGCTGGGATATGTCAAGCCCTTAGTCCGGGACTGAGTTGCTTCACCGCTATAGAACTGTTACTGGCTAAGCGGCAGATATTGGGGCAGTAGCAGCGTTTGCACTACCAGCGACTGGTTGAAAAACATGGCATTCTGCTAAAATATCAGCAGAATCTCTGCCTCCGTGCAACTTCTAACCTCCTGACCCAAGGATATTTGGCAACCTCTCCAAGACTGTCTATTTACTTTAGACCCTAATGACACTGATGATGCCTCTGATTGAAATTGATAGCACATCCCATTTATTGTTCTGTAGAAAACTGCCTCTTGACCTGCAAATATGTATGTGTAACCCTTTCATTCTTCGCTATTTCCAGCCTGAGTATCAAAGTATCTCCCCGTTAACCCTCCATTTGATTGCTGTATTCACTTTTACATATAAAGTGCACCTGTTTTTCATATAATGCTGTGGCCGTACATGTACATCTATGCTGTGTGCAGCATTGTTTGTCTTTAGCTTTGAAAAATGATGAATAAAAAAAATCACAATATCAATTGAGAAATTAAAGTAACAATTCAGCAGTGATGTCATCCTGAGTCCATGAATCTGCTCATCTTTATCCATCTCAATACACAACTCTGATTCATGATTGCCACTTGGTTAAATCTTGGCCTATAGTAGCAGCAGATGCAATCATAATGGAAAAATAACATTGGGAATATTCCTTCAAAGACAATTGAGGTCACTTAGGGTTTGATGGAGTTGGAGAATTGTGGTAAATCAGTGGTCATCCTGTCTTGTCAAACTCCCAGTTAACCTGCTTTACTTAGAAGCAGAGGTAGTACTGTGTTTATGTTGGTGGAGCCACAGCTAGTACTGCAAATCGGCCCATTTATTTTTTGCATTGAGAAACTAAACACCATGTTTTGTTTGTTTATTTTCTCAAGATTAAAAAGTTTGCAGAGCAGGAGTTTTAACCATGGTTCCCACTCAGCAAACCTTCAATGTTGTGAAGGGAGCCGTCACAGCACAGAAATCAAATCCCCACCAGGCAGTGTGACCACACCTACATCATCCTGGTGAAACAGTGCTTCTTTGGCCCAATCTTAAATGATCCCCATTGTCAGTCTCCTTCTGAAACTAGATGAACATTGGTTCAACACTTCTTGAGAAAGTGATGAGGAAACCTCTTTTTTGTAGGAGCCAGCATTGAAAGTCATATTTTTGTACAAATCCTTTACAGATTGTGCTGTTTACTTTTTATCCTTTTTGGTAGCATGTCGCTTCATATATATGTTGCATTTATGTAGCCAACACAACCTTATGTTGTTTTTGCCTGTCTATGAAGGAACTCGTTCAGTGCCCTTGGACTGTTTTCCCTTGAATGTGTGTCCACAATGTCATATATTTTATGTTAATACCTGATTATCATTTCCTTTATAGGGCGACCCAGGTAGAGGAGGGGTCCAGGGTGTACCCGGAGAGAAAGGGGACAAAGGTGACTCCGGAATGCCTGGGATGCATGGCTCACCGGGTCCCAAAGGATTTCCTGGTCCTCCTGGCTATCCAGGCAAGTACTTTCTTATCCACATGATTTAGAATGTAAGGTGGCATATAACGAGACAGGTGATCACCTTGCCATCTTGATTTCTTCAGGTAGCCCAGGTACACCAGGGGAAAAAGGAGTGGAGGGTCTCCCTGGCATCAACGGCTTCCCAGGATCCAAAGGGGACCAAGGTATGCTGTCAGAGATCCATATTATTCTTATTTATAAAACATACTTATCTTGTGATCCTTGCACCTCACATTTTGCAAACTAAGATTACATTACAATCACCATCTCACTTATTTTCAACATATGCCAGGAAGCAACATGATCTTCTGGTCACACTTCTGCAAAGCATTATTACTAGGACTTTGATGCTATGGTACAACAACTATTTTGAAGGACTGTCCTTCAGCAGCTTACAGAATAAATATTGGTGTATTCAATCTGTATACATTTCCCGTGGAGAGTTACTGCTATGGAATCATTTATTAAAAGAGTAATATACAGCATATGTATCTGTTAGAAAAATGTTACTCATCTTTAGTTATTGTCTTTCTGCTGGATATTTGATCATCACATAGATTCCTCAAGACCCTCTCTATTCACTTCTAGGGATATCAGTGTTCTTGGCCAGAGTTCTTTCTGTCCTAAGGACCTGGAACATATTGTGCAGGGAAAATTAGACGGAACATAGGCATCAAGAACATGGTGACTCATTTATGAAATTATTGCGTCACTTAAAACAGTGATTCCTGTGACTCTGTGGCAGGCACCGCTTAGGTATCACCTTGCATTCGAGATGATAACTGTTGAAGAATATTGTGGATATACTCTGACACCTGACAATGCTTCTATAGTGAGAAACATAAATGAAAATCATTAACTTATCTTTGAAGCAGCTAGCCCTTTTCTGACTTTTTATAATTCATGTTGAGGGCATACTTTGCAGTTTATATTACTCCTGGCCACACTATCAAATGTTTATGTATCAACAGATTTATAGAAGAATTTTTGCAAATGTATGGAAAAGGTACAAGAAAGTCTACAAATTATAAATATGACACTAATTTGAAGCTCCTAATAAATTTACTTTGCATTAAATGTCTGGTTCCTGCATCTTTGATATATTATAATTTTTTTAACCATGGCAGGGTTGCCTTTGATTTGCCTCAAAAATTTTCTTAAACCAGACCATGACAAACTAAGGGAAGCAACTAATGCACTTTTAACTTAGAATTTATGTTTTTCAGGTGAGCCCGGTCAGTCAGGAGCACCTGGTACCATTGGTGAAAAAGGTGAACGTGGTTATGATGGAATTCCAGGGACACCCGGTGACAAGGGAGATCCAGGTAAATGCAAAATGTTGTTTTCATGTAAAAAACTGCATGTGCGATAATGAGCTGTAAAGGTTAGCAATATTAGCATTTTTGTGTCAACAGAAGTAGATGATGTCCAGGTGAAAGCTCCTGATTAGTATTTGCTTCTATGTGCCAGGAAATGGCTGGCAGATAGAGCGAAGAATGCTATGGTGGGCCCCTGACCACTACAACATCCCCAGTACTCATGTGCCCAGCACAACTAGTACGGGCAACCCATGCCTTCCTGAACTATAAGCAGTCCAAGAATATGCAGGCCACTCCACCTCTTACAATAGATTTCCCGGCAGCAACTCAGAATGGTCTAACCAAAAAGACCAGTTCAGATTCATCTAAGGTTACCCCATCACAATTACTGAAATACTGTTTATCACTCAATAAAATTGGTCTCCCTCCAACGATTCATAATTGATTGCTATATTTACTCAATTCTGATTAGCTGCTTTGGCGGCTAATCAGAAAAGCTGTGTTCAGGCTGAACCTTTGGAACAGTTTCTGTTCCATAGAGGCATGGGCATGCCAAGCTAACGCAGTTTTTTTGTGTTGAGGCATGGAATCTATGCAATTAGGTTCTCCTGCAGTGTGTATTTTTTCAATGACATAAAACAAATTCTGCTGTTCATGTGAAGTAAAACAACGGCTGAATTCGCCTTGAATTTTAAGTGGTTGATTTCACCACCTATGCTGAGGTATTTAACAAAACTGTCGGTAGGCTCGACTACATGATACAGGCCTCTTGAGGGTAGATTACTTAAAACTTTACTTCCAACAAGGTGGGCATTAACTCCCTGTGCTTGTTGATAAAGCCGGCTAGATATAGATTACACAAGCAGTATCTTTTGCTATGAGCAGATAAGAAAAAGGAACCAGGAGACTGTTTCTTGACTGCCAGGCAGACATTCCTATCCTGGGCAGTAGATAACTATGTGGTCCTCATGTAGTAGGAGTATGTGGAGTAGATGGCATCAATGTTGTATCTACTCTTGTACTAGCAGGTCTCAGGGAAGCCATTCACTGGCCACTGTCTACATTGTTCACATGTAGACCCAAAGGAATGACCCAGCTCTGGCTAATATATCCCCTTATGGAGCTGAATACCCTACAACTAATGGTGTATTACATAAGTGAATGTACACATGCAAATCAGACCCACCCACTGTCAATGAAGCGCTGGGCTCCCTTCACCAGAAGTCACCTCCTCAGGATATTGCTTCATACTGGGGAAGTGGCTTTCGCCCAGCTGTGGGTTTACCTTTCTCCATGCGGGAACTAGATGTCCATTATATAATTTGAACTTTGATCTGAATCTGCAGGCCCAAAGAAACGATCTTCAGAATATGACATTAAGAGATAACAGTATGACCACAAATGATTTAAACGTTGGCAATTAACTCAAGGGAACAGCAAAATATGAGCATATTTTGTACTAGTCATGACATCTTATTGCTTCAAAGTAATGGTGCCTACCATAGGCCTCAACAAAGAAGTTATCACAAGTGCCATATAATTGAGTTGGGAGATAACCTGGCACACTCAGGGCTCATTCCTGTAGCACTGTCTTCCTTTACCTCTCCACCTTGAGAATGAGTTCATGAAGGACTGAAATACATCTCCTTCATTAAGGCGTTAGACCTGCCAACTCCTGGCCTTTCAGCTCTTCAGCCTGTTCTGCTCTCATTTTGTGGGGAACTCACTAGCGTAACGAATCTTGAGGGGGCCTCCCTGCAAGGCACGTGGGGGGGCCCCCTCCGGGCTCTATCAGGAGCTCTGCAGCCAGAGTGCTGTGCTGAGGGGGCCCCCTGGAGCTTGGGGGCCCCCGCACCATGGGGGCTGCGGGGGCCTGCGTTATGCCCCTGGGGGACCTATTGTCATGTGTGCACTTTGAAACCAACAATTTTACCATGAGTGCTATTTAACAACAATAGAAATAAAAGTGCATTATTCAGGTGTTTCAGCATCTTCCTCTAAAGGCACAGCAAGGTACAATACAACGGATCATAATAGTGTGGTAAAGGGAGTTTGTGTGTCACACTGATGACTAAGGATCTGATTTTTAGGATAACTGTAATACAAAATCTGCTGAAAAATCAGACTATCTTATCCTATGCCTCCGGCAGGAAAACCAGTCCCTTAAAACTTCCTCCTATTGCAGACAGACTCCTATAGCTTCATCATTAGATTCACTATGGTTCAGTATGGTCAGCTATTTCATGTTTTATAATAGACCAGCCTCCCAATATAAAGTTACTGATCCATCACCATGTCTGAAGAGTTAACTCCTCAAAAGACCTCCATGTAAATTGAGGAAGGCCTTTACAAAAAGGTGCCCCTAATTTTGCTGGCACTCCTCTTCGCCATCCAGCAACGTAGACAAAATTCAGTTTTTTGTGCGAAGGTTTTTTAATTTTACTTGCTTTTACATTTGTAGGTTTTCCAGGCCGTGGGCTTCCAGGACTTACCGGCACAAAAGGAGAAAAAGGTAAAATTGAATTCAACAATGTGTTTTTATTTGATGAATTGTCTTCCTAATATTTGCCTTTCAAACACCAAAGCATAGTGAAGTTTAACCACTGTCTCTGTGAGTAATCAGTATTTTATTTCTCTTGTTTAAACATGTGCATTTCTAAAGTGCTGCATTCACATGCATGCATCATCTTTTAGGAACATTAACTCATCATTCTTCTTTGAAGGCATTTGCAACAATAGAGTTTAACATGCGTCTTTGAAAATTAAGTTTGAAGACATGTCCCAGTGGCATAATTTGCCTCAAAAGCAAAATGACAATCCAACTGTGCCTTGCAGAGGTACAGTGGACTAGATTTTGGTGGCTAAACACCAATAGACTGGATTACGGCCCACAGTAATTGCCACTGGCCTAAATGAATTCCAGAAATCCACTCATCACTGGGGTTGCATCTGATCATATACAGAAAGTACTTGGCTGAGCAGTTCAGGATGGATTTTTCCTATTGGAGCAGGACCAAGTCTGATTTGTATATGGCTGAGTTGACATGGTGGGGAAAAAATGATGCACTGGATCGCGGCCAAAGTGATTAACAGTGGCTGCACTTAATACAAGCAATTCACTAATCACTTTTGTATTTGTCTCACCTTCCCAGTAACCACATACTGAGTTATATGTAGCTTTACCATAAATTCGAGTGGATCTTTTGAATATTTAGTGCTGTCAAAACTTTATGTGATGCTGACAAAGGCAGCATATAATAATGATTGGATTTCCTGGATTGAAAAGAGGGAACATGCCTGTGATCACATAGAGAATGTTATAGCCACATTTCACTGCAGAGTGGCTCGAGACCCTGTATATCACCATACAGTCGCACTGACCTTGCGTGGACAACAGTGCCCACTACCATTAATTTCATCTTGAGTGCATTAAGCTCTAATCAACCTTATGACACCCAGAGAGCTTCTTTGGCCAGTTTGACTGATAAGGTTAAGAAATTATCATCAGGCATGTCTGAAAAAATTGACTTCTTGCTGAGTATTATATCTGTGTACTTTAAATGCGGTAATTAGGAATGGTCCAAGTCAAAATATAATTTTGCCTTTGAAGCATTCCTATCTCTATATAACACTGCCATTGTTTAGCATTTTCTTGTACTTGTGCACCACTTATTGATTGAAACCTATTACTGGCTACCTTATCTCTCTTTATGGATGCACCAACCCTGTAGCTGAAATTCTCCAGCAAACTCATATTCCCTCTAAAGTGTGGTGAATAACAACATATGCCTGTCCTAACGCCTGAGAAACAAAATGGCACCTTCGATCCCCTTACCACCCACCAAACCCTTCCCTATAGGATAGCGGAAACCAACTCTAATTCATTTATCGAGTTCCTGTCAATATCCAACCTGGCAAGGGCTGACATATTATCCTGGTTAAGGTATTGAGAGAGGTCATCTCTCCTGCACTGCTGAATGGCTTCATTCCCAGAACCAGATGGAAAACTTAATTGGGTGGTTTCAAGGTATATTGCAGCCTTGAAACACTGCCACTGGGACAGTACCTCCCTATGCAAAATTCCACTTAAAAAAGAGGTTGAAGATAGATCTAATTAAATCTTTCTTTATCTCATATACAGAAAACCATGCAACATAATTCATTGTTTATATGAATCACTGTCTACTATAAAGCAATACAAAAAATACCTAACAATTCCCACTGAAAAGGAAACATGTTCCCTATCTAAAAAGAAGGTAGTGCGCTCACACTGTTAAACAGAAAGTTTGCTACTCTATGTCGACAACAATTCCAGAATACTTACAGGGGCGACTACTGCCCCCTATTAGGTTTTATGCCATTTTTGGATTAGGAGAAGAGACATTAATCTATTTTCTCTTAAAATGTGTTTGAGTAAGGCTCTTCACTTCCACAACAACCTCTAATGAGCTTTTCACTTGCTTAGTAATGCAAGATGAACTATTACAGGGAATTCTCATACTTCTGTAAGACACACTTTGCCTTCATCTTTCCTTTCACCGTTGAGGGCCTCATTTCAAGTGGGCTGATAAATGAACCTGGAGATACCAGCGCTTGAGATAATCATAACAGAAGACATATCTACTCCAAGTGCATACTGTTACAAATTACCAGACCTCAAAAGGAGAATGACATGCTGCAATCTGGACTTACTGTTTCTTAGTGCAATAGTGCTACAAGGTCAGCACACTGACACAACCTCCTTTATTTGCTTTCACTCATTTGCTAAAGCTTCATTTTGAACTTCCAAGACATTACCAAGGTAATTTCTGAATTAAAGAAATACACTCTTGTTCCAAACTAGCTGAGGAGTGATTGTAACTCCTGGATATTTCTTACCAAGATAATTGCTGGAGGTGTTCGAGTGAAAGATTCATACAAACTACTGCCATAGTTGGAGTGTCAATCCCTTGTTACTTTTGAATCAGTGTGGTAACTAGCCCCCCTATCTCCCACAGGAGAGTAGCCTATGAGTGAGTGGTATCTAAGTCTCCTCTCGGCATTTTCTTTGGAGAGAGTGGGGGGACTACTCTTGATTCCTGTGGGTTCAGACAAGAGAGGTTAGTGATTTTTCCATCCTTGATAATGTACTGATTTTCAGAAGCATCACCAGCAGCCTTGGCATTGGCATGTGGACACTCCTGTGCCTTGCATAGCTCTTCCCTGCCTGATCCTCCTTCTGCTTGCCATCCAGCAAGTTCAGGCAGGTAACCAAGGGAGGTAATCTCCTCTCCAGTGCGCTCTGGGGCAACCTTCTCTGGTACCCTATCCACCTCAGTTGGGAGACATTCAAGGGATGGTTTCCCGTGCCCTTTGCCCTTCCCTCTTTTGGCAGCTGTTTGGGCCATTGTTCCAGGCTTCAGGCTTCCTTGACTCCCTTCCTGGGTAGCTAGATACCAGTGGTTGCACAAATCCACTCAGGCAACCCCAACATTTCCAGGTGTGACCTGAGCTCCACTTCCTTGCAGGTAGTGTGCTCAAGATCATTCTGCAGCAAACAATCCACAGTCATGGCAGGGCTCACCTCAACTTTCAGAATACCTGAGATCCCCCCCACTCAAATGGAACAAGAGCCACTGGGTGGTCACCCTCCTGGTTGTCTACTACTACAATCTGGTGAATTGTATTGGGTATGATCTGCTCTGGGGCCACCTGCTGAAACCTTATCATAGTCATACTGGCTCCTGTGTCCCTTAGGGCCTCCACTCCTTGCCCATGGATGGTGACCCACTGCTTATACTTTGCAGTATTGTAAGGCAAATTGGATATGGGCACCATCTCTATGTCACCCAGGGACACTATGGTAGCCTCACTGACTCCCCTCCTATGGACTGTGACAAACTTCTCCCTAGCACTACACTAGCCAACCCTGGTGTCCTTCCTCCAGCTCTTCCTTGGGCCCAACATTATTCAATGTTTATCTAGAACCATTGGCTAACATTGTAAAATAAAAGAGGATTTGAGATCATTTTGTATGCTGATGACACTCAACTGATTAACTCCACTGACGATAAGTATGATGAGCTGAGCGCCTTTCTGAGGCAGCAGAGTGGCTACATATCCTCTGTCTAAAAATAAATGCAGATAAATCTGAGATTTTGTTATTTGGGGGTGTCAATAAATTATAGTGATTAGTGGTGGCCAACAATGTTAGGCCCCACACCTCAACCTAAGAAAGTAGTCAAGAACCTGGGCTTTCTAATTGACAATGCCGTGTCCCTGCAAGAAAGAAATGCCAGGGTTCAAGGGATTTTCTTTGGACTGTTACGTACCCTTCAAAAGTTATTCTGATGGATTTCTCTAGCGTGGAGAAGGGATGTAATCCAAGCTTGAATCCTGAGTAGGATAGATTATGTAATTGGATTGTATGTAGGCATGCCCAAGTACCTTTTTACATAGCCCCAGACTATTCCAAACATTGCTGCTAAACTTATTTGTAATAAGAGCAAATGGAGCACAGCACTGTCCTACCTTGACCAGCTCCATTGGCTTCTGGTCCATAAATGAGCCATTTTTAAGCAAATGTACTATCTGCTGAGAGCACTTCATGGGAACAGTCCTATATTACTGTTGAACTAAGTCAATTTTCACAAACCCACACGAAACCTCAGGTCAGCCAATAAGGCTCTAATATCTTGCAGAAGAACAAAAAAATCCCAGATGGACCGCTGTTCTTTCAACAGTTTGGCCGCCACTCACTGGAACAAGCTCCCTCAGAATTTACACACTGTGTCCGACTTGCTGACATTTTGGAAAAAACTGAAGACATGGCTATACCAACTCTATGAACATGATGAGAGCCAGCAATGATAATTGTCTAGCGTAGGGATATCCCTCTGGGAATGAGTTGTGCCCTTTACAAATACTCAATACACATACAAGTGGGAAGCTGAGCTCTCTTAGGGCATTTGAGGTCACCCTTGTAATTCCCATACTCATTGCACTCATATCACTTGTGAATTTTGTTCTGATTATTACCAGTGAAACTCTTTTTCTCATGGCCAGATTGGGAATTGTACCATTTCCCTTGAGAACCATTTTGGAGGCCTTGAGAGTACTCCTCCTTTTTTATCTCCTCCCTCCTTCTTTGGGTGGGACCCCTGACCACCCTTTTGGGAGTCCCCCCAGATGCCTTCTTGGACACTCTGGTGCTGACCCAGAGGTCTGCCTCTTCAGCAGGCTTCCTGAGATCAATCAGCTTGCTATCAACCAGGTGTTGGCACAGCTCTGTGAAACAAATATCAAGCAAGTGCTCCTTCAGAATTAGGTTGTGCAGCCCAGTATAATCTTCTACCTTACTGCCCCTAACCCAACCCTTCAGTGTCAAACTGGAATAATCTAGGAAATCAGTTTGTGACTGCCCTGAATTTCTGCCTATATCTCTCAGGGGTCAGTCCATATGTATTAACAAGTATGGCCTTCATGTGAGTATACTGTGTCTGGTCCTCTACGTCTTGTGTTAGGACTGTGTCCCTCCCCATCGTGGGCATAGACCTCCAAAAGCGAAGCCCCCAGTACTCTTCAGGAACCCTGAGCACCCTTAGAGCCACTTTATATGCTGAGAACCACTTGTCAATATCATTTCCCACCACATAATTGGATACCAGATCCTTGGGTTTGCATACACTTCCCTCTCCATTGGACACTGCAGGTATGCTGCCAACATTACTGCTAGACTCTACCTGTTTGTCTGCGATGTCCAGCTCCTTAAGCTTGAATACATGTGCCATCCTTTACTCCTCCATTCTTAATTTGGCCAGCTCCAGCTCCAGCTCCTGCTTGAGTTTCCTCTCCTCCCGCCTGTCCTCCAGCTCCTGTGGTGACAGACCACTGGCAATTACACTGCTCCCTACTCCATCCTGAGCATCAGCAGGCATCCATGTCATCTGCTGTGGTCATAGTGGGCCCAGCTGTGAGCTCAGGACCCTGATCTGGGTCCTCCCTCTCCTCCTCCTCTGATAGTGCTCCATCTTCCTCCTAATTGTCATAAACCTCTTCCTCTTCTGAGATGGCCTGCCATCTCAGCACTTCCTCAAAAGCCCTCAAGACGATCTGAATTTTCAGATTAGTAGTCTTTTTGTCTGATTTCACTTCCTTTTGCTTGCAGAGTTTCAGCAGCTAAAGCCTGCTGGGGGTGTCAAAGTTGCAGACATCCACATCTATGGTACAAATATGGGTTTAGGTCACTTAGATGTAAAAGAAGGGGAAAACAGTCAATTGAAAAACTAAGGAAAAAATTAAAAAGGGGCCTTTCTGATGTCAAATTATTTATCCGGGATATTTGTGTAACACAAAGCTCAGTATAGTACTACACAAACACAATTCCTGATCCACACTGCTGAACACCAATGTGAGAAATTGGGTTTTTGGTTGACTGGGGAGAGAGCTCTGGTCAAGCAACAGCCCCAAGCCATTGCAGGGTGAACCACAAAAAAATCAACAAATTAACCTGTGCTTAATCCTGGGTAACTTGGCACACAAGCAGTCAGGCTTAACTTAGAGGCAGTGGGTAAAGTATTTATGCAGAACACAAATAGTAATAAAGTGAAAACACAACAGAAGAAAAATCCCAAACCAATTTAGAAAAATAGATTATATTTTAATAAATTATTTGACACCAAAACAACAAAATTCTAATGAGTAAAACTGGAGATATTGATTTTTAACGAATTCAGTGAAAATAGTGCCAAAAAGCACCAACCTCAAACCAGGGATATCTGGCTGTGCTGGAACCTGACAAAGTCAAAGTTTCAGGCTGACCACAATGGATCATGGGCTTGCTATAGGGACAAGGCCTGGCTGGCTGAACAAAAGTACCTTTGTAAGGGTTGTGTGGACGTTGAATATCCTGTCAACGAGGAGGATGCAGGATGCAGCCGAAGCGATGTGTCATGTCGAAGTGGTGCATCAGTGTTGATCCTCGCAGTGGCAGCAATGCGCTTGTCATGATCAGTGCAGCAGCTGTGATGCGTCGACTCCAATGAGCACAGAGGCTGCAATGCAGAGCTCTCATCCTCGAGGCTGCAGTTGACGGAGATGCAAAGAACTTGAGCCAGGGAGAGCATCGCACAGTGGTGGCTCTGAAGGTGATGCGTTGGGTTGAGCCACGCAGCAGAGGTGATGCACCTGTTCTGGCTATGCAATAGGGGCAATGTGCCAGCTCCAATCCACACAGTGGCCCTGATGCACCGGTTTGAGAGAGGATGCATGGGTGTGGCTGAAGCAAGCACCACTTCCAAGGGTCCAGGATTGGGGTGGCACAATTTGGCAGGGCAGACTCACAGATGGCCGAGTCCAGGTGCAGAAGAAGGATAGTTGGAAGTCTTTTATGTCCCTGAGATTTAATACCAAGGGGCCCATCAACTACCCCTTGGAGTCACTCTGGGGGACAGGTGATACAACTTCAGTCCTCCTCTCCCAGACATGGAGTGCAGCAGGTCAACACAGCAAGAAAGCAGTTCTTTCCGGAGCAGCAGTTCAGCAGAGTTGCAGTGCTTCAGCAGCACAGCACTCCTTCTTCCTGGCAGAGTATCTACAGGTCCAGAAGTATACTGAAGTGGAAGGATCTGAGGCCCGGTTCTGATACCTAGTGGAGCTTTGGAATTAGGGCGAGATTTCAAAGAACGATCTCTGAAGTGCACAGAGGTCCTCCCTACCTGCCCTAGCTCCAGACTCATTACAGAGGGTTATGCAGCCCTTTGAGTGGGTACAGGGCACAGCCCATTCAGATGTAAGTGTGAGGCTGTGTCCAGCTCCTCCAACCCATCCTCCCAGGAAAACCCATCGAATCACACCTAAGCTCCCATTTTGTGCGGCTATCTAGAGGGAATACACAAAACCCAGCTGTTCTACTCCCAGACGTGTATCAGAGACAAGCTGCAGGCAAACAGGTCTGAGAGCAAGAAAATGCCAAATTTCTAAAAGTGGCATTTTCAAAATTGTAATGATAAACTCGTCTTTGCTTTATAGAGGATTTATCATTAAAACTCTATAGGTACTAACCATGATATATCTACCTTTTCGGAATTAGGAATTGCACCTTATTAAATGTAATAAGCAGTCCCCAATGCTATCCTATGTGAGAGGTAGGCCTCACAGCAGTGTAACTAATTGTAGGATATTTTCACGACCATGTCCTTCCTTTTACTAACACTGCACCTTGCCCTATGAGCCTCCTAGGGCCTACCTTATGGGTGACTTATATGCAACGAAAGGGGAGTTTAAGGCTTGGCAGGAGATTTAAATGCCAAGTCGACATGGCAGGGTGACACTGCCTTCAGGCTGCAAGGACAGGCCTGGGACACTTTTTAGAGAGCTACTTAGGTGGGTGGCACAACAAGTGCTGCAGGCCCATTAGTAACATTAATTTACAGGCCCAGGGTATATGGTATTCCACTTTACAAGGGATTTAAAAGTAAAATAAATATGCCAATTAGGTATATACTAATGAAAAAATGTTTAGGGGAGTGAGCACAAGCACTTTAGCTCTGGTTAGCAGTGTTAGTGCACAGAGTCTTAAGGCCAACAAAAAGATATTGAGCAAAATTCGAGGCAAGCAGGCAGAAAGTTTCGGGGAAGACCACCCTAAACCTGACAGGTCTAACAAACTTTATGTGAACAAAGTTCTCAAATGAATTCTGTTACAAGGATGTAGCTATTGCAATCTCTTCACCCCTCTGTATATTCCCAGCAGGTATGGTGTTCAAGTCGCACCAAGACAGCCCTCAAGAAATTTTACCTGGGCAAGATAATTTCAACCTGTGTGACAACAAATTAGTCATGTTTAGCATACACAAGTAATACTAGAGTTCTTTACTCTTCCACTAGATGTTTTACTCCATCATCTAAGAAACATTTCACATTAGATATATTTGCCTATTTACTCACTAGACCAATAGTCATTGACTTAAGCTGGGGTCCAACCACGCCTTCTTCAAGAACTCTGAGAAAACATCTTTGGAGAAGGGGGAGGTAAATAACACATACAACTCCTATATAATTGTATCCTAACTGCTCAAGAGACTCGAGATTCCAAATTACCCCTAACTAAAAGCTTCTCAAGGTCAGTGATAAGCCCTCTTTCAGGGCCACTCGAAACTAGAGGAGACGTAGTCTCAAGAGTGAATATGCTATTAACAGCCAGTGTTATTCTATCAGAAGTGTAGTGTTCATAGTCACTTTAAATAGAAACAATCCAGATGGAAATAATGTCCAACTGAATGGAATATCCACCATCTTGAAGGGTTTATCCGGCTGATTCTTTGACATAGTTATACATGGGTATATAACAAACTTCTTCAACAAGAGGAATACCTTATAATGTTTGCAAATTTAATTGAGAGACTTCACAGTGCCCATTCAGGTGTGACTTAACCCCCAAAAAGAAGATATTCATACAGGAAACGGACCGGGGCGAAAAGAGAACATCATGCAGTACAAAAGGTCCCTTTAGCCTGTTAAAGAGATCATAAGATGACTAAATCCCAAAGGAAAAGAGCCAGATTACACTCTATAGAATTTTGAATTTTACCATCATTTTTTATTTTTTATACGTATTGCATACCATACTTTTGTTTAAACTCTTCTGTTACAGCTTGTATTGCATTATTTGCATATTTTTATTGTCACATATAATACAAATGTACATAAATTAACATACATCATTTTTCACAAATTCCATCTATTGCTGAAAAACCCTCTGATTCTCACTTTTAAAAGTTCCTTCGGCCCCATTCATTCCTTCTATTCCACTCTAATCTCTAACAAACCACTAATACCACATGCCACATGTTCTGCATTCACCAGTTCGGAAAAACGTACACCCTCCCAAGAAACCGGCGGAGTCTGTTCTTCTCTCTCCTTCCGGTACGGTGTCATCAAACTGGGTACAACAGCAGTCAACACACGTTTCGGTGGATTCATATTGACTTTATCCCCTTCTTCAGGACCATAACACAATTATATATGCATAAAAACCATCAGAACGAACAGGGATATATTATGAAGCTAAAATGGTTTCATCACAGGAAAATGTATGAGTCTTTGGGTGGTCAAAACCCACTATGGCGGACACAGTCACAAATAAGGAGAATTTGGTCACAACTTTAATTTCTTTTTACATACTTGCCTCAATAGTACCAGGTCTAATCGGAAGTTTGTTTCACAAAGGTTTCTTTTTAGAGCTCATTAGGCTCTTTCCACGCTCCCAGCCTCAACTGTATGGGGTCTGTCATGGATGGTCCTCATCCAACTGGCCACCACCCACATCTTTGAAGCCTTTCAGTTCTCTTAAAAAAATCACCTCCGACTTCATAAACAGCATTCCCACGCCAGAATCTTCCTTTGGGATTAGTCCTTTTGCAATCTCTTTAACAGGCTAGGGGGGCCTTTTGTACTGTGTGACTGAGGCCAATATCACTACTTCTTGCAATTTTCCTGGTTGGTTCTTCGGAGCTGTCCATCATAACAGTACACACACACACATGCGAAACTTCACAAGATACATTATATTTCGGAAGATTAACATCATTGGGTGAAGCAACCATGGCATTTACTTTTTGTTCATTTATCAGTAATGTCTCTTATGACTTGATTGCATCACATTCTTCTGATTAGCCTCTATGCCCAATGCAGCTGAAGTTCATCTCACTATTTGAGTTCAGAAGAATGCCCCAGTCTTCAGCATGTATCAGCCTAACATGCCATTTCTACATTTTGTATTTTCTCATTTACACAATATTGCACATGAAATATCTAAAAATATACCATGCTGATGTAGCTGTAGTACTGGAAGCCGTTTATAAACAAAACTGAGGGCCAGATTCACAAAGGTAAACTTACACTTTTGTGTAACTTTAAGGTCCTGAATTCGATGTTGGACGTACCTGAGTCCGTCCGACATCGATTCGGCACTGGGACTGACCGACCTCCTGTCGGCGGTCCCAACCCAGCAATTAGGATGCGACTGAACACTGTTCTGTCGCACTCCTATTCTTTACAATGGGAGCATGCATTCCGACCGGAATGCTTGCTCTATATTCAAAATGAAGTGGTGCCTGCCTCTGTGTGCAGAGATCAACAGTGGGGGGACCATAGGTGCCCCCTCGGCCTCCAATCGGAGGCTGTGCACCCATGAGGGCCTCTAAAGTCGACTTCCGACAGCCTTTCTATGACAGAAACTCCAGCACGTAAAGGCTGTCATCCTAATCCCTCAGACGGAAAAAGCCGCCCTTGGGATTATTGAAAGCATTCCGACTGGCGGAAGGGCTCTCCAAGCCCATCGGAAGCAGTCTGAATGTCCGGTTGCATTCCTTTCTGACAGACTCCATCCTAATGGGTCGGTCGGAAAGGAATTCAACCGTCTGATTGCGATGCCGGAGCCGTTTCCGGCCGCATCGTAATCAGGCCCTAAGTGTTTTTGCTATTCACAAACAATGTATACGCATAATATCTTTACAACTGTGGAGGATAGTCCTATCTTTTTATGTGCAGAGTCTCTGCCATGAGTGCAGAGACTCTGCAGTCGTATAGATACTACTCGTAAAAATTGTTTGTGAATAGCAAAAAAACATAAACGTACATGAAAGTGTAAATTTACCTTTGTGACTCAGGCTCACAGTGTTTGGAAAATTTCAAGAGGGTCTAAGGACGTATATATAAGCAGGACATTAAATACATAGAAAGAGTGCTGCCATTTAGAAAGCAATTCAAATAAAACTATTTATCTAAATGCATGACATTAGTTCAGCAGTTGCGATGGTAATGTCAGAATATTTAGCAGAACTATATTGTGCTATAAAAATATTGTAGTTATAAGCATACAAGGGAAACCCGATAATCACTAGGAACCTTGGGTGTGTATATTGCTAAATGAACAGTGGTCCCTGATAAATTAATCTAAACTGGCAATAATGGAGGCCAAGTGGCAGTATGTAATAGAAAATATACAGTAAATATGAACGACGAACTCGGTGCCCGTGATAAATATGCTTGGTGCTGTCTTTAGTGTGATACATGTGTGTGATGCAGGTGATCACTGCCTATAATATAGCAAAAAACAGCATGGGTGGCAAGGGAAGTTTTAGGATTTAGGGTGGGTGTGGGTTTTTGGGTGGCAAGGGAAGTTTTAGGGTTTAGGTGGGTGAGGGCTTTTGGGTAACAATGGAATTTTTAGGGTTTAGGGTTGGAATGGGTTATTGGATGCCAAGGGAATTTTTAAGGTTTAGGGGTTGTGAGCTAATAGGGTGTGATATACATATATATAAATATATATATATACACACACACACACACACACACACACCCATACACGTGTTACCATCCTTGTGGGGACTATGTGTGAATACCTGCCTTGTGGGGACTAACCTTTCCCAATGTTTTTATAATACACTAATAACAGAAAAATGTTAAGAAAAAATTCATGATACAGGATCCTGCTTCAAATTTGCAAATATATTGTTATTTAATCGTGCGCACTGCACCATCCTTGTGGGGACTTGAACACGTGCTACCATCCTTATGGGGACCTAGTCCGTAACACTATTTGTGATTGAATACAGTTGAAGGTACATGGCTAAATGTTTATTTTATCAACAATATACACAAACAACATTGTAATCTATTCATATATGAATTGCTGCATATATACTAGGGGTATAAATTAAAAACAGATTATGTTAATGTGCCTAAAAATATCATATCATGCTTAAAGAAAGACACTTAAAGCTGTATTTAACCTATTTATTAGTGCTTAAAATCTTAGGAGATAAGGGAACTAACAAACAAAAGAAATTAACATATGGAAACAAGGAATATGGTCAAGTGGAACCCAGAGCTTGATTAGCTGCTTACATTTTTGCCAAAATAGATGTTTAAGTTCCCATAGAGATAGTTGGTGAAGATCATTGTGTTTAAGCCTCCATAGAAATAGTGTGTACATTCAAACCTTACATCCCATTATAAAGAGTGTGAAGCTAATGATGTTGAACTCCACACAGAGGTTGTGTGTAATTATAGGTATGCTCAAGTCCCCACAGAGATAGTATGTTATTATAGCGATGTTTAAGTCCCCACAGAGATAGTGTGTTACCATGGAGATGTTCAAGTCCCCACAGAGATGGTGTGTTATTATAGTGATGTTCAAGTCCCCACAGAGATAGTGTGTTATTACAGTGTTGTTCAAGTCCCCACATAGATAGTGTGTTATTATAGCGATGTTTAAGTCCCCACAGAGATAGTGTATGAAGGTGATTGTGTTTAAGTCCTTATTAAATTAGAGCCCAATTCACAAAGGTAAACTTGGACAAAAAGTCTACCTTTACTACTTTTCAGTATTCACAAAGATAAATCTAGACCAAAAGTCTAACTTTACCACTTTTCAATATTCACAAAGCCCCATACAGAGAATGTGAAGCTGATGATGTTAAAGTCGAAGCAAACACAAGGAGATGATGGACGGAGTGCTGAAACCTTTCAGTCACTCACCCCCAGTCACAGATCTGGGTGGAATCCATCATCGTTCTTTAGCTCACTTCGCCACCCCAGTTCAGACCTAGCTATATGTAAATCAGACTTGACCCTGTGCCTCATGGGAACAGTCCAGCCCGAACTGCTAAGCCAGGTCTTCCCTGGACCGGAAACAAGCATCCTGGAACCAGTTTCGGGGTAACACCCAGTCATCAGCCAGTCTAGCTTGAATCCAGTGGCACAGTGAGCAAGGGACCCACATCTGGGCATACCCTGCCAAATTGGCAAACAAAGCAAACACAAGGAGATGATGGACGGAGTGCTGAAACTTTTCAGTCACTCATCCCCAGTCACAGATCTGAGTTGAATCCATCATCGTTTTTTAGCTCACTTTGCCACCCCAGTTCAGACCCAGCTATATGCAAATAAGTCTTGAACCTGTACCTCACGGCACCCCCTGGTGCTTCCTGTCAAAACAGAGCTTGCGTTTGATTACAGGAATGCTCAAATCACCACAGAGATGGTATGTTTTTATAGTGATGTTCAAGTCCCCACAAAGATAGTGTTTTATAGCGATGTTTAAGTCCCCACAGAGATAGTGCATGAAGAAGATTGTGTTTAATTCCTCATTAAAATAGGGCCCGATTCACAATGGTAAACTTAGACAAAAAATCTAACTTTTCTACTTTTCAGTTTCATCAATGTAAACTTTGACCAAAAGTCTAACTTTACTACTTTTCAGTATTCACAAAGCCCCATACAGAGAAGGCAAAGCTGATGATGCTCAATCCAAAACAGAGTTTGAGTGTAATTACATGAATGTTCAAGTCCCCAGAGATGGTGTGTGACTATAGCATTACCAGGGTCGCCAAAGAGAATGTGTGTGATAATAGAAATGCCCAGGTCCCCACAGAGATAGTGTGTGATTATAGAGATGTCGAGGTCCCCACAGAGATAGTGTGTGATTATAGACATGCACAGGTCCCCACAGAGATAGTGTGTGATTATAGAGATGTCGAGGTCCCCACAGCGATAGTGTGTGATTATAGACATGACCAGGTCTCCACAGAGATAGTGTGTGATTATAGAGATGTCGTACAATAAGTGCTATTTACTTGGATAACAATAAACATATGGTATTCAGAACCAAGATACCTCTAGGTGTTAATGTGTACTTTAAATATGCACATGAGATTTGATGATAGTGATACTAAAGCCACCACCAGAGATAGACTGGAATTATCCCATATCTATTAATCCCGCTTCAAATGCAGCATCAAAGAATTTATACTGTGTTCATCTATGAAGGTCCACACCTCCTTCAAAATGTAAGTATCTGAGTTATCAATTTAATTCCTAGCCGCCATCTTATGAACTCTAGTATCCATAAGGAAAATTAAACTTTATTTCTGATTGCAACAAACTCCCCATACTGATTTGTTCTGACCCTTTAGGATTATTACAATACAGAAATAGATTTAAGAACTGGCACATCTTTACAATTTTTGTCTCTATAATTGGAGAATGTAATGGTCCTCTCCTCACAAAGCTCTTCTTTCTCTCAAAGTATTTCTTTGTGTAGGATAATTAGTCATCTACAATTTAGTAGCATGTTGTTCAGTTTATAGGGGAATAAGGAGAGAAATGATTTAAATTTAACAGAGTTTTCTTTATTCACTTTTTATGTTATTTAAATGTTTAATTTATAAATCATTATATACTTGTTTCCTTGATTATTTAATCTGTAAAATTGTCGTTTCATTTAGACTATGTAAGAAATAATAATGTTTATAAATCAAATCAAATCAAATAAGCTTTATTCGGAAAGTTAATTTCAGTCCATAAAAGCATATACAATGTTATATTTCATTTTATACAATAAAAACAAATAACGTTAAAAATATATGTACAAGTTAGGTAGCAAGAGACTTTCATGTAGATAGTACTAATTAGTGTAAGTGCAAATGGCAAACTATGGGCATGTAGTTAATTCATCTTTAATTCATAAATTTAAGGGTTTTGCTTTCAATTACGAAAAGAGTGATATAGAACAGTCGATACAACTTATAAAAGTACTATTTTTTGGGTAATCGGACATAATAAAAAGATTAATGATGTTTTTAGAGAGGGAAAGAAGAAAAAATAACCCACGTCTGCAGTATTAGGATGCAACGGGGGCTAACTCCAAAACAACGTTTGGTACCTATTATTTACAATACTTCATCACAACAGCTCTAAAACAGTCGATAGAATTTATAAAAGTACTATTTTTGGGTAATCAGACATAATAAAAAGGGATTAATGATGTTTTTAGAGCGGGAAAGAAGAAAAAATAACCCACGTCTGCAGTATTAGGATGCGTCGGGGGCTAACTCCAAAACAGCGTTTGGTACCTATTATTTACAATACTTCCTCACAACAGCTCTAATAGACAATATGCTCTATCCTCAATTATACTTGTGTGCTATCACTATTAAAAGAGTCTAAAGCAATACTCTTTCGGGTTTTGATAAGATTTTTCAAAAAAATAGTAACATTAAAATTCATACACTCATTATCAAGACATTGGAGAGCCAGAAAGGCTGGGCGACATTGGCGAATGCCCCAGATTTTAAGAATTGGGGTTAACCATTTCATTCTCAGGTCTTTATAGAATTTACAAAATAAAATGACATGAATGGTTGATTGTTCAGAGACAGAATCACATGGACATTTTGGTAAAGTTTTTGACCAGTTGTTAACAGTTGGAAATGCCACCAGCCTATGAAAAATGTTCAACCGAAAACGAGTAAGAACAAATCTGTCATATCCTTTTTCACTTTTAAGTAAATAAAGTTGTATGCCAATTGAGGATGAAATCATAAGGTTATGGCTGACAGAAGATTTTGAAGCTTCACTCGTAAATCTCAGTCTCTCCATGTGATTCAGACAGTGTTTCTTAAAATCTTTCCTTGAGACAGTCAACATGGAGAGAGGGTTGTCAAAATATTCAGGATTCCCAATGTCTTTCATGAAGTCCCTCACATATCTTATCCATTCTATGTCACATGAGTGATCCAGTTTAAGAGCGTCCTGTAGGACTAGCTGATTGAATCGATTGGTCTCTGACTTCCAGATACGATGCCACAGGATGGCGGGTTGAATTTTTATGATGTCTGTAAGATAGGGGACTCCCAGCTCCGCGTGACATACAAAGGTAGATGTAGAAGGTGGAACCGCCAATAAATATCGTAAAAAAGCGTTTTCCACTTTCTGCAAATAATGTTTATATTAAAAAAGTACATATTTTATTTATTATTTTTATATGTTTCATTTATTTGATTTATTTTAATGTTATTATTATTTTTATTTATATTTTAACCCCTTCGCTGCTCGGCCTTTTCCCCACTGTACTAAGCCTTTTTTTGGTTATTTGGGGGAGTTTGCACTTAGGCCCCTGTAACTTTTTGATCACATAAGGTATCCACGCCATTTGCGTCCTTTTCTTTCAACATCATGGGGATTCTAAAGGTACCCAGGGTTTGTGGATTCCCTTGGAGAGGACCCAGAAATTAGACAAAATACAGCTAAATTTAGTTTTTTTGGGGAAAAATGGGAAAAAACTGCTACAAATGAAAGTGTCTGTTTTTTCCCTGCAAATGGTATCAAAAAAGGGTTTGTGGGGTCTGAAATCGCAATTTTCCCACCTTTTAGGTAATGGCAAACATTTGTCAGAAAAACTAAAATTTTTACACAGTCTTGCCATTTTTCTGGGACATAGCCTATTTTTGCTATTTTTTGTGCTTTCAACCTCCTTCCAGTTAATGGTAGAAATGGGTATGAAAGTAATAATGGATCCAGGAAAGCTATACATTTTTGAAAAGTAGACAACATTCTGAATTCAGCAAGGGGTCATTTGTGTAGACCCTTCAAGGTTTCCTTATAGAAACTAACATTTAAATATAGGAACAATTGAAAATTAGTTGAAAAAAAAAGCCTTTTGTGTCGACGTTTTCACCTGTAACTTCTTCTAATTATGACAACTCTTTGAAAGCAATATACCGTTACATCCGCTGGACCTTACTGGTTGTGGGGATATATAGGACTTGTAGGTTTACCAAGAACCCGACGAACCCAGAGCCAAAAACTGAGCAGCAGCTTGCAATGTTTTTTTATTATGTACCGGGTATATAGCAATTATTCTTGGAAAATGTATACATGGAAAAATCGGTATGAAAGACACCTAGGTATTTCTGAAATGGGAACAAAATATAGAGTTTAGAAACAGTAGATATTTGCACATTTCCGAAATTGGGAATACTCATACTAACATGAGAATTATCAGTCATTTTTCAAAATGACTTCTTTTTAACACATTGTCTTTCAGTTGGAAGGCAGAAATGCATCAAAAGCCAATAGGTAATAAAATTTGCTTTACAAATCTGAATTACCCTAAGTCTCCCGATAAGAATGGTACCTCACTTGTGTGGGTAGGCATAGTGCCCATGACAGGATGCGACTCAAAACGCAACGTGAACACACCACAATTTCACAATGAAAAATTACCCTATATTTGCAAAGTGCTTAGCTGTAGTTTTTGAACCCTAGCTCTGCCAGCACCTAGGGAAACCTAGCAAACCTATACATTTTTTTAAACTAGACACCCAGGGGAATCCAGGATGGGGTGATTTGACTGGCTCTCACCAGGTTCTGTTACCCAGAATCCCTTGCAAACCTAAACAATTGTCAAAAAAACACATTTTCCTCATATTTCTGTGGTGGAAAGTTCTGGAATCTGCGTGGATCCACAAATTTCCACCCACCCCACGTTCCCCAAAGTCTTCTGAGAAAAATGGTACCTCACTTGTGTGGTAAGGCCTAGTGCCCGCAACAGGAAACGGCACAAAACGCAACGTGGACACACCACAATTTCACAGTGAAAAATGACCCTTTTTTGGGAGAGTGCCCAGCTGTAGTTTTTGAACCCTAGTTCTTCCGGCACCTAGGGAAACCTAGCAAACCTATACATTTTTGAAAACTAGACACCCAGTGGTATCCAGGATGGGGTGACTTGACTGGCTTTCACCAGGTCAGTTTCTCTTACCCAGAATCCCTTGCAAACCTACAAAATTGTCAACAAAGCACATTTCCCCCACATTTCTGTGGTGGAAAGTTCTGGAATCAGCGTGGATCCACAAATTTCCACACACTCCGCATTCCCCGAAGTCTTCCAAGAAAAATTATACCACACTTGTGTGGGTAGGCCTAGTGCCCGTGACAGGAAACGGCGCAAAACACAACGACACCACAATTTCACAGTGAAAAATGACCCTTTTTTGGCAAAGTACCTAGCTGTAGTTTTTGAACCCTAGCTCTTCCGGCACCTAGGGAAACCAAGCAAACCTATACATTTTTGAAAACTAGACACACATGGGAATCTAGGATGGGGTGACTTGACTGGCTCTCACCAGGTTCTGTTACCCAGAATACCTTGCAAACCTACAAGATTGTCCAAAAAAAACAAATTTTCCCCACATTTCTGTGGCGGAAAGTTCTGCAATCTGCGTGGATCCACAAATTTCCACCCACCTCGAGTTCCCCAAAGTCTTTCGAGACAAATGGTACCTTACTTGCATGGGTGGGTCAAGTACCCGCGACAGGCAAGGGCCCAAAACCTATTGAGGCGACATCAAAATTATCTATCACAAACCAACCTGATTTTGTTAGGGGGGGTCCCATGACTTTTTGGCCCGGAGCTCGGCGGCCACCTAGGGAAAACTACCAAACCATACATTTCTGAAAACTAGATACCCGAGGTATTCCAGGTATGGCTTGCGTGGATCTCCCAACGTTTTCTTACCCAGAATCCCCAGCAAACCTGAAATTTTGCTGAAAAAAAATACTTTTTTCACACATTGTGTGTGGAAAGTTGTGGCATCACCAGGCTGACACAAATTTCCTACCACCCAGCGTTCCCCCAGGTCTTCTGATAAAAATGGTGCCTCACTCGTGTGGGAGGCCCAAGTAGCCACCACAGGCAAGGTCACAAAACGTATTAAGGCCACATCAAAATTAAACCCCTTGGAAGTCCAAAACTTTTCCTTCTGTTGTATATATTGGGGTGCTAATAGTAAATTTAATCCCTCTAAAGCCCAACACGTTTCCAGCTGTTTCACACATTGCAGTGGGAATAGTAACTCTAACCTCTACAAAATGCAAGACTTTCCCTGCGTTTGCTTAGTGCGGAATGGGAATAGTAAATTTGACCCCTCAGAAGTTCAACACCTTCCCTACTGTTGCTTAGACTGGAGTATAAATAGTAAATTCAACCACTCTGAAGTCCAACACTTTCCCTACTGTTGCTTAGACTGGAGTGGGAACTTGGGGCCTGATTCACAGAACTAACTTAAGACAAAATCCTAAACTTACTACCATTTTAGTATTCACAGAAGGCACTTACTCATTTTGGTATTCACAGAAGGCACTTGCTCATTTCTGTATTCACAGAAGTTTGGAGTACTAACTTTAGGACTCCTCAATGCCTTTTGTGAATACTGAAAGTCTTAAAGTTAGGATTTATTTTTTTTAATGCTTTTTGCCCCCCAGGAGAACCTCGCACTCAACCCCTAAACACTCAGACTGCCAACAGACCTCACCTACAGGACCCACGGCCAGTTCTCCTGCCTCCACTGCCGCCAGACCTTCACCACCACCCCGGTCCCGAACACCACAGACGCCAGCACCGATGACACCCTCAGATGCATCCTCCTCAACGTGCGCTCCGTACACAAACACGCCATGGAAATCTGGAACCTACTCAACCCTCTCTCGCCCGACATCGCCTTCTTTATGGAAACCTGGACCAATGCTGCCTCCGCCCAGACATCAACACTGCCATCCCAGACGGATTCAAGATCCAGAGGAAGGACTGCCTCAACCACATGGGAAGGGCCTCGCCATCTCCCACAAGAGCACCCTCCGCCTCACCACCTCCAGCAAAACCTTACCCCCGCCGAAGACCTGAACTTCCAGATCCAGACCAGCCCCCACACCACACTCCGAGGAACCCTCGAATACAGACCCCCCGTTCCTAGACACCCTTTGCCACCACCATTACTGAATTCATCACACCCACGCCATCGCATTAATGAACTACATGCTCATTGGAGACCTCAACTTCCACCTCAACAACCCCAGTGACCCCAACTCCACCATCCTTCATGACAACCTCACCAACATCGGACTTAACCAACTCATCACCACACTGACCCACAGAGCAGGACACACCCTCGACCCCATCTTCACTGCAGGTAACAGCATTCACTTCAGCCACACAACGCACCCGCGATGGACCGACCACCACTGCATACACTTCACCATCGACAAACACAAGGCACCTAAACCAGCCCCTCGCCCACCACGAAGAAACTGGAGCAAGGTTACTGATGAGTATCTGAACTCCACCCGAGACAACCACACCTGGGCATCGACGCCAACACCACAGCCAGAGGACTCCACACTTGGATCTTCAACGTGCAGACGAGCTCACCCGGCTACACAACCCCAGCAAACAGCACACCAGGAAATATGCCTGGTTCACCACCGATCTCCCAGAAGCCAGGCGCATCTGCAGATGCCTGGAGAAGAACTGGAGGAACACCAAGACAACCGAGAACTACTCTACCTGCAAGGACGCCATGACGGACTACCACAACCAAATCAGAACCATCAAGAGGAACTTCATCCACAAAAAAATCCTCGCTAACTCCACCAATTCCAAGGAACTCTTCAGTGTCATACAGGAATTCACCAACCCACGCAGCGAAGCAACAGCAACCCTGTCCCAAGACCTCTGCGACAAACTTGGAACCTACTTCCACCTCAAGATCAAAACACTCTACAACAACTTCGTCGACCACCCACAAGATGCCACAGCCAGCCCCCAGCCCCCCGAGACACCAGCCAGCCCACCATCTCCAACTGGACACCGATCACGACCAACTAAACTGCCGCGACCATGAAAGACATCCCCTCGGGGGCCCCCACTGACCCCTGCCCAACGCACATCTACCACAGAGTCGCAAACACCATTGCACTCAAACTACAATGCACCATCAACACCACCTTCAAATAAGGCACCTTCCCAGACGACTGGAAGCATGCAGAAGTCAGGCCCCTGCTCAAGAAGCCCACACCTGACCCCACCATCCTCAAGAACTGCCGGCCCATCTCGCTCCTCCCCTTTGCAGCCAAAGTAGCAGAGAAAACAGTCAACAGGGAACTGACACGTTTCCTCGAGAGAACGGCGTCCTTGACCCATCCCAATCCGGATTCCGAAGTGACCACAGCACCGAGACCCCCCAACTCGCCACCACAGATGACATCCGCACCCTCCTGGACCAAGGCGACTCTGCAGCCCTCATCCTACTCGACCTGTCAACAGCCTTCGACACCGTCTCTCACCGCACACTAGTCGCCAGACTACACGACTCCGGTATACAAGGAACAGCCCTGGACTGGATCTGATCGTTCCTCACATGAAGAAGCCAAAGGATCAGACTACCACCCTTCCTCTCCGCCCCTACGAATATCACCTGCGTAGTCCCACAGGGGTCATCACTGAGCCAGACCCTCTTCAACATCTATGTGGCCCCCCTCGCAGCCATCGTCCGACAACACAGGTCAACGCCGTCAGTTCCAGCTGCTTCAACACCCTCCGCATCCTTCGCAAGACCTTCAAATGGATCCCCCCTGAGTCAAGGAAGACAGTCACCCACGTACTCATCACCAGCAGATTGGACTATGGAAACGCACTCCACGCCGGCATCAACAAGTCCCTACTCGGCAAACTCCAGACAATACAGAACACCATGGCCAGACTCGTCCTCGGCATCCCCCGGCACAAACACATCAGCCAACACCTACGGAGACTCCACTGGCTCCCTGTGAAGAAGAGAGTCCCCTTCAAAGTCCTCACCCACACCTACAAATGCCTACACAACAACAGACAGAAGTACCTCAATGACAGAATCGACTTCCATGTACCCAGAAGAAATCTCAGATCTTCCAACCTCGCATTGGCCAAAACCCTGTGCATCCACAGAGCCAGAGCAGGCGGAAATCATTCTCTCACATTGCAGCCAAGACCTGGAATGAGCTACTGGCAGACATCAGACAGGCCCCCTCCCTGAACACCTTCAGACCTGGCTCTTTGGCTAAACAGATCTGCGTCCCCCCCCAGTGCCTTGAGACCCTCACGGGTGAGTGGCGCTTACAATTCCCTGATTGATTGATTGATAAAATGGAGATATTAGTAATATGTGATTTCTACCTGACTGATTCTGCACATGCAATTTTTTCAACCTCTTTTTACAGTTAGGCATTATCCTGAACTCAGAGACAATAAATTGGCCTGGTAGAAGAAATATACATTTTCTTGATATTGAATGCACCTTAACTACCACACATTAGGTTTAGCCTACATACAAAGACATCAGTAGTGAGATGCTGGTTGTGATGAAAGCTATAGACCCCAGCTATCTTGTTTGATGACTGAAAAATGTTTACCCTGGGTTCAGAGGGAAGTATAGAAAAGAGTGATGATAGAATGGAATGCTTAAATAAACCTCCGCCACAGGTAATTATTGAGGGCTGCATCCCAGTCCGTCGTAATTTTGCACACCATGCTACCTCTATTTGGACAAGCTGTATGCACATCAGTCTAGACCCTGCTCCAATAGGAGCATCCTGCCTAAACTGCCAGGCCCTTTCTGAACCTGAGCACAAGCAATCCAAGATTGGTTTCTCCCTGATTGGGGCCCTTCAGACAGGTGAAACTAGTTCCAGTGGCACAGTGAGCACGGTACATATGCCTGGGCATTCACGTCACACTGAAGTATTCAGACTCAAGCAAGATCATAGAAGCAGAGTTCAAGGAGGGAATTAATTTAGTTTCCACTGTCAAGGCAGTGAGAGATGGTGGTTTCCCTATTAATTTCTTGGAAAATCAATCCCAACAGGCTAGCCTCTCTGTTGTACACAGTTTTCAAGGAAGCCAAAGATAGTTAATACCTCCAAATGGATTTTAACTATCACGTTAATATCCAAATCAGGGAAAGACCAACTACTTTGCTCCAGCTGCAGACTAATCTCACTGACCAACTCCGATGTGAAGATTTAAGCAAATGTAGTTGTCAGTCAATTAAAGAAAGTGATCCCCAGTCCCCACTGCTCTCAACTAGGCTTTCTCTCTGGAAGATAATCTAGGAACTACCTCAGACTGCTCCAACACCTCCTATTGTAAACTTGTAATGTCTCAGATGAGAAAAAGAGGCATTCCTTGGATGCCGATAAAGTATTTGACAGGGTTGAATGTGAATATATGAATAGCATTCTCTCCAGAACTGGTATTCAACCAAACTTTATAGCACAATTTAAGTAGCTGTACAAATCTCACAAGCTAGATTCAAAGGTGATGATTTCTGTCAAATGTCATCCATATTCACAGAGGCATGCACCATAGCTGTCTTGCTTCCCCCTCATGTTCATTCTGACTCTATAACATCTGGAGGTAGCCTTTAGAAAATCTGGACAGCGTAGTGAAGCAGGCAGGGGAGCTGCAACTACAGGTAAACATTTTGGAGCCTGATGATTCAATTACATCCTTGAAGACCTGATGACTGACTTTTCTTCTTTCGTGGATTATAAAATCAACTGATTGTAAAGTGAAGCATTCCATATGGGATTAGCAAACATGGCACATGACAATTAGACTCCCCCTTAATGCCAAAACCTCAGCAAATGATGTCAAATTAAAGCCTTTGCAACTTTCCATATCAGAAGATTGCAAACTGTTGAAAGGGTTGTAGGAGCCAGATATAACTGCCTCTTTAGGATGCTCTCCCTCAAAATCACAACCATCTGTTACAACAGTCTCAGAACCTAATAATACATTGTGTGAAACAACTCCAAACTTCTGTTGCAAATGTTTAAACTATATGCAGCTACAACAAAAGTCGGACTGTGATTGCGGATCATGCAATCTTACTGTGAGGCCCGTTACATTTTGCAGTTGAAATCCCTCATAGCCAGTGCTCAGGATGCCGGTTGGCTTCTAATCGAAAAGGGACTATTACAATTCTAATTCTCAGCAACAGGCATCCTGTACACAAAAGCTAGCCCCACTAGACACTGATGACCTATGTTAAATGCAAAGTTTCCCACCTGGCACTCCATACATAAACACTGAAGATCAACAAGCTAAAATGTTCAAATGCTCTGATTTGGCCCATTTAAGGTCTGATTTTTGGTGGCTAAAAATTCTTTTGGCACACCTAGAAAATGAAAGGTTTTTTATAGCCAAAGCACCACCTGTGAGATGGTCAAATTAAAACATTTGAATCTCTGTGACAGGAATTTCATCTGTCTAGTAATGAAAATGGAAATACTGACAGTGCCTGAGGAACCATTCATTGACCTGTGATTGCACTAAAGAGGAATGCACCAATCAATTACTTTTTGAAAATGCAGAGTTGTGCCGGATATGTACAAAACAATCATCTCAGAATGCACCTTCTAAATAAAATGAAACTTGTCTGATACTCGGCTGGCAGGATTGACCCCAAACAACTTTCTTGGTGGACTGTTAGTCAGAGATATTGTCATTACATGACCTTGACTTGAGACAGGCCCACTTTAAACTAAACTTCTTCAAAGTAATCCAAGGCTGGCATAGGTTGCATCAACACCTGCACATTCCTCTCTCTGGCTAGAGATGCCAACCAATAGACTGGCATTGTACATATTCTATGGTATTGTACAGCTCTTCACACATACTGGTACAAAATTTGGGAATATTCAAAAGAAACAATGACTTTAACATAACATAACATAACACGTGTATTTGTAAAGCGCACGTTCACCACTACGGGTATCTTGGCGCTGAATAACAGATGTTTATTGTTACCCAACTCAATGGTACTCATTTTATCGACCTCAGATGGATGAAAGGCTGAGTGGACCCGCCGGGATTTGAACCTGTGACCATGAGGTCGAACACAGGCACCTGCAGCAGACGCATTAGTCCACTGAGCCACCAGACCCGGCTTTACATGACAATAGATGTTGCAAAAAGAATGTGCTCCTCACAGAGGGAAATCTCATAACTTTCCAGGAATGGAAGTCTGACCCTAATAGCTATATGTAGATACTTAAGTTGCACACTCAACGAGGAGGGGTGTGGGTAAGGTCCATGTCTTTTCTGGGCATATATACACAGACAGTCTCTGGAGCCCTGATAGGATTTGTAGGTGTAGAAGGAAGGTGAGGCCTCAAATAGTCATGTCTGTTCATTGAACGAAACCTATTTCTGGGGTTTCCACCAATGGCTTTTGGCACTTTCCCAGAGCTACTAACACTGATAAACCTTGGAATGCGTCAAAATTCTACTTCTCCCCAGGTGAGGCGTAATGAGGGGAAATATATTTATTTCTCCTTGTTTTTAGGTCTCGCCTGACCCAGCGCATGCGCTGGTCTGGCGAGACTTTTTGAGAGGGCTCCAAAAAGTGCTACCAGGCCAGCCTAGAGCTACAGTGCATGTGCGCGGGCGCACGTGCTGCGCTTCACAGCGATTACTTTAACTTTCGTGGCCGCAAGGCCGCTTTGATGTTTATACTGCTTTTCTCCCCTGGTGACTTGTTTGCAGACACTGGAGGCTGGACCAGTGCCAGTTTCGCCTCTCTGCCTCCCATAGTTTCCTTCCCATAGGGGGCCCCGAGAGTCACTCTGTGGGCAGGATCTACGTACCCCTACTTGGGGAAACAACCCTCTTGCCTCCTGGGCCTCGCTTGCTCTTTCAAGCCTGAGCGGAATTGCTGTTTCACCAAATCAGCACCTCCTGAGAACAGAGCTTCCTGGCTCCCGCCCAGGACAGAACTTTAAATTGCACCCTGCGGGTAATTCAGTCCAGGACTCAGAGGAGTGGTAAGGTTCGTGCTCTCCTTGCGGAACCTCCTCACCCATCTGAAGCAGACGTGAGCTGTCACTGCTGTGGAGCACTCGAAGCTTCCGCCTCCGGCTAGCGCCTAGAAGCACTCCCAATGCACTGCAATTATGCTTAACGTATACAGGAGCCTGCTAGTGCTATTCCACTACCGTGGATCTGTAACTAGGCGCTTTTATAGCCGAAACTGTTTGCTCTGTATAAACTCGTCTCTGTCCACAAGGGCTATGTGCACCGGAGGTAAAATAAATTAAGGGCCTCATTTTATATTTATTTTTATACTTCCTCTGCCCGGCCTCAGTACTGGGCTATACATGTGTTGCCCAGGCCAGGGAACCTGCCCCATGTGTCTCCTAACAGTGCTGGGTCATAGCTGCGATGTCCGTAGAAGAGTACTCCCCGCCCTAGGCCTCTCAGCGTTACACCATAGCTGTGAGATACAGGAAGTGGCACCCCCTCTACTGGTCCTTGCAGCACTAGAACATGGCTGTGAATCCGAGGGGATAGGATCTCTTGCCATTGCCTTTGCAGCTCTGGATTATGGTGGTGAGGTACAGGGGAGGGGACCTCTGCCCCCGGGGTTTCGCAGTGCTAGTCCACGACTACAAGTCCCAGGGAATGGGTCTTTCGTCCCCTGGACCGTTCAGCTCTAGACCATGGTTATGCGGCCTATGCGAGAGAGCCTCACAACACTGTATCGTGGCTGTTTGCATGGACCCAAGTCGGGGCAGAGCCATGAATAGTGCAGATGGTGCAATAACATTGGGTCCCAGGTGTATTAAGTGCCTCATGTTCCCAAATTTTGACTTAAATTTATTTTGCAGCTATTGGAGGAGGGTGTTGAAGCTTTCATTTTGCACCATGTTAACATTGCTAAGCTACTTGCCTTTCCTCCATGTGGCCTGAAGTCATGTTCCAGGGCTACAAGATTCAGGAGATGCCCTCCCTGCCCGGGGCCTCATAGTTGTGGTTGAGTGCTGTATGGCTTGTGGCGGTGGCATACTGCCATGGAGGTCACAGTGCTGGATAATGTCTGTGAAAACCATGGGGTGCGGTCATGCTCAGAGGTGTAGATATCAGTAGTGCAGCAAATGCAGTGGCTCTAGGGCTCAGTGATGTTAGGGACCTAATTTCACTAAATTATAGCTTTGTTTTACTGATAACCAAATGAAGGGGGTTGCAATTTAATTCGTTTGCATCAGGGCCTGTGGCATTATTTCAGAACAACTGGCCCCTCTCTCAAGGGCATTTCACATTATATAGAGCTACAAGACCCAGAAGAGGCCCACCTTTCCCTGGATCTCACAGTACTGGATCTTTGCTGCAAGGCTAAAGAGAAAAGGCTCTCTGAGGGCCATATATTTCAATAGTGCAGCAAATGATGTAGCACTTTTGAATTATGGACCCAATGCTCCCAAATTATGTCTGATTTGTAGTGTTCAGCCAGCAGACAGGGCTTAGTTAACTTGTTTGCACCAGGGCCGTGGCATAATTGCTACACAACGGGCCCCCTTGCGTGTGCCATAAGGCCTATGGGATGGAGGCACTTCCCTGGACCTCCCAGTGCTGTGAAGCCCTGGGGATGGCCCCGCACCTCATTTCCTTTGAGCCTCAGATATATGGCCAAGGGCTGCAAGGGAGGGAGAGCCATACCCTGGGTGCGAATCACAAGGTGGAGTTCTCTCTCCCTTAGACCTCACAGCCTGGTCAAGCACTGAAAGGCTCCGGGAAGGGGGGGGTGGAGTTAGGTTTGTTTTTGATTCCTTGTGAACTTCAAAGAATAGATGCTTTCATTTACTTTTCTGTATACAAACTGGCACGGATGTTCCCAGATCCCAACCAATCTGTGCGCAAAATCCCCTCAACCGTTTGTTGCACCGTGATACTTCAGATTGGATATGGCTATGTCCATTCAACAAAGATCTTTTACGTGTGAAGAAGCTAATCTTTTGTGTTATGCTAAAAGACAATCCACATACTTTTGCTAGGAATTACTGAAATTGTACAATATATAACTTATTGTACCAAGCATGTGACCAGGGTTGCGTTAATGGCATATATTGAATAGTAATATATTCAGTCTTCCAGTTTCCCACTTTCGTTCATATACGTAGTCTACATGACTTTCAGTTTTACTTTAGCTGTCTCACGCCCAGGTCTGAAGATAAAACAAATAATATGGTATTCTACATTTATATGCGGAGCGCACTTAGACTAAGGTTCTTGGCGCAGCAGCAGGTAACACTACTTAAAGAGAGAGAAATAGACGTTATTGATTAAAGAGCAAGGTTCTGAAGGCTTTCCTGATTTTTAATAAAATTGGTTCTGAGTGAAAGGCAGCTTGGAGAGAGTTCCAGAATTTGCAGCCTAAATAGCGAAGAATCTGTTCCTTTATGCATCCGTTCTAGTTTGTAATAGGGTTAGCAACAGTTGATTGGTGGAGGATGAGAATTTATTTGGCTGATAAAGTAAAGATTTGAAAGATATAAAGGTACGACAGTATAAGATTTGATGTATGATCATAAGGGCTGCCTAGATTGAATAGACAGCTCGTGCAGAATAATTAATAATGGGGACATACTTTCATGTCTTGATATGCCAAATATCAAGGCAGGCAGTGGCCTTTTTTGCAAGTGGAAGTTGATAGAGGAGTTTGTCAGGGAGACCTAAATAAATGACTGTAGTCTAATCCACCTAGACTGAATTAAGACTTTGACGACTGGTATGTGCCAATTGCTGTCGATGAAAGGTAAAAGTTTCTTTTGAGATGTTAAGCTGGCAAAAACATACTCTACACTTATGTCACTTGTGTTTCGAGGTATATATTGGTGTAAAGATTGATGCCCAGAGTTCAGATGAGTTTGCATGAGGATGGAGAATATTGCATAAATTCAGGCCATGAGACATGAAAATATTTTACGGATTGGCAGCACCTTTGTTATGGTAGAATTTACCTTCATGAAGTTAGAAGGCATCCACTAGTGTGTTGCAGTAAGGCAGTTGGTCAAAGTAGTTTAATTTTGTGCAAGATTTACATTAGCTGTTAGACAGGCTAAACATTATTTGAGTGTCTTCCAAATAGAAACTGAACCTTAGACTTTGTAGGAGAGTGGTTTGAAAAGTGTGGGCGGGGGCAAGACTGACCCTTGTGGGCACCACAGTCCAATTGCTTAGGGGTCGAATTAAATGCTATGGTATTGAAGGCTGCTGGCAGATCTTTATGTATCAGTGTCCCGACTCTCCCATTGTCAGGTGTCAAAGGATATACCCAAAACCTGTAGGACCACCAGTTCTGTTTAATTAAACTTAAACTGTTCCTGATGAAGCAGGTTCTGATTATCAAAAAAGGAGAACAGTTCCATACTGTGTATTACCAATAATCTAGCTTGGAAGGCTTCCAAAAGATTAATATCTTTGACAAATAGCTGGAGCAGTTTAACAGCCACTTTTTCAAAACATAAGCCAATTTTGGTAGAAGAGAACTTGGCCAAAATGTCTTGATCTTGTGGGTCAAAGGTGTTTTTTTTTTTTTTTAAAGGGATTTTACAATGTCAGTTTTCCACGCAATGGGGAAAATACTTTGTCCTAAACGACTGTTCAACAAGTCCAGCAGTTGAGATTTGATCGAAGGGAAAATAAGTTTCCTGAATTTAGCTGGTCTGACGGCAGGTTGTAATAGCTGCATCAAGACCGGCTCCCATTAATTGGTGTGAAATAATTTAAAGTAGTCACAGTTTAGATGTTATGCCTGGTCCTCGACAGACCACCAGATGTAGAATTTTTTTTCTGCCTGGATGTTGCCATGTATTACTTTAATCTTGTTGAAGAAAAATAGAGCACAATGATCCCATAGTTCAGAGTGGTGTATGGTAGCCAAGGAAGCTGAAGGAGATTGTAGTTCTGATACAATATGGAATAATTATTTCAACATTGTTGAAGCTTGGAAGATATTATCAAAGAAGTAGCTTTTCTTGGCTACTCCGATTTCAATTTCTAGGTGACAGCTCTGTTATATTCTGTTCTTTTATGTATAGCATAGTCTTCACATCATTTTTGTTATACTGTGCCACTTCCAACTTGAGAAATTTAAATTTTTCTGAGAACCAGTTATTTTTTTGTTCCATATCGTAATCTATCAAGACCTTCTGTTAAGCTGTTCACTCATTTGTTTTGTTAAAAGCAAAAAGTGATTGGAGGAAACCTTGAATTAATTTCAGACTCTGGTCATTATTTGAGAGGATTTCCAGTTCATGTTTTTATTTATTATGTTAATTTTCTGAGCAGGACCAACACTTATTTGCATAAGGGTGGACCCTGGGAGTAGTAACAGTCAAGCCATGCCCCATCTAAACACAAACAACCCCAGACTGGTCTAAGACTTGCCAGGCCTCCTTAAAGAGGTGCAGGTTGAGTCATATGGTCCAGTGAACTAACGTGCTCACATCTGGATATCCCCATTGTACTTAGAAAGTTTCACTGGGAGGAAGAACAAGGTGAATAGTAGACTGGTTGAATTAATTTTAGCCCCTGGTAATTATTGTAGTGCACATTTCAGGCCATCATTTTTTTGTTCGGTCTGCTACAGGTGAGGACTGACCACATGCAAGGTTTACATATGAATATAGTGGCCATGCTGCTAAAATACTTGCCAAGTGGCAACCTGTGCCTTGCAAATATAGCCCAGCACCGTGAGGTCCTTGGTTTGGAACAGATTAATGAACCAGACTTGCAGCATATTTTAATTGCATTTGAATGTTTGCTTTCTAAGTGTTCTTTAAAAATTGTGAAAAATCATTGTATGCAAGTGAAATGATATATACATCTCAGAACTGTTAATTAAATCTGTATCATGCTAATTTGCAAAACAAAATGTACTCTGGAACCCCCTAAGTTTATGCTAATAAATCATATCAGAATGTTTAAATACTCTAGAGTGGGTCGATAGGGATCTTATAATCAATTCCAGGGCAACTACCATTGAATCATTATAGTCAGCGTATTATGTTGTTCTGCTATTTTCACATTGAATAATGTTCATTTGTGCTAAAAAGTCCCAAAATACTTATAACTCTCACGGAAACCCTAAATAACCATTGTTTGTTTGTGCAGAACTTTTTCTAAGTCTGACATGAGCTTCATTAATATTTTGAATACAAATGTATATGTATCAGAACTCCGATATATCTCAAGTCAAACGGTTTTCAACAGTTTTGTTTGCTTTCATATTTTTCTTTCTCACAAAATGTATGTGTCACACACCTTATCTTGCACTGGGTATCTGTGAAACCATCTTGGAATTTCAGTTCACACTGGCAACCCCTCTAGGGCATCCTATATTTAGCAAGCCTCTTTAAGAATTAGGAACAAATATGACATCACCCTACCTTGATAGAATTCCACCAGTACCCCTTGTAAGCCCACACCACCTTCAAAGCCAGCTGCATCATCTACAAAGCCTTCAAGGCTTATATTCACGCTTACTTGATAACAAGATCACCGTCTCCTGTGACTGTCTGCACTTTTGCAGCCAGGATGCCTTCAGCTGGGAGACGAAGTGTAAAACAATAGAAAACAAGCATTGGCATAGCCAATAGGTCTCGCCTTTGGGACCTTATAAGTGTTTAGCCATGCAACAGTTGATGTAGTTGCACCAAGGATATTGTGCTGCAAAACTAAATACTTATAAGGTCCCAAAGGCGAGACCTATTGGCTATGCCAATGCTTGTTTCTTCTTTCTAACACCTCTCAGGATTTTTTTTGTGTGCAGAAAGGCCTCTCTTCCTGCACAAAAACAATCCTGCTTACAACGCAGGCACCCTTGCACGATGGTGCATGGGTGCCTGCGCTGGTGCTAGGCAGTCCATCGTGCGCCAGCGCTGGGAAATGACAGGAATGCCCTTTATAATGTAAAGTACAGTGCATTCCTGCTCTTTACCTATCAAGCAGTGCAGCGCAGCAAGGTGGCTTGCTGCATTGCATCGCATGATTTGTTGATCAATGTGCCCCTTAATGAGAGTGTGTAATGCCTCTTGTAACTCATACCACATCAGTATTGAATGCATGTACTTTGCAGAATTAAGCAAATACATTGTGAAGGGCATACTCACAGCCTATGGAACAATGTCAGCCTTCACGAAATAAAAAAAGCAAATTATGCACAGAAAATTACAAAATATGTGTGAACTATGCATCTAAAGTGAAATTCTGCATCAGATTCTAAGGCTTTATTCCTAGTATTTTTACCATTTAACATACATTGATACAAATTCCAATGTTGCAGAAGGCGCAGTGGTTTAAGAAACTTAACAGTAGGTGATAATCAAATTGTTATTTACCAACATAATAGTGTGTAATTTGTGCATGGATGCCCCAGAACACCATTTTATGAATGCTGTTCATTGAAGCTCTTATATGTTTTTGGGCAACTTTTATATAGCGCAAAATCGACCCCAAGGTATTGGAGCACTTTACTAGAGCACCACTTACATTACACAAGGACATATTTTATTCCAAGCATGGGGAGATTAAGCGATTTGCCCAGAATTACTGGACTGATGCTGAGACTCGCACCACGATCTCCAGTTCCAGCATTAGCAGCTCTGGCCATATGCCACATCCTCCCCATTAAAGGAGCGAGTGTAAAACAAAAATGTTGAAATAAAAAGACAATAAAAGCACAAAAGCACCAGTGTACTAATAGGAATGCCTTGTTTTTGGTTTAAAACTGTGTTTTTAATTTTGGGTGTACCAATTGTTCACATTGGGCCTCTGGAAGCACCTCCTTCCATTAGAAAAAGCCCTGGCAATCCGTACAAAAATGTAATTATTATTAATGTCAATTGGAGCACTCAGGCGCTGAATACATCTAAGAGTTGTTTTGGGGTTATTCTAAAATCTGAGACCTATTGGAAAAAGTACTGTGTTTACAACAGTGGCAGTGAAAGGCCCCTAATTTCAGGACAATGCATGTAATGCAAACATGAGAATGTCTGTCGATTTAAAACCAAACATGTTCAGGACAAAGAACACGCTTTTCGCGCCTTTATTGAAAGGCATGAAAGAATTTAATGTTTTGTTGCATCCTGAAGAGGATAAAAGAAAGGCCTTCCTTCCAAACATCAAGTGGAATACTCTCTGCCTTGACCGGAAACTCAAGGCAGGACTTCAGATCGGCAGGCCAGAGTTGCAAATGCGCGTCTCTGTGCATAACAAAAGGGTCATTAGCATCGCAAGAGACCCCTGCGGCCGAAAACCCCTGAAGTCTGCTACCTTCCCAGACTGGGGGATGGGTTTGCTCCTAACAACACACCTTCGTTCAAGTGCATGGGAAAGCTCTGATATGCGGCCGTGATTGCAGCCAGGATGAGGCTGAGGCGTGCAGACAAAAGCTGTCTGTGAGCAGAAACTCCATCTCCAAATAAATTTACAATTGCAACAATCACGCAGCGTTTATTATTTTAAAGGGAAGAACTAACTTTAAAGTACACTTTCTTTTATTTGTAATTAAATAGCTGCATCTCTGCCATGGTTTTGTGCAGTAGGAAAGGGCCTCATATCTCGAGCCCGTCACAAAGTGAACTCTTGGAGTTATGTTTTGTCAAGTTGTTCATTTAATTAATAAAAAATAAAACATTTAAAGAGGAGACCACGGAGAGACATGACTTAAAAAGAACACTAAGTGTTTGGGAATTGCTTTTTGAAGAGAAATAACATGTAGAAAGTGTGCAGAACTGTATAAGATCAGAGAAATATGTATAAGGCTTTAGTGGAACTTTAGAGAAGGAAAAGAATTACAGGAATGGCGTGAGGAATATGTAGAGAAGTTCAGATGGATAGATTTGGGGTGATGTGAAATGGGTGAGAGGCGCCTTACATGCAATATTTTTAAACACCCATGCAGGCCAACATCCCTGTGATTGTAGCCAATCATAATGGGTTGCAATTTGCGACCTAGCTCATGCATACTAATAAGGTAGGTCAAATTGCGACTTACTACGATTCTGTATTATGTGAACTGACCTACTAGTACATTGGTTGGTTCGCAAAATACAGATGCATTCGGTGAAATTCAATGTGCAAATTGCAACCCATTGTACCAGACATAATACATTATCAAGGGGCGCAGTGGAGCAGCTACAAATGCTGCACTGCGTGAGGAGAGAGCATCATATTTACAGAAATATGGCACTCTCCCTAGCACCGGCGCAGAAATATGCTTCTGTGCACCATGCATACACCTTAGTGCAAGGGTGTCTGTGTGAGTCTAGCATAGGATTTGTCCTGGAAGGCTACCCTTCCAGGACAAAATACTATGCTTAGACTAACTTTAAAACTTTTCACACCTTGTATGTTTGCTGTACAGTGCAGCACACATGCAAAGTCGGAAAAAAAAGAAATAAAAGCATTTCTCAGAGATAGCGCCTGGTTGAAGTGTTAACTATTTTTTGACACAAAACCCTGTCTACTTTTTAAGTAAATAGGGTTTTGTGTCAGAAACCTTGGGTGGTTGGATGGGAACACCCATGTAGCACCCATGGAATGCTCCCTTGCCGCTGCTTTGCACTAATTTCAAGTGATTTTCCAGTGCACAACAAGTTTTGCGCTGGAAAGTGAATTAGTAAAAAAGGATTTAGCATTGATTTGCGGCACTTTTGAGATGCAAACACAGCGCTAAATCTTAGTAAATATACCCCTAAGAATTCTTAAGTAATGAATCATAAAAGTTGCTATTTAAGACTCCGGACCCATAGTACATAATATTTTGCTTTTTCTAAATAGGAACTGGAAAAATTACTTTTTGTACATGAGACCCTTAAAGTAGCAGAAGCAAATGAAAAGACAGGATACGATTCAAATTGCATTTCACTGGGTGGAAGGAGGGTAGAGGTGGTGGAAGGATGCATATTTTCCCTTAATGGATATTATTTCAGTAACTTAAGGGTCATTTTCTGACTTGATATATATAGAGTGTTCCAAAACTCTGTTGCATGAAAGTTGCCAAATGAAAATATTCCCATATTCCATACTATGACTAGTTTTAGGGCAACACACTAACGTATAAAAAAAAATTATGAATGGAATGTTTTTATTCATCTCAGCCACAGGTAGCTACTCTGGCCGCATCCCTGTCTATTGATTTTTTTTTGTACAATATGCCACCTGACTTTGGACCCATCCATATGCAAATCATTCTTGACCCTGCTCCAATGGGAATTCCAACTCCGTGGCAATTCTGCACTGCAAACCTGGCCACTGCAGTCACCCCCTATTTCCATCTAAAACCAGTTGGAGAAGGGGGTTGAGATTAAGGCGGGTGGGTGCTGGTGCTGAAAAGCCCATGTAGAGGAGACACACTGTAAGTCTCACTTTATGCTCATCTTGTCCTTTCCCACCGTAAGACAGTTTTCAAAGTATACCAGAATAAATGGAGGGCATGCTCGGGGGACTTGAAAAGCAGGAGTGGTATCAAAAGAGGCTTTGACATAACTGATTATATGAAGTATTTTTGGGCTTCATGGGAATTTCATGAGCTACTCTGTTGAATGTGTGTGACTGGATGTTTTTGGTGATATGTTATAGTTACATTTAAATAGTGCTTCAATCCACTGATGCAGTACCAAAGTGCACTTTAAGAGGGATAGCATGCTACGTCATGCAAGTGTGTGTGCTGTGCCATGTATGAGAACCACAGTTGTGTTTTTATCATGACTATTTTTACTGTGCCTTGGCATGCAGTGAAGCAAAACCAAGAGAAGGTACACTGAGGCCCTCATTAAGAGTAACCTCGTTAATTTTAATGGGACCTGTAATTGAAGCTGCTGATCCTTATTGGAAATATAGGTTCTGCAGTAACTCCACGGAGTTGGATTTTTCAACCGGGGGCCTTACCTTCTGAAAGCAGGCAAAATGAGGAATTATTGGGTTGTTGGATTCTTGATTCCCCTGGTAGTTCTAATTTTTGATAGATAGATTTTTGATAGTCTGTTTCTATAAATGGCCCTACAGGTAATGCAGTTAAGTCTTAAAACCAGAGCATCTGGTAATTGGAAGTTAGCACGGAGAATAGGTGAAGTGGTCATGAAGATGGATTTGTTGGAGTCTTAGGAGCAGAAAGGACAAGGCCCTGGACTACAGTCCATTGCATTGTCAAGAGAAGAAAGAAAAAGTGAGGAAACTTCACAATAGAGTTTAAAGCATTTCTTGTGATTTGTTTCATTTAAGGGACCAGGCAAATCCATAGTAACTCCAAGGTTTCTCACTTCTGTCAACATCAGAGTGGTGGCACCCTGTTCCTGACTTCAGATACTTGTAGGCCAATAGTTCTTCCAATCGCTGCATGTTATGATATCTGTTTTGGACAAGGTAAGTTTAACGTGAATTCTCAGCATCCCTTGGTCAGTGATTTGGAGGCAGTGGTTTAGACTTGAGGTGTCCAGATCCCTCTGGCTTCCCAACTTTAAGATTACCTGCATGTGGTTAGCACAGTTGTAGAATGTTAGGTTAAGGGACTCATGTAGGTACAGGGCTTAGGTAGGCTTTGAAGAGCAGTGATGAGATGATTGATTCTTGAAGAACAGCATCATTAATGTTGAAATTTAGTTATGTGAATTGGGCACCAAGGTTATTCTGGATCTATTGGAAAGGTACAAGGAGATCTCCTCACAAATACTTCCATTGACGCTAAGTTCCCCTAGTTTCACCAAGATGGAGCAATGGAGAACTGTGTCCAAAGAAGCAGTCAGAACCAGCAGTAGAAATGCAGCAACTCTGTTGCTGTCCATAGAGGTTTTCCCATTCTCTCAAATGGAAATCAGAGTAGAGTTTGTGCCTCTCCAAGTGTGTAATCTAAATTATTGATCTAAAATGTACTTTTTTCTTGCAATACATTTCAGATCTGAGTGAGCACTGCTCTTTTCATCAGTTTACCTAAGAACAAAGCATTGCATTTCAGGTTTTATGCATCTAGAACATTATTCTTATGAGGTTTTCTATGTATGATACCTTAAAGGCTGAGAGGAAGTTGGGATAAGATAGGAAGTTGTTGACAATAGTTATCGCTTGGATTGCGGTAACGGTTGAAGTTAAGTTGTCCTTCAAAGCTTTTTTGACAGTGAGCCTGCAGATCCACCATTTGATCATAGGATTTAGAGGCTGGGAGTTGTTTTAAGGAGGCGAAAGACCAGTGTCTATCATTTGATGTATTCAGATTATAGGTCCTGGTGGACTGGGTGGCTAGTGTTCTCATCCAGAGGTGATGCTCCTGTATCTGTCCTCTGGCACCAAGTTTAGCTGCAAAGAAATCATAGAAACCATCCAATTAGGTAATCCTTGTGGTGTTGCACTCAGGACTGTGGAATTCTTTTAGGCTCCTCGGATGTTCCTTTGAAGGTTGTTTGGCATTGGAGAACTGATTAAAACAATATGTTCATCATCATCATCAAGTCTTTCTTTTGGTATTACAGTACCATAAAATAAATAAACACATGAATCTTGGTTAATAATATTCAGGGTAAAGTGTACTATAAAATGCTCCATATATAAACTCTTAAAAATGAAAAAAGAAAAATAAGAATTAACAAATTCTTAATACAACTGTACAAGCACAGAAAAGGATCAAGACTAGACAGATCTCGTTATTAAATGATTCTACTTATCGGGACGCAAGCTAAAGTGCTAATGCATTAATACATATTGTTTATATCTCGATAGCTGGTGTATACAGCCCGATTAAGCAGCATCAGCCATTTTTAAAAACCCATGCCCCGAGTGACCAATAAAAGGGATAAAAAGCTTAAAATAATGACATAAAAACCAATTATTTACAAGGACGATGTACGAGTGTAAGAAACACACCCATCTGGACTGATCTGATATGATTTCAGTTTGTTTTATTCATGTTAGTCGGGGAAATAGTTAAAGCCCTCCTTCTAATAGCCCAAAGCTGGCCCCAAAATTTTGCAGTTGCACAAGCATAGAGTGGTCTTGCATCTGACTTTAAAATACGTAGGGCATCTTTGTGGCTGTGTGTCCCAAGTTGTCTACATGCCGGAGCTAGCCAATTCCTTCTAGGTCTGGCATAGGCAGCACAAGCAAAAAAGATGTGGCCTATTGTTTCGTAATGGCATGAACAGGAGGGACAGCTCTTAGGCTGTGCTTTATTTGTCAGCCAGGAATTAGTGAAGACATTAATGGGTAGACTGCCATGTCTGAACTGAGTATACAATTTCCTGTCTGTCGGCACCTTAATAAAATCAAGATAGCATTCTAGCCGGCTGATGGATTTCATATCAGTAAAAACATCAGTTAAACAGCCATGACGAATTTTCAGGAAATTCTTCTGTTCTACCCATGCCCAATACTAAGGGCCTCATTTATTAGAAGTGACGCATCGCTGCGTGAAAGCAGCGATGCATCACTTCTCAGTGCGCCCTCCCTGCAACATGATGGATGCGTCAGATTTACTGTATGACGCATCATGTCGCAAGGAGTTACAAATACGTCAGTATTTCTGAGGTATCTGCAGGCGCAAAAGTGAAGCATTGCTGGAGTGTGTCACAAAAGTGATGCAACTCCATCAATGTGTCCGACCTGCGTCAGTCTTATGCCTGCTGTGAAGCAGGCGTTATTTTTTTACGCATTTGCACCCTAGAAGTGACGCAGTGAACTTTCGTAGATTTCACTGCGTCACTTTTACGAGGCTTACTTACGTGGGATGCCCCCCTGCATACATTATACCTGATGCAGGTATAATGTAGCGCAGGGAATTACAAAGTGATGCATCTGCTTAGATGTGGCACTTTGTAAATAGGGTGCACCGGGAGGCATGTTTTACGCTGCCGATGCGTCATAAAAATGACGCAACGGAGGCGCAAAACTGTCGCAAGGCCTCATAAATAAGGCCCTGAGATTTTAATTGGTCCCTAGAGTATGTGGGTGGGAGACCATTAAGCTCCTTAGGCATGCCTATGCCTGCCCGGATGGTGTCTATGTGTGTAATCCACCCAATTTTATGGTTTTCGTCCAGAGCAGAAACTTCGGTAAAAGCAGCGGCATAGTGGGCCAGCTCAGGGGTAGTGACCAATCTATGCCGAAAGAGCAGTGGGCGTAGACTCGCCTGGTCATTAATAGACTTGACACCCAGGTCAAGTTTCAAGGGGAGAAGAGGAGTGCTTTTGGGAAGTGATACCAAGCTCCTGAGGAACTTGTTTTCCACTATTGAAAGAGTGTTTACATTTATTGCACCCCACAGTTCTGCCCCATAAGGCACACTACTCACTACCTCACAACTGTACAATTTGAGGGGAGGGGCTATAGATTTGGTATGAGAAAGACAGTGCTCCCGCCGCAAAGCCCCAGTTAACTGGGAAAATTTCAGGGACGCCTTCTCTAAGAGTTTCTTCCAAGCCATTCCCTTGGACAACTTGATTCCCAGGTACTCAAAAGAACCAATCCTCTCAAGCGGAACATTGTCTAAGACCAAGTTACCATTAAAGGATTTATGGGGAATTAGCATCATCAACTTAGTTTTAGTAGTATTGATGACCAGACCCCTCAAATCACAAAAGGCCTTAAAATGATTTAGAAGTTTTTGTAGGCCCATGGGTATTTTGAACACCACAAGGGTATCGTCCGCAAACAATAATGTGGCTATTTTATGATTTGCCAGGGAGGGGGCGTCGGCCCGAATGGAACACAAGAGGTCGGCCACCTGATTTACTTATAGGGAGAAAAGAGTGGGGGCCAAGACACACCCTTGGCGTACCCCCTGCCGGATCTTAAATGGCTCAGTGGTTAGCCCCTGATTCCCCCACCTCACACAGGCAAAATTGTCCTCATGTAGATTGATCAGTGGTTCTAGAATTTCCAAAGGCATTCCCATGTCCCGAAGGACTTGCCAAAGTAGATCCCTGGGGACTAGGTAGAAAGCTGTTTTACATCTATAAAGGCAAGAGATAAGCTGCCTTTACCCAGCACAACTACCTTCAAATACAGCAAAACAAGGCGAAACGCCTGATCGATGATGTAGATTTTCCGCGAAAGCCCGCCTGGAGAGGAGACAGAATGTCGTTCTCATCCATCCAGGTCTCGATTTTAGCTAGGAGCGAGCGGCAGAAGACCTTCTGGGCACAATCTATCAGGCTAATTGGACGGTAGTTGGCGGACTACGACCTGTCCCCTTTCTTAAAAATGGGTACTACTTCCGCCCCCTTCCATGTGTCCGGAATATTCCCCCCGCCAGCAATATCATTGGCCAGTTTCATGAAACAGGTTGCCCAGTTGCCCCTATCAACACGAAAAAAGGTCGCCAGGGATGCCATCGAGTCCGAGGGCTTTTGCAGGGATACTAGCATATAAGGAGTGCATTATCTCCTCCCTGGTAAATGTAAGGGTACATGTTGGAACACCTATATTGTGGAGCATCTGGAAACTGTCAATAGTGTTACCACTGGAGTATAACTCACTAAAATGTTTGTCATTCTACGGCCGGAACGTTGTTTGCCAAGGGAGGTGTACGTTCGAAGTTGCTTTTAGACACAAGGGACCAAACCATCCGACTGTCAGGATGCCCAATGGCCTCCCCTCGGTCTTCCCATCTCCTTTCATCTCATTATTTTTTGGCTTTGCCCTGCACCTGTTTATATTCCTTCCTGGCTTTACAAATACTAGCTGGATCTCTATTCCTAATAGCAACAGTCAGTCTCCCTCTCAGGTCCCTACACTCTTTATTAAACCATGCGTGTTTTCCTAGAAGCCTTCCCTGTGATATCCAGGTCCTGTTAATAGGGGCATGAAAAAAGCAGGGCAGGTGATCAAAAAATTCCCTATGGAGGATACTACAACTGCTCTGTATAGGCGAATCCGTGGTCGCTGATATGAGAGTCGCTAAATGCTCAGTTAAGGCATCCTTAATCGATTGGGTCTTAGATTCGTCTGCCAAAACCACAGGGCATTTAAGTTGGCGCTTATTATTTGTGGGGATTAGAGCCTTTGTGCTTAATGATATTGGGGGCTCACTTCCGGTGTCTCCCCAGAGGTTATCAAAAGACAGAATAAGGGGGTTGTGATCACTATCACAGGACGGGACTATGGCCATGTCCTGTACCAAGGGCCAAAGTGTCAAATCCACCAGTAGGTAGTCAATCCTACTTGACCCATTTGGTCCAGTGAAGGTCATTCCTCCTCCTTTGTCTGAGATGGTTCTACCGTTAGTGGCCCTTAACCTATATTCTAGAGATATCACATTCAACTGGAGAGCAGCTTGCGAGCATTTTTTAATCGGAGTAAGCTCCAGGGGAGGTACCCTCCAGACTATGTCCTCCTCGTTCACATCATTGGCCTCAGCCCAGTCTAGTGGCTCAAATGTTATGTTGAAGTCACCACTGACTATTAGTGGATGACTTTCATGCCTGGCTTCCAATAAATTACCCAGGACCTGGAGGGTTGGAGAACTACCACCTCTAGTGCTCCTAGCACATACGTTACATGTATCGGCCGTCTTACCCTTGCCATTGGTTAACCTAATCCCAAGAATATCCGGGATATTGATAACCAACTCTTTTGCTTCACAATTTAGTGTAATGTTTACAAATGTAAGTAGCCCACCTGAAGACCGGCCATGTTTGGATTGTATTGCTGGTCTATGAAAAGATTTAAACCTTGAAATGAATGTAGGTGTCAAACTCCAGGTTTCTTGGAGAGTACATATCTCAGTTGGAGAGAAACTCCAGCCAATGCGGGCAATCAAGCTTCCCCCTTATACCCGCCACATTCCATGAAATAATTCTCAGCGTTTGCTCATTACCTTTAGGAATGGGAGCCAGAAAAGAAATTGGGACATTCGATTTAGGCGATGCTTGGCAATCAACTTTTGTATCCGGGCCGCTGGCCCGGGTACAATCACTCAACACTAATAGTGGGTCGGAATCTTGGGCCATCTGTAAGAAAGGTAACGTACTCACTGGCTCGCTGGGAGATTCATCAAGATAAGAGTATACTGGGTCAGTGGTGTTCATAGGACCTATAGTAGTATTACTCAAATGATCCTTGGTGGGGACTGAGATTAGTCAGTCATTCTGCAATAGGGATGGGATAGGAGAATCCCCAAGAATCTGGCGTGCATTTTCGGCTTGGTCTGGTATTGAGGTGATGCTTAATCTCAACCTAATTTTTGTGGATGGAATTGGGAAATATCTAGCCTCTAGGGCAATTAGATCATGTACCAGGTGCTCAGAAGCTATGATTTGCTCTATTGCATCAACTGTACTATGATTTGAGAAGCACCTTTTGGCAGATACAATGTCATCTCTAATTACTGATCTGCACTCCCCGATATGCCTCAACCAATGGCTGGCTTTGTTTTTTAAAGATTCAACATTCTCGTACTTAATACAATTTAGGTCTACTTTAGGAACATTGGTCGTGTAAATTGGTAGAGACAAAGGATTGTTTTGCCTGCAATGAGATAATAGAGAAGGCTGGCGAGGTAGGGACACCCTATTGCAACATGTGGCCATGCTCAGCAAGGCTGGCCTTATCATTAGCCCATGCCCACCTTGGGTCTGTGGCAGGCCCGTACTTTTCCCACCATGATCAACATTTGACCTATGTTACTCTAGAAATGTACTTTTGGTTTCTCTGGTGTTGTGAGTGGGTTGGTAGTCAGAATGCAAAGATAAAGCATTACAATCAGGTTGCTTCACAGGCGGCATTGGAAGCTCCGTCTTTGAGCCTGCTTGATTGGATAATGCAGATAATTGTAGTGATGGCGGCAGTAAGTGTAGTCTATTGCTTCCGTCTATCTGCTGAAAGTTTGGATACCAAGGAGGTTAATGCCTCGACGCTACTTCTTAAGGTTATAATCTCCCTCTGAAGATCAAGGTTAGAGGGTATGGAGCCGTTATCAACTTCCCTTGCTCCCTGCAATGAGTTTGTACTTAAGTCATTATTAATTGAGTGGGTGTGATCCGTGTCTGTATGCACATTGGTGATGGGTGGCTTGTCAGCAAGGAGGGAATAACGATTACTCAAAGGGAGCTCATCTAGTGTAGCGCTATCGGAGAGACTCGCTTCCCTTTGGGCATACGGGAAGCTTGAGGTGTGACTATTGCGCACATCTGCAGCTAGGGACATTTTACTTTTTCTTGCTGCTTTCTTAAATAGGTTGGGGATGTTCCCATACCCTATAGCGGTAGGTCCGGTGGAGTTTTGGGGACAGGGGGACTTGGTGTTGTTGGTATCAATAGTGGGGGTAACAGGAATTTGTGCAGGTGAAGTTAGCAACTCTTCACAGTCGGCAGCAATGTTTTCAATGCGGCCGAGGATTTCATCTCCTGGCCCACCTTCTCTCCCTTCACACCCAGTTCCCTGTACAAGTGACTGTGGACGTTTTTAGATCTTTTCCTAGTAGCACCACCCAGCCCAATCTCAGTCCCTTTCCTTTTCCCCATGACACCAATTAAACAATCAAGCCTCAACAATAGTACTACAACACAGTATTAGCCCCAACAGGCTATAAGTCCGACTAAGGGTCCAATAATCAGTAGAATAGCAAGGATGGACTGGCAACAGTACCTTTGCGAGATGTGGCCTGGGGCTTCCAGCCTGTAGTGACAGGGGGGTGGCGCAGCCCTTTCTCCTCCGGACCATGACGGGCAAGGACGGGCCAGCCCTTGGGCCGGTCTTTGCCCAGGCCGCCCACATGCATCCCGTGCTGCGGGAGCCCGGCGGCAACTTTATCGCACCTCCGGGTGCAGAGAGAAGCGTTGCAGCCCCACTGACTGCTGGTGACTTGGGTTCTGGACACCCGTTCCCCTCACGGGAATGCTCGGTGTTTTTCCCAGGCTTCCAATGCTGCGGGAGCCCGCCGGCAACTTTATCGTGCCTCCGGGTGCAGGGAGAAGCGTTGCAGCCCCACTGGCTGCTGGGGACCGGAGTTCTGGAAGGCCGTTCTCCTCACGGCAATGCTCAGTGTTTTTCCCAGGCTTGTTATTTTCGCTTTCCTAATATAGGATATGTAGAACCAGTTAAAACACCTAAGAATGGCTTTATCACAGAGATGATGGATTTCATCCATTTTCCTTGAGATGAAGTGATTTCTGTTTTCATCTTTATCTTTTTGTTGTACTAGTGGTTCTCATGAATATGGTTTCTATGTGGATATTAAAAGAGGAATACATTTGTCAAAAGCTTTTGAGAGCAATTTGTGAAGCTGATTCATTTACGTTATTTAGTTGGAAGGTGAGACTGCCGAGAGATGAGTCAGGTGCAGAGATATTAAACCTGTTCACTATCTGTAGATGGCTGAGGTCATTATTGTGTATTGCTTGATCTTGTGGGAACCTTGAGAGATGAGATAGTGGTTGCTCCAGATGATCGTTAGGTGTCGTAGCATTGTGATGAGGCCAGATGGGAAGAATATTGCATCCAGAATGTGGTCAGAAATGTGTACGGGTCCATTGATGAACTTAATAATGTTAAGAGCCTCCCGGCTTGCCATGCTAATTTATGGTATGGGAGAAAAGTTGGTCAAACCAGATATCCAGGTTACCAAGGAGGGTTGTTTGGCAGTGATCTTTTGGTATTCAGAAATGCAAGCAAGAAGGTGCATGAGGGTGTGAAGCAGAATGGAGTCATTCACAATGTGACATGATGATATCTTCTAGACTAGTTTGCAATGATTATTTGAAACCAACAGCTGTTCCTCCTCTTGTGGTTTAGTGTCAGTATTTGAAATTTAAGTGTGACTATCTCATGCAGTACTAGTAAACAATTGTTTAACCAGGTTTTGGTAAAAAAGGATAGGTCTCATTTCGAGATTAATGGCAAGTCAAAAATGTTTAATTGATTCTTGTGGTAGTTCAGATGAAGAAGTATTTAAGACAGAAGAGAAAGGAAAACCTGAGTTTTTAGTGAAAGTTTAGGGACAAGGGGGAGGTAAATGCACAGCAGAATGGTGGAAAGGTAGAGTAGAGGTAAGGAGATTGAAGATATCTTTTATAATTATCAAAGAGGTCAAGTAGTAACTGGGTTAGCAGAGGCTGGTAAGGCAATGAGATAGATGTGGCTAGTATATGAGTGGGACATGTTTAGCTTCAGTTGCTGTTGGATTACAAGTTACTCTGGTAGTCAGTGTCTTTGTAGGGAGCAAGAGTAGCATGATCCAATGAGAAGGCTGGAGATGTAACATCTAACAACAGTCCTATGTGAGGGTCTCCTAAAGGTGGCCTAGGCATTATCCACAGGAACCGAAGGGTTGAATGTACCAAAAGTAATCAATATGCACCCAGCAGGGCACCTAGAAGCAGCATGGGTGTAATCCACAAAACAAACACCTTCAAAAATGGTCAGGTATTTATGTCTATGGGTCGCAAAGTGAATATTAGTCTGTAGGTCAAATTGCAAACGTCTTGGACAGCAGCAGTCAGAAACTTTGCAAGTCTTTGCAGGTTAAAAAAGCTTTGCTCACTCCTAAAGAAGGTGGAACCAAGGACATTATAATTTCCATAAAACAAGGGTTGTGCATGGAATTGATCATCAAGCATACAAAGACCAAACTGCGGTATACAAACCAATGGTTCAGACTTGGATGTTTCCATTCATTCCTTCATGCACTCAAACGCTCATCATCCATGCACTCAATCATTCACCACTTTACTTATGCCTCTACTTATCTATCCATTCATTCATTGGTGCAAGTGCTTCTGGTACAGTGTGACAGCCAGTCTGTGATGGGTGTGAGAGAGCTCTCAGTATTTAGGGTTTTTTGTTTATTCACTGTGATGGAGTTAACAGTTCCACTTATGTTTCATTGAGGCCAGGGATGAAAAACTGCAGAGTATTTAAGTAACAACATAACTGGTTGTGCTTACTGTTTTTATCAAGCAAAAGTTACATTGGTATACAAAGCCTCAGCCCCTGCCGATCCCTACTACTTATGACACCTGCCAGTTGATCCGATGTCAGTATATGTTGTCACATTAATAGCTCTGCATCAGTTCCTACCAGTTTCTATGCTTGGCTAACACTACGACCACTCTAGCTGACCTGTGTGCATGCACACATAGTGCACACATGCAACTTAGTGCTAGACATGCATAGAATTAAAATTATGCTGGCATAATTCTCGGAATTTCATGAATTTCATGTTACTCTTGTTATGCGAAATTCCCGTAATTACACCTTTATGCCACTTCGCATAATTACACACCAATCGCTGTATACAAATTAACACAAATTGAGCAGTTTGCTTTTGTTGAAATGTATCCTGTTGGACTTGGACCTCCCAGCAGGGTCACACAGAAACATTTTGCCTTCACCCCTCCTGTGTTCTGAGTTTTGTTTTTGGTGACCTTTGGACTCTGGGCACTTTACCACTACTAACAGTGCTAAAGTGCTTGTGCTCACTCCTTTATTCATGGTAAAATTGTGTACACCTAATGGGCACATCTAATTTACCTGTAAACCCCTAGTAAAGCTGTACTACATGTTCCCAGTGCCTGTAAATTAAATGCTACTAGGGGGCCTGCAGCACCTACTATCCACCCACATAATTAGCCCTTTAAAACATGTTGCATGTCTGCCATTGCAGCCATATGTGTAATATTAAACTGCCTACTTGACTTGGCAAAATGAATATTTTGCCAGGCCTAAACCTCCTTTTTTAATGCACAAGTCTCCCCTAAGTTAGGCCCTAACCCCCCATAGGGCAGGGTGCATTGTATTAAAAGAATTGGACTTGTACGTTTAAGTTTTATATGGCGTGGAAGTAAAAACCTCCTGAATTCATTTTATCACTACAGTGAGGTGCGCCTCTCATGTAGGATAACATTATGTTACCTTATTACATTTAATAAGTACTAACTCTTGATTGGGAACAGGTAGAAATATCTTGTTTGACCTCGAACAAATTGTAATTTAAAATCCTCTTCAATGGTACGTCTGATTTTAAGTTACAATTCAGAAAATTGCACTTTTAGAAAGTTGGCATTGTCTTGCCTAACCATTTGGTGCCTGCAGCCTCTGTCCTGAGTCACATGACTGTGAATAAAATAGCTGTTGGCTTTTGTATGTTCCTCCCAAACAGCAACACAAAGGGGGACTAGGTTTGAGCATCATGGGCTGTTGTGTTCAGATTTAGATTCCGGATATAGGTTTCCCGATTTATGCCCTTATATAGGTACAATTCACATTGCCCTTATTTGGACATAGAAATCTGGCCCTTATTAAGACATTGTCCGTACAAACCAAATACAGGCATGGCCACCTACATCCGTCCATCCACGTCACAACGAATTCTTGGAAAACCAGACCCTTAAGCCTTTAGGAATTTCCCTCGGCTTGAATATTGATTTCTCCAAGAACTCATTAAGTATGCATGAACATCTATTCCTTAGGGGTTTATTCATGACGTTCCTCTGCCCGACTTTTACGTCAATACTGGCATTCCTAGACACCTTCAAGGTATAAATATACCAGCACTTGCCCTGGCAAATTGCGGTTCCCGGAGGATTCGATCCAACCCAGACTAAGCAGTTCGCCACGGCAAGTTTGGAAGGAGATTGAGATCCAGCCTGATGCACTGACCTGACCTGACGCTGCCATCCTCCTCACAGAGAATCAAGCTCCTGTGCTCTCCGACTTCCCTTGCGGGGGGTTAGACTATCGAGTCCAGAAAAGAGATTCCAGCCTCTCTCATTCTAAGGTATGGAGCTGACTAGAACTTAGAGAAACTTTTGGCAACTCTTGGCTAAACTAAAATATAGCTAGCTATATTTTAGAAATGGCACATACTTCAACCTGGTACTGCACTTAGGTTAGGTACACTGGGGTAGAACAATTTAGAAGCATCAGATGAGTATCACGTTTTAGCTTATGTTAATTATGTATGTTTTTTTTATTAATATATGTCATAGCTACAAACCATGCTATTGCAGTATTATTTTATCTTACTGCTAACCTAGATAAACCAGCACAGCAAAGAATAGACCATGTTCAATGCAGTTACCATCCATTGGGATGGAGATGCTGTGGCACACAGATTTCACATAATAAAAACATTTTCTTACTGTATTTGACATTGGATCTGCATTAACAATATTTCTAATAACTATGAGCAATGAAAGCATTTGATAGTATTTGATTGCAGAGAATTGTTTGCGCAATGCTAAAATCACTTTGTATTGTGAAGTATCAACCCTCTGGGTTGATGCCTTTGATTAACGCAAATCCAGATTTCCTAAAGTAGACAGACCCAGACCTGCATCAGCTCCTTAAGCCAGTAGAAGCCAAGCTCAAACAAGGGGCTATGGGAAAATCCAGTGATATGTCTAAGTAAAATTTGTGCTTTGAATGAAATCATACATTTTACATGGATTAACACAGCGTGTGTGTCAAGATGATAACATTTGTTCTGGAGGATATACCTTGAATATAGTTCTCACACTGACACCTGTTACATTATAGCCATAGTGCAGTGCTTAGAATTGAGCAAAACAGAGTTTTTGAAATGTGCACCCAGTGACATCACTGACGCATGACTCTATAGATATGGCACTGCACATTTTTCTATCGTTTGCGCAATACAGTATTTAGAGTTGTAAATCTGGGCCCCAGATCTCTGGCAAAGCTCCACCAAACCTCGTCAGAGAATATATCAATTCAACATTTCCACTGCTACGAGCCTTTTTAAGAGTTTGGCGGTCTTCTTGTAGGACCACCACTGCGGGGTCCCAGGAAGACCGCCATGCCCATGATGAATCCACCTGTCGGATTCCGAGTTAGATCTAGGGTGGGTGTGCAGTGCGGCAGCGGTGTCAGCAGTGGATATGTTAGGCTCCAGCACATGTGTGCACAGTGTGGCATGCCACACAGTCCATGCACCATGGTGCAATTCCAAGGGGGCACAACATGTAACATGAGACTGCAAGCAAGGGTACAGTAAAGAAAGCAAACGTCCACCAGTCTGGGACAGGTTGAGTAAGCTATATTAACAACACAAAGGTTTCTAGGGGAACACTTTGAGTAGCAGTCACTAAGGTGTTAACATATACATATTGGGACTTTTGTGTTTAACTTTTCAGCCTGGAAGGCAGAGGTCACGGAGCTGAGCCTTACAAAGTCCAGAGTTACAGGAACCTCCCCCAGCCCTTCAATCCAAATTTTATTTGCAATTGGAATTACAAGGGGAAGAAGGATTAGGAAAGGCGGAGACCTGTGAGCAATATCTGAAATAATAACGGCACAGAATTTACTTAAACTATCAAGGAAGTTTCGTTTTTTAGTACAATGAAAACGACATGCATGCCACAGTCTACATTTCATATGTACTCCATGAATGACCAGAAGGCATGATTTTAAACTGCAAAGAGCTAATTTTGCAGTATTTTGTAGCTCAACGGATATGTAACGCTTAAAAGTGCTTAAAAGTGCTAGTACAAGTATACTGCCAGATGGGCTATGCACAATGCAACTTAAGTATTTTTTAAACAAATATAATCTTTTTGTAAGTGTCACTTACAAAGGAAACACAAACTAAACAAATTTGATTGTACAAATAAATCCTTTAGTCTATGACCCTCAAACATCGAGAGTAAAGGCACCAGCACATAACAGTTTGAGAAATAATTCAAGATTGTAGTGCAATTTCCCTGAGTTTCAAAGCATTGTTTTCTTCGGATGCTCAAAGCATTGACCATTAGTCCTCAGCTAGGTATTTATGAGGGCTAAGGAAGCCAGCAGCACATCGTTGCCTGGTATCCTGATTTTCTCTCCTCGAGATGCAAACTGACTTCTTTGGTTATATACCTCTACTCTACTTCTGACTCCGCGGGGCATATTTACAAGCCCCTATTGCTACCACAACGTCACTTTCAGTGACACTGTGATGGTCATAGGGGCCGCGCCTTATAAATAAGGCACCCTTTCATGCTGTATTTAGCGTGAAAGGGGAGGGCAATGGGTGTTGCTGTGGATATTCCACTGCAACAATAATTGATTTTGACGCTGCCCCCTATTTACAACGGCAGCCTAAATAGGAGGCAGAGCCAAAGTAAAGACCAAGGAAAACCTGGGCTTAAACAGGCGAAACGAGGACAAATTATTTTGTTTCTTCTCGTTTTTGCTGTTTCCATGGCACACTGCCTTGTGCACCACACATAGAAATAGCGAGCTGACTATGATTGTTTATGTGCAGGAAGAACCCCCTTCCTGCACATAAGCAATCATTTTTTTTAAAAATGCAGTTTTGCAACTTCTATGTGTGCCGCATTAAGCAGCACACATAGAAGTTACAAAACGGCATTTAAAGATTGTTTATGTGCATGAAGGGAGACCTTCCTGCACATAAAAATCTTCCCCTCAACACAGGCACCCTTGCACTATGGTGCAAGGGTGCCTGCGTTGGCACTAGGCAGCTAATGTTAGTGCAGGGGGAAACGCAGGGCTGCACCATATTCTTGTAAATATGGTGCAGCCCTGCGTTTCTAGAGTGACGAAGTGTGCTGTTAGCTTTCTTGGAACACACTTCACCACTTTATTGTAAATATTCCACCGCAAGTCAACAAAATGCAACTAGCATTATGTAGGCCCCAGCTCCTGGGATTGGATTTTTACCTCCTTCTGGATTTATTGCTTTGGGACTTAAATATTTAGCCTTCAGCCTGCACTGAGGATTTTAGGAATTAAACCCAGTAAGTAGCATTGAATCTCATTCAAACATGTGTATGTGTGTTGACATCCAGTGTGGTTATTTTTCCTTGCCTTTTTTTTACTATGTCTTTCAACATTTATTCCATGGTATAAGTTGAGTGTAATTGTACTCACACTGTGTTTTTGTGGATCATAAATCATGAAACTGTACTGTCACTTCGTACGTATTGCTGAATCACAGTCTGCCTAAAGAACATAACTGGTGAATGCAGGTTTCCCACTATTTGAACAAGCTCTCAACAGGTGCAATTTAGAAGACTATATGGTAAATATTTGTAAACTGGAAACCTTTGACCAATGGCCCATTCACTACGTGGCCAGTCAACCTACACTGAACATGAAACAAAAGAGAACTTCCACCAAGTCAGGGCCATTGATTTTTTGTTTTGCTGAAATAACCCTCATCAATAATGGTTCGTTTCAACAAAACAAAAAACAAATTACTTTTAATTATGAAAGGTTTATCGAAATTACCACGCCAAAGAGTAATGCAGATTTGGCAAAATTACTCGGACTACACCGACGTAATTAAAATTATTTCCAGGGGTAACTTCAATATCATTACACAACATCCATGTGACAAAATTAATATATTCACACTTTGTCCTTGCTTGGACCTTAATATGATTACACATTATCCCAGTAGGGGTTTCTATATAATCACCCACCATCCCTGTGCGGACCTCTATATTAACATACACTATAACTGTGAGTGAGTACTTCAATATCATCTCACACCGCCCCTGTGGAGACTTGTATATGATCACACACCATCTCTGTGGGGACTTCAAGATGATAGCACAGAACCCTGAGATTGTCTCAGTATAACCAGAAACCATGTCTGTGATAGCTTCAATATGATTACAATTAATCATTATGGGGTTTTTACTACGACATACCCCGTACGGACTTCAAAACAATAACACACATGCCTATGAGGACTACAATATGATCCTGCAATATCCCACAGAGAACGGCATTATATTCACACCTCATCTCTGTTTGGGCCTTAATTTGATCACACGCTATCCCTGTGGGAAATTCAAGATGATAACAGAGGGTTCTTCAATATGACCATACTCCATGCATGTGAGTGCTTCTTTATGGTAGCACACATTCTTTGAGAGAATATCATTATGATAACACAAAATCCTTTAAGGAAATCAATATGACCACACACCATACATTTGAGGACTTCAATACGATCAAAACTCAAACCTGTGGCGATTTTAGCATGAACCCACAACATTCACATCAAGGATTCAATATGATCATACACTATCACTGTGAGGACTTAAATATGATCACACCCTGTCTCTGTGGGGACTTTAAGACGATAACACAGAACCCAGAAAGGATCTTATTATAATCAGACACTATGCCAATGAAAGCTTCAATATGATTACACATCATCACTATGCGGTATTCACTCTGACTCACCACCACTGTACAGACTTCAATACAATAACGAACCATGCCTGCGAGGACTTCAATATGATCACACAACATCCAAGTGACAACATCAATATTTTCACACCTCGTCTCTGTTTGTGCCTTAATATGATCACACGCATATTTTGCGTAATTCTGTGTAGTGTAATCAAGCAGAATTACCAAGAAGTTCTGTGAAATTATGTGGAAATACGTGAGAAGAGTAATTTTGCATTTGTCAGTTTTTTCTTAGCGCAAAAATGCCCCCTCACATCCAAAAAGTATGTAAGGATTGCATTTAGCACTAATAGCTCTAAATACAACAGAACATGAATAGTGAGCGTGAACAGCTGCTCGCTAAATGTGCACTTGGGGCTGGATTTTCCCCCAACTTACTCCTGGTATTTAGCACTAGTTTCTTAGCACTATAGTGCCCCTGATCATAACCCTTAGCAGGACAATCAGATATCTAGGTGTGGGCACCACCCAGGGACTATCCTCAGGTGACAACAAGCAGTACACTCTCCATCTATAGTGTGACCTTCAATGAGGAGCAAAATAGCCATTGGAGATAGAGTAGTGAACTGAGTCACAACCATACAGACACTCACAGGACAGGTATATTTTCTTTGTTTTATTCTTTTCCTTGTATTACCTTGTCTCTTTATTGTTGATTGAAACTGTTTGTTAAGATGTGAATACACTGTACCTTTTGCTGTACTGTTAGTAGACAGGATAACCAAGGAATCAAAACTTGTGTCACTGGCCCATTATTGAAAAATACTATATCCCTGTTAGGCCTAGCACCTGGTCTTACCCAGGAGTAGGGAGGTGCCTTTGAGGGCGGGGGGGCCCAATGTACATATATCCAGGGGATATGGGACCACAACTGATTGCATGATTTCTGACTTCCTTCTCCTGACACAGAGTTAAAATAATGTATGGCAGATGCATTAACTATGTTAATCACACCAACGTCATGCAATATATATATATATATATATATATATATATTTTTAAAAGAAAAATAGCTCGAAATGCTACATAACATATCTAGCATCGTGAGCACTCGCTCACGCTTGCTAAATGTGCTCTTGTGGTAGGATTAGCCCCCCAAATTACTCTTAATTGCGCAAGCAAGTATAATTACATTATGATCTGTAATTCCACATTTATTTATTTATTTATTTATTTGCATGTTTGTACCGCGCTGGAATCGACTCCCTGAGGAGTATCTCCGCGCCCTTTAGCACCATCAATAAACAAAAGAACAGACACTAGCCGTGTACCATTATAAACATTGAAGTGGTATCCTAATTCTGAAAAAGGAAAGTTTTTAATTGTTTCCTGAAAGGAAAATGTTCTCTGTACAGTCTGATAGCTATGGGGAGGCTGTTCCACAACATATGACCTGCCACAGATAAAGCTCTGGACCCCTGTCTTGCTTTTCTAGCTCTGGGGACCCATAGCAAGGCCTGTTCACTAGATCTGAGAGAGCGTGTGGGGACATACGGAGTAAATTTGTTGGCCAGGTAGGCCGGGCCTCTCCCAGTCAGGCATTTCTGTATGATACAGCATATTTTAAACTTCACCCTCTGTTTCACTGGTAACCAATGAAGTTTAACCAACAGGGGTTTGGAAGGTGTTCGGGGGGGTGCGTTTAGTACAAGGCGAGCAGCAGTGTTCTGAACCACCTGCAATCTTGAGATGACTCCTTCGTTTGCTGATAGTAACAGACCGTTACAATAGTCTAGTCTGCTCAAAACTAGCGCTTTCACCAAGGTCTTTCTTGTGGCGTCTGGAAGTAAAGGAAACACTTTCCGAAGCAGCCCAATGATGTGAAAGCATGAGCCCACCACTTGATTACCATGTTGTTTTAAGGAAAGCTCCTGGTCCAGCCTGACACCCAAGTTCTTCACTACCAGTTTAGGCTCAGGGACTGGCCCAAGATCTTGAGGCCATCAGTCCGGAGTCCACAGGAGTTTGGCCTCACCGAATAACATCACCTCTGTTTTAGCAACATTACATTGCAAATAGTTGGACGCCATCCAGTGTGCCACTGCTTTCATTCCCTGGGCAAAAGAGTTCCTGATCTCTGTAGTGAGGGTTTTAAATGGAAAGAGTAATGAGGATTTACCAAAATTACTCAGATTACTGTGGTGTAATTAAAAACATTTCCAGGCGTAACTTCTATACGATGACACAGCATTCAAGTGACAACATCAATAAATTCACATATTGTCCTTGCTTGGACCTTAATATGATCACACACCATCCCTAAGGGGACTCTTATATGATTACACACAGTCTCTGTGGGGACTTCAATATGATAACACAGAACCCTGACTGGATCTCTGTATCATCGGACAGCATGTCTGTGCTAACTTCAGTATGATTACACATCATTATTTAGGTGGTTTTTACTTTGACACACTATCACTGTGCAGATTTGAACACAATAATAGCCATACTTGTGAAGACTTCAATATGATTACACAACATGCAAGTGACAATGTCAATACATTTATATCTCGTCCCTGTTTGGGCCTAAATATTATAGTACACTATCACTGTGAGGAATTTAAAATGATAACATATAATCATGTAGGCACTTCAATATAAACATGTGCAACCCATGTGAAGACATCATTACTGTACCACAAAACCCTCTCAGGACTTCAATATGATCACACACCATCCTTGTGGGGGCATCAATACAACCATGTCATCCCTGTGCAGGTTTCTAAAATTCAGCACTATTATGCAGAATTACGCGAGAAGAGTACTTTTCCAATTGGTGCTATTTTCTTAGAAATAAAATGCCCATTCACTTCCACAATGGATGCGAGGATGCTATTGCACTACGAAATAGCACTAATTGCAACAGAACATGATTGGCATGATAGAACAGCTGCTCGCTAAATGTGGATTTGGGGTGGGATTTTCCACCAATTTACTGATGGTTTCTAGCATGAGTTTGTAAGCACAAAATGAACACTTGCATTCAAAATGGACACAGGAATGCTTTATGTGGTAAGAAAATAATGCTATATGCAACACAATATAACCAGCAGTTCACTCACACTTGTTATTTTCCCCCCAGATTACTCTTCATCATCCTTGCAGATGTAAATGCATTATTATTGCTAAATCCATGTCAAAGTGTAATGCGGATTTAGCAAAATTACTCAGATTACTCCAGCATAATTAAAATTACTTCCAGACCTAACTTCAATATGATTGCACAGCATCCTTGTGGGTACATCAAAATGACCATGTCACCCCATACAAGTTTTAGTGTGATCACACACCATCTCTGTGGGGACTTCACTATGATCACACACCATCTCTGTGGGGACTTCAATATGATCACACACCATCCCTGTAGGGACTTCAATATGATCACACACCATTTCTGTGGGAACTTCAATATGATCACACACCATCCCTGTGAGGACTTCTATATGATCACACACCATCTCTGTGGGGACTTCAATATGATCATATGCCATCTTTGTGGTGACTTCAAGATGATCACACAAAACCCTGAAAAGACCTTAATATAATCAGACAACATACCCCTGAGAGAGTCAATATGATTGCAAATCATCACTATGGGGTATTTACTATGACACATCACCACTGAGCAGACTTCAATACAATAAAACACCATGCCTGTGAGGACTTCAATATGATCACACATACAAGTGGCAACATCAATCTATTCCCACCTTACCCCTGCTTGGACCTTAATATGATCAGACACTATCCCTGTGGCGGGGCATCTAAATTGTCCCACACCATCTCTGTGGGGACCTGTATATGATTATACACTATCCCTGTGAGGCCTTCAAAATGATCACACACAATCTGTGTTGGAACTTCAAGATGGTAAAACAGAACTCTGCGAAGAACTCAGTATAATTGGACACCATGTCTGTGATAGCTTCCATATGATTACACATCATCCCTACGGGGCAATCACTGTGAAACACCACCACTGTGCAGACCTCAATACACTAACACACCATGCCTGCGAAAACGTCAATATGATTACACAATATCCAAGCGACAACATCAATATATGATCACCTTGTCCCTGCTTGGACCTTAATATGATCACACACTCTTCCTGTGGGGGCTTCAATATGATCGCACTCCATCTCTGTGGGTGCTTCTATATGATCATGCACTATCTCTGAGAGGACTTCAAAATGATCACACACCAAGACTATCTAGACTTCAATACAATAACACACCATGCTTGTGATGATTTTACTATGATGAAACAACATCCTAGTGACAACATCAATATATTCACACATTGTCCCTGTTTAGGCCTTAATATGATCACACACTATAATAATATCCACATTTGTAATGTGCGAACAATCACCCGTAAGGGTCTCTAGGCGCTGGGGGCCGTCAGGAAGATTAAGCAAGCTATTACCCAGAGTCACATGGTGATGGGCTAATCTGGGGATTGAACCGTGATCCCCAGATTCCAGAGTCAGTCGCCCTGGCCGCAGCGCCACACCTCTTCCTGTGGGAATTCAAAAATGATAACATAGAATACTGCAGGCACTTCAGTATGAAGACACACCATCCCTGTGAGGACGTTATTACTATAACACAAAACCCTCTGAAGACTTCAATATGATCACACACCAACTCTGGGAGGCTTCAATATAACCATGTAATCCCTGGATAGGTTTCAGTTTGATCACACACCATCCATGTGGGGACTTCAATATAATCACACACCATCCATGTGGGGACTTCAATATAATCACACACCATCCATGTGGGGACTTTGATATGATCACACACCATCCCTGTGGGGACTTCAATATGATCACACACCTTCCCTGTGGGGACTTCGATATGATCACACACCATCCCTGTGGGGACTTCGATATGATCACACACCATCCCTGTGGGGACTTCGATATGATCACACACCATCCCTGTGGGGACTTCAATATGATCACACACCATCCCTGTGGGGACTTCGATATAATCAAATGGCATCTCTGTGGGAACAGTATGATGAAAAAGCATCCATGGAAAGCTTAAGTTTGATCACACAGCATTCCTGTGGGGATTTCTATATAATCACATACCATCCATTTGAGGACGTCAATATTATCACACAGCAGCTCTGTGGGTACTTGAAGATAACAACACAGACGCCTGAGAAAGTCTAAGTATAATCAGACAACATGCTCCCGAGATCATCAATATGATTACACACCTTCATTCTGGCTTTTTTCTATGACACACCACCACTGTTCAGGCTTCAATACAATAACCATGCGTGTGCAGACTTTAATATAATCACACAACAACCCAGTGACAACGTCAATACATTCACACATTGTTCCTTTTTGGACCTTAATACAATCACACTCTATCTCCACGGGAATTAAAGATGACAACAAAGAACCATGTTAGCAGTTCAGTTTTTTTGTAGCATTATATTGCGCAAACTCGCCCCGAAGGTATTGGAGTGCTTTACATGAGCAGCAGTTACATTATACAAGGACACATTCATATTTTGGTAGGCACAGGAAGATTAAGTTATTTCCCCAGAATCACAGGATGTTGAGCTGATGCTGAGACTCGAACCTGGTTCTCCAGATTCAAAATCGGCAGCTCTGGCCATTACAGCACATCCTGTGAGTCCTTCAGTATGATCACACACCATCCCTGCATCCATGTGGACATTTCCATATGATTACATGCCATACATCGGAGACATCAATATGATCATGCCTCAACCCTGAGAAGATGTTGGTATGAACCCCCAACATCCATGTTAAGGTTTCGGTATGTACATGCACTATGTCTGTGAGGCTGTCACTATGATCGCACACTATCACTATGAGGACTTCGTTACGAAAGTGGACTATCCCTATAAAGGATTCAGTGTGATCACACAATATCCCAGTGATTACCTCACATGATTGTTGTGCACCTCAATATGATCTCACACCAACCTGGGTTTTGAATTTGGTCCCCCATCTTCCCTGGGAGGACTTGAATATGATCACTCTATATCCCAGCCATAATCTCTATCAGACCACAAATAATCCCTTGGGGACTACAAGCTGTTCAAACACCAACCCTGTGAGGACCAACGTTTCCCATAGATGAAGCATATTTTGTTTTTGTAATAACTTTGGCACAGTTTGATGAATCTTCAAGAAGAGGTAATGTCTTCTACACAATACATACATGACTCCAGAAGCATGTGTGCCAATCTATACAACTTTTTTTTAAAAATTGTCTTGTGAGGACCTGTGTTTCATTATGTGTGTTTATTTCTTTTTGCTAAACTCTGCCCCGGACACACCAGGTGGTACTGCAGCCTTAAACACACGCACATATATGTATGTATATATATATATATATATATATATTCAGTGAAAAAACCATAGGTTTCACACATGTTATAGTTAGCTGGACATTTTACTCGTAAAAAACCAATGAAATTGCCCCGTTATAGTTAGTTCAGCTAACTATAACTCACGCGCCCGCAATGCACTGCTGATGACGTCACATATTACATCACTCATGACATGGTCAGTGACATCACTCATGACATCACTGATGACATCTCAAATGACATCACTGATGACCTCACTGATGACATCATCCAGTGAATGTGTGTTTTTCAGAAAATTAAATATGTTTTATATATGTATATCTCAAGGTCGATGGAAGAATAAATGGGTATATAAGTGTCTAAATGGATGATTTGTTTTTAAAAAATTGATTGTGTAACTGACTGATTAAGTGTATCTCTCACTTTGTGTATAAGTGGCTGCATGGGTTGGTGAGTAGCTACATGGGTGTCTATATAGGTTAGTAGTTGTTTTTTTGAGTATCAGTCTGAGTGTCTGTATGGTTCGGTGGGGGGTATTACGTAGTGCATAGGTGCATGAATGAGTGACTCACTGTTTGTATGTGTTGAAGACAGCATGTGTGCAGGACTGTATGGGTGGATGAGTGTGTGTATGGGTGTGTTAGTGAGTGAATGACTGTCCCAATAGTGTCTTCAGGAGTAACTACATATGTTTTAAACTAGTATATGTGACTATTGGTGTATATATGTGAGTATATGTGAGAGGGACAGATTGAAAGAGTTCCTGTATGAATAAGTATGTGTTTCTATAAGTGATTGTTTAAAAGACTAAGTATGTGTAAGTTTCCGTAGAAGTAAGTGTGGTGGTGTGTGTATAACTGTATATGCAGGTGAATGTATGTTTGATTCTTTATTAGCATGAGTGACTATGTGTGTGAGTAACTCTATGGATGAGTGGCATTATGTAACAGGATGTATAGGTGTATGAGTACATATGATGAGTGAGTACATGTATGAGTGACTGTATAGGACTGTTGGTGAATGAGTGGATGTGTATGTGGATCTTAGAATTACTGAAGAGGTTGTTGTAACTGGTATTGGTATGTCCATTGTTTTGAAAATTTTAGTCTCTATTTTTGAATGTGTGTATCAAAGCTTATATTAAGGTGAGAGGAGGTCTGCCACTCTATCACAAGGATGATGTCATCAGTGAGGTCATCAGTGATGTCATTTGAGATGTCATCAGTGATGTCATGAGTGATGTCACTGACCATGTCATGAGTGATGTAATATGTGACGTCATCAGCAGTGCATTGCGGGCGCGTGAGTTATAGTTAGCTGAACTAACTATAACGGGGCAATTTCATTGGTTTTTTACGAGTAAAATGTCCAGCTAACTATAACATGTGTGAAACCTATGGTTTTTTCACTGAATTTCTAAGGTTTTTTAAATGCTAATTCCTAACTATAACGTGTGTGAAACCTATGGTTTTTTCAGTGAATTTCTAAGGTTTTTTAAATGCTAATTCCTAACTATAACGTGTGTGAAACCCATGGTTTTTTCAGTGAATTTGCAAGGTTTTTTAAATGCTAATTCCTTACTATAACGTGTGTGTAACCCATGGTTTTTTCAGTGAATTTGCAAGGTTCTTTAAATGCTAATTTTTTTTTTTATTCTTCATTTTTTTCAAACATATTTTTAATTTAATTTTCTTTCATTATATAAAGACTATGCTTAAATTTTTAAAACCCTTAAATTTTTTTTTTAATATATTTTTTAAAATAAACATGTAAAATTTATTACCAGATTTTTTTTTTTTTTTTGTTTTTTTTAGTACGCGTACCGTAAGCTCACGGTAAGCGTACGGTTTACGCAACGTCCGTAATCTATCTACGCTGCTTGCGTATAGTTACGCAATTTGCGTAGCCGCGCGTACTGCGCGTGGGACGCGTGCGCGCTTACGCCACACGCGCACGTTACGCGGAAGTGCCTGGGAGTGACTGTTATGCGCATGCGCGCAAGCGCGTGTCTTTTTTACGCGCACGCGTACTTTTTGCCGTAAGCGTACCGTAAGCGTACCGTAAGCGTACGGTAGGTCATGTGATCTTGAAACACAACTTTTGATTGGTTGAAACTACTTTCAGTTCTAGAACTCTCCTACACCACACCCATTCCCCTCATTTCTGCTTGTGATCCCTTGGGAGAAGGAGCTGGTTTGTCTTTGGGATACGATGGCAGAACAGCAGAGCTCTTCTGAGAGTGAGCCTAGCACCAGCAGCACTGTCTTGAGGCAGAGATCGAGGAAACAAAAGCCTTCTTATGTTTGGGATTATTTTACTTTTCCAGAAGGCCAGCAAAAGGTGAATGCACCCTTAGTTACTTGCTGTCTGTGTAAGCGTGTACTTTCTAGAGGTAATCCTAACAGGAAGTATTCCTTTGGGAATCACACCATGAAGAGGCACCTCCAGGATGTACACGGAAGGACACATGGTCATCTTTTTGGAGGTAACTCTTCAGAAAGACGAGCCAGTACATCCACAGCAGCTCAGCCTGGACCATCATCTGCAGGGCTGACTCCTTCTTCTGCAGGTCAGGTGAGCCCTTCATCTGTGGGGGGAGAATCTCCTTTTGCTGGCCCTCTGGAAATGAACCTTCGATTTCGGAAGGTTGATATTCATTGCACATTTTGTCATAGGGAGACCAGTGTTTCCCTAGTGAACAACAAAATAGATCAGCACATTTGTAGCTTTGAATGATTTTCCCATGCTTCCTTTCCTCTGTCCCTGCATGAACACAACGGTTCTTTTAAGAGCCAACCTTATCTTTCATCTTTTTTTTACATATGTTTTTTAAAACCTTTTTTTTTTTTTTTTTTTACCGTACGCGTACGGTGCGCGTACCTTTTTTTTATTTTTTTAAAAAAACACTAAAAATCAATTATCACATTACAAGGTCCTTGAGAGACTACAATTATTATTATTGACTTACCATACTCACTCCAAAAAATATTTATTCATTTGTTTTTTTTAAAAATAGTTTTAAAAATGGTTGTAGTTTTCGAAAATTTTCTATATCGATCTGAAAAAAAAGAAAAAAGTATTAATATTTTTTTAACAATTTATAATACAGTATACATATTTACATTTTTTTCAAAAAAATATTTTTGCCTTATTTTTGCTGTTTTCAGAATATATTGCATTTCACTATAAATTGTGAAAGCAATTGCATTCATCATTTTACAGCGGGCAAAAAAAAATAACAATCTCAAAGATTGTATTAAAAAAGCCCAGAATCTCTTCTCACTTAAACTTATCATTACAGAAATGCATATTATTCTAAAAAAATATCATCTAAAAACAATACTTATTTCTTTAAAATACCGTCTGATATGTTTGTTTCAGAAGTATAATCACTATATTATATCTCAAATAACTCCAAAATACATCTGATTTCATTTCCTTTAGGCCAAATAGTATTTTTTTTTTTTTTTTGGGAATAAATTTCCAAGGGAAATCCATTAAAATTCTAAAGTTTAATCTGTCCAGATCTCACCGATTCTCTGTAACATTTTGGTTCACGAAAATTTTTTGAATAATTTATTTAGTCCACAATAGAATTGCTTACTTTTCCACATGGCCAAATAGTAATTTTTTAAATCATTTTTGAAAAAATTTCCAATGGCAGTCCAATAGCATTCCAAAATTTAAAATGTGCAGAAGTTACCGATTATCTATAAATTATTGGTTTTTCAAAATTGCATTAAAAATTAAAAAAGTCCACATTACAATTGGTTATCTTTCCTTTAGGCCAAATGATAATTATAAAAATATTTTTTCTACAAAATTGCAATGGTAATCCAGTAAAATGGTAAAATTATTTTGTCCAGATCTTGCCAAGTCTCTCTAAAATTTAGGTTTCAGGAAGATTAGATAGGAATTTGCTAAATCAAAAGGCAAACGTTGTTTGAAAATCAATTGGGAATCATTACACAGTGTCCAGCCTTTTTCACATTTTAGATAAACTGTGTAATGTCCAGAAGTAACAGTAGGTCCATCATGGAAAATTATTGCAACAGTTACAAAAGTTTTTCCTGAAATTGATAATTGCTGTCCTGTAAACTTCTTTATTAAAGTATCCAATTTTGAACCATCAGCTCTACATCGTTGCATCATTAAAATTACATACTGTCCGTATTCCCTTAAAATTAATGATGAAAACATGTCAGAATTACACTCACCACATTTCATGCTATGATTAGCATCTTTAACTAATTTTGCAAAAGTGACTGTTTTACTCTCTGGCAATGTCAAATAAATAAACCTTTCATTATCAACAATAGAGCCACATATATTATAACAATTATCACAACTATGTTCCCATTTATAAGAGAGACCAAAAAAAATGTCAATGGGAACTCCTTCTTCTTCCACTACCTGAAGAAAATACATCAAAAATTCGTGTGCATCTTGCTGTTCATTTTGTGAAAACTGTGTTCGTCCTGAACATACATCTAAAAGTTTTCTAATGTCAGTAGCACTTTCTATTTGAGTTTTATCTTTACTCAGCTTTTGAAAAAGGAGACTCAGCTCTGAACAGAATCTTTTTCCCTGATTTACTATTATCTGCTCTTGCAAACTTTCCAGATAAAATGCAACATTCAGCACTACATTTGCGTAGCAGTTGACACCAGAGCTATTTTCAAAATGACATCCTACAACCTGTTCTTTATTTTCCTTTTTCTTTTTGCTTGCAATTACATCACTCCTCTTTTTTTCCCTCTTCTCTACATCTTCATTACAGATATTCTCATTTCTCCTTTTACGAGAAACTACACGTTTCTCCAACACAGGATACTGACCTAAATGAGGAGCATAGCTTCTTCTTAATCTATTATACTCCTTTACACAGTTTGTATCAGCACTAACTTTTGAGTCATCAAAGTCTATCATGAATAAACCTGATAATGTTTTGACTCGTGACAAAGCTACATATGCCATACCTTCTTTGAACACAGTTGAACCAATGTTCACAAATGCACAATCTACAGTCAATCCTTGAGACTTGTGGATAGTTACAGCATATGCTAGTGAAAACGGAAACTGCTTCCTACGTACATATAAGTCTTTCACAAGCATAAAACGAACTGTACAACGACAAATATCTTTAACTTCATCTATCTGATCAAATTTTATCTGTAAACATTCAATTCCTTCTTTTTTCTGATAATTAATAAAACCCACAACTCTTCCCATCGCTCCATTCACTAAGCCTTTCTCAACATCCAAATTTCTCCTTAAAAACACTCTACAGTTCATGCAAACATATAGATTTTTTTCTAATCCTGCTGTTTTGGAGATGTTCTTCTCTAGTGAGTCCAATTTATTTTTCAGTTTGCCTGTTACTGTGACAGTAATTCTTCCATCCTCAATTTTGTCCACTGCTTCCAATTTCCTGATGTCTTCCTTTTCCAATTTCAAAAGCTCCTCATTAAATATTGAGCATTCACGTAGAGTTGGCATTAAGCAGATGACACTTTTGTTTTCTGCAATATTCTTGTATATTTTCTCTGCAACTATTTCTTCCTTTGGAAATAAATTATGTAGCAGCCGACTCTGTAATGCTTTTTTCCCAACTTCTGTGAGTAGTCCAATCCTGATATCTTTCAGAATACTTCCATATTCTTCATCGTTTGCTTGCCTCATATTAGTTGTAAGTTCCTTGTACTCAAAGAAGGACCAAATATTTGTATTTCCAATGCTTCCCAATGACTTCTTCGTGTCTTCATGTGTCACAGTATTAAACACTGGTTGTCCTTTAACTGGAGTAAGTTGCAAAAGATCCCCAAAAACTATGACGTGTTTTCCACCAAATAACACGTCATAGTCTGTCTTCAAAATTTGCTGCATTCTTAAATGCACAAAGGCAAGCATTAAGTTTGATACCATGCTCACCTCATCAATAATGAGAACTTGCATCTTCTTCAATACTCTTGAAACTTCCAAGGATGCTTCTCCAGTTAGCTTGTTGAATTGTATTTTGTTCTCATGCTCCACTGGTAACATTAGCAAACGATGTAAAGTGATTCCTTTTATGTTATATGCTGCTAACCCAGTTGGAGCAGTAACCACACAAGACAAAGTAGAATCCTTCCACTTATAATTATCTTCATTTTCACTCTTTCTGTAGAGATCAACATTCCTAGTTTGTTTTCTATAATGAGTTCTGCGGCAACAAATACAAGTAAAATTTGGTCTTTCATTAGAGACTATTGCAAATTTTGTTATATGATCATTAAATGTGTTACTTACAGAGGGTTCTACATTGTCTTCCACTTCTGCCTCATTTACTGTGTCCTTCTCTGCACTGTTTTGTTCAGGACCAAAGTAACAAAACTGAATTTCATCAACAACCTTCTCTACATCTGATACCGTTCCTCGGAACAGAGCCCTATTCAATTCATTTAACTTTATTGCTGGACTTTTGGCAAAATACAACTGTCTCACAAACTTTCTCATTCCAGTATGATGAACAGCCAGCATCCTAAAATGATGGAAAACACTATTGCACACTTTTCTAGATAGACAAGCAAGAGAATGACCCTGCAAACCAGTATTCTCTCTCACTCTGCATGGATCCAGACTTTGAAGCACCTTAATCTTTTGTTTTACACTTTTTTTACTATATTCTCTTAGAAACTCTCGAAATCTGTCAATAGATTCCTGACGCACAGTGCAAATACTACTACAATTCCAAGTGTACACTGGGGCTTTAGGACGTCTCCCCATTGCCTCATCTGCCATCACTTGTACCTCATCTCTTGGAACCATTATCTCCTTCTCCATTATGCAACCATTTTTTACTTCGTATGAACGACCTCTGGTGTCAACTGCATGCAGCAAACTATTACTTTGAAAATAGCTCTCTTCATTAAAAAAAGGTTCACTACTTGAACTATGCATCCACTTTCCTAAAAACACTTTACAAAAGTTTGTTCTATTCACTACTCTTTTGCTTTTGCTTTGTGATTTCAGTACATTAACCATTTTATCTAATGTACGCATCCTATTCAAAATTAATATGAATAGTTTCCTTTTTAATTCTAATGCTTTTGCTGCAATGGCTTCAATTTCTTTTTTTCTCTTGTAATATTTAGCCTTTTGCTTATATTTCTTTCTATCCTTTATCAAATTGGACATAACTCTTCTCTGAAACATTTTTCTACGTATCTCTTTAAATGCTGTTTTTCTGTTTATGTTAAACTTTTCAATTGCAGAAGGTATATTTGCATTAACAAAATTCTCTATTTTTTGCTGTTCTCTATGTTTTGTTACATTTTTCCGAGAACAGATATTTTGTACATTTTTCTTTGTTTTGAATATTTTGTTTAGAAATTGTTTTTTTTGCTTACCAGAAGATTTTTTCTTTTTCCCAACATCAGCATCTTCTACTAACTTTGGTCCTCCAGTTGTCTTCAAATATAGTTTTTTTTTTAGCGTTTTTTGAACTCGAGATTTTGTAGGCATCTTAAATTTTGTTCACTGTTCTTCAGCAATACCTGAAAAAAACTAAAAAAAAAATCTGTTATTGTATTTAAATATATTACTACATTTCTTTTCACAATAGTCACAAAACGAAATTTCTTTGCCAATTTGAATGCACACAAACTGCTCTTTTTTTTGGGCAAGTGAAAATCTCTTTTACAAACTGTCACATTATGAAACCACTTTTCAGATTTTATAAAAAGCCAATGTCCACAGTGCTACACTCCACCAAGGGCAACCAGCCTTAGTGATGCTGAATGTATTTGCATTACAGACTTAAACCAGAAAACCCCACTGGCTTGTAAATACTGTGCATGACTATACACGGCAAGGACATGGGTGTGTGCTAAGCCTCTGCTTCTTCCCCCAATAATTCGCTCCCCCTTTCCATCTAATGCAACTGTGAAATCACCAGAGCAAGACGCAATAAATCTCTGCCTATAATTCTTCTATGCACACAGAGTCATGTTTTCACATTAGTGCCAAAACGAAATTTCTTTGCCAATTTCAAAGCACACTTACTGCTCTTTTTTTTTCGGGCCAAGTGAAAATCTCTTTTTACAATTTGAAATCACTTTTACAGACTGACACATTATGAAACCACTATTTTTGATTTATTTAATTGCACGTGTCCAAGCTGTTTTTTTTTCAGACCACCACCATGTGCATTCTCTGTGACTGCCTACACTCCAGCAAGGGCAACCAGCCTTAGTGATGCTGAATGTATTTGCATTACAGACTTAAACCTGAAAACCCCACTGGCTTGTAAATACTGTGCATGACTATACACGGCAAGGACATGGGTGTGTGCTAAGCCTCTGCTTCTTCCCCCAATAATTCGCTCCCCCTTTCCATCTAATGCAACTGTGAAATCACCAGAGCAAGACGCAATAAATCTCTGCCTATAATTCTTCTATGCACACAGAGTCATGTTTTCACATTAGTGCCAAAACGAAATTTCTTTGCCAATTTCAAAGCACACTTACTGCTCTTTTTTTTTCGGGCCAAGTGAAAATCTCTTTTTACAATTTGAAATCACTTTTACAGACTGACACATTATGAAACCACTATTTTTGATTTATTTAATTGCACGTGTCCAAGCTTTTTTTTTTTCAGACCACCACCATGTGCATTCTCTGTGACTGCCTACACTCCAGCAAGGGCAACCAGCCTTAGTGATGCTGAATGTATTTGCATTACAGACTTAAACCTGAAAACCCCACTGGCTTGTAAATACTGTGCATGACTATACACGGCAAGGACATGGGTGTGTGCTAAGCCTCTGCTTCTTCCCCCAATAATTCGCTCCCCCTTTCCATCTAATGCAACTGTGAAATCACCAGAGCAAGACGCAATAAATCTCTGCCTATAATTCTTCTATGCACACAGAGTCATGTTTTCACATTAGTGCCAAAACGAAATTTCTTTGCCAATTTCAAAGCACACTTACTGCTCTTTTTTTTTCGGGCCAAGTGAAAATCTCTTTTTACAATTTGAAATCACTTTTACAGACTGACACATTATGAAACCACTATTTTTGATTTATTTAATTGCACGTGTCCAAGCTGTTTTTTTTTCAGACCACCACCATGTGCATTCTCTGTGACTGCCTACACTCCAGCAAGGGCAACCAGCCTTAGTGATGCTGAATGTATTTGCATTACAGACTTAAACCTGAAAACCCCACTGGCTTGTAAATACTGTGCATGACTATACACGGCAAGGACATGGGTGTGTGCTAAGCCTCTGCTTCTTCCCCCAATAATTCGCTCCCCCTTTCCATCTAATGCAACTGTGAAATCACCAGAGCAAGACGCAATAAATCTCTGCCTATAATTCTTCTATGCACACAGAGTCATGTTTTCACATTAGTGCCAAAACGAAATTTCTTTGCCAATTTCAAAGCACACTTACTGCTCTTTTTTTTTCGGGCCAAGTGAAAATCTCTTTTTACAATTTGAAATCACTTTTACAGACTGACACATTATGAAACCACTATTTTTGATTTATTTAATTGCACGTGTCCAAGCTGTTTTTTTTTCAGACCACCACCATGTGCATTCTCTGTGACTGCCTACACTCCAGCAAGGGCAACCAGCCTTAGTGATGCTGAATGTATTTGCATTACAGACTTAAACCTGAAAACCCCACTGGCTTGTAAATACTGTGCATGACTATACACGGCAAGGACATGGGTGTGTGCTAAGCCTCTGCTTCTTCCCCCAATAATTCGCTCCCCCTTTCCATCTAATGCAACTGTGAAATCACCAGAGCAAGACGCAATAAATCTCTGCCTATAATTCTTCTATGCACACAGAGTCATGTTTTCACATTAGTGCCAAAACGAAATTTCTTTGCCAATTTCAAAGCACACTTACTGCTCTGTTTTTTTCGGGCCAAGTGAAAATCTCTTTTTACAATTTGAAATCACTTTTACAGACTGACACATTATGAAACCACTATTTTTGATTTATTTAATTGCACGTGTCCAAGCTGTTTTTTTTTCAGACCACCACCATGTGCATTCTCTGTGACTGCCTACACTCCAGCAAGGGCAACCAACCTTAGTGATGCTGAATGTATTTGCATTACAGACTTAAACCTGAAAACCCCACTGGCTTGTAAATACTGTGCATGACTATACACGGCAAGGACATGGGTGTGTGCTAAGCCTCTGCTTCTTCCCCCAATAATTCGCTCCCCCTTTCCATCTAATGCAACTGTGAAATCACCAGAGCAAGACGCAATAAATCTCTGCCTATAATTCTTCTATGCACACAGAGTCATGTTTTCACATTAGTGCCAAAACGAAATTTCTTTGCCAATTTCAAAGCACACTTACTGCTCTTTTTTTTTCGGGCCAAGTGAAAATCTCTTTTTACAATTTGAAATCACTTTTACAGACTGACACATTATGAAACCACTATTTTTGATTTATTTAATTGCACGTGTCCAAGCTGTTATTTTTTCAGACCACCACCATGTGCATTCTCTGTGACTGCCTACACTCCAGCAAGGGCAACCAGCCTTAGTGATGCTGAATGTATTTGCATTACAGACTTAAACCTGAAAACCCCACTGGCTTGTAAATACTGTGCATGACTATACACGGCAAGGACATGGGTGTGTGCTAAGCCTCTGCTTCTTCCCCCAATAATTCGCTCCCCCTTTCCATCTAATGCAACTGTGAAATCACCAGAGCAAGACGCAATAAATCTCTGCCTATAATTCTTCTATGCACACAGAGTCATGTTTTCACATTAGTGCCAAAACGAAATTTCTTTGCCAATTTGAAAGCACACTTACTGCTCTTTTTTTTTCGGGCCAAGTGAAAATCTCTTTTTACAATTTGAAATCACTTTTACAGACTGACACATTATGAAACCACTATTTTTGATTTATTTAATTGCACGTGTCCAAGCTGTTTTTTTTTCAGACCACCACCATGTGCATTCTCTGTGACTGCCTACATCCAGCAAGGGCAACCAGCCTTAGTGATGCTGAATGTATTTGCATTACAGACTTAAACCTGAAAACCCCACTGGCTTGTAAATACTGTGCATGACTATACACGGCAAGGACATGGGTGTGTGCTAAGCCTCTGCTTCTTCCCCCAATAATTCGCTCCCCCTTTCCATCTAATGCAACTGTGAAATCACCAGAGCAAGACGCAATAAATCTCTGCCTATAATTCTTCTATGCACACAGAGTCATGTTTTCACATTAGTGCCAAAACGAAATTTCTTTGCCCATTTGAAAGCACACTTACTGCTCTTTTTTTTTCGGGCCAAGTGAAAATCTCTTTTTACAATTTGAAATCACTTTTACAGACTGACACATTATGAAACCACTATTTTTGATTTATTTAATTGCACGTGTCCAAGCTGTTTTTTTTTCAGACCACCACCATGTGCATTCTCTGTGACTGCCTACACTCCAGCAAGGGCAACCAGCCTTAGTGATGCTGAATGTATTTGCATTACAGACTTAAACCTGAAAACCCCACTGGCTTGTAAATACTGTGCATGACTATACACGGCAAGGACATGGGTGTGTGCTAAGCCTCTGCTTCTTCCCCCAATAATTCGCTCCCCCTTTCCATCTAATGCAACTGTGAAATCACCAGAGCAAGACGCAATAAATCTCTGCCTATAATTCTTCTATGCACACAGAGTCATGTTTTCACATTAGTGCCAAAACGAAATTTCTTTGCCAATTTCAAAGCACACTTACTGCTCTTTTTTTTTCGGGCCAAGTGAAAATCTCTTTTTACAATTTGAAATCACTTTTACAGACTGACACATTATGAAACCACTATTTTTGATTTATTTAATTGCACGTGTCCAAGCTGTTTTTTTTTCAGACCACCACCATGTGCATTCTCTGTGACTGCCTACACTCCAGCAAGGGCAACCAGCCTTAGTGATGCTGAATGTATTTGCATTACAGACTTAAACCTGAAAACCCCACTGGCTTGTAAATACTGTACATAACTATACACGGCAAGGACATGGGTGTGTGCTAAGCCTCTGCTTCTTCCCCCAATAATTCGCTCCCCCTTTCCATCTAATGCAACTGTGAAATCACCAGAGCAAGACGCAATAAATCTCTGCCTATAATTCTTCTATGCACACAGAGTCATGTTTTCACATTAGTGCCAAAACGAAATTTCTTTGCCAATTTCAAAGCACACTTACTGCTCTTTTTTTTTCGGGCCAAGTGAAAATCTCTTTTTACAATTTGAAATCACTTTTACAGACTGACACATTATGAAACCACTATTTTTGATTTATTTAATTGCACGTGTCCAAGCTGTTTTTTTTTCAGACCACCACCATGTGCATTCTCTGTGACTGCCTACACTCCAGCAAGGGCAACCAGCCTTAGTGATGCTGAATGTATTTGCATTACAGACTTAAACCTGAAAACCCCACTGGCTTGTAAATACTGTGCATGACTATACACGGCAAGGACATGGGTGTGTGCTAAGCCTCTGCTTCTTCCCCCAATAATTCGCTCCCCCTTTCCATCTAATGCAACTGTGAAATCACCAGAGCAAGACGCAATAAATCTCTGCCTATAATTCTTCTATGCACACAGAGTCATGTTTTCACATTAGTGCCAAAACGAAATTTCTTTGCCAATTTCAAAGCACACTTACTGCTCTTTTTTTTTCGGGCCAAGTGAAAATCTCTTTTTACAATTTGAAATCACTTTTACAGACTGACACATTATGAAACCACTATTTTTGATTTATTTAATTGCACGTGTCCAAGCTGTTTTTTTTTCAGACCACCACCATGTGCATTCTCTGTGACTGCCTACACTCCAGCAAGGGCAACCAGCCTTAGTGATGCTGAATGTATTTGCATTACAGACTTAAACCTGAAAACCCCACTGGCTTGTAAATACTGTGCATGACTATACACGGCAAGGACATGGGTGTGTGCTAAGCCTCTGCTTCTTCCCCCAATAATTCGCTCCCCCTTTCCATCTAATCCAACTGTAAAATCACCAGAGCAAGACGCAATAAATCTCTGCCTATAATTCTTCTATGCACACAGAGTCATGTTTTCACATTAGTCCCAAAACGAAATTTCTTTGCCAATTTGAAAGCACACTTACTGCTCTTTTTTTTTTTTCGGGGCAAGTGTAAATCACTTTTACACACTGACACATTATGAAACCACCATGTGTAACTACAACAAAAACAATTCCCATTTCTATTATTCATTTCTTAAGTTACCACATACATCCCCTCTCAAACTGTAAACTCACCTTTAAAATTAGTTAGTTGTGAAAGAAATGTGACACTCAAACAGCAGATTATCAGAGCCAGGATCTCTGTTGTGTTCACCTCTCTCCTCTCAGCAGAACCAGATAATGGCAAACTTTCCCTCTATTTTTCCACACATATACATGTAAGTTTCAAATCTCAGTGCTTCCCCCTTTTTTTCACATGTATTCACACATTTCTATTGGTTGAAAACGAACCCTTTTCCAAAAGTACCCTTCCCCCAACTTGACTTCTGCCTAGTACCCTTCCCCCAACTTGACTTCTGCCTGCTACCATAGCAACAGCTCATGGAACACTGCTGTGTTCAGTTAGGTCAGAAGTTCGACACACAATGTTTCAATTCCACAGAGCAAGAGTGCTTGACTTTTCAAACCTAACAGCAAATCCATAGTACTGTTCTTTGGTTACACATTTTTTTGTACCAATACAAAACATGCTTCTATTAATTTTCACATACAGCCTAGTTTTTATTCTGGAATGGTATGAAACAGCCAATCAGTTCTTTTTGTTTTAAAAAAATATGTATGCCTCCATTTCCAAACTGTCTTTCTTTTCATATTGCCATTCTACTGAAAGACACCTCCTGAGTGCATCCAGTTCTCCTTTGAAGATGTTCACAGTGTGGATTGTAGGGCACAGCTATGTCTTCTGGAGTGAAAAGTTTGCAGAGAAAACAGATATGGTGAGAGACCTTGCTTTGCCAAATGTAGACATTAAATGGATTGGTCAGAGAGGGTTAAAGTGGCACCAATTGATGCCATTGGTGAAATCCTTCATTCAAATCCAACACCCTGACCTCATAATAGTGCACTGTGGTGGCAATGACCTAGGCACTTTGACTGGGGTAGGTCTGGAAATGCTTATGAAGGACACCTTTGCACAACTGTTTACACTTTTCCCTAAAACTGCCTTTGTGTTTTCCAACATATGCCAAAGGCAAAAATGGAACTGGTCCAATCATTTCTGTCCACAGATTGACAAAGCAAGAAAGCACGTCAACAAATCTGTTTCTGCTTTCCTCCGTGACTATGGTATGGGTGCCATTTACCACAACAACTTGCGTTATGACATGCAAGACATTTATAGAGGAGATGGTGTGCACTTCAATGATGAAGGGAACAGAGTCTTCCTCTTGAACCTTAGACTCTGCATCGGTACCTACTTGTAGGTACCACTAAAAAAATGACTTCATAAACACAACAGCTCTTTTTAGAGCTCCCTAATTTCTAAACTCTTAAATCTGCTTTTCATTTATTTATTTTTATTTTTTTTACCGTACGCTTATCGTAAGCTTACCGTACGCGTACCCCGTGATTTTTTTTAAAATCAATAAATGTTTTTTTTGTACTTTTCTGACCTTCTTTGACCCCCTTACAATTGTTAGGGGGTCTGTAACTCTCCTCATTGCCCCCTTTCCTTGTTTTCACTCTTTTTTTTCAGAGTGAAATACACAAAATGGCGGCCGCCGCTTCCTGGTTTCGGCCGATTCGAATGTTTACTAAGATCTAAGAGCCAATCAGAATCGCGCTCGCGCACGCCACCGTACGCTTACCGTAAGCGTACGGTAAGCGTACCGTAAGCGGGCTCAGATATATATATTGATTTAAAGGCTATTTTCTCAGAATCTACTGAACAGATTTACACCAAACCTACAAAAGGCACTTCCTTGACCTAGGGACTACCTCTCTGCAAAATTTTGAGTAATTCTGTTCAGCCGTTCGGGCTGTAGCTCGTTCTAAAGGTCCTATGGAAAAATGCATGGGAAAAACGCGTTTTGGGACCCCCCTTTTATCTCAGCCCCCGCTTGACGGATCCCCCCGAGACTTTCAGGGTAGGAGCGGAGCGTAGCGCCCCACCTATTTTGAGAAATTCGCGAGGATTCGTCGACCGGCGCCAAAGTTATTCAAAATAGAATGTTGAGGTTTTCCTATGGAAACGTGGTCCTAACTATAACTACCTACTGGCGACCGCCAGTAGGTAATATCCACATAGATATGAGAATATATATATATATATATATCATCCCTAAAGTCTACCCTTACCAGTACCTACCCCTAAACCCTGAAATTACCTTTACCACCCTTTAGCACTACCCACCCCATAAGCTATAAAATGACCCTTCCTGCCCTCTACCACTTCTCACCCCTATATCCTGAAAACACCATTACCACCCTTTACCGCTGCCCACTCATTACCCATATATATATATATATATATATATATATATATATATATATATATATATATATATATATATATATATATATATATATATATAAAAATGCGGGATAAAGGGAGGCATGGTTAAGCAACAAAAATGTACCTGCATGGTAAAGGTATGTATGGTTTTGGCTTCGTGGTACAGGCAATGTTGTAAAGGCTGTTTCCCATCAAGCTATCATCTAAAAGAACATATTCAATAATGCATAGCATATTAATATGTAAACAAAGGCAAAGCAACATGAAGACTCTGAATACCTTGTACAAGCATTAAAATGTAACATTAAGCATTGATGCCTTTAAGTTATTTGCTAAAAATGATAAAACCAGTTTATATTGTATTGCAGTGCACCATCATTCTTTAATTACAGACAAGAATCTAACGACAATAGTAAAGTATTGTGGGATTGGAAACTGATCCAAATTGCTTTTAGCAATATTTATAAGACCACTAACAAAATTAAGACACAAAAATCTAAATTTAATACTTCATGTAAATAAAGTTTAATTTTAATAAATACAGAAAAGGTTAATTTGCATGTGAAATATTTGGATAAACACAAGGTTATGCAGCTTTTCCTGTCCTTTCTGCTGCTAGTGTGTGTTTCTAGTCAGCAAAGTGTGTTTAAATGCAAAGTGTGTTTAAGACTGCAGTACCGCCTCCTGCCTACAGAGGCAGAGCTGAGCAGAAATATAAACACACTTGATGAAACACAGGTCCCCACAAGGCAATTTTTTAAAAAGTTGTAAAAATTGGCACAGATGTTCCTGACACCGTTTTTTATCATTTAGAAGACATTGCCTTGTGGGGACCTGGGTTCAGGTCCCCACAGTGCGATCAAGTCCCCACAGCGTGAGTGTGTTATCACACCCAAGTCCCCACAAGGATAGTAACACAAACCCACCCATATATATATATATATACGCTGAAAAAACCATAGGTTTCAGGGGTGTTATAGTTAGCTGGACATTTCCCTCATACAAAACCCTAGAAATTCCCCCATTATAGTTAGTTCAGCTAACTATAACTCACGCGCCCCCGCAATGCACTGCTGATGACGTCACATATTACATCACTCATGACATGGTCAGTGACATCACTGATGACATCACTGATGACTCCCTAAGCAACACTAGAGTGTCAGAGTATTTCTACCCTGCCCCCTTTATATGTTTTAAACACTTATTCCCCTTACTTCTTCAGCCTCGCTTCTACCGAGGCACAAAATGGCTGCCAACAGTTCCTGGTTTCGAATGTAGACAGATACTTGACAGCCAATTAGCATTCAGCACGTGATCGGGAGGGTGTGTGCTCGGTTTGGGGAGGGTGCGCTTAGGGTGCTCTTAGTGTGTGCGGATCCTCCGAGGCCATAGATATATCTATCTTTTTTACTCTAATTTTCTCAGGAACTACTGAACGGATTTACACCATTTATGCAAAAGGCACGAGTCTGAACTGAGGACTACCTCTTTGCCAAATTTGGTGTAATTCCGTTCAGCAGTTCGGGCTGTAGCTGCGTCAACAGGTCCTATGGGAAATTGCATGGGGAAAATGCGTTTTGGGACCCCCCTTTTTTCTCAGCCCCAGCTTGACAAAACTTTCAGGATAGGAGCGGACCGGAACTGGCCAAAAGTTTGGAAAATTTCACGAAGATTCGTCAACCGGTGCCAGACTTATTGGGAATAGAATGTTGTGGGTTTCCTATGGAAAATAGGTCCTAACTATAACTACCTACTGGCGACCGCCAATAGGTAATATATATATATATATCTACGGGCAATCATTAACAATGATCCGGCATACCTAGTTGCTCGACATTTTAAAGAAGCCCACGATAACGATGTCAAATGTCTATCTTACTTTGTCATTGATTCAATCCCAGTCCCACGCAGAGGAGGAAATCGAGAAAAATTGTTGAGACAGCGTGAGACTAAGTTTATTTTGGAACTTGATAGTAAATTCCCGAATGGATTAAATAACACGGAAGATTTACATACTTTTTTATAATTTCTCCATAACTCAGTTCCTTTAATGGAGTTGTGATATGTAAATCTCAAATTCTACAATCAAGTAAATGCCATTGGAATTATGGGTTAACTTAGCTGCACACGGTCATTGATGGAACTGATCTGCTAATCCATTGGTCTGGATCTGATAAAGTTTTCCAAAAATCTAAATAGATTGATCATGCTGTATTGTGTAAATAAATAATTGTTTGCGAGAAATGAAAAATCCTCGCCCGCTGCACATAAGAAATGTAAATATCATCTATATACACTTCTCGCTTTTAAAGAAACACCTTTTAAATTATTTTTATAAGATAAAAATCACTATACTTTTATATTTTGGGTTGTTTATTTATTTAAATAGTTTGCACTAGGCACTTTATTATATAAATAATATACAACAAAAAAATAAAAAATCTTTTTTAGCACAGAAACTTATGAAGCCCTATTCTTACTGAAATCTGCTCACTAATGAGCATGTGCATCGAATTAGAAAGTAAACAATTTCAGGTCATATGAGTTTAACCCCTTGCACGCTCATGACGGAGCCGCTCCGTCATGAGCCACGGTTGCCGTGTGCTCATGACGGAACGGTTCCGTCATGTCACGGCCGTTGGTGGCCGCTCCGCCTACGCGGCGCTGTTTCCCCGCCTGTGCGGGGGGACAACGCAAATGGGCGGAGTCATGACGGAACCGTTCCGTCATGAGCACAGCTCAACCGTGGCTCATGACGGAGCGGCTCCGTCATGAGCACAGCGCCACCGCGCTGCCCCCCCGCTCCCCCCAGCGCTGCGGCGGAATTCCCGCCGCAGCGAAAGGGTTAATAATATAAGCATTTAGGCGGCTACCACCATGACATAAACATCACATAGAAAAGAACTCACAGTACTATGTTGAGAACAAATAATTAGACCTGGAAGGGTGAAATGCATTTATGCAGTTATTCGTTTTTCTTGTTGTAAAAATTTGCATGCTGTGTTGCTATTTATATGGATATTTATCGATTTCTGATAATGTGTATATTTTAATTATTTATGCATATTTATTTAGTTTTAAATATTTGATATATTTTTAATATATTTATTTAAAACACACACAATTGTAAATGCGAATCCACATGTATATTCAAATGTTAATATATACGATCAAAAATGGTGTTGCACAACAAAATGGAAAAAGATGTTCTCAGCAGTCCATGCACTTTGAATGAGCTTGAATATGCATTGAATAGTGTTTCTTCAGTGTCTATTATCACGTGGGTGCTACTTGCACAAAGCATATAAAAAAACATGGCGTACTGTAGTCTCCTTATGTGATCAAGGGCACTGGATGCCCGAAACGCGTCATGGAGATGAGGAATAAACAATAAAGAAGACAATACTGCCATTGATTTGTCCTGGTGGTCCGTTTCCTTCAGTTCGCAGAGAGGAAGTGCTGGGAGTTTTTTTGCATGTATATATATATATATATATCTCAAAACAAGCTGCTCAGCAGTGGGGGCGCTCTCGGGAGGCAGTGATCAGTCACAGGCAACAGCGGGCACTCCAAACACCAGTGTACGCCTTACGCGTTTTGGAAAAGTTCCTTAATCATAGGCTCAACCCAAATTTGCATTGCCATAGACACGTTTATTTAAAATGCTTGTCCTCCAATGGGCTGCTCACATGAAGCTCACATTACAGTCCCATTGCATGCTGGAATATGTAGTGTCCATAGTCTACATCAAACCAAAATCCCTCCCGAGTGCGCCCCCAGTGCTGAGCAGCTTGTTTTGGGAGATATATTTATATATATCTTCCTCTGCAGAATATATTTGATGTACAAATGTTCAAAGTTCTTTGACGCTTAACAAATTGCAGTCCATGTTCAATATATAAAGTGCTGTATGTGACAGAAAGTGCAATATATCTAGTGCTAGTGCTAACTACAACAAAAGGTACTGAGACCTAAAAAACACCCCCTAAAATTAACTTACCACTGAAGTGTCTACAGCGAGATGCGGCTAAAATCCCCTATAAAACCCATAAAAAAAAGGTGAATAAAACCTTGCTATCTCCATAAAAATTGGTATAATGTAAAAAGTATTCTATTAGTTAAAAAACATCTGGAACAATAGTTATAATCCAAAAAGGGAGCACCTGACCTGAAATTTATAGAAAATTATGCATGTCTTCCGTTGTGTTTAGTCCATATGGGACCTTGCTGTCCAGCTCCAAAATAGTACGGGTTTCAAGTTGTCTTAACAGTTTTTCCCTGTTGCCTCCTCTTCTAAGAGGTGAAATTGCATTAATCACAAAGTACGTGAGGCAACTCAGAACATTGTCATGTGTGCTTTTAAAATGTCTCGCTACCGGGTAGGACGTATCATTAACTATAGCCCTGATATGCTGCAATATCCTGACGTGCACCTGCAGCTTGGTACTACCTACATTTTGCAAACCGCAGGTGCACGTCAGGACATATACAGCATACTCTATCCGACAATTGTAATTATCTTTAATGACAATGTCCTCATTTGAAAATGGAGTTGTGTACTTGGTAGTATTAATACCAAACTTACAAGCACGGCAGAAAGAACATTAAAAAAAACCTTGCCTTGGTTTGAGCCATCTGCCTGAAGTATCTAACTCTGGACTATTCTTTACCAATTGGCTCCGCATGGACTTAGCCTTTCTGTAAGTGATGGTCGGAAAATCGGGAAGACGGGGTCCCAACACCCCATCTGTTAATACAATAGGCCAATTCTTTCTTATGATGGATTTGATTCTCCTTTCTTGCCTACTATATGTTGTGATTAGTCTGGGGCTATTTTCCATCTTGACTTCCCTTCCCACTTTTGCTTTGCTTTTCAAAAGCATCTCTCTTGGTCTGCCCTGTGATTTGTTAAGGGCTTGTTTCAGCATCTTATCATTGTAACCTCTTTCCTTCAGCCTCTGCATGGTATATGTGTGCATTTTTCAAATTCATCAGTGGTGCTGCAAATACGTTTGATCCTGAGTATTTCCCCGTATGGAATAGTATCTATCAGATGTTTTGCATGGCTGCTGCTGGCGTGCAGAGTGCTGTTCCTTGCTGTGGACTTTCTAAACAATGTTGTCTCTAATTTGTTATTCTCCACCATGATTTTCACGTCTAGAAATTCTATTGTAGTACTGCTTATCTGGGAGGTAAAATTAAAATTCATAGAATTATTGTTTAGGGTAGCAGTGAACTTTCTAGCATTATCCTCATCTCCCTTCCAAACAATGAAAACGTCGTCAATATAACGTAACCAGTACATCACATGTTGATCGTAGAAACCTTGGTGGGTTTTCTTTACTACCTGTTCCTCCCACCAGCCAACATGCAAGCATGCATAGCTGGGGAGAAACAGGATCCCATGGCCATGCCCCTTAATTGCTTCAGGGTATCTTTCCCGAAGAGAAATAAGTTGTTGTGCAGACACCATGAAACCTAGTTTAAAAGCATTTTGTTATGTTCCTAAAACTCATAAGATCTGGTGTCGAGAAAATATTTCACTGCATTCAGTCCTACCATGTGATCTATTCTGGTATAAAGTGACTCTATGTCCAACGAAATTAGTAAAAAGACCTCTTCCCAGGTGATATCTCTGATCTTGTTTAGAAAGTCTCCCGTGTCTTTCACGTAACTTGGTAATTTCTTTACAAAGTCTTGTAAGAAAAAGTCAACATATTGGGAGATTTGTTCTTTTATGAACTTTAGGAATCAGGTACATAATCGACATCACAGGGAAATCAATATTCATGAATTTATACTCATTTGATGAGATTAGTCCTTCCCTTTTGTATTGCAGCAGTTGTTTTTTAGACCTTCTTTAGCTTCGTTATATTCCTTGATGTTTGTTTTCATATAGTAGTCTTTATTGTCCAGCTGTCTCTTGGCTTCTGTAATATACTCATTTCTTGGCCATATCACTATATTTCCTCCCTTGTCTGATATGTTGACAGTTATTTCATGATTTTCTCCCAGTTGAGCATATTGTTGGTCCATGAATTTTTTCTTTGGTTTGTTTTTCTTCACTTGAGCATAAAGTTTTTCGATATCTTCAATTACCCGTTCATGAAAAATATCCACAGAATCTTTGGGCATCATAGGAAGAAAGGTACTTGTAGGTTTAAATGGACTGACACCTGCGCCCTTTTGGCCAATTTTTATTCTTTGTAATTTGACTTGGGTACTGACTTCTGTATTGCCAACTGTTTCCTGTATTCCATTTTTCTCATTATACAGATCCTGTAATGCCAGCAGGGCCGGCACATCAGAAACTTGGAGCTCTGCGGTATTGTCATGATCCATTGCTTGGGTTGTTTTCGATGATTCCAAACCCGACTTAATTGTAAAAAACTTTTTCAGTTTGAGTTTACGAATGAAGCAAAAAATATCGATTCTTGTGTTTGAATAATTAAAGGAACTTTCTGGGCAGAAATTGAGTCCTAAGGACAAGAGTTGTTTTTCTGCTTGTGTTAGTGTGACCTCCGACAAATTAATGATTGTTTGTTCACCTATCGCTGTTTTTTGTGCCATTGTTGTTTTCTCCTATGAGGCATTTTTTCGGTGTTGGCGCCTTGCCTTTCTTCTTGCATTCCTCTTTTTTCGGTTATTTGCTTGTTCCGGTTTCTTGGTCTCAGCGTTTGTCGTCAGTCCACCACTAAAAAATCAATTTCCTCTCCCAGGCTTAAAACTTCCATATCACTGTTGCCTGCAAGGTTATCTCCATCTGAACCTGAATCACTTGTCAATAATTCCCCATCCGATCCTGACGCTTCATCACCCTTGCTTAATTCTGATTGTACGTGTTGAGGGGTTTTGCTCATTCTTCTATCTTCAAATCTGAGTTTTTTAGCATGTTCAAATTTGTAAATTTGCCCCTGCTGGTAGTCCATTAGATCGCGTGCAAACTTATGCACTTTTCGTTTCTTAATGCTAATACTGTATTTAGACACTTATTTGCCCATGTCTTCTTCCATTAAATTTTAGCTATACATATATTACAAATATTTTTTTTTCATAAAGACACATATGTCATCAGCAGAGGATTGCGGTCGCGTGAGTTATAGTTGCCTGCACTAACTATAACGGGGGAATTTCATTGGTTTTTTATCAGTAAAATGTCCAGCTAACTATAACATGTGTGAAACCTATGGTTTTTTCAGTGAATTTGCAAGGTTTTTTAAATGCTAATTCCTAACTATAACGTGTGTGAAACCTATGGTTTTTTCAGTGAATTTGTATGGTTTTTTAAATGCTAAGTTACTTTACGCCATTCGTGGCGTGCGCGCCCACTTAAGGCAGTTCGTTCCGTGCGCGCACGGTGCGCTTCACGTACCGCGCGCCCACTTTACGCAGTTAGTGCCGTGCACGCTGGGTGGGCACGCGGTGCGCTACGCGCACCGCGTGCCCACGTTAAGCTGTATGGGCCATTTACGCACGGTGCGCTTCGCGCACCGTGCGCGCATGGAGGACATATTATGCGCTTTGTTGTGAAAGGTATTGTTTGCTTTTTTGTTGGGTTTTGTTATGTAACATATGTCATGCAAAAATGGTGCCCTTCGGGCACCGTTTGCACACGGGGTGTGGAGAATATGGATATTTTTTTTTTTTAGCCGTTTTTTTACCGTACGCGTACGGTAAGCGTAATCGGCGATTTTTCGAAAAAAATTAAAATTGCATTTTTGCCCTTGGGGGTTCTTTGAGGACACCTCCTTCAAGGCTAGGTGGTTGGGAGCTGTCTAAACAGCCCCTTTATATGTTTTTTGCCTTTGTTTTTCTTCTACCCCCTCAGAGTGCGAGATAGAAAATGGCGGCCGCCGCTTCCTGGTTTCGACCGATTCGAATGTTTACTAAGATCTATCAGCCAATCAGAATCGCGCTCGCGCACGTCACCGTACGCGTACGGTAAGCGCACGGTAAGCGCACCGTAAGCTGGCTCGGATATATATATTGATTTAAAGGCTATTTTCTCAGAATCTACTGAACAGATTTACACCAAACCTACAAAAGGCACTTCCTTGACCTGTAGACTACCTCTCTGCCAAATTTCAAGGAACTCTGTTCAGCCGTTCGGGCTGTAGCTGTGTCTAAAGGTCCTATGGAAAAATGCATGGGAAAAACGCGTTTTGGGACCCCCCTTTTATCTCAGCCCCCACTTGACGAATCCCCCCGAGACTTTCAGGGTAGGAGCGGAGCGTAGCGCCCCACCTATTTTGAAAATTTCGCGAGGATTCGTCGACCGGCGCCAAAGTTATTCAAAATAGAATGTTGCTGTTTTCCTATGGAAACAGGGTCCTAACTATAACTACCTACTGGCGACCGCCAGTAGGTAATATATATATATATATATATATATATATATATATATATATATATATATATATATATATATATGCATATTATCTACTGGCGGTCGCCAGTAGATAGTTATAGTTAGGACCCTGTTTCCATAGGAAATCCGCAACATTCTATTTGGAATAACGTTGGCGCCGGTCGATGAATCCTCGCGAAATTTTCAAAATAGGTGGGGCGCTACGCTCCGCTCCTACCCTGAAAGTCTCGGGGGGATTCGTCAAGCGGGGGCTGAGAAAAAAGGGGGGTCCCAAAACGCGTTTTTCCCATGCATTTTTCCATAGGACCTTTAGACACAGCTACAGCCCGAACGGCTGAACAGAGTTACTTGAAATTTGGCAGAGAGGTAGTCCTCAGGTCAAGGAAGTGCCTTTTGTAGGTCTGGTGTAAATCTGTTCAGTAGTTCCTGAGAAAATAGCATTTAAATCAATATATATATGTGGGCGGAGCCTAACCACACATCTCATCCTGAGATCTGATTGGCTGTCAGCACTTCATCCAAGAAGTGTTGGCAGCCATCTTGGGACCAATATACATGATAGCACCTCATTAAAAAGCATTGCAGTTAATAGAAGATTTTAAGACTTTAGTTACATTATAAATCATTTGTTGATGGTACCATACTCATTTTAGGAATTGTGGTATGTTCTAAGGTGATTTCACCATGTGAAAAAGCCTTCTGCTGGGATATCATGATTGAGAGAAAAATATTTTCTCATGCTTTTACCACAGAGGTTTGGAAGGTGATCTATAAGCTAAACTGAGAGCTTATTTTCTGTAAATTCACATTATCTTTCTCAGTCATGTGAGAATGAAGTCTGACATTCTCAGTAAAACATGTACATCCAACAAGGGCAGAGACTGTCAGTTGATTCCTTTGTGTTCTACTGCAGCTTTCCAGAGTGTTCCAAAGAACTACTAGAGCGCTAACCGTCCTACTTATGATAAATGTATGGCACACCTGAAGCCATCTTGCTTGGATTAAAGTGGTAACTCTTAAAACATTTAATTTAAAAAGGAACAAAATGAGGTGGTTCATTTTTCCATAAAAAGTATGATTAGTGCTGCATAAAGAAAAATTAGGGCACATTTTGAGTGACTTCTCAAATCCTGGCATGCAGACTGAAACATGCACTTTCAATACCAGCAGCAGTTTTCCCTGGTGAGCAGTAGCTTTACTACAGTGATCTAATGAGCAAAAAGAGTGCTAACATTCTGATTTTATGGCAAATGTGTGACACATTTGAATGCCTTCTTGATGGAATCAAAGTAAAAAACTGAAAGTATTTCCTACTGAGGAGACTGCAGTAACTGAGGAAATTAGGAAACTTCATAACAAATAAGTCTCCCAAGATGGCCACCAGAGACAAAAGAGCCCAAATGTAGCCCAAATATCACCCAGATGTAGCCCAAGTATAGCCCAATGACAGAATGTCCAAGAATGTTCTTAAAAACAACTAGAGCACTTACTGTCTTCATTATGACAAAAGTATGGCACACCTGAAGCCATCTTGATTGGAATAAACTGGTAACACTTAAAACATTTAATTTAAAAAGGAACACAATGAGGGGGTTCATTTTGCCATAGAAATTATGATTAATGCTGAAGAAAGAAAATGAGGGCACATTTTGAGTGACTTCTCAAATCCTCTTCTATTTCATTAAAAAATTCTGACATGCAGACTGAAACATGCACTTTTAATACCAGGAGCAGACTTCCATGGTGAGCAGTAGTTTTACTACAGTGATCTAATGAGCAACTAGAGTGCTAACATTCAGAATTCATGGCAAATGTGTGACATATCTGAATACCTTCATGATGGAATCAAAGTAAAAAACTGAAAGCATTTCCGACTGAGGAGACTGCAGTACATGAGGAAATTAGGAAACTTCATAACAAATAAATCTCCCAAGATGGCCACCGGAGACAAAAGAGCCCAAATGTAGCCCAAAATCACCCAGATATAGCCCAAATATAGCCCAATGACAGAAGTGTGCAAAACACTTATTATTTTGTGTTTTTGCAGTGTTATATAGTGCAGACTTGTCAGGTATTGGAGTGATTTACATGAGCATTGGTTACATCACACAAGAACAAATTCATTTTGGTTGTAGACATGGGGAGACTAAGTGATTTGACCAGAATCACAGAATGTCGAGCTGAAGCAGAAACTTCAACCTGGTTCCCCAGTTGCAAAGTCTGCAGTTCTGGAAGTAACACCACATCCTCTCCCCTAAGTGCAACATTTAATCAAGTTGTCAACTAGATAAAAAAACATAAAGATAACAAATAATTTAAAAGTGCTTTGTCGCTATTTGAAAACTCAGAAAATATGTCCTTATTTTAGTCTTTTAGAGCACTAACCATAATTTTGATGCCAATAAGACCCTCTCATATATGTAATTTCTAAAGGAATGCTCTAGGTATTACAGTTTTGATTACATCAAGATGATGTCAGGCGCTCCACACTTTTGTAATAAATATAGAATGTTAGCAATCTAGTTGTTCATTAGGATACTGTTGAGAGGCAGAGGCCAGGGGCACGGACTCTGAAAATTGAAGGCAGGTAGGAGGGTGCAAAGGCAACAATTTAACCACACTGAGCAGGCAGGAAGGGCCGTGGAAGCACAACAGACTATGGAGGGCAGTGGAAAGGGGGGCAGGGGCAACAAACCAACAATACAGGACTTGCAAGAGAGGCTGTTGGAGGGAAGATCTATTACGGGTCAAGGAAGCTAGGGGCGGTCCCCAGAGCCCCGGGAGCCACCACAGAACTGAGCAGGAGAGTGAGTCAGGGACAAAAGGGGCACCTTAATTTGAGCCGGGGTGCCTAGGAACGCTTGCTCCAAAAATGAAGAAAACAGACATATGAGACATGGAATTGGAGGCAGAATACAATGGCAGTTTAATGAGAAGATGCAACTTCAAAGAAACCGCAGAATAGAGACCTAAAGTACAAAATACAGAATCCAGATAATCATACAGCTGTCATGATATTCTCTGTATCTCAATTAATGGACTGACAGAGAGAGAGAGAAAACACATCTATAAATGCATCATGAGAAACAAGTTACACCAAGGAAAATGTTACCTAGGGACACTCACATTTACTCTTAGAGCAAGCATTCCTGCGATTACAATACAACATCTTTTAAATGCAAAAGTAAAGAGAACAATGGTTAAACATAACATGACATTTCATATAGGTAAAATAGAATAAGATACTTCAAGCAAAGCCGAGCAAGACATTTTAAGCAAAGGAAGACAAGAGCTCCCAGTTCTTGGGGAAAACCTGCACAGCCTGTTAACCTACATACAGACGGCGAGGTTGTCCGTCGATATCTGTGGGTGCTCCCTTTTTATATCATTTTGTGGGCTCCTTTGCACGCTACATCTACCTACGTATGCTACCCAAAAGCTTCGTCTGCAGATTTTACCAGACATTTCGTCATTTACCCACTTAATGCTGACAATGGACTGGGTGAAAAGGTCAGTCTCTCAGGCCAATCGCTTATCGTAAGTTCCATAGAGCAAGCAGAAAATAATGGGTATTGTACAGGAATTCAATATATTCATGTATAAAATCTCCTCAGTTCTCCTAACTTGACGCTCTGCGGTTGCCACTTCCTTAAAAGCGGGAAACCTGCCCAGGAAGCAAGTACCAGTCCAGGATGCAGCCTACTGTATGTCGACAGCTTCAGGGGGATGTTGAACTTTGATACCGAGCACGGAGCACTCGGGTAGGGTGGGGGCTACTAGTTTGGAGCAGAAGGCCTCGCAGACCTGCCTTCAGACTGCTATACACTGAAATTGCAGAGCTATGGTCAATTTAACAAAGAGGCCTACATATTGAACAGAAGGGCCTACACAGGGGTTTTATGCTGGCTGAGTGGTAAGGATGTCTCAGGATAATTATATAGCAACACAGGACCCGCTGGTCAATTTAATACGGCCTACAAATGCGGCTGGCAGGGCAAGGACAAGGGTCTCATACTTCAGGTGTGGACAGAACGGGCCAGGGGCCCCCTGTGATACAAAATCTACCCTCCTTCAAGGCTGTGGCAATGTAATAGACCATTGTGGGCAGAAGGAAGAGGCAATGGTAGTACAACCATACATGCCAACAGACCCGATTCAGCCAGGAAACGTCCAATGTTTTTAAGCTCAAATGGGCTTTATTTGATCTGTCTCCTGTCTACAATATCCTCTTTTTCAATGTAACTCAAAGGGGAAAATCAATACCCCAGTTTTTTTTCAAAATCTCCCTCTTACCAAGTTCAAAATGTTCGCAAGTATGGTACATTGGATCATGGAAGGAAATGGGATAGGGACATGGACTTGGATAACAGAGGACAGGAGAGACATGGAGAGGTGCACCAAACTGACCCTGCAGGGCAGGCATCAGGGTTTGCAGCAGCACAATACACCACACAGGGCATGCAGGACGGGAGTGCAGCACAACAATCCATAGAAAGCAAGAGGGAGGGGACAGGACCATGCACATGGACAACAGAGAACAGAGGGGCAAGAGGCAATGGTAGCTAGCTGACCATAATGGACAGACAGGAGAGAAGGCTGCAGCATAACAGACCATAAAGGGCAGGAGGGACGGATCAGGGGCATTACAATGGAACAGACAAGCCAGGAGGGAGGGAGTAGGGGTCTGCACATGTAAACAGAGGGCTGGGGGCAACGGGGCAGGGCAGGAGCAGCAAGATGGCCATGGAGGTCAGGCAGGATGGGCACTAGAAGCAAGACACAACATGAAGAGCAACAGTGAGACTGTGATGGCATACACACAGACCATGGAGGGAAGGTGGGAGGGGGTCAGGGGCAGCTAACTGACCACACAGGGAAGGTGGGAGGGGCCATGGCAGCACAGAAGACCATGCATGGCAAGTGGGAGGGTTAGTGGCAGCACAATGGCTATGATGGGCAAGAAGGAGGGTGCAGGGGCATGCACAAAGGACGATGGAGGATAGAAGGGAGGGTCAGGACCTGTGCACAGACAAGAAAGTTCAGGGGAAGGGGCCTCACAACAGACCGCACGGGGCAGGCAGGAGGTGCAGTTGCAGCACAACAGACCAGGGAGGGCAGAAGGGTGTGGCAGTACAATGGACCATGTAGGACATGAGGAAGAGGATAGAGGCATGGCATGTGGACAGGCAGGGTGGAGGTGGCAGGGACAGGTTACAGTCATCTGACAATGCTAGGCAGGTGGGAGGGGAGTGGCAGCTCAACAGAACACTCAGAGTAGATAGGAGTGGCAGGTCCATGGGACATGGTGGGCAAAAAGGATGGAGCAGGGGCATGCACAAAGACATCGGAGGGCAGGGGGAAGGAGAATAGGGGCAGCAAGCTAAGCACAGAGTTTAAGCAGGAGGTCAATGATGGGGCATAGAATTGGGCAATGGAGGGCAGGAGGAGTGGACTGGTACATCATACTAAATTGAGGGCAGTGGCAGCACATCAGACCATGCATGGCAGGAGGGAGGAGGCTAGTCCATGGATTCACACAACAGAGGATAGGGAGGAGGGGGATGGGGCAGCAAGCTAACTGTTCAGAGAAGGCGGGTATTAGAAACTTTATTGTTTTTAAAACATTTTGTCTGTGCAAACTACTTAAAATATGAACATGTATGCAGCATAATCTCACTTTTATTCAGGAAGAAGAAGACGTTAGTGACTGTGACTCCGGGCTCACTTGGCAAAAACACCCACTGACCCTCCACCCCCTATCGCAAAATGTAATGCCCGTGAAAAGGGTAGGTGAACACAGTGTTATATAGAACATAGTCCTGAGAGCACGATTGAAAATGAAAACTAGATATAGTGTATGGTATAAACTATGCACCAAAAAGTGTGATATAAGATGAACCAGGCGTGAAATATAATATGCAATACATTGTGCGCAATGACAGATTCATTGGAGAGCGCGAGATAGCACAGGCACTAGCGTGTGCTATGCGATATGCGCCTTGGAGTGTAATATGCACAGGGCAGTGTTGTGTAACCTAACTAGTCTCTAAAGTTGTAATATAAAATATGTGCTGGGGAGTGTAACGTTGCATATGCACTGTGACAAAGATATGGATCCCAAATTGTAATATGTATGGCATAGTACTGTGCGTTATAACATAGGCATCGAGGAAGGCACGTTAGATGGGGCAATATAACCCGTGCGAAGACAAGTGTGGCATGACATTTTCACGGGGTGGTGTTACAGTGCACATGGGCTAGAGAGTGTCATAGCATATGCACTAGCTAGTGGAATACAATACAGAGGTGTGTGGCACTCGGCAGGCAATGGTGGGTGTAACACAGCATTGGGCTCTGCCAGGAGCGTGCTGTGACTCGCAAGTGATGTTCGTCCCCTTTCCAGAGAGTAAAATAAAAAGTATTACACATCCGGCAGTGGATGTGTGTTTTATTAACTGTGAGGGGGGTTTCTTGCATAGTTTTGGTCGAATTTTTGTCGAATCCCCTTTGAATGGCTTGGTGTGCATGTGTATTAAATGTGCCCGTCAATAGCTACCCATGTTTGTATAAATAAACGACAAGGGTGTCTACCGGGATTAGGCACGGTAGAGCATCAGACATGTCAGAGCTTCACTAGTGGTGTAAATACATTCCACGTGGATTAATTGCATGCATAGTCGCCTTTTAATGAATATCACGCAAATTGTCATGGTGATAGGTACGTACGGTTTGTCCAGCATGTCCTAGGTGTGTCTATAAATATATATTTTTTAAAAATAATAAAAAACAGTGGCCGGCCCTGGGGATTGGGGTCAAAAAAATATAATTAGGAGACAGGCCCTGGGGGATGGGGTCATCAGGGCCAATAAATTAGAATAAGAAGGGGAACCACACAGCCCCCCTTCTTAAAAAAATAAAATAAATAAAAGACTGGCATCGTGCCGGAGGCCATGCCCCCTCCATGCAGCACTCTGCAAACGCGCCCCCAACAGGCATTTCCAGTATGCGCCAGGGAGCTGCGCTGCAGACAGGTGTTCTGAGGCCAAGCCCCTTTTTACACCTCTCTGCAACGCAGTTCTGTGGCACTTACTGGAGGTACCTAGTGGTCTAGTGTGACCCTAGGGACCCTTAGGATTCAAGGGGACTTAATCTCTCAACTTAGAACAGCCACAGGGCGCGTTTACACAGTGGTGAAGGGAGGGGACGGGGCCTGAGGTGACGTGTGCAAACACGCACCATGGCACGTTTTAAATTGGGGATATAATTTCCCTTCAATACTGAGGGCCCCTGGGGGCTAACTAGCCCACCAAGTGCTTCCAGTAAGCGCCACTGAGCTGCATTGCAGAGAGGTGGTCCAGGCCGTGCCACTTTTTACACCTCTCTGCAACGCAGCTCTGTGGCACTTACTGGAGGTACCTAGTGGGCTAGTTGGACCCTAGGGACCCTCAGGACTCAAATGAACTTAATCTCCCAACTAAAAACGGACACAGGGCGTGTTTACACAATGGTGAAAGGAGGGGACGGGGCCTGAGTTAACGTGTGCAAAAACGCCCTGTGGCCTGTTTTAAGAGGTAGTTTTAATCCCCATGCCCTATTATATACTAGGGGCTTATAGAGGAGGTAAGGCTAATCACAGGGGGACCCCAACGCATAATGTTCCCTAGTGTATGTAGGTGTTTTCACTGTATTCTAAGTGTCTTTTAACATAGCACTGGCTCTAGGACTGGTTAGTCAGACTCAGTTACCACCAGTATCCGTCTGAAAAAGTTGAGGGTACAGGATGATTTTGCAACAAGGCTTCTTTCTGCTCTTCTTTTTGTTCTTTCTGCACGTTATCCTTCTTCCTGCACTTATCTTCGTATTTGAGGACTTCTGTTGCTTCTTTCTGCACTTCTTTTGTTTCTTTCTGTGCATTTTTTCTTCTTTCTTCACATGTCCTATCTCTGTAGGCATAGTTAGAAATTAGCATTTAAAAAACCTTTGAAATTAACAGAAAAAACCATAGGTTTCAGGCACGTTATAGTTAGGAATTAGCATTTAAAAAACCTCAGAAATTCACTGAAAAAACCATAGGTTTCAGGGGTGTTATAGTTAGCTGGACTTTTCACTTGTACAAAACCATTGAAATTCCCCCGTTATAGTTAGTTCAGCTAACTATAACTCGCGCGCCCGCAATGCACTGCTGATGACGTCACATATTACATCACTCATGACATGGTCAGTGACATCACTCATGACATCACTGATGACATCTCAAATGACATCACTGATGACATCACTGATGACATCATCCTTGTGATAGAGTGGCAGACCTCCTCTCACCCTAATATAACCTTTGATACACACATTCAAAAATAGAGACTAAAATTTTCAAAACAATGGACATACCAATACCAGTTACAACAACCTCTTCAGTAATTCTAAGATCCACATACACATCCACTCATTCACCAACAGTCCAATACAGTCACTCATACATGTACTCACTCATCATATGTACTCATACACCTATACATCCTGTTACACAATGCCACTCATCCATAGTTACTCACACACATAGTCACTCATGCTAATAAAGAATCAAACATACATTTACTTGCATATACAGTTATACACACACCACCACACTTACTTCTACGGAAACTTACACATACTTAGTCTTTTAAACAATCACTTATAGAAACACATACTTATTCATACAGGAACTCTTTCAATCTCTCACTCTCACATATACTCACATATATACACCAATAGTCACATATACTAGTTTAAAACATATGTAGTTACTCATAAAGACACTATTGAGACAGTCATTCACTCACTAACACACCCATACACACACTCATCCACCCATACAGTCCTGCACACATACTGTGTTCAACACATACAAACAGTGAGTCACTCATTCATGCACCTATGCACTACGTAATACCCCCACCGAACCATGCAGACACTCAGACTGATACTCAAAAAACCAACTAATAACCTATATAGACACCCATGTAGCTACTCACCAACCCATGCAGCCACTTATACACAAAGTGAGAGACTGATACAGATATTTACATATTTAAACATTACTCACTAAGCCATGTATTCACTATGATACACTTAATCAGTCAGTTACACAATCAATTTTTCAAAAACAAATCATCCATTAAGACACTTATATACCCATTTATTCTTCCATCGACCTTGAGATATACATATATAAAACATATTTAATTTTCAGAATAACACACATTCACTGGATGATGTCATCAGTGATGTCATCAGTGATGTCATTTGAGATGTCATCAGTGATGTCATGAGTGATGTCACTGACCATGTCATGAGTGATGTAATATGTGACGTCATCAGCAGTGCATTGCGGGCGCGCGAGTTATAGTTAGCTGAACTAACTATAACGGGGGAATTTCAATGGTTTTGTACAAGTGAAAAGTCCAGCTAACTATAACACCCCTGAAACCTATGGTTTTTTCAGTGAATATATATATACATATATATATGTTTACAAAGGGCTCCACTTTACTGGGGGCCCCCGACCCTGCAGGGCGGGCTCTCAGTAACAGGAACGGAGAATCCTGTAGTTTCAAAAAGCATCAAAGAAAAGAGCCCAACTCCGACTTGCTTGCAAGATGACTTGTATTTGTCAAGTGCTCAGCAGCATCAAAACACTCATTTCAGATTCCTGACCGGTTTCGGCGACCTCACCTTGTTCACAGGTGAGTATAATTTGTACCAAACAAAGAAAACTGTGAGTCTAAAATAGTCAAGTGACCTTGAAATTGCTACACTACAAGTTCTACATCAAGTCTAATTGTTAACACAAAGAAAACATATCACACTGGATATATGTATGCATAGAGAATATGTGTATGCATAAAAGATTCCCATCACCCACTAGAAGTGGCTCGCTTCATCATTTGGGAACCCAGGGACTTCCCAGAGAACCATCCACTACCAGATGAACGTAGATACAGGTTCAAGTGTGTCCCAGATGCATCTATCAATATGTTGCTTGAGTGGAAGGAACCAAAATTGAAGATGGTGCGGGGTGATGTATGCAGTGCAAGTGATGAAAAAAATGTGATGAGTAAAATTGGTTAACAAGGCACAACATTTTTTTTTATTTGGGTGCTACCTTGATACCAAATTAAAACAGTGCTATAACAGTTTAAACAAATAACTGTGGTGAAAAACTGGTCTACATGTTTCAGCTTATGGATAGATTATATCCCAGCTTTCGTCAGGACCATAAAAAGCTACTGGAATATTATAAATGAATAACAGGTAAATCAAACAACCTGAACCTGTGATAGGTATAGGAGAAATTACCTGTAAAGGTTGAAACAAAAAACGTGAAAAGTAAACAACAAGAGTGCAGCGACACAGTTAGGTCACAAGACGCATAAGAATCAAGTCTTCCAATTATGCAAAATACTTATTAGTATAATCAAACAACTGTACAACCACCACATCAAATGATTGAAATACTAGTTGTTGTCACTTACCCGAAAAGTTCTGGGTATGCGCCTCGCCTCACCGGGCAACTGCTCAGGCTGAGGAGGCACCGCTCTAGGAAATAGATGAAAAGGTATTGTATAATCTAAGCATTAATGCTGTGAGTATAACAATACTTAATACATGAAAACGCATTTCTTTAAAACCAAAGCGGGGAAAAGAACCCACGGGAGTCTGACTACCGAGAAGGCTATGCCTCTATGTAATCGTATACTGATCATGTTGTATGTAAAACCTACGCCTCAAGGATGGCTATTTAAGGACATGGGCATAGAGTACTATTTGACTATACTCTAAGAGTATGTGTAATAGTAAGGGCTTATCGCATTTAATCATAATGACTCGTGTGAACAGTGCCATCTATCGTTCTCGCGTTGCCAAGAAAAACACCACATTGTGCTAGCTGTTGTGCCGTGCTAGACTCCATACGTGGTGACTGCTATAATCAACAAGAATATGCCATAAAAAGTCTGCTAATGCCAATAATGCTGGTTTCGACATGAAGATTAAGTGCACGATTCTGTCTGCTCTCGGTCGATATAAAATAGCAGATAACAGAACCCGCTAATGGAGCCGAAAAAGTGCCTCATTTGAGACAAGTGTCCGTTGTTTAAGAGGTCGAAACAATCCTGGGCACAAAAGATCTTACCTATCCGTCGGTACCTCGTACGGCTGCCGAGCCAGAAGGGGAGGTACTCGACCATGGTGGTGTTCGCCATTTATAAAACGGGAACCCGTAGTATTGGTTCGACGTAGGAGGAAAAACGCATGGTGATGACATAGGAACGTCGTTACGTGTAGCCTAAGCTCACATGGGAAATGTAGTTTTTTCATGCAAAAGGTACAGGTAACCGATTGGATTGTTAAACCCCATGCACAAACTCGAGGATTGGCCAGGGGGGGTGTCCAGGCGTTCCAGTAATGGACATGTATTCATATAATTTGGATCCCTAAATTAATTAGCGACCAATAAAGAGTATTTTGAATATTTTGAATACGTGAACTTAACTCATGGTACCAAAACCATTGTGATTGCGTATGATGGAATATGTGGATTGCGAATAGAGAGCAAATGACAAACTGTGACTCGCCATCCGCTCACAGGTGTTATGCAACCTCCTACCAGCTTATCACAGCGATGTCCATGGAATCTGATCATTTAGTCCCTGGACATTGCTCTTAAGTTTGAAAACCCATTTCTGCCCTCTGAGGAAGAGAATTTTTTTATATCAATAATGTGCAATGGAATGAAAGGTTGTTCCAGGATGAGCCATCTCAATTCCTCAGGTTTGTGATTCAGAGCAAGAAAATGACTAGTTAGTCTGGTGGCTTGTTTGTTACGACTTATAGTACTCTTATGTTCACCGATACGGATTTTGATCTTATGTGTTGTCATCCCTACGTATCGAAGTGAACAGGGGCATGTTATTTGGTAAATCACTTTCTCTGAGTTGCAATTCGTGTGTTTCCGTAAAATCCATGGTTTATCTAACCCCAAATCAACCGATTTAGTTTGCTGAGTCTGTGGGCATGCTGAACAAGAGCCACACGGATAGTGGCCCTGTATGGGTGGTAAGTCCCATAATGTTAATGCTTTCATGCCCTGTTTGACTTTAGGTCTTGTGTGAATGAGGTTGTCACGCAAACTGGTTCCTCGCTTGAAGGAAAACAAGGGGAGTGGAATATTGTCATTTCCAACATTGAGAATGTGCCAATGTTTGCGTACTGACTTCTGTACATTGTTGGAGAATGTGCTAAAGGTAGTGACTAAGGTCATTCTTGTCAGTGGTACCTTGGGAACCGGAGGTTCGAGAAGGGCGTCTCTGTTATTGTTGGTCGCCCGTTTGTAAGCTTGTTTGACCAAGTGAGTTGGGTATTGTCTGGCTTTCAATTGTTTAGAAAGTTCATCAGCGTGAGATAGGAAGCTATCTTTCGTAGAGCAGTTCCTGCGAATACGCAGGAACTGTCCCACTGGCAGATTTTGTCGGAGAGATTTGGGGTGATGACTATGAAAACCCAGAAGAGAATTCTTAGTCTGAGGTTTTTTGTACAGTTCACTGCCCAAAGTACCTGATGTAGAGTAAATCATGATATCTAGGAATGGGAGTCTGGCCTTATCATGCGTGACGGTAAATTTCAAAAAATTGTTTTGAGAATTTAACCAAGAGTGAAAATCCAGAAGAGTGGCCACGGTGCCATGCCAGACCACCAAGATATCGTCTATGTATCTCTTCCAGCAGGCAATCTGCCCTCGAAAAGGATTCTGGTCAGTGAGCACAATGTCCTGTTCGAAACAGTGAACATAGAGATTGGCCAGACTGGAGCAAAAATGCTGTCCATTGATGTACCGGAGACCTGGAGAAAGATGGTTTCTTCAAATCTGAAGAAATTCTCCGTCATCGCCAGTCTGGCACATTCCATGATAAAGTGTGTCGGTGTTATGGTATCACGGTCTCTATTATCCAGAAGACCCCTGATGGCTTCCAAAGTCTCTTCTTAGGGAATACAAGTGTACAGCGATTCAACATCGAAACTGACCAGAAGGTCGGTCTCAATGTTGAAAGCAATCTCTGGTAATAGTCGTAAGACATCTTTGGTGTCTTGAAGAAAGGTGGGCATTTCTTTAACCATGGGTCTTAGAAAGAAATCAACAAAGGTGGATAAGGGTTCCAGAAGTGAACCAATGCCTCATATGATAGGACGACCGGGTGGTGGTCTAGTTATTTTATGTATTTTTGGCAGTATGTAAAAATACGGCATAATCGGAAATTTAGTGATGAGAAACTCAGATTCTTGCGAAGTGATCCAGCCTGACTCTAGCTTCATTAACAAGATCGTGAATTTCGATAGACAATCTTGTTGTAGGATCCTCTACAAGAGCCCGGTATGATTTGGTGTCATTTAGTTGCCTTAGGCACTCATCTCGATAGGTGACAGTGTCCAAAATGACAATAGCACCGCCTTTGTCGGCGGGCTTGATAGTAATACTATCGTCATTCTGGAGTGTTTTCAAGGCCTGTTTCTCAATGCTGGATAAATTCTGATACACTCGATCACTCTTAGAATTGGGTAGAGTGATGTCATGTATTACCGCTTGTTCAAAGACTTTCACCTGGTCAGGTGTAAGATGAGCAGGTGGATTGAAATTAGAAGGTGGTCTTAAACCAGTGTTAGAAAAATACATGGGGTCCGATGTGTCTGTCCCCATTGGGTCTTTATTTTTAAAGAAAAAATGTAGACGTATTTTTCTGAAAAAGGTTTTCAATTTCTTGTCTCAACTGGAAAGGATCACCTACATTAGCAGGTACAAATCCTAAACCCCTATTCAGAACATTAAGTTCTACTGTAGTGAGTGTCCTCTGACTTAGATTTATAACTAAGTCGTCGTATCTGTGCTCTGCCCTGCTGGTGGTACACCCTTCCTGTTGCGGATGTTCTGTGGAGGTTGGTCTGGTTGCCAGTGTACATGTGGTTGTGCCTCTCCTCTTCTTCTGCCTCTGTTGCGTCCTCGGCTCTGTCCTAAAAAAGGTTGCTGGCCGAAGAATGGTGGTTGACATGGGAAGGGGGCCATAGATTGTGCAAAGGGCAATGGTTGATAGCCCCATGGAGAGGGGGGCCACCAAGGATTCTGTTGTTCATACTGGTTCTGTGTGCCTCGCCTACGGTTGGGGCGGGAGCGTGGAATGTAAGTCTTATTGAAAGGCGCTGATGTACTTGACCCATCTGAATCTGTCGAGTGAGTGTCTGATCCTGATGAAGAATAATTGTATCCATACCTTTTTCCTTTCCTATTGAACTCTGGAGGGGTGTAGTTCTCACTTGTGTAAGGATAGACTTTCTCGAAAGAAAAACGAGCTAAGTCCTTTTTGAATTTATTGATTTTGGTCAAAAGGATGGTATCTTTATGTTCTTTATTGGATTTGTTGGTTTCTTCCAAGTTCCTTTTATATAAGGCACTCGTAATTGATGCCTTAATCTGGCCCTCTAGTGTCTGTATCTCCAAAAGTATAACATCCGCTGCTTTCTTAGCAGTGCTGATAATTAAAATTAACCAATCGCGGGTGCACCGCCATGCGATAAGTGACCAATGTTTAAGGAAAGTTTTATCTGTAAGGAAAAGGCGAGGGGCATTCGTTACTATTAGGCCCATCGGTGCGCAGTTGTTCCTAAGGTATTCCATCATTATTGCACCGTGTATAAAAGTGCGGGAATGTGCTTTTTTCAATTTGAGTAAGATCTGCCAGTCATCTTGTGTGTTACTGGTGACTGTTGGTAAACTGTCTAGAATACTAGGATTAGTACTCAGAATGGACTGAAGCATGTCTTCATCGAAGGACAAGCCCGTGAGTTCTGCCATAGTTTAAAAATAATGCGCGTATCCAAAGAGCAATGAAAAGGGTCTTGTTGTCTGTTGGGACAGAACCCTTAAGAGGAGAAAAAAAAAGAGACCCGCAGCCAAAAGCTGCTCAAATAACAATAATAAGATATCTCAAAATAGAGTGGGGGGGGTCTAAGGGATAAGGTTTAGAGACTCAAACAGTATATAATCCCCAAATCAACATACCAAACAAAGAAAACTGTGAGTCTAAAATAGTCAAGTGACCTTGAAATTGCTACACTAAAAGTTCTACATCAAGTCTAATTGTTAACACAAAGAAAACATATCACACTGGATATATGTATGCATAGAGAATATGTGTATGCGTAAAAGATAGTGGATGGTTCTCTGGGAAGTCCCTGGGTTCCCAAATGATGAAGCGAGCCACTTCTAGTGGGTGATGGGAATCTTTTATGCATACACACATTCTCTATGCATACATATATCCAGTGTGATATGTTTTCTTTGTGTTAACAATTAGACTTGATGTAGAACTTGTAGTGTAGCAATTTCAAGGTCACTTGACTATTTTAGACTCACAGTTTTCTTTGTTTGGTATGTTGATTTGGGGATTATATACTGTTTGAGTCTCTAAACCTTATCCCTTAGACCCCCACTCTATTTTGAGATATCTTATTATTGGAGTGTAATTTGTAGCCTCCTAGTCGTCATGTGGCCCATAGTGAAATACTGCAGGCCCCAGAATGCACCATAGTGTAAAAATCGATATCTTAGTGATGAATGTCAATTAAAGTGCAAACAGTGTTCAAAATATATCACAGGCACAGTGCCCTTCGTTGCCAGGGACAAATTAGTTTACTTGCAATGCGGTGTCCCAGAGAGAGAAACGTCTCTCTCATCTCCCTTTCTCCAGTAAAATGGAGCCCTTTGTGAACAGTTGATGGAGGGGGCTTGACCCGCTCGTGCAACGTGACAGCCACAGGATTTCCGAGGATATTTGGCAACGCGAAGGAGAAAGGGAGATGAGAGAGACGTTTCTCTCTCTGGGACACCGCATTGCAAGTAAACTAATTTGTGCCTGGCAGCGAAGGGCACTGTGCCTCTGATATATTTTGAACACTGTTTGCACTTTAATTGACATTCATCACTAAGATATCGATTTTTACACTATGGTGCATTCTGGGGCCTGCAGTATTTCACTATGGGCCACATGACCACTAGGAGGCTACAAATTACACTCACCTGTGAACAAGGCGAGGTCGCCGAAACCGGTCAGGAATCTGAAATGAGTGTTTTGATGCTGCTGAGCACTTGACAAATACAAGTCATCTTGAAAGCAAGTCGGAGTTGGGCTCTTTTCTTTGATGCTTTTTGAAACTACAGGATTCTCCGTTCCTGTTACTGAGAGCCCGCCCTGCAGGGTGGGGGCCCCCAGTAAAATGGAGCCCTTTGTAAACAGTTGATGGAGGGGGCTTGACCCGCTCGTGCACCGTGCCAGCCACAGGATTTCAGAGGATATTTGGCAACGCGAAGGAGAAAGAGAGATGAGAGAGACGTTTCTCTCTCTGGAACACCGCATTGCAAGTAAACTAATTTGTGACTGGCAGCGAAGGGCACTGTGCCTGTGATATTTTTTTAACACTGTTTGCACTTTAATTGACATTCATCACTAAGATATCGATTTTTACACTATGGTGCATTCTGGGGCCTGCAGTATTTCACTGTGGGCCACATGACCACTAGGAGGCTACAAATTACACTCACCTGTGAACAAGGCGAGGTCGCCGAAACCGGTCAGGAATCTGAAATGAGTGTTTTGATGCTGCTGAGCACTTGACAAATACAAGTCATCTTGCAAGCAAGTCGGAGTTGGGCTCTTTTCTTTGATATATATATAATATACATATATACATACATATATATATGTAGCATTTTCAGCTGGCATTAAATAATTTTGCACAGACACGGCGTTGATTGCTTTTTCTCGAAGAAGTTTGGTGAATTATTGTGACCGCGCTTGGGAGGTCTTCTACTTCGACGCGCCCTTTGTTTTGGAGGCAACGGGTGTTCCCATCCAACTGTGGAGTGTATATATATATATCTATATATATATATATCTATATTACCTACTGGCGATAGCCAGTAGGTAGTTATAGTTAGGACCACGTTTCCATAGGAAAACCTCAACATTCTATTTTGAATAACTTTGGCGCCGGTCGACGAATCCTCGCAAATTTTTCAAAATAGGTGGGGCGCTACGCTCCGCTCCTACCCTGAAAGTCTCGGGGGGATCCGTCAAGCGGGGGCTGAGATAAAAGGGGGGTCCCAAAACGCGTTTTTCGCATGCATTTTTCCATAGGACCTTTAGAACGAGCTACAGCCCGAACGGCTGAACAGAATTACTCAAAATTTGGCAGAGAGGTAGTCCCTAGGTCAAGGAAGTGCCTTTTGTAGGTTTGGTGTAAATCTGTTCAGTAGATTCTGAGAAAATAGCCTTTAAATCAATATATATATCTGAGCCAGCTTACGGTACGCTTACCGTACGCTTACGGTAAGCGTACGGTGGCGTGCGCGAGCGCGATTCTGATTGGCTCTTAGATCTTAGTAAACATTCGAATCGGCCGAAACCAGGAAGCAGCGGCCGCCATTTTGTCTCTCGCACTGAGAGTGATTTTTAAAATATCAAGCCCAAAAACATGTAAAGGGGCTGTTTTGACAACTCCCTCCCACATAGTCATGTTGAGGGAGTCCCCAAACATCCCCCAAGTGCAAAAACGGTTTTATTTTTTTTTCGGCAATTTCGCGGGGTACGCTTACCGTACGCTTACCGTAAGCGTACGGTAAAAAAATAAAAATAAAAAAAACACTATCCACACTTACCCCACCCCCTGTGCTTTTGGTGGCCGAAGGCCACCAAAAGCACCGGGCTTATGTTAAGGGCAAAAAACACTATCCACACTTACCCCACCCCCTGTGCTTTTGGTGGCCGAAGGCCACCAAATGTACAGGGCTTATTATAAGGGAAAAAAACTTAGCATTTAAAAAACCGTACTAATTCACTGAAAAAACCATAGGTTTCACACACGTTATAGTTAGGAATTAGCATTTAAAAAACCTTGCAAATTCACTGAAAAAACCATAGGTTTCACACATGTTATAGTTAGCGGAAATTTTACTGATAAAAAACCAGTGAAATTCCCCCGTTATAGTTAGCGCAGGCAACTATAACTCACGCGACTGCAATCTTCTGCTGATGACATATGTGTCTTTATGAAAAAAAAATATTTGTAATATATGTATAGCTAAAAATGTATGGAAGAAGACATGGGCAAATAAGTGTCTAAATACAGTATTAGCATCAGCAGAGGATTGCAGTCGCGTGAGTTATAGTTGCCTGCGCTAACTATAACGGGGGAATTTCACTGGTTTTTTATCAGTAAAATTTCCGCTAACTATAACATGTGTGAAACCTATGGTTTTTTCAGTGAATATATCTATATATATATATATATATATATATATATATATATATATATATAAATATATATATAGGTTTATACTTACATGTAAAATACTGACATTTTTGTGTAAAGGCATTCACGTTACAGGCGTTCTCGTGGTAAAAAAAGTTGTAATTATCATGATGGTACTTCAGTAAGCAATGCAAGGCCTAGTTGCTTGGGCTACTTACCCAGTTCGTAATTGGTCACATTAACTGTGAACGGCAACAACTATGTTATGTTATGTTATGTTATTGTGTTTGTAAAGCGCTCAAATCACCCTGGGGCATCTCGGCGCTGACTGATAGACTAACAACCTGAAACAAGCCATCAGAAAGGAACTAGATGAAAGTTCAGAACAAAAAGGCTTTAAGCTTTTTCTTAAAAAGTTCTTATCTAGGAGTTGATCTCAAAGCATAAGGAAGCTGGTTCCAATATTTTGGGGCTAAGTATGAGTACGATCTGCCTCCCGTCCGGAAAAGACGGAAGCGGGGGACCTGTAGTAGGCCGTGAGAGCTAGATCTGAGATTCCTTGAAGGGCAGTATTTAAAGAGTTTTTGTTGTAGTTAAAGAGGGCCATTATTGTTAAGAGCGGAGTAGGTGAGACAACAGATCTTGAAAAAAGATCTCTTTTTCACCGAAAGCCAGTGAAGTTCTCTAAGTAATGGTAAAGAGGGGGTACCTGCAGGTCGATTTAAAATCATCCTTGCAGCAGTATTCTGGACCACCTGCAGCTTGGCCAGGAGGGTCTCACCTACTTCTGCCATCATTGCATTGGCATAATCCAGACGGCTAGTAACCAGAGCTTGCACCAAAGTCCTACGATGGTTGGTAGGCATATAGGGGAGGATTTTTCTCAAAAGCCGAAGACTGTAATAACATGAAGCAGATGTGGTTGCGATATGGTCTTTCATAGACATTGACCTATCAATTTTTATACCCAGGTTATTGACTGAAACCTTGGGGATAGGGGCAGAGCCCAATTGGATAGGCCACCAATCATTTGCCCAGACATTGGTTGCTTTACCTAGCAGCATAATCTCTGATTTGTCTGGATTTAGTTGGAGGTAGTTGGCCGTCATCCAATCATATATTGTCTTCAGGCCATTGGCAAAGCGGATTTTTTCCTCCTCTAAATTTTCCCCAATGGTGAACATGAGCTGCGTGTCATCTGCATATGAGATGATCTCGAAGCCCAATTGTTCAACTAACTTCGCCAAGGGAGACATATAAATATTGAAGAGGGACTATGGATGAGGAAGACATCTTAAACACAAAAGGGTGAGGAAAATCCAGCCACTAAGTATGGGGGCGACTTTGCATTTTCATATGGCTAGTACAACATTACCCACTTCTATATTGTATTGTATTGTAATTGCATTTATATAGCGGTTACTACCCCTGATGAGGCGTTAAAGCGCTTTTTCGGCAAGTTGCACGCTACTCCGGAACCCAAGAAGGATTACTGTTGAATTAATATAGTGAAATATGAAAGTAATTTGAGTGGTGGATAGGTTAGTCAGTTATTTGGATTCAGAAGGATAGCGGAGGGATGGAAGAGGGGAAAAAATGTTTGCATTTATATAGCGCTTGTTACCCCTACTGGGGTGTTGAAGTGCTTTTTTGGTGAGTAGCACGCTACTCCGGAACCCATTAAAGGATTAATGTTGAATTAGTATAGTGAAATATGAAAGTAATTTGAGTGGTGGATAGAAGCCAGTTATTTGGATTGAGAAGGATAGCGGAGGGATAGAGTAGGGAAAAAGGTTTGCATTTATATAGCACTTGTTACCCCTACTGGGGTGTTGAAGTGCTTTTTTGGTGAGTAGCACGCTACTCCAGAACCCATTAAAGGATTAATGTTGAATTAGTATAGTGAAATATGAAAGTAATTTGAGTGGTGGATGATATGTTAGTCTGTTGTTTGGATTGAGAAGGGTAGCAGAGGGATAGAAGTTTGACAGAGGTTTGCATATATATATTGCCCTTGTTACCCCTGATGGGGTGTTGAAGCACTTTTTTCAGCGAGTAGCACACTACTCGGAACCTATAAAGGATTAGTGGTGAATTAGTATAGTGACATATGAAATTTGATAAGTGGACATGTTAGTTTGTTATTTTTATTGAAAAGGATATTGGAGGGATACAAGAGTGAAATATTTAGATTTTTTTGGGGGGGACGTCATAGCAGTAGTGGGGGGGCTTGGGATGAGTAAAAAGCGATGTGGAGGGGAAGAGTCAAAGGCAAGAGTTTAGAAAGGCTTGTTTTGGGGGATCAATCTAGTAAAAAGAGGTGTCAGATGGTGTAAGGAGGGGTAGATTAGGGGAGAGTCTAGAAAGGGCTATTTTCAGGGTCAGAGTAGTGTGGTATGGGGTTTGAGATGAATGGGAGAGTCGATGTAGAGGATATATTGATAGAGATATAGGGTGAGAAATAGGGTAGTGCATTGGAAAGAGTGGTAGAAAGAGGTTTGAGATAAGTCAGAGAGTTGAGGTAGAAGATATATTGAGAGAGGCAAAGGGTGAGAAATAGGGTAGTGCAATATGAAGTCTCAGGTTTTCGTTTTTTGAGTACACAAATTTCTCACTCACAACGGCTTCTCCAGTGTACAGTGGCAAAATGTAACATATTCCCTTGGTATCACGTTTTATTTACATTTAAGCATCGGTTCATTAGAACTGTGATTCAAAAAGCAACAGTTTAAGGAGTATAAAATCTCTGTTTCTTAGACTGTTCTATTTCCCTAATATCTTCTTAAACTTTCGCTGTAGCGAATGAATATATTTGTCTGTAAGCAGGAAGCGTATGCCTAAATTGAGCAACAACCTGTGCAGGATAATTCAGAACTTTATAGTAGGATTTATGTGCAAGTATCAAAGTAAGCTTCAAGTAAAGTTTTGTTAATATTTCAAAAATTCAGAAATGCTGCAGTCTGATTGACTTGAACAAACAGTCCCAATGAACATAATGAAAGCTGGTATGAGCAATCAGTGTCTTACATTGCTATTGCACTTTGGCGATTTATGCCTAATTGACTTTAGCCACAAGCAAGAAATACTTTTTGGGACAGGCTAATCTATCATTAACATCTTGTCATTCAAGAAATTACCTTCACTACACATGTTTTGCTGGGAGAACTTTGCAATTACATTCTAAATTCAAAGTAAGCTGATGCAAAATCTGTGCACAAAATACTGTACCAGCTTGAGACTAATTTTATTCTCCTGTGACTTTCAAACAAATGCCACCCATCCCCACACACCAAACCACAGCACACAGACATTTTTCACTATTTCACTGCACTTCACTGAGTCTTCATTCTTATCAAACAAGCAAGTGTTTCTTAAATCCTTCTTCAGTTTTAAAGGCTTCACAAGGGAAGTAAGCTGCACGGGCCCACTCATTCCAGAAATGCGGTATCAATTTGAGACTGCTTCTTTACATACCTGAGGCTGCTACACAAAACTGCAGCCATGTTGTGTCAATGACATTGATCATCCAAAACACTAACCAATCTGGTATTACAACACCCAATCTTTACTGTCAACACTGCAGTGATACTATCTATGCAAGGCCTTCAATGAGCTCAAAGCAAACAAATTATCGTACATACACCAACACTGCATTCAGTATATCACTGCACCATTGCCAGCCTTCATTTACTTTCTGAAACCAGAAAATAAGCATGTGTTTCTTGCCTCCCTCCATAGATAAGTTCAGCGCTTGCACAGGCTCTGCACAAAGTGTCATCTCCAAGAGCCGTTCACCATTCTCCTCCTGTGCAGCACCAGTCTGTCTTTCTGGATTATGGTATATAATCCAAAGGTTTAACCATAGTTCTGCATGTGAAGGTTTACCAAAATCTGTGTTTTTAGAACTAATGCAGATGTAACCTTTGTGCTAGTTCTGCGTTCCACCAAATGTACAATCAAGACACTTACATAAGCTTTTAGATTGCAAACACACAACAGTAGAAATGAAACAATAAAATGTATTAGTGTAGTTTAGGGATATAAAGCACTGCCTAAATTGGCAATCGTGTTATCAAATGATAAGAAATACCACTTTACCAAATTAACCAAGCAATGCTTAGCTTGGAACCGAAGATCTGGTGCCAGCTGAGCTTCATCTCAAAGATTTCTCCAAAATAGCAACACATGCATTCACACAATAGTTCAGCTGCAACATTTAGTCAATTTGTTTGTATTTGTCTTTGTATTGAATATTATGCTTGGCCTCCATTTTCACAGGCTTCCGCTTACAGTTACTAGCCTTTGTAAATTGAAAGGGTTTCCAATTATGTTCTGTTACTGAACGTGACACTTACCTAAACCAGATATTAAAATTTAACACCCACATTTGCTCTTGCATTCCAACTGAGGCCGTTGAGGTCAAATCCAAGCTAGAGCTGTCATCCTGAGTCCTGTTTTTACCTGCCAAAGTATCCAAATGTAGAAGGCATCTTTACACTGGAGCCCTTGCTGGGTTTGTTGCCATTTGCTCAACCATATGACCTCACCCAAATGAAAGGATTAGTCTTTAGCCTGGAAGCAGGACCTCGCCCCGTTTCAACCTCTATAGGCACTAACTTCTGCCTTTAGCATGAGTAAATCTGTGACTATAGCTAGGTGATAATTTATTTGACAAACATTTGTGAGCCCAGACAACCTCACAGGTATGTTGGTGTTCACCTACTTGGGGAGGCACTTTTGTACTGCAGCACCCATAGTCCACTCAGTTGAGCAAGTTTGCTCATATGTGACAGCACACCGCAGTCAAGGAATAATATGTGCGAGCAAGTCAATTTACGACTATAAAATCGTGTTTTGTGGCTATAGAACTTGATCTCACACTTATAAATGGATGTAATTAAGCACAGAAGTTCAACTTAAGGGTAAAATTACCTTTGACAATCTGTCCTGAATGTTTATAACTGCTTGCCAATTCATATTTTCAAGAATCACTAGAGTACATAGCTGTTTATTCATAGACAGACAGATGGTGAGATAGAGAGGTAGATGACAGCTAGATACTGGAAAAAACCCTATATATCTCTTGATGTTTTTGTGTCATGAAAATAATGCATTTTTTTATTCCTAGGTTTCAAAGGAGATAGTGGTGTACCAGGATTCCCAGGAGTAAGTGGATTCCCTGGCAGCAAAGGGGATAAAGGTCTTCCTGGTGCTCAAGGTCCTGAGGGCCGACAAGGATTTCCTGGACTGCCTGGCTCAGCGATAGAGGGACCGAAAGGAGCCAGAGGACCCCAGGGTCAACCAGGACTTGCAGGTACATGTGGTAATGTGAGGTGTTTTGCAGTAACTTTAGAGAAAAATCCCCAGTGTACCTAGGGTGTAGCAGTATACTGGCCAGCACCTACAGTCTATAACCTTATGTGGCAACTTGACATTTATTTTTAGCTGCATTGGTTAAATTGGTCTGGGTACACTAGCATTTCTTACCATAATATGATCAGATGCTGCTCATCCAATTCAGTCCATTCACAATGCTATCACAAATATTAAGGGTTACTGAGTGTGATCTGGAAATTTACAAAAGGAGCATGTGATGTGTTCAGGTAATGTTTGTTAGAAATGGGTTTTCTGGTTGGCTAGGGCATGCCCCTAAGACAGGCAGAAACCACCAGTCTAGTTAAGGCAAGAGAGTTACATGCTGAAGATAACCCCTGCTCACCCCCTTGGTAGCTTGGCACAAACAGTCAGGCTTATCCCAGAGGCAATGTGTAAAGCATTTGGGCAATCCACTCACACAGCAGCGACACATTAGGCACACCACAAAAGAATCTCCACACAAGGTTTTATAAAAATAGCCTTTGTATTATCCATAAACCACATCAGAGCATAATCACATATATATACTGTGCCACCTGGCACTAGGTATTACTGTACAGGGGATTATAAACATTACAGGGCCAATCGGGCCACTCTCATAACCATTAAAACACATAAGTAGTGAAAATAAAGAAGCAACCAGTAACTACTGGTAACCACTGTACTTGGCATAAACACATTATGCATAGATCAGATGAGGCATTAATTCTGAATTACTAGTGCGCCACAGTAACACTCATACGGTGCACACATTACCTCAGGGCCTTACGCCCAACCAAAACATGAGGTGAACACCAGATCAGCTGGCCTGCTCCTCGGGGGCCCGCCTTGGGCTTCCCTGCAATGCCCTCGGTCCCCAAGTCACGGCCTTCCTGGCTGCCAATGCAGCGCTCAGTTATGGGTACTATCCTCACATGGGGCGGGGTGTGCAACTCACCCTTGTCCTCCCCAATCATGTGTGCCCCACGTTACAGGTGCCCGCGACCTGGCGGTGCAGCTGTATAAACAAAATAGGCACCAATAGTGTGCCCTCCAAGCCCCACTCACTGGGGCTTCTCTTGTGCAGGGTAAATAGGCGGGCACCAACAGTGTGCCTTTTCGAGCCCCACTCACTGGGGATTCTCTCCCTTTCTGCCAATCGGGCCGGATCCTGGAGCTCCCAGTGAGCTCCTGCCCGGGTTCCTCAGTGGCTCATCCGCGGCCCGTGAGGTCCCGGAATTCTTGGGTCCCCTGTCTGCAGCGTCTCCTCTCCGTGCGCGGGCCACACCCACCACCAGGCTCAGCCCTTGCCTGGGTTCCATCAGGTCTCCACTTTCTGTCTTTCGGCCTTGCCCACAACCTGGTTGCTAGCTGGCTACCTTGAAACAAGCAGCCGCTCTCAAACGGCAGCTCTGTGCGGCCGGGGGCTTCCTCAGTGCAGAAATGGAGGGTAGGCTCCAACCCGCCTTCTCATGTCTCCAGACAATCCCGGCCAGGGATTCCTGCGGGTTTTGGTGTTTTCCTCACAGCCTGGGGAGACGTAGCAGAGCCCCGGCTGCCTACCACTGGAAATGCGTCAGGAGGCTCGGCCAGGAGCAGGAGAGCGCTTTCCTCGACTTGGCTCTCCCCTCTGTTGCTCCGGCCATAAACGAGAGGGAGGCGCTGCCCACGCTGCAGGGCACAAAGTGCTCCTCTCCTCACCTGGCACTCTGGTAATAAAAATGAAGGGCTCACAAGGTGCCAAGTCCCCAGTTCCTGAGAGTAGAGCTGGGCACAGTAATAGCAGGCAGGCTAGCACATAGGGACCCTAAGCAGATGGTCAATCTCTCCAGCCCCTCCCCAGCAGGTAACAGCTTGGTCCCAGATGGCAGTACCTCCTGGCAATCCAGCAACCTGCTGGCTACCTGTCCCAAGTAAGCACAACAGCACAGTTTACATGGGGTCACAGTCCCAATACTTATACCCTCTATGTTCTTTGTTCTCCCCCTGGCACAGGGCTATGTGCCCGGTCTAAACCAGTTCTGGGGAGGACTTAACATTTTATTTCCTGTGCACAACAACCTCCTTTTTAAGTGTAGGCTCCAGCCCCAGACACACCACAGGAGGGCGGAGCCAGCATTGTGGAAGGCAGGCAGAGTCCTATTCAGGGTCAGGTGCTACTCCTCCCACTACTCCAAATGCAGACTGGACTATTCAGCCTAGCGCTGACTCACCCAGCCCCTCTGGAGCCACTGCACCTCCCCAGCCCCTGTCATTCCAGAGCCAGACATGCAATATACATCAGGCAGGCACAAAGACACATAGCACACAGAAATGTCCACTTCTAAAAGTGGCATTTCTAAAATAGTGACAATAAATCTGCGCACACCATTACGCTGCATTTATTACCACTATTCCAAACATACCAAACTTGATCAAGCTACTCCTCTCAGATCAGGAAATACCCCTGAAACACTTATCAGGGAATCCCCAATGCATTCCTATGAGCGGGAAGCCTCACAGTAGTGAGAAACCAAAATGGCTGTTTGTCACTACCAGGACATGCCACACAGTTAAGGCACATGTCCTACCTTTTATCTACATTGCACCCTGCCCATAGGGCTAGCTAGGGCCTACCTTAGGGATGACTGATATGTAGTAAAAGGGGAGTCACAGACATGGCAACCACTTTATGTGCCACGTCACAGTGGCAGTAAACTGCATGTGCAGGCCCAGCAATGGCAGAGGACTGAGACAGGTTTGAAAGGCTATTTTGGTGGGTGGCGCAAACAGCGCTGCAAGCCCACCAGTAGCATTTAATTTACTGGCCCCGGGTATATGATATATCACTTTACAAGGGACTGATAGGTAAATTAAATACGTCAAACAGGTGTAGACCAATCTTATCACGTTTACCTTAGAGAGCACATGCACTTTACACTAGACAGCAGTGATAAAGTGCCCAGAGTCCTAAAACCACCAACACCAGGTCAGAAAAAATACCAGGAGGAAGGCAAAAAGTTCAGGGAAGACCCTGCAAAAAGGGCCAAGTCCAACGTTGTTACAATAGAATCACACTGGTCCTGATTCACAAACGTAAACATTCACGTTTGTGTAAAATTGCGCATTTTCAGTATTTACAAAAATGCATTTTACTAGTAAGTTTAAAAGTTCAGAAACTCCATAGTCGGGGTGTAGAATTCCACACATAAAAAAGATGGGACAGACCAATCTTTTTATGTGAGTTCTTCACCCCAACTACGGAGTCTCCACACTTGTAAACTTACTATTAAAATGCAGTTTTGTGAATAATGAAAAAACATGTAAATTCACCTTTGCGAATCAAGCCCCCTGAATGCAGTTGCAGATGAGAGGGATGGGCACATTTTGCTATTCTACTGCTATTGGAGGAGGATGTGTGGGACTTGGATGTTGTTTTCACATGGGATCTTGTTTAGAGATCTTCTGAAGAACACTAGAGCTGCCAATTGATTGAAGGGTGACCCTGTCTCACCAGTACATTGGCCTTAATTACGGATTAGCCACTAATATCAATTAGCTGATCCATGGAAATATGTGATATGTGCTTGAAGTTGGCAATAGTCCTGAAAAGTTAGATACTTTGCATAGAGAGAATATCTATAGACCATTTGCATTGGCAGTCAGGCGTAGGACCATAAATACAGAACCTCAGTGGGTAGAAGTGACAACAATTCCTGGATTAGTCTCTGTCCTCAAAAGAGTTGACCCAGAGAGTATTGTTTTACCCTCTATTGCATGATGTAGATTTGGCCACTCCTACTGCATTACCTGATTTCTTATTATATAACTTTGCCGTTGCTCAGTAAATGTTGATATGCCTTCATTGACAGTGAACATGTATGTTCTCTGATGTCTGAGGCCCTAGAAAAAACTTAGATGTGCAGATTGCACTTTATAAGTAAAATAAAGTCAATTTAGGCCTACAACACACCCTCAGATACTATAGGACTAAAAAGCTTACTATCAAGTGAGTTAACCAGGTACATAGTGGGGGGAACAGCCTTCGATTTCAGGGCATCCTTTAGAATTTGTCTGTTGTTGTGCAGGCTGTTATTGCAAGCCAGTTATTTATCCTCTCTCTTAAGGCTGGGGCTGATGATAGCAGTTTATTTATAGCAGTCCTTGCAATGAATTGAGAGCATGCACATCTACAACCCTGATAAAATAATAATATTAGGTTTTATATCATAATGGTCCTGGGTCTTACAGAAACTAACAAATGAAAAAGAGTAAATCCACCAGTGTAATGGAACAAAATTGAAATGTAAATCCTTAGTGACATTATGACAATTCTTCTTTAACTGTTGGATACCACAAACAAAATATTTTCTCACATTTGTTTGAGGAACTGTGTTGTTCCAACAAGCATCATTTGCTGTTTTAATCATGAGAACAATTGCTATTAACAACAATAGTGTCAACAAGAAACACCATTCATGTAAAGATGGGGCATAAACACAAGATATGTGAAAAATGTTCCGTAAGACCTGTGCATAAACAGCAGTTACCTATCATTGTTTTGTAGCAATGCCAGCCATAACTAAACTCAAGCAAAGTTAACACATGAATATTCTTGTGGATTAACTTTAAAATAGTTTTCATTTACAAAGAGCCGCATTTGATGATGGTTGAATGGTATCTAGATTAGATGATGCCAAGCACAAGTTATACCGGGCTGCCTCTTAAAGACTTAATAATTAATATTGTAGGAAAAATCCACTGAGAAATCTAGCAATTGTAATGAGTCAATTAAATAGTCAGACCTGGGATTTGAAGCCTGAGGTTTGTAAGAAGAATCAATACTGGCCTGAAAACAAAATGTGAGAAAGTTTACCATGACCCCTAAGGATTTTCTCTTGACCCAAATTTCTATCTAATCTGGCCTTGCTTTAAGGTCTGCAATAAACACAGCCCTAAAGAGAGAACACTGAGAAAGATCTAGCCAACTCATAAATTTGCCAGGAAATGCTTAATATGTGAGTGCAGGTATACATTTAGTTGCAATAATTTTCAATATACCTAGGGGTGATTGAATGAGTCATTTGGAATGAATTCAAAAGGAAGGCAAAAGTCAATCCAAAAGCTCTGTGATTCGTTTAAATTAATTATACAGGAACACTACCCAACCCTCTACTCAAAACCAAGATAGTTATAGGCAGCCTCCATCACTTTTCCTATACAGTAAATAATGCGTCGTGTGTACCTTTCCTGTGTTGTAATCACAAGTCCATGGATAAATCTGAGCTCTTACATTTGCCCAACCCTGTTCAAAACATATTTCTCAAAACCAATGTTCTTTAAAAAATGTAGTATTCATAGATTCCTGTTGTCTCATATGATTTACTTTTCAGGTCCACCTGGTCAAGAGGGATCTCCTGGTCCTGCTGGAATACCGGGAGCCAAAGGGGATAAAGGTGACTCTGGGTGGCCTGGGACACCTGGCTATCCAGGAATTAAAGGAGAAAAAGGATATCATGGAGTTACTGTGAGTCTATAAAAAAGAAAAAAACACCTGTTTCCATCTTGTGCAGATAAAAGTGCAATAATGTATTTGTGTAAATATGCAGGGCTATATCCTAATTCTGTGGTCTTTTAATGGATATAGGCAGCTGATATACAAATTAATGCAAAAGCAATTGCTATATTTCTCAGAATGGAGTGAATCACACAACATCCATTACCCTTCATTTGATCTGCTCACCTGGCTACTTTTCCTCACATAGACAGCTGTCTTTCATGCAGTCACACACACTCACTAATTAAGAACATCATGAAACATATCAGTGTTTCAGGAACCGTAGTTTAAACAATTAAGTAATTTCTCTATTTAAAAAGTTAAACTTGGCTCTATCTGCAAAGTTGTCCAAGACATCAGCCAACTCCAGACGTCTCAACCCATTTCTATTATCCTTTCATCTTTATGTTTTGAATAAGGCAGTTCAGCCTGTATCTCACACTCTCCTACCACTTCACTACTGATAGCACAACAAAACAAATCTAATTTAGTTAGAATTCCACGGAAAGACTTATCTGTCTGGGAGAATGACCCAAGACATCTGGAGAACTGGCTGGGAAAAGGACCAAACAGAAATCATTTTGTTATGCCTTAACTAGTACCACACTCTGCCCTTCCTTCTCCCCTCTTCTTTTTACACACAAAGATCCAGATTCACAAATATTATACTATGAATAGGCGTGTCTAACTTTAAGCTTAGATGTGACTGATACATTAATTTTCAAACTAAGAATCATGCACACTCCTAGTTTTTATTAGTATGCATATCTTAATCCTGTAAATAACTCACAGAAAATGCTTTGTGAATCAGGCCCTGAGATGATGCATAGAAGTCTAGGAAAACTAAAGCTGGGCATGCATACTCTTCCACTTCTGCCCTTGTCCTCAGGCAAACAATCCTCATTAATCAGGTGTGTAGCTTTGTGCATCTGCAAAGGATATATTCTTGTTTTTCTTCCAAAACATATTGTTTGACCTATAGAGAACTCCTTCATCTTCACCCCCATAAAATAAAGGTTTATTCTCTTCCCTTTCTAGATTCAGAAACACACCTTTTTAGGAGATTAAAAGATTATTAATTCATCAATATCATTGAATATCTAGTAACTCCAGAGTTTGTTTGTGTTCTGTGAATTTTGCATAGCTATCCGCTCAAATAATAGTTTCACCCCTCTGCTAACGCTTAAATTAGTGGCATATTTAAGAATGGGTTTGCGTCGCGCTTGCACCACGCAACATGGTGCATGTGTGACGCAAGTCCGATTTATCAAGCCACGCAATGCCACCTTGTGTGGCCCTGAGTAGGTTGATAAATGCAATGCAGAGCAAATTTATGCAGCACACATAGAAAGAGAAAAATGCCTCATGGGATTGTTTTTGTGCAGGAAGGTACCCCTTCTTCCACAACAACTATCCTCCATACAATACAGGCACCCTTACACCATGGTGCAAAAGTGCCTGCTGTAGGCAGTGAAAATGGCACCAGCACAGGGACAAAGGCAGGAATATGCTGTATTATTTTAAGTACAGCACATTCCTGCCCTTTCCCTGCCACTCAGCACAGTTCAAAAAGATGACTTGCTTTGCTGAGTGACTTTGCCATAAATATGACCCTTAGTACTTTGGAAAGACTCCATATGCCAAGTTCTAATTCTGAACATAAATATCACCAGATCCAAAATTATAAGCGATGGCCGCTTTTCACCAGACATAAGGACAACTAAAGTGTGCAAAAAGTAGGTGTAGACGCCCCCTAGTAATCATCTTTTATGTAGAATAACTTGCTCTCACATATAGCATATAGAGTGTGTCATTTCTTCTTAATACCTTGAACTTAAATGCAATTTCCAAAACCTTTTAAGTGAAAATGTATGACTTTAGAATGCCTTTTAAAGAAATGAGGACTATAACATTTCAGCGAAAACTAGTTGGTTGAAAACGTATTAATTGTACTTGCCTGTCCTGTTTGAAAGTATTTGTTGCATATTTTTCTAGTTTTTTTTTTTTTAGAAAACACCTGCAAACCTAACCCTAGCCATGTACTGAACCCGTATAATCCCACCTGAAATCATAATACTAATGTAACCCTTTTCTCTTACAGGAATAGTACCTAATGATAACGTTGACAATAACTCTAACCCACCACTATAAGACATCAGTGTTTAATAGCTCAATATACATTAAAAAAGAAATAAACCTGCCACCCACGCCATCCTTATAACTTGTAGTGACTTGAGTTGTGGTGGTAATGTCATTGCTAGAGCTGGCAGGGCAAGCTGCAGTGGCCTCGTGAGAATGGTCCTGGCACTTCCCTTCATAGAAATTAAGAACTATCTTGGAGCAACATGTTTATCTTTGATTAAAGGCTACAATTTAGCGGTATGCCGTTGGTTCCTTTCCCTTCCAGGGTCACCATGGTAAATGTTCTTCATATCTCATATCTAAACTTCTCAGATAAATGTTTATGTGCATCTTTCGTCTACTCTGGTTTCACTGGTTCAGAGACTGTGTACTTGACTTCCTAGATTGCTCCAATCTGAAAGCATAATACCAGCTTGGTCCAGGCTAGAGACTAAGCCATTGGCCGCTTTACGTTAAAATCTTTTCATATTAATCAGAAAACTAAACCTAATTGAACTCTACCCAAGTTATTCCCACCATCCTTTTTACCTTCTCTGCCTATCCAAACAGGTCTTCATGGTTGTCTAGCCTTAGAAATCAGTCAAAGAGACGCCGTAACCTTTTCTGCCAAACCTGTGAACCTGCATCCAGTTTCTTCTGAGCTTTAAAGAACAATACAAATCCTCAAATTATCTTGAATATATAGCATTTATTTATACAAATACATGTAAATACCTGCATTTTAGGGGCATTGATGTACCTTTGTCTTTTGTGAAAGATTCTCGTTGAACACCCTGGTTTCCCTGTGTTACAATAAAAATGCACATAACTGCCTACCTAATCAACCCTGGTGACTGACATAATACAGAACTTCTCCTGAAACACCCAACTCCGTGATAAATCAACCATTTACTGTGGACTCCACTTAACTGTTATTTGGAAACTCTGTTCCTTAGTAGGAATGGTCAAAATATTTCACCAGGAGACAAAAAGCATGTTTAATTCAGTCAATAATTGACTATGTCAACTCAATCTTACTAGCTACATGAAAAAACATACAAGTCAACTACAGTTCAACCAGCTGGCACAGCCATTTTCCTTGTATTGCCCTTCCTGATGTCTATGCTCTAACGGCCGGTTTATTTGAAAATTCCCAAAGTTCGGTCTTCTACTTTTTTGCTAATCCAGCATTCTCAGCAACTGCTGCGAAATTGTGGAATGCTCTTACGGTTCAGCTAAAGAAAAAATTAATTCAATCTTATTAGTAGCAGAATGAAACCCTTTTGGTGACAGTTGCACTGTTGCACTTAATAAGTAAACTAAACATAAACATAAACAGCTGTCATATACCCTAAGGATGACGCCGGACCTCAGATCAACATACCTTGAATTCTGCCTTTGGCTATGCATATTGTTGAAACATTTCAGCCAGATTCATTGACTGAAATAAAAAATTCTTTCATCCACTTGTCAGAATTTCAAAACACATAAAGTCATGCTGGAATGAGATGTTGCAAAGTTGGTATTTTACAAAGCATAACGTGATCTATGCAAAGACTGCTCTGTTGTTCCACCGAGGGAGGGAAACCCAGCAGTGGTGAATGCCACCAGGTTCTACAATTCTATTTTAGTTACAAATGAAAACTTTCTGTCCAATCCTATTTAGTTTGGAAGGCCATGTGATGTTTGCTCTCTTGTGACTGGCTGGATAGATATTTATGCTGCACTGTCATGGCATGAAAAATGATTTGGGATATCACATCTACAACCATTCCACAAACAGATAATGTTCAGGTGTTTCATATTTAGCATTCATTTGAATAGTGTCCTGCTAATTTAACTTGTTTTTCTGCTTTGCAATCTGTTTGCCATGGACGAAATTGCATTTGATCAGCTGCAAAAGGATTCAGCAACTGAATCCAGCACCACACTGGTAACTGATCAATAAGAATTTACCCTAAAATAGCAGTAGATGGACTTTGGCTAGTAAAAATGATTATAAGTGGCTACTGCGGGGGAGCTGATTGGTGCTTTTTATCCCACTAGCTGGTGTTTGCCATTAAAATGGGGGTGATTTATTACATAATGAGTGGACTTAATACAGAAATGACCAAAAAGACATTCAGAAGTAGGAAAAGGCAAGTAAATGCACGGTTTGATTTTAAATGCAAATTGGGTACAGCAAAGGGATTCCACTATT